>NC_064774.1:21722719-22972719 GCF_011397635.1 Epinephelus fuscoguttatus
GTTCTTCCTCAGTTTGTATATGTTTGATGAAACGGGCGCTGTCAGAGAGCGTAAACTCTCCATTTGCTTTCAGTTAGAAAGAGCAAACACAGCCAAAGTGCCCCACCTCCACGAAATACACACACACACACACACACACACACACACACACAGTGGTATTAATTCTTGTGTTAAAGGGAGACAAAGACACACAAGGTGTTTTAGGGACAAAGTGTTGTTTTACGTGCACACTGTGGTGTGTGTGTCTGTGTGTCAGGATGTGCACACACTTGTGCGAGTTTGTATTTGTAAGAAAGGGAAGGAGGGGGGTGGGGGGGAGTGACGGACGGGTCAATATCCCCGTCCCTCTGCTGGGACCCATTACGCTTTAGTGATGGTCTTCACCACCCACGGTCGACTTCATTCATTATCTTTCCCAGCTGCACGTCGCGGCATCCATCTTTTCTCATTCAGCTTGTCTCCTGGCGCGGCACACGACCCCAAAAAAAAAAAACACAACCTTTAAAACTCCCATGAAAACCTCAGAGAAAATGTTACAAGGAGAAGGGGAGCAATGGCCGTGAGCACTGTGCGTTTAGCTCCGGAGTAAAACCAGGAAGTGTTTAAAGGTAGCTGTTGAGTGTCGTTTAGTGCGGGTCTTTTCAGAAAGACGAATTATCGGCCCCTGTGGAAGGCTGTTGTTCACACTGAGGAGCTTACTAAGGAGCATATGTATCAAGTTTTCTGTTGTGGAGCTGCGATATAATAATGTTTATTTTATATGGTCTAATTATTTGGAGGTACTTCAATGATACCCCAAGCTGGGGATTATCAAACAAACTTTAACAACATGCTTATGCTCTCTAAGTGCTGCTTCTGCTCGGCAGAGGGTCGGGTGATTGAATTCAGTGAAACTACACAGATGTTATTAACTCATCTGCTTAAGTGCTGCAGACCATTACTTAACAAAGGGGTGTTAATAGTGAGATAGTTATTGCTAACAAGATCATGTTTTGTTTGAAGTCACTACAGCTGGAAAATGGCAAAGCTATCCATAACTGTGTGCATCATCAGAAAGTACAACAGCATAATTTGCGCTTCATCATGAAATGGTAGTGGAAAGTCATTGCTGTGGGGACTGCTTATAAAGAGACATGAAAGAAAGGACAGCCTTGGCATTATATATGTGACCACATATGACTATTGCCCCTATTCAATAACATTTCCATGAGGTGTAACTATTTACCACTGAGCCTTTGATACACAAGATGCCTGTCAGCCTAAAAGATGTAGTTTTTTTTTCCTTTTTATAGATTATATGATAACTCCCAAAAAGAACCAAGCCAGTCACTGAGGCTGCTGATTGTAGCTACAACAGAAGCATTTGATTGCATCATCACAACAACTGTCACATAAACATATCAATCATCAGCGCAATCGCCAGAATAAATGTGGACATTCTACATTTCTGCAAACCACAGATATTTTACTTTTGCACATTATTTTGTAGTGTATATGTTGAAACTTTATGTGTCTGTGGTAAATGTGTAGTTATGCTTACCATAAAACTTCAATTAATAGCCCAGGTTAATGTGCTTAAATCACTTAAGTAAAGACGCCTATATTTGGCACAGGCCTTTAATTCCTTTCACACAAAACTGTTTCTTAGGAAAACAGGGAAATAAAATAAAAGTGTTTATTTAAACCAGTATGAATATTACTTGTATAAAAATCAGGCATCAAATAGCATCAATTAGGAATCATTCATTTGATCTAGCTCCAACAGACAGCACATCAGAGAAAGGGTGTGTTGCGACACTCGTCTTACGGCACCGGAGTACTGTAGTATGTATCCTGTTATAATAATCTTCACAACTTGGATTAATTTTCATGATAAACCCGGCTGATTCTTTTGATTGGAGCATGCTTACAGACTAAAGGAATATAAATAGCTTTATGATATTTTCAGAGGTAGGAACTCACCACTTTTTTTTATCCATCTCTCATTTACCATGCTGGTAAATCTGAGCGAATTATAGTTTTCTTTGGTGCTCATAGTTTCAGTAAAATGAGTGACTGAATTGTGGAGAATCTAACCGAGCTAACAATGTGTAGCATCTCCATATTGACGAAAGTTTTAACATATATATTTGTATGCGTGATCTAAGCAGCTAAGTAATGTTAGGTCAAGTGGGTAGCCAACGACATCCAAAGTACTTCTATAAAAATGAACTGCTTGGCAACAGGACTCATTTTCATTGAATTTTTACGATCGGCACAAAAACCAAGGAAGACACCATGTTTTTGCCTAAATGCTGCAATGTCTCACAAAAAATGGTTTTGAGGTTTGTTAGTCTTAAACAGCAGTCTGCAACTTGGCACCCATCCCACCTAAGAGTCACGCCATCCACCATCTCCTCCACCTCCCTGTGACAAAGTTAGCTCATATACAAGTAATCAGACCTACTTTGCTTTAGAGATGTTATTTTGATGTGTATAAAATGTACAAATGTTATGTACCTGTGGTTTGCAGGAACCTATAATACAAATATTTTCTTCTGGAGACGTGGCTGCAATCATCCCAGAATAAATCCCACTGACCAATCAGAGCAGACTGGGCTGCTGGGGAGGCGGGACATAAGCCCAAACACAGTGTATGTGTTTCCGACAGAGGTGCTGCAGAAATAGGCAGTAAAAGAAAAAGAAAAAAAGTGATTTTTGAACATTAAATCGCAAAATCTTTTCCACTAGACTCCAATATTACAAATGTAACCCCAAAATTAGCATGTGACAAGTTGTAAAAAAGGTTTACTAGTTCCGTATACTTGCATATATGTTTGTGCAAGGCTGTTTTTCCAGTCTTGTCTTGACAATCTATATTACCTGTTTCTACGGACAGCTCTATGCATCACATAGTATGCATACTGTGTTGCTGGCTACTGACCAGCTCTGTCATAGCAGACAGGGGTCAAATGGTAGAGAGCAACTTGGAAGTGTTCATTCACTTACCCTTAAGAGTTTCCTTCCTCGTGTCAGGATGCAAACAGACACCTCTTTATTAAGAAATAACCTTTTAAACCCACATGTTGTATGTGAGGCCGAAGGGTAATATTACAACCTAGACTTCTGCATTTGTACACAGAAACATACCGGTGTATATATACATAAATGCTGACAAATGGTCTGTTATTGCACTACTGAATTCACCAAACGAATTCCGTTGCTATTCTAAAGCTGAGGAGTTTGTTTCCAAAACACCACGGGATCCGCTAAATGCAGATTAGACAGCAGAAGAGGGAGACGGGAAATGTATACAACATAAATACAATGGGGGAGTGTGGGTGTGGAGTACTTAAACTGCGTCGCTGAAGGGGCTCACTGTTCTCGAGTGCTTAAGTTCAGATGGCACCGCGCAAACACGGGTGAACATCTGCTCGCGAACGCATGCATGCACCTACATGCTCAACCGATGACGGATCAATGTGAGCAGTCACAGTTGCCTACTGGGTGGCTTTAGCAACGTGCTACAAAAAAAACGTAGGGGAAAAACACCACGCTCTGTCACACTGTTTGTACAAACATTACGGGTGACAAAACATCAGCCATATTCCTTTTTTATAGGATTAACTATGTGGAACTAAGCAGAAATGAATAAAGTGCCAAGCGACTGTTGAGTATAGAGAAGATGGAGTGTTTATGTGCATGAGCTATATGGACGACCTTTATCCGGCTCTATTAGGTATGGAATAAGACTTTCATTAGGGATGGTCAAACAAAGGTCAAGATTGATCATCTCTCACAAACTACTTCCACTGCTTACATAAATTCAATGCCATTTCTCAAAAAAAAAAAAAAAAAAAAAAAAATAGCATCTTGAGCTCATTTTTTCCCCCGTCCTGACAAGCATAATCCCTCTTAGCCATTCACACAGATTAGTAGCTTTCATAAGATTTTTACATCACACAGTTTTCCCTCTCTCTAATATTGTATTTGGTAGATAAGCCTCGGTTCATCCCGACGCAACAACAAGCTGAGAGAGATGCAGTGGCACTAAGGCACTGCGACTGGATGTGGGGAGATGATCAACTTCAGCACTGGCTTCTCGACCGTTTTAAAAATCTGAGTTCATACTGAGAATTTATGGATGTGGGCGATATATGGATTCATCTATGAGGTCCTTTGCTTGGCTACGGTCCAAGAGCCTAAAGTGAAGCACGAGCTCAGCCTCATAAACACATGCTTTCCCTGTTTCGCCGCGTGTTTGGGAGAGTGGGCACTTTCACCGAGGTGATGACTAAAACAATATTCTGTAACTGAGAGGAGAGATTGGGCTTGTTTATGGCTCACGATGATGGATGAGACAAATATAAACAACGGTCAAAACATTTTCCATCTCTGATTTGTTCTATTTGTACATTTCCCCACTTACTGAGGCCCACACCACGAAGTAATCCTGCTTCGTGATTTGTTTTCTTTACAGTTTATGTACCTTTTATTACCACTTAGTTTGGTGAGGAAATGTATCCAGGGTTTTTTCTTTAGCACATCTGAGCTTGTGGTGCCTGTTTATTCATCAATGTGTATTCAACACCAGTGTCAGCTATATGGAAACAGTCTGTAGGGCAAAGACTAATGCGCACAGCAGTGGTCAAGACAAGTTCAAGCTGCCGATGTTGAGTCCTCCAGCGAAATCTAGACCCTGAATGCAGCACAGCAGCCAGGGTTTCTTAATATGTTGGTGTGTACATTATGTAGGGAGGCACTAATTGTGAAACTCTGGGCGAATACCAATAGCAATGTTTATAATAACAATTTGGCCGATAGCCAGTACTGATGTTTTTTTTTACTCGACTCTCTTTTTGTGCCAGGGAAACAAATAAATTCACATTTTAAAAAATGAAATGAACTACTTTAAAATCATACAGCCCTTCATTACACTATCTTTGAATGGATCTTTGAATAACCAGACATAAACTTTCACATGAAAAACATCTTCAAAATAAGTGCTTCAAAAACTTAAAGATAGTATATATATATGAGGAAGGTATAATTAACCTTTGCCTGATACTTAGTTTTCCAGAAAAAGAGCCTGAACGCATCATAATGTAACTCAATCTGCCCTCCTTAGCTGTTAGTTCTAGCCACCGACTGCTAACAGCTAGCATTAACTAGCTCTCCTTCTGCTGATGTCAGCACAGATTTGTCGTTCACAATGTAACATCATCGGTAAATAATTAGGGTGGGTGCTTTTGTCCCAAAGGCATCAAGCGGAAGATCTCGGTTTGTCTAAAGCGCGTTCTCTATTGTCCCTAGGACAATGTGGCAATGTTAGCTTAGAGCCCTGCTTTTCAGCCTGTGCAAAATTATTGTGACACAATAGAAAAACATTGGCCACTGGCATTGGTGAATGTCATCTTATTTGCCAATAGGTGGATGGTAGTCAACAAGGTAAATACTGGCAGATACCGAAGTATTATGTGGTATTTAAATTATCGTAAATACCCATTTTCATTAGTTTTCCGTTCTTTCATTCACTAATTTTATGAACCGATAATTTACTGACCACAAACAATCACAAATGAATCATTTAAAATATAAATGTATCATTTCCTTATTCAAATTGTTCACATAAAAAAAGTCTCAAATCGTGTTTTTGTTGAGTTGCAAGATAATTTGTCTTTTGGACTAAGGAGAAGAAAAAACTTAGACTTGGTTGCAGAGACTTTTCCAAGCTGGAACTTTGTCAGGCCACACATGGATTTGAGGTCAGGCCAGACAAAGGTCATCACCTCAGGGGATTCATTCCTCCCATGATGAACGCTGCTTCTGAGGTGGAATTTATTTTCCTCAGGTTGGCCGCTGTTCTCAGTGAGGTCTAAACTGGAGGGTGTTTCATGAGAGCAGAGACGTTTTCACTGACACCACAGCGGCTGATCGGCTTTGGTAAACATTTCGTGAACGGACGTTTCAGAGGAGCGATCCTAGCTCTTCAAAGACATTTATCAAAAGAAGCAAAGAGCAAATTGAAGTCACTCAGTTCAATCTGCTGTGCTTTGATATTTCACTGATTAATAAAGAGCATTTTGACCTGTTTTACGCAGGATGTAACCGGACGAGAAAGGCCCTTAGAGATTTCATATTCTATCTGCTTTGCTTTGTGGCACTGATGACTGCTGCTGAATCTCAAATGAGTCCCAGAAATTTGAATAGGACGCCGAGTAAGTTTGAGCGGTTGAAAAGGAGGACGAACCTCTGAGCTCCACAGTAGATGTTTACTTCACCTTTAGCCCTAACAGCTTGCTCCAAACCACTCTGCTATTGCAAGTCGAGAGCTGAGACAAAGGGAAATGAAATACTTTTGCAGCTTAGTGGAAGTGCATGGACGTAAGCGTGCTCTGTCTGACGAGTATATGGATTCAGCATTGATTATGACCACAGGCAGGATAAAGTTAGCTTTGTGTTTTTGTTTTCAGGGAATACTTATTAGAAATACTTCTTTATGTGAGCCCTGGGACACATCAGACTTGAGAACCACTGCAATTTCTTCGCGAGCATTTTGAATATGACTCCTCCTCTTGTTATTTTGAAGAAGTAATCCCACCGCAGACAGATCAAACTTGCTCAGCTCGCCTCTTTGAAATTAATCCATCTATTTTGGTGCCACAACAGGTATTAGGTGATGCAATTTCTCTCACCACCTGAAAGGTCAATCCATGATTCTGCACATGCTGTAGACATCTATCTGGCTGTGCACACCGAAATTCCATTAAAGTATGAATTTGGCACATGCTGGAGAGGGCTGGGGGAGTTGGAGTCTTCCAAATTCAACATTAGGGGGAGAGAAAAAAAAGAATTACTGATCTGTGTAAATCCAGTAAATCTGCTTTTATAAGGGGAGTGCAGTTAGAGTTTATACTGCAAGTGTATTGTTTGAATTATACAATAAAAGGTTGGCCTCGAATGATAATTAATTTAGAGTTTAAGAGTTCATGTTGCCGCAGTTCAATTGTACTCTCTCACATGGCGGTGATATACAGCAGTTCTTTTCGAGACAATAGCGATGAATTCCCTTTGACATCAACGCTAGACCCTTTTCATAAACGCATTCACATGTGCAGCTTATCTCCACTCTCAAGGCAGGCACCCAGCGAGTGGTCGTATGGAGCACAGACATGAGTGTCTGAGTTCTATCTCAAAAGGGCAAAGATAAACTCCACAGAATAATCCTCAGCCGTTCCCTTGGATGTCAGGAGATACACATCTTCTTGAAAATTGCGCAGCTCAAACGAGAGCAAAGAACAATGTTTTATTTAAACGCGATAGTGATTCCAAGTTCTGCAAATATTAGTTTAAAACTCTCTGCCGCAGCCTCGTAGCCAGAGTGGAAATTCCAATAAATAATGCATCATGTGCGCTCTATTTTCTTTGCTTTATCCTGTGAATCAACTGAATCCACCACTAATGTTTACAGAAACTATACATTCTCCACATAGACGATCACCATTATCATCAGAGCTCCCTTTATGTGCTGTGGTCTTAATTAGAGAAATGGCTGGAAAGCAGAGTTGTATGTAAATTATGTCATCACACATACAGACATATATGATTTATATGACGCAGTAGCGACGGCGGCGGTTAATTAAAATGCCAGCATGAGCACTGCTCTCATTTAAAACAAGGCAACGGGGATTTCTGCTGTGGAGGACTGACAACTCAACATACAATTTGTGACACTTCATAAGATACAATATCATTCCCTGTGGGGTGGCTGTTTCCCTCACTTATGATCAGTAAGTAACATGTCAATTGCACCGTATGGATGGCATTTCTAATAGCAAAACAACCTCAATAAAGGTCTCAACCTGGAGAGTAATTTGTATGCATGAAGTCATTAGAAGCAGTGGGCCTATTATTTTAAGACGGATTATTACTAAGTCAAAATGGGTAAAAAGAAAAGTTATTTCCACCTGCTTCAGGACAATAGTTAATTAAGACATGTTTTGAAATCTGTTGCTACAAGAAGAATAGGCATTGATTGGAAAAGCGCTCTTACTCCTACTCCACTTACAGGCACCCACACCGCCGAGCTAACCTGCTGACACTGATATTCATTACGCAAGCCTAAAAACATATTTTTCAATACATCTCCTCCATTAAAAGTAAACAAATAAATAAAGCCCAGCGTGCG
The DNA here is from genome assembly GCF_011397635.1 of Epinephelus fuscoguttatus. NCBI lineage: Eukaryota > Metazoa > Chordata > Actinopteri > Perciformes > Serranidae > Epinephelus > Epinephelus fuscoguttatus. The sequence continues at coordinate 21,730,887 of NC_064774.1, forward strand.
ATTTAAATATCTGTCTTTCTGTCAAAAACAGGAAGCGCCTAATCTCTGGGTATGTGTATGTAAATCATAACGCCCACAGGGGCTCTCCAGGTGCCTGTACGGAGGCAGAAGGGAGGATTGAAATGTGCAATAACTTCACGAATCGATTTGTTTGGTGGGTGAGGCTTATTCACTGGGGCCTGCCCGTCTAATGATTTACGATTTCTAGGATGAATTTTTCTATTCTTGCCAACAAATGATGCTGCTCCCTATCTTCCTGGTGACGCTTGATTTATCTCCCAGCGAAGGCCCTCAGGGACTTTCAGCCAGTAGGCCCATTTTAGGCTAAGCCTCATTCCAGTGGGAATGTGTAAAAGTGAGGCCTGGGTCATATTTTTCTTACAACTGCAGTCATATGAATATTAATGTGTCACATACTGAAGAAAAACAATAATCTGATGTGCCACGTGTGAAGTAAGATTTCTGATTGGCATGTTGCTGCGTGCACATGTGTGGCTAAATTGAAGTGCTGTATGTATGAGCACTAGCATCTCTGCAGGCAGGCTGGAGCGCACACAAACATGCACATGCATTCACACACTCAATATACTCTTTCCTTCGACATAAAGGAATCCATCCTGAAATATTCCAGTGACAGGCCCCATTGAATTGCTGACCAGGGTTAGCCTTTTGAACCATTCCTGCTGAGACTCTGAGCCCATCTCAAGAGCATCTCTGCAAGCGTCAGATTCTTCAGCCAGATACCCAGAGGAGCCACTGCTGTGCTGGCCTTCACACTGACGGATGGGGAATAAAAACAGAGAGGCAGAAATGCCACAGCTTTGACTTTTCAAGGCATCAAGTCCTGTTTGTTACGCACAAAGAGCGACGTCTGCTGCTGGTTCGAGTCAAAGGAGTTCTTTGGGGAGCTTATGTGGCTGCGTGCACTGCGCAGCGACAACAAAAAAGATTCTAATCCTTTCGTTGGACCATTATTCAATCTCTATTTTGGAAAATTGGAGGAAATTCTGAGGTTTGTCAGAACAAAGAATACAAAAATACCCACAGCAGCACTCAAATAGAATAGCACTCCATTCTCTGTATTTATAATCTACACACAAATCAATAAGCATACTGTATCACTGATCCCCCTCCGCCATCGCTCTCCCTCTTTCACTTTCTCAAGCACACACACACACACACACACACACACACACACACACACCAAGGCCTGCCTTTAAGCACAGATTTTTCATTTCCAGTCGCTGTCACCATGGTAACTTCCAATGTCCGACTTGGGCCAGTATGTGCTTCCAGCACTTTCCTTCTTCAAAGCCCTTTTTCAAAGCCTAAACCCGCATTGCTTCACTGACGGTCACCCATAGTGCTTCGCTTCTAGGAGGGCGTTTAGCCGCTAATTACCTCATATGACAAAGGCACAAATAGGTGCCTCGAATACCAGGCCACTCTATCTATACAAACCACAAGGTTTAGCAATAAATAAACCTCTCTTCACAGCCGCTGTTTCATAATCCTTCAAGTGAAGAAAACAGAATGAAAAAGACGGAGCATGACCTTGCAGGTTTTTAACCAGCCATTTCAAAAGCGTATGTTTACATGTTCAACCTTTTTGTACATTCAAAATGGCCACCCTTGTTGCCATGAAGAAGGATGTCTTGGCAGAGCCACCCGAGCGACAATCAAATATTCCTGTGTTGACCGATCGATGCGAAAGCCCCCCCCTCCCTCGACCTTCCTCATTCACATCTCAATAATGAAAGACGAGCAGGGGTTATGAGTAACCTTAGCGTTCGATACAGGAGGGGTCAGGCGATTGCTCGGCAAGGGTCCAGGCTTGCATTGGCATGCAGGAAATCACCACGGGTCTTAAGGAATTGTCCTGAAGGAAGCATGGTTGGGATTAAAAGACTGGGTTTGACTGAACTCTCCTGTCCCCTGTGTCAATATGCCCAAGGTACTGTCAGTCACAACTTCAGCCTGAGAGGAAAGTAATTTACTGGCCTATAAAGGCACAAAGACTCTAATTCAGTACAAGACGCATCAATTACATTGATGGCAGGATGGCAGCGGTGGCAAAATACACCTTGAGTATCATTAGACAATATTTTACATTTGAAAGATCTTAATAAAGATAGAAGACTTTTTTTAAAGGCAAACATTAATTATAAATCTGCAGAGGATGATTACAACATTATCTGTGAATGTCACAGTTGATTAGAGCTGCAACTAATGATTATTTCCATTATCGATTATTCAGTCAAAATGTTTCCAATTAATTGTTTAGTCTATAACAAGACTTTTCAAAGTTTGACACTGTGGTCCCCCCCCCCAGACAAAACTGAAAGAACTTCATTGTATTTGTTTACATTCAGAGCCAAACTGCCACCATCTAAAGTAGGCTGAATTAGTTATTACATTGCTTTTTGCAGTGTACCAATGGATGTACAGACAACTATCACTGAAACAATGTAATACTGAAGAAAACGTAAAAATGCCATGATTGTCAGGCAAGTTGAGGAGTTTTAAAGGAGCTCTATATGATATTTAGAGTGTATCTTCAGAGGTTGTCTCCACATGGCTCTCAACATGGCGGTGGCTGAGCTGACAGCTAGCAACTAATTGTGCTAGCAGCTAACAGTGCTAACAGCATGAACAGTGCTAGAGCTGATAGTGTTAACCGGGGTGCTGGACTTCTGCGATGATGCCATCCTGATGTCAGCGGGAACCACCATATGAGCAATGTGGAAGGAGTGGCGGTGATTAGCTAGCCAGTGGGATACACATATGCAATCACATGCACGCGTGGCTGGACCACCTATACCACAACAAAGAATGGCTTTGCGTAAGAAATCATACACTGGTGTGCTGTCAAGATGGAGGGCAGGAAAACTGGAGGTAAAGACTACCAGCACTGCCCAAACGCCTATGATCTGCATTGTTTACGACTGTTCCAGTAGATCAAAACTTTAGCCTAGGGTGGATTTAACTAATTTCAAATGTAAACATTATAGCGTTGTGTTAAACATGCCACGAGTTGGATGTAATTTCATGTATACTGTGACAACTTCTCCATGTTTTTAGCCACAAACTAGATTTTTCACCAGACCTGTGGGAACGGACGACCTTGTAGGCAGAAGACAGTTGGCTAACGTTACCTAATAACATTAGCCTGATGACAGAACATCCATGTACAGAGTTGAAGAACAAAACGCAGTTACACTCAAGCACATTTACTCACCCAGCCAAACACAACACGACAGTAGTTTAATTCGTGGACACAACTGCACACAAAATAGTTACAGTTCACTAGACTCTTTTAGGCTTTCATCGGCTCACTGTGTAACATTAGTAACGTTACGAGGTAGAGGTTCATCCAGGTTCTTTTTTGTAGTCACTTTCCTCTATATCCAATTTACACAGTATATGCATTATTTCCTGTATCTGGATTTTGTGCATTATAAGAGTCACATGATTGCAAACAACCTATAGCGAAGCTTGAACTGCAACACATACATAGCTGCTATACAGTATTAATGGTATATTTATATCACATAGAGCTCCTTCAAAGAGTGTGTCTATTCTATGATTTCTACACAGATTTTGCTTTATTAAGACCTTAGTAATCTTCTATCGATCAACTAACCACTTAACTGAGTCATTGCTAAAGCACTACAGTCAATTTTCTGCATTAAAAATGTGTGGAAACATTACAAGCTCTCTACTTTAATAACATCTTCCCCTGTAGCTTTAATCCTGAAGCCCTACATCGTGAGCACTCGGTGTGCCTGCTTCAGATTTATGCAGAGCGTTCGTTTGACAGACCAGGAGTGCAAGCAAGGTGAACAAGGAGAGAACAAGAAGTACAAAGACTGATATAGTTCTGGCCCTTTCCTGTACCGGCAGAGGTGACAAGGCGATCCTTGTATTTCACCCCACGCAGCACCACTGTCCCATTGAATTTGTCAAGGGAAGTCAAGACATTTAGCTGTCTTTTAACTTCTCTTCCATACCAACAGGTCTCCTGAGATACAGCCTGAGGAGGAGGGGAGTCGCATTCTGGTGGAAAACAAAGTCTAGAGTGTGTCATCCTGTCTGTTTGTTTCTGCTCGGCTTGCTTCCCAACTCCGGTATGTATTCGGTGTCAACGTCTGTTTGTAGCAGAAGATTTATTGCAAAACACTTTGAAAAATGACAGTTTTTTGGAGCGCACTTTGTTGTGCTGTTGTACAGAACAAAATATGTGTTATCCTCACCTAATTCCATCATTTCTGCTATCTATTATGACCCGAGGCTTGTCTCACAGAGCGGGATTAGTGGGTAGGCGAGCTAACTTCGGGCTTAACCCTCACTGCTTCTCACAAAGACTTCTCAAGTTCAAACCGAGCTCTGTTGCCATGGATTCTAACGCCGAACACCAATCCTCCAAGGGACTGTTGTCCAGGCTCCTGAATAAATATGCACAACCATTTCCACAGGGCTCCAAAGGAGAGAAAAATACTGCATTCACATAAAAATACAGAATCAGATTGACATCTAGGCACTGAGAAAATAAGTTATAATTACCTTCCTTCCAAGAAATAGAAGGTAGTTATTATCAGTTAGACATTTAATTCATTAGTTACCACTAATAGCTGCTAAACTATTCTACAGTGTTCCTAACGGTGACTAGTTTAATGCATATAAATTTCTATCACTGCAGTTATGAAGTACATGCACTGACCTGAATAAAAAATCTTTAATGAGCAGCAATTATAGAAGAATACTCTAGAATTCAGATTTCCAATATGTGAAGTATTCCTCTTCTCTCATCTGTATTAGAAGCACTAACAATTTTACTGAAGTTAAAAGGTTCGGTAGTGCTTGTATTTATAAACAGTATTTTGCTAAACTTGCTGGCTTCATAAGAAAAGAGTTTTGTTGTTGGTAACTACTTCATACATAACGTCTTTATTTAAATATTGTCCTGTTTTTCATATCTTTTTATTACTTGTATTCTAGGTCCTTCACTTTTTAATATTTTATTCCGCTGCAGGAACCTAATTTCCCAGCTGGAATCAACACCTCCATCTTATCTTTTATTAAATATACATGCCTTATGCACTAACTTCACCTCTTTCATGTGATCATGAGAAAGGCCTCAGATGTGACAGCGAAGCACACGTTTGGGGTACCTCCTTGAAATGGCTCTGAGATAGCAAGTTTCCGGGGAGCGTTATCGAAACTTTTAACATGATGCATTTAAATACAAAGACCGTGACCAGCAACAGTAGCCCATGGGGCGGCTTTGTAAAATGTGATGTCAAATCAACATCCTTGGAAACTAATCAAACACCAACAGATGCCCAAGTTACAACAGGACGGCACTGTAAACAACAGTATCAGGGAACAGTGGGCGTTAAGTAAATTCCATCATCTTCTCAAGGTGACATGAGGAACATGATTGCGTGGCGACAGTATCAGCAGGCAAAAAGGAACAAGGGTGCAGCGGTGTCTCAGATGAACCATCTTTTATCTCTGCTGCGTCCCTCTCTGTCATTCTCAAACTATGAAAAGACAGTCACTGTCTCACTTCCAAACTTTCTCTGTGTATCCTTCTACTTCTTTGGTCCTAAAAATCAGATGCAGATTACAGCCACACAGTGGCGGTCCTAGACTCCAGGGGGGTTCCAGGCAAAACAAGCCCATCAAGGCCCCCCAACACCCCCTGGTGTCATGTCTCTCCTCTTCTTGTTTTTTCTTTTGTTTCTGGTTACCAGCAAGGTATGTTCTTTTCATGTTGCTGACAGTTATACTCAAAGTATGTATGACAGTTTGGTAGCTAGCCAACTGTCCTAACTAACAGTATCTAGCTGTCCATACTGTAGCTAGAAGCAGCAACACTCAGGATTTTTTGGGGCAGTGGCAGAGGTTTAAGGGAGTTTATAGTTGTCACTGTAAAATTAGCCAGTACGAGGGGCCCCAAACATTTGCCTGATCTGCCTCTCCTGATGGTGCGCCCTCTTTAACAATTGTTAAACAGTTGTTTTATTGTGAAGTCATTTGTGTTTAAAAGGATTATGGACAGCTTACTAGTGAATTGGTTTTCCTCCATCTATGATATAATAGACAAATTTAAGCTGTGTTTAATACTCGGCAGGAGGATTAAACAATTACTGAGTAATCAAATCAAATAAAAACTAAAAACAACAATCTACACAGGTTTCCCTTGAAATTATAATCTTAGTATCACTGGGAATTACCTGATTATAAAGAGATCACTAATACAAGTTTCACTAAAAATCCGCAGAGAAGGTAGTGATCAAGCCTTCTATGCAACTACAGTTGTCCTGATCCATGTTGTTCAGGGGCGTAATTTACAAGTGGGGGTGGCAGGGGACATGTTACCTACATTCTTTAAGAAAGGAGTATTGGACACATCCACTTTTTACAGTCCAAAAGCTACCATATTATTAAAACAAGGTGTGTTGGCAGCATGGTGGTGCAGTGGTTAGCCTTGTCGCCTCACAGCAAAAGGGTTCCTGGTACGAACTATGGTCGGGAAGCCCTTCTGTGCAGAGTTTGGATGTTCTTCCCATGTCAATGTGGGTTTTCTCTGGATACTCCAGCTTCCTCCCACAGTCCAAAGACATGCAGGTTAATTGATGACTCCAAATTGACCGTAGGTGTGAATGTGAGTGTGAATGGTTGTCTGTCTCTATGTGTCAGCCCTGTGATAGTCTGGTGACCTGTCCAGGGTGAACCCTGCCTCTCACCCAATGTCAGCCAGAATAGTTTCCAGCCCCCCCGCGACCCCTTACAGGATAAGCTGTTAGGAAAAATGAATGAATGAATGAATATTAATATTGCTTTGAGATTTAGGGCAGATATCATGGCAGATATTAGTGCAAATTTGAACTACACCTGAGCATTAAATGAGAAATTACATGAGATGAAGTAGGTACACCCACCATCTCCAGGGTGGTTTTATTCTGCACTTTTCCACTCACTGGGTGAGTCACCATATTGATGAGTTTCATCTATTTTCATTTAAAATATTTTTCTTTTAACCCTCCATTTCATAAGGGGACATGCCAAAATTATGAAAAAAATGGTTTTGTTTGACCTCACATAGAGGTAGATTTTGCAGTGGAAAGTAACCCATCTTAGATTTTAGAATTGATGTAATTTATTTTGGGGATTTGCCAACACCAGTTCTTATAAAATCCAAATTACGACTGAATCCAAAACAGCATCACTATAACACTGCACAGAAAAGCTGAGCATCTCTTTCAATTCCACTGCGAGATCCCTCGCAAGGGCCTCACAACCTCAACCAGAGCCATTCAGCACCCACCCTCTGCACACCACACCTCAATGAGCACGCACACGAGAAAATTAGGTCCATGTCAGCACCCACAAAAGCCCCTCTCCTGCTTTATACGCATCACTTTTGAACATGCTCTAAGCAAATGGTGAGTGGGTGAGGCCACAAGCTACACTCCTTTATGGTGTGGCATTACTCTGTGGCAGCTACAAGCACTTTCCTTAAAATCACACCATAATAAGGAACAACCACGGTCCAGTGGCTGAGGAGGCCATTGATGGAATTAAGGCTCATGAATAAGAATGCAGCGCGGGGTGAGTGAGAGCTCTCCCACTGTGCAATATTGACATGCTCCCTGGTCAGAAAATAGCCCAGCATAATTAGCTTTCACAAGCAAGTACGGGGCCAGCAGGAGACGCCATGCTAGACACAGACAAAACCTTCAACAAGAACATGAGCAGGACCGAAAAGGAGGGAGTGGTTGGGTGAGATGGAGGAACAATCAATGTGGGTCAATGAAAGACAGGTCGTCCATCAGAACAGTTTACTGCAGAATAGCTACCTGCACTAGAAGCCAACATGGGTCACATGATATGCAGATGGGTTTCTTAAAAATAGTATTGATATATTTATAATATAAAAAGTAATGAGGCTGGATATAAACTAGATCACAAGATATGATCAAAAGCTCCAGAACACCTGCTTAATGCACCTCAAGCTGAGACTGTGTTGTCAAAAGCTTGAATTAGACTTTCAGTTTAAACCTAATACATATTGCTGTTGGAGCTTGTTCCTTGTACTTGAAAATATAGAAGATCAGTCAAATTCACATAACAAATTTAGAAAACTTAAGTTGCTTGAGCATTTTCAAACATCAAAACAAGCTCAGAGGCCAGAAAAGGTCGAGAATTGCTGGCTTCGAGAAAAACATATTTTGAGACTGCAAAAACAGAACGCTGCCAAGCACTGCCTTTAAATATTGCTGAAATTTTTCTACATTTTCAAAAACAAAAACAGGAAAAACAATTATTTTCAGCCTTTCATTTTAGCGTAGTGGGCAGAGCAGCAGACTTGACACTTGGACTTGAGTTAGACTTCAGAAGCAAAACTTGTGGGCCTGACTTATTTGAAACTTAGCTCCCTTAAGACCTGACTTAACTTGAAACTGCAAAGCAGAAATAATCAAGACTCAAGTTTGAACCTTGTCAGTTCAATAAAAAGGGCTGTGGTACTCCAGTCCAGCCTTGGTCTCATAACGACTTTTTCAAAGTCTTGCACTTGTCTCGGTCTCGGCGTCTATGTATATGTCTATGATCTAACGGTTTCGCTTAGTTCGCCACATATCTTAAACTTTGGCAATTTCTTGTGAACTGAGATTCTAGCTGAGACAAACCTCCTCCCTCTATCAGCAACCCACAGGCAGTAAATCACATCAGCAGCAGGGGGAGGAAGACAGGGGACGGGAGGAATGGCTGATACTGACTGATGTCTGAGTTCTTCAATCTTTCTTAACTTCACTCAGCATTTAGATGTCAGGAATATTATTTATTTTATTGACATTTATATTGAGTTTATATAGTGTGTTTATAGAATATTTCTGTCCATCCTAACTCCTTAATCCCCATATTCGCATATTTGAAACACACCATTGCCTATTATTTCCTTTTGGAGGGATTGATTTGCTCTGGTCTTGGCTTGGTTTCAGCTGCCTTTGGATTCAGCTGGACCTGGCCTTGAACTTGACTTGGACTGGACTGTGTTGGTCTTGACTACAGCTCTGCAATAAACAATAAAAACATCAAATGAGGCAATGACAGATGGGCCTTGCAGAGCCACATCCCTCAAGTATTCATTTATTAGGCCACAAACGTGAATATGTAAAAAAATAAATAAATAAATAAATAAACAGAAAAAATGCTGGTTGCGAAACATAGAAAGCAAAATGCCAAGACCTAAGACCTGACATGACCCAAATGATTTAAAACCAACTGCAGCAGATGAGCACAGACATACAATAATCTCCAGAGCTTCCACAACAGTGACAAAGGCTACATTTAGGGAGCCAATTGTCAAAAAATGTCTCTAAATGCTGTCAAATGAGGATGTCATTGGTGATAAATGACCAATTAGCCTGGTGGTGATTATCAGAACAATTTAATCCATGTCACTCACTTAAGGAAAAAGGGATGCCAAATTAAACTCATCTATTGTCATGAAATCTTAATGCACTGGAAGTCATGCACACCCAACACGGTCCCTCACTGCTGAGTATTTCCATATGGACTGCTGGATATGTATAGAGTTCAAGTGGTACACAGTATGAATATTCTAGCTTGGGATAGATCAAAGTGAATCATGCAAAACTGCTATGAAACATTCATTACCAGGAGTATCATCAGTTTTTCATCTTAAAGATTGATGCATTATGTTTGAGCTTCCCATTGCGTATTACCCACGCAGGTAGGTCCAGCAGCTGGAGATCAAACAGAGGGCTAATTGCACCATTTTATTTGATAGGAGTTTAAAGTTAGTCATGTTTCAAAGGGAGAAAAAAAACAACCAAGACTCAGACAAAATTTAGTTTGAGCTCTAATTAGATAAAGAGGAAAAAGGATTCCAAAATTTTAAGTGCCAGCTTGGTGCACCAGATTACCACCACCATCGCATTTATCACAGATCTATCCACTTTTGCCAAAATGAAATTGATGGCGCAGATGAATGTGCATGAATGAGACCTGGCTAATAAAACAGGTCCTTTGTGGGGTGCTAACTGTGTAGCATCATCAGAGACTTCAGAAGGAAACATGGTAAAACGGCTCCTTGCCTTGCTCCCTTGATTTCGTCGTATCAGGGTTAGAGGGCATGTGGCGTGAATGTAGATCCCACTTTCCCTGCAAGTAAAGCACCTAGAGACTTTGGATTGCAGCTACTCATTCATGCCCAGCATAAGCTCATTATAAGAAGGGTGATGTGACAAAGACACAAAGAAAAAGAGAAACATTAAAGTGAAATAAAAGAAACTGAGACAGTGGAAGAGGAGTGCTAAGGAGGGCGAAGGGATTCATAGTCAAACGGTAATTGAGAGGACAGGGAGAGAGCCAGAGAGAGGGGGGAGATAGCAGGATTAAGAGAGGTAGAAAGTGCCTTGTAATGCTGGGCTGAGCAACGACTGGAGGCTTTTCCTGCCAAGCCCTTTGAGCCATCCATCGTTTCAGTGGGACTAGGGCTACCTCATCACAGCCTAAACTCTCAGAGATGAGTCATTTTCAAGCAATGTTCAACGGCGACCAAGCCAGATGACAAACATCACCCTTCACATAGACACAAAAACACACAGTAATCACACATTTTAAATATCCATGAAAAATGTGGGAGTCGGGAGTTCTATGAGAGTGACGGAAAACTAAAAAGCTGTGTCCTCTTATTGTGGGACTCTTGAAAACATAACAAAAGCCAGGACGGAGAGCTTAGAAACGACTCAGTGTCCCAGTGTCAGTGATTAAGACCTTTCAGAGGGACAAAAAAACAAACCCAATCAGAAGGAAAACATGAGGCATCAAAATTATTTCAGATGCCATTCATTTCTGGAGGTCACTACATTAAAAAAAACAACAACTAATTGATATTTTCAAACTAGCGATGCACAAATGGCATAGGTCCACTGATTAGTAGGGGAGTAATGACATTTAAGTAAATTCCAATCCACACCTCTTTACCAAAGCCAAGTTGTGTTTGACTTTCGATCCACTGGTCGTGAGGACGGTCTCGAAGCAAAATCCAATTGCACAAATTGACCCAATCAGTTCAGTTGCATCACTAATGCAATGCATACGTTGGTGTGAGAGTTCTGACCTTTCTTACAACAGAGACGGCAATTGTGGCGACCAGAACGAGATCATGTGCAGTGAGGGTATATCTAAAGGTAGCTTTTATTGTCATTAATACACTGTAAGCACACTGAGCTATGCACCAAAGGGCTGAATGAAGTGGATAACAACGAGGAGGGGGATTAATCACGATCCTCCCGGCCAGTCACATCACTGGTCTCATACATTTTAAACAGCTCCGCCCAAGCAGTGACTGGCGAAAATGGCTCCCCCAACAGAGAGCAAAGCACGGTGGGAAAATAATTCTGTTTTCTGGGAGGTTCAGAGCAGCAATGTGCAAATACATAGCACCAAAGGCAGGTAACATGCCTTTGTGTTTGCAGAGATACAGAAAGTTTGGCAACACAAAAATCCTCAATTGCCCACTGACTCAGTTACGAAATGAATTATTTATTGCATTATTTTGATGTTTGTCTTTTTCACATAGGCGATTGATCAGGTTTGGTTCAATTAGATATGCGATAGCGCTGCTGCTGCCAGAACTATGAGTGAAGCAGTTTGTTTAAGCTGTTTATTTGATTGCATAAACAGACAATTTCCCATAATAATCCTGTTTACACTGCTATCCAGGGAGGGTTGTGCTTTTTTTTTTTTTTTTTTTTCCCAGGAGATGAATTGTGTGCTCACCCCTATCAAATACAATCAAAACTATTACAATCACAGTTCTGCTGTGTAACATTATACTGTCATTCAGCAATTATAAATGCAATGCTAGTTTTGCTAGAAAAGTTGTGTAAGGTAATGACTCCTGCAGCTGTTGCCCCTGGCAACCCAGGGTTGTTGGATGCGGATATAGAGAGAAGACTGGTGGGAACAAACAGTCCCAAGATTGCTCAGTGATGTGGAGAAAAGAGAGAACTTTTAAACTGTCTTGAGAGTTTTTATTTTCAGCTGTATGTCCAGTAATGTGTCCCTTAGGAAGTCATCATCTCCTAAACATGATGGTTTGTAGTGCTTAAACTGGGAGGATACCGAGTCAGCTTAGGTGCACAGAAAGTTTCCTGAGTGGCTATTCTGTGGCAGTCTGGTGTTGAATGTTGTCAGATATTTCCAAGACTAAAGTTCTTGAAATAATCACATAAAAATGTGTTACAAATGTTTATATAAACGTGACTACCTGTGGGAAGCTTCTGATTTAAGATTCCGTTAACAAGAGTCAGCAATGCATTTTTTATCATGTTTCATAACCCCTGCTGGTAGAATCACCAATCACCAATTATCAAGTGATTTCACAAAAATACCAAAGGTGTGGAATCAAGTCACATGGCTTGGGCTTGAGTCACAAATTTGATGACTTCAGAACTTCCAACCATCCGTCCATTTTCATCCACTTATCCGAGGCCGGGTCGCAGGGATAGCAGGCCAAGCAAAGCACCACAGACGTCCCTCTCCCAGCAACGCTTTCCAGCTCCTCCTGTGGGACCTTGGGGTCCCCCAGGCCAGACGAGATATGTAATCCCTCCAGCGTGTTCTGGGTCTGGCCAGGGCCTCCTACCAGGATGATATGCCCAGAACACCTCTAACTGGAGGCGCCCAGGAGGCATGCTGATCAGATGCCCTAACCACCTCAACTGACCCCTTTTGAGGTAACTTGCAACTTTACTTGGACTTAAACACCAATGCCGGGTGACTTCACTTGAAGTACGCGATGCCTTACCCCAAACCCCAAGATTAAAATGTATATTATTTAAACAGTGCGCCACAAATCACTTTATTTCCCATTGTTTCCTGATCAACTAACATATTCCTTCATTCCAAAAAAGTCTAGTTAATTCCTTTAGATCCACTTTGTCTGAACCAATCCAACAGTATCAATAAAGTTGCAGGAAAGAACCTTGAAGAACTAAAGGCATGTTACTGAGTGCCAGTTGGAAAAAAAAAACTCATACTAAAGGTAATGCCGGTTGTGTACAAAAACTACTCGATGGTCAACTAAAAAAGAAAAAGAAAAAATGGCAGTATGCAAAACATGCCGGCTGAACTTTCAACAAACATGTTTTAACAAAAGGATACAGATTTAAGAAAGCATTTATGATTTTTGTAAATCAATATTTCATCACTCTGTTGTTTAAATGCCATTCCATTTGGTGAAGAGCATAGTAAGACTTGTTTGGGACTCACAATTCAAAGCTTAAGACTTGGAATTTGACTTTGGACTCGTCAGTCTTGACTTGGGACTTGACTCTGGCCCTTTGTGCATAGACTTGAGACATACTTGGAAGATAATGACTTGGTTCCACCTCTACAAAACACTAAAACCTCACTACCTTTGCATAGAAATTGAATTGTGTTGCATCTTTTCTTCCACTTTCTTGCTATGCTAGCTGCCAAGGGCACCAATACATGGGCTAGAAAGAAAAGGAACATACTTCCAATAAGGTAATGTACACAGGGCATAAATCAACACAACCATTTACTTAGGTTAGTTTACAATAGACAATGTTAATCTGAAGGAAAGTCATCAGAGGAAAGATGTTTTCATGGCAAAGTGGAAGACGGAGGGGATGAAAGAGCCACAACAAGTTTTGGACCTCATTCCAAAAAGCAGCCATGAATCAGCATGAAATGATGTTGTTTTTATCTTTGGGGAGAGATGATGAATAGCCAGGAAAGTTATTAAAGGTCTATAGAAGTTGCATGCCCTTTCTATGTTGCAGAGGGGGGAAAGAAATGGATCCACCGCTTCAGGGCAGGAGGAAGAGACATCAAATGTGTATGTTGCCTACTCCCACCTGCCAATTAAAAGAAAAAAAAAAAGAAGAAGCAGAAAACTAGAAGAACAAGGATGAAAGACTATGGAGTGCAGAGAAGGGCAAATATCAGATAGAGGGAAGGAAAAAGCGTAGTCGGCTCCCTGCACTCTGACTAACCACCTGCTCCAGTCTGAATTAGCCCTTTCTTTACTGTTTGCACTCATCCAAGTGAAACTCACTCCCCTAGCTGACAAATGGACTGAGGCCTCCTGCTTCCATTTTTTAACACATTATAAAACCCCATGTTTAGTGAGCCACCACTGTGACGGCTATTAATCTGACACTACTGTATGACCAGGCTGAGGCTTCCTGAGGGTAATGTGAAAGGGTGCCTCGTACTTCTGAAAACTCTCAAACTTCTGGATTCTTTGGCAAAGCACTCAGCTTGGAGGGGCATAACAAAGCCTATGGGGCATTCCGCTCCGAATCCAAAAATGGACATCGTTACGGTCGATTCAAACCACTGGTCAATCCGCTCCTTTCAACTCAATCTCCTGAGAGATACCAATCCGCTTCGTACTGTATGTGGAGATGTCCTTAAACATTCCCCATTTGCCATGTCGGGCTTCCTTTTCCGCCTAATCACCACAGAGTCTTGTAGGGGCACGTCTGGAGACCTGGGCTGACTGGATGGGCTGCGGGCTTGAAATTTACAGCAACTAATTGGCCAAAATTGAATGTGGCAGGCTCTTATCAAAGAGGATTGGAATAGGGTTGGAGGCAGGATGGGGCTGAAAAATGAGACAGGATAATGAATGTCAGGTGATGTCATCCAATGCTGGAAAAGAATAGAGTGAGGAAGAAATAAACCTCTTTGATTTAAAAAGTCTTTAGGAAAAGAGGGTTACGCAAGAGGCAAACATGCACAGATGGAAAGACGGTTTAAATTCTTTCCATAATCCAAACAACTCCCAAATTTGTTTATTACTTATCATGTTTGCTTTATAGCGAAAGGGAATTTTTATCGTCTCTCTCTGTCAGAGCTTTTATTATTACCCTTTTGCATATTAATGTTGGCTGCAAAACCACCCACCATTCTCTATTTGTTCGTACTATTACAACAGGCGGTTGTCCCCCGCTGCGCTCATCGGTCATGTTTTTGTTCTGTAATTGTCAGGTGCTCAACACATAATTGTATCATGGAAAAACAGCCTCCAACGAAGAGTAAGCAAGACAAACCAACGACTCCTGCACAAACAGAGGAAGGCTGGTAGAAAAAGCGTGTAGTCGAGACCTCATAGAAACTCTGCTGAGTGATGGATGCAAAATATGCACTCCACATAATCAAATGTGCTGCGCGCATGGTTAAAACAAAGTGTACATAATTATATGTATACTTTGCAGTGTATTTCTAGTTTGGGATGCCCAGTGGGAATCAAAGTAAAAGTGGCTGTGGATCTTTCTATATGATTAAGTACCACAGAGCACCTTTTATTACAATCTGCCTAACAGAACCTTTAATTTAAAGCAGCACCTGCGTGATATTTGCACTTCCAACACTGAAGTCATGCATTAATTCATCTGACATCCCATTGTTTGGGGAGTTAAATGTTTATGCAAACCTCTACTTTAAACAAGGGAGGCCACTTCTGATAGAGCTTTGGGGGTCATGCATGAGCAATGATGGTATTAAGCTCACGTCTGCTCAGCATGATAAGCTCTCTCTTAATGTCACTGGTAGCTGTCTATTTGCAAATATTAAAGACTATATTAAGTATTTAAGGCCACTGCATGAATATGAATGTGTTTCAGCTTTTTCTGATGTACTGAGAAACAAAAGAATACATTACAGGTAAGGCTGGGCAATATATCACTACCGGGATTTTAGACTAGATATTGTCTTCGATTTTGGATATCATAATACTGTGAGTGTTGTCTTTACTGATTGTAAAGGCTGCATTACAGTAAAGCGATGTCATTTTCTGAACTTACCAAAATGTTCCAGATATATTAGTATTTGTCTTTACCCACTTCGTAAATATATGCACATTACTGATGATTACGTATCAAAACTCTCCCTGTGTAAATATTTTGTGAAAGCACCAACCTTCTCGCAATATCAATATTGAGGTATTTTTGTCAAAGATATATTTGATTTTTTATATCAAGCCCTACATTATAGGGACGGGAATCACCAGAGGATCCATGATACGATATTATCACGATACTTAAGTCACCATACAATATCATTGCAATTTTAAATACGCTGCGATATGTTGAGTATTGTGATAAACTATATTGCGATATATTGCGATTAATTACCCTCATTCAACTGTAAATTATGTCCTGAAAGGAAAACATGTTTAATTTAATAAGAAAAAGGTTTCAGTCCGTTCATCTCACCTCAGCCATTGTTGCAGCAGCAGCAACATGTATCTAGTGTACCGCAAAAAGCAACTGATTATATTATTCTAGCAGGCTACCTAAAGTTTAATTTTTATTAATATTAATAATCTATAAAATAAAAAAAAAATGATACTTGCCACACAAAAATATCGCGATACTATGCTGTATGGATTTCCCCCCACCCCTACTACATTATAGGAGAGCTATGGCCATTTTAAAAGTCATACATGTTTTTACTATGGTCCAAGACATCCACCAAAATATTAGCAGATATAAACAACTCTCTGCCAAATCCAAATACCTAAACTCAAATTTGTGATGTTATAGGGCACCGGTTCCCAACCTGAGGGGCCCAACCCCATTATGGGTCACCAGAGCTCCACAGAGGGTCACAGGGCTTTCTTGGTTGTAATGGGTGTAACTATACAGTAGGCCCTTTATCTCAGCATTTCATTCATCTCTGTGAGGAATAACAAGTTGTTGTTGTTAAGAAATTCCATAAAAAAGATCTTGGAAATACCAGGAAATCTCATCTCTGATGAAATATTTACAGTACAGCAAATAATCTGCTCAAAATTCATCCAATTGCTCATTTTACACAAACCTCCTGCAGAAATTCCATTCACTATTTGGGTTAATTATACAGTTCATCAGTTCTATACTGCTATTGTTGTGAATTGAATATGATATGAAGTATCCATTAAATATGTCACAGTCAGGGATCATCAGTTTACTCAATGATAAAAAAGGGGTCTCTTAGAAGTTCAGGAACAATTGTTACAGGGTATGAAGTCATTAGTTCAAGGTCCATGCAGTGTAATAAATTCAGCGTCATACTTGCGTTTGGCCATGTTGACAAGCTAGTTTGCTGTCTCTGTTAGATAGATCATTTGCTCACTCTACTTCAAAATTAAGTGGGTTTTTTTTTACAAACTGGACACATTTGTGCATCACTTGTGGTCCATACGGAATGGACCTGTGACCCATTTTTGGACCACGACCCCCCAGTTGGGAACCACTGTTCTAGATGACACTAATAGCAGCCAGAGGAGTGTTTTAAGTATATGGGTACATTTTCTGTTTCAGGACTGAGAACACTACAATATAATGAAGCTCATTTAGGGATGAAAAAGAAAAAACATGCTATGGGTCCATAAAAGCAGGCTCCCATTCATTGTCTATGGAGCTTCTCCAGCCTTTATCCTTAATGACAGCACAAATTTGAGACTGACTACTCTGGTTTATGGCTTTGAGAGTAGTTCATATTTGCAGATATCAATTGAATTTTCTTAGGCTACTTAAATAGCATATTGGAACTCTCAATTTCAATCTCCCCTTTAAAGCTACAATTAGAAATACAATTACTTCCCATAATGCAACTTCATAGCATCTTTCATTAGATCCCCCCAGCCTTCACTTTTTCCAAACACCACATCTCCAGTTTGTAATACAGTTTTTCTGTAAATTAAACATAATGATAATAAATCCAGGACAAAAACAATCCTGATGATGTCATTAGGGTTATTTTTTCCTGGACAGCTCAGTTGTTCTCCTTGTGATGACGAAATTGGACTTATAGTGCATCTCCATTTACTACATGATGCTGTCTTTTTTGTCTTAATAACAAGGACTTCTCATTAAAAGCAACCATTGCTTTATTTATATACATGTAAACAACAACCATGGTTATGGTGACATTCTATGAAGTAATAACTTCATTTCTGATAAAACACTGTGAGATCCCATCTGTATATTACAATCAAATGCTAAAAACCAAACGAGGACAAGAGATATGTGGGAGGATATGAAGCAGATGGTCACCCTCTCATATCTGCCTAGCCACCCTCAGAGCCGAGGGCAAGTGAGGACAGGTATGCATGTGCTTATGCTTTTAAGCTGTACGGAATAAAACTATCATGTTGACTAGTTTTGAGTATTTTTCCTTTGCTGCTTCAAGCATAATGCTTCTTGTGCAATTTCTAATAATAAATAACATACATTTTTAGTTAATAGGAATTGTAGCTTTCACTACAGGCTTTCAAAAAAGTGTCACCTTGATTTCAACATTTGAGTATTTTTGGCAAGCGGGCAAGGCATGGACATCAGAATTTTCCTTTTTTCTACTCCAGAAAACCTGCCCCCATAACAGCCAGCTGAAAATGAGAGGATTTAAATGAAGATGGGCAAAAGAACCGATGGGGATTCTTCAGTTAATCCTACTCTCCTGCTCAAGCAAATATCTCATCAAATCCTTCAACTCTGAAATAAGGTCAGAAGCCAAGGATAATGAGAGCTGGAACGTATGGGAAAGATCACCAGCAAAGGAGAAAGGATCCTCCCATCTGCTTCCCCCTCCTTATCCCTCAATCATTCCTGTCCCTCTGTCAGCACATGTTTTCATCCGACGGGAGCCCAGTCATTTGTCACATGCGTTCCAGCCTTAGCATGGTGAAGTAAATAATGGCCTGGAAGCATTTATTTTCCACATAAACGTCATTAACAGGAAGGTTGTCAAATGTCGACTGTCACAAGGCCAGCAGGTTCAAATCACAGGTTGCCGCTCATTTAGTTTTATCGTCCTCGAGAGCCTCATCAAGCTGTGGTATCTATTAACCTTCATCATTAGTGTCATGTGCACAAACACAAAATGCTAGTAGACAAAAATATGTATTGTTCTTCTTTGTTCCTTGAAATGACAAGTGTGATGACACAGCAGTGGGAAGAATCCCAGTGGGGGGAACAAAAATGAAAGAGATACAAAAGACAAAAGGAGAGTCTGGGCAGATAGGAACAAGAATGTGTGTGTGTTTGGATGTATGTGTTTGGTGGATTTGCACCTTCCTGACCTGCTTTTCTCCTTCAGGGGTCATGCACAAGCCTGCCACAATGCTATCAGCTGTCCCTTAAGGTGCCTGCTGAGGTCTACTGAGATATAAGGTGATATATAGCTTTGATATAGCCTGTAATTACTAGCCGTGAAGGCCACACCGCCTTGGGGAAAGGAAAAGGGGAACACAAAAAGAGGGAGGAGAGAGACACTGGGGCTCTGATGGGAAAAGGGTCAGTGTTGTTTGATAGCACAAGCGCCCGGCCTCTCCAGTGACTTCACACAGTGGGAAATGGCACCAGATCTATACATGCTTTGGAGGGAGACGGATTCAACAGACGCCTTAGCTCCCAAACAATAAGCTCCAAAAATAGCCCACGAGGGAATGGCAGTGATTGCAAAAAGCACAGGCTGCAGCATGTGTGTACAAACTATGCAAATGGCCTCAAATTGTGCTGAATTAATCCTTAGTAGTGCGTTTCAATTACAGCATCATTAGCCCCCATCTCGCCTGCATCACGGCACCACCTATAGGTGACATGTTTATCCAGGGGCTGTGGAGTCTGCACAGCCATGATGCTCACAGCACAAAGGGAGGAATGGCTAATGAAAGAGAGCCATTCATTTCATCCTGTCACAGCATGGTGCGAGACAACCTTCATTTTGGGATGCATTACAGCACTCACAAGCTCAGTGGCGTGCTATCACTCAGATACAGGCTGCTATTAGCTCTCACTTAAAAGACCAAACGCCTTGCCGAAGTGGCCCAGTGTACACCTTTTACGAGTGGGCTGAACTAGAAAAGGTAGCGCTCGGGTTTGATAGCTGAATATCAATGGAGCACTCTTAGTGGCTGGGGAAGCGAGGGGGATTGAGCTGCCTAAATGTATATTGACAGCTGAGAGAGCCGGTGATATGGCTGGGCATTTGCCGGTGATGGATGCGAGCCTGGCACACAGACTAAGCCAGCAGCAGCGTGGCTCATCTTCAGACGGGATGTGAATGCTAACTACCATGCTTGCCAGTCACCACGACTTAACTGGTGCCAGCAGGAGAGGCAGGTGGTACACAGGCGAGGGGAAAAAAGGGGGCAGAGTCCCACAAGGGGAAAATACTATCAGTGCATTCACAAGCATGCTAATTAGATTTTAAGGTAATGCTGAGATTATTACACCTTAACCTGTTTATCTTTGTTAAATTAAACATAATCAGATTAGATTAGTCGCCAATCTTTTTACTCACTCTGCAGTGTCCCAGTTCCATACCACATACTAAATATATACAGTTACAGCAGGTGGAATACAAGAACATGCTTTGCCATTTTATACCAACAGGAAATTAATAAATTATATGTCAGACATCGATCAAATCGCAACTTCAGAATTCAAACACCAATTAAACTTCACAAAAAGGGAGCAAAAGGGTTTTGTAAATATTTAGCATGTGTTTTTTTATGATCTTTCAGACGCTGCTCTCACCCTTGTTAGCAATTTATTTATTTGTGTGCAGCTGTGAGTAGTGCCTCCATCTTCTTTGTGGACTGTAATGAGGGAACCTACATCAAGTGCTTTTTGGTGTACATACTGGCTTCTTTGAATATACTTAATTTTGTCACTTTTCCAGTGTGAAAATACATATTTTTCCTCTCACATGTAGTGCTATTTATCAAACGAGACTGTTTTGGTGTGAGTTGCCAAGTGTTGTGTGCCTTCTCTCCAACATAATGGAAGTAGATGGCGCTCAGCTTGTGGTGCTCCGCAATCCACAGACATTTTTGTGAGCAGTTTCATGTAGGAACTACTTTCTTTCTACTGAACTACACACGCTGACCTTATCACTGTGCAGAAGAAAGCTCACCTAGCGCCACTGAGCTAGCTAATGTAGGACACCATTAAGGTTTTGATCTTGCACTGTCACATGCATGAGACTTTCGCCCATGAGTAGATGCACGCTTCCTTCTGTGGTGTGATACAGTTAGCAGGTGTTCCGTAGAAAGAAAACTGTTCCTATATTAAACTGTTCACAACAAGGTCTGTGGATTGATTTCGAGTAAGCAGGTCATGATTTCTGGAAAGAGTTTCTGGTGACTTTTTCAAATATTGAGCATAGTGCTAGTTCAGGACACGATGTCAAGCTCAGCTCACATCCCAGCTACATCAGCTCATCTCAAACAGCACAATCAACTGATGGAGCAGCTGGTTGATGAAAGGGAGTCAGCTGATAGATCACATGATTCCTTTCTATACAACCAATTTGTAAATCTCATTCAGGGTGCCCTATTTAAACTGCTCTGGCCTGCCTACTGTTGCTGCTTCCTCTGCAAGCCGCTCTGCAACCCACCTCCACCCCAGCTCCTCCTTTTCATGCTGGGTCTGACTTATTAATGTCATTTCTGTTTGTCATTGATGCTGGCTCTGTTCTGTTCCCGGGGGGTCTTTGCCGCTGCTGTGCATGCCTTAGGGTTTCTATGTAGGCACATGGAAGGGCAGGGAAGTTTGCTCTCTTTGGGCTTTCCTCATTTGCACGTGGAAGGGCAGAGAGGTATAATCTCTTTGCCTTAAGGCTTTCCACATAGGCGTATGGAAGACGCTTTCTGCATAGGCCTAGGGAAGGCAGAGAAACCCCAGAACAGAGCCATATTGCCAAATATCATACTGCCAATAAAATATGAATGAAACAAAGTTTTCTTTGACTAAAGTGTTCCTGACTGAAGTATTTTTTGGCGCTTTGAGCACCACAAGCTGAGTGCCATCTGGTACATTATACTAGAGAGAAGGCAGACATCTCTACGGCTGATATCTCCAACACTCTGCTATCTACACCAAAACAATCTAGATTGATAAATAGCACTACAGATAAGAGGAAAATATGTATTATGTTTTTTGGAGTGAACTGTCACTTTAAGTTAAACAATCAGAAAACTTTTGCTTGCAGGTCTTGTCACCGCCATTCTGGGAGAAGGTTGAGTCCCGCTGCTCTTGAGCACCACTTGAGTCCCATTCATATTAAACATATTTAATATTTACAGATGCCTTGCAGATTGCGTCACTAACACTCTGGCTTAATGAACTTTCAATCGTGTCTGTGTAAGAGGATAAGTATGTCTGATAGAGTCTGACCGATAAATCAACTTGGCTGATAATATTAATCAATAATATCAAATGTACGTGTATTTTTATGTACAGTATATAAAGCTGATTAGTAATAAATAAATGTAGTACAGAAATCCCAGGGTTATGCATGGTATAATTGTGAAACAGCGTCACTTTTGCGTAGGCTGGTACTACACGACATAAGAAGTTTCTTTTTCATCTTTAAAGACTCTTTTTCAGTGTGAACCCTCGCTACAATTCTTTATAAAGACATATTTAAGGGATCCTTATCAAAAATGCATGTTTATGTTCTGTGTTTTCATGAAAAAAATAGATACTGGGGGATATATCCTTATTGTATTCCTTTAAACTCTCATTGACTCTATTGATCGGCGCTATAGTGTCTATAGAGAAACTATGGCACGGCTGGCTGTATTTATGCAAATTCAGCCCGACAAAGAACAAAAAACATCAATGAATCCACCTCTTTTCTGTCTCCCTTTTGTTTTCTGCAGTCTGCAACACATCCTTCCAGACATCAGCCCAGTAATCAAACAACTCATGGAAACCACCATTATTGTGGAAATCAGGTTACTGCGAAGCATGTAAATGCTTTAATCACACTATTACATTGTTTGGGTTGTTTCCAGTGATTGGGTAATAGTGTGCATGTAAACATACTGCATGATCAATAGAGGGGGAGGAAGGAGACAGGAAAGAGCGAGACGGGGGAGGAAAATCCAGCTAAAATATTAATGAAAGAGAGCGCTTGCATCACTGCTGATATCGACTCATCGGAGATTATAAAGTAGACAAGCTACTGAAGAAAAAAAAAAGGATCTGGGGTAATAAGAGAAGAATTACAAAAATCTTGTGCTTCCAAATCTGATCAAAGCACGTTAGTTATAATTTCAAAAAAAAACAAACAAAAAAAACAAAGCAACCCTGTAAATGAACTAAGACATATATATCAACATGTGACATCGTGCTGTGGCTCGTTCTTTCATGCATCACATTATCACATTATCATCGCTACATCCATACATCTAAAAGTCAAATCTTTATGCCCTGGCTTCAACCTCGGCCTGATCACAAGTCTTTGAAGACTTCCTCTGTTCAAATTGCTTGCTTCTGGTTCGCTCTCGTTTTCTTTTTAACCCTAATGAGCTTAGCCGCAGGTGCCTAGCAACGGCTCTGACAGCCCTACAATGAAATAGTCGGGGGTGGCGTTCGTTTGTTGTGCTAACCTCCGCATGCTAATGTGTAGCTGTGTCGCTAAAGCCACAAATATCACTGAATGCTGCTTTGGCACCCCTCCCTCCCCACCCATTCTCAATTCATACCACCCACACCTTTCATCCACTTAGCAACTTCCTCTCCCAAGACAAAGTGCTCTGGCTCTGAATTGGGGTTGTGGTTACCTTTTACCATCACTGAAACACCCCCGGTAGCAACGAGATGCTAAAAAGACTTGCTTTTTCCCTGGTACTTTATGTTAGTTTTGTGTTCTTGACAGTAGCAGGACCCGTTGATTCATTCCTGCAGGGATTTTTAGTCTGAGTGGGCGGCTGGAGAACAAGGGAGCCGCAGGGTGCATCAATTATCTGACAACATGTTTCAAACTACCTCTTTTTACCATCAGCTGCTTTTCACACAGCTGATTATCTGAACTCTATGGTACCAAACTAAAAAGCCAAGAGCAATTGTTTGATAAAGCCCAAAGGTCCATTAGAATTCTCAAAGGGGTCCGTCCAATGTGAAACTAAAGCTTTGGAAATAAAAAGAGGTAGACAAACGTTAACACAGAGTAGCAATTTAGATAAAGTCCATCCCTTCTAAGTGCTGCAATAAGTCAACAAAAGAGCTGCGATGGACTATACATGTGTTCCCTCCACACCCGCCTCGAGCTCTACATTTTCTTGAATCCAGACTCCTTGGTTAAAACCCCCGAAACTTGTGTATATATTACCTTAATGTTCCCAATCCATTATACCGCAAAAACTAAAGCAGGGTAAGACTACACTGTGTCTGCCCTGACAAATAGGTCTCCAGGTCCCGGTTTGTGCACAACGAGGTCATAACTCTGAAAGCAAGACTCACAAGTGGCGGCAAAGCTAATCGAGCGCATTCCTATTTTGACAAATAACTAATAATGTAATCATGTTATGGTAAATTAACATTGATTTGTGACAGAGCAAAATTATGACTGATATGGATTAATCCATAACAGGGACATATTACCAAACCACCCAAAGACGAATTTTTGTATTCATATTCCCAAAACTCCAGTGACTTCACTGTGTAACCAACGCCCTGTGTTTTATATTTTTTGCTAATCTCATCAACCAATCCTCACATTTATCATACAATTCATAAAGATACTATGTGCTCTGTATTTTAAAATCTAAGCTCAATTTTCCCACAAAGCCATGACATTTCCATAGTCTCTGAAGTGAGCAAGATCGATAAATGCAGTTGTTCCATGAAGAAAAATTAATCTCGAGGAGCTGCGTTTAATTTCAGCAGACCTCAGGTGGTGTGAGTTACAGCATTTCTCATTAACTGAAGATTAGCTTATTATGTTTTCCAGATTTTTTCAACTAACACATCTACTCGAGTCAATTACTTAACAGCGGAAAGCAAATTTTGCTTGGGAGTGTGCCTTTGTGTGTGTACATATTCAAACATGCAAATACTCATGTTTCATTATCCTGAAAGGAGCTACAAGCAGCCCACTTTTTATCACTGTCATTTGTTGTCGTCATCTACGGAGCTTTAAAATGACTTAATATGAAAGAGCTTTGAAATGTGAAACACCGACAATATAAAAGAAAATACATTGTAAATCATGTCGTGTTTAAACCCCAGATATAAATCAAAGTCAAAGTGAAATTTGTATTCCCCTCACTCGTGTAAGGAAATATAGAGAATGATGTACTGTCCAGATTCCAGCTTACCAGCAACCTAATACCAAACAGAGATTTTTTATAAAAAGAAAAAGAAAAAAAAAAAGACTTTGCTTCTTCCCTAGACATCCCTGGGGTTGTCTGTAGTTTAGCATCATTTGTACATGTTTTTACTTCCTAAACCCTGATACCTTAAGGGAGAGTTACAAGAGAACATGGTGGTCTGAGCAACTGGGCCAAACTTAAGAAAAAAAACTGGACTTGGTTCTTGGACAGAAGAGCAACTGGTTTTATATTTATATACAACACAGTGGATGCACGTGGAATGATCGTCTCAAACTTAGAACCTTTTAGGACATTTTATGAAACTTTCGCAGAGACCCTGACAAAACCATTCTTGGATGTACCTTTGGACACAAGATGTGCTATCAACCTCTGGAGCACGCCATAGCCCTGTAGCCTATGGACGCTCATTCAAAATTTTAACTATAAAGGTTTTTTGTTTGTTTGCTTTTTTAGGCACTATTTTCCTTCTACCGAACATCCCGTGGAAAGAAGAACCATTTTATGCTAGTTCACCTAGCACCACTGAACAAGCCTATGTTTACGCAGTTTATGTAGATGCATGCTGGTGGGTGTAGTTTGGTCAAAAGAAAACAGTTCCTACATCAAACTGCTCACGACAAGGTCTGTGTGATTTCTGGAAAGAGACACTGAACTGTCCCTTTAAGGCCATTTGCCAGTTTTCATAAAAATCTATCAAAACGTGACTTTACCTTTGCGACATGATTTTGTATGCATCTGGAAGGTAACACCGCGTGTTCTCCATCTGTGCTGGGTCTGCATCGCAGATCTTGTCATCGGTGCGGCCGTAGTTGGCACTCTCAATCATGATGACGTCCGTGCCCGGGCAGCGCAGCTCGATGGGATAGCTCTCACACGACAGCTCCCTCCTCACCACCGCCATGGGGATGGGTGCTCGACTGAAGGCTGCAGAGGGGACAAGGCAAAAACAAACAAACAGCATGTAAGTATAAGTTTTCTTGATTCCTTTTCCACTTTGCTTAAATGATTCCTGCACTTAAGTGAGAAAACAATTTCATCCTAGAGTTGGGCTGGGTGAGACCTGAATAAAAAATCAGTATATTCCTGCAGGAAAACAGATGGGAGGACCTGCAATCAAAAGGTCTGACACTGAGACATATGAGAAGAGGTTGTCCACCCTGGTCTAGGGAGTGTGGGCGGACAGGACGCTGGTTGTTTGGAGTGGGAGGATGAGCAATACCACAGGGGCCCTTGGGAGGCCAGGAGTTGTGGAAAGAGAGAGTGCGAGATTGACACAGATCAAACATAAGGAAATAGACACGGTGTTTGCGTTTGGCTGTGAGAAAATAAACATTCATTACATGGGCATTCAAGTGAGAAATTAGAGACAGACAGAGACACAGAGACAAAGAAACCAGAGCAGAGCGTGCCTCATGTAAATTGTTGCAATTTCCCTCCAGATTTGAATCTATAAATCACAGAGGCTGCTTCATTCTTTGTCTTTTAAGGTGATACAGTGCACTTCATTTAAGCACACAGGGGCAGGAGGCAGAGGGTCAAAAGGTGCACGTTGCCTCAAACCGAAGCTGAGCTGTTCGGCCAAAAATCTGCTGTTTACCGCAGAGCCAAGATGGCCAAGATGGCCAGGAGGGCCAGCAGGGCCGCGCGGCAGCGGTTCGGAGGTTGCTGTTTTCCTTTTCCTTGACACAGGCGCACGCATGCACGCCCACGCACGTCTGTAGAGGCTCACACTCGCGCACGAGCGGGCATGTGCACAACAGACTGGAGGAGTTCTGTGTTTACAGCGAGAATAAAAAATGAGCGAGAAACATAAACATTGGCCTGAGTGACTGTAGGAGGACTGTGGCAGTTATAGATTTTTTTTTTTTTTTTTTCTATAAACATCCTTTGAGACCAAGCGTCTGAGCTGCGAGAGCCATCGCCAGATGACGTGCGTCGCGGACATTCATCAGGGAGCAGAGACGGACAGAGAGAGTGTTTCCACATGTGAAAATGGGGCTTGGCAATATCACCTGAAAATCAATATCATGATGAAATGTCACATTTACCTCGACAACAATAAATTTTGCCAGAATAGATTTTTTTTTTTTTTTTTTTAAGCACGAGCACCAGATTCTCTTGGTCTCATCAATTCATAGTGTTTGACAACATTATCTAAACTTAAGGTCCACTTACTAGCTTTTTTTTAGCTTTCAACTGCAACTTAATCCAATGATCATTTGTCATTAGACTGAAAAAAAAAAATTACTAAGTGGCCCTGCAGTTAAAATGATTGTGTCCACATATTGAGAATACATTCGAAAAGCACATTTATGGCATCAATCATCTCATTCTGCTTGTTTTAGAGTTTGAAAAGGCAATTGCCTAAGTGATAAACTGCCCAGTCTGTGTCTTGGCATAGCATGAAGCTCTTATTTCTCAGCTACCATTATAATATAAGACATGGTTATGATTCAGGTGTTGGTAAAAATCCCTCGTTTCCTCTGGAAGCTGTCATAATGACTATTTTCCAACAGAAGTTACATTTAACTTTCTTTCAGCATCGTGTTGACTCATGTGGCATTTAAATATTATCCCTGTTAGGCTGGGTAGCCACGGTTAATTATATATCTTTAAACGGCTAAGTGCAACAGTGTCGGCATGACTTACTCTATTTGGAATAAAAAGCACACAAAGAATGCCGGCACACACTGGGAGACACTGCTTGTTATACTTGTAGGAGCATTAAAAGGGGTACGCTAAAAATGACAGCGTGTCTGAAGCAATTTACCAAACATATGGTCGTGGCTTAAAGGGACAGCTCACCTCAAAATAAAAAAATACATATTTGTAGCCTGGAGTGCTTTTTACAAGTCTAGATTGTTTTGGTGTGAGTTGCTGAGTGTTGGAGATACCGTCCGTAGAGATGTCTGCCTTCTCTTGAATATGATCGAACTAGATGGCACTCAGCTTGTGGTGCTCAAAGAACCACAAAAAATACATTTGAAAAAACTCAACAGTAGTGTCTCTTTCCAAGAGAGACCTGGCTAAGGTAGCAGCCTTACACATTAAAAATGCAACAAATACAACATGTAATGCAAAAATCTACAATAAAACAACAACATCCTTTACAATGCCCTTAAAGTCATCACTGTATGTAAGTGTGTCTTGTTCGCAGTTTTGTTTAGGAATTGCTTTTTTTCAACCGAACCACACCCATCAACCACATCATCGTGCAGAAGAAAGTGTGCATCTACTGCTAGCTCACCTAGCACCACTGAGCTAGCTAAAGTTACAGCTCAGCTGAGGAGGACGCCATGAATGTTAACGTCTTGTGCCGTCATGAGCATGGGCCTATCGTCGATGAGTAGATGCACGCTTCCTTCTGTGCTGTGATACAGTTGGGGGGTGTAATTTGGTAGAAGGAAAATAGTCCCGACATTAAACTGTTGACAACAAGGTCTGTGGATTAATGTAAGTAACCAGGTCATGATTTCTCGAAAGAGACATTGCTGTTGAGTTTTACACAATTATCTTTTGGGGCTTTGAGCACCAAAACCCGATAGCCATCTAGTTCCATCATATTCTGAAGAAGTCAGCTGATATCTCCAACACCCTGCAACTCATACTAAAACAATCTAGTCTGATAAACAGCTTTTCAGGTAAGAGGAAAAGTGTGTATTTATGTCCCTTTAAAGCTGCTCTCTGTAAATATTTTTTCATTACCAATCAAATCTCCTCTGACTGACAGAAAATTTGAGCGCCTTTCAGCTCATTGTTTTGGTTTTACAGCCCACAAATTTACAGTTCCGTCGTGTCTGCCATTTTCCCATCTTCAAATGTCATTAGGTACCACTTCTAATCTTACCCTAAAAATAAACCACAAACATACGAGGAGAAAACACAAAGACACACGGTGAGGTGAAACAACAAAAGAAGCCCCTCATTATCGTGTCACTTCATTTTGTCTCCGAAACCATTCAAGACCCCAACACGGTAAAGCGCAATGCCATGGAAACATCACAAATTGGAATAATTGTATTCATTCTGGTGATGAAAGCCATCAATTATCTTCCTCTTAATGGGAAGATTTATTCCGCCCCCTGAAAAGTATTGGTCCGGATCACACCAAACTTCTTCGAAACTGACAACCACAGAGAGGAAAAAAGGGAGGAATATAGTTTGACTGAGGCAGGTGCATTTAGATGAATGACAAAAAAGTAATTGACTCTGAATGGAAAAGAAAATCTGGCTTTGTTTATTGATCTTGACTCTTTTGTATGTGGTTTCTTCCTTTATTGAACGCTGCCACCCAACGTGTAGAAAAAGCCCTTTTAAATAGTTTCTATTATACAACCTTGTATTATGAATCTTGATTAATTTGAGCTCTATGATTTTTCTCTATGAATAATTCGTCCACGCCTTGTAACCTTGTAAAGGCAATTCATGCCAGCGTCCCTAAAAGAAGCATTAAAAAAACATCAGAGAGGAGCAGGGAAGATGCCGTCAACATGGGCACCAGCAATCCCCTAATGTAAGCAAGTAAATGCATGCCAGTGGTGTCTCGGATTACCCGCCTAGTCAACAACTGTAGTGTAATTACATTTGTGCCCGGAGGCGGTGATTGATAGGGCTCATATTCCTCGGGTGCCAGAGCCAGCATCCTGCCCCACTCGCACGTATCGCTGTCTACCTGTACACAGCATTGACAGGGCTATCGAAAATCGAAATAGTCTTATTGAAAGTCCATCCTCTTATCTTGGGTCTATGTTCTATTCACTTTATCTCTCTCCTCCTCTTCTGCAGCTAATACTTTAGAGTAGTATTCATATGCAGAGCGTATGTCTTTTTTCTCCTCTGCAGATTCTCCCTAGATAATTTCTCTGACAAGCACACTGCAGAATGTGGAGGGGAAGTAGTTTGGGCAAAGCAAACTGTAAGGGTCAGGCTGGATATTTCCATTACTTTCATACCACGGAGCACTGTTTTTAATCATGATGCTTGCAAATGACATAACTCACAAATGAATATTTCCAAAAAAAAAAAAAAAAATGCAATTACTCACCAAAAAGGGCAACAGAAAGGTCAGAGAGAAAAATGGCCATTTGGAAAATGTCGCTCCCCCGCAGAGCTTTTAAAAATCACTCCGAGGGGGAAACGCTTTGGAGTTCTGATTGTGGGTTTGTTAATAGTGATAGTAAGCAAGAAGGGAGAAATTTTTGCTGTTAAAGAGCAGAGCTTATTCTTGGGTCACTGACACATTACCTTCTCCGAACCACCGGGCATCGAATTGAGTAACAATGACATTTAAAAGTCATCATTAGTAACAAAACAGGGGCCTTCGGGGGCTTGTATTTTCATTTCGTCTCCCAAGAAAACGTGTCAGGGAGAAGGAGTTAAGGTCAGCCACCACACATTATTACAATGAGCCCGTCTAAATGAGCATCCGCCGCTCGGATAAACAGATGTCAGATGCATGTGACAGCTCTCAATAACTGTAACATGCTTTTAGAACACTTTCAGCCGTCAGCTGAAGTGTGTAAGCTCACACACAGCGGATAATTTTCCAATAAACAATATTGTTCCCTACAATTAGGCAGCCGCCTGGCAAAATGCCGAATATGTTCCCAGTAAAGGAGGGAAAAAATTGTTTAGGCTATTAAAATGTGAGGATGTAATATTTTATTCCTGAAAAAGGAGTCTCAGTTTCTGCAGCAGATGAAACAAACTAAAAACTTTATGTGTGTGTGTGCGCGAGGGGGGTTGCATTCAAATGAACTCTGACTTCATTGAATTAATGCAAGATAGATGGAAGAGAGAGGAGGGGATGGCGAGGGAGCTGATTCAACAGATCAAATGTCTCTTTTTCTACCAAGAATCGCTGGATGGGTCCGACCCCCAGAGCTGGTGATTAATTAGCGCATGACTCTGGATACCGTTATTTGATTAGACCAATGGCAGCCTGTCACACCCACTTCCTAGTTTGCAACAAATGACATTTTCTGGGGAGGAAAAAAAAAGGAAGTCATTTGCAAGACTACTTTGAATTGCAACTCTGGAAAAAAAACTAAAGCATTTTCAATAATGCATGAGGGATTATTTATCTTGAAGTGAGAAACAGTTCAGGCAAATTGTTCTCCCAAGTAAATTACGTTTACATATGGCCTAAGGCAAGCAAAATCTCAAAGGCTTTTACACGGAATGCAAAATTATCCAGGAACTGAACTGTCAAAGAACTCTGCAGATAGAGCATTTAAGAGAACAGCATCAATATAACAATGCTTGAGCTTCATGAGAAGTATTCCAGGCCTCGGAATTGGTGCAATCGCTCTTGCTTGCATTGCAGAGGTGATCAGACAACTTCTGAAAAAAAAGTTTCACAGCTTTAAAAATGAGACTGAATAAGCCATTTTGTTGGAACGTGCAGCTGGCTGACAGACAGCACCTCTGTAATGCTGAATTCATGATCTGACCGCGGGTGCGATCGTGACTGACTCCTCAAATCGACTTGATGGCTTCTGACACTTTGACCAATGATGCTGCTAAGCACAATTAGCATTACTCATTATGACAGGACCCAGATATCCATTCAACATGCCGAATGAGCGAGCCATTTGTTTTGGTTCGGCTCACGTTCGCTGACACACATTTGAACACATTAATTGGCAACACACCACGCACTCGCAAATTCCAGCGGAGGGGAAAGACTGATGGTGCTTTTTTGCAGGGCGCCGACGTGCAAATGCGAGTTTCAAAGCGTCAGTCAAACTGCCCATGATGCCTGGAGGGAAATTAGCTCCTCAGTGTTAACAAATTAGCTCAGAGGGAGGACCAGATACAGTGCAGTCATAATAAACCACTGCACCACACTGGATCAACCTCACATGTTGGATATTTGATCGGTTATTTCATGAGAAGCTGCATGCAACCATCACCGTGATGGAATCAAACAGATAGAAGTCATTACAGCGTAGCAGTGTATTGCTTTTTTTTCTCTCCTACTGTAACAATGTATTGACATGGTGAAAGTTAATAACTGTGAAAGTTAATAAATTGGTCGCTAGATGGAGGGAAATCTGCCGAGCACAGCAACTTCCCTTCCCCCTTGTGATATACTTCCACCAGACAGTAACGTCATGTTTGCGTACACACAAGGAACAAATACAAGTACCTTGCCATCACTCCATAAAGGCTTGATTCACATACTCAGAACACAGGGGTGAAGTGTCTTTCCATCCAGTAAGCACTTTCATTTAATTAATCACTACTTCAATTCATTAAGTGCAAAGCCGTGGCAAGAAAAAAAAAAAAAAAGGAAATAGGAGGCAAGTCTCCCATCAAGGTCTTATGTTCAAAACCACTTTGGTGTGCAAATTACAACATTAGTTTCTTAGGTCAAATCCACTTCAGCTTAGAGGAAATCAGTGTTGTTAAGTAGTTTATATTTGTCTCTCTTTTCTCTCTCTTTTGTTTTTTTTGTTATTTTCCTTTTTAGATTTAGAGACTGTTCTGTACGTGGCACAAAATGGGGGAGGCACTTTTTCATTTTTCAAGCACTGGGGAAGGAGTTATGTTTTATTATTTGGCTTAGGGGAGTGATATTCAACTTTAAATGGTTGTATTTTGTATTTATTTTAAATACCCTCATAACCTCAGAACCAGCAGTTTGGTTTTATAGGCATGTTTTTTTTTTGTTTCTTTTTTTTTGTATTGCCAAAATCACACTCTTCATCATACTAGAAATTATCATTGGATTTTAAAACTTCCAATGGTCCTTGAACACAGCGTGTACAATACTTCCAGAAATGTTGTCAACCCTAAGCTTAAAATAGCGATATTTCTTCAAATCACTTGATCCTATGGGTCTAATTTAAATGTCAAGCAAAGAAAAGAAACCCTTTGTTTGTTTTCAACTTTTAACTTCAAACATCAAAGTGTATGTATTTTTTAAATCTGATAACAACCTCTGTGCCAAAGTGCTGATATTCTGGCTGCTGCTGTAGCTGTTGCGTATGTTACTGTATAAAGATTGTCGGTTTTGTGTGTGGCTGTCATGCACCCACATTCTACTAAAGTGCACACACAGTTTTGTGATGTGATGCGATTTTAAAGGAGGACTTGTATTTTGCTTAAAAAAGAATCCCAGGATCATAGATTTTCCCCCAGTCACTCAGGGAGGTTCAAGGAAAAATATCTGCAGCTCCTTGGAGGAGCAAACCTAGAATTGTGGGGTCACAGTGACCTCGACCTTTGACCCTCAACCACCAAATTCTAATCAGTTCCATCTTGAGTCCACATGGACATTTGTGCCAAATTTAAGGAACCTTCCCTCAAGACCTTCTTAAGATATCGTATTAATGAGAATGAGACAGACACATGGTCACAGTGGCCTTGACCTTTGACCACCCAATTCTAATCAGTTCATCCTTGAGCCCAAGTAGATGTGGTGGTCAAAAATGGTCGCATTTTGCAACCATTTTTGGAGTCTGTGCAAGTATTTATTACAACTACTTGCTCGTGTGGGACTCGGGCGTTTTTTTTGTTGGGTTTTTTTCAGGTTGTAAAGCGAGGGAGCGACTCCACCATTGTAGGCAAATGTGTGTGAGAGGAGGAAAGTCCGAGAGTCAGTGATTAGTGAACCAATTAGTTAAAGGATCACCTCATCTACACTCATCAGTAGGCTCGTCAAAGATGAACTGCACCTTGCCTGGAAAGTGTATGAGAGCAGGCGGCTGCAACAGGAGGCGGTGACAACAAGCTGCCGTCAAGTCGAAGGCTGAATTCAAATATCCCCCCTCTGGACCTGAAGACTGAGCCTTCGCAGACTTCAGTTGTACGTAGTGTAACGTATTTACTGTCATCACCTAAAGTCTGCGAGGGCAGAGTCTGTAGGCGGCTGATAGACAGACCTTAACTGTTACTCGTTGCCGTGGAAACGTTCAACTACCGCTGCTGTCATATTTATATATATGTCATATAAGTTAATGAACAGTGCCTATTCATTCAGCCGAACAGTTTCCCGACTGTTTCCAGCAGACTTTAGTCCATACAGGAAGTCACAGAAGCACGATATGATGATGATTTATTAAATTATTATCAGACTCATTTCAGTTTGTTCTCAGTCTCCAATTGTTTTAATTATGATAGATTGAGTTATTAAAGTGCTTTACATGCTTTCTTTAACTTATTTTCATGGTTCAACCTCCATTTTACATGAAATCTCATGTAAATCTGCATCATATCAGTTTGCTGCTGGAGAGCAGCAGAGCAGACCTGTCTCCTCAACTACAGAGACTACTAATGGCCAAAAATGTGAATAACTGCATTGCAGGATGTTTTAAGGTGTGCCTCTAAACTTTCTGCTTTTGCTCCTAAAATTTTTCAGTCAGGGGCTACACTGCTCCTACTAAAAAAAGTTAGTCTGGAGCCCTGATGAGACAGATGCAAGGTCATGGTGACCTCAGCCTTTGATCACCCAAAATCTAATCAGTTCATCGTTAAGTCCAAGTGCCAAATTTGGGGAAAAAAAAAAAAAAAGTCCCTCAAGGTGTTCTTGAGATATCCAGTTCATGAGAATGGGACAGACAAGGTCACAGTGACCTTGACCTTTGTGCTATGACCACCAAAATCTAATCAGTTCATCATTACATCCAAGGGGACATTTGTGCCAAATTTGAAGAAATTAATGTAAGGCGGTCTTGAGATATCACGTTCACGAGAAGGGGCCGGATGGACCAATGGATAGACAACCTATAAACATAATGCCTCCAGCCATGGCTATCACCGGCACGGAGACATCTTAAAAAAAAAAAAAAAAAAAAAGTCACTCCTCAGCCACCTCCACCTTTGATAAATATAGTCTATGCTGAATTATTTAGAAATAAATTAGATTGAAGCTGACTTTTTGTTTAAAAAATACTTCCTTCAGTTAGCTTCTTTAAGTGCTAATTCTGAACAAATTTTGGTCGTTTCCAATTTTCCACCCCTAAATGTAAACAGAGCAGGGAAGTGTGTCCTGCTTCCCATCAGTGAAGTGCCGTTTTGTCAGATGGTCAAAGCCGGAGGTGAGTCTGTGGAGCTGGCAGCTGCCGTGGCAGCAGCTCCTGACAGCGAGCTGGGCTTTGTTCAGCTCCCGTCATGTCTGACATCGTTTTGCTATTTCCTCTCCTTTCATTGCCTTTGCCCTCCTCCCGCTTCTTCTCCCCTCCTTCCTGTAACCCACCCACATGTGGCGGCATCACTCAAGGGAACATCTCAGCCAAGACTAATGCACCTTGGCCCCCACCTACTGTACGGTGCCTCCTAGGCTAAAATGAACACAATCCCTGTCACACATACACGCAGGAGACTCACACACACACACAACTCCCAGAGCAGGCATGACTCAACATGGCCCTATAGTAACACATGCCCTGATAGTAATTGAGGTCAAAGAAAAGAAACAACAGACTGATTTTTGTCTTGTGTGAGGGGAAAGAGGTCTTTTCCTCACTCTTCCTTTACCAAACATCATCAGACGGAATTGCCTAATAGCACACTGGAGGCAAGAGCTTGGCCAAGTTTAGCATTGTGAACTGCGGCGCAACCTCGCTAATCTGAACCTCTCAGGAAACGGAGGATGTGCAGCGTTCAGACAGGGAACATGCTGGAGTACAGGGGCCAGGCAATCAATATGAAAAAACATGCACACTTTCTAAAGCATCCTGAGGAAGCTATTTTGGTGTTAGCAAATTGGTGATACTTCTTTCAGATTCCACAGTCGGATATTTCCATGTGGGACTTGGGTGAATTTTTCTTAAGGTCCTGTTCTTTAACACCCCCAACTGAAGATTCACCTTTAGAAATCCAACATGTGAGATGGTTGATGTTCTTTGTGTCTATATAAAACAATGTTTCAGTGAGTTTTGCATTTGTATTATTGGGTTGTTTTTTCACACTGCCCATCTCAGCATGAAGATACATTAAAAATATGGTAACTCAAAATCATATTTGACAAAGGTGACCACTTGGCCCCCACCAATTTCACTAGGTATGTGAATTCCTGAATCCTTGGGATTTCCAAACCTACAGGATCCTAGGTAACAGTCCTGTATTTAACCTGTCCACTACCCCGACCAACTTCCCTACTCTGACTGTTCACTCTTTATACTAATGTTACGCCAGACATATCAATGTTTCTAAGGTGATGTAATATATAAGCTGAGTGTCATCAGGAGGTGGAAGGGATGGTGGAAGGCGTTTCACCTGGGCAAGACTCCTGCTTAACTGCAGACCGCTGTTGAAGACCAACAAACAACAAACCAGGTTGTGAAAACAGGCTTCAACCTTGGGGTGTTGTAACGAACTGTCCATGTTTTTCCATCAGCTTTTTTAGGCTCCAAAAGAGGGTGTTTTATAGTGATCTGTTGGCAGGGATAGCGCCACAAAAAGGGTTGTTGTTTGCAAAGACGTCATTGCGTTTTCTTCTGGTATAATAGCACGAAATGGGCTTGTTTGTCCACCATGACATCCCTACTTTTCGTGCCAGGATTTTGTTCCTAAAACGGTGGATTTTAAGCCGAATCATGATCTTTTCCTCACCACAACAAAATGGCTTTTGTGCCAAAACCTTACTACTTGTTATCCACAGTATTGTTGAAACACAAAATTTCCACATATCCACTATATAATACCATACAAATGTAAAGTTTCTGTTGGTATCACTGATAACATTTTTTTTTTTTTTTTTAAATTAACTCTGTTAAGCATTTTGTGACAAACATGTTTTTGTAAAACTGCTGAAAGTATTATTTGACAAGTTGGCCCGTACCCATGGTCGACAAAAACATATCCAAAGTCTTGTTCCTCAAGTTGAAGGCAGCGTGTATTTATAACCACTGGGAAATCTAAGAGAGCTCTACTTTTGCTTCATTTTTAATGTCAGAATTTGTTTTCGTGACCACTTTTTAAAAATGTGATCTACTTCAGTACGTCCTCGTCGAGCAGGTCAACAAACATGTCCACTGTCTGGTGTAAAGTATACCTCTTTATCTCTTTCTTCACTTTAGGAAGCACCACTTATATGAACACTTGACTGCACTTCATTTATTGCCATAGCAACCCACAGTATTGTACAAGCTCTGTGAGCTCCTTTCACATGAGATACAGCACAAACTGCGATGAGAGAACACCTTGAAAATGTGTTCTCCGTAATGAATAGGAAACCAGGCAATATTGCTGTCTAAATGGATCCTAGGGGCTCTACTCATTATTGTTGTATTAATAGTGCAACAGTGAGCGTAAATAGAGCTGAACTCCAGCGCTAACATACTAGTCACCAGGTTACCTCCATTACAACCAAACTGCTAATAACTTCCGATATCATGGCAATCTGAGATGACCCCAACCAGTCAACAACACCACACTCCACCCCACTTCAACTGTACATAGCCAGTCGTGTACTGGAAGCTGATAAAAACACGCATTTTTCAACTTGAAACAAGCACAGAGTGGGGGAAAGATAGCAACATCATTTACATAAAACAGCATATTGGTTGTTGATGAAATCTTGAGATGAAATTTGCTTTTCTGTTTTTTTGGGAAGGCTGTATGAAGCATTGTTTGGAATTTGGGGTTGTGGGAAGTAAGGATGAGCATTTTTCAATTTCTCAGGAAACAGGAAATTGAAGCTCTCTTTCGCAGAGTCCTTGTTTGCATTCTATTTATCAAAAGTATCTCAGCACGAGGACTGAACTCTAAGAATGACATTGTAGTGATTTGTTTTCTGCGGCAGAGCACGTCTGGAGATGAACCTCCTTCCCACACTTCTGCTAGTGGAATTTTTACTGCAGTGTAATATCCGAGGGGCAAAAAGCATGAATTAATACCAATTACAGCTCAGTGCTGTACTGTTTACTTACATAATGAAGAACAAGAAATTATTTAAATGACAAAATTAAAATGTGATTTCATGCATATGCATCTGTTATGTTTTTGAGGTTAACAAAGGCATTACTTCATATTCTCAAAGCATTCGGTGCCAGTGGAGGCACAGTCACAACATCTAGCACTGGCTAAAAACATCGTTTTCACACTTATACACCGACTACACATATAGACTCTTACTTGAGTGTTACTGAGGATATTTTCACACACCTAATGGATGATAAAACTACTTTAAGATGTACACACACACACATAAAATCCCTGAAAGGTATAATTCAAAGGTATTTGAATGAGTATAGATAGCAGTGGAATGAAGTCTGGAAGCAGTTGGGGGTTGGGTGCAGGAGTTTGCCCTATATACTGTACGAACCAAAAGGGTGGCGCATCCTGATGTGCCAGGTGGCATCAGTAGATTAAGGGCTGTCTGTATATGTACTTAACTGCATGCTGCTTCTTTTGTTGCCTCCCCTGTGGTTTGTTCATTCTCACATGTGTGTTTGTATGTGCATCTGCCCACTTTAATACATTATGCATTGGGTGTGGGGGATGTCTCCCTCGGGTATATTGCTATCTGGCGTATACACCTACGCACAACACCGTTCAAGGATGACAATTTTCAAATCGGGCCCCCTGCTTGCTCTGTTTCATTTTCTTCCTACCTGAGATATAACATCACTGGCAAGGTGTACCTCTTATTTAATCTTACGTCAATCCTCTCCCAACACCACAGCCTGTCCAATGGGACAGCACAAGACACCCCATGGGCAATTTCAGTGGTCACATACTATACATCCAGTAGTGCCCCAGAAATTTCTCATGGGTGGGGCCAGGTGGGGCCACTGAAAATCATGGGGCGGCACTTATTCTATCGTAGTATACGTGCTATGTCAATATGAGAGTTAAGGAATCACTTTGGTTTCTTATTTCATACCGTCACAGTTGACATTTTGGGTTCCACAACAATCCTGTTTTAATGTGTTGTTTATCTATACATGTTAGGCAATGCATTGTTCTTCAAATAGGCTGGTTGTCCTTTTCCTGAAAAAGACAAATATAAAGCTTTAATTTGAAGGAGCATGTTGAATGTAAGGAACAACACATTTACTGGGAACAAGCCCTCTTAAGTTTAGGAGAGACATGTGGGTACCCACAGAACCCGTTTTCATTCAGACATCTTGAGGTGAGACCTCAAGAGGTTTTTGTGGGTTCATGAACACAGCACAGGTGGAACTCTTCATGACTTCATTCTTTCCTCAGCAGTAGTTAGTGAAGTTTGAGTTGCAGGATGGATAATTGATCAGTTGATTTGATCAGAGTGGATCAGATCAGATCGATGGATAAGAGGAGCAGCTGCTGCAGAGACATACTTCTTGACCCAGCGCAATGAACAGGTAAGTTCTGCTGCTCCATTTGTGTCTGCGCTGCAAGAGTGTGGTGCAATGAACAACTGAACAGTAGACATATTCCAACAGCGCTCCAAAAATAGAAACTCAAAACGTGGCAGCAGATGTTTTAATTGTAGTGGGTCACCAAAAATAAATGAATGTGTAGGAAACCCTTGCTACCTTTGTGCTAGCTTAAAAGGTCTGCGCACGACAGCTTACTAATGACAGTAATATGTGCTGCCAATTATTTTCCACTGGGGGGGCGCAGCTATTGTATCAGGGTGGGCTGCAGTCATGGTCCGTGGGTGTAGTTTCATAAGGTACCATTTGCACTAGCTTACAAAATTAGTGCGGCACAGCCTCTTAAAGACAGCAATGACAGTCCACAATTATTTTCACCGGGACAGGAAATGGCAATTTTACCAGGGGGGCCATGGGCCACCCTGCCTCTGCACCCCTACCCCTGGGGGCGCCACTGTATATCTCTAGGGGGTCCCTTTCAGTAGAGTCACAGTGGCAAAGGAGCTATTTGTGCACACTTGTAGAACAACTAAATTGTTAGCATTGGCATCCTGCCACTCAAGCAGCTGAAGCAAAAGAAACAGGAAAAAGTGAAAGGAGTGTGTGGGTGACACTGTTGTAAAGGTGGATTTGTGAAGGGAGAGTAACAGGGGAAAAGTGAGATAAAAAGGTTATAAGGAGAAGAAAGCAGGTGAAAAAATGGTGTTGGAGACAAAAGCCTAGTTTTGGATATAGAGGTAAATGTGGGAAAAAAAGAGATTCCTCAACCACCCACAGAGGGAGAAGTAATCTCATTCCGCATGTATGCAATCAAGGCAGTGCTGCTGAAATTAGCCTGGGTGGCTACGCTACATCTGAGACACACAGCTATGATGATCTCCTTTGATCGTCTTTTCTTCTGTATTCAAAATGACAGGTATCAGACATGGGGTTAGCGTGCGGAGATAATGAGCACTGAATATGTATGAAGCAACATGTACGTGGCGCTCACGCATCAAATCATCTGGCCGCAACTCTTAACATGTGGCATATTGGAATCCGACAACAAGCATAAGAGGCATGAAATAGAAGGGAATGCCAGATTTTAGGCAAAACATGCCACACATGGTTTCACACAAGCAGGTGCAGAGCTGTAAAGTGTGATACAATATCACATTGAGGCAGGCTTGCACCTAAAAAAAAACAACTCATTTATCTGGCAAACCTGTAACTGAGAAGCTTCGCTGGTTGCATATATTAGTGTAAGACGGCTGCAAAGCATTGCCAGCTCTTCTTAAACATGTGTCGAAAAGTTCTGATTCAAATGGTCATCTATTGAGTTGTTCGAAATGCTGCTTTAGGGTACAGCAACAGGGTTCTTACTTAGCTTGGTTTTCCCTCCCTTTATTCACTGGATGATGGAATAGTAAAAACATGCAATCATTAGGCATGGCTTAAAATATCATTTTTAAGAGTGGCACTGCATTTCCCAGCATGCTTTATGCCAGTGATTGCCAAGAGCAAGGTGAGGGAGCCCTTCAAGTGCAGCTGGATGATACAGAGAAAATCAAATTTCTGCAGTGACACTGTAGGGTTGACAAGTGGAGCTTAAGCAAAATATTTACATAGGAGATTTTT
The DNA here is from genome assembly GCF_011397635.1 of Epinephelus fuscoguttatus. Classification (NCBI taxonomy): domain Eukaryota; kingdom Metazoa; phylum Chordata; class Actinopteri; order Perciformes; family Serranidae; genus Epinephelus; species Epinephelus fuscoguttatus. The sequence continues at coordinate 21,771,993 of NC_064774.1, forward strand.
GATAAATAACCATTAGTAATGCTGATATAATGATCAAGAACTGCAGATCAGTCTGGTGATTTCAGAAAATTACATCAATTTACTGTAATGTAACCTTTAAAACTACAAAAAGACAACACTGACAATATTACAATATCCAAAATATAAGATGATATCTAGTGTTATATCACAATATCGATACATTGTAGATATTTTGCCCAGCCCTACCTCCATAGGGTCGCAAGATAAATTTGGGAGTCTGTGAGATTTTCAGGTCCACTGTGGAAAATGTATCACTTTTTATTTTTTGGAAGGTAAAATCTTGAGTTGTTTTACCTCCTCAGGCCACCCAGAATATTCAAATTAAACAATCTCAGAAGGTAAAGTTACTCCTTGGTGGACAGCTCATAAGTCCTTGACATGTGCAGTGTTTTACAAGGGGTCGCATTGCTTCATTTTAAAGGGTCACGTGGTTTAAAAGGTTGGAAAACCACTGCTTCAGGTTATATAAACAGGAAGTGTATTGTTGTCAGAAAATTAGCTGTGGGTATTTTGTCTAATCAGTGTCACAAAAAGTCATTCTACATTTTGTAATGGTAGTTCTTGTATGTACTGTAACCAGGGCTGCCCGGGACTAAGAATTTTCCTAGTCGACCAATTAGGGATGCACCGATCCGATATCTGGATCGAATATCAGCCCCAATATCATCAAATTAGATGGATCGGGTATCTGAAAATGCAAGCTATACCTGAGGCGATACTTTCCCTTTAAATCTATTTTGACGCGAGCTATGTCATATGTTATGGAGCGAAGGACAGAATCTACTGTGTGGAGGTATTTCACACTATTTCAACTGCTGTTGCACAATTGTTTATTTTTGTTAAAAATAAATAGTTCATCATTGCATTAATCTGTTTCATCTTGTTTCATTTTATCTTAGGAAAGAACTGTGTAGTCGTCAATGCATGATGCCTTTAGTCTTTTCTGTTCTACATGTAAAGGTATATAGCTTTTTAGGTCAAGGATGGTTCTGGATCGGTATCTGGTATCGGCTGATACTCCAAGCCACAGCATCGGGATCGGTATCAAAACTGAAAAACCTGGATCACTGCGTCTCTACGAACCAAGAGCCGTCATTTAGGGCCATTAGTCGACTAGTTGCCCGCATGTTTATATTATTTCAATTATTAAATTCTATATTTTGGGCGGGGCAACACAATGTTTTGAGTTGAAGGTGTGAGAAAGAATAGTATCAGTAACATTGTTAACACTGTGCTACATTACAGAGAAATACAAAACCGTACTAATGAACCTTCATTAATATAGGCCTATATTATATCTACAAGTGCACGTCACACACTGAGCGAGCCGCCTGTTAATGACGCTGTCGGCGAAGCAGTAATGATTGTGCTAAGTGGCTAATGGGCATGTAGCTACTGACATGTTTCAGATGAACCAATGAAGATGTGTTTACATATCACCTTGGGTTCGTCCTTCACCTTCTCAAAATGATCCCACACTTCGGATTTCCTGTCCGACATGTTATTAACTAGCCTGTACCGCAGGTACCAGCCCTGAAAATTAACGTGACTGATGAGCGTGGCCTCTTCCTGTGTCTGTCCTTTCAAATTAAATTCCGACATGGTCAAGTCATATAAGTTTTGACTTATTTTGATAAGGCACAGCTCCTAATAGAGTTTCACGTTTTTTTAAGCAACCAATGAAATCTAATTACCTTTCTGGTTGACGAACATTTGGTCGACTTTTAGGTGGCAGCCCTAACTAACCATGGAAACACAAGCATAATTATCAACTTAAAGTTAATGAGGAGCACCTTATATCTTTAACCTGATTTTACAAATTGTGTCACGCATGAATGTACTTGAACTCCATTTTAGGGTTGGGCAACTGGTTCAGAACATCCCTGGGGTTACTTTTGGGTGATTTTTTTGGGTGACATTTGTCATTTTATTTTACTAATTTAATGGTCTGCCTCAGAAGAACAAGTGAGAGCTGCTGCTCAGCAGGCAGCAGGCAGCAGGCAGAAAGAGACACTGGGGAGGGAGACAGCAGGGAGAAACAGCATGTAAAGCCAGCACGTATTCACATTGTACACAATGAATTCAGGGTTTATATCGACCAAAGTAGAGTTAGTGATTGTTGGAACACTGGAGAGACTAACTAAGATGGTTCTGGTCAGTTATATTTGTTTCTGTTGAGTTTCAATAAAACATTTTACAATGTGCTAACAAGGCAATTAAGCTAGTTTCAGTTCGATGAAAGAGAGGAACTTGATTCCTATACTGACAATCACCGGTTGTTGGGCTGATGTTGGCTGGTTGGAAAATTTTAACCCCCAACCCCACTCCATTTTACTCATTTATGAAATGGAAAATGTGTCAAATGGGTGCTAGGGGTTAAACCCAGACCCCCCAGTTAAACTGAGGCCCCCATGATCTTCGCTGTGACCCCAACACAAAATACCCATCATTGTATTATGCACAGGGTCAACATGCAGCTGAGGAACATCTGCAGTGGACCTATAAAAATGGCATGCCGTTTTGTTCGATGCCGTTGCTTGCTGTGGAATGACATCGCTCACTCTGCCTCTCCAGTTTCAACCCTTTCCTCAGTCCATCTCGTGGCAGAGAAAGGAGAGCATTATCACAGTGAAAAAGGATCTCCTTCTAACCCTAACCTCCTCCTCCCCTCCTCCTGCCTCCAAATGAGGGGCAGTCATCACGGAGGCAGTGTGTGTGTGCTTGCATGTGTAACATGTGTGTGGAGAGTGGGAGGCAAGAGGGAGTGCACCACTGGGGAATGTGCACCTGCAATTTTTCTCATTTGACACAGTTGGTCTTTTGTAGGGTCTCAGGCACAGGGGGATGTCTGTGGAAGTTATGGCTCCTGCTCCTCACCCCCACCGCTCCCAAAGAAAAGACATCTTCACTACAGTATTTTTCCATCGTAGTTTGGACGATGTAAAAATTGAGGAGGGGCGGGGGTGCATATTCAACAGATGACCCAACAGTTTGACTAAACAGAAGCAATACACACGCATACAGTATCTTACCACTTGAGAGTTATCAGATGTAAACAAAGCTTGTAACAAGCTACAGATCCATATGGGAGAGGGAAAAAAAGACAGCAGTAAAAAAAAAAGGTAAAAAAAAACAAACAAACAAACAAAAAAACATACGGTTATGAGGAGCATTAATCAAGGTCACAGTGATCACTTACATTTGTTCATATTTGTACTTTTCTTGGCTTTTGTATTAATCAGTTTGAGTAATTTTCTAGGAAAGTCTGTGATTCCATCTTCGTAAGTGTGAATATTTTTTGGTTTCTTAACTCCTCTACGACAGTAAACTGACAATTCGGGGGAGTTTGGACAAAAGAAGACATTTCAAGATGTCATCTCAGGCTCTTGGAAGCACGAATCGACATTTTTTTGTACCATTTTCTGACATTTCACAGACAAAACAATTAATTGAGAAAAAAATAACAGAATAATGAACAATGAAAATAATCATTAGTTGCAGCCCTACTTTCAACAACTCATGAAAAGTTAGAGGATCACACAGGTTTTGGACAAACAGACTTCTCGGTTGAACTTAAACCTTCCATACAAAGTTTTTCTGACTGCTCATGTTTTCTTGCCGGTCTGACTGGTCTCCGTGATCTCAGCAATTACTTTGGTGAGTTCAACATCATCATAAACGATAGAAATAATGGCAAAAAATACAAAAATATGACCCAAGTCATAATAAACCAGACTTATCCTTTAAGCATGGGGTCAAAGGAGTATACTTTAGGGAGTATGTTAAAGCAGGGTATCAGTGATCCATGGCCTAAACTGACGACTCCTCCCATGTCTGACAGCTGTGGTGCGAGACTGAGGCCGAGCAGTGACCCCAAGAGTCTTGATACAGTACATTTGCAGAGGATGCGATGGGAGCCAGTACAGAAGATTTGTGTTTTATTGTGTGGGAGGGCTGGAAAGAAGGAAGATAATGGGGGGTAGTATGTGCGTATATCTGTGTGTGCTGTGCATGCCAGTACATAAAATACATAAACTGCAGTGTATTTTCCATCCCGTGAAAAGCGCTGGAACTGTAAACTACTTGACCCTGGCGTCCCTCCAAACAAGGAGCTACCATTTCCCCCGCGCTATCCATTCCCCTCTCTCCTTCCTTTTATTTTAATGAGAGCACAATTAGTAAGGAAATGGAACAGCTTCCCAAAGGAGGCTGGATCCTCCACAATGGAAGCCTTCTTTTGTCAATGGCCGTATTGAATTCCCCTACAAGGCCACTGGGCCATATTGAAGGCCATCTCCAGTATCGCCCCACCTCCCCCACACCACCGCATCCACAACCTCTCTATTGCTCACTCCTTCTCTCTCTTATCCCCAAGGTCTCATGGGCTAATCTGTGCCACAGTATCATTTGATCCCACCCACCCCTTTGCTCCAAATGCAGACTTTACAATACTTCATATTGATTCGCTGAGACAAAATCACCAGTAACTGTGCATGCTTGGTTTATTCAATGACCGAGCTGAGGGAAGAAAGAGCAGGGTCACACACCATCTTGCCCGTAATTGGTTTTTGCTGCGTCTGTGGTGAACTTTAGTTTGAAGCAAATGGCATTAGATCTTTAGTATTCTTTGTTTGTGTATGAATACATTAAAATTCACCCTGATAGCTCGAGTGCTGCATAAGAAAGAGAGATCAAAGGGAACAATTACTAATTAATCCTTTACCCCTTTTACTTTTCAATTATTCTCTTTGTTGGTCGAATAAAGGTTCACTCTGTCCTCTGAATCGTATTAAGGAAGGCACCTGTATTTCCCTCTGCAGTTCTCTAATGCCCTCAATTGCTCCCAACAACAGCAACAACAACAACAACAACGCCTTATACATCGAAAAATACAAGTCTATAAGATTTACAACAACAGAGATTTATCGACGATTTATCAATGTGCAAATGAAAGCAGAGAGACTGTTGTTCAGGTGCTGTTACTGTACTGTTAAACACAGTTTTTTAAAAACAATATGCCCTTCATTTGCTTCGCCTGCTATCTAGTTCTCGTGACAGGGTACGATTAAGCTGACTCTGTCATCAGTGCCAGTGCACGGTGGTCAACGAGGGCAAGTGCGCAACAACAGTCCAAAATGTGTCCAGACAATAAAATGATGGCAATTCAAAAACATGTACAAAAATCCAAAAAAATGCAACAGCAGAAACATGCTGCAAATGAAAAAAATGTGCTGCAGAGAGACAGAGGAAATATATTCACAGCAAACATGATGATGATGCACAGTCAGAAACACACAAACTCCAAAAAACAAATGCAACAGAAAATTGCTGGAAATTGAATCAACACCTTAAGAAGTCCTTCGGGCCTCTAGGGGGAGCTATGCAAATGTGTTGCCCTGTTGGAATATTGTAAAAGAAGAAGGCCAAATTTTCAAAAGAATGCGTACCTGTTATGTCGTCACACACACACACACACACACACACACACACACACACAAAAACACTTTCTCATCCAGGTCCCCAGGAAGTGCGGCAGGCTGTTTGTAGTGGCCAAACAGTGCAATTACACCGTCACCTGATGCCCTGTGACCCAAAAAGACTTTTTCCCATAGACTACATTGTGAAAGAGACGTCTGTACATCAGTGGATGAATATATTTGATAGTTACACAACCCCCACAAAATGAGTTGTTTCAACATCAATTTGGCCGAATAACATTTGGAAAGTCTACAAGAGCCATACCATTGAATCATTTTATCCCCATTCAAGGTAATGCAGCACTAGCCCAGAAGTAGCCAGCTTGGCCAGCGGAAGGTAGCAGTTCGGTCACACTTGGCCATGCTCAGCAACTGTAAGTGTCTAGCGCCACTGAGCAACCTTCACAGGAATGAATGTGGCCTCACCTTCAATGCTGTATCCAGGTCACTTAACTTATCCATGCTCTCATTTTGTCTCTCTGTTAAGTCAAAAAATTAAGCAGTGCTCCCCCTAGAGGCCTAGAGAACTTTCTCTGCGTTGAATGGATATGCAGCATTTTTCTGTTGCATTTGTTTTCAGGGTTAGCGTGTTTTTGACTTTGCAGTGTTTCTGTATTTGCAGCGTGTTTGCAGTTAATGTGTTTGAAAAGGCTTTCTGCAGCACATTATTTTCATTAGCAGCATATTTCCATTGCTGTATTTATTTTGGATATTCATATGTGTTTTTGAATTGGCATTGTCTCTGAAACTGCAGCACATCTCTCCTCAGGGCAATGTTTTGGACCCTTGTTGGCCACCTTACCAGTGTATTTCATCTGGGACAACAGGAAAAGCATTTCACTGTGTGCTGTTGTGTGACCATTAAACAACATGTTACATAAGCTGAAGTGGGCAGTTTCCCTTGAAATAAGATCCGTGTAACTCAATGTCACCGAACAGTGCCAAAAACACGACAACTTGATCAACAGTCAAATGTGAAAGAAGGACAAACAAAGCTAGAGCTAGCTAGCTAGTTAGATTGTAGAGGTGGAAACATGAACTGTCTCTAAAAAAAAAAAACAATACAAGAGAGAGAGATTCAGCAACATCAATACACAACCAGCTCCGACCTGAAGTCTGTGTGACATTCAGGAAAAAAAAAAATGTTGATAAGGTCATCTTTCCAAGTAACTCTCTTCTCCCTCTGCACTCCTATATATGTGTGTGTGTGTGTGTGTGTGTGTGTGTGTGTGTGTGAGAGAGAGATTGTGTATGACTCGCTGCTCTCCTGCTACCTAGCTGCTTTCCCTCATCACATATCTGCTTTCAACACCATGTACAGTGGAAGTATTTACATTGCATCAACCGTCTCCACAATGTGCAGTTGTATCTTAAAGGGATAGTCTGACATCTTCAGAACTACATTCATTCGCGTTTTGGAGGAAATTAGATCAGAAAATCTATACATATTCTATTCAATGTGAAGCTACCACCAGTAGCCAGTTAGCTTAGCTTAGCACAAAGACTGGAGAAAGGGGGAAACCACTTGTTATAATTTTTTTTATCTCATTTCTGGTTTACTATTTGAATAAAAATTAAAGAAATATTTGATTTATTTTAGTCACATTGGTATAATCAAGAAGAAAATATTTTAATGTTATTAACTAGACTTTCCTCTTTGATAAAGCTTATAGTTAGGGCTGGCTCAGGCTTGCCCTGTACCAGCCCCTAGTTAGGCTGATTTAGGCCTAGTCTGCCGGAGGACCCCTCTATAATACACCGGGCACCTTCTCTTCTTCTTCTTCTCTCTCTCTCTCTCTCTCTCTCTCTCTCTCTCTCTCTCTCTCTCTCTCTGGTATTCTATTACTGCATCTTGCTAACTCGGCCATTCTGGGTGTCACTAACTCGGCTTCTTCTCCGGAGCCTTTGTGCTCCACTGTCTCTCAGATTAACTCATATCACAGCGGTGCCTGGACAGCGTGACGTGTGTGGTTGTGCTGTTGCTGTGGTCCTGCCAGATGCCTCCTGCTGCTGCTGCCATCATTAGTCATTAGTCATACTTCTACTGTTATTATACACATGTGACTATTGTCACACTTATACTGCCAGGTATTAATACATACTTTCAACATATTGTACCACAGTAGCCAGAACTATAACTATAATATTATTACTTTCAATAATGTTGTTGTAAGCTACTGTCCGTCCTGCATCTCTCTCTCTCTCTCTCTCTCTCTCTCTCTGTCTCAATTTATTATGCTGATCTGTTCTGTACGACATCTATTGCACGTCTGTCCGTCCTGGAAGAGGGATCCCTCCTCAGTTGCTCTTCCTGAGGTTTCTACTGTTTTTTTTCCCCGTTAAAGGGGTTTTTTGGGGAGTTTTTCCTTATCTGCTGCGAGGGTCATAAGGACAGAGGGATGTCGTATGCTGTAAAGCCCTGTTAGGCAAATTGTGATTTGTGATATTGGGCTGTATAAATAAAATTGATTGATTGATTGAACTAGCCTGCGGAATAACTGCAGGTACCAGCCCTCGAAATTAACGTGACTCTTGTCTGACTGCTGAGCGTGGCCACTTCCTGTCTGTCCTTTCAAATTAAATTCCCACATAGTCCAGTCATAAAGGTTTTGATTTATATTGACAAGTCGCAGCTCCTGACAGAGTTTCACGTGGGTTTTTTTTGTTTGTTTTGTGTTTTTTTCTGTAACTAAGTGACCAATGAAATCTTGCAGACTAATGACCTTTCTGGACAATAAACATTTGGCTGACTAACAGGGGGGCAGCTCTACCCAGATACATGCTGAATCTTCTGACAGGCCGAGATAAACATCCTTAATAGACGTCTTTCCTCACCACACACACAAACTCATTAAAAAATCTAAATACCAAGGCATGTTATTAGCAACATGTGGTTTAAAAAGGGGAGACTGTAATCTAAATAATTAGCAAATATGCATATAGTATAGCCTCCAGGCATGTATTATAATCATGTACTGCTGCAGCAATAATTCATCATGTGGGTGGGTGGGTGGGGAGGCGCGACAGCCTCTACATGCTTCACTCACGCACTGTCATAACCTCACCCATGTTTGTGAAAGCCTTATGGCTGAAACAGAGCTTGGGGGAGTGGGGGGTGGCATGCCTACAAAGCTGATACATTTGCATATATAGCACTGTAGTGCCTAACATTCCAACATGTAATCATCTGCCCAGTTTTCACAGCACTGAGCATGTTGTCAAAATGCAAAGATGTCACATATGCAAACATGTATGTGGACGCTTTGGATTGCTTCACAGGCGAGGGATGAGAAGCATATGCTGCTGGTATACATTTCACAGTAGGAAGGAAAAAAGTAATTAATTTCATAAATTGAGTAAAGCATAGGTCGCTGCATTGTCTCTCCGCGTGGTTTCTGTTTGCCCTTCCTGCTCCTCACATTCCGCCCACACCCCAAATTACTGCCTGACCCCTGCTGTTATGCAGTGTGGGAAACCCTGTGGTATTGCACGCCCACCAATTTTGCCCTGTGAGCTGGTCTGCGGGGTTACTAAGCGATTCTCTCTCCTCTCCGCCAGACACCACAAACACATACGTGCACTGCACGCACGCGCACATTATGCAGCCTAATGTAAACTAACATCCACTGCCACTTGACCTTGCTGTCAATATCTGTCCTCATTAAACACCATTCAGCCAGCTGCAAGTCCACTTTAAATGGCATCATTCAGCGCTTACCAAATTATGCCTGTGCAACCGACCTGAATGAATGGGGAGTCTAATTCATTTATTTGGAAGATATACACAGGTCCTAGCACGGACACCTATAAAACATGCAGGGGTATTTAACCCCACCCTGCCATTCTTAATGTTGCTGTCATTCATTTCTCTTGGGTTGCAAGTTCTGACAGCAATTTGGCAATGTCAAGCAGTCACTACTTGTGCCATGGGCAGCAAAGGCCATTCTTTTATTCCCCATATCAAGCAGGTATTGATTTTTCACTCATTATAGAAGAGCATAAAAAGAGAAGGGGATTTCTGTGTGCGATGCCAAATGCCATACAAAATGTTACTGGGGATAACATGGAAGTGAGAATCGAAGTTGAATACAAAGAAAAGTGGATTTTAAACCCAGTATATTAACTTTAAATACAAATCTAACAGTCCTATTGGAATAAGGCCGCATGTCCCGACAAAGCGAGACCCACTAAAACTGCTATACAAAAGCAAAAACTAAAAAAAAAAAAAAAATTGCATTCAGAAAGAAGCTATGAAATAAGCTGGCATCCAAATGACAGCTGTGCAGGCCACCCTTAGGGCAGGTATAAAAACGAAGTAATTTTTTTTCCCTAACTGCAACACTATTATCTATTTTCAGGAAGCCTTGTGTGGCTTATGGAAAAGACATAATCCATTTTCAGGAAAAAGGAGTTGCAAATAAAAAATCTGTTAAAGCATTAAACCCAAGGCATTTTTAAGAATCTCATCAAAACCGTTTTCAAAGCCATCAAACTTTTATGTGAAAGTCAAGGAAGAAAATTATTTAAACTATACATATTACCAATGATGAATAGCTCTATTGTGAGATTAAAATATCTGGATCTTGAGTCAGATCTCTCCTACTCAGAAGTTTAAACTGTATCTCTATTGTCTAATCATGCCCACACTTAAGACTAAACTGATTTAAGTTTATTATCACGGATGGTGCTGTTTTATCATGCCAGCATAGATCAAGTGCAGTGACTGTGCATCAGGGACGTACTAATGTCAGCGGGCACAAGCTGACGTTTTCCAGCTAGCGCCAGTTTAGTGCTTTTGTGGCCTTGCCTTGACATTTATTGCCCCAGTATGTGCAGTACAGTGCACATTCCAAGCTCCAGTCTGAGGGATGCTGCATTCTCAGGGCCTTATCCAAAGTGAATGAGGCATACTATCTTGCATAACTGGCACTGGGCTCTAACTAAATAAACATACAAACGAGGCTGGAAACAAGAGTTTGGGAACGGCAGTGTCAGTCCACCACTTTGGTCAAGATTGAAATACCTCAACAACTGTTGGATAGACTGCCTCTTTACAGAGATTCATGGGCCCCAGAGGATGAACCGTAATGACTTTGGAACCCCTGACTTTCCCTCTAACTTCAACATGAGGTTTACATTTGTGGTTTTGAGTGAAATATTGTGACAGCTATTGGATGGAATACCATGAAATTTGGTTCAGGCATTAATGTCCCCTCGGTTCACAGAGCTTCTAGTGTGGCTGTCAAAAAATCTACAGCTATACATTTGGTATATGAACCATTTTCTGGTTTTGTATTTGTTTTGTTTTTTTTGCATTTTGTCTGGCATGATTTAAGGCCACTGTCACACAGATACGATACAGCATCAATTTGTTTTCTCTGTACTGTATATGACATTCACTGTCCTCGTTAGTTTGTATTGCTATTGTCTTAGATTAAGGATACTGTACTATCTTAGGTGTTGTCTCTTCCTGGTTTTAAAGGCGATGTTACAGCAAAGTGATGTAATATTCCGAACTTACCATACTGTTGTAGCTGTTTTTTTATTTGCTTTTACCCACTTAGAAATTATATCCACAATTTCATCGCAATATCAACATTGAGGTATTTAGTTTAGTCTTCTCCTTATCTGTAAGTTCATATGCGTAAGTACATTAAACTGTCTTTTTTTCCCCTCTGTTTTTATACACAAGTTTTTTATCAGTTCTTTAAAAAGTTGTTGTTTTCATATCTTGTCTGTTTTAATTATTGACATGTAAAGCACTTTGTAACTCTGTTTTGAAAAGCGCTTTATAAAGATGATGGTGATTATCATCATCATTATTATTATCATCATTATATCCTCCTGCTCTAGTACATGTTGTGTGAGCACAATATTTGGCTCTAGGAATGGGATGATATGTGATTTTATCACGGACTGCCATTAAAAATAAATAAATAAACACTAAAATGATCGGTGAATTCCATTATCGAGTTAATTGTGAATATCGAGATTAGCACCCAAATAGACGGCTGGAAAACCGACAATAAAGAAGATTCTGCAAAAAACAGGCTGCACACACATCAACCTCACTTGATCAAGCAATGGAATATTTCATATTGAAAGATATGATGCCATTGCCTGGTTTGATTTTCACTAAGAAAAAAGATGTGTCTCCTGCCCGGGATTTGTTTCTTAACATAATGTAAGGTTAAATAATTTCAGTATGTTTTAGTGCCATGAAGCATACTTTAATGACTAATGCAATAATATCATGAATCACGGTTATGTTGGAAGGAATAATTGTGACTCAAAATTTTCATATCGCCTCATGCCATGCAAAATGTGAGTAAAATCTATGCAATTTAGTGGAGATAACAATGTAAATCAAAAGACAAACTTTGTGTTCTCATTTGTAAAATAGATATGCATAGTGCATAGTGAATACTGACTTAAAACTTGACTTGTGCCCGACCTGAAACACTATAAAAACTGCTGTGTTATTAACTTATAAGGTTTGTTATGTGGCTGTCCTAAAAATATAAGTTTAATCTAACACCTGCCAACACTAGGAACCATAATTTGGACCAATTTGGCACTAAGTGTCTGTAGTCACTGGGAATCAGCTGGTAGTTGCGATCTGAACACAATGCATAGCACTGCACAAAGTTTTCCCAATTCTCTCGGCTCACTTCTGTAACTTATGTAGCCTTCCACCACCCACTCATATGACACCTCAAAATACATTAGCCTGTTTTCTTATTGAGAATTTGGCTGCAAACTTCCAACAGTCATTAAACTGTATTTTTTTCTGTTTACTTTCACCAGAGTGAAACAATGTAACTGTAATCATCGCTTCCTTCACCTTCATAAAACACAGACAGTGTTGAAAGTTATTTTCTTAATCTAATGTCACATTCAAACGCATATATAACTTACCCCAGCGCTGAGGCACTGTATCTGCCTGTACATTATGCCGCCGCAAATGAATGATTGACACCCACCCACTCCAAAGCCCACTTATTTTCAATACTTCAAGAGGCATCTCAGTTGCAACAAAACAGTACATGCCTCAGTGGGCTCTACAAAGAACTTTCTACCGCTTTGAAATAGGAGCTCAAATAAATCATTTGTTTAATTAATTAAGCAAATTAGGCAAATCCAGGGATGCCTTGGCGGATGGAGTTGCTGCCCTGGCACAAGGAGATTAATTAAGTGGATCCGTACGGGAACAGTGAGACCGACGTTAGGGTTTAATGCCCTTGTTTGGTTAGATGCAGCTATCCTTGGCGTATTGGTGCTGATACCTCAATGTGAGCAACAGAGGGTGTTTGGAAGGTGCATGTTGGCTTGGATTCAACTTTGTGTACTCTGCAAGGAGTCGTATGGATGAAAGAAGGGGTCTTTCTTTGCCGTCTTTGCAGAAACGCCACTTAACTGACATTGTTTTAAAGCTACAAAAACCTACAAACACACATATGCCGAACAGATGCGTCAGGCATACATCTGCCCCGCTGTCTCATCCATCCTTCATTACGTACCTATTCCCCCCGGTAGGATGATATCTGCTTCCAGGCTTGATGTATGCACTAGTATCTGACCATGAAAAATATGTGTCAGACTTCACGCTTTCGTCTCTTGGATTGGTCCACGAGCCCATCATCCATTATAGCCGCTATGTCTCCGATTCCATGGGGTGGTATTAAGTGGAATGAATACAAAATCCTTCCTGGAGCATTTTACATGCACAGAAACGCATGATTAATGTGCTACTCAGGCGTGGCCAGAGTGTTTGGGACATTGTTTTTTCATTGTTATTCACTGTTACCAAAACAATGACAAGGGTGCGTTTTACTTATTTTTCAACCCAGTGACAGCATCTGTGATAGAACTTTTTTTATTAATCTTGCAAGACTTTGTAGCCACACACACACACACACACACACACAGGGATCACATACACAAGCGCAGACGCACAACTCCACCCACACACAGCCACAAATCCCCACCGCTCCTTAAGCTGCGTTCTATCATTGACTTTATTTTATCATGCTTGTCCAGAAATATTCCTCATTTTCCTCAGACAAGTGTTAAGTGTCAGACAGTCGGATGCATGTTGACATACAAATAAAGACAAGAAAGGACAAGACGCTGCACCGCTTCAATTACAGGCTCCTTGATAACACAAAACATGTGTGTGTGTGTGTGTGTGTGCATTTTTCTGCAAGCATGTTGTGATTATTATACGTGAAACTTGACATGTGCGTCAGAAAAAGTGCTCTTCATCAGCGCACGTGTGCGTGCATGCCTGTGCCTGTCTGTGTATAGACAAAAGGGACTGTAGTTCCCAAAGTAGGCCAGCATCCCCTGGAGTACACATTTCCAACACTCTCAGGGAGAAACGTGCACAATGACATCGTGGTGAATATTCCCACTCAAGCTTCCCCAGCTGCAGAACAATTCACTGGCAACATCTGGCCGGCTCTGCTTATAGCATCGAGGTTGGCTGCTAAATGATTTTTTTTTTTTTTTTGTCTTCGTAAAACTGCCAAATTATTTACGTGGGATGTCAACTACTTAATCTGGTGTTGCTCAAGTGTGGTTCCTTTAGGGCATTTGTAACAGCACCAAAAACCATAGTTAATAAATGGTTTGTCATCTATTCCTGTGGGATCAATGGGTGATTGATTGCTGTGGTATGAACAAAGCAGAATGATTGATTTGAAGGACTGCGCAGGTGTTTTTGCATGTTTCAGCCCATTTATGATAAATCATGCATGCATTGCTGCCGACCATTTTTCCAAATGGTTCAAACAGCTTTTAAGATTGATGAATGCCTTTTCCGACCCTTTCACACCACACGGACATACGCTAGAAGCAATGGCGGCCTGGAAGGTAGGAAAATGTTGCCAGCAATCCAGAAAACGACGGTATTCTTGGAAAAAGTACCACCGCACTAATGTGAAGTACATTAGAGTCGTGGTAAATGGGCTAAAACGTGCAAAAACACAACTTACTTCCTTTAAATAAACTGGCTGTCACTGGGTGTCTGCGGTGGACACGTTTCAGCTGCATTTCTCAGACGTCCATCTTCTTTAAACCGCCTCACATCCATCGCCCGTGACACTTTCTAATTGGCCGATGCTGGCTGTCCTACAGTTAGTGTTCATCCAGCCAATGGGCCATCGATATGCATCTCTTTAATCCCAAGACAAGCTTAAATGCTTTTTCTTCCGATGGTGTTTGTGGACAATAGATTTCTAGTGAGAAAACAATGTACACTTCCTGAAATAAAATAAAAAAGTCACCAAGTGCAGCTAAAATGCAGCAGACATACAGAAGACTCACACAGATGGGTCAAGAGATGCTTACACACTGTGTGATTGACACATCTGTTGTAGGAAACGTTTTTGAGTCAATGCTAATCAAATGCAAGGTCAAGTGTTGCACGAGTTAGGGTGTTTTAAAACCCGCACCAACCCCGCCTGTTATGAGAGGCAAGCCGCCATGCCCGACCTGCAAGTGTATGTGTTCATCAATAACCCAGCTGACATATATGAACAAACTTGATGATAGCTGTGTGAGACACACAGAGAGGAAGACAGCAAAAGGGGAAGAGAAGGTAGGACATGGACAGTTGCACAATGATTCTGTAAATTATTAGTAATATACTCAAAACGCTGCTCAGTCATAATAACCCGTCTGTCTGAAACTGGTCATACTTTCAAGCTTACCAAAACTGCCTGAGGGTTGTGGGATGACCCGCACATCACTACAGGAGCAGGGTTAGCAGTGTTTCAGCAGAGGTTCCAATAGGTGTGCCATATCATGTCGTTGGCGATAATAACGGTATATATTTTAATATCAGGAAAAATTTATATTGTGATGCTCACGATATTTTGACTTGTTGACATATTGACATCATACGGTTACACATGGCAACAACAAGCATGACTGACAGCAAAATTATTAGACTCTGCAGTGGTTCCAAAAAGAGGACTAACTTCAGTAATGTGGAATAAACTGTGGCATCCTGAATGTTTTATCAACAGCCCCAGACTTCTCAGACTCTTTTAGTGAGGTACGGCGGGTTACCCTCCCTGCAGAGGGAACTCATTCAGCGGCTCCTCTGGCAGCAGCACAGCGTCTCTTCCCCTACTGTCTTGCCACGCGCACGAAGGAGTCGGTGTCATCAAATGAGTAATGTAAACCTATGTGACGCTTGGGGCTTGACAAAAAAATACATAAATGTGAATATGCAATAGTTCTGGTATCATAACAGCCTGTCACAGGTTACAGTGTGATGATTAGAGGAGAAGTGGCCGAGCATAAAGGTCCAGGTGGAAAAAAAAAAAAAAAACAACTCTATGATTTAGGATTTTGCTAAAAGAGAAGGAAATCATGTGATCTATATAAACATATGGTTCCGGTGTACATTTTTTTTGTATCTGTGAACTGTTTAAATGTGTAATTAGTGGTATATTTTATTTTGTTGAACTATTAATATTGTATACAGAATCTGAATCTCACTCTGAGTTACTGTTGTTAGTAAAGAAAAGAGAGATCATTTTTGTTTATTTTTTACTGATTTGAAGGCAAGCTGTTAGGTTAACATGTATAACTTATTACTTGTTTGGTTGCAAAACTGTTTTCTTAAATTAAAAACACTATTTTTGATTTTTTTTTTTTTTTTAACTAATTTCTCATATTATCAAGAATATCGTTAGCAAAAAAATAATCTGAAATATCATTAAATTATTTTAGGGCCATATCACCCACCCCTAGGTTCCAGAAGCCGGAGTAGTGTGGACACTAGGCATAAATGTAGCAGTTAGTTATTTAGTTATTTAAACTTAAGCATACTATCATGGATGTTGGTACGACGCAATGTTGGGAGTGCTCAAATCTATTGTTAAATAATACGTAGGTATATAAATGCCTAAATTTTTATTGTCTGCATGTGTTTTTGAATATTTATTCTGCCATCTTGTACTGGAACAGAGAACTACAATGGAAATAAGCCTCATGGCTTTTTTGAGTATTTCAGTCCTGGACAATTTTATATCTATCTATCTATCTATCTATCTATCTATCTATCTATCTATCTATCTATCTATCTATCTATCTATCTATCTATCTATCTATCCATCCATCCATCCATCCATCCATCCATCCATGTTAACTGCTTTGTTCCCAGCTAGTTAAAACCAAAAACTCACACCTCTGGAGAACACTAATCTGGTGCCTGCAAAAAAGTAAATACTTGTTCTCTTTCACGTAATTAAAAACTGACAACATATGTACATGTGTTAAAAAACAAGCACCTGGATATATGGCAATTTCTTATTGAAAATTAATTCTGCAGCCTGTGGTCATGATGGTCTGTCATTGGCTGAGCTGCACTAAATCAGCTGCTCCATAATATCTCAACCTCTGCTCGATATAGCTCTCTATAGAGAGACGCATGACATATTGCTGTCCCCTGACCTCTTCCTATTGAGCATTAAGGCAAAGCTAACGAAGCCGGGTAGCCTGCTTTCATTAGCACTGCATGATGAGCCCAGTTGCCTCCACCCTGTGTAGATATCACAGCACAAAAACAATTCAATTAGCTTCAAATCTCCCATTAATGGTTTTAGCCATATCAAATTAACATTGTTATGGGCTATTGCCCCACTCCCAACACTCCCTACATCTAAACCCTAGTTGATTGTGACCAAGCGCCCCATCCGCGACACACACACTTCCACACGCACCCACAAACCACCCGACCACCACCACTGATTTCTTTTAATCTGAATTTAAATGACTTAATTTAGTTTGCCTCTGAAACAATTCACAGAAGGCCAAAGGGAAACGCTGCAAAACTACAGCGGTTTCCATTTACTGAGACGCGGGAAAAGAGAGTCCTTGCAACTTAATCTTAAGATCTTAATGCGTGAAATGATAAAAGAAGTCGTTTTTTTTTTTTTCTTTACTCCTCTTGCAATTCTCGCTATACTAAACATGCGCCACAAAGCCAAAGCGGTGTTAATGATTCTTTGAAAGTAATTTCAGTTCATTTCCTATTGCCAGGAGAGCAAGACTGAGACTGAGACGGGAGGAAGAGGGACAGATCTAAAAATAGATGTAAAAAAATCAGAGACAAGGAACAGACAAGAGAGTGCACATAAGAAAAGTGTAGAAAAAAAAGTTTCAGGGAGTTTAAGGAGGAAAAAAACTGCTAATTAGCAAGAGACACAGATAGACACAGAAAACCAGACAGACATAAAGTCAAAGGCTTTTATCGCAGTTGGCTGACAGAATCTGGCGCTTGAGTAGCTAAAGGATGGAATTCTGATACAGCTTCAAACCACGCCACTCACAAAATGCAAGAGGTATGTTTTTATGCCCGCATCTGCTCCACGTAGACACAAACACACACAAACACACACAAGCCCTAATGAGCCAAACTCACCCAGAGCGGCTGGTGCGAAGAGGCTGGCGAGGACTAGCAGGCGTGCGGTCCACATGGCCTCCTCCTCTTACCGCCCGCTGCCGAAGGTCCCAGTTGAGTTCAGTCTTTTGCTGGCAAATGCCCGAATCGGGTGCTTCCTTTATGGCACGGCTCCCTCCACTGCGCCGCTCTTCCCACAAGACCACAAGTCCTGTTGTTCTGGTGCCAGATGCTGTTAGTAATCTGTCATAGAAAATAAGAAACATACATGTTAGACGAACAGAAGACTTTACATGATTGTCTTCTTTGTTCATTTCCAGGGACAATTTGTCTTTTCCAGTAAGAAACACAACAGATGGATGCACCGTGGCTTTATCATCCTTGCGCGCGGTCCTTATGGCATCGTGGGTTTCAAGTTGTCATCACAGTGCAAGTTGCTCAATCTCCAGTCAGCTGAAGTCATACCGGGTGTGATCAAGCAAACACTAAAGGCAGCGCGAACCGCAAAAATGTATTTTCGGGTATTATGTTGTTGTTTGCTCATCAATGTGTTAACTCCCCCACCTTACCAGCAAATCACTCCCACAGAGAGATGAGGAGTGAGCGATGAGGCGCACGCTGCTTTGGGCTTTGGCGGTGTATGGAGTATATGTCTTCACATGTGCATATGGGCTCCAGACCTCGTGTGTATTCTTGCACGGCCCGTTGGTAATTGACATAAGAAACGCGGCAGTGTTTCCCCTTTCCTGTGGGCACAAGCCATAACTTCACAGCTTGAGTTGTTGCACCTGTGGATGTGTTTGCACGGTCTAAGAAACGACTACTGTGCTCGCAGGCTTCACTCCAAAATTCCAGTCGACAGAATGGCTAACCAGATCCACTCTGACGGGCTGAATGAGCCAGAGCTGCCCTTGGCTTCCTCTAAAGCTCATGGGAGTGCCGTCAGCAGTGAACTTCTGACACTGGATGAAGTCATCGCTAAGCTATTGCTAGTTAACATACAATGAATAACATCAAGTGGAAATTTACGTGGTGTTGGCTTGCAACTGCTGTGAGATCAACACTTAGGATGTGTCGCTATTCACAAAATGGTGCGTGAAAATTTGCAACTCCACATCCCATAAGTCAAGTATGACTTTAGAAAACACTGTTAGATGAGGATAAAAAGATTGTTTCATCTATACTCTGATGAGATATTCAGGATTATCCCCATCAAACCCATATCATGATATTAAGGTTAAGTCAGCTTTAATGATTAGGCAATCCAAACCCCTCTATTATCCACTACTATCAACCATGATCTGCTGCAGAAATATAATCTCAGCAAAACGATACAAGCCCAAGAGTGCACAAATGCCGCCATCCTCTACACAAGCATTATCCTTTTCACATTAGGCATTCCATACTGCATTTAATATCGCGGGGAGTTAATTCCATTGTGGGACGCCAGGAAATCTGGTTACAAAAGGTCAAAGCGGGAGCGACGCATCAAAGGACAAGGCACTGGGGAAGCTGAGTGACATCAAAATCTCAAATTATACCGACGGTACATTTTGAATACACCTCTATCCTTTCATCAGACTCTCCACGTGCATCCCTGCATGGAGTTGTGCTCCCCGTGTCACAGTGACATTCCCCCCATCTCAAAATCTAGCCCTTAATACCTATTCAAAAATCCTAGATTAGAGCAATCAGATTTTTTCTTTTTCTTTTTTTTTTTTGTGGAGCAGATATTAATGGGTTTAAGAGAAGGGCTGGGAGCCTATCATGAATCTCTGCATAAACAGACCATTTGGGCAATATTAAGAGGTTAAAAGGCAGTGTGCTCATCAGCTAAGTCTTGGCAGAAGGCCACAAGTGAACAAAACTAGAGCTAGAACAACTCGGCTGAACCACATTTACTGCGTGTGTGTTTGTGTGTATATATATATATATATATATATGTACACAGAAGTATGTTGGCAGGTATTTTAAGACATTTCAAAGCAATGTGAGAGAGTACATTTGATCAAAGTTACATCCTTGTGAGTAAACAGCGCTTTTAATAAAACGCTCTGACAGCTGCAGAGGAGCCGAATTAAATATGACATCAAATCAGATGCTGTGACTCCCCTGACAAAAAAATACATTATTGCAGGAGTAATCTCATTCAAATACACTGTCCATGCGGCAAATTGGACCTGAAGCTTATACAGAAGGACTATTTCTTAATTGGAGACACAGACTAAATAGAAGGCACAGGCACAACAGCCAAGAGAGACATTATACAGGACGATGCAGTGCATTTCTACCCTTCTCCACTGGATCTGCAAATGTGCTCTCTCTGACAGAGGTGGGGCTGGGTCACTGAGAGGGCCGAGCCTCCTCCCAGACTAACCCCCGCGGAGTGAGAATCAGTGGTGTGTGTATGCTTCTCATACATATCTTGGATACCCTGGGACAGACAGTGCAAGACAAACAGGACGAACGAAACAATGTGAGGGGTACAGCTACGCATAAAAATAATACCATAAGAACGAGCATACATTTGCAATCAGTGGGGACTCCACAAACAATACATGGTATGGGATCACTCCCAAGGTAAGTCTTCCCAAAACACCAAGAGGTCATTGTATACAATGCCTCAGTAATGGCAGATGACCTCATCGACAGTTATTCAAAGGTCGTCAATAGCGTTTACATAAGGTTTCCATCGTTTGCAATGTACACCCAGTAGGGATGCACGCGATGAGACGTTTAAACAATTAAACGTCTGCCCCCTCGCTAGTCTGCACCAGAATTATTAGTTGGTTAAACCAATTCGTGTTTTATTGATGTACAAGGCCGCTTAACTGTCATGCAGCCGCCTGCCACTAGTGGGGGCTACAGAGCCGTCAGACAGCAGTCCCCCTCCCCGCGGTAACGCTCGAGTCGACTTGGAGTTTTAGGACAGCATGGTGGGAAATTGGAGAGACTTCCTCCTGCAAAACCAGCGCAGTTTGGCAGTAGTTTGATCTCGAAAATGAATTCAGCAGCAATTAATTCCTCTGAAAGTTAATTATAATTTAGATGTTGTTTTATTAACTTTCAAGTGAACTGCTGTCATTTTTGTCAGATAATCTCCACGGTTCAATGTGCCCCACATTTCAGAGGCAATTTATTTATTTCAGATGTTATTTTAGTGGCTAACTTTTGACTGACTTGCCATCATGTTCACGTTCATACCACATGGCACAAAAAACCACCTAACCCTAGCCCAAATCCGACATGGTTGTTGAAGTGATTAAAGGCTTCAAAGGGCTCTTAATGCACACAATATTTTTTGGGACAATGTTTCAAACACTACACAATAAATTGTGCTAATTTTGACTGTTTTCTAAGTGTTTTCCTGTTTTTAGACTAGTCAGCTAGTCTTTATTTAAATTTTCATTTAGTCAACAGAGGAATTAGTCGCCAGGAACATCCCTAATGCCCAGCTGTCCTTTCATTTTGTAATACGAGTACTCAAGTGGAGTGTAACTGAGACAGTGCTGCAGCCGGAAGCATTACATTTTTTGCAGCAATAAATGCAACATAACAGATTTCCCTTTCATGGCAATCACCAACATTAAAAAAGCCAAGCAGACAGACGCGCAGAGTGGGTATTAGATTGATTTCCAAGCTTGATGACAGAACAGAGCACACTTCCTTCCAGTAGAGGTTAAGTTTAAAACAAGACCATAGTATGTGCAAGCAAGACCCCTTTTGTCACTTGTACCTCCAACAAAAAAAAGTACATTTCTGAATTCATGGCATTCAGCTTTGCCGCAGTATAGTATAATCTCTGCAGCATCTTTAACTGTAAGAGCTTGTGAGACAATCTATCACTCACATGGTATGATTGTTGGCATATGGAGGTTTTTTTGCAGGTTTGCACCCAAAGTGTCAAAAACCATGCAGGGAGCAAGTAGCAGGAGATAGAAGCTGTTTTTATGATGGAAGACAATGAGAATTTGTAGCTCCCTGCGTATCGCCACGTGCATGCATCCGAGTGTGTGTGAGACTCAATGCGCCATATCTCACAGCAGAACCGATAAAGCAGCGACTACTTGCACAGGTGTTACTTAGAAATTATCACATAAAATGAAAAACACTTCACTATCACAGTCGTTAATTTGCTCTCAAAAAAAAATGTGTGGGCTTAGGTACAGGAACTGCTATCAACCGCCAAAAGAACACATCATAAAATACATATTCATGAGACGGGCTTGGACCCAGTTCAATGAAAAAAAAAAGAGGAAGAAGAGGAGTAAAAAAAAAAAAAAAAAAGGAGAGACAGAGCGGCAGTCCGGCATTGCCAACTCGTCTTGTATTCCAGAAGGAGCCTTATGATACATTATGGTGCTGACGTTTCAAGGGTACTTACTCTGAGGGGGATTTAAGATAACTCCCTTAGATAAGTTGGCCAACATTTAGCGGGCCTAGCAGCGGCCGCAACTTCTGTTCTCAGCCACATCAAGGAGACTCCTTCATTACTGTCTCGCTGTTTCCTGCACAACGACTTTCTTACTAATCAGCGATGCTGCTGTTTTTGTTATTTTAGTAACCGTGCGTGTGCCAAAGGGGCCTGGATGAAACCTGACAGATTTAATTAATTGACTTTTCCATCTAGTTAAAGCAAAACGGAGCCCGGTGATATAGTAACAGCAGTGGTTGATGGGGAGAAAATATGTCTCGCAGCAATCATGCGATGCGGAGAAAAAGACAAATGGGAGGTGAGGAGTGTTAAGGGAAATGGAACCTATTAGCTTGATTTAAGCTGGATCCTAAATTAAGGCTGCATTGAAGGGGCTTGGGAGTTACTGAGACTAGGAATGTTAACGAAAATGCACTGGAATTTTCATGTGTAAATTCAAAATACACATTTAGTGTTCATGTCTGGGAATACAGCAATGACAAAAACACCTATCTGCAAATGTGTTCATACAAGATTTCAGTGTTAAAAGCGACAAGAGAAGACGTTTGGCTTGGCTGATTTACTACCAAACACCTCCTGCCATCTTGACATGTAAAATATATGAAATGGCCCCTGACATAGCGCCCCTGTGCTCCTTGAATTGGGTGAGAGTCAAATGTGTTATGTTGTAATTAGGCATGATGTGTGACTGTGCTTTATCAATGACACAACACCTGAAATAAACATCTCTCGAGAGGGCAAGCTGGAAACCAAAATAAATTCTATTCAAAAACAAATGAGGGAAATCATAATGTACCTGTGTGTCTTGGCATTTGGTGCGTTACTTGTCACCACTGTAATTTAATTTCCCTCATGGAAAAATGTCAGGGGCCATTTCATATATTTTACATAGGCCTGGCTTTCTTTTTGTTCTCTCTTGGACTCCTGGGTGCGAGAGGGTTCGCCAGGAGCAAAGTACAGTATGCAAGTTGTTTTACATGTTTTTTACATATACTTTTCATATTAAATACACAACTACCAGTTTACATATGAGTCACTGTCTGTCCACTGTGATTGCTGAGCAGTATTGCTGAAGAAAAAGAAAAGATATTAAGATCTTCTAAAAGAACAAGGGAGTCATAAAAAATTATTATTGAGTGTGATATTTCTTAACAGTTTCAGCAAAATGTCAACTACAATGCATGAATCCAAATGCTTTTATCATTTCCTCATGTAATGGAGAGGCAGAGTATCGTGTGATAGTGTCCTGCAATTTACAGTAAAACAGATGCTAGTGGTACAGACAGACTGAGTATTGTTCCCAGGAGTGGGCGATATGGATAAACTATTTCACCATGCTATCGTAACTTTACATTGTCTATAAATGTAAATCACAATATAACGCAATAAGCTCATGGAAATATATGTTACCTGCAAAATTAAGATATTCCAACCTACTGATGAAAAAAACCCAGTGAATCCAATATTATCAGCAGTTCTGCTTAGTCATTTGTATCATTGCCCACAATACAGCCACAGACATCACAGGGGCAGATAAACTGAAGACCACACCAGTAGCTATTTAACAAGCTGCAATACAAATGTGTTATTTCACATTTAAAAAATCACCCAAAAACAGACTAACTGTACCTTTAAGATAACACTCAGGACAGCAAAGAGAAAGAGATTATTCCCTTACTCATTTTCTATGTCTATGGAAGACATTAGCAAAAGCCCATTGCAATTTCCCATAGCCCAAAATGTCATTGCCTTTTTCTCTGCCCAACAGTCCAAAACCATGAATCCTTAATTTACAGTCACTTACGACAAAGAACAGTTGGAACAAGGTAAGGTCTTTTGATTAAGAACTTAAGCAATTAAATTCTGAAAATAGTTGCTTTAAATACTTGATTGTATTTTTGATAATTGCCTAATCAGTTCAATGCACAGTGCAATTTCTGCTGGTGGATGTCTCTCAATCAAAAGAGTAACAAAAGATAGATTTTCATGATGTTGTGGAATAGTGTGGGATCATGGGAGTTGTTGTCTTTATTTACATTTATTCACATTGGGTGATTTCATTCTAATGAAATAGATGCAAGTAACGCAACATTAGTTGCTAACGTAGAATTAGGTAAGTCGACTACCCATATAGCTACTGTAGCTAACGTTGTGTGTTGAATTCAATCTTAGGGTAGGGTGTATTTATAAAATTACTGTAATCATTAGGCAGCATGTTGTCCGCATGTCAGTGTGGGTTTTCTCTGGGTACTCCGGCTTCCTCCAACAGTCCAAAGACATGCAGGGTAATTGGTGACTCTAAATTGTCCATAGATGTGAATGTGAGTGTGAATGGTTGTCTGTCTCTATGTGTCAGCCCTGTGATAGTCTGGTGACCTGTCCAGGGTGAACCCTGCCTCTTGCCCAATGGCAGCTGGGATAGGCTCCAGCCCCCCGCGGCCCTTAACAGGATAAACAGTTACAGAAAATTAATGAATGAATGTATGTATTAGCTTGGCGGCTGGCATGAGCTACTTGCTATAGTAGCACATCATAGCAAGCTGGACCGATACTGATTCATATCTAATGGGGTCTGTACTGGATTACTGTGTTGAACAATGGCATGCAATGAAATGAATGAATGAATGAATGCAAATGAAAAAAAAGTGCTGTATGGCAACAAAATACTATATAACCATACAATTAAGTATAATTCTGTAATATTGTATAATTTATAATGTATCATCAACATATCATTTGGTGCTTCCCTGGACATACAACCAAATGAAATGCACAGTTACCTAATGTTAAAATTACAGATTTCTTTGGGTTTGAACATTGCTGGAAACATTTGGAATAGTAACTAAACAAAATATGTAACATAGCTCGAGTTGTTCTTACATATTTTTATGTGGAAATGCTCTATATTATACCTCTGGTTAACTAATAATATAATGTTTGCATTTGTCTGATATGATCATCATAAAGAGGATTTGATTTCAAGCCTGTGGGTTTTTTGAAGTGGTAAATATATCTGGCCATATCTGAAAAATCTCTTCGGATGATTCCTAACTTTACTCTCAGGTTAACTGTAAATATATTTCTCTCTGTATTTTCAACATAAATTAAAGACCTATCTTTTTAATCTGGCTTTTAACATGGAGTAACATTACAGTCTTGGTTTTTACGTGAAGTTTCAACCACAGGTTTTTTTAACGTTCTTTTATCTCTCCTGTTCATTTTTATTCTATTTCATTATTTATTTATTTATTTACACTCCTTTTATTCTATGAAGTTTTAATCACCTTTGTTAGTTTGTTCTGTTTTGTTTGGTTTGCTTTGTTAATATTTTATTGTCTTGTGTCTGTGTAATTCCAGTTTTGCCATGTGAAGCACTTTGGGCTTTATATGAAAGGTGCTATATAAATAAAGTTGAGTTGAGTTAATGACAGATATGGATTCCTTCACGTGCAGCACTTTCAGCCACCCCAACATAAACGGTGAGATAGCCATCACACTGATGCACCTCACCACCTCAGGGCATTTCCCCATCTGTCACTTCCTGACCCGAAGAAACCAAAGATGATTTTCATTAATCCAGACACATTCTATACAATGCTTCTGCAACAAAGTGAAACTTGATCCTCTGTGTTATCTGACGGGGACATACTAAGTATGATGTTACTAGTCACGCCTGCTTGAAGCCCTCCCACGTAACACTATGTAATGAAGTGGGATCGTGTTGCCGGGTTAAGTACCATGTCTCAGATTTTCAACTGTTTCATGTCCAGATGCTTATCACACCAGCGGGGAGGGCTTGGTTTTTATGAGACAGACAGTGTGTTCATGCAAATGAAGTGTCTCATATAAAATGAATATTAATCAAGCACACTGTCTGCATACAGTTTGATTGATGAGCACTCGCTCGGAAATCTTAGGAGATGAGCTGAGATGATTAAATCGAGATGATCCTTGCTTTCTAGAGTTAAAGATTATTTTTCGCGCTTGGTCGCGCTTCCAAACCTTGCTGATGGTTTAAAATTGAGCGGTCAATGTTATGATACTAAATACAGCAGAAATGTCAAAGTCATGCTGTCTAATGTGAGTTGAAAGGTGTCAAAAACTGAAGGTAAATGGAGAGTGCTCTTTTAAGGCACTGTGCGCATCTCTGGAGCTTGACAACGTGAGCAGCAAGGCATTCACTCATACAATTGGTTTTCCACGAGGGACCCCAACACGGCTACCAGTGACAGGCAGATAATAGCGCTAACTTTAGCCTGCACAGTGTGTGAATGGTCCTATATGATAGGCTTGTTGAGTGTGACTGATGGCTTGGGTCAAATAATGGGACTGTCCCTCCTCCCTCCCATGCGCACAAAAGCATTGCAACCCCCCCGACACACGAAACACTTCCCAACTACAAGACAATGGAAAGACAATCCATTAGAGGAAATTACTTGCACATGCAATAAAAAAAAACAGCTGCAAAACAAATAAAACAAATTACCATTACAAATACTAAACAGTAAAGAAGCATACAATGGGCATGGGATACATTCCCACAAGGGAGGGAAATAAAAGCACACCGGCCTGAGCAGACGCACAGTTGGGTGAATAAATGCAGATGGATGCATCGTTTAAAGGCAGGGCAAATCTGCCTTGAGACAGTTCTCCATTATAATGCAAAGCTCAGACACTATCCATTCTCCACGTCTTCCTTCTTTCTATCCTCCCTCTCTTTCTCTCTCAGCATATCTTGCCTAATGCAGCACAAATGGATCCCAGACAAAGGAAGAAAGAGAGGAAGAGGCGGGGTAATAGGCAGGACAGGAAAGATAGAAGGATGGACTATCAAGAATTCGGAAAGGGAGGAATATGAAAGATTGAGGGATGGACGATAAGAAGGTGGGAGGACAGGGTGAGAGGAAGGGAAATCAGCGAGATAAATGGGAGAGTTTGACACAGTGAATTCAGATTGATAAAAAACAGAAAACAAAAGACAGAAGATGCAAAGGGAAATGTTAGCTGCACTTTCAAGGTCATGAATTGCAGTGAGCGAATCCAACTTACAGCCTTCACTTCAGCTGCTGTTGCTTCTGTGGCTCAGGTGGGCAGGTAACCATGACAACCTTACCTGTTGGCCATTAATCACCTACCAGGAGCAATTGGCATGCTGTGCCCACAAACACTGCGAGTCATTATGTGGCCAGGCTTGATTTTGGATGTGAGCTAAAAGGCGGCACATTACATGACTGCAGGTGCCTAAACTGCATCATTCGTTCCTTGTGGCAAAAACTACTCCCAATCACCATGGTGATATCACTAACAACGAGATATGGTATATAGATTTAAAATGCGGTGACCTCAGACGTAAAGCCCATGCATTGTATGGATTTCTGTTTAGACAGCGGCATCAATATATTGCTGGTGTATTTGCTGACAAGAGCAATTTTCGAAGATACAAGTTGGCAGTATTGGCAGGGTTATGGGATAGATACGTGGTGGGGAAAAAATGACCTCATCTATGGTGCTCCCTGATAATGTGTGATGATGTGATCCCATTACTTTTCATCTTGCTCCACATGCAAAGTTTTCACTTATCCATTGAAATATTGCAACATCCACTGAGTAGATTGCCCCAATTTTTTGTGCAGACCGTCATGGTTCCAAGACAATGTATCCTATTGACCTTGGCAACCCCCTGACTTGTTGTGCACCAATCCGTCATGGTGAAGACGGAGCTGAGCCAATAGGCGAAGCTTTCAATTTACTGGTCCATCTATGTCCCAACCCTAACCTAAGGTCATGAGCTCTGGGTAGTGACCAAAAGAATGAGATTGCAGATACAAGGGGCTGAAATGAGTTTCCTCCGTCGGGTGGCTGGGCTCAGCCTCAGAGATAGGGTAAGGAGCTTGGACAACCGGCGGTTTGGGCATCTGATCAGGATGCCTTCTGGGCACCTCCCACTGGAGGTGTTTTGGGCACATCCCACTGGTAGGAGGCCTCGGGGCAGACCCAGAACACACTGAAGGGATTACATCTCTCATCTGGCCTGGGAACGCCAAAAGGAACTGGAAAGCGTTGAGGCAGACAGGGACGTCTGAGGTGCTTTGCTCGGCCTGCATGGATGGATGGGTGGATGGATGAATGGATGAATGGACGGACGGACGGACGGACGGACGGACATTTGTTACATTGGAATGACTAATTTCTATCTACATACAGATGGTCCTCTTCCAAGGAGTCCACCATGTTGTTCATGTTTTCACTTCCACCACCACAGTTCTTCTACACGCTTGACACACAGGAAAAGTATTGTCCTACAATGTCACTGCTAGATGCAGCTAAATCCTACACACTAGACCTTTGAATTGGATAAAATGTTTGTGTCAATTAAGCCTTCACAAATTCAAATTTAAGACTTTTTAATTACTTTTAAGGCCTAATATTTATAAAAATTGAAATTAAGACCTTTTAAAGACCTGTATACAATATGGTTTTGAGTGAAATGTCTATCAACTACTGGATGGATTGCCATGACATCGGGAACACACATTGGTAACATGCTTGGTAGACAAGGTAAATATTATACCAGCTTATAATAACCACCATCATTGTAAGCATGTCAACATGCTGATGTTACCATTTAGCTCACAACACTGCTGTGCCTGCAGTAAGTATCACCTTACAGAACAGCTACCAAGGCTGCTACTGTGTCTGTTGAAGCTGTAAATATATATATAAATGAGCTGATAATAACTTTACTGTTTTCTAAATGGACGACATATGGCCAGAGCACAGTTGCAAACCACATGAAGCACTGTAGCCTCAAGTTCTGAAGCATGCAAAGAAACACAATACAAGCCACACCCTTTTCACACGTGAAACAAAGCCCAACCAGGCCATTTTTCTAATTACTGCTATCATTTTTCAGCACAGCCTGAACTCAGCTGAGCCATGTTCGGAGGGCATCTGCTCATAAACCGCCTCAATTTATTTTCTTTTTTATTTGTATTTGACTTTTTCAGGTCTCAATTTCCCCTGCATTTTGTATTCCCTCTAACGGCATTTGCATAATTTTCCAATAGACACTTCATTCCTTGCCAGATTTGAGAAGGGAGAAAAAAACCACACGCTCACACACACACACACACACACACACACACACACACACACACACACACACACACACACACACAAACAACAACAGCAATTTCAGCTCAGCCTCTGAATCAGGGATACAGCAAATTCCAATGTCAATAACACTGATCCCAATGGCGCATGCATTTCAATATCATTATCTGATGCTGAGCCAAGTGCACAGAATATAATGAAATCTTAAAACATGAATTGCAGAGCATCCCTGGCTAGGCAAATGTGATGCACATTTCCAACAAGTACATTATGTATCATGCTGCACACACTGAGTACAGACTTGATTACAATGTTAATTCTCCCTTCCATCTGGTCCTGCATGTCTGTGTTAGTGTTTTTGACCACAAATCGCTATGGTGTGTCGAGGCGACATAATGATTGTAGCATGAGTGTTACCGATGACAAGAATATGTTGTAAATGGTCTGGAAATGAGAGGTGCGACTGTGTCACGAGCAACCACAGTGGTCACGACCACAGGGAATTCAAATGGGTCCCACCTGGACTCCACTCACGTCTCAATTAGAGGCGGTGCGGGAGAGGAAGAGGAGGGGGGAGAGAACGAGAGAAACTGAAAGATCTAGTGGTTTGAACAGAAGGCAGATGTGTGTGTATATACTTATGTATTCATCAGTGTCCACTTAATGTCCAATTCATACATATAAATGAAAAACTGGAAATAAATAACAAAATTTACTGGGGAATAGCAAGAAGGGAAGTCAAACTCAGAAAACTAATGAGGCAATTTAGATCAGTCACTACTGCGTCATTCTTTGCTCGCCAGGAAGTTCAATCAATTATTGCAGATAAATTGTTGTGCAAACAAGTTTTCTAACATTAGCCAACATAAATTACCTGTCGCTTAGTCAGGCTGTTGCAGCAGAACCCCTCAATATGTTCGGAAAATTGAGTTTTTTTAATTGCTTATGAGTTAAACTTTTATTCCTATCACGGTGAATGGAATATTTCCTCTTTATAAAATACATATCTCGCTTTAAGTTGCAGGAATTTTTAGTTTTTCTGACCACATAAGTTGCATGATAAGTTGCATTGAGATCATTTCACCCTCACATTACAACGTTTTAAAATATATTTCCAAAACTAGCTTAACATGATGAGTTACTCCCCTTAAGGAACACAGTGACGGTATAACTTGTGAAAACAGCAGGGGAAAAAAGATGCACTGCTACACATCAAGAGCTTCATAAGCCCTTTTTATTCAGGCTTACCTGTTGACATTTCAGTCAAAACATCTATTGTTGGAACCTGCTCTGCCTGTTACTGTGCAAACATCAATGTGAAAGTGTGAACAAATAATCGACGCAGCAATATATTGTGTTTTGTTGCGAGACATTATCGATTTACTGGCGCTAATGCTGAAATGCATTCTTTTGTGGTCATTTCTTTGTCCAGCTTTTTACCTCTTGAAACCAAAAGCACTTCAAAATAAAGTCAATAAATACAATATATGAATAGATATGGGTTTTTACAGGATTGTCTCTTGTAGTTGTACCACCAGTTAAACCTTGCTCCATATCCTTTAAAGTAAATAACATCATACTTTTTTTTTTTTTTTTACAACTCTGCAAAACATTACTATTATTATTTGAAGTGTTCATTCATTCACAGAGGTATTTTTGACAATGCTTTGACCTGAATCAGACTAAATCAGCCTGACTGGAAAAACTGACTAACAATAGTCTTTAAATGTGGCACATCTATATTAAAGAGTCAAACATAACATTTTAAGGATGAAAAATGTTGGGGAAAACCAGTGTAAACACTCCAACCACTCCAGATTTGTTCTTTGAGCTCAACAATAGTCCGTCTTCTTGATGCATTGGGTGTTCTTATTCACCTGGTGTTTAAAGGTAAATAATTGTCCAAACATCGTTGACACGAGGGTCAAAGGTCACTGAGGTGAACTGCTTTGTAGGCTCCTTTTGTGTTGTCGAGCAGCTTTTAGAAAACGCTGGCTGAAATGTGAGAGAGCTTGTCTCGTCAAGACCTCGGTGACCGGGCTTTGGAGTGATCGATTAGCAAGCAAGAATAGACTTATGAATGCGTGATGGAACACTCCAGGACTTGAAAAGTTCAAAAGTAGAGGAAGTAGGTTGATAGTACCACAAGGTATTCAGAGAAATGAAAGTAAAACTGTCTTCATTTAAAACTGTTTTTGTTGTGTAGTCGGTTGGTAATTTGCATACTTCACTGACAGCAGTGAAAAGAAACAACCCTAGAGTCCGCTGGCAACAGCTGCCAGCCCAGCCTAGATTCTATGAACCATTTCTGAATCATTATGGTTCAGGTCACCCCGAGAAGCCCTCCTCGTTGCCAACACTTCTTCCTCCTGCCTTCCCCGGGTCCAACTTATCACAGAATGCTCAGAGATAATCATCTATAATTGGGTGTTTTGTTTTTCCAAGCCACAGGGAAGAAGTGCCTGCGGAGTAATGTATGGAAGAAGTGCAGAGTGTTTATGGGCTTTGGGGTCCCTCAGCCTTCACTCAGACTGGTATAGAATGGAGTTTGATGAACATTTGATTGGTCTGGGCAAACATCCTCGTGGGGTATGTTTCTGGACAAAGAGAGCAATACTCTCCTCTCTTGTCGAGGTAAATGCTCTCAGGTCTAACAAATCACGGCCGGTCACGAGGTGCCTGGTCTTACCCTGAGTTCTTAAACCTGATGAGATAGCTGGGGCCCCCTGAGTTTATCAAACTCAATCTAAATGTCCACTGAGTACCAAGCAAGATTTTTCTTCTTTCTTCTTCTTGATATACTTTTTTTTTCCTACAGCCTACAAAATACATTTTATTCAGTGTAAAACTCTATTTTTATGTGAACTCTGGGCAATGTCTGTAAAATCAGGTCCCGAAATTGTCGAGAGTTTCATTTTACAAATGTAGCATACAACAGGAAACTGCTCGTGTCCTTGGAAATACTCTGTTTGATTTAGGCATGGGGTGGTGCTTAAACACAGTGTGTAGGAGGTAGGACATGAAGCAGATAACACCGCAGTCACGTAGCCAGGTTGGAATTTGGTCATAAAAAACACAATCTGTTGCAGTTCCTTGAATTTGTCTGACAATTTTGGCACCAGCCCTAACCAACAAAAGTTTTCAAATCTTGTCATCTCTGTAGTTAGAGTTATTTGCCATCTTTGTGTAGATGACCCTTCTTCTTACCTGTGGGCGTTTTCTTTCTTCCAGTTTTCCGCAAGCTGCATGACAGAAACGTTATCCATATACCCACTTGCGGTAAACGGTAAATTGTCTGGACGATTACCTGCTCTATTCACACATGGGCTCAATGGGACCTTACACAGACTTTGTACTAGGAAGCTGGCCGAAAAAGTGAAGCATGAATTTTGCAGCAGCATTGCAAAAAC
This sequence comes from Epinephelus fuscoguttatus, assembly GCF_011397635.1. NCBI lineage: Eukaryota > Metazoa > Chordata > Actinopteri > Perciformes > Serranidae > Epinephelus > Epinephelus fuscoguttatus. Next base: position 21,804,864 of record NC_064774.1, read on the forward strand.
TCCATCTAATGTAGTCCTTGTGTAATAGACTCAGCAGCAAGGATGCTCATGCTGAGCTATTTAGAAAAAAAAGCCATTTAGGATGTACTGGTTTAATTTCACTAGATGCTGACTAATTCTAATTAAGTCATTAAAGACTTACTTTGAAGTACAAATCTGCAAACACAAGGGATTTAATGAAGTGAATTGGGGACCACAAAGCGAGAATCACATTGACACCATGTTGATGCTATCGATGGTTGTTCTATCCGCTTTGTGTGTGAGTGTGAGAAGGGGGAGGGGGAGGGCAAATTAGTTAGATGTTTCACATGTCAAATCAGAGCATGAACGGAGAGTACCTGCAGTACACAGTGGGAGGAGAGGACACTCTGTGACCTGTGTGCGCCTTTGTGTTTTCATGCACTCAGACACACTTTGGGTAGTGGCATGAAAACACACACACAATCCACTGACCTTGCCCTGTGTCTCTTGGCTGAGCAGTAGAATGTGTTTGGGTTGGACTCAGCAGGCAACCTTTCTAAATCTAAAAGCGGAGGTCTCCCGGGGTGAGGCAGCCACATAACGGTTGGGGGATAGTTAGCGAATGTCAAAGTACAGGAAAAGACTGTAAACCATGGCTTTTACAGTGCTGTGATTGGGGCTTACACACATGTACACACATTGGACTGCTACAGACTGGTGCATTGGGCAGGCTGTTAGAGAAACAGCCTTTAGTCCAAGAATTAAAAATGCACAATACAGATACAAAAAAAAAAAAGGTTTGGATATTTGGACCTGGAAGGCCTAACAATTGCAGTATGATTGGACTGGAAAGCATAATAACAGGGTTTGCACCCAGATCCTCTGTAGAAAATGTAATATTGTTGTTTCTTGGCAGCTGGAATAAACTGCGGAAGACGGAGCAAGTGCATACCCTTATTCTATGACAATATTCTTACACAGTTTCTCCCTCAAAATCTCACATCCCCAACCCCTTGCACTTTCTTCCTCTTTCTCCGTTGCTCTAAAACACACTTTAATTGACAAAGTGTAGAATCATCACGACTTGTGACCCGGGTCCAAGTCCTAATTGCACTCTGGTGTAATGTTCTTCGTCCACTTATGCCAGAGCCACAAACACCATTCTGCCCTCTCCACAGAGAGGATGAAAGCGAGGAAGTCAGTAATTGCTTTTGACTTTCCAGAGTACAGCGCCCCAAATATGTGGAAATTTTGCAGACCCACTCGGAGCAGAGTCTTTTTAATGAGATTGCCTCCTGTTTATGCCGACGGGATAACTAAAGACTCTCGCTTGATGGCATTGGCCTTTTCCCAATCAATATTGAGCGTATCGATGCTGTGAGGTCTCTGGGAGCAACCTGTATTTAATTTGGCCAAGACGATTGGCCCATAAGGTTTTACAGTAAAGTCATCCAGCTATAGTTTATTCATGCCAAAGCCTTGGATTTTTTTCTAACCCAATTAACAATCATTATAGTGTCTTTGTAGACAGATTAGATTAATGGATTCATTTCTCTATTGTGATCTAGTGGCGCAGCTCTGGGGATGGCAATGTCAGTCTGTTGTGTGGTTTACCAATTTAGTCCAGGCTAAAATATCTCAACAACTGCAGGATGGGTTACAATGACATTTTGTACAGACATTCATAATTCAAAGAGAGGAATCTCAATCAAAATGTTCAATTTCATCAACAGTTTGAATTTGTGACCAAATATCTGAAAGGGAATGACATTCCCATCAACCTCAGCTGTACTTTGTGTGTAGTACAAACGGGCAAATGATAGCATGCTAAAACACTGAACAAAGATGGTGAACATGGTAACCCTTGCTAAACACTGGCACGTTAGCCTCATCATTACAATGTGGCCTGTTAGCACAATGATATTAGCGTTTATATTTCAGCACTGAATGTAGTAACATTAAGATTGCTAAACATTAGCATGCTAGCCTCATCATTACAATGTGACTTGTTAGCACAATGATATTAGCGTTTATATTTCAGCACTGAATGTAGTAACTATAAGATTGCTAAACATTAGCATGCTAGCCTCATCATTACAATATAGCCATGTTAGCACATTGATGGTAGCATTTATTCTTAAGCACTGAACGTGGTAAATATAAGGTTACTAAACATTAGCATGCTAGCCTCATTATTACAATAAAGCCATGTTAGCATGCTGATGTTAGCATTTATATCCAAGCAGCACTTTGCCTAACACCCTGAACTAAAATGGTGAATGTGGTAAATATAACAATTGCTAAACATCAACATGCTAGCATTATTATAATATGGGCAGGTTAGCATGTGATCACTTTGCTCTAAGCACCACTATGCCTAAGTAGAGCTTCACAGCTGCTGCTGTAACGTGGAAGTTGACTCTTAGACGTTTAGCCCAGAGTGACAACCCTCCATTTAAAAAGAAATTTGTTAGACAAAAAAGTGACGCCATAATGCCCATCTGCGTTTCCATTTCTTGTAAATTTAGAAAATCTTAGGGCTGTGCACTGAGGCATGGCATCAGTGTCAAATCATTTTGACACTGATGCCAATCTTTCAGTGGCTCTCTTTGCATCACTGATGATCCTTTTTGATCCAGAACCTCACACCCTCTCACAGAACTATATTGACTACATTTCTGGGGAGTCCTGTCAGCCACCTCGATCCCATACTCCCGTGCTCCACTGAAGGAGAATTTCCACCCCTCCATCCCTTCTCTTTTCATTTTCCTCATTTCATTTTTGTACCAATACAAGGTTGGAATGTTATTTGACCTTCACAACAGGCCATCACGAGTGTGGTGGGGACCACCTTCAAAGCAAACTCTGAAACTCTATCCTACCCACTACCCCATGCAATCCACCCCCACCCTGATTCCCCAACGAAGCTCGCCAAGGCAAAGGAGATTTTTTTTAAACTTCTATATCTTGAGTGCAGGGAAGTCTATTTCAATGACTCTTTCTTTTGACTTGGACATGGAGCAAAGAGGAGTGTCTGGGACCCTCCACGAGTCTGGCATGCAATTCCTGGACCAGTTGGTTTCGGCACAGGGGGGAGTCTGAAGTGGGGGGAGGGGAGATCTCTGCTCTGACAGACGTCCAATACACACAGCTGATGCCTCAGGCTGGCAAGTCTAATAACATCATCTGTGTGAGAGAGTACTGGTGGATCTCATATTTATTACCCAATATGTCCATCGGGAGGGGTGGAAATATTGCAACAGCAGCCAACACCACAATGCTCATGTCATTTCAGAATGGATATAGTTAGGCAACTCTTGGCATACAAATTGAGAAATGAGGAAAATGTCTCACAACTAGCACAATTATGGTTGTCTCTGATTAACAGATGACTTAGGACTCCCAGTACAGGGGCTGCCTTGGTTCTTAAAATCTGCTACCATCTTGAGTTTGAGAGGCTTCATCAAATTTGATGGATACTTGCAAAATGAGATTGAAAAATGAGTAATGTGATACAGCCAATGGGGAGAGCTAATTTCACGTTAATGGTAGACCTGACTCACAGTTTAAATATTCAAACAGTATAGCTTTCTTTGAGACTATATATCAGCAGGCCTGTTCCTTCAGTGCAGTTTTGTGTAACTCACTGCAAGCATTCCTATTGACGGTCATTAAGAGCTAGGAAAACCGGTAATGCCAAGCTGTAGTTACCATTTTTGTTAGATTGTGTCTGTGCTTTATTACAGTCAGTGCATTTACATGAACTTAAAGAACAAGTCTGAAGATATTAAAAAAACAATATCCCATGCAAAAGACCAACATCAATAATGTTTTGATCCTACTAACAAGTACTTTCTACAGCGTATTCCTCTGTGCTCTGAGCTTATTCCTCTGCTTCCTCTGTACTATTGAAAACACATTCAGTCAAACCATTGCACACAGTGACATGTTCCTTTATTAGGATGAACATGGGCATCATAGTTTATTTTGATCTGCCCTACATACACCATCCTGCTGTTGTCAATACTTATGACAGCACCAGATGTGTATTAATCCACAGACGAAAAAAAGTCCCCAGTAAATACATCATTTACTCCTGCTTGAGTACCATGTGCTTAAAACTACAGTGCCCAGCTGTTTTAGGGAAGTACTTAATTTTTTTCCTCAAAATTCTGACAATATATTGTGAATTATTTTTCAAGATGTACACCTTAAAGTAGGAACGAATAGGCTGCCACAAACGGGGTAGAAAAGTTGTAAGGTACTGAAATACAGACTTATAGACCTCTTTTTTTGTGATCTCTTCATGGGATGTGTTGAGAATAAGACTTGCATATATAATGCTAGCCTTATCCTTTAAGAGACCTGGTTATTGTTGGCTTTCTGCTGTAACCTAGTATCTTAAACATCATGTACTATGAAAAGGAAACCTGTTTTTCTTCACCTGTGTAAGGGATTAAGAGAAACCTTATTCGCACGGCAACATGTTTTTAACAAGCTGAATTCCTTGGTCTTGAGTACACAGGTAAACAAAAGACAGTGTTTCCCATATAGTGAATCTTGTGGCAGTCTGCCACAGAATCAACATTGCCTGCTATATATTGATTTACTTTTCTTATTCTTTTTACTACTTAAAATCTGTCATTTGCTCAATGTCCTGCACACAGCACTATCGGATTGGTTTCGCGTCATGACTAATAGCCTATTAACACTGAGAGCTGCTTTTCCATAGACAGTTAAAGACAAATACAAAACTGGAGCTGGGGCGAGCAATGCTTAAGTTGTAATAAACACCGCAATCCTCGACACTGAAATTGTAAAAATTCTGCCGTTAGTAATAGTGGGTAGTGGATGTAACTTCAGTTGTATGAATACGAGAACAGCAAGTACAGAAGGAGAAAGTTAGACGGCACCTGGGTGCAGCTGGGAGATGTGACAAGTTAATTCTAGTTCATGAAAGTGCAGCACAGTGAAACTACAGACTATTCATACACTAGATGTATATGACACGGAAACCAAACCACCTTCCAACCTTCCAAAACCAAAAACACAAAAACCATAAGGAACAGATGAAATGGCATGTTTGTCGAACATACCGTAAAACTTTGATTAAAAGCCTAGTCCAAATTAAACGCCCAGTCCCTTTTACTAAAAAAAAAAAACAACAAAAAAACAGCTAATTGCAAATCAACACAAATAAACAACTTGTGGGAGGGGCGCCAATGTCGCCAATATGAAAATTCGCCACTGCATTTTGATCAAGGAAAATATGTGCATCACATCAAACCCCCAACCCCAAGCAGCTACCACCACACATAAACTGTAATTCAAGAAACACTAAAGAAAAGCAGAAAAGAAAAGATGTAGTAAAGATCTTACTAAACTAAAAGTAACACCAGATTATTTGTAAAAGTCAGACACATTCACAGTCACTGTGCTCTCAGTCCAATTGCTCAAAAAGAAGCCTCCTCTGAGGTATCACTAATCTCATTAACAATGACATTTTGCCTGCTTTGGTTTAAATACACGATACTGTGTTTGAGAAAAATCTGTTTGCTGACCATGTGTATGTTATCATCTATAGTAAAAATGTCCTCCATGCCTGGTTTCCCTTAATAACCTGCCTTCCTGTGTGTATGTAAACATGTGAGATGAGTTTCCCCACCGGTTCAGCTCTGGCAACTCCTTCAACAACATACCCTGATGCCATCTACTCTGGAGCCTGAATCTTTAACAGCCCTATCATTGAGAATCATGCCTTTCATCCTTTTTGACACATCACAGCGGCCGAGTCTCCGAGGTGATGGATGATGGCAACATGTACCGCTGTGCTCCTGTTTTCTGTTGTCTAAAATGTGTAAAGGAAAAGCCCACGAGCGTGAATCGCAATCGCTTCTGCTCCAGTCGCCGCAGCCTTATCTGCATATAGGCGGCATCTGCTTTGACCTCGCATACTGCCCAGAGCTGATTCAGTCATCAGCCAAAACACATTCCCAGTGTGTGTCTATTCCCACAGTACACAGCCACTGTGCTTTGGTCGTAATGCGAACATTACAAGGATTTGTCTGAATCATTATAACAGAAAACAAGGTTCACAAAGGCTAATGCAATTCTACGATAGGGTGAAGATATTTTAACAACTTTCAAATAAAAACAACACAGTAAAGTAGATTTAATGTCAGCGGACAATGTCAAGTGCCATGTACAGTTGACTGCGAGAGCCCAATTCAGACCACATTAATACTTGGGTTTATTCAAAATCTTGTTTTCATTGCCCTTTCCCACTGATGTGTTACAAACTAAGCCAGTGGTATTTCCTTTTTTATTCTTTCCTTACAGTGTTTTGTCAGCACTGCATTTAAATACCACACAGCTTTAATAACATTTTGGTAAGGACAACAGCACACAACATATTCCCACAGCTTCCCCAGGAGACATTCTGTCAGACACGGGGACCTGTCACCAGGATGGAAAGGGCACATGTTAAGTGGAGTGACACGGAGAAATGTCCTCTGTTCAGTCTGACTCTGCAAATCATTATTCAGATTGAAGCACACCTCAGCGATCCAAGCCTGTATCCATGCACTAATGCCCGCCGCAAATGGCCCCAATAACTCAGTACATTTGAGCGATTTCCCCTGTACAAGCTGAGGCTGACAGTTTCTTTGACGATCCCTTAAAAATTCAAATGACTTGCGTGAGACGAGGCGGTATGTGCGAGCTCGGGGAGGAGGCGAGCTGAAGACAGTTCATGCACAAAAGTGCACAGTAAGCATTCGTTCAGATTTAGTGGACTAAAGTGATTATGATTTTATGACAGGTTTTATTAAAATTTGCTTAACTGTTATGCTGCTGGTTCAGGTATTTTGTCACAGCTATGACGCTCTGTGTGATATGTCTTGTTTTGAGTATTATGCAAATACATCTTATCATGTCAGTGATATACACCTGATATGTGTATACACACTGCATACACCTGAATCACTGCACACAGTCAACAAGCTCTAAGTCATCCTAAACAACACCCCTCCTCTTAACAGCAGTCATCCCATTGTAGCTTTAGCAACTGAAACTAATCACAGATATGGATTTCAGAACATGATAAAGCTGTGAAGGCCTACATACAGATGGAGCAAGAGTGATACTTGGAATTTAAAAAGTGCAGAGGGTGGGTTCTTTTTTCTAGCCCTTCCAAAACCAAAAACATAAAAGCATAAGGAACAGATGAAAAGGTGTGTTTGTCGATTATACCATAAAACTTCAGTTAAAAGCCTAGTCCCAATTTAACGCCCGGTCTCTTTTACTAGCCCAGTGTGGCTACACATTTTGACAAATACAGCTTTCTCAATTAGACGCCTGGTCTGGTTGTCAAGCAGTTCATTTTTTTTAATAAAAGTTCTTAGGATGTATAAATAGGAGTTGTTGGCTACCTCAAATTATGTGTCCATTCCGCAATAACCCTGTTAGTTATTCATATTTCTTTAGCCTACTTTTTAGCATGTTAGAACGTCATTAATTAGCAACTTTAGCTTATGGCTTTACAGGCTATGAGTCAAATGTTATTGAATGATCATATTGGATGTGTGAAAACATTTTGTATGAATATATTCAAATCTGTGATATGTAAAAATGTCCTGATCAAATGATTTCAAATGTTTTTAATGTGTATTCAAAAATCTTTTTTCATTTCGTCAAAAATGTCATACATAGCTACAGTTCTCCTTACGGATTCAAAAATGAAATGAATGTGTTCAGATGTTTTTAGCACATCTAAACATTTCATTTAAACACTAACATAATGAATGTAATGTAATCGTACCAAGTGTGTTTACACATTCAGATATGGTAATACACAGCTACTATACTTTTGACCCTATTGATTCCATAGTGGTGCACAATATGAGGAAGATATGTGATAACTTTGTTGAATATTGCGCAGTATTGTCAGAAATATCAGTGTATCGATACATATTGATTCTGAATATTTGAAACAGTTATTATTTTCCGCAGTATCAATACTCTGGTACCAGCTGCACTTTCTCACTCTGTTGTTTGTACTACAGTCGCTCTGCTGTTCTTAGTCAAGAAAAGAAATGCTGTTGCTGTCATGTTGTAGCCTTTTTTTAATAAAAAAATAATAATTTTATGTCCTCGATGTCAATCGATGTATCTAATATAATTTTTTTTTCCAGGTATGGTATCGGAGTTAGATATCCCAGCATTGTGACGACACTAATAATGCCCTAACAATACCTCTTGCAATAAATAGACAGATATTCATGCATTCATTCACTTTTCGTAACTGCTCATCCTGTTAGGGGTGGCAGGGGGGCTGGAGCCTATCCCAGCTGACACTGGGCGAGAGGCAGGGTACACCCTGGACAGGTCGCCAGACTATCACAGGGCTGACACATAGAGACAGACAACCATTCACACCCACATTCACACCTATGGACAATTTAGAGTCACCAATTAATCTGCATGTCTTTGGACTGCGGGAGGAAGCTGGAGTACCTGGAGAAAACCCATGCAGACATGGGGAGAACATGCCGACTCTGCAGAGAGGTGCTCCCTCATCTCGGGGTTTGAGCCCCTCATCAAGAAATATGATATTTACATTTTAAAGTGCAAAAAAAAAGTGCAATATCACAGTCTGTCGTGATTTGTTTACTGCACAAGTTAACACCACGACGACAATAAAAAACTATGTATCACGTAGCACCACATGGATCATCAACTAACTCCTACAGAGTTATGTCAGCACTGTGCAGCTGTAATGAAAACACACAAGCCATACATGCCAAAGTCAAAGTAAGTCTTCATTCACATGTAGCACATGCACATCACACCACATCAACAGCGGGACCTGCACATTAAAACACCAGAGCAGCAGTCATTAGTCTGAGCTCTGAGAGTCGGCTCATGTTTCATGCTAAATTGAGTGTGAGGAGCATGAATGTACATCTGTGTTCATATGCAGCCTGTGCATGACAGGAAACAAGTGTTAAGCACATACCCCAACTCAGTGCAAAAGTATTGACAGATAAAGTCTGAGCAATGAGTCAGACTCGTATTCATTTCCCAATAAATAAACACAGAAACACCCTGCAGGTCAAGAAAACAAGAAGAAGAAGAAGAAAACGCTGGCTTTTAAATTTTAATAATGTGTCATATTTGAACGATTGAAAATGAAATTATTTAGCGCCTGCAGTCTTTCACAGCACTCCTTTATTATACTTCTGCAAAGCAATTTATCCGTTATTGCTTTCTAATAGGGCAACATATCCTGGGTCACATCTTCAAACAGCTAGGGAAAAAAAATGAGAACGTTATTGTGTATTAGCAGAAACAAGGCCTCGCAGTTTGTGTGTGTTAAATTGCCTAAATATGCATATAATGTCCCGTTTACCGCGTGAAGCTTGCCCTTCCGCTAAATGAATTATAAATACAACGGACCTCATGCAAGTGTGAAAAATGAAACACTTAGCACTCAGACGACTGTAGTTTGAGGGTTCACAGTGCCATATGGCTTCACATCCACTTTCAGCAGGGCTGTGTGGAAACTGATGGACAAAAGGATAAACTCAAGCTGTCTCTGGTAGCTGAAAAAAAAGGAAATACTCTTAAGAAAAGTGTCCCCAAGCTATTGTTTTCAGTATCTTAAAGTTTCTTCCTACTACAGACCTCAGCCGAGGTAACAAACACTTGCTCATTCCCGCTTCGTACGCTGTGTGAGAATATACATGGCTGATGCGGTTGTTTATCTTCAAGAAAGATTCACTAAGAAATACAGTTGAGTATTCAGCATCCTCCATCACTGTCCCCACACAAGTTCTTATGAGCTGTAATAAATGGTCAAGAACAAATCTGACAACACGATAGATGGCGCAGAGTAAGTGGGATATCAGACAAGTCCGTCCATGTCCAAACATTAGTCTTTGTTATTATGTATGTATTCAAATTCACACAGCTCTGGAGGTCATGCTATGAAGTGAGACACATCTGACGTATCTGTCTGGCATCCTCAAATCTGGGCAAAAATGGTTGTGGCGTCTTGTCACGGACAAGTAATATATCCCAAGAGTCCCCTAACAAATTGAAGCACATCGATCTGTTTTCCTTCGGAAAAAAAAAGAGATTGGGGGGAAAAAAACACTACTAGTGAGCCATTTTCAAAATATCCCCGCATCATTGCCCTTGATTTTTCTGTGCAGAGTCAAGGGGTTATTAAGCACAGTCAAAGTTGCTGAATTCCCAAACATATCTTTTTAAAGGTCAAAGGCCAAACTGCTGTCAAGCAACCTTTCAGACTCAGCTGCACGAGAATCCTTCCAATAGCTGTACTTTTTTTTTTTTTTGTCATCTCCATGGCAGTTACAACGCAAATAACACACTCTGCTGGGTTATTGATTGGTTCCACAGATGCAAACAGCAGGTTTAAATGGAAATGCTAAGTTTGCATGGAGGGAAAAGTAATGTGATCTGATGAGCTCGGTCTGCATGGAAACACAGCTCGTTTAGCGCGTCTTGAAATCGTTACTGAAACGACTGTGTGGCAACAACATACACTACATCATGAATTTTTAGCCCCTATAAATAAAAATTAGTAGTGGGTAGGTTGTTGCAGTAACAGTTTAGCCAGAAAGATTGATTAAATGTCAAATATGATGAGAAATAATGTCCCTCTTAAGACGTGGTTTATCCAAATACAGCTTATATAACAATTTTTTTTTTTTAAATAGATTCACAGAGCTACCTCAAATGTGTCCATATAAGGGAAATATAATAACATAATCACATTGGGAGAGATTAAAAATGTCTTTTAGTAAGTACCTTTGAATTCCACATAGCAGAATTAGGAATAAAACAGAAACACACTGTTTTATGCTCCCTTTCATACTCACTCACCAGGAGACTGAAAGAACAAGCAGAGGAGCCAAAAAGCTTATTATTCAATCTTGCAATTTACCTCCAGAATTCTGGATAATGGTCTCCAGTCCACTAAACATAGCCTACAGTATTTAGAAATTAAAGGACATGTGCCAGTTTTCCGTCTTTATAGGACATCAAACAAAAGAGCCAGAAAAAACACATCCCTTCCCCGGTCTGGCAACACAGATGGATTACAATGCCCAAGCCATAGACTAGTGAAATCCAAACCAGCGGACAATGCAGTGGAAAAAACGTTTACAACCAGGATTAGGGAATAAGGGATGGAAAGTGGGATGTATGGACAAGAGGCAGAGAAGAGGCTCACAATAAAGGGAGTTTATTTACATCGCCCCCTTCATTAAAGTAAATATAGAGCACTTTCTCTTGGGATATGGAATAACAAAGTCCCTTGTCTTTTGTCTCAGAGGACCTCCTCCTGTGAGAACTATGCTAGAAATAACTCCAAGTCCTCAGGTGAGAGCCCTCAGGGACACATCCGGAGGAAGTGTGCAGCATGCTATCATACCCGGCTCATTTCCAAATACTTCATCTGAGGAGCTGACTTCTTCAGGAGGCAGAGAAGATGCCTTACAAAGTATCACTTTTACATTTTTCATATACCGTAGTAGCGTTATCCCAATGGGAGAGCATAGCACACTCAGGAGAACTAAGATATCTGTGTTTCTGAGCTGGACATAACAAGTCTAATATACTCTCTGAAGTCTGCATTGGTTCAAAGTTTAGGTAAAGATATAAATAAAGTTTTCTCTGTTCCTTGCGCTCGTTTTATGTCCAGGCTGAAGCACATCTATTTAGTTAAAAGCACAAGAAAAGGCCGGGGCCATTTTTCAAAAATTGATGACGGCCTTGCATAAATTATGCAAACTTTTGTCCTTGTGCCAAATAGTGCATCTACTGAATAATAATTACTAGAGGGACTTGGGGATATGAGTATGCAGAATATGAAACACATGCCAGCGTCCCCTGTCATCTGTGGCCAAATCAAGGGAAGGAGACAGAGCCTGCGGAACATAATGAAAGACAAAAATGTGTCAAAGTTAGACATAACTTTTGATTCCTTTTTCTTTCCTTGCCTTGATGTTTCTCAAACTGTTTTGCACTTCAACAGCCTGTCTTTTTCAACACTTTAAACCCAGACTGCTCTAGCTGTCATATTGCTAACATCATGTGCATGATTTGCACCAGTGAAGTCCCCAGCCTGGCATGTAAATTAACAATCCATTACTTTATTGTCATGTTTAGTGGCTTGGATCCCTGTTGGACATTTACAAGGTTTCCATGTATTTTTTTTTTTTTTTTTTCTTTTCTGGAGATACTGCAGCTTGATAACTCAATGAATAAGGCTGTTAAATGTTCACACTGGGGACAGCAGAGTTCAGCTGGATTTTATAAGTAGCAATCAATGGAAATCTTGGAAACTGTGGCCATGAGCTGACTGCTGAACATGTGGTTTTAATGAAATAGACACTTAAATATGTCCATTTTTATGTGAGTGAAAGAAGCCAAGAGCAACTCTATATTAATGCCTTATAGTATATAATCAATTAATTATAGTTACAATAATATATGACACTTTGTTTGATTGAAGAGCCTTTTAGCCATCGCAGTACGAGGAGGAACTAAAGCTGAATCAAACCCCTGGCATGGACAGAGCAGCAGAAGGATAGTTGTTGGTGATTTGATATGCAAATGCAATTACCCTGTTTACTAATCTAATGTCCCCCCCTTTGGCAACATAAAGGTGTCCAATTTCAGGTGAATCCTATCACCATCCTTTCTCTAAGTAGGGAGCAGTGTGCTGTAGCTTCATTAATGAAACTGCTTCCCTTTGTTTGTTGTGTACACTCCAATGTCTGATCGGAGAGATTTTGGCCTTGAAAGCTTCATGTAACTTTCTAGTGACATAATTGAGATTCAGCCCCGCTTTTTGTTTCATTAAGTCATTAACGCTGTTTATCTTTAATTAAGATGTTATTTTGTACTGATTGATTTCTTGTGCTTGGATTTTTTAGCACTTTGAGATGTAATGTCCATTTGGGAATGGGTGGGTTTGTACATGTACTGGGGGTATGGCATATTTTTGAGTTTAGCTGTCCTCCACAGCAAGAGAAAAAAGACATACTGAAGGAATAGTCTGACATTTTGGGAACTATATTGTTCGCTTTCTAGCTGCAGTACATATGAAACAAGAGCAAGCAGCCAGTTAGCTTAGTATAAAGGCTAGAAACAAGGTGACAGCTAGCATAGTTTTGTCCAAAGGTAACAAGATACGAGACCTTCCTTTCCCCAAAAACATCACCATAGGTATTTCCTAAAATCAACCTATCATGACCCATGTTTATGTTAGTGTAGGCGGCGATCTCAAGTGGCCATAGTACTTATGATACTTATGCTAAGGAGGAAGTCAAATGGTGTAGTGTATACAGTAGAGCAATGAAGTCCATGAGAGATGGTCAGGGAGGTTGGATCGGTCAAAAAACACAGGACTTTGACCCAGCAGACCAGTGTTTGTGTCCCGTATGAAACCAAAAGTTAATATTTTAAGTTACGTGCCTATGTAACTTCATGTCGGCACGTTATATCACCCAGCCATGATAATTTTCCTGATCCTAACCGGTAGGGGCACTATTTCAGGTAATGCTCCCGTGGGTCATATTAGAGCAGTAATTCCCAACCGTTATCATGTTAAGTATCCAAATGGAGCCCCATCTGATAAGATTTGACTTCAGGGACCCCCATCTGAAAAAATTTTGGGTGTTAGATGTGATTAAAAACACAATTCTGTCTTTGTCAACCACAGTTGAGGAGATAACCATGGAGGAAGTGAAACCTATGATCAGTACAGTCACTCTTACGACTCTTAACCATGGTGGGCTCACATCTAAAATAGATTAAATAGTGAAAATAAACCATTCCCCATTTTTCTGGGGACCCCTGTAACTCTCTTAAGGACCCTGGGGAATCCCTGGACCCTTGGTTGAGTACAAATCTATTTGAGGGTAGAAACGAATGATGTATGTGGTCATATGGGTTTAAGAACTTGTTGCAAGATCTGCCTACCAGCACATCTAACATCAGTTTGAGTAATTTGTGAGCTAGGAGAGCCAGGCTAGCTGTTTCCCCATGTCCTGTGTCTGTGCTACGCAAGCCAACCAACGGTACTTGTTAGCTTTACACTTACCATACAGACATGAGAGTGGTATCGATCTTCTCACCTAGCTCTCAGCAAGAGAGCAAATAATCATATTTCCCAAAATGTCAACCTGTTCCTCTAAAATGACAAATCTCAGTGGGCTAATAGGTTGAAAATTTAAAAGTATTTCCTGTTTCTTGGTAGGTGCCTTGTCAATACATATTACATCTTAAATTTCTTTTTTTTTGTTAGAAGACATTTGCCACAGCCATCTCATTGAATACCAAACTAATTTACTGTATGAGTTAGCATGCGTTTTTTGTGTAGAGCATTTTGTTGGTTTCCTTTGTTTGATTCCACTGGCGATCTGTTTCACTGAGGAAGTGAGGGGGAGAAATGGTTGATTGATTTATGAAAATTCATTCTGTGCCTATGACATTTGTCAGGCTGTTATATCAATAGCAATACTGACAGCAACAATGAACACTCCAACAAATAATTAAGTACACAAAAAGTGCTACACATAGGGGGATTTAATTATGTTCAAAAAATAACTTTCACAATGTGCATTTGCATTTGTCATTTCAATTCAAGATGGGAATTCTTGTCTTAATTTCTGGAAAAAAAGAAGAAGATGTGATCGCAAAGTAAAGAGAGACTGACATGCTTAAATATACACACACACGAGCAAACGCGCTCATGCACACATCTGCTCGTCAGTGAGCCTGTTGGAAACTGTCACATGCCTGGCAGGTTCTGTAACTTGGGCAGATGGTACAGCACAATTAGGCCCACCGAATCTCTCAATCAATCTCCTGGATGCCATATGAAGAACTTGGTTCTAGGCTGGCTGTTTCTCTTAAACCAACGTGCTTGTCCGCTTTGTATTCCGGTGCCTAGTGTGCAAAATGTCTTTATTCTCACACAGTGCGAACCATTTCTGTTGCCTTGCTGTTCCTAAAAAGTGCTTTTTCCCTCCTTGCTTTTGCAGTTAATATTTTCTTTGCTTGCCTCGTTTTACTGCAAGCTACAATACTGAATTTTTTTGTCACTTTCCACACACACTGTGCTTTTTCTAGCATTGTCTTCCCTTGATCCCTTTCACTTTGCACAACACTTCCTACGACCCCTCTTCCCACCCACTTTTTCTCTACCCCTTTCTGCCTTCTCTCTTGGCTTGTTTAACCACTGGCCTGAATGCAAGACTACACTTTAGACAATAGGCGAGCACAAGTGTTTCATTCACACCCAATTACTGTGAAAGGGATTTTTCTGGCCAGAAATCCACCGAGGAGCACAATGAGAGTGTCACCGAGGAACAAGATATCCCTGGCGTTTCGCGTTCTGTCCCCTGTTCCGCACACAAAAGAGAAAGAAAAGCGATCCGGTGTATTTCGACACCAGCGGGGGCCATTAGCCGGAGCTGGTTAAATAAGGATAGCTCTAACCGAGGCGCTAACAGAGACGGGAAACATCTGCTGCTCGTGCTGGGCCCTTGTTGGCCCTGAGGATTCTGCCTTTGATCATTGGCCCTCGCAACCACCTTCCGACAAGAGCTCAGATGAAACAGCCTCTCAAACACACACGCAGAGTGTGAGAGAAGCACACCCACACTGAAAGAAGTGCAAACACACAAACAAACAAGCAGGGCTAAGATTCGCACCGCGAAGACGGATGCTACATGTATTTGGAAATTGGAATATAATCTTAAAATATTTCTTCAATATCTACAGTATCACTGGTTTACTCTTGCTGGGTAGAGGAAAATAAAAACTTGCATGACTACTTTCCCTCGACTGCAAGGAAAAATATGACATATCCTCATTTCCAGCGGAAGCAAGCCAAACACCTCACTCAACAGTGGGCCAGACGCCACCTTTGGACTGCCAATCCCTCTGTTGTATTTCCCCCACCTGTGACGGGAAGATGATTCACTAGGCCTGCCAGACTGCATCTAGGGACTGTGTGTACTGGGGCGTACTCACTGCCAGCACAGACAGAGGGGGGGGGGAGAAAAAACACCACCTTCTGCACTGCACTGTGACCTGCAAATGCAGTTGAAAATAATGTGGCCTGTGAGCAGATGTATCACACTCTACCTACTCGGGGTGTAACAATTCACCAATTGGAATCAAGGCATCGGGCCAAATGATTATGATATGGCAGACGGGAGCAAAACTGGGCCTTATACACGGGGAGAATGTTAAAATCGCTGTCGCTCCACATGAACACACCAGCTGCACTAGAAAAGCAATATGAGAATTATAGGTTAAATTGGATTTTTTTTCCCTAAACAGAGCATGTATATGTAATTTTTAGGGTCTGTATTTTTAGCCGTGGAGCCCACGCTCCACCTGTGCTGCATTCCTCTCTGAATACCCAAACAGCACACTTTTTGTTTTGACAATACAAATAGAATAGTAGATATAACCAGAAAACAGATTTCACCAGGAATTCACAGTTAGGCTTTGCTCAAAACTCCCCAAACAACATAAACAACAGGGTGTATTTCAGCAAAATATAGTTTCTTTTCCTTTACTTGCATTATCTCCAGTCATGCTTTCCTCGAATCTTATTTTTACCTTGACATTATTTCTGTTGCACAGATATATTTGAAATAACAGTGTGACACCATGGGATGTGGTAAACGAGAAATGCTTTTTCATAGTCTACAGCAATCATTAAATAGCTGTGCATTTCTCTCAATAGGCCATTTGATGAATTGCTTGATAAAATTAAGAAATGGTGCTAAACAATCAGGCGAACCTAAGGAATCATCAAACATTTTTATTATAGTAATCTAATTTTTGTGAAGAGTGAAGAGAGATGAATTGCTTAGCAAATGATTTCATTGGCACTGGGTAGGAGTGTATTAATTCTAATCTGTGCAGTACAGCCCCCAGAATTTTGACATAGGGGTGGCCAGAGGTCGTCATAGAAAATCTTGGGGTGGCACAACAAAACCAAAAGCTGTAACTGAATTTCAGGAGTACGCTTATACTGGTGAAGTACATGGGCTGGTTGAAAACCATGTCAACATTAACGTTAAGGAATCACATACTGATATACTTTGGTTTCTCATTTAAAGTTAATATTACTAATTATTTGATGTGCACAGACTAATATTTGTATAGTTAGAATTTTGAGTTCAACAACAATCGTGTTTCAATGTGTTATGTATCCATACATGTTAGATGATTCATTGTTCTTCAAATAGGCTGATTGTCCTTTTCCTTAAAAAGACAACTTTACTTGCTTACTTTACAGCTTTAGTTTGAAAGAGTATATTGATTGAAAGGAACAAAACATTTACTGGGAACAAGCCTTCTCAAGTTTAGGGGAGACTTGAGGGTACCCATAGAACCCATTTTCATTCTGATATCTTTGAGGTCAGAGATCAACCGATTCATGCAAGTTGTTCCCTTGCCAAAATGCTACAACTAATGCTACTCTAGCTGGGAAGCTTAAAGTGAAGTTTGGCTTTTAATTTAGAAATAAGTCCTGTTTTACTTTTAGTGCTAAGAAAAAACTTGTGGAAACTTCCTTTTGGTTTGTGATTGATTACGATGACATATTGTGTATGCATGCAACCTCCTCCATTTTACATAGCCTTGATTCAGTGTACCATGCATCTCTACATTAATGCAAAGTCCCTTAATCATCACTGTATTCTTTATGATTTGGTGGGCTGGACATCATTGACCACTTGCAAACAAAAACACTGGTTTATTTTTATCTATAAAGTAAAATTGGGCAAACTTCCGGCCTACCTCTGCACCCTGTTGTGTGTCAGCTCTGGTAGTTACCAGCTACACTCCTCCAGGTGGTTGCTTTTTAATGTACTCCGAGTTTTAACAGATCTGGGGAAAAGTGCATTTTCCTACTCTGCACCTTGGACATGGAGCAATCTTCAGAAAGATCTAAAATTAGAAACACTTATATCCATCAGTGAATTTAAGGGCATCATAAAGAATAGGGTGACAGCGACAGCGACATGTGCTTGTTCTTCTTGAGAGGCTGCTATGTTATTGTAGATTTTTGTATTACATGTTGTATTTGTTGCATTTTATATGTGTTCTGATTGGCTGCTACCTTGGCCAGGTCTCAATGGGACTCCCTGGTTAAATAAAGGTTAAACAAATAAATAAAAATGAAAACATTTAGCCTAACTTTGGAACGCTCTTTTGCCCTCCCCTTTCAAGCTATGCTGACATTGTTGGTAACAATGGATGCCTTAAGTTGTTGAGTTTCACAGGATACCTTCATGCTAGCTTAAAAAAATAGTGTGCCACCAACCATTAAAGACAGTAAATTCAGTCTCTAATTTTATCAAAGGGGGGCCAGTGTGGTGGCTAATAATTTTATCGGAGGGGCCATGGCCCCCCTGGGACCACCTTGGGGGTGCCACTGTGCTTAATACATTTTAGTGTATCTCTAGCTGTATTATACCATAGATCACATATCGAAAAGGAATCCAATTTATCCAACAACAGAACACTACCTCATGCCCTTAAATAGTTCAAATTAATGAAAATATATATATAAATTTTCAAGCTGAAAGACTGGGATGGAATGGAGAAAAATGCTGGTGTGTAATTATAGAGGCTACAGGAGTTCAAAAGTCTTAATGGAATGACTTGTGCACAAGCCAAATGATTTTTTTTTTTTTTTAGCTCTTGCTCCTCGCCTATTCCAGGTGTTCATTATTCTAACCATGGAGACCATCCTGAGGGTCGTGCCATGTTCTAATTCCTAATTAACTGCCCAGAACAGAGATCATGGTCGGCAGTGACCCTGACCGGCAAACAGAACCAGTCAGAGTCTCAGGGTATTACTCTTACTCAGGATTGTACGCACTCATTCCAAATAAACCCTCCTCCAACATAGTTAATGTACCTACTGTGTGTCATGGAATTGCAAGGAAATGGGTCATGCTTTCAGAAAGACGACCTAAAGCCTGCTGGAGGCATTTTTAAGACGAAACACCTGAGGACTTTGGGGCTTATGGGTAACCAGTGTTAAAAGATCCTGATGTGATTCTGTTTATTTGATGTGTGCCATCTATCTGTCAACCAGGAATAAAGAGGGGGCAAATAATGCAAATGACTAATTCCCTGACTTCATGGTTAATCTCAGCTAAAGCTGCGTACCTATCAGTGGCGTGTTTTTACACTGTCTCTGAGATTAGTCGTGTGTACACTTGCAGTGCACGTACATATTGGGGTATTGCTGGAATTCATAGGGAATACAAAAGCAGTGGTGGTGACTAAATGTCTATGTTTGCTTAGGAGAGATCAGGCATGCCCTCTGTGTTACAACACGGGCCACCTGCAGTCTGGGAAATAGGTTTCTGGGGGGAATTAGAGGATTCTGATGAATGAACAAGACAGACATGAGTAACCCGGCCCAATATGCTGCTTATCTACAAGCTTATGTTGCACAAAGGAGGCAGATAAGCTAAGACATGCCAGCAGGATGAGGGAATGGAGTAAAGAGTGGAAATGAGGCTGAGGGGGGAGTTGAAGAAAACATACCCAGGTCAAGATCTACAGGAGTGCGGTCAGTTGCGACAGAGCCCGGATGCTTTGAATTGCCGCAGAACAATTAACCATTGACCAGAGGGACGAGACAAGCTACATAGCATGGGATCCATGTCATTCATGGTTATTCTATTCCAGAGACCATGAACACAAAGCATAAAGTCATTATTAAGGCCTCTACCTGCCCCGGGCAGTGAATGCAACAGTAATCAATGAGAAAGGAAGGTATTGTGGTTGGTCTTGGAGGACAGGTGATATTATGTTGGTGTGTATGGATAAGATTATCCTGTCTATTAGTGATCTCTTTGAGGTAGGTGGTCTGGAGGGTATCAGCAAGAATCACATTGCAGCTATTAATTTGTGACAGTGAAGGAAGGACACAAAAATTCTATGGCCTAAAAATGACTCACTCTCTGCATTTGTTTGACTTTTTAATTATTAACTTTATTAACAGACTTGAGCCTGTATGATACATTACTCTTACAATGTGGTAGGTTCTTTAAACCATGTTTTGTTTCAGCTAGTTCATGCATTGCTGTTTGGGACTTTCTAAAAACTTGGTTTCATCCCTACCTGCTCTGAGTGCACATTAATACTTGATATGCACCTTTGTAAGAATGCAGAACAAAAGTGATTTGGGTTTAAAGAAAAAAAAAAAGTTAGACTAAGTGACAAAGTATGGGCTGGTTTTGTTTCTAAAGCTTGAAAAATTACTACAAGTATGAAGGCATACAGAATATACCACTCTTGTTTTCCTATCATTTGCATATTTGGTCTCACAGCAGCCTTGTACGCCTGTTTTGGCTGGGCATCTCTTGATGCAAAATACTACATTTATATCAGAACACAAACCCCCCATCTGTGTAGATTATTGTTGTAGCATAATTTGGGTTTAATTCAGTCCAGTTGTTCTCAGCCTCTTTCATGTCAAGGACCCCTAAATTGAAACACATCAGGTCATGCATCCCTGTTTGATAGGATTTTGCTTCAGGGACCTCCATCTGAAAAGATTTTGATTGCATATGATTAAGACCAGAATTCTCTAGTCACCAACTACAGTTGAGGGGATAACTGTAGAGGAAATTAATCCTATGACCAGGATAAACAGACTTATGATTCTTTCTTACATTGGGTTCACTTCTATCGGGAATTAAATAGTGAAAATAAACTCGTCCCCTTTTCCTGGGGACCCTCTGGAAGTCTCTCAAGGACCCCTGGTTGAGAACCACTGATTAAGTCCATCTAAATATATTTTTTTCACTATTTAGTTGTACATGTACTTCAATATTATGCTACAATGGTCAATTTTGAAATCTATTAGCAATCAGGTAAAAGTCATTTGAAAATCCGCAGGGAAGTCTAGTCATGGTTGCAACTGTGCCAGCAGTACAAAGAGGAAGAATTTAAGTGTATCTTTGTAAATTGATAATCATAACAAAAACTCCATTTGACATCCCAATTAGGTCTCCTGTGGGTTTAATCTTGGGGCTCAGGCAAAGACTGACATAATAAAAATTATATAAACATTAATAAACAACATTTTAGGTTACAGGTCTGCTAGCTTATCCAAAAAGTGCCTTCTTTGATACTACCTCTGGAGTCACCAACATTTTTTTTGTAGTCCTCTAGCTCATTTCATACATTAAAAATTTGTCCAGCAACAATCCTACTTTACTTTAAAACCATCCCAACTGTGACATCTGGTCTGAATTAAGTCTGCCACAAAATACAATTTTTCAAACACTGTCCCTGTGTCTGATCGGTGTTTGGCATTGTCTGGTAAATGAAAAGCCACACTGAGTCCCCGCATAGTCCTGTTCGAGCACTTCACAATAAGCCACAAGTGACAAAATTGAACTTCAGTTGTCAAGTGCCATAATTCCATCCCCGGTGTATATTACGCAATCATCCCCGGCGCCAGGAAACAAATCCCATTGACTTGATTCCTATTTAATTATTCTACTTGAAAATCCTTTCTGCTCACTCTTTTCTCTCAACCTGAGAGAGAGGGGGGAAAAAAAGAAATTGCTTTACCCATTAAAAAAAATCTCCACCTATTCAAGAATTGCATTGCTCCCAGCTTGTCAGATTCCATTCATGAGAACCCACCTTCAGCCCTTATTTTATTTAAACCTGAGCAAATGTGGCACACAACACAATGGGGCTTCACTGAGGTAAAATAATTGCCTAAATACAGTGTGACAGGGGAGGCTGATTCATTCTGGAGAAAACATCGCCTGTTGAGGGAAAGTGTTGACGGAGTAGCGAGAAACAGTCAAGTGAATGGAGAAAGAATGACAAGAGGCACAGAGAGGGGCAGTGTACAGTTTCCATCACCAAACAAAACACTACATATTTCTTTGAAAGACAAAGTGTTAAGTTAGGCTACTCTGTACGCTGTCAATAGCCACGTTCATCATCGGGCCAGCCGCAGTCTATATATTGATTAAACCATCCATCACTTAAACTCTACAAGACATTATTTCTAATTAAAAAGTACGTCATAAATTTTGGGCTTTATTGCCAAGCTGCGGCTGTAAATAAAATTCAAGGGAGGGCGGAAGCAGATTGCAGCCCCTGTCCACGGTTTAGAGCCACCGTAAAAAGGACAGACGGCTCTGATGGCACCTTTGGAATCCTCACGCACAGACCGCTGGGCTGACAGCAGGGAGGTGCTCTGCTTCATTCCAGATAAACAGATGCAAATCAATAATTCCTCTGGTTGTGTTTTTATAAGACAGGCGCTTCCCCTCAGAGGGGGCTAAGGAGCAGGGCATGCATATGGAGAGCAAATATGCAAATTCAATTTTCATAAACCACTTGGGAATATGTAAAAGGAACAGCGGCCGATGTACTTGAAAATGATGTATAATCATAAGAGGTCATGAAAGTGTATGAAAGCGCTCCATCACACGACTGGCTTGGCTAGCAGGGCTGACAGTGACAACAAGCACCTATTATCTATCTGTGTCTCCATTTTCCTCTGCTAAACAACAATTTTGCTGCCAAATATGCAGTCACAGGACATTATTTAATGATCCCTGTTGATAAAGAGGCCATTAGTACACCTACACTGTAGCCAAAGCTGTGACGTTGGAGAGAGGCAAACACAGCACACTCTCAGTCATAGCAGAGGACACTTCACGTTTGACAACTTCTGATTACCTCAGCGTGTACGCTGGTTGTCAGGCGGTGAACTCCCCTGACAGCCAGTTACAGAGTGGCAGTGTTGGTTATTTTCTGACGGGCACAGAGGGATGTCTGATTTCACAGGTACTAGCCAAAGGGAGGGAGGAAATGGAGGGAATTGGGGGAAGAAAATGAAGAAAAGGCATGTCATGGGCTCCACAGCCTCCGCTGCCAACAAAGGAAAGCGTGTGCAATCATTATTCATCTGTCTCCGTTACCTCTCCTGGGCCGATTTTTTTCCACACCTGCCAGAACGCGAGTAGCTTTGACCACACATGCGCTTTCTGACTGTGACTTGATAATGGCGGAAAGGCTGGGGAATCATATTTGGTGAACTGATCGCCAGACAGGTTCGTCGCCAAAGTGAGGGAAAGTGGCCTTGGTCTCGCTGAGAGACAGAAAGAGCGAATCACCGTCCGGGGGGAAGCGAGAACTAATGAGTGAGCTAAAAAGGACAAGATGGAGTGATCCTCTATAAAAAGACCAGCAGTAATCTCTTCCTCTCCTCCCGCTCCTCTCCCCTTAATGTCCTAAGAGATCTTGGCTCCTCCGTAAAGCCTACTGCCTCCGCACATCAAACAGAGCTGATTAGAGCCGCACACCTTGCCGGAGCTGAAGCCTTGGACAGGGTGCAGCCGAAGTTCAAGAGAGACTCAGTGTTACAAAAACCAAAGAGGAAAACTCTTCAAGTTGGTGGGCATCTCTCTGGACCAGATGCATTTGAACAGCTTCCACTAAATCAGCATGTGACTGCAAATACTGACTTCAGTATCCACTTACCATATCTCTAACCCGGTGCCTCGGAGCTCAAATAACATCGGTGTCTTTCAAATTAGGGCCATAGCTGCTTTGGATTCTTCTGTCATGTCAGATGATATCAGCGTAGCCCCAGAGGTGCGTGCAGCGCTTTAGTCTAATCGTCATCAACCGATCGTCCTGTTCGTTCCCATTAGCATAAATGGTCACGGTGAGGAGGGGAGGGCGATAGAATGCACAGTGGGAAGGAGAAGGAGAGGAAGGGTTGGCAGGAGGTGATGGAGAGAGACCACTGAGCTGCCGTGTGAGCTCGCTGTCAAGGGTGTTGTTTTATTAAGACAGCCAAACTGTCAGGGCAGGTATCAGGAGAGCAGCCGGGCACATGACAGGACACTTGTGTTAACATTCCAGTAACCCGTTCTCATACCGAAATAGCTCCATCCAAATTTACCGCTCCCTCTGTCACACTTTGGGGGCACACCACTGTCGAAGGGACTCACCTCTACCAATCAAGACACTGAGACGTTCACCTGCATAGCCTTCTGGGACTGGAGAGGTGGGCTGTGACAGGCAATAACAATGTGCGTTTGTGTGTGAGAGATGGATTGGCGGAGAGAAAAACTACAAGTTGTTACAAAAGTGTATTTTTCCAGAGATCACGCCACTAGATCAGCGTTAAAGGAATGGTTCAACACTCTAGATGGGAAGATCGATCATTCTCATACTTGTCCTATCATGAAATATGAAGCTACAGCCATAATTCAGTAAGTTTAGCCCAGCATGGCTATGTCCAAAGCTAAAACCATCTACCAGCACCTCTAACACCCACTGATGAATAGGTTAATAGCAAGATTTAAATGTAAATATTACATTTTAAAGCTAGGGTGATGGGTATTTCTTGGCTGGGCACAGTGACGTCTTGTCTTGTCATCAATATGAGTTTGTCAGGCAACCAGCGGAGTTTGCTCCCTTAAACCACAAATCGTTCTTCATTATCGTTGGCACCGCTGTCGCAACAACCACCAAATCGCTTTCTGTTTTCCTCAGACTCTAGCAACGGGACTCTCTGTTATTTGACGGGTAGAGATTCCACAGTTACTTTGACAGTTCCACCAACCACTATTCCAGCTATTTGGGATAGTGACTTAGAAGAACTTACATTGACACTCGTTGGTGAGTGGGATAGCTACAGATACAGCTACTGGGGAAAGCAAAAGAACTATCCTCTTTCATTTTTGGTTGGCAATGGCTGACACACTTCCTCTGTGACATAAATCGAGCCTTCGTTGGAGATCGTACCCGGTGGTAGACAGAATTGCATTGTGAAAACGAGGCTTATAGAGTGCTGCAGGAGTAAGTCCTAAAACCCTGAACTTAGCATTTTAGCACTCCCTGTTCCCTTGTCTTGGGTTTTGTGAATCAGTTGTTGGTTAGTCTGTGGTTAACAGAAGCTTAAGAGAATTTAATGCTTTGTTGTACGACATAAAATAGGTCAGTAAATACCCCAATCGTGAATTTTGAAGCTTTTAGGTGTCTTAAAAAAAAGGCGGCTGCTAACAAGTGGCTAACAGCATTGTTGGGTGGTGACGTTAATTCATGCAACCGTAGTGTTGTTTGTTTATAGCCCAAGCTTAGCTTCTTACCTCTGCCGATTGCATTTACGCTTTAAAAATTTTAAAAGTGGTGCTTGTGAAAATGATCTTGTTGAAGAAAAACATGTAAGTATGTAAGCCACAGAGCTTATTTTCTGCAATAATCCAAAACCCAATGGAAAAATCCCATTGGCTTTTTGATGAGGGAACCAAGATTATGCTAACTTTGGTGTAGGCCTATAAAAATAACCGTCATCCTTGAAGCACTTAATAGGGAACCAATCTAAGTGCCAATGGTGTCATCTATTATCCAATCATTGTGCAATCAACACCTTCAAAATGATAAGTTAAAGCAAAAGACTTGTCCATTTCCATTTTAAAGAAACAAGAAATAAAATGTATATCATTACTGAACTTTAGAGGTGCTGGTGGGCAGATTTTGTTACATTTAGAGAGCAAGAGATCCGGGCTAGCTGTGCACCCTTGTTAACCACTCTTTATGCTTTGTGCTAAACTAAAGTAACCGGCTGCAACTTCATATTGAACAGAAAAATAAGAGAATTGTATCAATCTTCTCACCAAAGGAAAAAAGGGCTAACATCCCAAAATGACCACCTTTAAACTCTTTTAACTTTTAAATTAGCTGTGGCTGAACGATTGATTTTTACAGTTGTGTGAATGTGTGAAAAACCCTCTTAGCACTGTATATTAAATATTCCTGAGTGAGATACACAATTAGCAGGGTTTAAAAATGCATGTATGCATGCGGAAACCACAGTCGGAAAAAAAAAATATCATGATAATGCAGTTCAAAAGAGAGGGCAACGAAGACATGAATATTATATTAGCAGGGGTGGACATGCTCTGCAAACACCATACTTGGCAGATGTACATACACATTTAATGTACGTATACACATGCCAGCTGACATGCACACATGTGCTGATCAAGCATGACCACCACACACGCACACATAAAAATATCTCAACACTGTGTAATATACAGTATATACTAGTAATATTACAGCTGCCTTAAGCTAAGAACAGTAGATCAAACTTCATCATCAAAGTGTGGTGTGCAAGGGGCAGTGTGGGCACTGGGTCTGAATTATGAAGCCATTGCCTAAGTGCCAAAAACTGCAGTTCGTCAAACGGCCACTTGGGGTACAGGGGGTGAATTTTTATATAACCGCCCCATTTAAATATTCTTATGGCTCAAAATTATGCATAATTAAGGGCATGGGCACTCTGAGTGACAGGTAGGTGCCATCTGCTGACAAGTTGCTACCACAGTTGTACTAAAAGACCTTCTAAGAAGGCGAAGTACAGCTTTTCCAGTAAGTATATTTTGTTCTAATGTTTTTTTCCGATTGAAAATTAGCATTAGCATTAGCACAGGTAACCATAGACCGTAAATATGCCATGCTAAACAAGCTAGAAGCTAGCTTCAGGGTCAACACCATAATCTTGTCCAAATATGGTCACCTCTGGCTCCAAAAATGTTTTAATGTTTTCAAGCCTATTTTTTGCAATTGAAAAATTAGTATTCGCACAGTTAGCCATAGACTGTAAATACACCATGCTAAACAAGCTAGGAGTTAACGCCATTACCATGTCCAAATATGGTCACTTCTAGCTCCAAAAATCCACAGTCCACAATCCAGAGTCCACAAATCAATGAGTGATGTCCATGGATGTATAAAGCAACCTAGACACAGTGTTTTTTTCTTATGAAAGTTGCTCAGTGGCACATTAAGCCCAAACAGGGTGATTTCCATGGTATAAAATTACTCAGATCTCTTGCACTGTGGGACCCATAGAGCTAGCTCACTAGAGAATTATGTCCCAAGCACGACTGAGCAGCTAACTTCCAATGGCCAGGTGGCTAACTCCCGCTTTAGCCCTCCCTCAACTTTAATGGGGATAACGATGATTTAATTGTGTGGCTCTTCCAGACATTCAAAATGTTTTCTGATCGAACGCATACAATTCGGATCGTGAATCCAGTATATGGAAAAAAGTCTTTTTGGGACCCATGGCATCACATGGCGGACACAGAAGTTTAAATTCTACATTTGGCCACTATAAAAATTGGCTTCAAATCCTGGCGGTGTTTCTGTGGGCTTGATGATGTCACAGTGGTTACGTCTACTATTTTTAAACAGTCTATGGTAGTGTGATATGTGTCTACCTTTAATTAATTCCAAAAGAGGCAAATACACAAATGGCCGAACTAATATTACTCCTTAATTGACATAAATGAACATAGGTACATTTTAAGGTTAAAATACACAATACATTAAACAATACCTAAAATATCTTAATAGATTGTATTTGTTGCACAACACTGACCCTTCAACCCCAGTTTACAAGTAAATGAGTGAAAATGAGATGACTAAGACACGTTTTCATGCAGCAGCAGGAGTGTTCTCACTTGAACTCTGTGCCTGTTTGGACAAAATGACCACAAACATGTCTGAGCAAATATATTTCCAGCAGTTGTCAAGACGACAGCAATTTGCATGGAGGGTCAACAAATTTGTCATTATCAGGCCTGAACTACATCAAGCAATCAGACAGTATGAGATTTATTGCCAGGTGGGTTTCCACCTTCAAGGAATTGTAGGTGTTTGGTGTATACAATAAACATTTGTGCTGCCTTTTAAATAATTTGGTCATTTAGAGGGTTTAGATGCTCTGTCCGGTATCCTTGAGCCAGGCTGCTTTGGTGCTGACCGTAGTTGCCTGAGTAACAGGACACAACAACAAAGACGTGCAAAGTCAACTACCTCTGGACTGGATTCAAATTCAAGAACACTGCTGACATCGGCCAAAAGGATTTCACTCCTTTTCCATTCAAATGACCTGTTTTGCATCATTTGGAGAAGTCCGGGCAGGATCACACTATGAAAACAAACGGCAGGGCTTTAAGATAACAGAACCAAAACTTGGCGGGGCTAATGTCATCACAGGCCATTATGGTCAAACTAACTTCAATAGGTGATGCTATGGGCAACCATGTTGGGTATGCAAAGCATTGTAGGAGGTGCAGAGGTTCACACTGAGTGGAAAAGAAGGTTCGTAGAGTTTGTGAATACTAAAAAAACACCTTACCCAGATAATATCTCTCACATCTTAATTCCAAAGATCTCTTACTCCCTAACCTTATGATCTGTTGAATCATTACAAAATATTTTGCTTGTAAATCCCGGATTTTTGCCTCCCTTAACCCAAAAAAGATCTCCATGAAGTAGATTAGACTTAATCCAAAGTGACCACAAATTAGGCAAAAGAAGGTGCATCAAATGAAGGTTGTAATTCCACGCCGGGGCGCATTAGGGTATTTATCGTCAAAGCGATCCCCAGCTTTTAATTCATTTGACATCTTTCAGCACTAATACAGTATCTGATTTCTGAGAAGCACCAGTACACAGTCACACAGCGTGACATCTGGAGGAAAGCAGCGGGTTGCAGGACAAGTCGCTGAAAAGTGTTTCTACACAGAACAGAGACCAAGGCCATTATGTCTGCACCAGATTTACGCTTCATATCTAAAAAGCACGAGCCAGCGCCACACGTAACTATCACCCGCTGCTCTCAATGTTATTCAAATGACAGTACAATTCTATTTTCACCTTGCAACTAACTACTCCTATGTCAGCAACATTTACTGTTCTGTCGTTCGTGCCGGATACGCTGGCGAACTGGGAAATTAATTCTAAAAATGGGATTATCCTGGAACGTGTGTAGTTACTGGGATTGAGCTCAAAAGTAGTCCCCAATTATTCTCCTCTGAAATCTTCCGTCCCATCATGTGGAGAATATGAGCCCCTGAGGCCTTATCAAAAAGGTGATATGATGACACATTCTCTCACTATGCAACTTTTTATGCCTTGATCTTACTGAATGCAATGTTGTAAAATTCCATCAACAAGGGCTCGAAAAGCAATGTAAACATTGCATGCACAAAAAATAAATCTGCACTGCCGCAAGGAAGTTGTTAGGGAAAGAGGGAAGGAGGGGTGGCTGTGTTGAGGTAGATGAAGGGGAAACTGGTTACATGGATGTAGCAGGGTATGTTTGTGTGTGTGAGCGAGAAGGAGGAGGAGAGAGGGGGGGCGACGGCAGGCAAACCTATCATCCACGGAGCCCACCAGTAAACTCTGGAGGGCAAACAATCTCCCTAATTGAATTCAATCCAGGCTCACCACAGGAGGCACCGAGGCTAGTGGCTCCATTCAGTGTGGAGAGGGCTGGTGGAGTTGGTGGTGGCGGTGGCGGAGGGAAGTGTGTGTGTGTACGTGCATATTGACGGGATGAGGAGGGGAGGGCTTCAGCTGGCATGACAAGAGAGCGAGGAAAGGGAAGGAAGATAAGTACAAGAAGCAGGGAGCAAACACAGGGTTGTAGAAGACAACAATGACAAACAGACAGGGAGAGGAGAAAGAGCTCGGTGCGTAAAGGTTTTGGTGGTTATTTGGGGGGGGGGGTTGGTGTACAAGGAGCACAAGATTCGAGGGGTAGAGAAATGGAAGCCAGCTGCGCTTTTGCATGATTACACCGAAAACATCATTTGCATGAGGGAATGAAATCCAAATACGCAGGGTAGATACGTATGGTTACCGACCAAAAAAGCCCTCCTTGTTGCTGGCGGCAGAAATTAAAGGCTTACCAGCGATGTCCCACAGATTTGCATATGAAGATGAGTACCTATCATGAATCATTTTCATAAACATCCCATTGCACACAAAGAACAAGCCCAATTGGCCCACATGAATGCTCTTCATTACTGCGCCGTGTTGGGGGGGTGAACTGCCTGTGTACTTAATCTGTGATCTGTTGCGTATTCATGACATGCAATGAGACGTTTTCAGCTCAGTCTGATGCTGTCAGAAATGGTGATAAAATTGTACAATACCTTGGTGTGAGGCGGAGTGTGATTCTTGAGTCTTCTCCTCACAAATCCTGTGTATCACATTCCAGATAGTAAAACCATGTTCTGTCCTAGTAAGTAAACAGAGAAAGAAAGCAGGTTAGAAGGCAGAGCAGGATAATCTTGCGTCAGTAAAACATGGCAACCCTTATTCTTTCAAAATAGGTGACAGAAGAAATAAACAGTGCAGCAATATAAACTTTATTGCCTCCCAGCATGTCCTTAAGTAACCTTTAAAGGGTAAGTTCAGTATTGTTTAACCCTGGACCCTATTTTCCCATGTTTTTATGTCTGAGTGACAACAGTTTTTGGAATTTGTCCCGTTTTGAGCAAGACCACTTCAGTCTGCAGCCACGTAACTGGATTTAATGTAACCACACAGTTCACATGTCAATGTACGTTAACTAAAACTGCTTGTTTTTGCCACTGACAGGCTCATACTGTCATAAAAAGGGCCTGTTAAAGGGTAAGTTCAGTATTTCAACCTGGACCCTATTTTCCCTTGTTTGTGTGATTAAGTAATTAATGGGAACAATTATTTTTTAAATAGGTCCAGTATGGAGCAAGAGCGCTGCAGCTGGCAGCGGCAAAACAGGCTGCAATGTAATCTCTGGGGGCAATTGTGCACCATCATTTTACATCTACTAAAAGGGTCAGATTATTTTTCTAATTATCTCACAACATATCGAAAGGATCCCTACAGAGACAGATCTTTTTGTTTGAGAGTAACATCCTTTTTAACCAGAAACAGCCCCCAAGTCGCCATCACCAAACCCACCAGACTCCATTTAAATAAACAGTTATTTCAGCGCATACAGAGCCAGCGTATTTCCACATCTATCTGGGTGTATTGAGGTTTTTTTTAAACCAAACCAGAATTGGTGATTGTTGGGACAATGGAAAGACATACCAAGATGGTTTTGTGAGTTTAATTTGTTTCTGTTAACTTGAATGAAGCATATTTTACCATGATTAAATTACTGGTTATTTTAAAGAAGTCTGGGGAGTTTGGAGATAGCAATTTCAGTGCTGTTTCTGGTTAAACAAAAAGGATCTTACTCTTAAACAAAAACATCTTTCCATAATGTTGTCAGACACTTAAGCCCTTTTTAGATAGGAATTGTGCAAATTTGCAGGAAAGCCCAATCAGTCTTTTTTTCAGCACTGGCAGTATAAAAACAAAATCAGGGAGTGTGGTAAAATGCCGCCTACCTACTTTTGTTTATACAGAATGCGCCTTTTTCAGGGCAATGGGGGTGCGAGCAAGTAACAAAATGTGTAGCTCAGCGCGTGACGTAAACAGTGACGTGGAGGGAAGCCGCGGCTGGTCAGTCCTTCGGCGATTCTCTCGTAAGTCGGCCTGTTCTTCACCGTTCCTGTCATCTGAGGGTTAACGGCCTCTTCGTCTGCGAAGACAAGGAGATTGTGCAATTCCTTGTCTCCTCAGTTGCTCATCTTTACAGTGTCTTTCAGGTTTCTATTTCCCTCTTTCTACTCGCTGCTTGCTAATTCCTCGCATCAACAGCTCCTCCCACAAGTCTTCAACAGCCCCTCCCGTTGCAGAAGGCCGCCTCGGTCTGTTTAAACTAAAAGGGTTCCGCCAATATGACTACCCTATGAGGCGGAAAATTGGGCACCTCGGATAAACTCACCAATCCGGCTCTGTGTGTCTAAACGCTTGCAGCTTGCCAGCAAAACTGCTCAACATTTGCGGAAAATATGGCAGTGTAAAAGGGGCTTTAGAATAATAATCTGACCATCAGTGGCAAAAAAAAAAAAAAAAAAACATTTTTAGTGGACGTAAATAGACGGTGCATAATTGCCCCATGTGATTACATTGCAGCCTGTTTCGCCGCTGCCGGCTGGAGCACTCTTACTCAACATTGGACCTATTTCAAAACGAATTGTTCCTATTAGTCACTTAAACACAAACATGGGAAAATAGAGTCCAGGTTGAAAAATATCGAACGTACCCTTTAACAGTCCTGTGACCATCCATGACATAGATTTACTTTAAAAAACTAAAAAGAATCATTACTTTTCAATGCCAGAAGTGTTAGTCACAGTCGCATCACACACAAACACTATATTTTGCTCTCTTCTGGGTCGCCCATTATTAAGTGGCATCTTCATAAATTTTTCAGCTGTTGTCTGGTTCCCACAGTGGTGATAGAGCCCGATTGCCGCTGTATGAAGTGCTATTCAGGTCACATCAGCTTTTAATGGCTGATTTATTAGGGCCCAACAGGGGCTTGGTGATGGGCTGCAGGACAAAGAGCCTGTTTTAAACTGCATTAACACTCTGCAGTAAATATCCCATACAACATTAGCATTTTGATGACTGCCTCCCCCAGTCACCTTTTGCGCCGCCTCGTTGTCCCTCGCACACATTTTGCTCCCCTGCTCTGCCTCTTAGCCTTTGTATTAATCCATCCTTCGCATGTGCCACTTTGTCTCTCTCAGCCTTCACGTCAGTCTGCTCATTACATTCCTCGCTCATCATATTCAACGTAAACCTTCTGCCACTCTGATACCAGTGTGCACAGGTGAAGTGGTTAAGTTTAATTATGGCTGAATTAATAGGCTACATGAGCGGCTTCACAGAGGTTTGTTTAAGTTTAGCGAAACTGAAAACCATGTTTCGTCTTCACCTTCAGCGCAGAAAAAAACATGTCACCTTTCTCGCTTCCATTATTGTGATGCAAACTATCTTTATATGTTTTATAATTAAATCACAGCTGCAATCATACAAGCGATGAGCCCCAAAGCTTTTGTAATTGAGGTGTCTATAGCAGGTTAGGGTCATGAATAATCAGCCAAAATTAAAAAAGAATTAATCAGTACTGCTGTGTTTACTATGCAAATTCAGTAGATATTGGATTACACAGAAATTAAAAAAGGTTTTGTTTTTTTGTTTTTCTACTCTAACTAATTTGGGCTGTCTGTCACTTGTCAACATATCTTTTAATAGCACTGGCACATGCTTGAAAAATTACCTTCTACGTCCATAATAAGTCATTAACAGAGAAACAAACATGAAAAAAAAAGCTTTCTGTTTAGAGCTGTCATCAGGTTTGATACTGTGCATGCATCCCCAATCTCACACACACTGAGTAAAATGCTTTTTTGTTTCAAATTATGCAGAGATGCTACGAAAGACAAAAAAAAATGCAATTATATTGCCAAACTTCCAAATATCATCTGGGCACAATGGCTGACCAATCTTGGCTTGGGAACAAGTGCTGGGGCCGTGCTTCATCAAATCTGCTGTTCATTATGTTTGATCAAATTTGAGACTTTGGCAGAGAAAGCAGATGCCATAGGTCGATTCAGATGAACTGCCGAAGCTAGTTTGGTCAACAGAGCATCTGCCAGTCATTTAGCAAGCCTGGAAGTGTTTGGAAAGGAACACAATCACACCATATTGCAACAACTCTAACCACAAACTGTTGTGCTAAAGGAGAGACAGAGTTCACAGACAATAGAAAATAAAAATGAAATTCCGGACGGCTTAATGTTCCAAAGTTGGCCGCATCACACTGGACCACTTTTATCCAGACTTCATCCACAGTAATTACAGCAATTGTACAAATCTTTATTTTACATATTTACCTCTTATAAAACCCATTTTTGCTGCCCCTCTCCCTGATCTTCCTCGCTGAGCGGAGACACCGTCAGAGCCCAATTCAGACCTGCTCTCTTATAATCATCTGTATTTAAGTTCTGGCAGTAGATGAGAACTGAAGCTTCCAAAATATCTTCAAAGGCTTTTGGACTAGAGAAATGTACACCAGGCAGTTCCAGGCTCTCAAGGCAATCTTGTACCATTACTCCTAGGATGCTCATTCCAAAGATATGCAATTCTATTGAAGTACTAGGCATGGATGACCCAGTGTGACACTGTGTGAGAAAGCTGCTTATTAATGCTAGGTTGCTCATTAATGAAAGCATAACATTACTCAGGAATGTGCAGAGTTTACACTGCAACAACACATAGCTGTTATTAGTGCTGAACAATTTGGGGAAAATGTCTAATTGGTGTATTTCTGAGCAACTTTGCAAAAGTGATTAAATTGCTAACTTTCTATAGAGGCTTGTATTTAAAGTAGTATATGGCATTAAACAAGTTATGAGTGAACCAAGTACAAACTTATCTTGTTTAAACATGACTAAAATCAGATAAAATAATAATAAAATAAAAACATATATTAAGAATTTTGTATCTAGGCACTAATAATCATGCCTGAATGTTTCTGGTATCGGACCTACAACACCAAAAGTAACTGTTGCCAGCTCTGTGCTGTAGCTGCTTAAGCTAACGTTAACGTACATAACATTAGCTAACGTTGGTTTATTTTTAGATTTGACAGTTTTATGTTAAAGCTCAAAATAATTATGCTTAAAGGGGAAAGTAAAACAACTCTGTACACTAGCTATCTGTCATTTAGGCATAGCCCACACAGACAAAAGATTTTTGCATTTTGGCCTTTTGTCCACACGCAAATTGCATTTTAGGTCACTAAAAACGTTTCTTTCCTAAAACTCCATCCAGGGTTAAGATTTTCAGAAAATCCCTTTCTCAGTTTCAATAGTTAGACAGGCAAAACTGTTTTTATCCTGTAATGTCAGAGTGTGCTATCTGTTTTGTGAGGTGTCACAAATGAGGCGGCCATTTTGTGCCATGGTGGACCAAAATAGTGCTGACTCTAATGTTGCTACCAGGACTTTTTACATGTTGATACAGTGAGGAACAGAGGCGTCATATGTGCTACGAAGGTCAATGCTACAGGTAGCCTTCTGGTAATAGCATTTTGTCAGGCTGCTAATTGGCCAACAGCTACTTCTTCTTCTTTGCGTGGCTTTACAGTTGCGGTAGTATCTCTACCTGTGGGTTTGTCATACTCTTGACAGCACTTCAATTGTGTTTTAATTTGGACAGTGATTTTTCTTAAAAAAGTATGTGTGAATGGGTATTACTCCAGAAAGGAGGAAGGAAAACACTGTTGATAAAAATATCTGTGTCCATGTGGCCTAGCCCTTAAAAGTTACATTTGAAAAGTACCGAGCTAGCTGCTAGCTTCCTCATGGAAACTGAGGGGAGGTGATCACCACTTTTTTTATGCCGAAAAAATTGCCATGTATTAAAATATAAGAAATAAAAATACAATTTTCTTTTTGTGTTAGAACATCCTTATAAAGGCTGATTAAAATAATGCCAAAGAATTTTGCATGTTAAAGACTGCTGGGATACTCTGAGACAAACAGTCTGACAGTGGGATAATGGTTTGACATCATGTTATTTATTTTTCATTGACTGCTCAGGATATGCAACCAGCCAGTATTACATAGAGCATGAAGTGATTTCAAAGTTTTGTTGGACTGCCAAGTAAGCCAGCCAGAATCATTGGATATCCGCAAAAGAATGATTCGCCATTGAAGGAATGCACAAACCCAAGAGGAGGTACTGTAACTTCAATTGTTCCAGGAAGGGTGCCTTTGGCCCCCGTCTTCATCGCATTATCTACCACTCTCTGTTTTTCAGTTCCCATGGTGAAAGGAGTGTTTTCTAAATTACAAAGTGATGAAACACAGGCTGTCTATCCTGCTTTCACTGCCGTGAACTAACACCGAAATTTGATTTCACACCCCAAAAGTGATTCATTGCCATACAGTACAGTGTGCTGGATATCAGTGTTGAGTGTGGTCACAAGTGCAACTGACCATATTTCTGACCACGCCCGACAGTGATGCTGGGCGTAACAATGCTTTTCTGCCATGACAGATGTAATGTTCCATCATCCTTTATGATGTTCATTCCAACAAAAACAGCGAAAAAAGAAAGCTATCATGACTTGACCTCCCCGTCTCAATAAGCTTACTAAGTCATGATGATGAACTGTTTGAATTCATCAAATACGTTCAAGTAGAAGTACAACACAGTGTGTTTAATCTGAACAAGCAATTACACATGTGAGTGTTTTTTTGTCTAACTACTTACAGGTAAAAAGGATGTGTAAAACGCAAAAACAAAAAGGAGCACCAGCCTCAGGGCAACAAAGCACTACTGAAGAACAAGAGTGACAATGAGAAAGAGAAAGTAGACCTTTTCTTCTTCATCCAAATTAAACACTCAGTGTAACTGCTTTTCATGTTAAAAGGACAGTAAACTGCTGCAGTGGGGGAAATTAGTACCAAACACAAGTGCATGGCTAAATATGATGAATACAAGAACACCATCAATTGTTTTGTTTTTGGTTTGGCTGCACTTGCTGTCAGCTTCTCTACAGACTGTGTCGGCTTTGCAGCTGTTGGTTACCTCACCCCCTGGCTCAATGCTGTTTCAAGGTAATCGTGATGAAAAGTTCAGGGGCATGAATTTGACCAAGTGAAGAGAAACAAGGCAGGAAAAACGATACGTTTCCTGCCTCAAGGCGAAAAATTGCATATTGTAGCTGTTGGGATTTCTTGAAATACATTAGTGTCTCTAACACCAGCTTATCATTGTGTGTCAAAAAAGAAAAGTGCTATCAGGAGACAAAAGAACATATGAGAAAGCAGTGGACGCATGCAGCCGCTGTATGACTGATCCAAGTCGACAGCCTGTGGTGTGTCTCTATAAAAGCATTTACTGAGGCACAGCACCGTGGCCTGCCGAAAGCTCATCAAAGAGTGGCTTATTTTATCAGCCAAGTGGAAAATGTGCTGAGAAAGAGAGGGAGAGGCAATAGTGAGGAAGTCAGCGAGAGTAACTAAGCTATTGTGCCCATCGCTGACCCAAACACCCGCGTTACAGTAGTCATGGCTGCTCACAACAAAAGCTCTAATCGGCGGAGCAGGGCTCTAAATTAAATGACCCTGTGGTTGTGACACTGTAACTGACAAGCCGGTCGGTGCATGCTGAGGCCAAAGGCAAAGGAGATATGGCTAATGAACAGAAAATGTATTGAAACTGTGGCATCTTTTACAAGTAGAGACGGCCTTGAGTAACCTACATACTCCCGGATGAAGTACGCAATGTGCACTGTTAGTGCTTATTCGACTACTTGCAGCTATTTCATAGATTATACAGACTTTCAAATGAGCTGCTCTCAGAGACAGAAATAACCAGGCCTCATAAAGATTTTGTTTGCACCCTCAGGTAAACTGCACTTCTAGTATAACATACCATGACTTTCACCAAATGTAACTACAACACCTCTCACACTGTGAGAATGAGTCTGAATATATTTTCAAGGGTTTAAATCTACTATGAAGAGGTGAAGGAAAAGGAGAATGAGAGTGTGAAATACAAACAAGCCCTCTGTTCATGAAATGTAAATTTAACACAAATTACATCGCACTACTATTATCAGTTAAGTAATCATTGCCAGTCAGGACGTGCTTGCTTGGAAGGGAGAGAAAGCTTACTAACTGAAGTCAATGGGCAGCATTTATAATGCATGGGCAGCATCCCTACCCTCAAGGGTCACATTAAATTCAGGGAAGCTGATAACAATTGACTGAGGTTGCTGGCAACTGCAGGAAGATAATGTATACTTACATGTCTGCTTTCTCATTCTTTAGTCTCACTTTAATTCTCTGCCTCTCTATTTTCTCAGCACACACTTCGTGTCTCGTGTCCAGGATTCTTTCTCTTGCTTATTTTTCTAAGATTTTGTCTTCCTACATCTCTTTCATCTTTATGTTTTTCTCCTACTCTACATTTTTCTCCCGCACTCTGTTACCAATGACAAGACGCGATGAGGGACATACAACATCAAACAGTCCTCACCCCAAAGGCTTCTATATACATGGGTCACAATCGGCCTAAATTGACCGACCCAAAGTTCCGCTCCCCTAAATTGATAATGCTAAGTTGAACAAAATTGACAAAATGAAACATGGCTATGCCCGTTCTGTTTCGCCAGATGACGCAATGTGTATTAGAGCTGACATCATGTACATCCGAAGAAATAACACCAACATTTACCTTAGGGTGGCACATAGCCTTACAGAGATAATATAAACAAGTATAGCCTTGATTTGGCTCACGATAATTGGTGTCATGTCATTGTTCCAACAGCTCATAATTCCGAAACCCCAATAGGTTAAAAAATGCCCCACTAGACCAAGAGCACGTTTGGACTATTATCCTGAAACAAATGTGCATTACTCCAAAGGGCCTTTTCTCCGCACATGGCTAATTAGTCGTGGGACCTTCCTATTATGGCGAAGGCATGACCCGCCATGCTTTGCTTCTGATTGGCTTACCCTTATATTCCAACCCTAACCAATTCCACTCTTAATGCCTAAACCTAACAAACCCCAACCAGCAAGTAGCCATTTAGAGGCAGAGTAGGGAGGGTCATACTTTTGCCATTGTGGAAAGGGCAGATGATGTCATTCTACATAATTATTTGTCATGTGCTTCAGCACGGTAGAGTTTGTACTGTATTTTCGGAAAAAACAAAAGCCTTTTGAAGCAATGCAAGTTTATCCTGGGATAACCAACTGTCATAGAAATGGGCTTTGGGTCCAATGGGGCATTTTAATTGGTTTTCAAGATTTTAAGCCATTGGAACAATAGGCATCCCTCTAATAATTCAAGTCATCCTA
The DNA here is from genome assembly GCF_011397635.1 of Epinephelus fuscoguttatus. Lineage (NCBI taxonomy): Eukaryota > Metazoa > Chordata > Actinopteri > Perciformes > Serranidae > Epinephelus > Epinephelus fuscoguttatus. The sequence continues at coordinate 21,843,515 of NC_064774.1, forward strand.
AAAAATATGTCTGCATGCAACTCATCCATCTTTTTTGAAATCTCTTTAACGTTATCACAGAAATAAGGAGGAAGCAAATCTGGCTGACGTTGGTGACCTGACAATAGACTAACTCCTCTTGATGTAGCTATACATTAGCTAGCCAGTTAGCTAGCATTGTGGTAACATTAGCCAACTTAAGATGTGACTATATATGACGTGATGTGTCCATGAGTATTGTGACACCAATTATAGGCCCCCAATCACATATTTTATCCATCTTTAAAATGTGGGTTTCTTTACAATATATACGAGCCTAGCACATAACATCTAAGTAAATAAAAGGGAAGGGGAAAGGTTACTGAGGTTCTGACGTGTGCCAAGCTTGCTCAACTGTTATTGGAGCACATATTGAAAAGGGTGGGACTTAAAAAGGGTCAAGGGAAGGGATTTAGGTTACTGTGTACAGTGTGCATATGTATGTTCTTGATTTTGTCTATTTGTCTGTAGAAACATAGAAAAGATAGAGATAACAAACACACACAGCCTCCAGAATAATGCATGCAGCTAAAGTGGTCCACAGCACCTCAGTGTTAAATTTTTATTTGTTGGTGTATGCCAGCTCATGTGTTTGAATATTTATGTAAATATCATGTTTTTGTAGTCCTCAGGCCCAAGATTGCTTCTTAAGCCAAAACGAGATTTCAGTTATCACATGATCTCACCTGGAAATCCCAGCTCAGAGTCGATTTTTAAAAGGCTTTATGTCCACGGCGCCCAATACTAAATGCATGAAATGTATCGTCAAAAACAAGCTGTCAAAATGGCATACATTCACATGGAAATTTTCTCCTCTGATGGGGCCAGAGAGCTGTTTACCTTAGCAAGGGAATATTATTATGATAATCACGCTTGTCTTTATTTGGAATACATACATATTCCTACCACGATGACCAACCTTGCAGCAGAACATAAAAGTCAATAGAGGGGAAAATTGTATGGGTGACACTAGTGGGACTTGACATCGTAGGTCCTTCATGAGGGTGCACGTTGTGTGCATTTACAATGAGCCATTTAGCATTTTTCTGCGAGGGTAACACCACACGGAGAAGCACATTTGTTCTGTGGAGGGTTACCGGCCAAGGCCATGGAGACATGCTCAGAGAGACAGAGAGGATGCACTTGAGACGAGTGCTGCAAGACATCAAAAAGGAGGATTACCTTCAATGGGTCATGAGTTATTGAGTGTTCTCAAAATGTGTCATGCCACTAAAAAACAGTGTATTTTTAAACTGATTTGATTTAAACCAGGGCTGCAACTAATTTATTTTCATTCTTCATTCATCCATCCATTTTTTTCTGTTAAACAGAGCGGCTGTTTAGTCAATAAAATGTCAGAAAAAAGGGACAAATGCCAACTGCAAGTTCACAGACCCCAAAGTGTCATCTTCCATCTGCTTATTTTGGCCTGAAAACAGTTAAAGACTCTGATTTATACTCATACAAGACAGAGAAAAGCTAGAAATTCTGACACTGGAGATTAACATTAGGAATGAAAAATGATTTAGAGCTGCAACTAACAATTATTTTCATATTGAGTTGGTCAATTGGTGATGCAATAATGAAAAAGGCTTCAACGATTAATCAATGATCAAAATTGTTGCCATTCATTTTCCCTTATCAATCAATCAACTAATTGTTTTGGCAATACAATGATTAATTTATGATAAAAAAAAAGTCACTTATAGCACTTTCATAAACTATATATATATTTGCTATATGGAAGCAAAGGACACTATGCCCCACAAAGGTTCCCTTGTCAACTCAAAACCAGAAAACCTGCAACTGATTGAAGCAGTGGATCGAGTTACAGGTAGTTTACTTCTGAATCTTGTTTCCATGTGTGAGTGTGTGCACCCCAAGCAGCCCAACGTGCCCTTGCCCTCCCCACCCTGACAAATACGGAACTTGACCCCTTCTGAATTCTAAAGCCAACCTGCACACTGAATATAACCTTGGCATAAGAGAGCGGAGAGAGGTGTGTTTCCAATAAAGCCAAGTCTTTGAGTGTGTCGGAGTGTGTGAATGAGCATGTATGCATGCTGTGTTTATGTGAAATTCAATTGTGTATGTCTCTGTGGATTCGTGTCTGTGTCTTAACACAGGTCTGCATAGCCGCACGTGTTTATTTGTTCATGTTTGACTGCTTTTTAGTGTATGGGTTTGTATGGGTGCGCAAGGGTTCAATAACCATGTGTGCAGCAGGGGGGCTCTGGAGTGTCTCAGCACCCAAGGCGCCAAGGACATGGCTTGACAGGTGTGTGTGGAGGACCTAGTGGTCTGCAGAGCAGCGGCAGGCAGCAGCACAATGTGCCCATTCAGGCCTGGAAGGAGACAACCGAGATATCGCAGGACCCCTGTGAGGAGGGGGCGGTCAGCTGGGGGCACGTCAACCTTTCACTGCGACTACAAAGGAAGACATAACTATAACCGCATCAACACAGTAATGGGCTGCGTGACCCCATGCTGGCTAGCTGTCTACTGGTATGTGGCAGATTCAGGCTGTCTACAATTTTAGACAGATTCTACTGAGATAACTTTGACTACTGAGGCCAAAAATTGGGTTTAATGTGGAGCTATGGGTCTAAACTTTCTGTAATGTAAGAAGTCAGAGTTCTAAGTCTATTTTATGTATATATAAAGCAGGTGTAGATGCTATTTAAATACTGTGAAAGTATCAATCCATAGAGAAACTGTACCTGTAAATGAGCTGCCAAGACTTCCATGAAGTTGTGATGTCAAACAACTACACTATATAGACCGAGTCCCTTTGTATTTCCTGTTTGAATGTTTGTTAATGACAGGGAGTAAACAGGGACCAAATCGGTTGTTCTTGCAACAAGAATGACAATCAAATGGTCTATAAAGGTAGAAAGTGCCAATACAGTGCCAATACAGTCATCCCCTGTATCCCATCCATCTGTCTGTCTCAGACAGAGGATGAATACAGGTGTAGTCAGGCAGACAGCTTGAGAAAAATAATGTGTTTTTTGAACATTAAAGCGTGTAAACACATTCTAGTAGAAACTTAAAATACAAGCATGATGAAATGAGCACAATACGGGACCTTTAATAGGCGGATAGCTGAGAATAGCTGTGACATTATATAGGCCAAGAGTGAAAACACTTGGAAGACTTGTCAGAATAAATGATTATGGAGTTATATACACCCTACACTATAGCACAGACTTTATTTATGAACGTGCCAAATATGTCAAAAAGAAAACAAGCACACTGAAAGATGAAAAAAAAAATACATTTGCCCTTTTCTAAACATCCCCCAAAAAACAATTTCCACCATCAGGCATTCTGCAAAAATTAAAAACTTCAACAACAAATGCAACTGGTTTGACTAATTTTCCAATTTGGTATGCATTCCCTGTTTACAAGGATGAATGAAGTGGCCATTCAGGTGGTAACATTTTTTATTATCTCTGAAATTAATAACTGGTGAGGAGAAAAAAAAGCTGGCAATATGAGTAATTTAACTACTAAGACATGCATGTCCACAGCCACTGAATTATAGCTTCAAATCCAGTCTAATGCATACCAATACACACACACACACAGACACACGTTTCCTCTAGACCATAAGAACTCACATGGCAAATCACTGCCATACACAAGCTAATGGCAGGATGTGACAGAAATGGCCACTGTCTGGAAGAATTACATGGCTGCGTGGTCCATACGTCCTTAACGCACATCTGACAAGAGCTTTTAAAACACACACAATGCCACCGGCGCTGCTATCCATGCAGAAAATTGGACAGCCATCCTTCAGCTCCGACATAAATCTGTGGGGTAGCAACACGCATCGGAGAGCAATATAGTATAGAACGAGTCTCTGCTGAAACCAAAAAGTAATTGAATCGAGGATGAATAAAGATAGGGGGTGGGATGAGAGTTGAAGGAAAACATGTCATATGAATTTGATGCTTTGTGAGAGACTGCTTTCAGGAAATACGCAGTAAGGACGGACGAGGCTGCTCAAAGGAATAAGCACCGAATTATCACAGAAGACAGAAACTGCTGAAATAATCCAGAAAATTCTAAAAGTTCTGTGCCCTTGATACTGATGCAAGAAGCCTTAGTAGTTCTTCACTAACCCCAACCTCATGCATGCTTTTTCTGTTAGAATCCCTCCGCAATATCCACTTCCACAACATCGGCAAGATAACCTTAACCTACATACGTTGTTGCCATATACTACACACCAGAGGTCTCTGCAGCAGCGACCTCTAGTCCCAAGGCTATCTGCCCACTAAATCACATTTGTAGAGTCATATTAAACATGTAGCCCTGAGGAGAGTAAAAGCTCAGCAAAGAATGATAGGCATCTTTCTATCACTGAAAGCCTGCACTGCATTATTCCATGCTAGTGGCTGATGTGATAGCATGTGGCAATCGACTGCTTTAATGTTACAATATGGGCCGAGGAAACGTGTTCAATTCTTCTTGGGCACAGCGAGAGATAAGGGCCGTGTTCTCATCAGGTCACCTGCAATGAGCAAATGTGACTGAACTGAATGGATGGGAGGAGAAACAGTAGCTGGCCTCACTAATGCACGGCCACACAATGTGAAGAGAAAAGGTGTTTCTGCTCCGAAATACAAGAAAGGGCTGCATAAAAGAGAGAGAAATGAAAAGCTTTGGAGGTCTACAGTGTGTGCATTTGCTGGCAGTACAGAACAAGGTATGGATAACCTTTACGCTATACTCTGACAGCACCTTGAAAGCCCCCCAAATCCCACCTCCAACATCGCACTGTCACCACAAATGTCAAATTTAGTCATCTGAACAGGGGACTGCTATGCTAGGGAAACAGAGAGGCTGCTATGCAAGGGGGAAATAGGTGGGGTGGGGATGGAAGAAGAAACAAGAAACAATCATAATGGTAAGCAGCAGCGTGCTGTGGTTACCAGTGCTTGGTGCTCAACTGAAAGAGAAGCCGCATACTAATGGAAACCCGGATCTTTGAAGCAGCTAGCAGCTAATACAACAAGAGAAGAGTCATTGCCACAACTGTCTAAAGCCCCTTTCCCACTGGACAAAAAAACCCACTAACACCCACTAACATCTGGCTTTTGTCTTTAGTGGGAAAGGTTACAATCGGCATAATTGACTCTGACTCTGCAGTCGTCACAAGTATATATTAGCTCCACCTCCAATTGACAGTGATAGAAACATGACATCTAAGTGGACATCTAACTTTTCTGGCAGTCAGTAACTTCTGTAAATCTTATCATCTCAGCCACAAATTCCATCCATCCCCATCCAAGTAGTGCTCCAACATTGCTCAGAATCAGTTGGCGCCGAGTTCGAAACGAAAGAACGAGTAAGTAATAGCTCTAAAAAAGAACATTTTCGCTGGTCTCCATGCTGCTTTCTACTATTCACTAACTCCATTTTCTGGGGTGTTTTGACGTCTATTCTGATACAACTGAATAAAAAAGAAAGGCATACTCGTCTTCTGGTAATGGCAAAGGATTGTTGCCTATTTTTAGCAGGTTTCCCCAAGGTTAAAAAACCTGCATATATGCACTAATTGTGGTAGAGGGTATCATTCATCCCAGTATCCCAGGAATTATGTACATATTAGATGATTCTGCACTTCATGATTTACATCCAAAGCTAACGTTCAGGCTACCTACATAAAGTTATGTACTCCAACCATGCCCTAACCTTCGGCCAGTGTTTTAGTTGCCTAACCCTTACTATATCTTGACAATCATTTATTTGTTATGAACATATTCTTTTTTTAAATCTGAATTATATAGGAGATTTTAGAAAGCAAGATTTTTTGTGTTGTCCCTGAATGCAATATGAAGATTTACAGACTAGTCCAGGGTTGATGTTCTTGGGTTGCTTATACACCTTGTTCCATTGTATTTACGTATTCCTAGAAGTAGCACTGCTTTTCGTATCATCAGTTGACTGGGTGAAATGGGTTTTGAATTTGGTATCAGCTCCCAGAGCAGTTAGAGCAATCCCTCCGACCTCCTTGCTTTTTACCTGCTGTGATTTAGCATGTTATTTTTGTTAGGTCATCTAGAAATCAGGTCAGGGGAGCCTTATTTCATTTTAAGTGGGCATAATAATTCATTCCAGCCATCCAGTGGAGGTAACAGTATATCAGGGCACCAAATGGCAAACCTTTCCGCAAGTCTCAGAAACTATATATGGTGACAGTCAGTATATTTCCTGGTTTCTGTTACTTGGGTCAGGCATAGGTCGGGAATGAGATTTTAGAATGAGGTTCGGAGGTCATGAGATTGGTTCAGCATATTTTGCATGCCATTAAAATTGTATATGGGTAATGGGTATCAAAACAAACTGCCGGTGCATGGTAACAGACACAAGTAGACAGATGGCTGCCGGAGTGGGGTTTCTTATGCATGACGAATTGCCGCATCTGCTGGTGTGACTGTGCAAAGCACGCGGTCAGGGGAACTTCTCAAGAAAACAGGAGGGAGCGTCATCTGAAAACAAGCAAACAAAAGCCAGGCTGTCATCTGTTTCCAAAGTGATCTTTTTATAGTCTGGAGTCATCTGCAGTAGCCGAGTCGGACAGGAATCCTGCAGGGACCTGAGGGCAATCAAGGTGGCAGTCACTCTCCCAATACCCAGGTGAGGTGACATTCTGCCAAAATAAAGTCTTAAGATCTCCGGAAACAGCAACTGGAATGGGCATAAATCCTTAGGGGAAAGCTACAGAGGGAGCGCAAAGGATCTGCAAGCCTTGCCACACCTTGTCATCGAACTTACAAAAATCCACACCAAAGGTTAGCCAAAGTTTGTCAGATGTCAAAACAGATCATAGAAACCATCAAAACTCTATCAAGGTAAAGTGCTTGTGTGGCCTCTTTCCAGACCTGCCCGAGTTCCTTTTCAATTCAGTGGCATTTCCTAATTAGATGAGAAGGATGGTTTGATGTACATGCTCTCATTGTATTAAAAAGAAAGCAGAAAAAAGGGCAATGCATGGACCCCCCTTGTTTGCCTGCAGTGCAGCGATAGAGAAGGTTACAATTGTCTCTCCCTCTCTCTCTCTAGTGCATCTACAGATGCAGAGAAAAAAATCAATGCACAAAAAGCACTTCATTCCTGCTCAGTTTCATCCTTTACTGCCAGTATAATTAAAAGTGGCTTCGACGGACTTTCCAATTCAAATTTCCCCGTCAGTTGGAGGTGGCCTGCTTTAAGTCATGAGGGCTAAATTGAGGGGGAATGTTAAGACATAATGTAGCCAGGACTCATTTTGATTGTATGGTAGTCAGGTTGGGAGATATATTTCTATTACATTGACATAATGATGTAAGACTAGATATTATCTTAGACTATGGAAATCATATAACGTAGGTGTTTCCTGGTTTTAAGTGCTGCATTACAGTAAAGTGATGTAATTTTCTGAACTTACCACACTGGTGAAGCTGCTCTCTTATTTGCCTTTACCTATTTAGTCATCATATCCATACTACTGATGATATTTTATCAAAAATCTTGTGTAAATATTTTGTGGAAGCACCAATAGTCAACCCTACAATATTGTCACAATACCGCGGTAATACCGATTACCATGGTATTTTTACCCACAGTTGTCATACTGTCAAAATCTCATACCGGCACATGCCTAGTGATTACTGCTAGTAACACCGCCCCGACCCAACAGTGTTGCTATGGAAACTTAAAGGCCAAAACACACCAACACACACAAAAAGCGCCGCGCTGCGGAGCGTCAACCGGATTTCTATTGCACACTCCAGTCCGTGGGAGCTGGGAAGTACAAAATAGCGCTTTTTCAAGGGCGGCGACGCTGGAAAAATAGGACAATAGCGTAAAGTGCTGCGGCGCAGTACGTCGACGCGCGTCAAGCAGCCGCCGGTGTGGGTTTGTAAATAGAAAATAATGGGGGCAGCTGTTTTGACGTGCGTTGTACGACGCCGGTGTGTTTTGGCCTTAAGGCCCACCCTCCAGGTTGCCCCACTAAATAAGCGGCTCAATTTTAAGCCCAAAACCCCCTTAAACACGGTTCACTATGGTTAGCTCTGTTAGCACCATTAGCAGTCCCCATAGCTAGTGGTGCAAACATAGCTAACACTGGGGTTATGCAGCTCAAAATGAATCTAATTACTCACAAGGACTACCTGGAGGAGAGACTAACTGGAGGATGGCCACCATGTTTCTGCAGCAACATGGTCCTGATGGCAGGACAGTGTTACCAGCAGTTATCACCAAATGAGCAGCGCCACTAGCAAGCTCCCGTACCGGGTGGTACACAGTGCAGAACGGCTGAAGCTAGCTAACCAGTGGAGATTGGTAGGCAGTGGGCATTAAATTTCCTCATATTAACGCAGCTAGCTGGGTGTCTTTCAGCAAAGCCAACAGCAAATAAAAGAAAAGGCAAGAAATTTACATTATAAAACATTAAATTCCCCCTCTCTAAATTGATAGCCCTTGAAAATGTAGTACTAAAGCTCACTGAATCAACCGAGCGCTGGACTAAAAGCCTTTTGTATTTCATGTGATTTCTGTTTTTAGGGGGTTATTTTGCTATCAAAAACAAATGACAAAACAGTTAGTTCCGACCGAGCATTGTGCCTGGCCAGGAGGCCTTTCGTGAGTTCTGATATATAGCATAACAGCACTTGGTTTTTTAACTATGCACATATCACTCCACTTCACAGGTCTTGTGAACCATTATGTTAACCGTTATTTAGCCAACATTAAGGATTGTCAAAACAAACACATTACCACAAATAACATTTCAGTTAAACAGTGAATGTTCACAAAAGGACACAGGGAGGGAAAGAAGTCTGAATACTACACTTAGGCAACAGTAAAAGCAACAAAGCAATAAAAGCAATATCACTCTCGAGGTCATGCTGTTGTACTGAATATCAGCACGGCTGTGATTATCTTCGGCACTTGGCCTCCTGATATACAGTACAACAGCACTCCTTCTGGTGTGATATAACTTAAATGAACTGTAACTGGCATCTTTAATTGTGATCTTTGATTTTCTCCATACTGTCCAGCTCTCTATGGCAGGTCAGGTTATTGACAACTACTCTGTGGCAATTCATTGGATGAGCATGTGCACTTTGTTTGCAGTGATAGATACAGTACAGCAGGACACAACCAACCCAACAGGGAGATGTGATGAGGACACTTAATTGGAGATTTCAGGGGGTCATGTTTAATTATTGTAATTTGGTACAAAAGCCACACCAAAGCCTCTTTTATTCAAGTTGCTCGTCCCATTTAATTTCCATTTCTACCAAAGCAGCACATAGAGTATAAATCATTTTAACACACTCTTTCCAAAAGCCACAGCTTCCTGCACTGATAACACCAGCTGAGAGACAGAAATTAGCAAATTACCTGTGTGTCATGGCTGCATCCAAGCTGCTGGACCAATTATTTCTGCTCTGCTGCAATTGTAAAGGCCTCTCCAGCTGTGTTTGACACAAAGCTGGCTTAGGGAGGCTTACTACTGACCAAAAACATAAACAAGATTACAGGAGCCTAACCTTTCACAGCGCTCACGAGTGACAACAGAACCCCCGCTAAATGGACTTTTGGTCTGGAGTCGCTAAAAGTAGTGGGATGTCTTTCTACTGCTTTCGACACCTCTTTGAGAGAGACTGGACTGATAAGAAACGGTTGAACAAAGCAATCTTTGTTGCCCTATACAAATCAATAATGGGCTGTTCATTAGTAGAAACTGTACAGCACACAGAAATAATATAGACAGAACAATGCATTAAGAAAGAGAAACTGCAGGCACAGGTGTACTGAAAATTAACTGCAACATTCCACTGATGACTTCCAAGGCAATAACTACACCTACCTTATTAATCATTATGGGCAGAAATTCCATAAAGGGTGGACCTACGCTGACCTGTATGAGCTCATTGTCTGGTGGCATGCAGCAGGTTCATATTTTCCATGTTGAACGAGCATGCTCTTGTGTTAAGCTATTTCTCTATATCAGCCTGACTTTTACCTACATTTATTATGTATGAGAGAGTAAAAGGGGTCCATGAGAAGATTATAAAAGCTTAACATTTTGATGAGATTAATCTAGCTATCAATCTTTGCATGCATACAGTAGTGAACCAATTATAATGCAGCAGTCGATGAACAAATAACATTCATATCTCTGTGAATGTATGTTCAGAGCCGCTTGACAACCTTTAAAACAACATTAATTGGAAGCAGAATTATTCCTGCACCATCCACTATAAGAAAATTTATATCACGGGCATGTCAAGTACACTAGCATGGTGCGGAAGCCGGGGGCTATCAATGCTGTGGAGAGCAGGAAGGGAGTGGATGTCAGTCGCCTGGAGAGGACGATCTGACATCTCAACTCCCACTGTCTGTCATTCTGTCTTCCCAGTGATGTATGGATGTTATATAGCAACGCTCGCCCAGCAGAACCAGTCAATACTACCATGTCGAGGAATGCTATAGCGAGACAATGGGGGACTGTGACCCTTGTTATGGAATGACAAAACTCCATGAGGGTGGAGGGGAAAGGAATGGGGCTAAAAAGAGGAGGGGGTGGTTTTTTTATTCAATATCACATAGTCAGCAGTCTTGTGGAGGCATCTGAGTGATTAAACGCTGCAAGAATGTCAGTGCTAATGCTGAAATAATGCTCATTGAGATCTGTGACTGGAAAGTTTGATTAATTTACAGCATTGTTTGTAAAATCCAACATATATGAGAGTTTGTAAAGTCCAGAACAATAAAGCGCTCGACTTGTTTCCATTGTTGTCTCTGGTATTTACGCAGTCCACCAACCTTTACTAAGACTGAGGCGATCTTTCAATGCCTCACAAGTATTTTCAGTTCTGGGGCTCCCCAGAGAACTACATACCTTCAGGGTTTTTTCTGTTTCCATTTGCAACATCAATTGGTGAAATACTGTAAGCAAAGTACTGTGCACCAGCCGGCAGTTGGTATAGTACCGCCAATTTTGCTTTGACGAGTCCAAATTGCATTGTGTTTCCACCACCACATATATGCTAAATAAAGCCTGGACTTCACTGTTGGTCCATCTGCTGTATTTTCTTCCATTATTTTCTTGCAAGATGTTGTTTAATGTAGTCTGTTGTTTACACAGCTAATGGATTTTTAAAAACATCGATTGCCGGTGCGGCATTGGCTGTGTTCATCCAATCAACATCCACTGACTTCTGGACCAATCACTACATACTTAGGTCACTCATTGTTCCTCTTCTGCTGAGAAAGTACCTACTCTAAACTAGGAGCTAAAAAGTCCCTCAGAACAGCGTTGTAAGAACTACGATGGCCCCAACAAAGGCACAAAAAAGTGGGGTTCTAAGAACTATGAAAAAGTTCCTCTGGTCCAAAATGCCTATTAAGAAACATTAGGAAATAGAAACGAAACAAGCTGTGAATCCCTTTGGAAGTTATGCCACTTTTTTGCAATAGGCCACTGTCATTGCCACCTCCACCCCCCCTCCCCCTTTTAGCCAATTAGCATAAATACAAAGACATACTTGAACGCCATGCCAAATTTCAGCCTCCTGGGGTAAAAACTATGGCCGACAAGGGTGGGGAAATTTCTGGAGACCAACCAACTGACCAACAAAGCTGGTCACAGCTATAACCTCACAGTGGACATTTTTTTCAGGATGCATACAATATAAAGTTTTAATGGGCTTTCCAAAAAGAACCTTGTTCAAGTGTCAAATGTGAAAAACACATTAAGACATCTACAGCCTATTAGGAAGCACCATCTAGCCGCCAGTTCAGCCTTTCCCTTTGTAGTGCTACCTGATCTGAGTTTATATTTTGACACAGCATTTAACTCTCCAGCATATTTCTGCCTGCAATCATTAGACAAAGAAATACACACTCCCTGTCAGCACCTCAAGGTGTGTTTGCCATTAACCCAGAGGGAGGTCTCTGCCGAAATTTTCAGTCCGCCGTATGAAGCTCGATCCAGCCTTTGAACCAAGGTGACGTCCCTGCGTAGGCAGACGAAAGGAAAAGGCCCCCCGTTTTCCAGCTCCTCGCCCGGGGGGGCTCTGTTCCTGCCTGCACGCCAGTGCCGTTATCTGCTGCTTATTATTTGGCTGAATGAGCTGGAGCGGGGCTCACGGGGTTCACTTCTGACATAATGACTGATTACAGTCTTGTGGCTCCCCTCTAAGAAATCCCACAGTTGCCACCATTGCGCCGTAGCAGCTCAGCATCACAGGCAAGACCAGTGTACGAATGGATGGCGAGGAGTGGGGGTAGCTGGTCGTTTCCAGTGACAGCGTAACTGCTACCCAGTCCTCCAGCTGTCATGACTGACAGGGACACTGGTGGACACCTGGGTCATCAACCTACTTGTCATCAGGTGCCTTGTTAACGACTGCTTTTTCTAACTAACAGGCTGGAGTGGGAATATTAGATATTTCCATTTCCGAAGCCAACTTGCAAGGAATGTGACTAAATAGCGATCCGTGTACTTTAATTCGCCCTTGAATAGTAAGGAGCACATTTGCCACTTCTCCTCCCTGCAGAACTGCGATACATACTAATGCATACAGACATTAAGCCCATTAGGAGTAATACATGTCACATGAACCATCCATAATGCACAGCAGTATGAAGACACCATCCATCCTTACTCATAAATGTGCTACTCAGATGCATGCAGGTGTGACAGCAGTATGAAAACAACACAGAACAGGCTCTGTCAATAGCTACCGTTTCCAAACAACAAGAGAAGTCATTCTGTCAGCACTTTTCAAACGCCAGCTTTCAGGCAGTCAATTAAGTTCAAGGTGAGACAAAAATGTGTTGTCATTTAAACGGTTTTGCTCCACTGGGGCGGTGCATCAATTCAGTCATCTCCATTCCAGAGGTGACAAAGGGCTGGCAGGGAAGTTTATATTTGCCAGTGGATACACATTTCTGCTGTCATTATACCAACCTGAGATGAAGCAGGATAGCAGGTGTACAAAGCGCCCAGATTTAAAATGCAGTGTTCCTGGTGAGCAGAAGCTCATAAAGACGGGAACAAACAAGGGACTACTCTTGAGGAGCCTGCTGGCTGAGGCAGTTGGCCCTGCCAGACCCCACCCCCAACTCCCACACTCCTAAATCCAATCCTATGCTATCGATTAGGAAAATCAATTTGGTCTAAGTCACAAGCACAGAGGGAGATGCTGAAACGCTGCAATACATTTTGAAGTCACAAGTGGAATCAGACTCTGATCAACTCAAAGAATACACCCTGGTTTAGTGCTTGATAAATGTGCCTTCTCTTAATTAAGAAACAGATGAAATGACCTTACACATAAATAAAGCATAAATCCCTCATTGTGAAGCCAACCACCTGTGTGAAAACACTTTAATTATCCACCTGCAGAAACGCTTCTACCCTCTGCAAATTTGATCAAGTATGAATGGAGAAATGGTATTTTAATCTAAAAGGTTCAGCAGGATATTGTAATCAACATTTCTGCAAGGCATTCATGCTTTGTGTTCCATTACAAGCTCTTTTGAAGTGAAGGGCTGAAAGTAAAGCAAAATGCTGTAATGGAATTTTTATCCAAACATAATAGTTACACTATCAAACTTGACGTTCTTCAATGTGCCGTCATTTTTCGAAGATTTTAAAGTACTGAGGAGTATTGATGGATTACTAAACGGGCAAAATGTAAATGCAAAGTGATTATTAAGAGATGCAAATGACTTAAAAGAGACAGAAAATGACTATAGACAGAGAATGACAAGAAAGAGATGTAAAACAACTATAAAGAGATGCAAAAAAAACCTATGAAGAGATGCAAAACAACTACAAAGAGATGCAAAACATTTACAAAGAGATGCAAAAAAAAGTCTCAAAAACACCTATAGAGTCTTAAAATGACTACAAAGGCAAAAAAAAAAAAAAACTACAAACACCAAACGACAACAAAGAGACACAAAACAACTACAAAGAGATGCAAAAGACTATGAAAAGATGCAAAACAACTATAAAGAGATGCAAAAAAAACCTAGGAAGAGATGCAAAACAACTACAAAGAGTCTCAAAAACACTTACAAAGAGTCATAAAATGACTACAAAGACAAAAAAACTACACACACCAAACAATGAAAAGATGCAAAAAAACCTAGTTTCAAAAACACCTATAAAGAGTCATAAAATGACTACAAATACAAAAAAACTACAAAGAAAGACCGAATGACAACAAAGAGACACAACAAAAACTACAGTCTCAAAAACACATATTAAGAGTCATAAAATGACTACAAAGACAAAAAAACTACAAAGAGATGGCAAACAACAATAAAGACTTGCAGAACAACAACAACGATTCAAAAGACACCTACAAAGGAACAAATTAACCACAAAGACTATACAATTTATTGTGTTGCCATTTTGTGTCTCTTTCAATCTGGAGGTCTTAGTTCCATATGGGAGCAGTGTGTTGTATTTTACGTGTCTGTGCCCAGGGGCCAATTGTCTTATAATTCGTCCATGCTAAGGAGCTACAGTATTTTGTATCATCCAAGTTATACAGCAAATTGTTTTGACAGAACTGTTTTTATAAAGCATTTGGAAAGGTGTGGTCTTTATAAATAATATGTCTTATCTACCTACATTAGATTACTTTAACAGCACAAACTATGAACTTAAGTGACCGTTTGGCATCACTCCATTAGAATAATTCTCTTTTGTAATGCTTTCCTATGAGTTCAAGGTGCACTTATCGATAACTTGTGGGGGGATTCGGGGTGCAAAGCTACTATGCGCAAATCTGCACCTGATATTTGCAGAGACAGCACCCTGTGAACAAGAAAGCTATCTTCATTTCTCTTCGCTGGCCAATTAGTGGTCAGATCAGGAGGTCCCAATGGTTTAGGGAGGCGTAAATACTAACCGTCATTTCCATTCATTTGTATGCGGCTGCAGGTGCACTACCTTATTATGTATTCAAGCCCTAACCTGCCTCCCAAACAGGCCATAAATTAACTTCTTTTAGAGCTTCGGTCTCGGAGAAGCATTGCATCTTTGTTTGAATCCTCTTCACTGGTCCAAAGTTCACAAGGAAAAAAAACCCTCAGAACAAAGGAAAGCAATCAATGTTGTTGGAAAAAAAAACTTGGCGTCATACTGTAAAATGCACATAGACAAATGTATCAGATTTTACAGAGTAGTAAAGAGGTTGATGTACTGCGCTCCGTCAGGCTTTGTCAGTTTGATAGCTTTTGGGTACCTTTTAACACCACCAACAGGGTCGTAAGAGTGGCTTGGATTGCTTTAAATGCTAAGTTGACATTTTTGGGTCCATATCTGCACTCCAGCCGAGAATGTATCCTTTTCACTGGTAGGCGTTCATTTTCCTTGGGCCAGTTCAGTCTAGGGGGGGCTAGGGTTAACAATTTTATACAACAAACTTTTTTGGAATACAGATATACTTGCTAAGAACGTCTGCGCTGATTTTATCAAGTAAGGAGCCACTGATTTGATCACTGTTCTGTTTGCTGGTCAGGAATACTGCAGAGGCCCTTATCTGCGAGCAACAGTCTTAAAAGAATCATTGCTGCAATGCAAAGATGGCATCTTCATCTCCATTCATAAAATGAATGCATCATCTGCATTTGCACGAGCTAGTTAATGCTCTGCGCTCCCTGGCATGCTGTCTTTGTATTTCTCCCTGCAGAAGTTGTTGGGTGTTAAAATGCGCCTGCTAAGTGTTTTGACCCCCCTGGGGACAACTTAACTATGTGTCAAATTAAGGGTGGAGGGGTGGTTCGCAGATAATAAAAACTGCAGCATAAGAATTTTTCAAAGCACACTGTCACTGGTCATGCTAACGTCTACACTTGAGCTTGACAATGTACCAGCCTTGCAGGCCTTTCTTTAAATTGAATGCATAGATTAAAATGACATGCGAGGGGAATTCAAAAAACAGTCGAGGCTGAGTGTGTTCTGTAAATGTGACAGTACAAAATGCCCCAATTGATTTCATGGTTTGCCAGTCATCTTATCTCCAACTACACACTGTAACATATTTTCCCATTTTTCCTATTCATAGTCACTGTCATTCTCCTGGCTCCGAGTTTTAACTTGGAGGTATGGTAGAGAAATGTTTCCGTGACCTCGCCCTATCCTCAGCACACCACAGACTCACTGGAGTGGTATAAAATCCCCCGCAAATCCATTAGTGATTTAAAGAGGCTCATCGATACACCACACACCCTTCCTCTAACCACTCATGTCGTTTTTTTTTTTTAAGGTCGTAAACCAGGCACAGAGAAGGGCCTGGAATTAATTTGATAATCCTCGTCATCATGTTGGTAAATAATAGGTGCACTGGTGGAAATAGCAGTTGGGTTTACCAAATACGGGAGATGAAGAGACTGTTGATTTTTCTCTTTTTCTCAACAGCGTGCAGCAATTGATTATTCTTTATCACAAATACCAGGGTGCATCTGTACTTTCTGTTTCATAGGTCTGCAGAGACCCTCTTATTTCTCAGTGTTATTTGCAGGGGTGTGATAAGCGCACAAAAAGCATTGATGCCAAACACTCAAACCCTTCCACTAAAATCATTTGCCCCAACCTGTTGACAGGGGCATAGGTTTTGTTTCAACATTTGGGGGACGCATATGAAACAGGGGGTCCTCTCTAAGGAAATTTTGAGCCTCAAATGATTTCCTACATTCTGGTGAATTTTTGTGTACAATTTTCTGCATTTTCTGCATCATTTTAGGGTGGAAATGTCTTTTTGTCAACATAAAAGGACTGTGGTACTTACATGTGTTCGATTGGAGGGACATGTTCTAAATAATGAGAAGGAACTTTCACCTGCGTCCCCCAGCCCCGAAATGTACGCCCATGCCTGGTAACTTTGTAACACATATTCAACCTAGAGCTTTGATTCTCAACCTGGACCCAACTGGGCCCAACCTGACAGGTTTGGGCCAGGCTGGGCTGTATTTCTCAAATTTCCCCAGAACCAGGTCAGGTTGGCTCCAATTTCCCGGTGCATGTCGGCGACTGTGTCACGAATGTTTGCTACTGCACTGAAAAGACTTCAGTTGACTTGGGCTTGTAAGAAATGTTTTAATATTTAACAAATAGGGGGGACTTTTTGTATTCTTACAGTGGAAATTTGGGTTTGCAAACGAGCTCGGGTTTAAAACTGATGTTGTGGCTTGGACAGAAACTATGCAAGTTCATGTAGGGTCGGCTTTATCAGAGCTCTAATTCAATAGTATGTTACCATTTGTGCTGTATCTAAAGCAAAATATGCGATTTTTAAAAAGCAGTTGTGTGTGTGTTTTCCTCTGTATTCTTTGACTTTTACACTTAAAATGCTCCCAAACATTGGGGTCAATCTTTGCAGAACTATACAGAATCAAAAAACTTATTGTCTGCTCTTTCCATCAAGCACTGGCTGAAGTCTCCATCTAAACCGTAACCTCCATTTCCTGCAGGGGGTTGTGAAAGCTTGTGTCAAAACCTTTGTGTCCCAGCTCTTTATAAGACAGGACAGCTAAAGTGTTGAGAGGCGTGGACCTTGAGGACCTTTCCTCGGCCATGTGCTTTCTTTTTTTATTTTCGGCTTTTGCTTTTCTTCTTTTGTGACATTCCTGCCAGAGAAAGGGCCCCGTCAGACCAACCTGTCTCCCTCCTAACAGCATGATAACTTTGGTCTTTGGGACCTTAGAAAAACCAAGGGCCTCACTGTAGCAGTGGGTGTGATTTGGTCCACAGGAATGTTAATACAGTACAGTAGGTGGTCTGCTTTATCTTTTTTTTGCCAAAGGACTAAGTATTCTACTTAAAAAGACCCAAAAATATTATATATAAATTCAAAGCATATAAACCAGTGTGTTTTTTAATCACCAAGGCTACCTTGTCTATGAAGTTATACTGGAGACAGAGCCACCCATTTTTTAAAAAATCACAGGGGAAAAATCTGCCAAAAAATATAAAGCGTCATCTCCCCTCTGTGAAGATGTTTCTGTGATGCTCAACATGCCAGCATCCAGCCGCAGGGATAAACAATCATTCAACTGCAAAAATACGTTTTAAAATCCGTCATTTAGACCGCCTGTGTGAGAATTCAGATTTCTCTTCTTCTGTAGTCCTTATTTCCTAACTTGTCAAGGATCTCATGCAGAGCGGCCTATGATGAGTAAGTCTAATCTTTCGAGAATGGTCATGTCACATGCAGGGAAATTTAACATAAAGATTTCCATGTAAGGATTTATGAATGCTGGAAACCACGACCTTCAGCTAAGTTCACCTACACACAGCCCCACACTCAGCCCTGAGAAAGATCCAACATGAGTAATAAATAACTATCAAGTAGAACGTGAACAGTGTATGAGAGTAATACTGCAGTTTCTAGTCTGGTAGTGTAACATTTTGCAAAATAAGGTGATGGCACATTGTTAGATTCGTGCCAGAAACAGCGCATCAGTGTTCGTATCAGCCCATGGGGTAAATTTGCCATTTAAATTTGCACACGGGTGAAATCTGACCTGCAAGTCTGCCAAATTACAGCCACGACATCACACCAACAAAGGGAACTTTGGCTGGAACTACTGATTATTTTCTTGACATATGATTAATCTTTTGGTCTTTAAATGTCAGAAAAATAGTGTAAAATTTAAAAGGTGACATCTTTAAATGTCTTGTTTTGTCTGATCAGCACGTCAAAAGCCCAAAGATATTCTTGTTTTTGAGAGGCTGAAAGGCTGAGAACCATTAAGGGGTTTTCAAAAAAGCTGCACAGTCATTTTCTGTCAAATGATGAACTGATTAATCAGGCAACTGTTTCAGCTCTACGGATTACACATGCCGTTGAGCTAGCTTCAGTTGAAGTAAATGGGACAAGGAGTGACCGTACATTATTGTAGGTCACTAGTTCCCAACATTAGAGGTCACCAAATCTTTACAAGGCCATCTTGATTTTAAGGGATGGAAGAAGAAAACAGTGGGCCAAAATCTCAGCATTTCGTTCATTTCTATGAAGAAAGCTTTTTAAAAATTGTTGTTAGCTTAAAAAAGTGTCAAAGGACAAGGGCATGGTGAACGCCTGAACAGAAGCTGTTTCCACAAAGCCTTCCCTCTTTGCTTAACAGCCTTGTCCTTGTCCTGTCAAATAAGAAGCCTAATACATTTGTATGACTGTTAAAAAATATAAACTCATAAAAAAAAGCATAATACAGACAGAGAATTGTATGAAAGTTTCTGAACAATACAAGGAAAACTCATCTCTGATAAAATATTGTTACATTTTTACATTGTTGCAGTTATTGCGTTCACTATTTGGGGCAATTGTACAGTTTATCAGTTGTTCCATTCTGTTACTGTATTGAATATAATGTGAAATATCCATTAAATATGTCACTTTACTTAATGATTGAAAAGGCGTCCCTTAAGGAAAAAGGTTGGGAACCACTGCTGTCAGTTTGTTGGAACTGTAATCAAATTGCTACAACCTAAGTGTAATTCCTAACTACCAAAAAGAGTTTAAATCTATTAACAGTTTTTGTAATCTGTGTCTTTATGGACTCTTTCTGACTTTAACAAATAAAAACTCCAATAAATATTTTTACCCTTGGTGCTAACGTCCATGGGACCATGAAAGTTAACCACAACCAATCCACAGCCTTCCATCCTGAGAGACGACTGTACATTCAATGTGAGTAAATATGAATCCAACATCTGAAAAAGTATGTACGGTATGACCTTGAGCATTATATTCAATGTGCAGTGGTGTGCTACATCACTACAGACAAAGCAGTTAGATAAAGACATAAAAAAGGTATTCATTCACTGAGCGACGCTGCAATACTTCTTTTCAGACCGGGGTCGATTAGTGTTTGGGCATAGTCGGACGGTGAAGGTCTCACTAAAAGGAAATTCAGTGTCTTTACAGTTTAAGTGATGAGTTTAAAGCGACAATAGGTGTCGCACATCTAAAGAAAAATCAGATTGATTGTATCTACCTTACATTTGTGGCACAAAAGATGTTGACAATAGACTGGAAACTTGTGTGTGGGACTGACAGGGTTTTTCAAACGCTCCTCTTTGAAGAATGGTTATCCAAACTGATACAGCAGTAAAAGCCCTCATTGTACATAATACGAGCCATGAAGCTGTACCCCACATCAAGCTAACCTAATGACGGAATTGAAGAGCCCATGTCTCCATTCATACCGCAATGACAAAATTGGATTCCTCCTGGCTCGCAATCGTGTCCAAAAAGGCAAAAAAAATCAAATCAAATAAATGGAATTGGAGATGGAAAAAAATCACAAGCTGAAAAACTACTCTACATCAGCAGGGTGATCACAGAGAGTGGGCTCATTTCTGAGCAACAATACAAATGGAGAAATGAAGAAAGGGCATGTTTCCCAATGAGGGCAACAAATTAACCCATATTGGCGTAACACAATACAGCAGGAAGAAATGTATGCAGGCACAAAGTGTTGGACTCTACAAAACATACGATAGAATGAGTCACTATACAGACAGAAGGAGGACTGAATGACGAGTCCAGTAAAGTGTTTTAAGGTTAAGGGTTCAAACCATTTCTGTGAATTAAAAGATATTTCCAGTTACGAGAGCTGGGAGGGAAAAAAAGACATTTCTTGAACATTTAACAACTACTAAAATACAGTAGATCAATGTGTACCCTGCCAGTTTCCATTTTTATTTCTACCACCTATCACTATCTCAACGTGTCTCTTTACCCAAGAATCCCAATTCAATCAATATGTAACACAGTGTCTCATATTCAGCACACTGCCTCCCTACAATGGACTGCAGCATAACAACAGCTTCAAGTAAGGCATGGGAACAATTATTCTATTTTCATACAGTGCCGTCCCATCAGGTATCACACCAGATGCTGAGTTCAACTGCTGTTATATTAAATATAACCTAGATTATATTCCACAAGGAGCAGCATTTAGCTGAATCAGAATGGATGAGACACACTGAAAACAAAGTGCAGGTTGACATAAGCGTTTAGGCAGAACGCATCAAATGTCCCCTTGAGTTTCCCCTAGCGGAGGAAGTCAAGGTTTTTACTGTTGGTAGAGGAAACTGAGTGTGTGTGTGTGTGTGTGTGTGTGGCGGTGTGTGTGTCAGCTGCTTGAGGGCACTTCTACCAGTGCAGATTATATGACAGATGGTGCTGCAGTCCAGGACATAATGAATGTAATTGTCAAATAAGGATACAACCAGCAATAATGTTAATGATATTCACAAACAGGGCAGGTGGGGGGGGGGGGGGGGGTGCACATTATGGATGTTAGTCACACATCTGAATCACAAGGAAAGAAGCCAAACCCTGGTCGAAAAACTACTCATGACAGATCCCCTTCCAAGTTCACAGCTGTTATATTACTCAGGATGAAATCCAATGAAGGTTGAGCTACATTTCAAACACTGATTTGGAAACGAAGGGCATCGTTTTTGCGGCGATGAGGAAAAACTTCAGATCCGTCTCAGAGTGATAGGCATGGTTACCTTTCCCACTTTGATTCTGATGTTGAAAGAGCTGTCCTCACATCAAAGCATGCGGTGCAGTGGCCCCCTCAACCCTGCACTTCTCTCAGACACAGGACAGCATGTCTTCCTCAGCAGGGGCATCCACTCCACTCACCACCCTGTCTTTCCATACGTGTGCATTAAATAATGATATTTGCTGTGCAGTCTTCAGTGAAATATAAATGGAATTCTACACAGCCGTAACAAATAACTTGCATATTTTATTCTCAACACAACCTATCATGAAAAATGCAGATGCTCACACCACTGCATCTCCCCTCACACTCCAGTACATAAAACACAGGCCTGCATCTGTTTCTTGATTCAAGCACCTTTGAGAGACACACAATTTATGCTTTCAGCCCATACAAATAATTGCTCTGTATCCAATTTAAAGTGAAGAGAAACCCACAATTAAACTGCATGACCTTATAATGCAAAAACTTCATTCATGGGTATGCATCCAATCTGCAACTTCTTTGCAAAGCTATTGTTTCAAGCACCATGTGAAACCTATCAGTGCTCAACAATCCCCCGGATACATCAGATCATAATCCAGCCCTCTTACAGAACGGATTAATTAGTCCGACAGGAAATTGAAATTTTCATATTGGCTATCAATATGTTGCGAATGATCGGCGCTGATTACACCTGAACGCATCAATAGCCCAGTTAAAGTAATTAAGAGTGGAGTGCATGCCAAGACTGACATTACAGAGCACATGAACACTGCTGCGGGGATTCATTCATGGGCATTATTATCGCCCTGAGCTGAATCTGCAGATAATTGAGGATGTGCGCACAAACAGAGGGACATGCATTTTGCAGCGGAAAGTCACACTTACCGCGGATTTAGACATGAGTGGTGAAAAGGAGGGATAGCTCGCGTCCTTCCATTCAAAGTATTACCGATTATTTCTCTCTCAAGTGTCTTTGAGGCGCTGGGGCACCGTCCTTACGCACTGTGTGTGAGGAATGGACTTGATGAAAGGGGTCGAAGGAGAGACAACAACGAATCCAAACAGTTGCCTCCAGCCGCTCCGTTCAATATCCCCGTAAAAAGCGCCTCGGCTCAATGTGCTGTGCGTCCAGAATCCGAGTCCTGGTGATGTCGCCGGGAGAAACAGCAGCTTCCTCGTGTGTTGTATCCACGGTTCTGTCCCCTTACATCCCTTTATGGCACAAGGCGTCCTTCTGTGCGGGGGCTACATCACGTCCCATGGAGCTGAAAGGCGAAACGCCAGCAGCCCTCACCACTCACGCACGCAAACACACACAAAAAGAGTATCCAGAAGAATTTCAAAGGCGGGGGGGGGGGGTCTTGTGAGGGAAAAGCTCCGCAGTGAGGGGAAGAGAATCTAAGTTGTTTGGGTCCCAAAAACTGAGCTCTCTCTGCGACTATGACAAACCAATTGTGCGCACTGGCTGGGAGTAATTCTGTATGGAGACCGAGGGTTTGGAGAGCCAGTGAAAGGTGAGAGGAAAAACTCGGATGTGGATTGCCGCTCTCGCCGTATACTCGGGCTCCACCTAGCAGCAAACACTAGATAACATGCTACAACCCAGAGCCTCTCTCTACCTACAGTACTGTATATCTCGCCTGAGGCTGGCAAGGACACCTATGTTATATTACATTCTGTCTGTGCGCCCCTGGCTGCAATATTTATGCCAAATCCACTGCATCTCTCTCTTATAAGTTTCGATGCGTCTTGAAAATGCAACTAGTATAAGAACTGCCCATCAACAGTGCAATAATAGAAATTTAGACCAGATTTTAGCTGGCGACAGAACATGTCAAACACTGACTTTAGGTGTGGCAGACATGGGTGGATTATGACACAATGGGCCCCTGGGCACAGGTTTGCAAAAGGCCCCACCACCTCTCTGACATGGGAGCAAGACACAGTCTTTGTGGAAGTTTTATGTAACTTTGGAGTCGTTCTGCATCTGTTTGTGGTTTTGTATTTCCTTGAGGTCATTTTGTGTCTCCTTGAGGTTGTTTTGTGTCTCTTTGTGGTAATTATGTTTGTCTTTGCGGTTGTTTTGTGTCTCCTTGTTGTCATTGTGTGTCTCCTTGTTGTTGTTTTGTGTCTCCTTGTTGTTGTTTTGTGTCTCCTTGTTGTCATTGTGTGTCTCCTTGTTGTTGTTTTGTGTCTCCTTGTTGTTGTTTTGTGTCTTCTTGTTGTCATTGTGTGTCTCCTTGTTGTTGTTTTGTGTCTCTTTGTCATTTTACATCTCCTTGTGTTTGTTTTGTGTATCTTTGGTCATTTTGTGTCTCCATGTGGTAGTTTTGTGTCTCTTTGTGGTCATTTTATGTCCCTTTATGGTTGTTTTATTTCTCTTTGCAGTCATTTTGTGTTCCCCTGTGGTTGTTTTGTGTCTCTTTGTAGTCTCTTTGTGTCTCCCTGTGTTTGCTTTGTGTCTCTTTGTGGTCATTTTGTGTCTCCTTGTGATTGTTTTGTGTCTCTTTGTGGTCATTTTGTATCTCCTTGTTGTTTTGTGTTCCTCTTTGTCATTTTACGTCTCATTGTGTTTGCTTTGTGTCTCTTTGTGGTCATTTCGTCTCTCTTTGTTGTTGTTTTGTGTTTCTTTGTGGTTGTTTTGTATTTCCTTGTGGTCATTTTGTGTCCCCTTGTGGTTGTTTTGTGTCTCTTCGTGGTCAATTTGCATCTCCTTGTGGTTGTTTTGTGTCTTTTTGTCATTTGGGTCCCTTTGAGGTAATTTTCTGTCTCACTGAGGCAATGTGTCTCTGAGCAAATTTTGGTGGTCTTGTTGCTTTGTTGTCATTTTGTGTCTCCCGGTGGTTACTTTGTGTCTCTTCATAGTTGTTTTGCCCATTTTTGTAGTTATTTTGTGTTTCTTTGCATCTCTTTGTGGTTGTTTTGTGTCTCTTTGAGGTCATTTTATGTCTCCTTCTGGTCAGTACATGTTAATTCAAATGACATTTTCAAGTGAATGCCAGAGGAAGGGCCCAAACTCTTTGGGCCCCTGTGTCTGAGCCTGGTAGCCTAGGGCTGTTCAATAATCCATCCATGGTGGTCGATACGCAAGCTTAATGAAAAATATTTGCCAATGTAAAAAGTAAATCAGTTTATAAACTACATTTCCTGGGGAATACTGTTGCATGATATATGCAAGCAGTTTTCGTTCACAGCATGTCCTCAAAGACGGGTTCAAGGTCCTTTTTCTTGCAGGAAGCTTGTTATTCATACCGATCAATTAGCTGGAGGCTGTTAAAGCTCCATCAACCACTGTATATGTGAAACCCAAGTTAAAAGGTGGGCTAAAAGAAACACTAAGAAATGTTTCTGGTGACCTTTGAACAGTGTGCCAGCTGCACATCTCCAGCTGGAGTAAGCCAGCATTCAACATCTCAATCATCCTATAGCCAATTAATCACTTTAATAATCCTAATTACAATCAAACAATAACAAGTAATCATCCAATCACTCACCCAGTGCTCCACTAATGAGCCCATGCGAACACAGACCTGGTAAAGCACATTTCTGCACTTGTTTCCTGTCTGAGAAACACCTTGAACTCCTGAACGCCCCGATGAAAAATAACTGGCTGCCTGCGTTTGAAAAGATGCAGCGTTATCTCTCCCTGGCACTGCTTTCCATGCAGCCCCGATGCAAATGGATTTCTCCAGGTAGAGCACTGACCAAAGCTGCCTGCCATTACACTTGCATAAACCAGGTAGCTTCAAAGCGACACCTTAATACACTGCTGCCATCTCGGCTACATAAAATATACAAGAACTACAAAATAACAGTCTCCACATTAGCAGTAACATGAATGCTACACCAGTATTGGGGATGCAGATGCCTCCAGACTAATAGGATTCTAGTCAGATTCGGATCAGTTCCTTTTTATCTTTTGAATAACACACTCCTCATGATTACAGTATAAAAAAAGCTTTGCACGTCCTCCATTAAAATGGAAAGGCATTTCAAAAACATGGAAATGAGGGCAAGTTAGACCCTACTATTTCTAGTTTTATTGCAGGAAAAGACAGAAAATCATGAAAGTGATAGGAAACATCCCTAAACTGCATGAATATAGCAGTTTGGTTTTTGAAAACTGGAAAGGAATGGGAGCTCCGAATCAAAAATCATGAATCAAGAATAAATGGTATTTCTATTGAATACATGTCAGTATTAAAAAACCCTTTTTCAAGGTTGTAAAACAAAGAAAAAACTGTGATCAGACAACAACTTCATGGCAATCAACAGCTTACTGTGAGAAATCCAACATGTCAGATTTTAAGCTTATAAAATATCTCTATCAGCAGCATTAAAAATACCTTTTATTCTACTATTGTCAGTCTACCATTTACAGCAAGTGGAACAGCAAAAGGATTTGTTCCCCCTACTTCATGCTGGAAGAAATTTCTTTGTGCAAATTCTAAACTAACTCTCCTCAAGACAGAGATAACATTACTGCTGTCAGATTAAAAAAAACCCCTTTCAATTCAAATGAAGTATCCTTCCAGGAATTAAAATAAAATACATTAATTTTCATATGCCTCCTCTAAACTGCAAAATTAGAATGGGTTCAATTTTGGAGGTGAAGTGTTTTAACTAAATCAAATTCAACACCCACATACTCACGCTCATCATGACACAAACATCATGATTAAAATTCATATTATAAACTGAAAAACAGATGGTTTGAAACCTTTTTCATTATAATAATCCTTATTGAGGGAACAGAGCGATAAAATGTTTTCTATAAATTGGAGCCTGGGCTGATTTACATCTTTAAATCTGCCATAATCAATATTATTACATTAAAGTTGACCGCATGACTACTTGTATGTGACAGGGGTTGCTTATAGAGGTGAAACCAAAGATAATTATCATCTGACTTCTGTTACCCTCAACTCTGCAGAGTTTTATAGTGTCTTCCAGTTCATTATTGGGCCTGGGACTTTATGGTTTTGGTTCACTCTTACAGCTCTCATCAGCATATATTTTGGCAGCAGCAGGCAGCTGTTTTTAGAGGAAAAAAGTACTGTATTCTGTCTGCCCAACACCAATCAGCCAGGAGTCAATGTTAGCAAATAGCTGGTGAACATATCATGGAGCATTTGCATCTCTGTAAAAACAGTCTGTATAGCAACATGCTGCATTACATGTTGGAGCGATTACAATCCTCTGGTAAATATTCAGAATCAAAGCTAGTGCACTTATATCAAAACGGGTGAACTGGTGAATGCTTGTGTCTTTATTAATTATTCAGATAATTAATATGATATTAATTATTCATTAATCAACCCCAAAAGAACAAATGTTGGAATTGGATGTTTCTTCAAACCACAGATATGTTATATTTGTACATTATTATGTCACTGATATGTTAGACCTGCATTTCAACAATGCTGTGGTCCACGTGGGGTTATGTTTAGACACAAAAACCACTTGGTTATGGTCAGGAAAAGAACATGTTTTGGCTTGAAATACCCAGCATTGGTGCCACAATCGCAGCTAGAAATGCTGCTTAAGTCTCACTAAAAAACTCCCACTTTTGGTGGCACAATCGCCACTGGAAATGACATCACTCTCTGGCTAAAAAAAAACAAAAAACAGTCTAGGTGGCACAATTAGTGCTGGGAATGCCGCCAATGTAAAGCTTAATAAACAACTGCTTCTGTTGGCTCAATCACCACTGAACACACCACCATTGTCTTGTTAAAAATAAACAACTGCCTCCACTTGCACAATCGCCACTAGAAACGCCACCAATGTCTCGCTAAAAACAGCTGCTTCTGCTGGCACAATCGCCACTGCACATGCCACCATTGTCTTGCTAAAAAATTAACTGCTTTTGGTGGCACAATTGCCACTGGAAATGCCACCAAAGTCTGGCTAAAAAAAAACTGGTTTTGATGGCATAGTTGCTGCTGGAAATGCCACCAATATCTGCCTAAATCTGGTTGATCTGGTTTTGGTGGCATAGTTAATCAATTGCTCCTGGTGGCACAACTGCTGCTGGAAATGCTGGCAATGTATCACTAAAAAACAACTGCTTCTGTTGGCACAATCGCTACTGGAAACACCACCAATGTCTGGCAAAAAAACAGCAGTTTTTTTTGTTTGTTAGTTTCAGAAAGTGATCTGCAGCTTGGAAGCCATCTCGCTGAAGTGTTATACCATCCACCATCCCCTCCACCTCCTGATGACAAGGTCTGGTGACTGAGCTGGTATATTGTATTCACAAATTTAAGACTGATGAAAGAAAGATTGTATTTAGTGTCACAAACTTAGTTTTTATTTGGAGCCAAGTATGAAAATAGAATTGAAGGATATTCATGCTGAAGATAGTCTGTTCTTTTCTGTTTATTTTTGTAATTGTACTTAAGTATGCCACAAGCTAAACACTATAAATGTTAATGAATAAATATGTGCATAAGGAAAGGGTGAAAAATGTAACAAACAGTTTCTGAGCCAAGTCATTTATACAACGACAAACTCATTTCAATGTCTATTTCCTTGTAAACACCAACATTTCAGTTCATGGCAATATGTATAATTGTGTGCGTAACATGCTAATACTAAATTTCCAGCTGCCAACAATGGATTTACTAAATACAGAGAGTTAAGCACCTGAGACACAGTCATAATTGAACACCATAAAGTGATGCATGGCACCATAAAACCTCTGTACGGCTACTCACCATGCTGTTGTAAGAAACTCCTGCCAAATATAAAGCTGTTCAGGAAAATTAAGGCTTATGGGGACAGTTGTTGTGCAAAGTGAATCCAATAATGTCGAAGCCATTTTCCCTGTTTATCCATGCTAGCAAGCCTAGGAATTATCATCTCCACAGTGCTGACACTTACACATGCAGCAGTGCTTAAAGTGCTTAGACAACTAGACACTCTCCTTCAGCTGTTTGTGGGGAACTGTGTGCATGTGCACTTGGCTTAGGAAAGTGGCCTACAGAAAAAAGTGTTGGTGATATTAGCACTAAAAGTATAAAAATGAGAAAATTTTCAAAAAGTGTTAGATACAAGTTCATCATATAATACAATCCTGGTTGCATTTAAAGTTAAGGAACTACTTGGTCAAGGTTAGGAAAAGACAAATACAGGTGATGGTAAAATTAAATCGGGATCACCTGCCACATGCAGCTGACCAACAATCTCCTTGCTTAAGTCACAGCTGGTCTTGACCTACCCATCCACTTTGATCCCCTGCACTAACAACCATGTCACACTACTTGTGTATGCCTTTGTTCCTGACAGACAGGAGTCATAATTCACACTCGTATTAGAGGGTAGAAACATACGACTTATGTGGTCATACGGGCTGGAGGACTTGCTCCACTAAGCATATGCTGTATTAGGTATTTGAACAAATTACATAAGCTGTGTTTTTTTACATGAGGACAGTCTCTGCTGAAAAATTACATGCCTATATGTAAAGGGAAAGACCCCACAATAAAAACAAGGCTTTACAATTTGGTCTTGCAACATTCATCAAATATCAATAAAAGTAAAATTAGGTACAACCAAGTTGCAACTACTGAGACATTGACACAGTTAAAGGTCTGGGGCCGTATTCACAAAGCATCATAGCACTAAGAGTTGCTCCTCGTGATGAAATTGTAAGAAAATTCTTAGAATTGTGATATTTTCTTAGAATTTCTCCTTAAAGTTAAGAGTAGGTCCTTGTAAAGATCAAAGTTATTCACAAAATGTCTTAGCTATTAAGGTAAAAAGGAGGAGAGAGAGTAGAGAGGAAGAAGTATTGAAGTATTTTGAAGTATTCAAGAAGGTTAAGAGTTTCTTAAGCAGAGAAGTAAATGTCAGAAAGACAGAGAGGTAGGAGAAATATTCTCGAAACACTGAATGACTGAGTAGATCATGCAGGGATAATATTTGTGGTCAATCTCATGAGGGGTATGCACACATTTCCCATTTCCCAACGCAATAACACTATAATGCCAGAAATAAACATGATCACAACACTAAGGTATCTGGAAAACTGGAAATAGCAACAGTGCAGCAGTGATAACTTGAGTCTGTCTCGATGTTCAATCAGCAGTGATCACACTAACAATGACAACACTTTCACAGTAAGCAGTACATTTCATTTCCACTGGGTGTCCACACCTTGCAGGCTCACAAAAGGGTGTGTCTCTGACAACCAATCACATCTGTTAAAAGAATGCATCATGCCTAGCAACAGGGTCAACCACACCTCCTCACTAAGGTAGAGGTTGCTGTCCCTTCCTTGCTCAGAGTTGCTCTGGGACCTTTTCAAATCACTCCTAAGCTAGGACTCCTACTAAAAATTTTCAGGCTAAGATAAGAGCTCTCTTAGAGTGCTCTCAGAATGTTTGTGAATACAGTCCCTGATGTGTAGGATTTAGTGGCATCTAGTGGTGAGGTTGCAGAACTTAAACTTG
This sequence comes from Epinephelus fuscoguttatus, assembly GCF_011397635.1. NCBI lineage: Eukaryota > Metazoa > Chordata > Actinopteri > Perciformes > Serranidae > Epinephelus > Epinephelus fuscoguttatus. Next base: position 21,873,526 of record NC_064774.1, read on the forward strand.
CACTTCCATGCGCTAAACATGTAGAAGAACTACGGTGGCCAACAAATATACTAAAACACAAATGGCCCCAGTATTTGGTTTGACCACTCTGAGCTACCGTAGACAACACTATGTACTCAATCGGAGAGGATCTTCTATGTATGTAGACATAAACAGCTCATTCTAAGGTGATAATAACTAACCTAAACAGTTATGAATATTACATATCATTTCTGCCAATAGATACCCCCGAATCCTACACACTGGACCTTTAAGTCAAGGCCTTTCCCATCAAAGCCAAGTGCAAAGTTAAGGATAGGTTCAGACTTCTTAAAGCCTATCCTAATCCAGTCCTCCTGATATGTACACTGATAGAGTTTCTGGTCCCTTTAACATTCTGGCTGTGATGAGATCCCCTAGTGCCACGACTACACTGTAAGAAATGGAAAACAGATCATTCTTAAGTCCAGCCAAAGCTAATACGAGGCTTCATCCGTTAGTCAGACTCAGTGGGTGTCCTTAAAAATGGCAGTCTTTTTACTACAACATTCCCTTTTTGTGTTTCCTGGGTGCTGTTTCCTTGTTGAGCCACCCTAAAGGGATACATCAAGATAGCTGCATTGCCAGGACAGATCAGTTGCAATAATCTATATGGGACTTCCAGGATACAGATACCAGTTTGATATTGATTTGGCTAATTTAGACTGCCAAACATGTTGGCTTTGGCTAGACATAAGAACACATTAGCACAGAAATGGGAATGTGCCTTTTGTCCCATTTCCTATAGAGTAGCTGACCAACAAAGGAATTGTTAGTTCGTGGCCAGTATGAAGAGGAAGAAGGATTACAGCAACCCACAATTCTCTCAGCATACATATAGCATTTTGAACCTGTCCTTCTGTTGTGTCATGGTTAAAACATATAATTATTACAAAAAAAAAAGAGACCTACTTTGATTTGAGCTCTACAGGGTAAAATTAGGCATCTCTCAACACCACTCACTGCTAAACCTGTTATGTAGATGTTTCTTAATGTGTCGAATAGTTGGTGCTATTTAACTTCAATACGTGCCACGCACATGGCTACCCACAGTCAGTGGGCATAACATGCCTGCCTACATCCAGCATTACATCAGCTGCAATAAACTTCACCAAGCAACACCTACGTTTCTTTCACCCACTGTAGCCTTAATTCTGCAACAAGGGAATATTACAGTTTTTAGCAAAAAGCTTTAGCAACATGGTCAATCCCCCACATTTAGAAAAAGCAATGCAGCAAAAACTGCTATTGACTAATAGAATCAGTTGACTTGCCATTAACTTAAATGGATCAAAACATAAATGGTTAAAGCTGGTCTAGCACTTAGTTTTTAAACGGGATCAGACATGTAGTCATGAATGATCTGCTGCTTTTGTTTAATGGTGCTTTATTGTGTTGTAGTGTGTGGCTTGAATTGTAACCTCTGTATTTTTCTTGAGTTCTGCGTTTTTCAAATCTATTGTTGAGTTTGTGTTTTGTATTGTCTCCTGTGTATTCTAAAGGCCCATCCAGGGACCAGGGGTCATTTCATATTAGCTTACAGGCTATAAATGCTGTGTTGTGTGCCATTGGTTCATGCTACGTACTTGTCCCTATACAAATAAACTTCACACTGTCACGAGTCAGTTAACATAGTGCTGTCCAACAGGCTGGTCGTGAGTGACTGTGTTCCTGTGTGTGGGCGTGTGGATGACCGTGTATGTATTAGCCTCTTTTTGGATCAAGGTAAAGGTCTCTCTTTTAAATCTCATTCATACGATGACTAAGACATATTGGACTCAGCTCTAATAGAATTTTTTTGAATAATTTAATCGATGACCACAATTCCCCTATCAGAATATCGGCTGCTATCCACTTCAGATTAATTTGTGTCCTAATGAATAGTGGTATAATGATTTCGACACAAACTTAAAAAAAAAAAAGAATGAGTGTATAATTCAATGTCCTGAAATTAAAACCTGGATTGATGACTCTCTTTCTCTCCTCTATTGGGAGCGCGTCTGTGTGTCTGCAGTGAGAGTGTGTGGGAGCAAGGGTAGATACACACACCTACTGTCATGTAGGCAGAGGTTGTGTGTGTGTGTGTGTGTGTGTGTGTGTGTGTGTGTGTGTGCGCGCGCGTGAGTGGAAGACAGGAAAGAAAAGATATTATAAGAGCAATGCACTCTCTGTTCCTGGGTGTGTTTAAAAGTTTCTGGTGTCTTTATCATCTCATTTTTTTCAAGACTTGGGCTAACATAGTTTCTGAAGCTTTGTGTCATGTTTAGTTGCATATAAATTGTTAATAATTCCTCATCACACTGATGTCACAAGATTTGATTTAGCCAACTCTGTGAAAGCAAAGAAGTTGTTCATGTTTGCACTATGTCAAATATATCGAAATGCCATGAGTGTAAGAATACACCTACAGTGCAGCTGTGTGTTACTTGAGATTTGGGTTTGACCTTTGCTGTGTTTAAACCCCCACATGCCTCAAAAATCACTGCAGCAAAACACACATCGACACACAGAGACACCACAAAGGCAACGACTGGAGCTTTGTGCTAAAAAGAGACCCCCGCAACCCACATTGTTTCAGAACAGTTTCTGCTAGTTGCACTCTTCTTTTTTTTGCACAACATGCAAAATTTGCACACTTGCTCAAAAGTTTATTTTGAAAAGTTAAATTTATCTTAACCGTGCCACAACTGCCATTCATGTTATTTAAAGGTAAGTTTGGGAGAGAAGAGATCAAATCTACAGACATTCAAACAGACACACAGAATGATACACGTCCTACTTCTCCTGTTTCAGAGTTCTCATTGGTTGGATGGGTTTCCACGCATTTCACCTTAAAATGAGATCACTGGAAAGCAAATGAAATGGTGCTACTACTGTTTCTGTGATGCTGATATGCAATCCACATTGTTTTAGGTTGATAAAAAGACATTATACATTTTCAATTGTCTAAATGGAGACACATTCAGCACCTTTTTGAGGGTAGAGAAAATATCTGCCATCAAATATGAGGATGCAATCAGGAACAGTCTGACAGAAAAGAACGGAAAAACAATAATTCCCTTCATGAATTGTAGCCTGATAGGAGTCAATTAAGTAAACTAGACTTATGTTTTGGCTAATTGCTTTGACTGTAATTATGAAAGGAATGAATCATCATTTTGGGAAATATGCTTAATCACTTTCTTGCTGCGAGTTAAATTAAAAGATCAATATTACTCTCAGGTCTGTGCTTTAATGTTACTTAAGGAGGTGAAAGTGGGAGGCAATTAGCTTAGTTCAGCATAAAGACTCCAGGCAGGGCCTAGTTCTCTCCGAAATTCAAAAATATGCCTACCAGCTCCTCTAAAGTTCACTAATTAACACAGTGTATCTCATTTGCTTTGGGAAAAAACAAAAACATTAAAAACGTCAGTTCGGAGCCTTGTTTTAACGGGGAGACGCTGCACAGGAGCACACAGAGGAAGCCCCTCACCTTCTGGTGGACCACCATGGGACTCATTTTAATAAAAGTACACATGGTCCCCAATAGTGAGAGACAAATGTGTTCTTGTTCCCATTCAAATTGTGCCATGAATAACACATATGATGTCTGTGATGTCAGTTTCAAAGATAATTCTGCGAGTCAAGAAAGCTGCAGTTTGCTGGAAAACTGTCGAAGTTTAAGACTGTGAAAATACTTAATTAGGAAGAGTACATACCTAGGACGCTTCAGTAACTGAGTGCTCACAGGGCACACTGCATAACTGCAATGTCCTGGGTTTGATTCCCGCCTTACGAACTTAATTGCATGCCATAACCCTCTCTCTCCTTGTTTCCAATCTACTTTGTCATCTGTCAGATATAGGCAGAAATGTTTAGAAAAACAAAGACAGAACTACACACCCAAAAGTCACAGAAGTGATGTCATAGCTTTCCCTCTCACGAGGAGACATACAGCTGCAGCCACATTCTGTTTGGCGCCTACACAGCACACCCCAACAAACCACGCTCACAACCAGTACAAGACAAACCCACCAACGCAACAGTAAATTTGAACCCTGCTACAATGTGACATTGTAGTGTATGAATATGAGGTCAGATGTAGCAATAATCCATTTTATAGCTCATTATACATGAAGACGTGATTAGATTGTAAGTCATGAGATGTAACGCTAAATCTTAAGCTGCCTTTTCACCAAGTAATACGATACAGATCAGTTTGGTACGCTTTTTTTCTGTTTCCACTGTGAAAAGTTGAGGATGGTACCAATGAAACTGTTCCATTAGTCCCCATTTTTGGTCCCCCCTCTGTTGGGGTACATGGCACACAGATCTGGTACTAAAAGGTGGAGCTGTGAACACTGCAGTCCGTTGACTGGTCAATAGCAGATGGTCACTCTGCTCAGGACTGAGTTGTGGCTGGTTTTGAGGCTCATGTAACCACTGTCTGTACCATGAAGGGTTTTACATGTATTTGTAAACTATAACTATAAAATGAAAGGATGTTTTACTGCCTCTTGCAGCAGCTGTGGACTGAGGAAAATAACTCAATTCACTGGGCCGACTGCCGGCAAATTTAAAGGTGGAATGTTAACTCAGTGCATGAGTTGATGACGTGAATCCATTGGCATACCTTCAATTTCAATGTGACAACTTTGACCAATCCATTAGTTTTTATTGTCTCTCTTGGATGACATAAACTTTTAGTAATGAGTCGATCTGCAAGCGTTTATATATACATATTAATTTCAGCCAGATTATGCTATATCCCAGTCCTCACCCAGAGAAAAAAAAATTGGGGAGGGTCGTTCCTTTGGGCTACGAAACACTAAACCCCTGAGCTTCCCTGAGGCACAAACACGCTATTTTTGAATATCCCATCGAGAGACTCTCACTGAAGCCTTTTCTTCCTAAGATGTCAGCATGCAACCTTGTCTGTGGACGATAAACAAGATGCAGACTGATAAAAGAAAATAAAGTGAGTACTGGACGGAGCAGTGAGTGACAACAACCCTGCCCACATGAAAGAGTACTGTTTGTAGTGGAAACCCGAAGTGGACCTAGGGTCCAGATACAGTGTCTGAAGGGTTACTTTTGGTTCCAAATACCAAAAGTGTTTGGTGGAAACGGGGCTTTAAACTGACCCTAATCTTGACCCCCTGTCTTTTAACCTAACCTTTCATAGCTAGCTAAATGCTATTTTTCTTTTCTTCTTGCATCTTCTTTAGGTTTTCCGTCTCCGGACCAAGGTGATACAATGCCTGTCTGTTTCGCACTGGGATGTACTCACAAGAGCAGCGGGTCTTGCTTTTTCTTTCACTTCCTGACTGATCAAAAGACCAGGAGTCTTATATTGTGTGAGAGGAGGTATGTAGTTAACTGAGCCATTTCTGTAGCTGATAGATGGAGTGTTTGGCCTTGTTGCACCCTTCAGTGCTGTGACTGACTGACTTGTCACGTTGATGTGTCAAGGTCTGAGGCAGTTAGGGTTGGGACAAAGAGGTCATGGTTATGGTCAGCGCTAGTTAATCACACCACAGTATGGCAGGACTAGGCTTTCGATGGGTACACTCTAGTACAGTGGTTCCCAGTTGGTCCAGCCACGGGGTCCAGATCATTCGTTCAAGTTTAAATATTCAGTGTCATACTTGTGTTTGGCCATGCCATAAAGCTACTTTGCTGTCTCTGATAAGTAGCTATCTGTTAGTCACTCACTCTACAGCAGACAACAGCACTTCAGAATAAAAGCTCTGAGACAGATATTCAATGTACTTCAAAATAAAGTGTGGGGGGTCCATTCAGAATGGATCTTTGACCCACTTTTGGACCGTGACCCACCAGTTGGGAACCACTGCTCTGATACCTACCAATGGATTCACACAAACCTAATGACACTACGACAAACTTACAACAATCTGTGCCCCTTTTGACTTGCAAAATTATCTTTTAAAATGAAAAACTCCATATGTGTGATTCACGGAGTAATTAAAACACGATACGCTGATCACTACACATATTTTTTCCAAAATAAGGTCCCATGGGGGACACCAGAAGGGGGGGGGACTTCACCTCTGTCTCAAAGCAGTATATGCTAATACAAGAAAGTTGCACATAAATGAAATGCAACAGATAAAGCAAGCAATGACATGTATCAACAACGTAATTAAGTCTAGAACTCTGATGTGTCTGCTCCTTCATAAATGTATTATATGATGATGATGATTTGAATAAACAATAAAAAAAGACAAAAACAGTGATGGTTAGCTGATCAAATAGTTAATACTATTGTGAAATATTCATCTCTCTGTTTTGACAACTCTCTGACACACTCCTGTGCTGTGGTGCATCAACACATTAATTTATCGTGTTCTTATCAACCCTAAATTCAGCTGGCTGTCTGAAAATGCTGGTTGCCCAACAGTATGCAGGTGGTCATGTGTATCGCTACATGGGAGATCAGTCGGCAAGCAGACAGTTTTTTGCAGAGTTTCTTGACAAGATACACTTTTTTTTCTCCACCCTGTCACACATACAGCATGGCAGCCACTTCCCAAGCAATTAAAAGCATTCCCACAAACAACACTACATTATTTATCACCATGACAGGCATCCACAACTCTCTTGTGATGCTCTATCTTTAAAGTTTGGTGTGAAAATGTCCACAAAAAAAGTTTAAATACAACAGATGCAGACCATACACAAGTCCAATTTCATTACTGTAACTTTGTCCTGTAGACACAAGCTTTCTACATAATTATCAGTGAAATAACTTGTTATTTCATGGATACAAAAGTGGCTCCAAAGTGTTGTCATCCAGTTACAGAAACATATAATTAAACACAGAACACTTAACATTTATTTCTACCACTTTGTGAAAGTGTAATGAAAAAAGACATCCTAAAAAAATTGTAATTACCAGCTGGATACAGAAGGCAAACCGTATTAAGGGCTAACCTAACATTATAAAGAGCATTAAAACAAAAAATCAGCAGCTGATCTCCCATTTATCATCTTCTCTCCGGAGAAATATGTCAAAGCACAAATGCACTTACATGCAGCCTATTAGCCATGTGAAACACAAAGCTACTTATATGAAAACCTTAGCCACTTAACATGGACTGCTATTGTAGCACTGTTGTCTCAACAAATATTGGATGGATTGCAATGAAATTGTGAACAGACTTTCATGTTCATTTAATGCCATCAATATGTCACAGTTTTAATTTGTCCATATTTTGGTTTATGACCAAATACACCAGCATGGTTGGTGACATACTAAACCAAGACGGTAAACCTGCTGAAAATCAGCATGTTAGCCTTTTTACTCTGAACATGTTAATATGCTTACATTAGCAATTAGCACTGGTGTGCCTACGTACAGGCTAACAGAGCTGCTAGCATAGATTTAAACTATTGTGGTCATTTAAAGTGTGGGAATCAGTCGTAAACCCGAAAATAAGTTAGCATTTTTGCACTTGTCTCAATGTCAGTGTTTTGTTTTTGTTTTTTTTTTGAGTTTTTGGTCAACTGCCTGAAATAAGGACTGTTGTTGTTCTACAACATAAAATATGTAGGTAAATACCCCACAAATAAACTTTGAAGCCTTTAGGCAGTTGCTAACAAGTGGCTAAATGAGACTACATAGCTTTACAGCCTTGTTGTGGTGGCAACATTAAGTCATACGACAGTTGCGCAGATAGAGTCGAACCTAACATTAGCTTTTTACTTCTGTCGATTGAATTTACACTTAAAAATCATAAAAGTGGTGTAAATTTATGAAAATTATCTTGCTGAATAATTTGTGTAAGTGTTAGAAACTTTTGTTTGCCACAGAGCTTTTTTTCTACAATATTCCAAAAATCCAAAGGGCTTTCTGATGAGGGAACCAGGGTGATGCTAACTTCCACATCGGCCTGCCAAAAATAAAAGTCGTCGATGTGACCAAAGTGTAGTTTGTTTGTGGGCTTACATTATGTTTTTGCTTCTGGTGGTTTCATTTATGTTCCAAAAATTATAAAAGGTGTTAATATGTGAGGACTAATGCTGAGCAAAACCTGTACCATAAACCTTTGTTTGCCACAGAGCTCATTTAGTCCAAAATTCACTGGGCTTTTTGACAAAGGAACCAGGGTGATGCTCACTTCCACACCAGCCTACAAAAAACACAAGTTGTCATTGCAGGACCCTGTATCTTCTGCGCATAGTGTGTAATTTATGTGTTCTGGGTAACTGTGGAACAGCTGGAGATATAAATGGCTCATTTTAAGATAAGGAGAACACAACAATTTGTATTTTCAGGTGATTAGAAACTAATAAAAGCATAGTTATGAAAAGTGTGCCATTTCTGCCTATAGATGTTCCTAAATGCTATACACTGGACCTTTAAACAAAAAAAAACATGGTATCAGTTTGTTTTGTACAAAGAAAGAACAATATGAAACAGTCGTTTTGAGATAATAAATCACAGTCTGAAGATAAGAAATAACGCTAAATATTAAATAGTGATAAGAGGATGAAGCGGTTAGAAGATGAATGAATGAATGAATGAATGAATGAATGAATGAATGAAAAGATTTTCAAATTTGTTGATACAACATGAGCGCGGGCTGATGCCACTTCCAGCTACCATCTTTGTTTGGCTGAGAAAAAGTAAGTTGGAAAACAGGTTACAAAGCTTTTTTGTTTTAATTTGCAGCTCGCTGAATAATTTTGTTGCAGCTGGATAGAGGAGTCTTTGAGGAAACAGGATATGTCTTCACAAAGGCAGTAAGTGTAGTTAAATGACCTGCAGCATTTTTCAAAGTCTGGCTTGCAATTTATCTTTGACAAAAACAGATGCTGTAGCTCTGTGACTTGAATGTAATCATCAATGCAGTCTCAGATGTATAGACAAGGATTAGTTGAGAGGCACAAACTGCTGTTTTATGGAAATGAACCAAAGGTGACTTTGTCTTCCTCAGCAGTGACCGACCCCTGCATTCAAAGAATGTTTGGACATGTCATTCATCATTCATTCGTCAGATTTTTTGTCCCCCAACACTGCTATTATGCTCACTGTCACCTGTTGTTACTCAGGGTGCATTTAAAAGCTTAGGCTTCGTGGGACATTCAGAGTGCCACAGTGTTGAATATTGGCTTTAGGACCCTAATTTCAGCTGTCAGATATACTGAGGTCAGACATTGAGGGGATATGGGTCGCTTAACTTCTCTAAAAGCCCTTTCAAGTGATGCAGGTTGTAATTTCATCTCGAGTGTGATGTTACAGAAACTTGAAAAGAAGATAGAAGCAATAAATTGTTCGTAATAAGCTACCATGCCAGGTTAGCAATCAAAGAGCAAAAGCAAGCAACTGCACAGCTGCCAACTCTCACACATTGACTGCAATTGACCCCAATCACATTTACTCACAATGCACCTCCTATTTATCACACTGTGAAAGTCTGAAAATATGCATTTACGACCTAAAGTTGTTTTCTCGCTCTCTGTCACTGGTCAATGTTTTTTTCATTTGTTGTCATGTTAATGAATGCATGAGTCAGAAGAGGGAACCAGTCTTCGTCTTGAGGGAATAATGTCTTTCATTTTATGTAGGGCTTCAATTATTGCCTATATTAATGATGAAAAAGTAAGAAAAATATATTCTAGAAGACTGTTCCTTTACTATACACAGCCCAGTCACAGAAAGAAAATATTCAGTTGTTTTCTAGTAAGACAAAGCTGCATTTCTTGCCAGGATATGCCATGAAAAGCATTTTGTTTTTCACTGAGACATCACTACGTCTTCTGCCAGAATACGCCACGAAAAATGGTTGTTTTTTTGGGAAGACACATCTGCATTTCCTGCCAGCTTATGCTATGAAAAACGGTTGGTTTTTTTCGTAAGACATCACTGGATTTTATGCCATGAAAAGCATTTGTTTTTCACCGAGACGTCACTATGTTGTCTGCCAGGATACGCCACGAAAAGCGCTTATTTTTTTACTGAGAAATTGCTGTGTTTCCAGATGGGATTGTGCCCCCCAAAATGGGCATTTTACGTCAAAACATGATCTTTTCCTAACTATAACCAATGGCTTTTTGTGCCTAAACCACACATTACAATGCCGACTTTTTTTCTGCCGACTGGATTACTATATTGGAACTTTGTTAAGCAAACCCAGCTGCCAGGTGTTCACTCCTGCATGATGAATAAATACCAGAGAAATGAAGGTTACAGTTCAGTAGTTATCAGAGAACGTGTACAATTGATTTTATTTTCATGTTTGGATTGGCATGACATTTGGTGTGCACATTCATCCTCCCAAGGTGCCAGAGCTGATTGATTTTGATGACCCCATGACCTCTCTTCTGACATAACCCTCTACATCAAGGTTCCTGTGGACAACAAAGCCTCTCAAAGTCTCCAAAATCTCTGAAAGTAGACACTAGATTCCCGTTAAACTTCATCTGCACATTCACATTCCCTAAAGGAACAGACCTATCGATAAGCTATGACCCATATAACCTTTGCTCTAAAACACTATCAGGCCAAACTTTCAATTGTCAGTCCTATGACCCCAAAGAACCCTCAGACACAAAGCTAGAATTCCACGTAGGTCAGGATTATCCTCTAGTTTCCAAGCTTTTAAATCCTGTTTACCTTCAGTTGTTTTTTCTTGTTGTATGCTATTTAGTAGTAGGGACCTAATATGCAGTCCCCCATCTGAAGCTGCAGTGACTTATTATTTCATTATTCTCTGGTTAGCCTATTGTATGAAAAATACTGTCATGATGTCTGAGTGAACACTTTCAGATTTTTTGGGATGTTATAGTTTCAAAAGCTATTTGAATGTTGATGGATTTATTGGCAATAAATTAAGACAGGCTGACAATGCCAGCTTTCACTCAGCCAATATGGCAGTCAATCATTGAATCTGTGATTCCTTCAGGGCTTTTTTTATTACACCATATGACTTTATATACCAAGCTGGTATCCAATAAAGTATGATATCTGCAAAGCGAGTTCCTTTAAAGAAAATGTGTGGTTTTCCAGCAGCCTACTCATTTTTATGGCAAAGATGGTTGTCACTTCACTGCTAAATCATTGTGACCTTGAATAATCACTTCCACGATTAATCACCACACTAAATTGCAATCAAGCAGTGTCAGCTAAGTGATGTCAACGTGCCTGACACAAAGTCCTGTATATCAGCTATCTATAGACTATTCATTTTGACCTGTCAAAAACAGGTGTTTCTAATAGCATTAATCATGACAGCATGCCATTTAGGTGTGCTATACTTTTGTTTTGATTAATGTTAATAATTACACCTCTAGTCATGGACAACATCTCCCACTGGCCGCCACATAACAGGTTGATTGGTGTATTTTTTTTTTGGCACAAAATACACCTATTCGGCTTTAGCTTTAAAGGAGCAGCAAATATCGCATCAATATGCTATGTAAAGCTATACCGGAGTAATGGTGTGTGTAATCCAAGCTTCTCTGCTAGTTGTCAGCCACGTTAATTCATGTGAGTCCCCGCGCTGACTAGCTAATCTTTGCTGCTCTGCAATGCACTCATTGTGTGGTTATACCCCCTCCCCATTTTACATTACTTCTGTCACTCTGTTTGCATTGTTGCTGTTGTTTGCACTGTTTGCGCTGTTAGCACCGTTAGCTGCTAGCCACTGGCTCAGTCACTTCCATGTTGAGAGCTGTGTGTAGACAACCTCTGAATCATAAGCTGTGTCTCAGTTCAGGGGCTGCAGCCTTTGAAGACCAATTGCGACACATCAGCACGACCAAGGCTGTCCCATTTCGAAGACTCCTTTAAATGTAAGAAACGCAGGCATCTTTCCCAGAATTTGGAGGATGCAACAGATGAATCCTTCATGGCCCAGCCACGTGCATTGCACATCGGTGACAATTATATATCAAGTTAAGTTAACTAACGGTTGTTGACTAGCTAACGGTTAACCGTTGTTAAGATTGCTATTAGCTAAAAGCACACAACTTGAGCAATCTTAATTGAATAAGTTTACCTGAAAACAGTCCTCCATCAGCCTGAAATATATCATCTGTGAATCATCTCCTCAAGTATTAAATTAAAATCTATATCTATAATAACAATCTCTGGGATTTAGCGCTAACTAACTCACTAGCTTACTCCTTCTTTCGTCAAGTGCAGCTCATTGCTAGGAAACAGCAACGCCAACAGGTTGGGGCAAGAACAACTGGCGATGCAACCAGAAAATCCTCAGTAGACCAGATCGCCCCATTTTGGAGACTCGGTTCGGTTCGGCTGATGCCTTCTTCAAAGGATGTGGCCGACATCTACCGCGAGGGCCGCATCCTTCAAAGGCTGCAGCCCTTGAATTGAGACACAGCTTATAGATTTGCTCTATCGTATAGAGCTCCTTTAACTATGCTGAACTGGTCTACTGTAAAAGGTTAAAGAAATGAACAACTGAAGTGAAACCCTTGCCTAAGTATGAGCAAAGATGAAAAAAAAAAGCTGGGAGCTGCTGGGTAAAAAATACTGCAGATTTGAATCCAGTTACCGCAGATTTGGTGTCACTAAGCGGTCTCACACAATGACTGCTGCGGAGGGCCTGTGATAGGCAGGTATAAAAATACAAAATGCTGAAGCTGCCTAGCACCGAGCTGAGATGTTTTTTCTTCCTCTCTTTCTTGTTTCAATCTCTTGTCTTTTTCAGCGTTTGGCTGAGTCAGACCTCCCACATAAAAGTGGCTTATTGTCAAAGTAAGGGGGGGAGTTATAGGGTGGATAAGAGGGAGGTAGAAGTAAAGATATAAATGGCGAAGGGATTTAGTCAGTATCAGCTCTCTGAAAGCAGCTTGTATCCGTTTCCTCCTTGTTGAAATGACTTCTTAGGCAGTGACCTTGCTCCTTCCTGCTCCCCTCTGGGGTCTTGATCTTTGAAAACTAAAAGTTCTGAAGTTGGGGTCAAAGGGCTGATCAACAGCTCGTTGGCATGTACCTGACCAGCCAATCACCCAAAATACAGTCCTTCTTTTTCTCTTACAATGAAGGAGAAAACAATGCAAATATAATCAGAGCGATGCTATTTTGGTGCTGTTAGATCTGAGTCATGAGTTAACAGGCAACAGCTTCTATCCCAGTGGGCATTTGATACATTTCATTTCGAGTAACAGCTCATATCAAATTTGATAAGCATGGCGCATTGCCGCCTGAAATGGAGTGCATAATCCTGTAAACAGGACACAGACAGAGAATCCTGGTTTTATCAGCATGCCGTGTCCTTTACCAAGGTGCTTCCTGGGCCTAAAAATACTTCACTTTCCACTTGTAATCAAACTCACACCACATATTGCTTATTACACTTGAGTGCTTATTAGTCTAATACGTTTGGCTTTTACATACTTGTGTGGGTGTCAGCATTAACTGTGTATGAGCATGTGGGTGTATTAATGATATCTTACTTGTAGTATTACAGTAAGTCTGCGTGTGGTTGACAGACACGCTGAATGTGTATTGGACTGGCTTACTCGTGTTTTATTTGCAGAATGAACCACACAATTCTTGCCTGCCCGACATGCCCGATTCAACAAAAAAGGGTCATAATCAGACACTGATGAAATCTAAATCAAAACAGAAGTTCTTATGAATCCTGCCAAGAATGGATACCCTGCAGCAATGTTAGTAATAGGCCTACATTAAGAATTCAGGTCTGCTCCCTTACTTATTTGCCCTACAATGACTCCAATATGTCTGAAAAGACTGACAGTTGTAGTATTCTCACTTTATAATATGAGTTAGATACGGAGCGCAGCATTTTGCTCAAGGGCGTATAAACTACAAACACTACTGCATCTGTGACACTTATGGGTCACTGAGGCCAGGTGTCTTCCAGTGTTATCACTTCAAGGACTTCATCCAGCTGCCTTAGACAAAATAACATGATTTTGGCAGGGTTTTTTCTCGCAAACATGCATGTTAAGTAGTTATCCTTCAAATCCATTTTAATGTAATTCATCATTGTTTGGCCTATGAAAACTATGTGAGTGGTTTAGTACAGTCTAGGCTAAAATATTGTGTGACAGGCAGGGCTGAATTAACACAATATGGGCCCCTGGAGCAAATATAAGCTGTTAGGCCCCTGTTGACCCTGATAGCGGTGCTCTGTGTATGTACATGTTGTCTCTAAATACCTCTTAAGTGTACAGTGCTGACTACAATATTTCATCGAGAGACCCATTAAACTAGAGCCTCTGGGTGGCTGGGGCATAGGGCAGGTACTCACTTGGTAAACCATTAGTCTTAGTGATAGATAGTATAAAAGTTAGATATAGGCCTGTATGTCTTAGTTTAGTGCATGGATGTCCCTGGTGCTTATTTATTGTATTTTTTAGAACATGTGCTTGTGCTTTAACTGGGCTGTACAAATTAAAATACCTGGGAGGACACTGTGAATTGAGCTGTTGATTTTGCTCTGATATACTCCAAAACTGCTACAATGGATATATTTTGCACTATAGAGTGTTGCAAGGATGAGGTTTTTTTGTAGGCTGATGTGGAAATCACCTTTGTTCCCTTTACAAAAAGCCAATGAGATTTTTCCATTGTCCAACTTCTTGTTTCTTCGAACAATAGGGCTCTCATTTTATTGTAGAGCATCAGATTGGATTTACAAATGCATGCAAAATATATGTGCTGCAAGTAAGACGTTTTGTTTGTAGGCTAGTGTGGAACTTAGCGTCGCTCTGGTTCCCTCGGCAAAAAGCCCTTTGGATTTTTGTAAAAAAAATAAGCTCTGTGGCAAACAAGTTCATGATACTTACACCTGTACTTACACCAGCAAGATAATTTTCACAAATTAGCACCATTTATTAAGATTTCTGAGGCATAAATGCAATCGCCAGAAGCAAAAAGCTAATGTTAGGCTAAAAACCTACTACACAAGTGTCACATGACTTAGCGTCACCACCACAACAAGGCTGTAAAGCTGAGTTCTGCATGATGATGTTTGTAGTCTCATTTAGGCACCTATTAGCAGTTGTCTTTTTTAAAGACACCTAAAGTCTTCAAAATTCATGAGTGGGGTATTTACCGACATAGTTTATGTCATAGAAAAAAACGTGAAAAGCCTGTGTAAACCACAGACCTTATTTCAGGCAGTTCGCCAAAAACCTATCAAAAAACCCACTGACTTTGAAATGAGTGCAAAAATGAAGATGAAGAAAATACAAAAGTGATACTAATAAAATAAGCATATTCATATGCCTACACCAACAGATGCACTTACTCTCATATACACAAGAAGTCTATCAACTGTCACTAAAGGCCACTCTGTAAAAGGAAGTTTTCAGTTGAGATTCAAAGACGTGAACACAGTCAGTTGATGTGATACTCAGTGGGCGGCTGTTCCAAAGTGGAGGAGTGAGAACTGAAAAGGCTCGATCACCTTTTGTTTTTAATCTGAACTCTGGAGCAGTTGCAAGACCCAGACTAGCAGACCTGAGGGGCCTAGTTTGATAGGAGAAGCTCATCTTGCACTACTTTACACTGGCAGAATTTAGCATGATGACCAGCCTAATTACGTTTTTGTTTTGTTACTGTATTACCTAAATGTGTGAATAAATGCAAGAAATGAAATTCAAATAGCACTTTTTTTCTGAGGCAGAACTAGGGGTGGGCCATAATATCTTGTTCACAATTATACCGGCATGTTTTTTAATATCATAAGAAAAATTCATATTGTGATATTCAATATTTGGACTTGTTGACAAATTGACGTCATACTGTTACCCTTAGCAACAACAAACATAGCTGAAAGCGCAATAATTAGCAACTCTGCAGTGGTTCCAAAAGAGAAGCAGCCTCAGTAATGTGGAATAAACTGTGACGTTCTGAATGTTTTATGAACAGCCCCAGACTTCTCAGACTCTTGTAGCGAGTGATTTTGTCGTAAACCTTTGGTGATGTAAACCTGCGTGATGCTCACGGCTCAACCAAAAACTACATAGGCCTATATGTGGATATGCGACAGTTATGGTATCATAACACCAGTTACAGCATGATGATTAGAGGAGAAATGGCAAAGCATAAAGGTCCAGGTGATATTTGGGAGCTGTTTAAATGTGTAATTTGTGGTAGATTTTATTTTGTTGAACTATTATTGAGTTACTGTTGTTGCTCACAAACAAAGTACGGGATATCATTTTTGATTATTTTTTACTGAATATTTGAAGGTGAACTGGTAAACTTGTAAAACTATATCACTTATTTAGTTGCAATACTGTTTTCTTAATAATAAAATATACATTTTTTTTTTTACTAATTTGTCATATCGTCAAGAATAGCGTTATCTCAAAAATACCCTGAATTATTGTGATATTATTTTAGGGCCATATCGCCGACCCCTTGGCAGGACCCCCAGACCCTGTTGCATTGTGCCCCCCCATCTCAAACCAAGTTACGGCCCTGCCTGAGATGCATGAGGTAGAGATGCTGAAATGGTTTTAGCCCATCAGTAAGTAATAGTAATTGATCACCCAGCCTGTTTATCAGTTTATTTCCTCTCTGAATGTTTTCAGTGCACTTGAAATAACTCAGCTGAGTGTCAGTATTTTATCATCCGAGCCTGGAGCTGGGAGCCAGGCCTAACATGTCAGGCCTAAGTGTCAGGGCAACCAGCAAGCGGCGCTTCAGCCCCAGCTCAACTCTGTGTGAGCCGCTGCCGCTGAATATGTCCAGAGAGGATCGAGTTACACTACGCCCCATGTTTAAGCCCCAGTCAGTGCGCCGTTAGCCGCAGGACAACAGAGGATAGGATAGGATACTGGCCGCCGGGGAACTGTCGGCTCCACACTCATGTAAGTGATCATTTTCCGACCAGTTTCCATCGAGGGAATGTTACTTTGGGGATATAACAACTTCAGCTTTTGCAAGAGTCGCCTTTGTTAGCTACACTGTCGCTAATGAGAGGAAAATACTCTGAGACGCCTGTTGTTGCTGTGGGTCACTAAGCAACAAAAGACGGTGTTAAAGCTGCTTTTAGTGTCTCGTTTCAACCATTAAGTATTTCCTGTGCACTATTTGTAGCCACCGTGGGTATTTTGTGACGTAAACCTGCCATACTGTGTAACTTCTTCACCGTGTCCCTGTCGGAAGCCTGTTGCTTTCTGGCTCCATGGATGAGATGGGAAAGAAGGAGGAGGAGGAGGAGTTGAGAAAAGCGGATTGTCCCAAGTGCCTGGGCGACTTTATTCAAAATACGAGCAAACCTGACAGGATTTACCAACAATACCTTTACTTCTATTGTAGTAAACGCTTTATTACGACCAGCAAGTGTTGAACTGGGACGTCTGCCCATTATTTTGGAGAAGAACCGCGCGACAAAATGACAACCCGTTATTATTAGCTATTTGTGGACACCGCAAAGCTCACACATGACTTCACCAACGATTATTCTCGGAGGCAAATGTCCTTCCGAAGCTCCAGTGTGTTTTGGGTTGAAGTCCACTGTGTAACAGTAGTTATTAATTTCCTTCGGCCTTCTGTGAATCATTACAAGCCACTGCAACCTTAAGAGTCAATCACTGCTGCTCATGCTTAAGAATCCCAACCACGTACCTTCAATGCATTTGAACGGACACATATGTCCCTGAAGGCAACACCTATAGCTAAACTTTATATAGCTATAGTCATATTATTGTAATAGCTCAAGAATAAATGGTGTAAACCCACTACTGGACAGCTTATAGAGACAAAATCACTGCCAAAAATCATAGTCTTAAATATATGTATACATGTGTACATATATGTACACATGTCCCTGAAGGCAACACCTATAACTAATATTTATATAGTTATAGCCATATTATTGTAATAGTTCAAGAAAAAAAATGGTGTAAGCCCATTACTGAACAACCTACAGAGACAAAATTACTGCTATAGCCCCAGGACCATATTGGAATACTATATTAATGTGTATTTATTAAACCTGAAGTGCATATATTTCTATTTTACTGGATACCAGTAGTCATTTGAATCATCATTTGGATGGTCATTTCAGTAGCAGTAATAGAGAAGTAAAGATAACTAGATACATGTAACACTAATATTGTTTCCCGCAACAATTTATTGTATCTGTACATGTATATTATTACAGAAAATTCAGCCGCTATCAAAAGTTAAGCCAGGGTGCAGTCTTAAAATGTCTTAAATTAGTTTTCTTAAAAAGTTTTGAATTGTCTTAAATTCAGATTCGATAGGTCTTAAATATTTTTGTCACATTACCGTGAAATTTTCTCTTACAAAGTCTTAAATTGTCTTAAATTCAGATTCAATAGGTCTGAAATATTTTCAGTTACATTACTGTGAAATTTTCTCTAGAAGAGTCTTAAATTGTCTCAAATTCAGATTCGATAGGTCTTAAATATTTTCAGTCACATTAGCGTGAAATTTTCTCTTGAAAAGTCTTAAATTGTCTTAAATTCAGATTCGATAGGTCTTAAATATTTTCAGTCACATTACCATGAAATTTTCTCCAGCCTGACAGATCCAGTGACACTTGGATCGGATTGGACAGACCGAAGAATTGCAAAAATAAATAGCATTTATGACAGCGAGCGATGTGATATTGTTTTCTTTTTACATTAAACACATTAAACGTAAACCCACCCAATTGTTATTTTTCCATACTATTCATTTTGAACTAACATCAGAGTGTTTACTTGGAAAGAGTACTCGCATGTGTACAGGTTTGGTCTTTTCTTAATACTACCTTAATTTCATATAAGGTAGTATTAGAAAGGTCTTTAAAAGTTTTACATTTAACGTGGTTACATCTGTAACCTGTAAGTTAAATTTTATACCAGTACAACAAAACAAACCCAATTATTTACAGGTTTGAGATAAATAAAACACAGCGGGCCACATACTGTATTTAGATAGCTCAGTAGTCAGTTTGAAAGTTATAAAGTGGTAGATGAAGCAAAAGAAATGAACGTAAACAAACCAGTGCTGTGGTGATCCTGTTTTCACATGTACTGAAGCTATTCTAAGAGCCTATACAGGGCTTTTAATTGTCTTACCAATCTCCTTTAATCGTGTAATGTCTCTCTCCCTGAGTCATGCTCGTAACAAAGCCACTTCTAAAGTCAAGTGTGATGTTCCCAAGATGGGAGTTGACAGCCATGACACCACTGATAACCGCATTAGTCAAATACAAAACACATACTACCTATTATCATTAGATGATGTGTCAAGGCTTTCACAGGCTATATTTACAAAGTCTGATTCAAGCCTGTGATAAATACATGCAGCACATGTCAGTTAATGGCAACATGTCAATGTATAGTCTGTCAAACATTGTAAATCAGATGTATGCAGAGCTATGGTGGGTCATCAAGGAATAGATAAATATCTATATTTTCAAAATTACAACTGGTGAGTGAAATGTTGACGTGGAGCTGCAACAATTAATTGGTAAGTCAGCTGTGAAAAAGAAATCAGCAATTACTTGATAATGATTTAATTGTTTTAGTTATTTTCTAGCAAGAATGCCAAATAGTTTGATGGATTCAGCTTCTCAAATGTGAGGATTTGCTGTTTTTCTTTGTCATACGTGATAGTAAACTGAATATATTTGCGTTTTAGACTGCTGGTTGAATAAAACAAGCTATTGCAATACATCATCTTGGGCTGTGGGAACTTCTAATGGGCATTTTCACCATTTTCTGACATTTTGTAGACACAACAATAAGTCGATTAATTGAGAAAAATAATCAGCAGGTAATCATATGATAAAAAGTAATACATGCAGCCCTATTAAGATGCAAGCAGGGTGTTGCACTAGTTTTAAAATAACTGATAAGACTGTTCGCCTGAATATGATTATTAATCACCAGAGTGTTGTTTCAGGAAGAAGTATGGCTATATTTATCTGATAGGAGTAAAATGGATAATCATATTCAATGCCGGCTGCAGACGTGCGGTGCATATTACAAAACTTCTGCAAAAGTGCACTGAACGAAGTCCCAGGAATGTAAATTACAAAATGTTAATCCATCAATAAGAGCATTAGTTAAATATAAGGGAACTAACAACCTACAGTCGATGTGTGCTCAAACAGACGCACTGCACCATCGCGCTGGGGACTCAGTAAATAGCCCACAGTTCTTCAGCACAATGGTTACTCTATGATGTTATGGTGAAGCATTCTTAAGAGATAAATATGGCCCTGACGGAACGGAAGTAAATCCATTTTCCCTTTCATGTTGACCTTTCGAATAGAGAGGTTTTAAGAAGTTGGGTGCAGAGGAGAATGAGCCGTTCCAGCTCTTACTTCCTGTTTGTATCAAGTGTGTTGTGGAAGTTCAAAAAAGATGAGTGAATTTGTGCCCTGATATTCACTTCTCTGACTGTTAAGGAAAAGACATAACACATTATGTTGTTCTTTACTTCCTGTTTGTATCAAGTGTGTTGTGGAAGTTCAAAAAAGATGAGTGAATTTGTGCCCTGATATTCACTTCTCTGACTGTTAAGGAAAAGACATAACACATTATGTTGTTCTTTACTTCCTGTTTGTATCAAGTGTGTTGTGGAAGTTCAAAAAAGATGAGTGAATTTGTGCCCTGATATTCACTTCTCTGACTGTTAAGGAAAAGACATAACACATTATGTTGTTCTTTGCAGGCCTTGGAAAAGGGGAAGAGTTTGAAATTGCTGTTAATGGGGAGAAATCACATTTACCTGGAGTTCTAAAAATGATAGAAACAATGGGTAAGTAATGTCTTTTATTGTTTAATGGCAGCCAGGTACAAAAGACTGAGTCAGTGTGTTATTTAGTATGATTGGAAATATATGATAAATAAATGATGGTTGTGAAGAAAGCAGTTTATGACTGTGTATCCTGTTTTTATCAAATGTTCTTCTCTCCTTCCTCTATCTCTGATTAAACAGGCTGCGCTTCAGTGTCGCCAATACTCAGTTTAATTAAGATTCAATACCATCATAATAAACAAGACAAAACATGAAATATTGCCTTCGCACGCTGTGTTATTTTTAATCTCCATATCTAAAATGAGCATTTTTTGCAGAGGGGTTCGGTCTAGTCAGTTGGGTGTCCGTCTTTGCTGGCTCTGCATCCATATTTGGCTCCTACTGGGAGTTTCTCTCAACCAGTGTAAGAGGCACTGGATTCAATTCAAGGCTTGTGGACTGCCAATGTTGCCATATCTGATAATGTTGCCATATACTTGATTGTTTGTTTGTCCCCATAGAGATTTATTTGTCCAACTGTCACGCATGGAGCCAAATTGGTGCTGCCAGCTTCTTTCTTTAAAGCCGCAATCTGTGGTCACTCTCAAGACTGGCGTGTTGACCGTGTACTTATGAGCTACCAACTGTAATGTGCAGGTTGGGGAAATGGTGTACTACACACCAGTTTTTGGTAGTGTGAGGATTGAGGATTAAATAATTTCAATTTTACCTCATACTTAAAGAAACTGTATTTGGAAGTAAGGAATTTAATTTAAAATGTGATATATTTTTAGTGAATCAAACGAAGACTGCAATTTTGACAATTTTAATAGTGTCATCCTTATGCTCTGCTCCAGGACCAGCCTGTCTGGAATACACTCTAATGCAAAAAGAGTACCACACACATGCATGCCACATTTTGGTAGGACTCCTCATTATGCTCACTGAGGCGGGGGCAATGAAAATGATAGGTACCTGCATAGGACCAGTGGCAAGCCAAAAAAACAAAACAAAAAAAAAAAAAAAAACCTGCTGAGGCCTCAGTGTTATTTGCTTGTTTACAACCTTTGCTCAAACAACAAAGCTTCTAAGTGCAAAAAGTGCTTTGGACCTTGTGCACGCCCTATTAGGTGTTAGTCACAGTTGGTGAGCTTTGGAAATTGCTTCATTTTTGTCCAGATGACGCTGGGCTGGCCCATCCTCACTAACAAGCCACTCTGGAGTTGCTCGATTGTGGGGCTTATGCAGGGTCCAGCAAGCAAACTGTGGAGGGTCTGCTTCTTTTATCTATTCCTCCTGATACCCATTCAGTGCTCCTGTGCAACCCACCATTGACCCTAAAGGCAAAAAAAGGAAACATTGCTATTCTGAAGACAAACAGTGCAAGTTTTTTTTTTCCCCTGTGGTACAAAACCCAATGCTACGTGATTTCAATATAGTAAGGTCTGTCAAGCACCAGCCGTACCTAAGCCTACAGGTTGAGATGTGTGGCTCTCTCCATCTCTCCTCTATGCTTATTTACATATAATTGTAAACAAAGAAATAAGTTAAATAAGGTACGGAATACTATATATATATTTGGAAAAGTATGTGGCATAAAGCAAAACTAAATAAGGATATTTAAATGAAAAAATGAGGCCATGTCCAAACACCCTTCCCCGTCTCGCTATCTCTGCCCATGCACTGATAAAGCCTCTGTCCTCATCACCTCTCTCTACCTCTATCTCTCCCACGCCTGCTTCTCCCTGCATCCACTCCTTCACTCGGGCCGGCGCTGTCACTGAAATATGCGACGGATTGCAGATACACAGCGTGCCTTGCAGGCGGTGGAGCGTCTCCAGGCCAAACTGAAGGAGCGGGGGGAGGTGCCCACTGAGGAGAAGCTCAGCCTGCTCAAATCAGTGCTCCAGAGCCCCCTCTTCCACCAGATCCTGGCCTTGCAGAAGTCCGTCCAGCAAATCAGAGACCAGGTAAATGTCACAATATCTGACTTTATCCAGGTTTTGTCATCGTAGCCTGTAGGCCCACGCATTCATGATAATACAATAAACAATACTATTTCACCTATTAAGAGTTGTTCAGTTTTAATTGACATGTAAACAATGCAGTACTCATTACTGAGCCTGTGAGGCTGTCGACATGTTAAATTAGAATGGCAGTGCTGAATTCACCTAAGTGGTGCTGGGTTCCCAGGGTGCTATGGCCCCATGAAAGGTCATTAAGAGGTTACAAGGTTATGGCCATTTAGAGTTCTGCCTGCATTAATAGTATATGAGTATAAACTGCCAAAATGCCAGATGGCAGCATCACTTTGTGTTAGCACATAACTAATATAAAGAGAAGTCGTCCTGTTTGATGAGAAATAAGAGCTAGTTTATCTGTTTTTATTATCATCATGTTGGATGAGGTGGGACTCAGGCAGAGGTAATATAAAGTGACAGTCATAGTTGTTGTGTTTGTGTAGAGAAGTGCTTACACCCTGCAGACTATGAAGACACCAAACACCAACACCCATGGCTTAGCTCTGGTGACATTTTGATGTTTAGATATGAACCTACCCAGACCTAGAAGGCAAGATAAAATCAGAATATATGTGTCAGTTACAATGGATTCTGATATTAAAGGATAGGTTTGCAGTTTTTCAGGTTTATCTTTAAACAACATTAGCTTGCCCATATGTACACTGAAAGAGTTACTGGTCGCTGTTGGTAGTGGCCACAAAGAGTTCCCATCCTTGAGAGGGTACTTTGCCGATTTACAGTGTGGGTTGTATGTGTAAATGAACTGTGGTAAACTTCCCTCTGTTGAACCAGTGCCTAGATCTCCCTGTTCCCCTCCCAGCAAAGCTCCATCGAGTGACGCAAAACATGCCATTCAGAGGAGTTTCGCTGGCTCTCGGGCTGTTGCTCAAACTATAGGATATACTTCCACATTTTCACCTGCCACACATGCCGCCACCACGGACACAAAGAGTATAGCAGTGGATCGAGACACCACCACCCAAAAGTTAGATGAATCTCTGAACAAATGTTAAAACTAAGCAGTGCTGATCAAATATAAACCAAAATTCTGTTACCGTGTACCTATTTCTCACCTTAAATGTTCTTTAGAAACATATTTTAGTGCACAGGAAGCGGGCACCATACTGTTTCCTGCAAAAATTGAGATCAAATTTTTCTTGCATCGTGTTTTCAGAAACATGTTTTAGCTTACTTTTTAACTGTAATACAAGATCGTTTGTTACCAGCTGGCCAACATTGTGTTAAACAGACAAGTTTACATTACGTCACCTAACAGCAGGAGTGTTTATTGGTCTGCTACGGCGCTGTGCATTCTGGTAGTTGTAGGTTTTCTACCTCTTGGGCAAAAACAAAAGCCACAGCCCTTTTTCTCTGTTTTCTCTACCCATTTACCAACAATTTCAAAAGTGTTTGCGTCTTTCTACTGCATAGACAGCCCAGTTTTATAAAAAAAAAAGTAGGGGTGTCAATCGATTAAAATATTCAATTGCGATTAATAGCATAATTGTCCATAGTTAACTCCCAATTAATCCCACATTTTTTATCTGTTAGAAATGTACCTTGAAGGGATATTTTTCGAGTTTTTAATACTATTATCAACATGGAAGTGAACAAAAATGCTTGATTTATGCAAATGTATGTTTAGTATTAATGCAACAATCCAAAATGATGACAAATGCTGTCCAGAATATTCTCCACAGTAACCTCAAAGGTACTGTATGCTCAAAAAATATGCTGAACGCACACCATGGCAAATTCAAGCCCAACAAGCAACAACAGATAGACATATTAACCTGAATGTAACATTACTTAGCAATACTAACACAATGTAGTGTCCAGTGTTACACTTGTAAAGGTTAACTAAGCATCCCGTTTTTAATTAGCTCGACGTACTCCAGTGGTAACTCAATTCACATTGTCAGTAAATGAGAATAACTTTGGTATTGTTAAAAGAACCATCAGGCAGGGCTTTGAAGTTGAATTGCCACCAAGAGACACCTTTCTTTATCCATATCTGCTCACAGAGCTTTGTTCCTTCTTGCCATCCACAACGTCACTGCTGCATCGTTTTCTGATTTCCCAACTATGGGGTGGGCCGAGGGTCATAATTACAGAGGGCACATGCATTAATTGCACATCAAAAGAATTAGTGGCATTAAAAGGAATTTGCATTAACTTGTTATTAACACTTTAACATAAACAGCTCTAGTAAAAAGAGAATCCTTCCTGCAGTGAAATACTTCTTCAAGTGGTTCCAATGTAGGTGATGGGCGACAAATAACAATGTAGGAAATACAAGACTTCAGCAGTCTGAATTAGCCAAATTAAGTGGTGGTACTCCCATGTTAGTTGTTTCACAAACTGTGTTTCCTTGCTGACCTATGAAGGAATATCAACACAAAGAGGGAATTTTGTGACCTTTCATGACTTAATCAAACTAACACAGGCTGTTAAAGCCTCATATTAGCTTTGGCTGATCTTCACAATGCATTTTTGCACACGACTGTGGAATCACATTAAGAAGGGCAAGCAAAACAACTGCAGCATGTTATAATGCTTTGATGTACATATGGGCTTGTAAGTATTGTTTTAAGACTGATTTGAAGTCACATGTCAGTGGTTACATAATAACGGCACCATTGATCAGAGGGAGGTACAACTGAAAGTGCTGCATTACCTGTATCACAGCAAGACTACAATATTTCCCACACCCATATTCTCCACAATTGCTACTGCCTTTATCTTCTCTGTTTCCTGGGTGACCTCACTGATTCTGTTTTTGGCTCGCTCACACCCCCACCAATTTTAAATCCCCATCCCCAATAGTGTTGCTGCTATGGCCAAATTGCTGTCAGGGTTCACATGAGCTAGATATAATATGGGTACACGAGCAGAGATAGTTGGTCTAAGTCAGGAACTCTTTTTCAAGCTGATTCTTTCCATTGAGAATAGAACATTTGAGTGGAAGGAAGGAGCTCTTAAGTCACAGTGGAAAGGGGCCAGGGTAAGCGTTTGAGAAATAGAGACGAAAATATGTGAGCTATGCGGTGGGAGGCAGGGATGCTAGAGCTTTTTACCCCTTGTGGAATTTAGATTATAAAAGCCCTGCTGGCATTTTTGTGTGCTGGCGATTTAGCTTATTTCAAAAGAGGTACATTCCTACTGTGTGTGTGTGTGTGTGTGTGTGTGTGTGTGTGTGTGTGTGTGCTGATGTGTGTGTTTGTTTTACTAAGCAAAATTTATCAAGCAGCCATTCATCATAAATTCCCCTCAGATCTTGAAATGGACCCATTCCACATTGTAAAAATGGTAAAGAGATGTGTTTGAAAAACTGCAACAAGTCAGTGTTAGGTTTTTATAGAGCTCCCAAACCCAACTGCACTTGTTTGGCCCCCTTTAAGCAGAACCAATTTGGAGAGAGGGTGCGTTTTCTGTTTTGTTTTGAGACAAGAGCCAGACACATAAACACACACTGTCCGTCTTCTGGCTCTGCTAGTTAGGCCATGCACAGCCCATGTCGCTATGGCGACAAGGCCCCACTCTCCAATGGGAAAGAGGCCGCTGTGTGAAGTGGGGCAGAAACAATTTCTTAAATGTGCAAGAACCAAACTGGAACTTTAATCCTCTTAGCCAGGCCCCAGCTAACAAAGCTCATGCATGAGGACAGCAACTTAGCAGCATGCTACGCTAAGTTAGCCCAGCCCATAGGGTTTTTGTTTGCAGTGTGCAGCACTAATGTGTCCTGTCCAATGGAGTTTTGTTTCTCAGGACTAATCTGGGACTGTATTTGAACGAGCCATAATTTACAGTACACGTTTCCAAAGCTGAAAGTTGTGCAGTTAACTTCTCAAAATGCAAATGCGCAAGTTCACAAGGACAGCTTTAGCTTGGCAATGCCATATGCCAAATGGAGTGTTTATGAAATTATTGCTGTGTATTATGTCCGTCCTTTTGAATCCATTTCAGTGGTCATAAACATTATGCCCTTTGGCTAATGAAATTGGAAAAACACTGTTTTATGTAGTTGTCTCGTTCATGTAATTCATCTGTCACACAAGTAAAGTCATTGCTGTAATTAAAACCCAAGCATATTAAGGCATCCAGATGGCCAGTGATGCTTTTCCCCCACCATGATAGAAATATTGTATTTGGAGCCTAGTCATTGCTGGAACATCAGCTAAGAGCCATTATACCCTGAAGGATTAGGCTGCCATAGATCCAGCTAATCATGGTAGGATAACAAACTGTCTGGCATCCCAGTGGTTTCAGACACTCAGACTTCAGGGTTTTGGTGTCTAAAATTAAACTTGCTAAATGTTTACCTCCACAGTAGGAATGAGTCATGATATTTTGTTTTTTTCTTTGAACTTTTAATTATCTTTGATTGGATTATCGCCAGTAATTGCTGCTCTCTGCAGGAACATTTTGCAGAAACACAAAGCTGTTATGTAGCTGCAGACTGGAAACCTAACACACAGCATAACATTTATGTTAAGGTGAAAATACAAATCAGAATAATCTGTCAGTGCAACATCTGTTGTTTTCAACGTAACTCACTGCATGTTTATGTCTTTATTTTTCCAGGGGAGTGTATCAGCGTCACGTGCGAGTGACCTTGACGATCACGTGGCAGCAGTCAAGCCCAATGGCGGTCATGTTTCCTACGCAGAAATATCAGCTTCTACACTCATCAATGGCAAGACATCATCTGAAGAATTCGAACACGTGATTCACTCCATGGCACAGGTATAGACAACTGAAAAGCCATTTAATTGGCCTATATGTTTTAATACACACACAAAAATCAACACCTCATCTATAAACAGCTTGATTACCTTGAATAGGTCTTTCTTAACTCACATCAAATATTCAAAGATAGTCAAAGATGAGATCTACAGGCTGCACGCTGTGTTCTTTACTCTTGAGGCACTTCAAATAGACTTCTAAAGGCTGCCTGCAGCTTTGATGCTATGCTGAATCAGTATGGGGCCAAATTGTATACACTGCATATGCGTGTGTGTATGACCCAGGGGCGATTCGTGACGCACGTGGACCTGCTGAAGCCAGCGTCAGGAGGCCTGGGGTTCAGCGTGGTGGGCCTGAAGAGCGAGAACCGCGGAGAGCTCGGCATCTTCATACAGGAAATTCAACCGGGAAGTGTGGCTGACTGGTATGTGAGAATCAACATGCCATCATTCAAAGACTGATTTGAATCTTAGCACATAAAGTCAACATTCCAGAAAAGTTTTTCAATATTTGGACGATGAAATAAAATTGAAATAGAATTAAGGAATTAGAGAAGTCCATTTCCATCTTACAAATTGGCCATTTTACCAGAAAGGAACGTTTTTACAACTTGTTTGAATTCAATATTTTTGCAGAGACTGTGGCTTTCTGATGTTTTCTGAAAATTAAAACTACTTTTCAAGCCTTCAAAACATCTCAGAGCTTGCTTGCAATAATGTTACTCAAACAGGAACATAACTAAATGTGTAGTTATTACCTGCACATTTCTGTCTGAGAGAAATTTGACAAAAACTGGAAAAATTGTAAGAACAAATGACAAAGTTACACTGTCAGCGAGTAGACAGTGAAATATTCTTTTACTCTCTGTGAAAATGAGGAAATAGATGAGAGTAATTACCTGATCAGAGGCAGAATTAGAATTAGAATCAGAGACTTTGACACCATTTATCGCATTATGTCCTGCTCTTTCACCATGACACTGCATACTCCTCTCCCCTACAGCGACGGGAAGCTCAGAGAAGCTGACCAGATCTTAGCCATCAATGGCCAGCCCCTGGACAACACAGTGACCCACCAGCAGGCTATAGCCATCCTGCAGAGTGCTGCGGAGAGGGTGCAGCTCACGGTGGCAAGAGGTCCGATACCTCAGCTGGCCAGTCCGGCGGTGTCGCGCACGCCTTCTGCTGCCAGTACACTGTCAGCCAACTCCAGCGCGGTACAGATACATATTCACACTAATGTCACGAGTGAAACTTGCAATTTTACGCCCACTTGTTTAGTTTGAGAAGAAATGTGCAAACAGATCTTTGCAAGAAATGTGGAATAGGTGCACAAACTGACAAGATCCGCATGAAGAGACTACCTACACACATGCTTGCTTTGAGTGTAGCACACATGGAACATAATCACACAGATACACAGAGACACAACTGAGCAGAGAAGTAGCTCCTGCAATCCAACAAGACACACAGCGAACACAAATACTTGCTTTGTGTCAGAAAAAATGCAGCTTTGCTAAAACTACTGATTAAAAGTTATTCTATTTTTACACTGGACAAGACAACACTATATCTCAGGAAAAAACACCATCTGCATTTTTCAGCCAAAGCCTGATCTGACATTTTTGGTTGGATAAATAAATCTCTTTCTACAGTACATTCATTATCTTTACTGTTTCCTCTCTTTTACTGTGCCTAGTGGCAGCACGTGGAAACGATTGAGCTGGTCAACGATGGCACTGGTCTTGGCTTTGGTATTGTGGGAGGAAAGACCACCGGGGTTATTGTCAAAACCATCCTTCCTGGAGGCATAGCTGATCAGGTGACTGCACAAATGCATTGCCACTTTCTTTTGGAATTCGCTTTCAGAGAGTTTCGCATTGTTTATGCAGTGTAAAAGGCATTTTTTTAATGTTCCAGAGAGACGACTGTTGTCAGTTAGGTATAATAAGAACTGTAAGCAAGCACATAATTAACTGTCACTCTCATCTTTTGTTTGGAACTGAGAGTGTCATTATGGGTTTGATTTCCAGTGAAGCTACATGATCTAAGTCAGAAAAATACTTTTTTTTTTACCTCAGGATGGCCGCCTGCGCAGTGGAGACCACATCCTGAGAATAGGAGACACTGACCTGCACGGCATGGGCAGCGAGCAGGTGGCGCAGGTCCTCAGGCAGTGTGGCAACAGGGTGAAGCTGGTGGTTACTCGGGGTCCCGTGGACGAGAATCCCTCCCTCTCTGCCGTCATGCCTGTGGTGCTCCCCACTGTCAACGAACAGGTTAGAAGGGCTGTTTGACTCTGAACCAAGAATATGGCAGGCATTTGATACAAACTCTTACAATATGGAAATGTCACACACTCAAATGGTTTCATTATTCGGAGGATCACTGTAGTACAGCATGTTCTCTGTAACAAATGATCAAACAGATGATTGATCACCATGTCCGACACACACAGAGGTATACGCTGAAAACAAGAACACTAAGGACTTAAAGTTCAGGTCTTTCATCTCCACTTGTATCCTTTTCGTACTCTTGACAGCTCTGAATAAATGGATTTTAAGAAAATAACATGTTACATCACCTGTGACTCACACGTTGGAGAGCAAACATTGCTTTACTTACTCAAAAAACCGCACTTAAAAACAGCAATTTCATGGCTATTCTCAACACTCAGCCCTATTTAAACATGAATGAAATTCAGTGACTCACTCTACGAATGACATCATATCCTTTTGATCGCACACATTAGTGTTTTTATGGCTACCAGGTTCAAAGCACTCATTGTTAACGTACACAAAAAAAGTATTTTGGTGCCCGCGTGGTGCAGCTGGATGACATTGTGCCATGACTTGCTTTTCTTCTGCTGTCAAGTGAATCATCCTTTACTTTTATTTGGTTTATTTGTCATTCCCATTAATCTTTTCACAGGGCTACGAGGAAGAGGAGGATGAGGCATTTGATGTGAGCCTTACCAAAAACACACAGGGGCTGGGGATCACTATTGCAGGCTATGTTGGAGATAAAAATTCAGGTGAGAAATGTCAGACTGCCTTTAAAGAATAGATGACCATTTAAATTTAATTATCATACTGATGGTTTACTACCTCTGTGCTTCACTAAATACACATTAAAGCTGCGATGACTCATATTTTTCTAGCCTGTAAACAATCGATGAAATGTATAATATGAAAGGGGCTGGTCATAGTGATAGCTCAGGTAGCGTTTTAGCATCTTTCAGCTAATTGTTTTGTTTTCTAGGCCAGTGAACTCTGCTTTTATCAAGCCGTAGCAGCTCTTTTCAGCAGATGAAGCTCTGATAAAACCACATTACAACACACATTACTTCTATCCAACACCAAATGGTGGACAGACAAAGATAGCTTGGAGCATTTAGCAGCAAAAGAGACAGAGTGCAAACACAGCTAATGCGTTCAGATTGAATCAGGCAGGACAGGTGGACGCCAGATTGGATATCGTTTTAGTGGACGATAGCAGGACAGTAAAATTAGGAGAGGCTAGCAGAGAATATCACCGACGGCAGGTGTAGATGGCACTTGCATTAAACAGACACACACAGCTTCAAAAGAATGTCATTGTTGCTCCATGTCTGCTGGATGTGACTGTTTGCTCATATATTAGCTCCAATTAATTTATAGTAGGTAGTGTCAGTGTCAGTGTTTTTAGCATTTCCACTGCCCCCAAACTGTCCAAAATAATTTCAACTTTAAAAAATCCTCTCACTTTGATTTCCCTTTAAAATGTAGCAGTTAGGCACAGTATATTGGGACAGACCACAGACAGCCTTTCATTCTAAGCTGCTGTATTCATCGTATGGAATTGAATATTAAATGGCTTTGGCTCGAAATTCTTTATTTTTCAAGGTTAGCCTAAGTACGCTGGGTTCATCACATCATTGTTTATGACTTATGTAATATTAAAACAGGCTCACTAATGCTGACTTTTGACATCAAAGTGAAACATCTGTTTGCTCTTCTCCTTGGGTCTTATTTAAAGTCATGATTCATGGCTATGTTCCTCATCTCTTTAATTTTTTTGTACCTGTTCTGACTCCTCAGAGCCCTCTGGCATTTTTGTTAAGAGCATAACAAAAGACAGTGCCGTAGATCAAGATGGCCGTATTCATGTCGGAGACCAGATAATAGCTGTAAGTACCCTAATTATGCTCTTTGTAGCTATTACTATTTCCTCTGTCTTCAGTGGCATGAGGTAAAATATGCAGTGAATGTTTAATATAATCTATTATAGTGATCACATTTAGTCAATGGAGGGTAATTATGAGATGCATAATGAATAATTCACAATTAACTGATAGTTCATAAAGTGTTTTGAGTCTTGAATTGGCACACAGAGCAATTAAGATTTTTTTTTGCATTACTGTAGGACATTAACAATGGAGTTAAACTGTGTGTAATTTCTTGGATCATTTCAAACATGAGTTAATGTTGCCCTGTGATTTCCGAAGTTCTCACAAACTCATGTTTTGTTCTGGTGTGTATGTGCTTGATTAAGTTTTGTTCCTAAGCGTAAATGATAATGTGCTTTGGGACCCTACTTAGGAACTTACTGAACACTTAATTGACTGTGAATTCTTTAACTTATGCAGTATTTACCTGTCTTAAATGATGGAAATAATTAAAGCCAATAGCTAAAATAGATGGGAATACCCATGTGCAGCAATCTGTTTCTATGCCTGCTGGTGTTTATAATCACTTTGATTAATGTTGTTTCAATTTCACCTCTATCAACAAGAATATAGATGGCAAGTCAGCACACTCACACTGTCAGCACAAGCTGTTCTGGCCCTTGTTTAATCCACGGGCTCATGAATGATCGCCCTCTGCAGGTCGATGGCGTAAACATCCAGGGATACACCAATCAGCAGGCAGTGGAGGTGCTCAGACACACGGGCCAGACAGTCCACCTTAAGCTGATCCGGCGGGGCTTCAGGCCTGATGAGATCCCCCCCGCCGTGGCCCCCAGTGTCACCATCCTGCCCCCTTCCACCACCATTCCCACCACAACCATGGTCATGATGGAGCTGGAGCTGGAGAGGAAGGTGGCTGAGGAGGCTGCTCAAGGTAGGAGGGATGAAGTGCGAGAAATTTAATGAGGACAGACGAAAACACATTCCTTGTTACTCATCGCCCTGTCAAAAAAAGGTGTCATTTGATGTGTAAATGCAGCTCAGACAGGATGATGCAGTAACGAGTGACTCCAAATGGAAATTTCAGTCATTTTTATCAATATAGCTAAAATCCAGAAACAGAGCTATCTCTATGAAAAACACTGATTTCACTTTTACTCAAATGCAGTCCAAATTGATGTCAACATTTTGATTCATTAATGACAAAGGTGGCCCGCTACTGAATATGCAGCAGGTGTCGTTATCACACCAGAAAGGATTTATTTGTTAATATTTTGTGAAAACATTTTTCACCGTTCTTAATACCAAAAAATGAATCACTTTTTGTCTGTTAGAGGGCTCCTCCTAATAACAGCAATAGAACAAGTACGCCCACATTACTGGCAATCTTTTCCTAATAAGAGAGGGAAATGCAGTCATTATTAATAATAACTGACAGAGGCCAGGAGGACTAAACTATTTCTTCTAACATTAAAAAAAGGGAAAAGACACTTTGTGAAACAATTTCTGTCAAGTCTTGCCACCCTCATTCATTATTATATTGCACTGGCTGGACTGACTCAACAGCAAAGAAAGAACCCAGAGCTTTCCATCAAGTTTAGACCCTGAAATATATCCAGTAATAAATCAACATATGATGCTCAACACTTGACAGGCATCCACATAATTTAAGACATTGAGAGCTGAGTTACAACTGAGGTCTGCATATGTGTGCCGGTACCCACTAAATACTTAGTGGTTTTTTTTTTGTTTGTTTGTTTGTTTTTTAAACAACTTCTTGCATTTTGAAATGTTAACATCTTATGAAACAGACAGAGAGTAAACAGAAAGATCCTCGTCCCCCGCTGTGTTGACAGGACCTCCAGGCTAGCACAGAAGCAAGAAAAGCAACTTGCATAAGTTGTCAATAGTGATAGATGGAGCTTGAAAGTGATTCGATCTGGCAACACAAAGTTCTAGCCCAAAAACCTGCAGAAAAACTAGCAGCTATCAGTTGACAGACAAAGGAGGCCAGGATTTTCTTGGCGGATGTGAACACTGTCAGTACAACAAAAAAATCAATTACAGAGGTTTGAGCTTTTGAGTATTATAGATGATAAAGAGGACTAAATTAGTGTATCCCTGTATTATATGTGTTTGTATCCCTAGAACTCTCTTATTAAAAACACAAAATAGTTTGGTAAGTAAGAATATATTTAAGCTAACCTACAGGGCATGAGATCATGGGCTTGATGTACAAAGTTGTAATAGGTTGTTAAATTGTTGGGATTAACGAAAGAAATTTAACTACTCACTTAAATTGTTGTCAAGACAGTCTTAAGGTTCTTGAGCTCCTTTTCTCATACCAAACTGGCTAGTATTAGTTTTATGTTAGCACTTAAAAGGTGCTGATGTACAGTGTAGACTATGTCTTGCTCGGGCGCATAGTAATTTCATGGGCGACCACTTCGGTGCCCTGTGGAACTCCAAAGACATAAACAGTAGCATTAAGTTGTAAAAAAAAAAAAAAAAAGCACCAGGGTCATTAAACAGATATTTGAAGTCCTGGAATGTTTAGAGTCTGTCATTATAGATAGATAACATCAGCAAGAGCACGTTCTTTATATCCTTTTTCGGACCAATAAGGACGTGAGATAGGAAATGCTCAAACTATTTCAGAAGAATGAAGTAGTAGAGTATCAAGTAAAAAGAAACTATTTCAAGTAATTTCTGCATTGTTGTGTATTTGTGTGTGTGTGTGTGTGTGTGTGTGTGTGTGTGTGTGTGTGCTCTTTGTGGAAAGTAGATGACTTTTTTCCAGTGGCTGTGTACCTGTACTGTTATGCGTCTGTGCCGCTGCCTGCTTCTGTCTGTCTCACTCTTCATTGTGTGTTTACAGTCACCACAGATGAAAAGGCGCTGCAGACAAAGAGTGAAGGATCTGATGTCAGCCCAGCCACGGATCAGCTAACAGAAGACAAACATGGTAGGAGGCTGGGATTCTTCTTTAAGTACACCAGCAGAGATACTGGGCACACATCTGACAGATAAGGGTCATTGTTGTCAGGAAGACACTGACGAGTAAAACACACAGAGAGGAAATACTGAGACGGATGTTGTTGTTAGTTTCACAGACAGTGCTGAAGTTTTTAAATATTTTAGTATGCGCTGATAAAAATTGTATTTTTTTTTTTTTTTTTGCGGGTCTGATCTCAAAAACATGATAAATACTTAGCAAATAGTTAGGAATGTATGCTGCCTTGCTGGCTGTGAATAGTTTATCACAAATTTGCCTTTTATGTTGTTTTGTATATTAATACAAGAATTTTGTATTGTGTTTTCCAAGGGATGAAGCTAACAGCCTTTGAAGAGGAGGAACTAATGAAGAAGTGGCAAGAGATTCTGGGTCCAACTAATGAAGTTGTTGTAAGTTTCTTTTTCAAAGTGAATTCCTTTTTCTCGTGCATCAAATTATACTCACCAGTACTTGGTTCCTGGGCAATTACTTCCTAATGGTTAACAGCTCCAAACTGGTATCTTTAAGGGAAAAATGACCTGAGTCATTACAAAAATGATTGAGCCATTAATACACTTAAAGTGAAATAATAATCCCTTATCACAGCAAAATGTTTCACCTGCTAACTGAGATGTGATGTTTGTGTTTTATACCCCAGGTAGCTCAGGTGGAGAAGTTCAGTGAGAGCAGTGGCCTGGGTATCAGTCTGGAAGCCAACAGTGGGCATCATTACATCCGCTCTGTTCTACCTGAGGGACCTGTCGGTCGCTGTGGAAAGCTGTTCAGTGGAGATGAACTGCTTGAGGTGCGTGGTTCCTTAAATGAAAGAGAGCTTTTTATCAACAACAGTATAAACCTTTATATGTGGCATTTGCCATTTTTGCTGTTAATACTTTGAAAGGTTCAGAATCTACATTTAGTTTGTGTTACTACATATACACATACCAGAGCTAAATGACTTAAAGAGATAGGTCAGATTTTTTTGAAGTGGGGTTGTATGAGGTACTCCATAGTCAGTGTATTACTTAGTAAGTAGATGAGGGTCAGCGCAGACATGAGCACCGCCACAGAAGCTAAGCAACGTACCGCTCGGGGCGCGGGGTGCAGCAGTATGTATTTTAGCCACCCAAAAAAAGTTCCGCATAAAAAATTTGTATCAGTTATGTGCTATATTTAGAATATTTTCATCGCTTTAACTTGCTGTCAGAGCCCTTTCAGACAGGGAACTAAAGCTGTTATGTCACTCTCCTTAAAGCCACCAGACTGCATTGACAAACACAGTTATGGTTGAACACAGGAGCTGTTTAGGTGCCAGTGCCTTGATCGGTAGTTTGTTTGTGTAATTGTGTGACTTTGGTGAATCAAACTAACCTTTTGAAACAACAAAGTCACACAATAACACAAACAAATGAACCGATCAAAGCAGCTGTAGACAAGCAACTCCCGTGTTCTGTGAGGTAAAATTACTGTTTTTGTCAGTGGAGTCTGGCTTTGAGGAGAGCACAGATAAAGTTCCCTGTCAGAAACGGTCATCTACTGTGAGTAATGCATTAACTATGTATAAGTACCTCATACAGCCGCACTTCAAAAAATTTGTCCCCTTAAATAGATCAGGTGGCCAGAGAGGTGACTTCATATAAATGCAAATGTTGCTCTGTGTCTGCTGGATTTGAAAGTATGCAACTGTTGGCTAACACATTTGTAAAACTTTGTTCACTGCCCTTGAGTGTCTCAAAAATCAATTAAAGCTGCTTTAAACTTTAGCTATTGTTCTACTAACCTCTCCTTTCTTAGGTCAATGGTATATCCCTGATTGGTGAAACCCACAAGGAAGTAGTCAGAATCTTGAAGGAGCTTCCACTTTGCGTATACATGACATGCTGTAGGCCCGCCCCTCGCCTGCAGACTGACATGGATGCTGTCCAGCCAGAATCTGAGACTTTGTCTACAGTGTCTAAATTAAAGGTACTGCATTTGCACTGCTGAGCTTTGGCAATTTTACTCATGTGTTATCTCTGAAATGCAGATTTTTCAACTGTGATGACTCATCATGACACAGATTTCGTCGAGTATTATGTTTAAGAGAAAAAACCTTTAGAAAGTGACTGAAGCTTTGCCCTCTCAAGGCTAAAAACATGCAGGCTATTGCAGCAGATGATGCATATAAGTAGAGTGGGACACTCCCTACATCACCTCAACACGCAGTAATGTATCATGAAAAATGTTTCCCCCGCCTCTGCATATAAACAAGGGAATATGATTGGAGAGCGTTGCTCCTAAAGTCCTCCCCCTCCTTTATAACCCATCAAGCGTTATTAGCTCAGCCTGAGCTGTCAATCGCTCCATTGGCTTTCCACATTGTCAGCCATGATGGATTAAGACTTAGCAGTGAGCAGGGGAGGCTGAAAGTTTATTAAGACCAATTCTAGTAATACCTCAGCAGCAGCAGCAGCCAACAACATTTGCTCGAGATATGAGACATCAAAAGCGGCTTCCCTTTGGGGAAGGGGGTTTTCATCTCACCAGCTTTATCTGTGATAATGTACTAAGGCCCGAGCATCCCAAAGATATTCCCCTTTTATCTACTGCCAGAAACCTGAGCCAGGAACACAACCAGAGGGTAGCAGCCTTTGGGTTGGGAGTAAAAGTGAGGAAGGCATGCTGCCTCATAGAGATTTTGGGCTTTTCCTCTGCAGAAACAAATAGACCTGAGCAGCGTGTTGGTTGCTGAAGACTCAGAGGTGAACACAGCAGCAGCGACACAGGATAATGTGACAGAGGAGGCGATAGGATCTCCTTTGGCCATGTGGGAGCTGGAGATCCAGAATATCGAGCTCGAAAAGGGAGAAGGGGGATTGGGATTCAGCATACTGGACTACCAGGTGGGAAATCTTCCTGGGGTTAGTTTTTTTTATGATGATTTTCATTATTTTACACCCACGTGTTAGTATTTCTATAGATATTATATTGTTTCTATAATAACCTAATGGAGCAGTAAGATGCCTCCCAGGTAAAACAATAGTTTCTGATATGTTGGAGTATTGTTTTCTATCCATATTTAATTGCCTCCACAGAAAAAAGGACATTCTAGTAGTATAATGCTAACTAAATTAAGTTTAAGGCTGTCATAGCTCACCTGGTGACCTCTCCTCACTGACTGACTCCGCCACAGGACCCACTGGACCCGGCCAAGACCGTGATCGTGATTCGATCTCTGGTTCCCAACGGTGTGGCCGAGCAGGATGGCAGACTGTTGCCAGGAGACCGGCTCATGTATGTTAACGCCACCAACCTGGAGAACGCCAGCCTGGAGGATGCCGTCCAGGCCCTGAAGGGAGCCAACCTCGGAAAGGTCCAGATAGGAGTTGCCAAACCACTGCCTGTAAGGATTAAAATAAGTATTCTTTCTCTTTTCTTTGATTTAAATCTGTCTGCAAATTGAGGGGAGAATATGTTGTGTGGAAAAAAAGAAAAGAGTTTTGTACATGTTTTTGTGATATTTTCAAATGTAAAATGTGTTCAGCATGTTGGGGATTTATCACTGCAGGTTGTGAGTCAGGTCGTCTTTATATCGTGTGACTTAATATCCAGTCGAGGGCTCAGATTACGAGGGCTTGAATTTTTCATGCAGGAAAAAGAGTGGAGGTTGGCTTGCACGGTTTAGCATTCCACCCACTGTTCATTCAGAGGAGGCAACCGGCCTAAAACGCTCTGCGCCCTTTGTTTCATATATTATGTTATTGAACTTTCCAAGATCACAGACCCTCTTGTACATTTAAACACATCGGGGCACCTGTCAAAATATTGGGTCTGTCCAACGGCCTGCTCATCGCTCCAGGCACCTGTACTCTTTGTATGGGATGTTTCTCTCTGCAAAACTGCTCGCATTCCTTCAGCTTTAGAGCTACATTTCTCTTGTATTGAATCTGCCGCTGGATTACACTGTGAGACCCGTGGGCTGCCAAGGTTAGCTGGATTACAGAGCTGTAGGAAGCCTCTGTGGAGTTACCCAACTCTCCTGCAGGACGTGGAATATACTTCTGAGGGGTATTCTGTTGTATTGTCTCTCAAAATTGAGTCTGACAAGTGTAATCCTCCAGTATGCCTTTTTGGCTTTCTGATACCTGTCTAGGCTGCTTGCTACACAAAATCAATATCAAGAGCTAGACTTAAGAATACATATGAAATGTTGAATGTGCAATTTTGAGCAATTTCTCTGCCTGAACACTTTTGCACCAAATCAGTATTTAATGCTATAATCAGTGTATGAAAATAATAACTTCTAACGTGTTTTTTTACTCTCTACGATTTTTTTGTACTTGATTTGGTCACAATAAAAAAAGTCTAAAATCAAATTACATGAAGCTGGAGACACTGAAAGAATTTCTCCACTTTCCTAGGGAATATGTGGATATTCCCACTCTCCACACCCATATGGTGAGCAGGAGATTACATCATCATCCACCATCCATTCATTTGACTTCAACAATATTTTGGTTGAAGAAGGAGAGGAAGAAGGACTGGCTGAGGGCATCGTTTACCGAGCAGAGCCTGCATTGGTTAGTTAGCGTTTGGGGGAAAAATAAAACTGAAAAATCAATGAGAACATCATGGAAAATGGAAAACAAATTGTACTAACGTGATATTTGCTTCTGCCTAATCATGCATACAGTTATCTTATGTGAGCATCATTCTGACAAGTAGAACCCACTAAGGGATTAAGGGATACATATATGTTGTTATATTGTAGTTAGATAAGTAGTTCACCAAATTGATCAGCAATAAAGTCCAGTTTTGTGTCCCAGTCGGTTACACTACTTTCATTCACTATCACAGATCGACACCAGCGAAGCAGACCTGTCTGATGAGAAGGTGTTAGATCACACTTACTCTGGGATAGAGGACGACACTTTCCAGGCATCCATGATTGCTCTTCATGGCAGCAGCTGTAGTGCAGACCTGGATTACTTGCACTCATCTACGCCCAAGGTAAGCAGCAGTTTGTTTTGTTTTTGTAAAGATCCACAACTGAAATCAAAAGCACAACTTGAAATTATTCCCATACTTCATTAAATGTTACTGCAACAGCAACTGCCCTTTGTCACAATGAGCTCTACAGCTTGTAGTCATTATTCTTTGTCTTTTGCTATCGAGAGCCAAAATGTCACGAGAAATGTTTTGTCTTTGTTAAGGCAGTAACAACATTACTAAGTTTGTTGGTGTTTTTGTTTGCACTGGGTGCCCCAAAAGCAGCAACTCCCCAAATGGAAATTCAATTATAAGGAAAATAAACAAAGAAGAGCCCTACAAACTGCTTTCCCAAAGGTCACAGCTGACCTTACTTGTAGGGCTTTCCTTAGACATTTATATTATAATAGAGCAGGCATGTGGCAGGACAACGTGAGGCATTTTATCGTACTGGGGGATTTCATAAAACAGATTTCAAATGTTTATATGAGGTCAGACAGCTCTGTCTTCTTGTGATCATGAACTCCTTTTTCCCGAAAGCTCCAGAGAGAGACAACAAGTCTGTTGATAAATCTCAAATCGACTTCAGTGACAGTAAATGGTGGGCCCGCTTTTTCAGGCTCGCTGACAGTGGGGTGATTTTTTTTTTTTTTTTTTGGAGGAATATGAATGTTTTTCTTCTGTCTGGCCCATACCTATAAAAGTCAACTGGGTGTTAAAGATCAAATGAGTGAGTCCACAAAGTCAGCCTCCGAGCCACTGTCAATAAAGCAGTGACAGCTCTTTCTCTCATGAGCGCGTTGATAGATTACAGTCGTGCCAGTTGCTTTTCTGGTGTCTGGCTTTGAGGAGAGTCATTCATGTGTTCATGCATTGGATGCTCTGTTCAAGATCAGAGAAAAATATATTTAAGGCCTTTTTTGAAAGCACTATGGTGTCACCTCTCCCGACGCTAAGGAAGACTGTGCCCTTTTAAAGATGATTTTAACAGACCAAACCAGACTAATAACAATATCATTTCTTGTTAT
This sequence comes from Epinephelus fuscoguttatus, assembly GCF_011397635.1. NCBI lineage: Eukaryota > Metazoa > Chordata > Actinopteri > Perciformes > Serranidae > Epinephelus > Epinephelus fuscoguttatus. Next base: position 21,914,179 of record NC_064774.1, read on the forward strand.
GAATAGATTAATTTACAAAGTGGTTTAAAAAAATCACAGATTTCTTGGCTTCTTGAGCTTTATTTGGGTACGCCTGTTTGAATTGTTTTAATGATAATAACTTAATATCAAATGTAATTAATTTAGATGCTAATGGAGTGTTTAAAGATCCTGCTCTTAGATATTTGCAAAAGTGTCTCCTATTTGTATCAGCCTCTCTCTGATAATGCCATAAAATCATTTACATATACATATAATGATGTCATAAACTCTTTAATGGTGTGATTTTACTGTAGACATACCAATATTATACCACTACAGTACAGCAATTCCTTACTTATTCTCTCAAAAGACACAAAAATACACCGTCCCTGTGATTGTCTTTTTACTTTCATAATTGCAGTATAGGAAAACTTAAACCTGTAGTCATCACAGCCCAGTTCACTCCAAATTTATAGCACTACCTTATTGAAATGAAACCTCCTATTTCTTGTTCTACTCTGCTTCTCATGTCTGCTTTTTGAGCCCCACTTGTATTATGTATTTGCATATTTTAACTTTTTTTTATACTTCTCTCCTGGCTCCCAAAGGGGAAAGCTGGCTGAGATTCATCACCACTCAGTCTGGTTCTAATAAAGTCTTAAATGCTGTTACAATAAAACTACATTTTGTGCACGACGAGCTCAAGATCACCAGTAATTTCTGCTGCTCTCTATTGGCCACTGATGGCTTTTCTATGGCTCATTACAAGGAGGGCAGGATAGCGACTGAGCAAGATGAATTCCCCCTGTTGGGCAATTGTCTACCTATCAGAGTGGAACGCTCATTCAGCTGCTCTGCTTTGTTTTACCCCAGCTGACAGCTCGCCTGGACTTGTTGGATGAGCATCCCTGTTTTGCAACACCATCCGGCCTTGCAGACAACACTCGGTCGTTCCCCCCGGAGGAGTCTGCCTCGTTCACTCCTCCGAGTTTAAGAGGTCACGTCCCGACTTTTAATGCCATACTGAGCAGCTCTGATCAGTTCTTGGCACAGCACTCGGCCACAGAAGAAGCAGTGGAGGGCTTGAACTCATACAGCCCGTTTGCTGAGATAGGGACCAGATCGTCTGTCCCAGATGAACCCGTGGAGTCTCTTCACTATCAGAATGAACCACCCATGACTTTTGGAGATATTGCAGACATGAAGATTTTGATCAAGGTAACAAAATCTAATTGGAAATCATAGATTTGGAGGATTTTGGAGATAAAAAGAAAAAAGATGAGCAGAGAGTAATTTGTGTGACTAATGAATGAGCATGGGTGCCTTGAATATCACAGATAGGACAAGGTGCATTTTAAAAACTCATAAAAATTCATCCTTGATCTTCTGTTGAAAACAATTTCTTCAGGTAACATATTACCTTTTAGATGTGAAACTCTTTTTAATCATTAGATACACAAAGTTTCAAGCCTATTTGTTTTCATTTCATTTCCATGGCCAATTGGCTGCACCTCCGTTTTCTCTAGAGACCCTGGCTTTGTTTGGAATCTGAGTTAATATTTTCATTAACTTTCATGAATAACTGTGTTGAATTCTCACCCTCAAGGATGAGGAGGCTGGTGTGAATGAATCAGCAGAAGACGGTGACAAGGAAAGACTGACCTCGGGGAGCAATTTTGAAAGGACTATCACAGTTGTCAAGGGCAACTCCAGTCTTGGTTTGTGTTAATTTCTTCACATTCTTTTATTTGTTCTTTTATTTATTTTGTTTTCATTCACAGTAGTGTAAATGAGGTTGCGGGACTGAAAGGCGTATTGGCCTTTTACATTGCTGGCATTTTTTTTTTTTTTTTTTTTTGTTATGAATGCCAGATTCAATGCAAAATGATAGAGACAATTTCTGGCTGCTTTCCAGTCTGAAAGGGTAAATTCATTGCTATACAGGGTATTTGCATTTCAAAACCGACCCATGGGGCTGCTACTGGCTCAGAGAATACTAAGTTTTAGTTTCTAAAACAAATAGGTGTTATGAAGGCACTGTTTATAATCCTCATTGCCCCACTGAAAACAGTGCCTTATTTTGCTTTTTAGTACTCTTAGAAGGTTTCTATTTCATGTTCTATTCAAAATTTCTATAATACATTTGGGTTTTGTATTTGTAATCTTTATACCACACAGACTTCAAAACCAAAATCCCCTCCTACATAGAACACAGTGATGTTATTTTTATGATCTTTGCAAAAGAATCCCTGCGTGCTGTGCTATAAAGTTTGAAAGTTTTAGATAGACTGGTCTCCAAATATATTATGCCACTCTGAAGTTACTCCACTGAGAGTGTATTGAAACACAAATTTGTGAATACTGTGACAGTTTCTAGGATAATTTGCTGGGATATGGGAAAGTTTTCTTGTTTCAGAACTGAGACCACAACTGTGAATCAGATTTATTTTTAATCTCTTCCACTCCACACCTCTCTACCATAGACCCATTTGTGTCTTTCATTGGCAGGACAGGGGATCTTTAGGGGGAGATAGTAGGTCAACAGTATATGCCACATGGAGTGGTATACGTCAGCTAAAAATTTTTTGTAATCATAAATATGTAATAAACATTGTGTTTTGGTCAGGCTCCTGTTCAAACTTTTAAAGATAAGAGTGCATAAGGGCTTAGAAAATTATAATGGAAGTATATGAGGACCATTCATATGCTCAGTCATGTCCCATAAGTTGATACAACAGATTTTGTGCTGAGTTTAGTCATTAATCAGCACTTTAGAATTGATAAAAATGGTCAACAGTCCCTCCAAAATACTACATCAATACTCCAAGACCTTGACAAACACCATTAAAGAATCCATTCTCTCATTGGCTATCAAAAACTTTTGACGTTTGGAGATTTCTGTAAGAACTGCTAACAAACCCTCTCATCGTCAATATACTTATGAAAGCAATACATCCCCTGAATCCAAGGTCTCTAGTTTGTGGCTGTAAAGTTTCTTGAGGCTCTGATAAACCCAGAGGTCACAATACATCATTTTGTACTGTGATGTCCATCTCTAAAAAATGCTCTCACCACACAGAAATGGCTGCTATGGGGGCTGACATCATCAAACATGAATAAAATTGGGCTTATTGAATCCAAAAGAGTCTCAGCTTTCCAGTCATACCCAATTTATGCAGTTCCAAGACTGTTTAGGGACCCCAGTATGCAGAAATCTTCAGATACAATTGGAAAAAATACCACACTTGTACTGCATGCAAAAAACTGCATTGTTTTGCCCAAATTTGCATGAGAGTAGCATAAAATGGGCATGTCTGTAAAGGGAAGACTTGTGGGTACCCATAGAACCCATTGTCATACGGATATCGTAAGGTGAGAGGTCAAGGGACCCCTGTGAAAATGGCCATGGCAGTTTTCCCCTCATCGAAATTTTGCCTAACTTTGGAGCGTTATTTAGCCCCCTTCCCGATAAGCTAGCATGACATGATTAGTACCAGTGGATTCCTTAGGTTAACTCATCTGCATCCTTGCAGAGTAGAAGGGGTTAAGTGGAAATTATCAGTAAAACTTTAAAATTATACTACATTAAGAGTACCTCTGCATTTGTAATGGAATTAGTCCTCAAATGTTTCTTTGTGGCATTGATGTTTTGAGGATTGTTGAGGGGTTCATTTATCATCGAAAGCTCTTAAATGTTACTTTTTGTTATCAATTCTGATCAAAATCCAAGTTTAGTGTGTAACAGTTTCTCATACTCAAAGGGATGACTGTGAGTGCCAAGAAAGATGGTTTGGGAATGCTGATCCGCAGTATAATCCATGGTGGATCCATTAGCCGCGATGGACGTCTGGGTGTTGGCGATCTCATCCTGGCCATCAATGGAGAGCCCACAGCCAACCTGACCAATGCTCAGGCTCGCGCCATGCTTAGAAGACATTCACTCATTGGGCCAGACCTGGGGTAAGACAATACAATTAGACAGCAGTAACCAAAGTGCACATGTTTACACGTATTGTTGAAAATCTGCAAAGGAAGGAGATGATTTTGCCAGAAATGCAAACAGACAGATATTGTAAAATTGTTCAATAGAAGTAGCAGATGTAACGGAGTTTTAAAAACAATACCAAAATGATTTCTTTCTAATACAATATAGATAGATTGTGATTTAAATATGCATTCCTCTTAACGTGCTGTTGTTCAACACCCTTGCAAGGATACAGCATTGTTGATTACACTACATACCAGTTTGCATTAGCGATTACAAATTAGTCAAGAATCCTATCAAGCATTCTTTGCCTACTGGTCGTGCTTGAGTTTTCAATTCTCTGTACTGCAAAAAAAAATTCTGTTTGTAGTGAAAAAGCACCGGGTTGTATGAAGTCTTGTATCAAGGTCTTGTGAAATTGTTCTTTGCTATTGAAAAACTAATGCTGGTGAGATATTCAGCGTTTATTCAGTTTAACTCTAGAAGCTAGTAGAGCTGCTTTGTATTTCTCCTACACAGGGATGTACCTCAAGGTCCAACCTCAATCACATCAGGACGGCTTAAATACAAGCCTTACAAATAATACATGTGGATGTATTTAATGCTTGCATCAAATATTTAGTTTTAAGCATTTAATGTGTGTAATTGATTATGCACATTACTCTTACTATAAACTGGGTGATGTTAAAGAGGTTTGTTTAAGTTGTAGTGTAATTCTAAAAGCAAAATAAATGAATTTCTCTTTCATAGCGTTATGTTATTGACGTTATTATTACTGCCATTACCATTCCACAAGAAAATTAGAGGTGGTGTTGCACAAGTTCTGCTTGCTGAACTAAACTTGGCACTTTGTTAGCTCCGGTGCATAAAAAGCCAAACTCTTCACATTCTAGATCTGCTTGTGCACCTGAGGACGATCTGTGCCCATTTTATGTGTGAGTATGACTAACTTCCACGCCGGTGGCGTTTCGGCAAAAAGCTGCCATCTTTGGTTTTCCTTCCTCTCATTCTCTCCATCTGCTGTTGGGCTTCACTGCAGTCTGTTTTAAGAGCTTTATCCAGACACAGAATTAGACAGTCAGTTCCATTTAGTGAAGTGTCAAAACACTGACAGCAGAAAGTATAATTGATGAAAGTGCTGTTGTAAATATCATTCGGATTCAATGATTAACATTTTAATTATGTTGTGACAGTGCACTGTTTATGAACCATAATTTATTTAAATTTGACCTGTGGCCACAAATCTTTAAATAACAAATATAGTCTGGATAAATCTTGATTGACTGCATCACTTACTTAACTTGCCACCTAACTTCTTTCCTTTTATTTCTGTGACTAACATCAGTTATTACCTGGATGTTTTCTCTTGTACCATTTATAACTCTCTTCTTAACTGTTTTCATATTAACCACTGGTATTGAAGCTCTGCCATGTCTCTCACTGCATGCTGTGTCCATGAATTGACTCATCCATTTCATTATTTCAGTCGGATTAATTTTCCTCTCTGTCTGCATGCCGTCGTGTTTAAAAACCAAATCAACCCATCTGTTGGAGATCTGTCAGCTTCACTTAAATGTGTTAATGTGCCCTTCAGAATCAGCTTCAACTCTGAATTGTTTGGAAATGGGACTTTAAGTGGGTGTCAGATTTTGTCAGTTAGCTTTTGGTTCATTTCTTAGCATGAATTAGTAACCTGCTCATGAATTAATGACGGTTACGCCCTTCAAATTTGTCACGTTTATCACACAGTGGGTGATAGAGGACCTGATTTGCTCAGACATTTATGAAGGTAAACATCTGTTTTGAACAGTCAGATGTCAAGGCTTATACAGAATTCATTGCATCTCACCTTGGGCAAGTGATAGGGAGAATGCATTTGAGAAATAGACAGTTGAGTGTTACTCTTTTGCTTACGGGTACATTTGCTGGAGTTTGAGAAAAACAAGTTTCTCAATGTAAATAGGCAGATTTAAAAGAAGCTCTTTTGTGCAGTGAAAAGGGGTTTTAGTGCTTTCGTACCTGTTTGCACTTGAATGCCAGTTCTCTATTTTTGGTTAAATTGCCCTGTGAGTTCACAGTGAACGGGGGTATAATTGCCACTAAGGAGGGAAATGGAGTGTCTAAAAATGGGGGGGCGGTGGTGCCAAGCTGTTTGCTTTAAGAAATGTTTGACTCACTTGTGTGTGTGTGTGTGTGTGTGTGTGTGTGTGTGTGTGTGTGTGTGTGTGTGTTCAGCATTACATATGTTCCAGCAGAGTATCTGGAGGAGTACAAGGCCAGCCTAGAGCAGGCTAAAGATGATGTCTTCTCTGAAACAGCTCCTGTCACAGTTCCAGATCCAAAGTATGTCCTCAGTAACTTTTGTCATGTAATTACATTTACAAACGGGTAAACTTAAAATGTGCCTTGTAGAGATTCCTTGTAAACAAACCACTTATGTTTACATTTGGCGTTTCTCATCAGAACACATTGTGAGTATTGTGAGGTCCAAGAAACATGTTGAATGAATTTTCCTCCTCAGAATCCACTGCAAAGCCAGTTTTTTGATCATGCTGCACTTCTTTGTGTGTTACTGCCACCAACTGCCAATCAGTGGTATAACATGACATAAATACAACAGGGACCTACTCGCAAAGACAACGCTAAATGGTCAAACATTCCACAGGGTACCTTTAAGTCATGCTATATAACAACATCTATAGTTCATTTTTTTTTGTCCCTAGAGCTTTAATCAACCCCTAATAATCATGAATCATGAGTTTTTTTCTAATTTTATCAAACCCTTTCCTTCCGCTTTTGTTTATCTAGAGACATTCCTAACCTCCCTGAACGGGAAGATGGAGAGGGAGAGGAAAGTGCCTCGTACAGCAACTGGAACCAACCTCGGAAGTGAGTACACACTGCATCTAAGCTTCTAATTTAATTCTGCGAACATGTCCATGACAGATATGGTTTGGAGACCTTGTATAGCAGAATGATGGCACAAGCTTGAAGCCCTGACACAAAGAAACTTAGGAAAAGTACATTTCTGAGATAAAAAATCTTATTTTCTGCCCAGCGTACAATAAAAGTTACAGCATCAACTCAGTGCCAGAGTCACAGCTTTGAAGTGAAAAATGCTGATATTGGTACCTTCCTCAGAGTGGAGCTCTTCCGAGCGCCAGGCAAGTCCCTGGGTATCAGTATTGTTGGGGGCCGAGGGATGGGCAGCCGGCTGAGCAACGGAGAGGTGATGAGGGGTATTTTTATCAAGCACATCCTGGAGGACAGTCCGGCTGGACAGAACGGGACCCTGAAGCCTGGAGACAGAATCGTAGAGGTGAAAGAACATTTCAGGTCACAGACCCAATAAACTTGAAGTTGTTTTTTGGATGTAGAAGAAAATTTAAATAAATCCGAAGACTTCTTTTCGAACTATTTACTTAACCCTGTGTTATTTTATTCAGATGCATTCATTTGAGAAAACCAAAAAAGCCTGAGGAGAGTTTGAAATCCTTAAAAAAAACATTTGGAGTGGAGATTGTGGGTACCTGACAGCCTGACAGAGTCTTTTCCCTGATATATTCTTTGTTTGTCAGGTGGATGGAGTGGATCTAAGAGATGCTAGTCACGAGGAGGCAGTGGAGGCCATACGCAGGGCAGGCAACCCTGTCTCCTTCTTGGTCCAGAGTATTATCCACAGGCCCCGGGTAAGTCCATATAATAGAATCTGAACAATTGCTAGTAACTACCTCATAATCTAAAGGTCACAATTTCTTTTTCCATTTTCACCTCACGTACAAGTTCATCTGCACAGGCCATTTAGGGCACTTTCAAAAACTAAAATGCACAATATACAACCTCTGTTACAACCTCAGTTTGCTTTTGATAGTTCAAAGAAAGCCATTTTGAAATCTTTTATGAGAGCAACAACAAACCCTGTGTGGCATATTAAATATATTAACAAGTTTTAACCTCTAACTGCTACACTCATTGAAAATCACCTTATCAACAACACCGTTTGTTGTTTGAAAGTGCCCTCAGGCTTTTAAAGCATGACTAAGGAGTCTCCTGCTGGGGCTGAAACTGGTTTGACTCCAGTGTCAGATCTCTCACAGTCAATCACCTGCATTGTCATCTATGAGATATTCCCACATGCTTTCCGGTAACTCATTAAGCCTTGTAGCAACTCATAATGTATTGTAGCACATGCAGAGGAAGGATGCGAAGAGGGGCAAGATGTTAATGAAAAATCATACTCAACTATGGTAACTCTAAAAAACATCTTAACGCTGTGTTTTGTTGATAATCTGACAATACAAAATATATCGTGATACAGGGGTTAATATATCGGGATATATTGTGATACTGTAAGCTTCAAGGCAAGGCGATACATTGCAAACTGTTAGGTTGACATGTAGAACCATATCACATCGTAAATACTGTGATTATTTTAGGGCCATATCACTCACCCCTATATCATGATACAGGGGTAACCATTCAATATATTGCGATATACTGCGATACTGTTAGGAAGGCAGTATGTTGCAATTTTTTAAAATCTAATTTAAGGAGCTAGCTGACACAAATCTTTGCATGTAAATAATCAAGCAGAAAATTATTTATTTTTGAGAATCGATGTAGTACAATAAAACACAATATTGTGATACTCAAGTGTATCGATATTTTCTTCTAGGGCTGTGCAATATATATTTTAGACCTAATACCTCAATATCGATACAATTTTGTAGGATTGAATATTGGTGCTTTTACGAAATGTTTAAACAATTAGATTTTTGATACATAATCATTAGTTATGTCTGGTAAGTTATGAAACTTATGATCACAATATCGATATAATAGCGATATATATTGACCAACCCTTTTTTCTTTCACCCCTAGCTAGAATCAATCTTTTTTTTTTTTTAACAACAACAGAGGGTGTACTTCTCATAAAATAGTTTTCAGCTATAACACGCAGCTGGTTTTGGTGAAAAAACTTAAAATCCAATTTATGCCAAATGCCTAGCAAATAAACAGCAGACAGACAACGTCAGCAACAACAGTAACGTTGGTATGTAGCAGCTATAAGCTTAATTTAGCAGCCAGATATTTCCCTCAGGTGTTGTTGAAGACCAATAACGGAGATAAAAAGAGAGTAACACCAGGGAATGAATGCTAATGTTGCTATGTGTCTGCTGGAAATACTGTATGTAAAAAAAGGAAACTAAAAAGATAATAATATGTCAGTGTTGTGTTTACAGCCTGTTTTGCTGTCACAAAAGACCAAATCATTAGTCAGGTTTAGAGAATGTTAGCTACACCAGTTGAACATAACGTTAGCTACCGCAGTAGAGTAAACGCAGTACAAGGGAATAGCATTTTTTAAGCAAAAGTTCAACATTTTTGGAAATATGTTACGTCACTTTTGTCAGTGTTGTGTTTACAGTCTTTTTTGTTGTCCCAAGTGGCCAAATAATCAGTTAATGCAGGTTTGAAAATTGTTAGCTACACCCGGTGAGCATAATGTTAGCTTAACTACCACAGTAGAGTAAAAACAGCACAAGAGCATAGCGTTTTTTACTCTTTAAGCAACGGTTCAACATTTTGAGAAATATGTTCGGTATTTTTCAACCTGGGCCCTATTTCCCCATGTGTATGTGTGCGTATGATTCATGGGTACCACTCATTCTAAAATTGGTTCAGTATTGAGGCGCGAAACGAGCTAAAACGGTAATGGGGGCAAATGCGTCCCATATAAAAGTGCTTATTTTTTTTTGCCACTGACCGGTTCAGATCGCCAGTGTTATCTCTGTAGATAGCATGTAGCGGCCCTGGGGCAGTGGTGAGTGTGAATGAGTGGAGTCAGCTGTCAGTCAGTGTTGGAGCAGAGAGGGGGAGGGCTGCCCTGCTGGGTACTGTAAGTGAGTATGTGTGTATGAAATGTGTGTTACGCTAGAAGAGTCAGAGTTTGGGACGGAGTCTTTTACGTGCTACCCCCTGGAGTGTTACGGGAGTTTTTGGAGTGTTCAAATAAACGGGCCTTTTTCCCGAACGCAAGAACAAGATGTCGCGCAACACCCCGTACAACTTTCACAGCCTGCCTTTGTCGGATGGCGAGATGCTGAAGTTGTGGCTAGTTGTGCTACAAATGGATGCTAACACTCGTGTCCAGACAGTGAGCCTTGCAGACCATCAGGTCTGCAGTGCTCACTTCTCCCAAGATGACTACTGCCAGCCGAAGAAGACAAGACATCCAATCCCGAAACACTTTCCTCAAGAAAACGGCCGTCCCACGAGTAGAGAGAGCTACAGACACAGTGGAGCAAAGCTCGTGACATCACACAACCCAGAGGTAAGGGAAACGCTTAGTACACTATTTACAGAGATAACACTGGCGATCTGAACCGGTCAGTGGTGAAAAAAAACACACACTTCATACATACATACTCACTTACAGTACCCAGCGGGGCAGCCCTCCCCCTCTCTACTCCAACACTGACTGACAGCTGACTCCACTCATAGCACTGGCGATCTGAACCGGTCAGTGGCGAAAAAAAGCACTTTTAATGCTCAAATTTATATGGGACATAGTTGCCCCCGTTACCGTTTTAGCTCATTTCGCGGCTCCTGGTTGCATCCGCCTCCCTCAATACTGAACCAATTTTAGTACGAGTTGTACCTATGAATCATACGCTCACATACACATGGGGAAATAGGGCCCAGGTTGAAAAATATCGAAGTTGTCCTTTAAGTCACTTTTTTGGTTGAAAGTTTAATGTGAGAGATGATTGATACCCAATCATATCAGTGTGCTAGCTAGATGTGAAGCTAACATTACAGCCTGCTGACAGTTAGCTCAAAGGCTAGAAATATGTAAAAAGCTAAAGCTTATAGTCTGGAGGCATAATTGGCCTATCAGCACCTATTAAGTTTTTTAATTTACACATTAACACTGCAGTTTCCCACCATACAGTCTATGGTTGTTATTTGTGGACAGAGCCAGGCTAACACCGTTATGCTAAAAATGAACTTACCATACCCTGGCTGTAGCTTCATTCTGTATTTAGCATACAGGCACGAGAGTGGCATGCCATCTAACTATATTTCAAAAAATATTGAAAATTCCTTCAAAGAGGTCAACACCTTATGTTTAGTATTTATTTTCTTTCTACTGTTACTACATTATGAGTTGCCTCAAACCTGCATCTATGTTCCTCCGCACTGCTTTCCCAGCCTGAGTCAATATATAACCCAGGTCCACCGCCTGCCGTAGAGAAACACACCACCTCTTTCACATGCATGCCACACCGCACGTGTCAGGTAATCTGTCTCTTGCTTTTTGTCTCTCTCATTTCTGTTGCATCAGCTATCCATCACAGTTAATCTTTGCTGCATTATCTCTCCCTGCCTCCTCTTTCTTTCTGCCCCTCGCACTGTTAGCTGAGTCTTTCATTTTCACTGCATCTTTGACTTTGATATACACATAATGTATGTATTGATGGAAAATAAAGACGAACTAGAGTTGGAGGTTCCTTCTGGGAGAAAAAGAACCGGGAGTTTATTTTAATATCCAGATATCCTATCCTATTTTCTATCAGAGTAATCTAAATGTAACAATGACATGACCCACAATGATGTTTTTAATCAAAAGGGTTTGCAAATGGTAAAATCAATTTTGTCACCGGCAGTGGAAAGTATTTTAGACACCTCCTGTGCTGAAGGTGTGTATTGCTGTCATTCAATGCACATGCAGACAAGATTCCTAATGCAATTTCACCATGGGGGTTATTGAAATTTCAGAGCTATATTTTATAAAGTAACTCATCAAGTAAACAATAAAAAAGCAAAAAGGGAAATCATTCGTACCTGTGTGACTAGATGGCTGTCAAAACATGCTCAAGACTGCTTCTACCTATGACATGTAGGAAGAAGACATCTTTTCAATAAAGTCTATGGTATTGAGCTGCAGCGTCCCTGAAAATTCATAAAAATGGACTGAATAGTTTGAAAAATATTATTTTGATTGGATGATCCCTCTAAGTGCTGCAGGCAGGTCAGTAATGCTGCTTTTAAATGCAGCCACTGGGGTCCACCTAGAGAGTATAATAGCGTATCCATGCTGTCTCCCTTTAAGTTTCAAATCCTTCTCTTGTAAGCAGTGAATAATCTCAAGGTAGCCTGGAGGAATCTTTGAAACATTTTGTTAAAGTATTTCAGAGAAAGAGACTTTGCTCTGATTTTTTTTTTTGATGTAGAGGAATGGCTGTCCTCAAGGAAGCCGCTTGCTTTAATGGTTACTCATTTAAATAAAACCTGAGGTGCCTCTGTCCTCCACACACTCCTCTTTTTTTTTCTCCCGGATGGCCTCCGATTCAATTCTGTCAGAAGGGATCAGCCATCACATTAAATATTTGTCATGTTGTCAGCTTGTTGGTCCTGTGTGTTGCTTTTAGAAGCCGCCCCTGCCCTTTCCGCAGCTAAATAGCCAGCGTGAGTTGAGTCTTCGCTGCACTAATCAAACCTACTTAGCACCTGCCTTCCCTCAGGTTAGAAAGCTACCCTGTGTCTGTGTCTGCCTGCTTGTGTATGGGTGTGTCCTTCACTTGACCCCTTGACTTTTTGAAATTGTGTCAATAATGAGTGAAGTGATATGCGTGAAGAATGAAAGAAAGCATTTGTGTGTCTGTGTGGAGTCTTGGTTTAATTATTAAATATCAGTCTGCATGCAGGTTTACCACATTAGGGCATTTCAGTGTCAAGATAGCCATGTGTTGCACTAAAACAAGGGCTGCACAATATATCATACTGTCATTGCGATTTCAATTTGCGCAATAAACACATTGCAAAAGACTGTGACATTGCACTCGGATTTTTTTGGTTAATTGAAACAAAATGCACTTTAAACTGTAGCTGTCATTCTTTTTTTATTTGTGCCTTTTTTTGGTCAGTTCACTATTCAGTTTATTCAATATATCCCAAGAATGCCTTGAGGGAACCCTTCTTCAAATGTGGCACAAACATCCACTTGAACTCAAAGATGACTTGATTAGGATTTGATGGTCAAAAGTAAAAGGTCAAAGTCACTGTGAACTCAACTGCCTCTTCGTGAATGCAGTATCTCAAGATGGCCATTAGGGGATTCCTTAAATTTTGCATAAATATCCATTTGGACTCAATGATGAACTGATCGGATTTTGGTTTTCAAAGTTACTGTGATCTTTCATTTGTCTTACTCTTGTGAACACAATATCTTAAGAAGGCCTTGAGAGGATTTCCTCATGTTTGGCACAAACGTCCACTTGAACTCAAAGATGAACTGATTTGAATTCGATGGCCAAAAATTCAAAGGTCAAGGTCACTGTGACCTAAACTGCCTCATTTTCGTGAAGGCAATATCTCATGATGGCCATGAGAGAATTCCTCAAATTTGGCACAAACGTCCATTTGGACTTTAGATTTTGATGGTCATAGTTACTGTGACCTTGCATCTGTCTAGTGCTCAGAAATATGATATCTTAAAGGGATAGTGCGCCCAAAAATTTAAATTCAGCCATTATGTACTCACCCATATGCCGATGGAGGCTCAGGTGAAGTTTTAGAGTCCTCACAACACCATTGTCACCTCCGTTTAGATGACGTTCTTCCAAACAACTTTTTTATGTAGGGGCTTCAGGACACCTGGATCACTACGGACGAGCAGTATGGAGATATTTTGTGGTTTCAATTATGTGTCTTTGGACATTTGAATCGCCGCAAGCCTCCATTAGGTGGCTGAATTTTCATTTTTGGGTTCACTATCCCTTTACGGGGACCTTGAGGGGATTTCCTCAAACTTGGCACAAACGTCCACTTGGACGATGAAGTGGTTTGAATTTGTTGGTCAAAGGTCAAGGTCACTCTGACCTCACACAGTTTTTTTATTTTTTATTTATTTATTTTTTTCAAGAAGACATTCGCTAATTATGACAAAATTTGATACAAATGTCTAGTAGAATAAAATGATTGAGTTATGATGTTATATCCAAAAGGTCAAAGGTCAACTCTACTGTGACATCAAAAGTTCTGTAGTAACACTTTTGTGGTCATTCTTCAACATCATATCTCAGGAACAGAAGGGGAGATTTTTGGTCTGATGCTGAATTGGTTACACTTATCTTGGGTACAGATGTTACATGTATAGACATTCCATATTTTAGAATATGTAGCTTCTTTGAAGCAACATCCATATTTGAAGTGTTGTCACCTGTCATGGCTTTATATGAGTCTGGTCAGACATGGATCTGAAACTGCAACTTGACTGGTTTGCGAAGGCATACAACTGCAAGGTGGTAATTCTAGTATTTCAATTCTACAAGTTATTGGCTATATCTCAGCAGTATACTGAAAGTAGCAGAAGAATTAGTACACTTTAAATCTGTTTATTGTAAGTAATACTGTAATCATGTACTGCATATCTTCCTCATATTGTGCAGCCAAGTTACATGACCATGTGACCTTTATTTCCCTTTATGGTAAACCTGTTATTATTATCCTAAATTCTAGTATTTCAATTCTGTATGTATACTTTTCCCTCATCTGTTAACATATGCTGCCTTATTTATACCTCTCCTTCTGTGCTTTGCTGCGTCCTTCTGTCGCACCAAACAAGAAGTTAAATCACAGTCGAGGCTTTTACTATAAGTGCATTTTATTTTCCTCCTGTCCGCGGCTTTGAGGGGCCCAATTTCTCCCAATTATCCCTCAAACATTGTCCCGAGTGTCTCGCTGCCAACGTAAAGAAGACAACTTGATAAGACAGTCGGCACTCAACACAAATACTATTATGTGAAAAACTGTAAACTGCAATATCTTTCTTTCTTTTTTTTTTTTTTTTAAATGCCAGACTTTCTGGCAAAACCTTTTATGCTCGATCATTGGGAAGAAATGGTCAAGCTTGGATAGACATGTAGCGCTGGATAGGCTTTTTCGCTCAACACATCAATGTTTTGGCGTGGCTGAGTGTGTTTGTGTGCTTTCCTGTTGCTCTGAGTCTGGTTTTGCCAAGCTTTAAGTTTGCTTAAGAAAACAAGTTTTTCTTTATTTAAGAAATGTGAGCTTTTTTCAGTAGTAGCATTTATAAACAGATTGTTTTTCATGATACAGCATATGGTCCTGATTTTAGTCATGCAGGACACTTGTAACTTTTGTATGAACTTATTAATAATAATGGAATTACAATGTGATATAGTATCATGCACTGTATGATGACATTGAAGTGAATGTTATAAATTTCCTCTCCATACGTGAGACAAATTAATTTGAAATTCCTTATTGTGAGTGTGTGATGTAGAGTGGAGTGATTTACCTTCATGTCTGTCTCATACGCCGCAGTCATCAGTAACAGACTCCAGTGAGGACAGAGCTGCAGCTATGACAAGGGACAGCAAGGACAAGGTTGGTGTTTGCAATTACCCTCCACTGACAACTCCTATCTTTTTTATATATGTTTGCTCCACATTCAACTGTAGGAAAGTAATGCTCACTGCACTAGAGACCAGGTTTGAAATACTAAACGTAGATGTGTTCAACTTTTCATCGTGAACTCAATATGTTGTCAAACGCAACACTGGCATATGCCTGTCAATAGATGCAGGTGTCTGTCAGAAATGTGCTGTCTTCTAAAGTTGTTGCCCTTTGTCTCTTCTCTGTAGGAGGGTTACAGTCACAGTAGACTTTTCCTCCGCCTCTCCCCAACTAACCCTTTCACTCCTACCCCGTTTAAGGTTTGTGGGTCTCTGTGTTGTGCGTTCCACTCTCCCCTTTCTGCCTATGCTTGTACAGATGTGTTGATGTACCACAATGCACTTCGTGTGTTGAATATATTCCAACATGCTGTACATGCATACACTCAAACACGTCCTAACATCTCCTCCATCTGAATTCCTTGTGCAGTTTGTGAAATCAGAATGTTTTGTCCTTTCTGTGTTTTGATTTTAGCCATTTCCTTTTAAAATTGGTACTCATTTAATGGATGACAGCTTGATATCTTGTTTGTACACAGATTTTGCTTTTAAACAAGAATTAAAATAATCAAAAGTATGATGTGTTGATCTAGTTTTCAGGTAAGTGCACATCTCATGGGTGAATACTTGATTTGAAGTACTAATTTAATAAGTAATTACAGCATAGACTGTATATAAAGATGGACAACATGACAGATCCCTAAAGGTGGAGCCAAATATCTCTAACGCCTCCTGGTAGCTGGCTGTATATATACTGTAGGTCGTAAACCCCACCCCTTCCATGTTACTGACGTGTTTAGTAGTTGTCAAGCTAATATATGTTATTTTTTTCTGATAACTTTGGTTTTAATTTGTTTTTTGATGCTATAAAAAGGGGGTTCAATGACATGATTGTACGTCAATTGATGTGCTTGTGATCAATGGTGCTGTTCACAATTGGTTGGATGGGTGTATGGGTGGGAACTCAATACCGCTGACATCGCTACGGTGCAGACTCTGGCTCCAAATGATGTCACAAGCGCAAGATGGCAGTAGCTGTATCCAGGATATTTTGGCTTCATTTTTGCACAGTGGTAGGAGGTGACGTGGCATCCATCTTTATATACAGTCACTGTATCACAGCAGTAATAAATGGCAATTAAATGCAGCATTTCTGACTCAATAAGCATAATTTTATTATATATTATAAGGCTGTAGCTTTAGTAGGCTGATTATACTAATGCTTATTTGAGCCCGTGGCATCTATGGAGCCACATCACATTATCATTTCTCACCCTAAAACTAACTAATCCTGCCACAACGGATGAAGCTGTTATGCAAACCAAGCATATGGCTTCAGCAGCGCTCAAGAGCCTTCTTCTCTCTGTACACCTCATACAAGTTGATTCAAACTGAAGTGCAAAGATGAAACCTTCTCCTTTCTCTTTATCTTTCGCTAATAAACTGTTTTCCAACTCCATCTGCGGCGTGACAGCCGGTGAAGCGTGAAGCGGCGAAGGCATCTCCCACCAGTGCTGTCCTCCCCCTGCCAGTGGTGCCCCATGTGGGAGAGACTGATACAGACACGCTGACAGAGATTCCTGGCAGACCTGCTGAGGCAGAGGAGGAGGTGGAGGAGGAGGAGGTGGAGGATGAGTTTGGATACAACTGGAGTGAGTTCAGTTTGTCTTTTTTCTCGGGTTATAATTATATATTCTGTTAGGAACAACAATACTAATGGCTGTTTTGTTAATGTTTTTGTAACTGGTTTATTTTATTTAACACTGGCCTATCCTAAGTAAATCCTGGTTTGTGTGAATATAGAGACATACACTCACATACACAGAATCACTTAATGGAGAAAGAAAGCATATTCTGACTTTCTTTGGCATGCTTTATCACCTAACTGCCACTAGAGGTCCTCCAAGGTACATTTTGTTTTTTGACTACTTATAAATTAATCTAGAGTGCAATAAAAGAGTACTGATTCACATGCTTGAGGTGGTTGTACCTCAGCAAAACTTGAAGGACTCAATGTCCCAATTAAGCTATTAACTTCCTGCAGATGCTTTAATGTCAACTGTAGGATGAAGTTGAAGCCTCAAGGAGAACAGGTCACAGCCAGTCGCATTCAACTCAGGCAACAAGCATAAAGGACAGACTTCCAGCCTCCAAACACCTGGGACTGTGGTGAATGTGTGTGTGTGTGTGTGTGTGTGTGTGTGTGTGTGTGTGTGTGTGAGAGTGTGAGAGAGAGAGAGAGAGAGAGAGAGAGAGAGAGAGAGAGTGCTCCCATCCTGCGGGGATAAGATTGATGAGGGTAGGCCCGGGGAGGTGAGTTGTGGAGATTAGTACAGGACTGATGGTCCAACAGTGGCAGGGAGCCCAGAACAACAGGAGCCCATTGGTCTGAACAGGGGCTATCTAACACACCAGAGACAGAAGAGGTGGAGAGAGAGAGAGAGAGAGATGGGGCTGGAGTGAGAAGGGGAGGGATAACAATGGGCACAAGATTGAGACAAAGAGATAGAAACTCAGCTGTCTGACACTTGGAACTTTTACTTTTTGTGCCACTGCGTCTCACCCAGTCCTAACACCTGCCCTCTTCATTTGAGCAACACGACACAAACTGATACGGAGGCCCAGGCTCAAGATGTATCTGGCACTATTCAGCAGTATTGTCAGCTTACATCTGTCTGCCACGACTTCTCCTGCCTCTTTCAGAGAACATAATCCAGCGATATGGCAGCCTGCCGGGTGTCCTACACATGATTGAGCTGGAGAAAGGCAAGACAGGACTGGGCCTCAGCCTGGCGGGGAACAGGGACCGCTCTCGCATGAGTGTGTTCGTGGTGGGAATAGACCCCAATGGGGCGGCCAACAGGGACGGACGTATGGTGGTGGGGGATGAGCTGCTGGAGGTAAGATGTGTATTGATTTTGGCTCTAAACTCTCGTGGGTTCATAAACAAAGTTAGCTGGATATGTGACTCCCTAAAGTTATAGAATTTAAAGCTAACTGTTTTATGTTTTTGGTCGTGTTTTGTGACATATTTCTTTTGGGGGAAAAGGTGTGTTTAATTTAATATTTTTGTATCCTGTCAGATCAATGGGCAAGTCCTTTACGGCCACAGTCACCAGAATGCATCCTCCATAATCAAGAGCTCTCCATCTAAAGTCAAAATCATCTTTGTCAGGTATGAAAACACTTCTTCTTCCTTTTGAAGCCTCTATGAATAAATTTCCATGGCAACAGCAACTGCATTTCATTGCCAGACTGCATATAACGAAAACTGACCTGAACAAGTTCAAGTCTAGTGTAATGTTATTCAAAATTCAATAGAGGGAGCCATTGTAATTCAACAGAGGGATGCACTTGAAGGTGAAGTACTGCCATCCATATTCAGTGGTTACTAACAGACTCGTGCACATCAGACAAGAAGAAGCATGTTTATTAGCTGAAACCACAGTTTTTTCAGTCATCTATTAATTTTGTATGCATTTGTCTAAGTGTATGTAAAAAGGGGTTTTAAAACCACAAAATCAAGGTAACATTTGACTACAGGAGTTCGCCAAATCCGCACTACATACTAGTTCTAAACAGGTTTTGTCCATGTGATGTGGACAGTTAAGTATGCCAGTATGCACACCATAAAACCCAGATTTTGAGGGTGTAGATGTATACTGTAGTTGCTTTAAGTGCGGTCCACAGCCCTCAGAAACATTTTGCGCTGCCCCTAAACAACACACCAAATGCATGCTTTATATTGTAATCATCCACTGTCCTTATGAAAACTTAAAGTCAGTACACAACCAGCAAAAAGCTGGTGGTTGTATGGCAAGCACTGGCACCTTGCAAGTGTCATGGCAATTATGCTGTGTCATCAGTCCTAGTGCTGCTGGTAAAAGTTCTCATTTCAGTGGACAATTTTGCAGTTTAATGTGGAACTGAGATTACCTGTGTGGCCCTCAATCACTTGCTAAATTGGCTCACTAAATTGGCAATCAATCATCAAAACTTTGAGAATGTATACTATTCTCCCACAATGCAATGCACAAAGGAAATGGAAAAGCTCCTAATAGCTGCAAATAATTAAAACTATTATTGACGGTGGTGAAAAAGCTCCCAAAACACCTAGAATATATATTTAAAAAATAAATATTACTTTTTTTTCTTTTTTTTTTAAAGAGCAAATGCTTACTTCTTATACACTAAACACAAAAACAGTAGGGGAGAACGGGGTTGGCTGTTACTTTTGTCACTCATTTGAATCCCTCAAAGACTGTATCCTCAGTAGACTACCTATTTGATGTTAAGCTTATCTCACCTAGGACCACTTTAGTCAAAGAAAACCTTTTTTCCATTTGCAGTATTATATTTGGCGGTATGGCTCTGTTCTGGGGCCTCTCTGCCTTTCCTAGGCCTACGCAGAAAGCCTAAGGCAGAGAGAGCGCACCTCTCTGTCCTTCCACATGCAACTGAGGAAAGTCTGAGGCAGAGAAAGCAAGCCTCCCTGCCCTTCCATGTGCCTACATGGAAAGCCTAACGCAGGGAGAGCAGCAGCAAAGACCCCCCAGAAACAGAACAGAGCAGTGTCAATGACAGGCAGAAATGATATTGATAAGTCAGACACAACGAGGAGGAGCTGGGGTGGAGGCAGGTTGCAAAGCAGCTTGCAGAGGAAGCAGCAACAGTAGGCAGGCCAGAGCAGTTTAAGTAGGGTGCCCTGAATGAGATTTGCCAATTAACAAGAGCAATGCATGTGATTACTGCCAGAGTATGTGAAAAGTATCCCCAACTAGGATTCTCTGCTAACGACCAATCTAACAACCACATATCGTGGCTCTACTGAGAAAAAACTAACCTGTAGCTCTCTCTTTTTACTTTTTAGTTATGGTTATAATGTCTTTTTATAAACCCACTGTGTGAACGCCTAGAAGAGAAACACACAAAAGATGGCTATTTACATTTTTACAAAAACACTGAAAGTCATCTCACCTCAGTGTCAAGTGTCTTACTCCTGAAATGACTCTGTAGGTGAACTCTGACCCCAATTCTGAATAATTCAATACCAACAGTTTGTAGTAGCACCCTCTTGGGAGGGAGACGTGATAAATGTGACAACCAACCCTGTCTCCCCTATCCTGTCAAGATTAGTATGGCGTGTAAATGCTATTGAGCTCAGTATGCAATATGGAATTGTGACATAGCAGCTGGAATATCGGCACAGAAGACCAAGTCAGACACATTTGACCCTTGACCCTTCCTCAAACAGCCCTTGCCAAGATCACACTACTTAACCTTCTACTTAACTCACATCCCTTTCCTGACCCCTCCCCCTTGAAAGAGACACTGTGATCAGCCCACGTAAATCATGGCTCCGCTGTCACGAAGCAGAGGAGCGACGATTTACGTGAGTTATGACTCTTTGGAACAGGAACACGGAGGCGCTGAACCAGATGGCTGTGGGACCTGTGAGAGAACCCGAGGGAGACACAGTGGAGCCTCACGCTGAGGTACGTCTGCGCTTGTGGCCACACACGTAACACAAGTCGCACACATGCACAAACGCTACGCCAGAAAAACTTTATGCAGATGCTGGGGAGTGACATTCCAGCTCAATAACAAGCTATTAAAACTCACACCCAAACCATTATTAGTACTTTGACTCTACCCTCGTGTAATTAGGTTTTTACGCTGTGTCATGCTACTGAATTGTTTACATGTATGTTTGCTCCTAAAAGTCTTTTTGTGTGGTCCTAGAGTTCCCAACCTCCCATGCCTGTGTGCAACTCCCAAGACAACCAGAAACCACAATAACACTCGGCACCGTACTCCTACTAACCAACAGACACGAACACGAGTTTGTTTACTTCATACTGTACCAACCATTACTACTGTTTCCTCACAGATAGAAACAACTGCTGCTAACAGCGACGCCGAAACGTCAAAATATGTGCATCACAGCATAAAGCTGAAGGTGAGATACACTGGACCACCCAATACACATGCATAGGACAACCCTGTTCCTTTCAAATACCAAAATAAAGATAATAATAGAGAGGAAGTTTTGGAAGCAACGCCATAATGAGGAAGGTAGACACAAAAAAGTTAATGGAGTATGACAGAGAAAGAGAAAGGGAGCACATAGGAGCAGTCAAGTCTGACAAGCTGCCAGGGAAGAGAAAAGAGACAGAAAATTGTCAAATAAAAACAGCGCTTAAACAATTCAACACGTGAATGGGAGAAGAGCAGTTCCAAAGGGACATAAAGACTCAGTTCACCCAATAATAAAAAGAGGAACAGATTTTTACCCCTTGTGGTGTCTATTTTATAGCCTGGAGATGTTTTCAGGTTTATTTGCCAAACTTTTAACGTGTCAAGCATTGACAAATATCCCTACCAGTGAAAAGTTCCTACTAAAAACTGCTCTACAGTAAAGTGATCGGATTCTTGAGAGACTGTTTTAAATGTCATTCTTTGACCACCAATAACAGCATCCATTCAGCTCCGTCATATTACAAAGATCTCACTGTAAGGATATCCCAAAACCATCCATCCATCCATTTTCATCCGCTTATCCAAGGCCAGGTAGCGGGGTCAGCAGGCCAAGCAAAGTGCCCCAGACATCCCTCTCCCTAGCAACTTTTTCCAGCCCCTCCTGGGGGACCCCAAGGCGTTCCCAGGTCAGATGAGATATGTAATCACTCCAGTGTGTTCTGGGTCTGCCCCGGGGCCTCCTACCAGTGGCACGTGCCCCAAACATCCTGATCAGATGCCCGAACCACCTCAACTGACCCCTTTCGACAACGAAGGAGCAGCGGCTATACTCCGAGCTCCCTCTCGATGTCCAAGCTCCTTATCCTATCTTTAAGGCTGAGTCCAGCCACCCAACGGTGGAAACTCATTTTGGCAGCTTGTATCTCATTCTTTTGGTCACTACCCAGAGCTCATTACCATAGGTGAGGGTTGGGACGTAGATGGACCAGTAAATCAAAAGCTTCGCCTTCCAGATCAGCTCCCTCTGTATCTAAAAACCTTACCCGTTAAACTGAAAACATCATCACCACATACAACAAGAGATCATTTGTGATTCCAGTGAACTGACCCTTCAAGAAAATACCCCACTAGGAACAAACGATCAGAGGTGTGATGGATCTAAGGTGAAGCTGGGGCTTATTATCTTTCTGGAAACAACTGTCATCAGTAATACTGGTTTTTGCTAACTGGAGGTGCTCTTTTATTACACAGTGGCACAAGTTAAAGCTGTATCGGTCAGTCTGCATGCTATGTTTGGATGCACCGTACCAAAAGGTACCAATTTAAATCCCATCTATGCGCTTGCTTCAATAGGAGGACGGAGGACTTGGCATCTCCTTTGTGGAGGGGAACACTGAGACTGGAGTTGAGATTCAGAGTATACCTGAAGTGAAAGGACACACGGGCAAAGTATGCACTGTATTATATACTGCAGCTAATGGTTTGTGTACATTATAAAGTTGGTTGCTAACAAAACTGTGATCTGCTGTGTGCAGGAGTGCTGCATGAAACCAGGGGACAAACTGTTAGCTGTGAATGGTGAATCAGTGCTCGGCTACACTGTGAAAAAGGTACAGTGTCACTGTAATCATCATGTCTCATATAAAGACAAGTATCTGCTTAAGTTTTCTTCTTTGTAAGAATTACGTAGAAAGCAACACTAGTCACGATGTAAAGCTGGAGTCTGATTAGTAATCCTACTGTGTTTTAGGTCAATTCTCTACTGAGAAAAGCCAAAGGTCCAGTGAAGCTAACGTTCTCTACAAATGAGACCCCCTCCTCCTTCTCCTTTCCTCAGTCATCCAGCCAAGATGGGGACTGCTCGGATGACGCAGTTGCCAGCCTACCTAGCATGCCTGTTGCTGCCACAGCTACCCTGAGTCAACCAGAGCCAGACGCAGTTGCTAGTAAGACCATTTAAAGACGTTTTACTTCTTATTCAGGAAGATAAACAATGGATCAATCGGCTTACTCTATGCTTCCTCTGTTTTAGGCCCGAGCCGCTCATCCACCCCTTCCACTCTGGCCTGTGACCCTGCGACCTGTCCCATCATCCCCGGCTGTGAGACCACCATTGACATCTCCAAGGGCCGCACGGGTTTGGGGCTCAGCATCGTGGGAGGCTGTGACACCCTGCTGGTAGGGACTGAAAATAATATGGACTGCAGTCTGCTAATGAGGCTGTATATGACTTTTCTATAACTCATATAACGATACAAATAAGGTTATTAATTAAGTATTTGCACTTCTTACAATCTGAAATATACTTTAATCTTGTAGTAACTTTAAAAAGTTACATGACTGTACTTTAAAGTTACCAACCAACGTGCCACCCACTGAGAATCTTTGGTGGTGGTGCAACCCAGGTTGGAAATAGCCATGGCGGCTCAGGAATGTAGGAAATGATGTTGTCACAGCCTTCCTCCTCCTCCCGTCCTCTCCTCGGCCCATCTATTCTGTCTGCTCAGTCAGGCTTGGGGGAGCAGCTCTTTGTCTGGCCTCGGCCGCAGCAGACAATATCCAGCCCAGGAATGTAACCTCTGAACCCCAAATGACACTCACACTGGAGTGCAGAGAAAGCACACTGGAAGTCAGGGAACGTACACTCACAGAATGAGAATTCAAAATAATGTCAGTCTGCTGCCAAATGCAAAATTTTTTAAATCGTTCTCTCCTTTAATACAGTCTGTATTTTTCCTCCGCTATTTGCTGTCCTGTTTCCCTCTCATTTCCTCCAAATAAATCATCACGTCTCTCATTTCGTCTCTGTCAGTTCCCATTCACCTTCTCCTCCTGCTCTGGACTTATTCACTGTCTTTTTTTCTCCGTCTCTCCAGGGGGCCATCATTATCCATGAAGTTTATGAAGAAGGGGCAGCCTCGAAAGATGGCAGGCTTTGGGCAGGAGACCAAATCCTAGAGGTGCGGTGCAGTATAATGAGCATCTCGCATGACCTAGATTAAAAAGAGGCTGAACGCATTGCAATAACTGAGACGTGGCTGCCTGAGGAGACATAACATCAAAGCTTTGGCTCCCAGGTTCAGTCGAGTATCAAACAGTGTGATAAATATGTTGATATATGTCTCACATATATAAAAGTTATAGCATTATCTGGCAACAAAACACTCAAACCAAAAGACTTATTGCTGTTTGTGAGTGATTCCCAGAAAAAAAGTCAGAGGAAAGCACCAACTAGTATGAACCCTGTACGTATTACGTGGAGAGTAAGTTAAGTATCCCAGCTCAACTTGGATTTGCCCTCCATCTGACCTCATGCTTTGTCACAGAGGGAGGGCAGGGGTGGAGCCCAGGAGTTTTGTTAGGGTAGCTCAAATCAGTAGACCTGAATCAGAGGCACACATGCATGCACGCACACATACACACACCCTTATGACTTAATTGCTCTCTGCTATTCATTTCTGTCCCCGAGCCAAACCGTTGTGTTTAGAAAACAGGGTCAGAGAGGAAAAGTGAAAAGAGCGGTTTCCCAGTCCACAGCAATGCTATTAGCTGCGATGGGAAAAATCCTTTGCATGTCCATGGCAGAAGCTAATGGGCTATTTCCCCCGCTTTAATGTGGTAAAAGAAGTTTCGACATCAACTGACCACTCAAGGGTCTCACAGACTTTTGTGGGAAGGCTGCTTCCCTCTAGTTAGATCTTAGTGTTGTAATATTTTTATATTATGATCCACTGTTCAGATAGCTCAGCAGTTTGGGTTTCTAAAGAAGAAATGTGACCTCAGTGGGTAGGGGAAAATTCTGCTTTAGCGTTAAATTAGGCTGTTAGCACTTTTTATAGCCCTCTGCTGCATTCATTTTATATCAGAGACGGAAGGAAAGGGCTTTACTGTTTTGCAGAATGCCCTAAAATGGAAATTGGCCCAAACATTTCTGTTTTTATACATTTAAAATGAACCTCAGATAAAGTGTATACTAACCTCCTTCTCTCTCGTCACAGGTGAACGGCATCGACCTGCGCGCAGCCAGTCATGACGAAGCCATCAATGTGCTGCGGCAGACACCACAGAGAGTGCGTCTGACAGTCTTCAGGGACGAGACGCAGTACAAGGAGGAAGATCTCTGGGACTCGTTCACTGTGGAGCTTCACAAGCAGCCTGGCCAGGGCCTGGGCCTGAGCATCGTAGGGAGGAGGTGACAGACATGTGTTATTAGTAATACTGCATAATGTTAAGCATGGAATTTATTATTACGCTGCTTTTGGGGGTCACAAAAAAAAGGTAGCATATTAGGAAGCTTGGTAAACCCTCATGTACAATTAATAGTACAAGTAGAAATAAATAGCTCAGGCATTAGAGCAAATAAACCCCAAAAGTGGGACTACAGATACAAATAAGTAGATATAGAATGGTATCGGTAATATAATGAGAATCAATAGCAAATAATCTGAGAGTCAGCACAGTTTGACAGTAACTGTATGATCTTTTTTTTTTAATGCAGATCACGGGATCAGAGGTAATCATTTTTAAAAGGCTTGTATATTTAGACAGGGTGCAGTATATACAGAGTTAGATGATAGAGAGCTTATTCACACTTAAAACACAGCAGGCTTAAAAAGAGAGTTTTGAGATCTTCCAATAGATAAACCGCCAACTGTATAGTCATGACTTGCTACCCTGTATTTGTTTTTGGGCCTTGTGCTTATGGAGCCCTCAACACAACTAGGTGAAATTAAAATAGTAAAGTATTATATTTGGTGTTAACCTGTAGATATTAGGGGTGGGATTCACCATAGGATCCATGGTACAGTATTATTACGATGCAAATATGTTGCGATGAGCTGAGTATTGAGATAAAATATGGTGTGATATATTGTGATTTATTACCTTTTTCAACTCTGAATTATGTCCCCAAAGGAAAACTCCGTTTTACCTAACAAAATAAAGTCTTCAGTCTATTTATCTCATTTAAGCCATTTTTTTTACAAAAGAAAACTGTATCTGTAGGACTGAAAAAGCAACTGATTGTATTTTTCTAGTAGGCTCACTAAAGTTTTCTTTGAATTTTAATATTAATAATTCATATAATTAAAAAAAATCAATACTTGGCACGATACAATACTGCCACACAAAAATGTTGCGATACTATGCTGTATCGATTCTTCGACTCGTTCTCATAAACACAATATCTCAAAAACACCTTCAGGATTTTTAATTTGTTTTTGTTTTTTTTAAATTTGGCACAAATGTCCATTTGGGCTCAAGGATGAGCTGATTAGAATTTGGTGGTTTAAGGTCTAAGGTCAAGGTCACTGTGACCTCACATGACATGTTTTTGGCCATAACTCACACTCAACAGTCAACATACACTAATTATGACAAAATTTCACAAAAATAACTAATAGTGTAAAATAATTAAGTGATGACATTCTATATCAAAAAGGTCAAAGGTCAGCTTCACTGGGACATCATAATATTCGGGGGAAAAAACCCCTTTTCTGGCCATTATTCAACATCGTAATTCTGGAAGTGGAGGGGAGACCTTTGGTCAGATTGAATTGGTGACACTAATTTTGGGTTTCCACCTTTAAACTGTACTGATTGCAGAGATCGTCTGTGTCGCCGGGGGGAAGATATATGCAAGGCATTCATGTTTTCACAGACATGGATGCAAACTGTAACTGCAACTTGACTGGTTTGCACCAGGCATAGCTAATTCTTCTTCTTCTTCTTTTTTTTTTTTTTTTAAAAATGTATTTATTTTTTTAGCATCAGTAAAAATAAAATAAGCACAATAGAAAAAAACACCCTGTACTGTCACAGTTAACTGTGAAACATCACAACAAAATGATGTCTATAAATCTTATTTTATGGTTGAATAATTGTTTATTTGCCTGGCTGGGCGGCTCATTTCTAGCGGCACTAGTAGTGATCATGACTGCGGTGTGTTGCCAGTCACTGTTGGCTGTATCTGGGAATGTTGCTGCTTTTTGTTCCCATTAGACCCGTGACTGAAGATTTACACGAGTCTTACAAGGAACGTGGGCTGACAAATTGTAGCCCGTCTTACATAAACTTAACTCAGGCTTCTATTCTCGATGGAGCATTTATGGGTTAAGACTCATGTGGGACAAGGTCTGCTGGTCCACATGCTGACAGTTTTTAACAGTCAGGTGTGTAGAGAGTGGTGATTGATCTCACCTCTGGGATAACCCTCAGGAATGGCTGCAGACCACACGTGCATATGCACTGCTGATTATATGTGTATATAAGTGTTTGGGTTTGTCCAAGTGTGCAAATGTTTGTGCATTACAAAAAAGAAAAATACAAAATTCAGTAACATCCGAGCCAGCTGTAGGGTAAAAGTTGGGGTCATGGGTTGAATAGCTTGGACAGCAGTATGTAGATCAACTTTAAATGCAGTTGTAAATCTTTGCCTCTGTCAGAGCGGTTTCGCTGCACAAGTGGAAAAAACAACTGCAAAGTTCAGTAGGATGGAAAAGGCAGCAACATAACAGACAACCTAAAATCCTGGGCTAAAACGGAAAGTGCAAGCTAGCAGTTAGTGGTGAGGAGCTGTGACAGCCAAGTGTCTCTGGCACTGGGGATTGTATGATCAAGTTGCCTTGCTTCACAGCTTCTGCTCGTGGTAGTTTTATCCACGTGGAGATTTGCACTTCGGATATGCAAGGCCAACAGCGGAGATGTGCTTTTTGGAAACACACAGGTCTCTGCAGTTAACTTAATTTCCCAGAGGTCAGTGCTCAGAGCTAGCGCATTTTGGGACTGTTAGCTTTAGACAAACAAGGGCATGCTGTATTTTCCTGTGACAATACCAAATGGTTCGTGAAAGGATGTTTTTAAGCTTGGGTTTACCACTCACTGCTTTTTTGGCAGATAATAGAGCCTCAAAACCTAAACTGGGTCAAAAGGGGGGAAAGCTTTGGAGAGGCTGAGGAGGGACAAGCAGGTGGCAGTCGCTATAGCTGGCTGTGGTAGGTGTAGACACCCGTCAGTCAGGCAAACAAGCCTCAACACATGCTTCTCATAAAGGCTTCATATCTCCTTAGCATCTTTTTGGTGAAGGATGATTCTTAGAACTCTCGCCAATACGCTTTTTAGAGGACATGAAGTAAGCGTGAGTCAGGTGAAGTCATTAAAAGAAGTGTTTTCCAAGCTTCTCACTTTTGTGTCTGACTGCAACATGTTCACAGTAAGCATACGCTGGATTCAAGATGGAAAACACATCTTTTGAGTGCACCGTTGGGGGGTAAACACACTCTTTGCTATTAAATATTCCATCTTAGCAGCTGTTTGTCTGCCGCTTCCCAAGAAGTGCAAGCCACATTTGTGCAGAGGTCCACTGGAAAAATGTGAAAGTGCTGAATCAAAAGAACTCAGCAGTATGATACAGTTAAGGTGAACTGCTATTTCACGGTTATTTCTTTCAACTGTCCGACCAGGAATGACACGGGAGTGTTTGTGTCCGACATTGTGAAAGGAGGTTTGGTTGACACTGATGGCCGACTCATGCAGGGCGACCAGATCCTGTCAGTCAATGGTGAGGATGTCAGGTCGACTACACAGGAAGCTGTGGCTGCACTACTCAAGGTACATCTATCGCACTGGCCCTCAGAAGGACATACTTAGTGAATGGCACAACTGCTTTAAACTGCCTTGGATGACTATATTAAAAATAACGTACCTTGTGTTTTAGTGCTGCGTGGGGCCTATAAAAATGGAAGTAGGGAGGTTTAAGGCAGGCCCCTTCCACTCGGAAAGAAGGCTGTCTCAAAGTAGTCAGGTACTGTGATTTCACATCTTTGAAAGATAACATTTAAAGGGATAGATCAGATCTTTTGAAGTGGGGTTGTATTAGGTACTTATCCATAGTCAGTGTATTACCTGCAGTAAATGTCAGTCGGCATGCCCCCAGTTTGGAGAGGTACCACCACATAAGCTAGGGTACTGCTTAGGAGGGTCGGCAACAAAATGTATTTTAGCCGTCTATAAAATTCAATATCACTTTAAGTGTATGCTATATTTAGAATATTTGCAGCTCTTCACCTTGCCATCTGACATCGATTTCCGACGGGGAACTGAAGCTGTTATGTCGCTCTCCTCGAAGCCAGACTCCATTGAGAAAACTAGTAATTTAACATCACTGAACACAGGAGCTGCTGGGCTACTGCTGCCTCGATCGGTGAGTTTGTTTGTGTTATTCTGTGACTTTGGCATTTAAAGTTGTCAGATCAGATTCACCAAAGTCACACAATAACATGTACAAACTAACTGACCGTGGCAGTGGTAGCCCAGCAGCTCCTGTGTTCATGGAGCTAAAATTACTCATTTTCTCAATGGAGTTTGGTGGCTTTGACAAGAGCATTGATGGGGAACTGAAGCTGTTAATGGCTTCCCTGCCAGTAAGGGCTGTCTGCAGCAATGTAAAGCAGTGAAAATATTTTCAATATAGCATACACTTATACTGTAACTGATTTTTTTGGGTGGCTAAAATGCGTTTCTTTAGCTTCCGTGTCAGTACTCCTGCCATTTTCTCAAACTAGGGGCGTGCCAAGCAACATCTCCTGTATGTAATACCCTGAATATGGATAAGTACCTCATACAACCCTACTTTGAAAAATCCAAACTATCCCTTTAATGTCTAATTGAAAATACACTGACAAATCAACAAAACAAAGGAAGAACCGACACTGAATGTCTTTGTTTCAGATGAGTGAATCAGGCAGCACCAAGGTGGCCTCACAGTCATGCTTGGATTCTGGGAACCGTCCCAGTGATCCCGAAAAACGAAGTAGGAGTCCTGATGGTAAGTGATTTTAATTCATAACAACACACACACACACACACACACACACAAAAAAAAGAAAGAAAATGGTGGCCAATGCATTGTATAATTTTGCACGTCTTTACAGCTCTGGAGCAGCAGGACACCAGAACAGTTGAGTTCACGAAAGGTCCCAATGATTCTTTGGGGATCAGTATAGCAGGGGGTGTGGGCAGCCCTTTGGGTGATATCCCTATCTTTATCGCCATGATGAATCCTGTCGGCCTGGCCGCTCAGACCCAGAAGCTCAAGGTACCAGATTTACACCTCCCTCTCAGTAACCTTTACTCAGCGACCAGCAGAATACAAAACTAAGAATTTGCATGCTAGTAATTCTTGTGTGGGATTTAATGTGAATCTTAATTATGTATGGTGATCGTATTCCCACTCACTTTACTCAGTTTGTGGCTCCCAAAGGTCAAGAGCTGACAGCCTTAAGCAGTGACCTTTGCAGTTAAATGACAGAGAAACTGACAATTGTAGCTCTGTGTGACACAGACCGGAGGAGGACAATAGCCATTGCAAACACGGATAATAAATCTC
The DNA here is from genome assembly GCF_011397635.1 of Epinephelus fuscoguttatus. Lineage (NCBI taxonomy): Eukaryota > Metazoa > Chordata > Actinopteri > Perciformes > Serranidae > Epinephelus > Epinephelus fuscoguttatus. The sequence continues at coordinate 21,944,972 of NC_064774.1, forward strand.
CCACTCCTGCATTCAGATCAGTGGGCCAACATAAGAGCTCATTGAAATGGATAGGGGCAAATCTTGAATAGTATATTCATGCTGCTTTATCTTTTTTCAGCCAGAGTGAGAGATGAGAACGCAACATAATGAAATTACTCAACTGAATAGTTTTGCTTTTGTGTGGCGTGGTGAATTAAATTTTCAAATAGTATCAGCCACATCCTGTTATCATGCAGAGACTTCTGTCAAGTAACACTGAAATCATAGAAATCACATAACAGCACTTCTGCACAGTTCTAAAAAGCGGTACCCTTGTTGTGATACATATTCATACCAGTTTTAGGGAATAAGAAAACATTTGAGTGTTCATTCTACAAAATAGGTCACAGAGCAAAGTTTTGTCATATTTCCATTGTTGTTAACATTGTTTCCAACCCAAACACTGATGTGTCATAAACATGGAAAAAACAGCTTCACTGCTGAATGTACCAAGTTGTTTTTTTCCCCTCTCATGCATCCTTTTAAATTGTGCTAAACTCTCACTTTTCCAGATCGGGGACCGCATTGTCAATATCTGTGGGACCCCTGCTGAAGGCATGACCCACTCACAGGCTGTCACTCTGCTCAAGAACGCCACAGGCACAATACAGCTGCAGGTCTCAAACCACACACACACACACACACACACACACACACACACACACACACACACTTGTTCTCTCACCCTCTCTGCTCTAATTAGATAAACCTACAGACACAGTTAGATAATCTCCAGTTAAATATGTTCTTTATTCTTTATCTGCGTACAAAGTTTCTACCTGAAAAGAACAGTCGAAAGCTACGAGCGGCAGACTTTGAAGTACTATAAAACTCTCTCATGCAGCACTGCCACTATGCTATCAGTCTTTATCTTGCAAGTCTGTCAATAAAAAAATAAAGTGTGTGTATGTTTTAATGCGTCTGTAGGTGGTAGCAGGTGGCGACACCACCGTGACGGGTCCCTCTCAGGAGCAGGCAGCTGCAAGTCTGACACCCAGCTGCATCTTTCAGGATGACCTCGGGTATGAACTAGTTATTACACAGGAAGACGATTTTGCTATGTTGTAATAGCAGGTGCAACCAAACTGTCTTTCTGAACTGTATCCATGTTTCCATCAGCCCACCTCAGTATAAGACCATAAATCTTGAAAGAGGACCAGACGGCCTGGGTTTCAGTATAGTCGGAGGGTACGGCAGCCCCCATGGAGACTTGCCCATCTATGTTAAAACTGTTTTTGGAAAGGTAATTGGCAAATTTCTTCATTTAACATTTGCAGAATTAACAAATTGCCTGGTGTTAATGAAACTCTATTTGCACGTGTTCAGGGAGCAGCAGCAGAGGACGGACGCCTGAAGCGAGGGGACCAGATAATGGCGGTTAACGGGCAGACCCTGGAGGGCGTCACTCATGAAGAAGCTGTCGGCATCCTGAAGAGGACCAAAGGAACTGTCACGCTCACTGTGCTTTCATAGACTCACAATTGCACAAATTTATCTTCACTACTTTTCCAAAACTTCTTATCACACCAAAAGTTAATCCACTTCTATAACGACAAACTTTAAAATAGCAACACACCTCGCAGGTGTGATGTCGTGTCTAGCGGTAGAAGTCGAACCCGCAATATTTCACAACTAGAAGATTGTGTGAAAGTCAGCAGATGTTCATCTGTGAAAATATGCACACTGAAATAGGAACAACTATTTACCGATAATCATGAAGAAGTTTATTGCTCAATGTAACTTTGAACACTGTGATGCACAAAGTCTGCAGTAAGTAGAGTCATGTATGTTGTGATAACTAAAGCTAAAAGAGCTTTTCACTGTCACCTCAATTGCTCTCAAAATAATATGTAGAGTAGAAATGAAGTATGAATTTATAGTTTGCCATACAGTTTTAATTTGTTGTTACATGAATCTCCAAGAGGTTGTAAATAGTAGGATAGTATGATGTGTTCACACCAAATGTTAAGCAAGTTTTTTGTGCAGCGACATCACATACAAACTTAATGCAGAAACATGAATAGACAGGAGTTTGTGCTGGGCAACGCAAATGACGTGATGAGAACATGCAAAATTTGGGTATTTGCACAAGCTGAAATTTTTAAACTTACACAAGAAATTTGTGTGATGCAATGATGCAAAAGCCTACTAGGGGTGAGATCTTGTTGAAATTTTCCTGACATGAAATGGAGAACAAACTTATTGTTGCCGTCTGTTGGCACCCACTCTACCACTCACTGTCAGGACCTTACAGAGACAGAAGAGAGCTTGAAGATAAAGTGGGATTTATACTTGTGTGTCAGCTCTATGCAGAGCTTATGCCATTGTAAGCATTTATACTTTTTATGATGTGTTGTAAAGTTTAGTTGATTCAAAACACACATTAAACATGGCTTAATAGAGACAGTTTCAAACACAAGTACACAAATCAGCTTCACTTTAACTTGCAGCATTCACAGACAAAGCACTTGTCTTTATCTGGACACATTTTCCCCAGAAATACAACATGCTAATGTTTTTAGCACAAGCCTATGGCATTTTACACTGTATAAATTAGCCTCGTGGCTAGCGGACTTTTCCCATGGGAAGCCAGTGACAACAGCAACATTTAACAATGGTAACGTTACAAAGTTTGGCTCCATTACAACTCTCAAGGTTCACCAACAAAACAACTGTCTTATACTAAATGTGCTTTCCAAACAAATGTACCACACAAACATTATTAGCACAATCCTATTGCTTGACAAGCGGAGATTTCCTCTGCTCATATGAAGCCAGGATAAATCACACACAAGACTTAAAATGCTACTTCTGTGGAGGCTTCATTGTATTCACACATTTATTGTTTCTTATCTGTGAAAGCAAAGTAAATAAAAGTTTCATTTCGACTGAGGAAAATGGTTTCAGCTTACAAAAACAGACAGGAGGTCTGCCTCGCTGCAACGTGTAGTTACATTTCTGGGGAGATGCACATCGTAGGATACGGCATAGGTACTGTGTCTACGTCAACGCAGACCTACACCGTAGTTACAGAGTTGATTTGACTCAAAAGTATAAATCCTGCTGAAGTGAGTGAAGCCGTGGGACTACTCATGCTAATGCTCTAAGTAGCCTAATTAGAGTTGTTTCGTAATTGTTCAACTATTGGTTTTACTTAACTACGAACCAAGTTAGCCGTTAGCTGCCTTCCCCAGTTAGTAGCACAAATGTTAGCACAACTCTTGAGGGCGAATTTGCCATTTGTGAAACAGCCCAAAAAACACTCCAGCAGCCATATTCAGGGAGTAGTGTGAGGCGAAACTTTGCTTTGTGTTTTGTGTGAACACATCATTAGCTATCTCATCTGACTTACATTCCATTGCTCTGGATTGAAGTATTCACTGAACATAGTGATTCAAGTATTTTGCGGTTTCCTGTATTGAAATGAATGGACTATAAGATCATTATTTACACAAGTATTTTACAACAGAGAGAACCCTAGAGCAATATCAGAATATTTCTACAGAGGAGAGGCCTATTTTTCAAGGTTCTTTACAGTCTGGGGTCCACTTATAGGGGTGACCTCCCAATAAATTCAGAGCATGAAACAGCATGAAAACGCCCGTGAGGCAATTAACAGATTAGCAGAATTTAGCTAATGGCTATATTAGCTGATAACAGCATTATTCGTCTTTTATATTGCACTGCTGTTGGCAATTCATCATGCTGATTTTCCTAAAAGGTTGATGCTGCTGTAACTGGTGTTAATCAACTTATCATGAAGTCACTGTTGTTTTAGCAGAAGTGGCCAATAGAGCATTTTGAAATGCTGCTGGCCAGAAGTCTGATATTGTAAATACACAGAAAGATGTGAAATCCTTAAACAAAGAAGCGTGCTTCGAGTGCACATTTGACGAAATGAGGAACTGTGTGTGTGTGTGTGTGTGAGTGTGTGTGACCAACTCACTGAAATATAGTGCTGCTAAAGCCAATATGTAAGGTATTATGTCAGTATTTGGATTTTTTTTTTTTTTCAAGTATTAATGTGCACAGAGGAGCAAACGACCTGCTATCTATGTTGGAGTGGATGAGTGGTTCTTCTGAAGTGTTTAACTTGTCAAATGATTATATAAAGGACCTGAGCTCATATCGACCTTACTGTTTACCCAAAACAAAGTCATGGAGTGTGTAGTTTCTGAAGCCATTAGGCATGTGTTGTGTGGTCTAGTTTATGGGGGAGTTGTCTGTTCTCTGTCTTATCACCTTAAATATGTGTCTCTAGCACTGTCAATGTGACAGTATTGAATCTATTCACACTGAATTAAATAAAAGTGACCTTTGGATTCAGTCGCCTTTGCATTTTCATAAATAAATCCACCCAGAAAACTCTGTAGAGTGACGATAAACTTAAATATAAAAATATAATGCTATTAAATGAATAATAGCCGAGCATTATGAAACGCAGGGCAGCTCTCCAAGTGCGCTAGCTATTACTCAGTCTAACTGCTCCTCACCGAACGCTTGGGTTATTGTACAGTATATACATCACATCTGCCATACATCACATGAATACATTTTCCAACCAGGTGATAAAAGCAATTCACTGTTGCAGGAGGTCACATTTAAATGAGAGGCAAATGGTTGAAAGTCAGAAGCTCAAACGTGTTGAAATTAAATGCAAAAAGATTTATAGATATGGGATGATATGGAACAGCACATGTGGACTTGCTTGAATAGACTCTCTGTTGTCACTTGAGACTCAATAAAGCCTGGATAGAGAGAGCCGGCGCGCTCCATTAAAATATGGCATCCCATCTGTCTGTACACTGGCAAGCACAGCTGCTTCACAGCCTGTCACACCGTTTGTGTGGAGTCCTGTACTTGAAGTTCATTTCTTAAGTCGCTTTACAGCAAACATGTGGGCTACCAATTAATCACACAGGTCACACAGAACCTCTGAAGCCCTTTCTCTAATGAAGCCTGGGGTCGGTTCAGATTCAGTGGGCTGTAAGAGTAACACTCTTTTATAGTAGAAGTATATTGCCAACTGTTGGGTGACTTCTTCACCCTGAGGTCAACACAGTTAGCCGCAGCTGCTAGCTAAACTGCAAGGTTGCTACCGCCAGCACTCGACAGCTGAGCTTGTCTCAAGCACCTGTTGTTTTAATGGTCCCGGTGGGTTTAAAGGTTACCCAGCCTCCCTCCAGGTTCAGGAGACGCTGGTTGGTTTACACAAGACTTGTCTACACAAGCCTTTTAGATGTGAGATCAGATGTTGCCACCGCGTCACGCTTGGCTTGAATGTGGGCAGATGGTGTAAAGTTTCAATGGCGCCAAACCTAAATCGCTTTAGAGATTGTGTTATCAAGATGTCAATCAGGCCTCTATGTGCATTTTTATGGAATGTGACCATGAACAAGACTTCTATCTGGACCTCATAAACAGGAGTTATAACAAAGACACTTTTCATGCCCTGTTCCACGCAAATTGTCAACTCCATAACTAAAGCGTCTGACCCACAGCTGTAGATTCAGCCTGTGAGATGACTTTGTTCCACTCGTTCAAACATTTCAGAGCTCTGTATCGTCATGACTCATGCTAGCTCCACACTGGCTATCAAGAAGTTAAGCAAACAGAAACCTTTAGTTGATGAGTAGGCCATCTATGACTCAGCAAACAAGCCAAACCGGATACCACCATCCTAGTTCAACTGCTGAAAGGGGTTTTGCTCAGTTGCTTTGATTATCAGAGGGCAAATAAAGGAGGTAACATTTTTTTCAATCATGACAGTGTCAAAGTATGTTTTGTTCTGGCTTGAAACAGTGAATTTCTTTGACAAATGTGGCCAAGAACTGGTACTAAGCATGCAATTATTGTCACTACCCAGAGTCTTTGATCTACCAAATCTAACTGTAAGCTATACCCATTCGTGGTAAATGTCATTTCCTTGACCCAAGTTTTTCTGATAGAAGAGTGCGTCAGTCTTAAACTGACAAGAATGGACCTGACAGGAAAAGTCCCTAAATTCTGATCCTGTTCCTCCACAACTGACAGTAATTCAACTATAATTTGTAGCCATGCTAGTGGCATGGGTCAATGTCAGTCAGTTGGTCAGTCAGTCCACCACTTTGGCCCAGACTGAAATATCTCAACCACTATTGCATGGACCGCCATGTAATTTTGAACAAACTTTCATGGTTAACGGAGCATGGAGCTTAATGACTTTTGTGATCCCTTGACTTTTTGTCTAGTGCCACCAGCAGGTTGACATTTTTGGTTTTTTAGTGAAACAACTATTGGATGGGTTGTCATGAAAGGATACAGATGTCCATGATGCCCAGAACGACAACTTTGGGGATTCCTTGATTGTTCCTTAATAACGCCATTAGCAGGTCAAAGTTTTCATTTGTCCCAAAGAAAAAACTCTATATTTACCTTTATAAAGAAGTATCTGCAATGTATGCACTATCTGTAGGCAACAGGACAAGATATTGGTATTGAAGTCTGACCAATTACGTTTGAGCGGCAGGTAAACAGTTTGACGCATTGGCCATAATGCAATCTCAGAACACATCGGCTATCGTCTAGAGATTTATTTATAGAGGTTTATATTAGCCTTTAAAAAAAAAATCTGTATTCATATGCAAATACCTGTTTATAAAGATTGACTGAAATGACTGGCGCATGGAAGAGGAAGTCTCGGTGGAGATATCTGCTGGCTACACTGGTTTCCTGAAATATTGGCTATTCCCCCCAGAGTCTTATTGTTCTCAGACTGACAGCCAGTGGGTTTCGAGACTGTCTCAACACCTACCTGCCAGATTGGCATCACATGTTGTAGAGACATTCATGGTCCCTAGAGGGTAAAGCTTAATGACTTTGGTGACAACCCACTGTTTTCTCTAGCACTACCACAACAGTTAGACTTTTTTTGTGAAAACTCAACCATAATTGGACGGCCATGATTGTCTGTCGTTACACACATTCATGTACCCGTCCAGATGAATAGCAATCACTTTGCTGATGCCGTAACTTTTCATCTAACACCACAATCAGGTCAATTTTCTAATTTGTCCAAGACTTTGGCTTACCAAATAGAAGCTTAGTCCTTGGGTACTTAGCTTGAGAAACAGAGGGTTGCGAGTTCAAGAACTCGCATGGACCAAATACGGAGTAGGGACTGGTATGTGGAAAAAACTGATGGCGTGGCCTTAAGCAAGGCAGAGAACCCTAAACTAACTGTCCATCCTGTGAGACTGCCTAGTTATAGCATCTCTTCAAACGTACATAATGCATATAGGTGTAACCCAGGTGGCAAATCCAAATCTCGTGGTATTCACTTGTTTGTGAATGTGTGTGAATATAGTTAGGGTTATCAACAGATTGAAAAAAAAAAACATTCCCCTTGCAGGAATAATTAAAGAATAGCCTCTCCTTCCCCTTAAATACCTGCAAAACTAATGACATTCACCACAGCTGTACTTTGTGTTAATAGCAAACTTTAGAATGATAACATGCTAAACTAAAATGTTGAACAGAGTAAACATTGTACCTAATAAACATCTGCATGTTAGCATTGTCACTGTGAGTTTGCTGCCATGTTAGCATTAGTATGTAGCCATGCCTGCCGTTAGTGCAGGCCTACTGAACAACCAGCTTGGCTGTAGACTATTATTCTAAATATTCCAGATGAAAAACTGGCAGCTCATAAGTCTCACAGAGGCATGTCCTCACATGACATTACAAGGAAAGTGAGTGTTTCTACAACATCTAGTTCTTATTTGTTTTCTTACAAGTGTTAAAATCATTTTACCACCCTCAAACCTGCCCTGATGTATCAAACTGTCACAGAGAACACATACAGCTCTCAGCAGACACGCTTGGTTTAACAACATAATTCATCTCCTGACTACCTGATCCGCCTTTTGGACTCTTCGCCGTCATGGAAAAGAGTCAGACATAATCAGACATCTCCTTTACACGGTGAGTTACTTTTTGTCTTGGAGAACAGAGGGTCTCAAAAAGGTCACCTTTCAAAGCCTGCCCTCCCAATGACGTGGCCTCACGTACACCAACTGGCAAACGTAATTAAATGTCCACTGGGGCGGTGGTGTAAAATTGCTGTTTGATGAACGCGCCACTCTGCGGGGAGACAATACCCCCCCCCCACCAGCTTTGAAGGAAATAGCTGTGAAAAAATATTTCTGAGGCAAGCCTTTGACCTTTCTGCATGTTGACTCTGTCGCCCTAAGTCTTTACTTAGCTGTCAAAAAGATTAGCACATCATAGGCGCACACAATTCTCGGCATTGTTTGAGTCAGCAGACACTAGTTGCTCTTTAACAGTTCTTCCTCTTGACACAGCGATGGCGTAACTGCAGATAAATTGGGTGGAGATTGTTGGTGACAACAGAATCTATCTGGAGACAAACATGTCAGACGAACATTGCCCTCTTGAATTAATGTATTGTAAATTAGTGTCATTAAATGACTAATAAACATTGGAATGCGAGGAAGCAGCTCATTATGCCAGGTTCTTGTTTATGTGATTAGTATGTGTGATTAACTTTTAGATTTGATTAAGCTTTATTGAAGGTTTAATGATAACCACAGACAACGGGAAATGAGGCCAAACCTTGAGGGAAAATTACCTAATACTGATTAACAACAACTGGGAGTGTGGAATTATTGCTAGTAGAATGAACAAGGAACGAGAATGAAAACCTTTTGCATGACAAATTTCATCCAGCGCTGTGTATATGGTGTTTTCATTTGTTTACTCTAGTTTTACATACCTCACTCTGGTGTCCTGTTTCCAGAACAAACAAAAAGATATATAACCACGCTCCTTCATTTAGATGCTAACAATTATATTTTTCTGAGTAAACAGTCAAGACACAAACAAACACATACTTTCCTTCTTCTCCATAACCCCAAATTATGCCAGAGTCATACTTTGCGAGCAGGAAGCTGGATGTTATCATGATTTACATTGTGCTCATGTCAAGGAGCTCAGCTCAGCACACACTCATGCATTCTTGTTAAAATAAAGCTGGGAGTTAACCAAAGCTGCGATGACATCATGCAAGATCGGATTTCCTCCTCACCTTTGGCGTGTTTGCACAAAGTGGAGTGTGAGGGCTGAGGCTGCTGTTTACACAGACAACAGAGCACATGTTCAGCGAGGGAACACCAAACACTGACATTAAATGTTTGGTGTTTAGCCCTAAAGTGCAGTTATTACATGTTAGCAATACAAACAGTCGAGTCAGCTCAGACTGAACAACACAGCAGACAGGTCGGGTTTTTAATGGCCCCATCTCATGCAGTAAACTACACTCTATCTCTGATAACAGGAAGCTGCCTCACCATAAGGCCATCGCTTGTCTCAAACACACCTTGCGTGTTTCTCTTGGTATGTTTGCATTTCAGTTACAGCTTCAAATTACATCACCGCGACTGAGGCCTGATAAGGCAGAGTGTGTAATCATCGTTTTATGAGCTGTGTGCAAAGTAATGCAGTGACACAGCCGCTGGGAAATGTTTGCAGAGCTGAGGGTGGAAGAATCACCTGTTTGCCCATGAGAGGTGCACATGTCTGACCTTGTAGAAGGACGCGACTGCAGGGCTGTTGAACCAGCATTTATAGACTAAAAATACAGACATAGACCAAGGATGGCATTAAATCAAATGATGCATGCCAAATATTGATCCCTTATCTTCATACAAACAATTTATTAATTTAATTCAACATACTATGAGAATTAAGTCCTGAACTCATGTTGTTTTTAAAGGTCATCTATACAATATTCAGAGGTTGTCTGCACATGGCTCTCAGCATGGAGGTGACTGAGTTGGCGGCTAGCAGCTAACAGTGCTAACATAGCAAGGCAACAGTGCTGACAAAGCTATCAGTGTTAACTTGGGGGTACTGGAGGGTGGCCATCCAGATATCAGGGGTATGAGAGCAGTGCAGAGTGGCAGTGATTAGCTAGCCAGTGGGATACACACATGGAACTTACACACGAACACTGCTCAGGACACCGTTACCATAATATATTCCACTATATCTTTACATTGCAAATGGTTGTTTGCTGCTATATTAACGCTCAAAATACTGTACAGAGCTCTTTTAACTGAACAACATCCTATGGCCAGTCTAGCAGCTCTATGAGATTTGGGCAAGGTAACAATGAGACATGAAAAAAGATCCAGGAGGTCAAGTCTGAGTAACAGCTTCATGGGTCTGAAGACTTATTATCGGACACCAAACTCTGCACATTCGCTTATAATACTTTGAAATTGGAATTTGCAACTCTGGAAAGTTATCACCACTGCAGTTATTTTATCTTTCATTATGATAATAGCCGGGTAAATGCTGCCATATTGAGGCTAACATACTTATGTACGTAATCTATAATGTGCACGTTCACTTATTGATCAGAGTACGTTCGCGGATAATGTTGTGATTGGACAAAAGCTAAGCCAGGTTCAACTATTTTTGGACGACTCTATGTTTGTTTGCTGGGGCCCTCTGTGTTGGCACCCCTGTGTCATTGAACTAGCCTAATTTCACACGGGGCTAAAGTTGAACATGGCCTTAGTGTTTTAGCATGCTAACATTTGCTATTAGCATTAAACGCAAAGTACAGCTGAGGCTGATAAGGAACGTCAGTTTTGCAGATGGTCATAAACCAAAGAATCTTGAACAAATTAAAATTTTGACCTGCTGGTGGTGGCGCTAGAGTACAGAAAATAAGAAAAAATAGAATATAAATGTATGTATGACATTTAATGGAAATCCATCAAACATTTGTTAAGACATTTCTCTCAGAATCACAAATATCAACCTCATGGTGGCGCCTAAGAAAAAAATCAGGCGATGACCAAAGTCATTAGAATACATTGTGCGTTAACCATGAACATTTGTATCAAAATTATCCATCAAGCAGATGTTGGGATATTTCACTGGATAAGTGAATATTCTGACTTGCCTGTAGTGCTAAATAAAATATAGGAAGTTCTGAAAGTTATTAAGATTCATGCTCTGGATACCATGGATATCTGCACCAAGTCCATGTAATTGAAACATTTCACTAAAAAACAAAAGTAGCAACTTCATGAATATGCTAGAGGAATAAAGTAAAGGGATTACCAAATTCAGCAGGCCTCATCCTCTGGTGACCACGAAGGTCCATACAAAATGTTAAGACAACCCATCAAATATTTGTCGAGATATATCAGTGTGAACCCAAATAATGGGTAAATCTACAAGCTAACTGGAACTGTGCCAAACAACTATGGTACTGTGACATGGCAAAGATCTAGAAACCCACTGCAATGTGCTTGTTCCACATTTGTTAATGGTCTGTGTTATTGACTGCCATCTCTCTGCATTGCTCGTGTAAAAACAAAGGCATCCTATTGATTTTAAAGCAGGATGGAAAAATGAGCTAGTGATGAAAGCCCATTTACGCCTCGGGCCCTCGCTGCTATTTGAGCCCATTTTCCATCTTCACTCAGCAAACCTGCCCATGCCATTACATTGAAACGAGTGTCAAATTAAATGACGGTCTATAAATAACCTTTTCTCTGAGAGTAGTACTTGTTCAGGCTTTGACTTGAATGTCTTACTTTTGATTCATACCGAGCTCCCGTTAGTATTACGAGGATGACATTTTCAGAGCCCCTGTTATCTATCACACATTTTTACGACCCAGGCTCTAACCCCTATTTAAGACGGGGTTACAATTGTTGTGAATTTTAAAGCGCCGAGGGGGGGGGAGGGTTGGGATGTATAGAAAATGGCTCTATCATATTCAAACATGTTGTCCCTGAGAGCTTTCTGCAGTCTTTGATCTGGCATGTTACCAAGTTGTTCCTTGCATGACACAACCATTATTCCACCTTAAGCGGTAATTGACGTCATACTGAACAACGGTTTGATAAAGTCGTAAAATTCCACCTGTGTGGAGTGATGTCGCAATTTTCCCTTCAAAGCCTCATGGTGTATTTGCAGCTTTTGTGCTACTCTGTAATTATTATCTTATATGTTGAGTAGCGCTGCGGTGACAGCTTGAAGATGCCAAACAATACTGGTGAGGAGTGAAGTTGGGAATGTTAGGACATTTTTGCAAGGTTGCATTTTCAGGCAGACACAATAATAGTTGGAAAAAAAAGGGTCTGGACCAGTCAAGTCTCCACAGTTAAAGTATGCACTGGCACCCCATGAAATATTTCAAAGGGTTGGCCAGATGGGGCAACTAGGGGTGGGTGATAAAACTATAACTATAAATCAGTATATTTTCAAGCTAAATATAAATTTAAACACTGATTATATTGATATAGGGTCAAGTTGAGTTTCATGATGCATACCAGTGTGCATCTCTCCTCTCTCACACTCTCCGCACAGCTCCGCCCACTCACAAGTTCTCCAGCAACACTTTTTAGAGCCTTAGTCTGAGGCGAGGCAGACCTATCTATTTCTGTAAGCTGAAACCATTTCCCTCAGTGGATACAAAACTTTTATTTACTTTAATTTCACAGTTAAGAAACAATAAATTGTTAAGACAATAAAGCCTCCACAAAATAGCATTTTAAGTCTTGTGTGTGATTTATCCTGGCTTCATATGAGCAGAGGAAATCTCTGCTATTCGCTAGGCTAATTTATACAGTGTAAAATGCCATAGGCTTGTGCTAATAACGTTAGCATGTTTTATTTGTTTGGAAAATGTGTTAAGTATGAGACAGTTGTTTGGTCGGTGAACCTTGTGAGTTGTAATGGAGCTAAATTTTGTAACGTTACCTTTGTTAAATGTTGCTGTTGTTCCTGGCTTCATATGAGTAGAGGAAAAGTCCGCTAGCTGCTAGGCTAATTTATACAATGTAAAATACCATAGGCTTCAGCTAAAAACATTAGCATGTTGTATTTGTGGGGAAAATGTGTCCAGATAAAGACAAGTGCTTTGTTTGTGAATGCTGCGAGTTATAGTGAAGCTGATTTGTGTACTTGTGTTTGAAACTGTCTCTATTAAGGCAGGTTTAACGTGTGCTTAATGTGTGTTTTGAATCAACTAAACTTTACAGCACTTAGCAGAAACCCCGCCACCCACTAGTGTTTTGGGGGCATAACTGTTGTGCAGCTGCATATTTTCAAACGGGGGGAGTACAGTTCCTGTCTTTGCATTTTATTTTTCTCACAGTCTGTTTTTATAAAACTGCTTGTGACATCTTAAATATGTATCCAGTCAGCCTGTAAATACCGAGATATGAATTTCTGTCCACATCGCCCAGCCTTAGGGGCATCTGAAAATCATGGGGTGGCACACCAAAACTAAAATCCATAACTGAATTTCAGGAATTCGATAATGCTGTTTAAGTATATAGGCTAGTTGAAAACTACGTCAATATGAGAGTTAAGGAATAGCTAGTGTCACCACCAGACAATCAGAGATCTCCACCTTCTGATAGTCTGGGGACACTCCTTTCTAAAGTATTTCTATATTCAGATATCTTGATGTGAGAGTTCCAGGAACTCCAGGAAATGCTCCTTGAAAATGGCAATGCCAGTTGTTCCCTTACAAAAATATAGCTTAAATTTAGAGTGTTATTTAGCCCCATTCCTGACAAGCTATGCCAATATGGCTGGTACCATGGATGCCTAGTGTCACAAGAAACCACCACCTTCGTGCTAACTTCAAAAGTGAGTGCATCACAGCCTCTTGAAGACAGTACTAATTAGAAGAGGAGGGGGGGGGGGCAGTGATTGTATCAAGAGGGCCAACAACATGCACATTTTACAAAGTTACCATCAAGGAGATATCAGGATCAAAAGATGATTAAATTTCAGTGGTAACTTCACACAATGTTTTCTTTTTATCCAACAGCAGCTTACAGTTGAGTCGTTCTGTTGCCATTGCAAAAACATGACACTGCCATGACAGCACTTAAGGTGCTGCAGCCGCCCCTGCTCCTCTGCTTGATTTATGAGGGCTTCCAGTTGCCTCGAAACCACAACATGCTTAACGCAGACCTCAGCAGTGCTTTAAAACATGTTTACATGTCCCTGATCAGGTGAATGTATCCCTGCGGTTCATGTCTGTTTATGCTGTTAACCTGAATGCCTCCACTGTGCATTGTTGCTTTTACTCAGAATCACAGATGCCACATAGCTCTGTTTGCTTATCTTTTTTTTTTAACTTCCTGAGTGAATTCCCAGCTTCAAACAGGTGTAATCATGTCCTCTAGTCATTGTACAATCAGGCAAAGAAGGAAAAGAAACTTGTTTCCCCTGCACATGCCTTCAGCTGCTTAACAATGCGAATGAAAAGTCAAACAGGCACGGGTGACTCTCAGACTGGATTCCATTGATGACTATCTGACAGTCACATTAGTAATAAGGAAAGAAATGCAACTGGGTGACAATGTTGCTTGTCCTCTAAAGATAAAAATACATGCTTGTGTCTAGCTTATTCTGCAGATGCACCCAAGGTGAAAACATTTTAAAGAGCTCTTAAAGGAATCAGTTTATGCATGGCAAGACTGGCAACGACTGGAATTTTAAAATGAACACCTGTCACACCTACACAAAGTCAAAGACAATGTAAATCATAATGTAGTGTGTGTGTATACAGGACTATATTCTGTAGGAAAAACACTCCACTATTTCGCAATGCTGCAAAATGCAAACACAAAAAAGCCCCATACAGTTTCTCTCAGGACCAAAAGATAATCCTGTCTGAACAATAAATGCCCTTCAGCTACTTATGAAGCAGCGTTGTCTGATTACGAGCAGATTCACTCAGCGTATGCCTGAGAGAATGTCAAAGGCAACAGAGAGCACACAAGTGTCAGCAGCCAACAAGGCGTCCATCTCGCCAAAGCTGTAGGGTATTTAAAGAAAAACTTTCCGTCAGGCTTGCATGAACCTGTTGTTCAAAGCAGACAAACTGATTTATGCGTTCCTGATATGCTGCTATGTTCATCCAGTTTCCTACTGGCAGATCATACGACAGAGGCGTCGCCGTCCCTCATCGCTTGCCACAATGAAATCGAATTAGTTCGGCTAAATTGCTACCCCGCTCGGAGGATTTATTTAATGACTTCTAGGACAAATGCAGACATTGGCCCAGTCAATGCTGTTGTTGTGAAAGTAGTAAAGTCAGCACATATGTGTTTGTTGATAGGTACAGAGAGGGAGCAGCCAACAGACGTAGCTGCAGGGCCTTACAAACACTTGACATCATTAGTGGACACTTTCACATGACTTGACAGGTTTCACGTCCCTGTGGCGTGAAAATCGACACGTATTTCTTGAAAGTTTACATCCTGTTGTGTTGAAAGAAATGATGCATTGTGTGAACACCCTATTATTTTCTGTCCTTTGAGGATCAGTGCAACAGTTTCTCCAGAATGCATCAGATTTTAAAGAGGAACAAAAAATATGAACAAGATGAATCAGATCATGCCAAAGGAGCAGCCAACCTGCTGTAAATGCATGTCAAGGAATGTGATAGAGCAATTTAAATAATGGCTTGGCTTAGTGTTGTGTGAACAGAATCTGTAACGCTCATCTTATTTCATGTAAATGCAAACATGACCTTTAAGTTGAATTGAAGCATTCAAAGCCTTTTATTCAGCTCCTTTGAATGCTGAGGTAGACACTTTGCAGTGATTTAACAAATGCACAGAGTAAACTAAAAGAAAACGCTCCACATTATAACAAATAACCCTCACCAAACAATTATAGTTCTACAAAATGCTATCATCTGTAGAAGGAATGTCAGCATCCCGACAACAAAAGAGAAGGCTTTTTGTAAAGCCTTGCAGTAATGCATCCATCCACCCACTGTGGGCTGTAGTGGAATCCCTGCTATGTTGCATTGCTTGCCAAGCTCCAGAGATTCCCCATGAAATTCATTTTACAACATTTAATGGAGAATAACAACTATTATATAACGAGTTGTCTTGCTTTGGTCAAAATCAGGGACTAATTTTGTTGCAAAGTTGCATAATTGCCTCGAGTTGGTTCATGTTCTCATGGCAGCATTTACAAGTGGCCCAGATCAAATGTCTTCCACGAGAAAGCTGCTCTTGATTGGTCAGAATTTCCATGTGGGAAAAATCCAGAAAGTAAACAAATCGTTGAAGAAGAGTACACTTGCAAGATAAGTGCACACTTTCTATTGTCACAGTGGAGGGACAACTACGCAGGCTGATTTTAGCGCTGCTCATCGTGGACTATATTGCTGTCATTGTTCATTTTAGTCAAAGCATACAGTTTGAAAACGAGGCGCGGCTCCAACTAGAAAACAATGTTTTGATGCATTGGATGTGCTGAATGTGCATATTAAGGCAGAACAGGAGGAGGTGCACATTAATAATCCTCCAGGACTGTAACATGCTCATGTTTAACCCAAACAATGTGTCATGTGACTGCAGTTGGTTCAGATCGAGGTCGGAATACATTCTCACCACAAACGAACCGCACCAGAGTTCATTTGTAACCAGACAGAGACCACCTCTTCAACAGTGTCTCGGTTCGGTTGTTTTGGTGGTGCACATCCGAGTGCGATTAATGTGTTCACACCTGTCTAAAGGGACCGCACACAAACTTGAGTTCGATTGAACCGAACCAAACAGGGCAGGTGTGAAAGCACCTTAAAGCTAAATGTGGACTAAATGTTTAATTTCAAGTGCAAAATTGGTGCTTGAGCATGCAGGATCACATTCTTTGGAAACAAAATTTACTTACTAGCTTTTCCAGGGATTCTGACTGTACCCCACAGTGATCTCTACTTCAATTCCGCTTTGGGGAACTTTCTAGTCATTTTGCTTTTCTCCCACATTTCCAGTATCTTCTACTGTCTAGCTCCACTTGTTATTACGACACATGCAGTTGAACGTTCCAGAAAAAGCTGGCAAGTGAACCTCAAATTTATTTATTTTTTAATCCAAGCCCTTACAAGCAGTTTGTAAATGGCAGTTCACTTTTTTCATAATTTCTATTGCTAGATCTCTGTAAGGTTATACTAGTGTAAAAGGTTTAGAACTTTTACATGCAAGTACAAATGGATGAGGAAATGTTCCTGAGAGCCATTAGAAGAGTAATTCACAGCTGAGTGCATTCACAGTTTTTAAGGCCAAGAAATCCACCTTGCTCCTCCAGCGCTTTTACCCTATCCTCAATCTGCACGATCATCTGTCTTCATTAGCCTCTTAGCAAGTACAACATTCTCACCCATAAGGCCGCAGCACTCAGGGAAGGTGAAGGCAGAACATCTAGTCATCTGACTACATGAGCAGACAAGCTGTCAGTGAGTACCGCACCAGTGATTCAAGTGATGATCTGTGCAGAGGCAATCATTAACTCAAGCTGCCAGTGGCCTGAACTCTTTAAGGTCAGTTTTAAAGCTGACGTCATCTTGGCTGGCCTGTACTGTACCACTGACCCTGCATTTACGAACTCTAAAAAACCCCACCAAAGCAGTATCATAGAAAATATCTGTACCACTGGTGTTTAAAAAAAGACAGTAGGTGGACATCACTGTAATACACTGCTGTAACTCCGCCCCACTAGCAGCAGTCTCCTGAGTCCTATCAGTAACAGCCTGCTAAGAGGCTTTACTCCCCCCAGCACAAAGAGCTGTCTGTTAGGCCAGGGAGGCATCCCAGGAGTCAGCCGAGACAGGTGGCTATCCCCACAGGGTATGTATGTGGGGGCTGGGAGCTGAATGCTGGAGTAATCGGAGACAAGTCAAGACAAAAAGCATGGTGTTATTTCAGCGGTGTGGGTTTCCAACTGTTGAATGTCTGGGTTAAATGTTTGGAGACAAGGAACACTACAGCAAAGGAGGAAAAATAACAAAAGTATTCTATTTTCAACTCAAATGTCTATACCAGCAGCCTGGACACATAAAAACAGAAGCATTTTGATTGTCTGAGAGCATGCCAATTAGAGACTGTACAAAAATTATTTGTGGGATGGAGTATTTATGTTTTATTTCAGTTTCTCCCTTGCAAAATTGAACGCAAAAAACCCAAACCCAACAGCTGTTCTCACCTTCACAAAAAAAGTATCATACGAAGTGAGTCAATATACACTAGCCTACTAATTCTGTGTCAGGAATCACTGTTTGCTTCGCTGCTTTTTATTTATTTATTTTTTTAAATTGAATGACTAGAAAATTCACAATTTTGTTATGTTACCCATGAATTGACAGTTGGTAGCTCATTTTAATGTGCAGTTGGTGGCGATGTGAAATTATTGTTCCATTAAGATACGTTTATAATGGGGTTTATATTGTTTTATATTGGGGTACATCGTTAGTTATTTTAGTTGTGATAAAATGGGTTGAACCAATTCAATGTTGTATTATTCTGACATGTTGGTGGGAAGGCAGGGTCCCCGCAGGTATTGCTGAGTAACCTGCAAAAAGTTGGGCAAGGGGTAAAAAATACATGGCTATTGGCATGGGTAAAAATGAGCTAACCACAGGTGCACGAGCTGGTGCCTGTCCTTGTGGAAGCTGACAAAATATGTAGAGGATGTTTAGCAAAACATCATTTCAGACTGATGATGCAACTGACTGACAGCAACGAGACACTTCCTTTGAATATGTGGGCATACAATTACTGCAAAATTCGTTATCTTGTCACTTTGCATTACACCAACAACAAGTAGGAGCTGACTACATGAATGCTTTGCACATTGGAATGGGACATTATGTCACGCAAAACGACGTAACAGTGCGTTTAATCACGGGTTGGGTTGAGGGACTTAAATTAGCAGGTTGGGGCTGGTCTAGATTTGAAATGGAGATAATCATGTGTCATAAGGCGGAAGTGCTGGTTTTATCTTGTCTGTATGTTTTTATATTTTGTTGGGCTTTTATATGTTGCTGTGTTTTATCTTGGATGTTTTTATTGTGCTTGGTTTTACTGTTTTTATTCGCATGCTTTTATTTTATAATCCTATGGGTGTAGCGATTTTAGTAACTTCATTCGTGCTAAATACCTGCACCTGGCAGAAAAGTCTTTTACAGATGGACAATGCAGCCATCCAACAAGACAAGACTGGACAAGACAGTTGGATAACAACCAATGATGTGGTGGAGAGGAGGGTGTAAGCAACGACAGCACGGAAATAAAGAAGCCAGGTGTGTTGGATCGGAGAGAACAGCCAGAGGGGGACAGCCTGAGAGGACGGTCCGAGGGGAGCACCAAAACTGGAGCAGAGGAAGCGTGAAGGAAGCAGCACCAGGGGACAGCAGCAAAACTACACTGCTTCGGAAACAGCACAGCAGTCGGCAGTCCATTCAGGGGTAGTCTGCCAAGAGAAGCCCATGCAGAGGAGCGACCAGTGGCCACAGCACTATGGCACATAATAGCTATTGGGCAAAATTGAGAGCTCTGCCCAATTGAATATCGCCACCTTGATTTGAGGGTAGCGGGTAATGGTGCTGTAGACGACTGACTGCTGGCTGTCTTTCCCAACAGGTTGCCTGTGGATGCGTGGACTTCCAATGCGGAGTAGTGGAGCCACGGTGTCACGACGCCATTTTTGATAGTCTGCTACCAGATAACCCTACTTAACCCTAGATGGTTAAGTGTTTTTAATCCTCGAGCTGCTTCCACGGACATTTTTAAGGACACTTTTACATGGCTTTTTATATTGTTTTTAGTAAATAGTATTTTAACCTATTGTCTACACCATGAGTGAGTTTTTACAGTAAAAAAAAAAAAAAAAAAAAAATTAGGCATATGGTTCAGCCCCTTCCCCACCCCAATAATTTTCGTACAGTCCCTAACATAAATAGATACGTTGATGAAAATTTACGATTTAGCGCTCTTGATTGATTGTCTTTGCATCCATGAAGGAGATGATTTGTTAAACAGATTATAAATCAGCTATCATATCAAAGATCAAAATTAGGAAACACTCTCCAACTTCCCTCCACATTTACACCCTGACACTAAATCCACTTTTCTTCTGCATGCAAACTTTCAGATAGATGGAGCCTGACAGTAATTAAACCTTCCAAAATTACACTTCTGTGGTGGAGACCATCCAAATCCTGCTCCAGAAGAAATGATCTTGTGTTTTCACTGAAGCTCCAGCTTTGAATGAGGAGGCTTTGAGAGGCTGCCAAGGAAACCATGCCAGTTTTGCATCCTAATCCGCTCAGATATTAGAGGTCCTTTACCTCTTAAACCAAAGCACTTCAGTGAAATCTTCCAGGTCCTGTTACACCAGGTTTCAGATTCAGAGTAGGGTTTTAGTATCAAGGTTTGAGGTTTGAACTGGGATTGCCCTGGGAGCTTTTATTTTATCACTCATCGTTGCAACCAGGCAGAAAAAGAGGATTTTATATTGGGTCAAGACCAGAAGTGAACAGTGAATCCCAATTTGTGTCAGATTTTGGCAAACCCTGGCCGAAAGGACTGACAAGAACTGCTTTGTCTATTTGTCAGTGTGGAATGAAACTCGGATTGTGGAAACACATACCATGCTGATCTGATTATTTATAGGTCTGAGAACCAGCGGAAATTACTCAGTGATACAACAAAAAGCAGACGACAGCTAAGAATGTGTCTTGATAAGCTATGAAAGGATTATACAGAAATTTTGGTTTCAAATATTTGGTACACAAAAATGATAATATTTGATAAGCTGCAAGTTTTTATTTCTGCAAAGACTTTACAAAATTAATTCCACAACAGGACATCAGACAGTTACTAGCACTTATAACAGTGCCATGAGAGGACCATGGGAAGACGTTTATGAGGGAGTGCACTATTTGTTCTTTCCCAAGAGGATCACATCTCTTTCCCAGGACGGATGACAGTTTATGAGAGAGTGCAGACAGAACGATTGGAAAAATGGAATCCCATAGTGACAAGAAAGCTGCGATACTCTTGTGTACAGTAATAAAGACAGAAGGGCAAATTCAAAGAAAGATCCACAACTCAAACAAGCAGAAAATAACAGATTGCAGGAAGGACTTGAAGAGCTTGAGGCAACAGTAACTGAATTAAGAAATTCCTCAAAAGAATTCTTTGAGCCTTGAGAAAAAAGAAGAAAAATACTTGGAGTAAACACAACAAACATGATCTATGACAGCTATTTTCTCTTGCTGGCAGTCTTTCACTTAAAATCTCACTTGTCTTTTGAATTAAATTACACTGGCTCACATGGGAAAAATGCAAATATGCACCAGTATTAAAATAATACCTGGCAGAGGAAAAAAAAACATGAGCTAATATGTAGCAGATAGGTAGAGTCTCCAGACTACTTCACTACAAAGTCATCAGAT
This sequence comes from Epinephelus fuscoguttatus, assembly GCF_011397635.1. NCBI lineage: Eukaryota > Metazoa > Chordata > Actinopteri > Perciformes > Serranidae > Epinephelus > Epinephelus fuscoguttatus. Next base: position 21,966,285 of record NC_064774.1, read on the forward strand.
CGTTTCTTGACCTCTACAGGTCAATCAATTGTAGTGCTTTCCTGTTGACCCCAAACTGCCCTCATCTGACCTGAATGAGTGTCAAGGGAATTACAAAGCAGTCATCCGCAGGAAGGCATTTTTTCAACCATGTTTGCCAACCAAGGAGTATTCCCAGCTCTGCTCTTTTAATGGGTCATCTTGTTGCCAGGAAACACTTGAAAAGACTTTTGACCTTTTGGCTACATGTGGTCCGTTGTTGACAGTTTCTCATCCACACTGGTTAAAGCCAGAGGAGAAATAATCAACGTGAGAGCGTCTTAATAGGGCTGTTTTTGTCAATTTTAGAGGAATGTTTGTCTTGTTTCACATAACCAATCAAATCAACCCAATTGCCAGAACAAATGTTGGCCTTGTAGGTCTCCGTAAACCCTGGATGTGTAATATTTGTAGTGGATATGTTGAAATTTTACGTATTTTTACATTTCGACAGTGCCGTGGTTACCATGTGGTTCTGTTTAGGTAACACCCAGTTTTGGTGGCACAGTCGCTCTCAGAAATGTTACCAGTGTCTCGCTACAAAAAAATATTTTGGTGGCAAACTTGCCCCTGGAAATGCTGCTGATGCCTCGCTGAAAAACACTCGGTTTTGGTGCCACAATCACTGCTGAATATGCTACTGATGTCCCACTGCAAACACACCCAGTTCTGGTGCCACAAGTGTAGCTAGAAATGCTGGTGAAGTCTTGCTAAAAAACCACCTTGTTTTGGTAGCACAATGCCGCCAGAAATGCTGCCAGTTTCTTGCTATAAAAAACAATTTTGCAAACTTGCCCCTGGAAATGCTGTTGATGCCTCGCTGAAAAACACCCAGGTTTGGTGCCAAAATCACAGTTATAGCTGGAAATGCTACAAATGTCTCACTAAATAACACCCACTTTTGGTGGCATAATCACCACCAGAAAAGTCGCTGATGTCTTGCTGAAAAACACATTTTTGGTGCTACATTTGCAGTGTTTGTGCCACAACCTCAGCTGGAAATGCTGCCCAAGTCTCACTATAAAACGGCCAGTTTTGGTGGCACAGTTCCCGCTGGAAATGCTGCCAATGTCTCACTAAAACACATCCAGTTTTGGTGGCACAGTTCCCGCTGGAAATGCTGCCAATGTCTCACTAAAACACATCCAGTTTTGGTGGCATAATCGCCACCAGAAATGTTGCTCAAAAACACAGTTTTGGTGCTACGTTTGTCTCGCTAAAAAACACCCGTGCTGTGGGCACAATTGCTGCCAGAAATCCTGCCAATGTCTTGCTAAAAAACACCCAGTTTTGGTATCACAATCACTGCTAGCAATGCTGCTGATGCCTTGCTAAAAAGCACCTGGTCATGGCACAATCGCTGCTAGAAATGCCACAGATGTCTCCCTATAAATTTCCTCAAAACAACCGTTTTTGTTATTCACTGATCTCAAACAGTGTTCTCCACCTTAGCAGCCATCTCATCTAAGTCTCACACCATCCACCATCCCCTTTACCTCCCACTGACAGTCAGCTCAGATACATGTAAACAGAACTGCTTTAGAAACCTCGATATGATACGCATGAAATGTACAACTAAAATGTATCCATAGTTTGCAGAAACGTACAATGCCAGTATTTCTTCTGGTGACTGGACTGATAAAATACATGGCTATTCCAAATAGAAATTCACAATCTCGCTGCAAAAATTCACACAGACTGTAACCTCCATAAGCTTCAAAGCAACCACAATAACATGTATTTCTCTTTCATGACTCACAACTTGGCTGTCAAAGAGCAAAGCAAAAAGTTCAAAAGCTCTGGCGGGGTCAGTGCCTTCTGTAGAAGTCCCTTTGATTCCTAATATAGTCACGGAAAGGCTTTCTGGCCCGGATAGAAAGAGAAAAGGGGAGTGAAAAAAGGGGGGATCAAATGGGATAGAGGATTGTTTTGTTCTCTCTGCTCTATCTGTTGAAGGTTCCTGGCTGATGTAGCCTGCTGTTTAATCTCAGCTGGCTCAACAGCTCGGTAGTGTGGTCAGGAAAAAGGCACCCAATACAGGGAGCCATCAAACACAGGCAGGGTGTCAAGAGGGTGACTCAACAGATTCGAAAGTAAAAAGAGCAGTGAATGGAAGATGGGTTGAGAGAACACTGGAAGTACTAAACTGAGTCTGAGCTACATCTATTTTGTGAATGAAGATGACTCACGTGTAATAATGAACCCACTTCTATGATTGAACCTGTTCATTATAATCCATTTATGTCTTCATCATGATGCCTTTACCTGCACTATTCAGGTTATATAAATAGTAATGTCTTAAACTGTGCTGACTGTAAGAATGATGTCAGTAAAATGACTGATATTCAATGTAAAGGTTTCACTCGTTAGTGACTAATGATGACTAATTGGCCCATCCTTATTTCCTGGCATGAATGGGAATACATCTTACTAGTTGGGAGATATGTTGACATTAGCGGTGGTCACAGATCGTAACTGGTTCCACCAGTTTGTGCTTTCAATACAAAATGATTTCACAACCAGCTGCCGATTGTGTTGGCATCACTGCATAATTAAATGAATAGTTCTGTGTGGTGGAGCTTGAAATGTTGAAACACCGTTTTCATTCTTCAAGGCCAAGAGTTTCGTGTCTTATCCTTCTCTCTTATATCAGCACTGTGTTGCTTGAGATATTTAGAAATCAATTACTTTTTGTGCGTCCTTACTTCTCAGTGTTAGCTGGTTTCAAACTTGTCACATTGTTTTCACGTTGCCATTTCATACATTATTAAACAATAAAGGTTATAGATGCTTTGAAACATGTCGTGGTCAAAAGGCTTGTCATGTATAAATTGGTTGCTAACTTAAATTAACCACTGTACATAAACAGGAAGTCACTACGACCAAACATAATAGTTTGGGGTGGCGACAACAATATATTGTTTGTAAATGTGGATATGACTTTGTTATATTTACATTTGCATATGGAGTTAATAGTGTTCATTTCATTTATAATAATAGATGAGATTATGCTAACCTACCCAACACTATCCAGGCATTTAGAGCTAACTTTATTAGCATTTTTGTAACATTTTGTAATTTGAGCTTTGTTGTGTTATATATGCAAAATGTGGTTTAAAATCTTCTCAGCTCACATCATTATTAAACAGCATCTGAAATAAGTGTGAGCATATCTATTTCCATATTTTTCTTATTACCTATAGTGCTATTTATCAATCTAGATTGGTTTGGTGTGAGTTGCTAAGTGCTAAGTGTGGATGCTTTCCTAAGTGCAAATTTATGGAACTAAATGCACTCAACTTGTGGTGCTGAAAGCCCCCAAAAATAAATTTGACAACTCAGCAGCAATGCATGGACGTCGGAACTATTTTCTGAGGGGGGGCGGGATTTTTGTTGGGAGGGGAAGGGGAAGGGGAAGCACTCACTTATCAATGATTAAGGATTTGATTTGAAGTTATTTTATAACATGCAGTTATAAGAGAACTAGAATGGATGAACACGGCATCTTTATTGTTAAGAAAATGAAACTTTGATAACTAAATCAAGCCATTTAGGAAACATAACATTATTTGTAACCTTGAATGAAAAAAAGAAAAGTCTGCGCTCCTGACTCAGGGCTTTCATTCATTCATTCATTCATCTTCTAACCGCTTCATGGTTCATGCATTTCCAAAAGTGGACCTTCTCTCAGTTAACCTACTGATGAAGATTTTGAGCAGGGTCGAGACATTGCTTTCATCCACAAGGTCACTGTGAGCGTTCATAATGGCCAAATGTGTTAGTCTCTCCTGCATCATGGTGTTGCGCAGCCAGGTTTTCAGCCTGTGCAAGGCTGAGAAAGAGCGCTTGGATGCCGCGACAGATATGGGCAGGGCCAGACAGAGCTTAATGAGCCTTCTCCACCTCCGACAGCATGGAGTGGGTTTGGGGCTGCAAGGTTTGCAGGATGGACACAACATCCTGGATGCCAAGGCTACTGTATGTAGTCAGGCAGGCTGCGTATCACATCAAAAGCATAGATCTAGGCATTAATGATATGAAAGAGATAAATGTAAGTCAGACAAATTGAGTTTAAATTCAGATTCTTTATTTTTTTAAAGCGTAATGCAGTGGGTAGAGAGGCTGGGGTGCGGATGGCAGGGGGTGCGGCCAGACCCCCGCACCCCTAGTTCCGACGTCTATGCAGCAATGTTCCTTTTCATAAATCCTGACCCAGTTACTCAAGATAATCCACAGACCTTGTCAGCGCAATTTCTTGTGGGAACTATTTTCCTTGTACCGAACTACACCAGCCAACCAATTCACAGTGTAGAAGGAAGCGTGCATCTACTCATGGACAGAGGGTTCATGTCCGTGACAACATGATATGTAAACATTAATGGTGTCCCCCACTCCAGAGCTGTATTTTTAGCTGGCTAAATGGTGGTAAGCGAGTAGTCGATGGTCATATGATTAGCGGGTGTTGTTCGGTATAAAGAAAATAGTTCCTACAAGAAACTGCGCCAACAAGGTCTGTGGATTATCTTGAGTAACCAGGTCATATTTTCTGGAAACAGACACTGATGTTGGATTTTCTCATGTTTTTGTTTGTTTGTTTTTTGGCGCTTTGAGCACCACAAGCTGTGTGCCATTTAGTTCTATTGTATTCAAAAGAAGGCAGACATCTCTACAGGCAACATCTCCAGCATTTGACAACTCACACTAAAACAATCTGGACTGATAAACAGCACTACATGTAAGAGGAAAAACATGCAATTTTAAATTTTGGGGTGAACTGTCCCTTTAAATTTAGTGACGTATAGGTCTCCACTTAGTAAACACTTAAAATATGATTGGGTTAAGTTTGAAGTTGCAAATACTGTGAGAGAGCCAGTGTCTGATAAATTTTCATGAGCACTAAAAGGTAAAGTGTGGAGCAGCAATATAAACAAATCTATGGATGACTAAGCAAGCACACCACTACAGACTGTGGCAATTCAAATGTAATTTGTTACATCCCATGAGATTCCTGAATACAAGAAGAAAAATGGCCCAGAACACGGGTCTCATGGGGTGATTTGTAATCTTTACAGCTGTTAATATATCTGATAAATAATCACGTGCTCCTTTGTGAATATATGGTGATTAAAAATAACCCCATGAACTATGGATGGAATGCAGCCTGACCAGCCTGGAGGAGAAATATGTTCTCAGGGCCGGCCGCTCTCTGTATTTGGGTTTGTCAGATGTTGTCTGTGTAATGTTTACAGAAGCTTCCAAAGGGTGCTCTTTCTAAATCTCAGCTGAGCTAATTTATGAGAGCAGTGGCAGCCATTGTTAATGTTTAATATGTGCACTGACTTAAACAGTGTCTTGTCTCCTCTTCTGCGTATGGTAACAGTGGTTCCCAGGAGCGCAGACGCTCAACAAAGCTCCAAAGAAGTCATTCACAGATCCACAGCTTGGCAGAAAGCCAATCAAGAGCTCCTTTTGGTTTTTATTTCCCCAAAACGGATGCTTTCCTAACATAAAGGGTCAACACATATGACTTCCCCTTATGTAATAATCTAATCAGCATGAGGTATTTGCTTGATCAGAAGTTGAGCACTGTCATCGTGTCGGCAGTGTGGAAAATCTCATGTGAAGCACAGCATTAGGGCTGTGGCTAACCTTGACATTCATTAAGTATTTTTCCTAGACGAAACAAGATATTCATGCTATGGGAGAGGCCTTATTAAGTTTTCCAGGGCTTCATAAATCTCCCAACATGGAGCTACTCGTGCCTGGGAATGCAATAAGGCTGACATAGTCAATCTAATGTGCTACATCCATCACAAGCATTAGCATGACTGCATAGCATGCAGAGCCATCACCAACATTCGTTCCTAAGTCCACCGTGTTAAGACTTGCACTCTCTATAATACAACAAAGATGTTTATAGAGTTCTCCAGTATATTCAAAGTTGAACTGTGAAACAAACCAGAAGCCCAGAGAGAGAATCCCTAATTGAACAGGAATAAAGAAACTTGACAATTGTGTATGTTTACTTGACATCTGTGGCTTCCTGTCTGAGGGGTCCACTGTGTCTCTGGCTCTTTTGATCCCCCCCTAAAACCTACTCCAGTAACCCATATCCTGTATCCTCATTTGGTAGCATGGTGACAGTTTCCCAGATACCAGACGGGATTGGTTTCCCTTCATCTTGTGGCACAAGCCCAACCCTAGTGTCTAATTTGCTAATGGATCCCTGCTGGAAGCTGCTGTCTCCACTGTACACCAGTGTAATTATTTGTGCTCAAGTGAAGTAACTGAGGACTAACTAACAGAATAAATAAATAAATCATTGTTCTGCACTCTGCTCCCAAACTCAAGGGACTGCAGCTGATTTTGCCTTTGTTTGCTCTTCACATAGCCTTGGTGTCATTCACCTGAAGAACTAGGTGAGTAATCCTGCGGACACAAGAATTGACAAACTTTGAGTAACTTGACTTGACTGTGATGTCATTTTCTCCTGTTGCCTGATCATTAAAGTTCATTGTAACATTTTAGTTGCCTAAAAACAGTCTTGTTGAGCATTTAGTTACATTAACAGACCTTCCAACGCCTTGTTTCCACAGTGTTTTGTGTCCATATTTCGGAAAAAGTTAATGGTGTTTGCCCCTAGAGTTTGACGCAAGGAAATTCATCTGTTTTGGGGGGCTTTTTGCCTTTATTGGACAGGACAGTGTGAAATGGGGAGAGAGAGAGAGAGTCGGGGGACGACATGCAGCGAGGCATTGCCTCTATACATGGGGTGCCAGCACTATCCACTAAGCCACCGACGCCCCAGGAAATTCATCTTTATATAGATGGACAAAAATACCACCACAGACATGGTAGAACAGTATTCTTTTGTGTGTTTGTTGTGTGTTTTTCGCTGTCCAATAGAGAGACAAAAAAAGGACCTATAAGACGTGCCGCATTTTTATGAAATATTTTGTCAATGGACCTTTGATGCAATATGCACGCACTCTATGTTACACAGCAAGCATGGTAGCAATGTTAGCTAGCTAAACATACCCTTGAACTTTTCACTGACAAAAATATCTATCAATAAAGCTGCATTGCATTCATCAATCTGTTAGCTAATATGTTTTTATGCTAACTTTCTGTGGCACAGTGCATATGGTCCATCTGAATCTGATGCAAAAACTGAGCATAGCATTAGTTGAGGCAGAACACGACAACATCTAACATCCTGGCTACATCAGCTCAAACAGCCAATCAACTGGAGGATCAACTGATAGATGACGTGATTCCTTTCTATGCAACCAATTGGCAAATCTCATTCAGGACACCCTATTTGAACTGCTTTAGTCTTCCTACTATTGCTGCTTCCTCTGCAACCCACTTTGCAACCTGCCTCCACCCCAGCTCCTCCTTTTTATATTGTGTCTAACTTATCAATGTCATTTCTGTATGTCATTGACACTGGCTGTCCTGTTCCCAGGGGTCTTTGCTGCTGTTCTCACTGCCTTAGGCTTTCCATGTAGGCGCATGGGTGCTCTCATATGCACGTGGAAGGGCAGAGAGGTGTGTTCTCTCCACCTTAGGCTTTCTGCGTAGGTCTAGAAAAGGCTGAGAGGCCCCAGAACATGGCCATAATGCCAAATATAATACTGCAAATGGAAATTAAGTTTTATTTGACGAAAGTGGTCCTGACTTAAGTTTATTTTTTTCAACGTACTTGAAGCAAATTCTGGACCAAAAGAAAAAAAAAAACAAAAAAATAAAAAAAACACAATGAGGAGTTTTGCAAACACATCAGAAACCACGGAGGTTGTCACAAAAACAAATTGACTTCTGGTTGACTTCCAGAGTCAGATAAGTACATTTTGTTTTAATAGTTTAAGCCATTATTTGCTAGCAAAAATTGGCATTAGCAATAATATTATCACGATAGACATAGCTGTAAATGCGACATGCTAACGTAGCTTTCAGCTTTAGGGTTATCTACACCCTAACATATAAATATGGTCACTTATGTCTCCAAATACCAAGATGGCACCGGTCAAAATGCCACAGTCAAGGGTTCAAAATGGGAGTCCACATGCTTGGCAGCACGGTGGAAATGTTCATTATTTTCTCAGGTCTGTGATTTTCTCTCACATTTTCTAAATGGGACAATTACATGGTGCTATGTACTTTCTTTTTCTTTTCGCTAGGAAGGAGGAAACATTTAGGTTTAAGCTTACAGCTGGAACAAAAAAAGTACATTTTCAAATGTGACTGGACAGTTTGATGAAAGACAGCACTTGTCTTCTCCACAAAGCCTGGGTCAATTGGCTCTCCCTTTCATGTAGGAAATGTACACTTATAAGGAAAGAGGAAGGCCCAAAAGGCAACTCTGTTTATGTGTAGTGTACCATGTAGCTCAGAGGAATTTTGACTCAGAGACCTATTACAACATAAACCTGCAGAACCTGTTCTGTGCATCCAATTATTTCAAGGCCACCAGCTCTAGTCTCAACATTTTCCCCTAGGGGATATTACCTATCAGTCAGTCATGACATGGTTACATTTGTTAAGACAAGAAATTTCGGGAAGTCGGGAGAACTTTATGTGTTTTTAATTGAATTGCTGACAAGGAGGTCATGCTGCCATTCACAAGGCTCTTTGGTTTACTAGCCTCAGCCTGGTTCAGCTTGACAGGGAGCTTAAGCTTGCCAAAGCCTCTGGGTGGTAGAGATAAGGAAAGGCAGCATAAAACCAAATAAAGCTGCTTTGCACTTCGAGTGAGACAAAGTTACAAGTGTGCTTAATGTGCCTGGATAAAGCGATTATATCTGTCTGGAACTAATTTAACACCAGAAGTGTCTTTTGTGTACCAACTCGTTTCGTTGTGCATTTTATATTACGCAAGAAGACTGTCACGCATTCAGCAAACATCCACAGTCATCCATGACTCCATGGATGCTAGCTTCAAATAAAATGAGATGCTAACATGAGACAGCTCTGTGGACAAAGAGAATAATTGAAGACTAATCCTACAAGGCAGCATTTCCAAAACCAAGTCCTGATGTCAGCTCCCAGTCTGAGAACTACTGAAGTACTGTGCCCCATGGCCACTCATTCACTCGCGAGCCAAAGAGACCAAGGTTCTCATCTTTCCTATAATGACTTTCCCTGTATACCCCGTCTGGAACTTCAATTATCACATGAAAGATAAGAAGCTAGAGAGATGCGTAAAAATGAACATAGCAGACCATCAAATATTCAGCATGGCTGGCATTTCAATTCTGTCTCACTTCTGATTGGTGCTATTTTCAAATGACTTCAGTCCAAATATTTCGCCCATAATAGACACTAATGAGCTTTTGGTAACGTGATTCCTCATATATGATAACACTTGTATGCCATTCTAAGTATTATACAAAATGGCATTCCTCTGCTAATAGCTTGGGGAATTTAAGGGGCTCAAGTGAGCAACAATTTGCCAAATTTAGAATCATCTTCCTGGTTTTGTGTTTTATCAAAAGAAAGTGACAGGGAGTGACAAAGCAAATTAATGAGGGTAATCTCCCATACTACATTACTCAGGGCACCACAAAGTCCAACTGCATTACTATGGCATTTTTTTATCCTAAATTTACCAAAAACAGGAAATGACCACAATGTTCACTTTCCATCTCATTAAGACTCTATCACGAGGTCGGTAAACTGTTCTTTTGTTTCTAAAAATGACACAACCGATACTGTTTTTTTGTTTGTTTGCATGAACGACCTACACAATGTGAGCAGGAGGAAAATCACAATATATTATTTCATTTCCACAACAAATTAAACAAAAATCAATAAAAACATTTTTTTCTTTCAAAAGCAGGCAGCACAAAATACAAATGTCAAACAAATCAACATAAAGCTAAAACAACAAAGTTATGTACAGTGATGTATAGCTCTCGTTAAACCTTTTTTTTTTCTGACAGCAGAATTTAAATGTGCCCACGAAGCAAATGTGTTTCCCATATGTTCACCCTCAACAAATCTCCCATCTGGTATTAACGGGGTTTTGCTTCGGGCCTAAATTATCTATAAGACAATCAAATAGCTTTGGTTTTCAGTCAAGCATCTGTGCTTTGAATGTGCTACTAATCTCTTGAGTGGATGTGGAAGTTCTACTATTGCAGAGTATGGTTTAGCTCACGAACTTCCCTCAGTCAAAACACTGAAGTAAAAATCATTAAAAGCTTAACATTTATAGTAGGTGGTGCTCGGAATTTGGCATGGAAGCAAATTGCACTTGTTTTAACACCTAAACTTGCCACTTTAAACAGTTTACCCTCTTGAATCACTCAGCATTAAATGCCCAATTTTCCAAATGACCGCTAAATCCTAATCTACTCCTTCATTTAGATCAGCTGATTGTGGCTGACCTAACACAAAGTTGAAGTTGAATTTTCCACAGATAAAGAAGGAACTTTTAAGTTCAGCTCATGTTGCTACTTTTACTAACCCTTTCTTCAGTGATTTTAGGCTAAGAATACTCTTACCATGAAGACAAACTGCTGAGGTACTGAACAACTCCACAATAAATACATATTTTATATCAAAACAGAGCACCTTTTCAATTCAATTGACCTGTATGATAAAATATTAAGACATGAAGCAGTGTTAATGTTTTCACTTGCATTTTGTGTGACATTAAGTGGCAATGGTTTACTGAGGTGAGTTCAATCCACAATGTAAGGAAGCTGGTTTCAAGGTGAAAAGTAACAGGAGTCATTTGGTAAGTCTGCTATAATGAGAAAAATTTTTGACAACTGTGTTAATTTGTCAAAGTGAAGAACACATTTTTAAAAAATCTGTCTTCACATAATATCTCAGTAGTCTCTGTAACCACATTTAGCTTATCATTATCCAAAGCAGTAGTATTCATCTGATTCCACCCTGAGTTTCAGTGGCGATTTGCTGAAACCATCGCCATCAATAACCGTTTTATCCACAAAACAGTCAAGATCCGTGGGTGAAGGATTGTCTGAGAGGTCCTCTGCTAGAGTGTCCAGGTAACTACCCACAGACAGACTATCTAACCCATCACTGTTAGCATCATTCAAGCTGTTGAGGCTGCCTCGCAGTGAGGTACCGTCCTGGCTGTCTGACAGGCTGTACAAGCTGCCCGTCAGGCTGCCGTCTTGGCTGGCCACGCCGCCTTTGTCTTCTATCATCCAACGGATGGACTCGATGCCTTCGTTGATTGACATAAGCTGCTGCATCAGCTTCACATCGATGGCTCGCAGATGTGCCTGTGAGTTGGAGAAAAACATCACGGTCAGGTCTTGGTACTTGAGAATGATGCAGCATTTAAAGGCATAGTTCAGTATCTTGGAGAAGGTGGTTATTTGCTTTCTCACAGAGAGTTAGATGAGGAGATCAATACTCCTCTCACATCTGTATATTATATACAAGTCCACAGCAAACAGAGGTTGGCCTAGCTCCATCTGAAGGAAATAAAATGTCCAAAATGGGACCCCTAAAACTCACTAATCAACACATAAGACAAAAATGTGTTGTTTTGCAAGAGACTATTTTTTGGCCAGGAGCAGTAACTTCCTGGAGTTTGGGTGTTACAGTGACATAGTGCTGCAGAATAGCATCCTAAAACCTTAAAATTAGTTAACGCTCTAATACTTCCGGTTCCCTTGTACAGAAGGCAGTGGGTTCCTTAAATGGGTTTTGGGTTTAAATGCCCAAAATAAGGTGGGTGGTTGACACAAGCCTTAGAGACTTTGCCCTATTACCTAAAATACTTCACGATGCTTGTAAATTTTGAAGCCTTTCCGTGTCTTAAAAAACATGGTTGCTAAGTGGCTAATTGAAACTACAGAGCATCATCACACTGAACATGGCTTTACAGCCTCTTTATGTTGATGAAGTCAAGCGACCGTTGTTTGTTTAAAGCATAACTTTAGCTTTTTGCTTCTGGCAATTGCATTTATGCTTTAAAGATTATAACAGTATTTGTTAAGATTATCTTACGAACAAAACGTGCAAGTATCATAAACATTTGTTTTCCACAGGGTTTATTTTCTGCCATTGTCCAAGATCCAATGGGAAAATACCACTGGCTTTTTTTTCAAGGGAACTGGGACGATATTAACTTATGTGTTGGCCAAGAAATAAACATCCCTGCAGCACTCTATTGCCAGGAGACTCTGAAGTCATTAACTACCCCAGTGCTGGCTGTAGCCTTATATTAAACAAATGGATAAGACAATGGCTTCAGTCTACTCAGAACTACTCTGTACTCTACTGTAAATCTGCTCCTTTAACATAGCTACTATGAGTTAGTACAATGAAAGTACCATCAAAGTGAATATAATACAAAGCCAGAACTATAGCCATTACTAACCATTGTTAGCATTAAGGTTCAAAGTTCATTCTAGACTTTGGAAATAGCTGTTGAGAAAATAATCTCACCACAGGGTTAATCAAGTAGCTATTCTGAGCTTTCGATCATATAGCAAGGATTTAATTGGCAGGTTGGACCTTGGCTTTTTAGCAAACAAAGATGCAAAAGCTGAAAGTGCCCAGAAAACAATAGAAATTTAAAGATCGACAACTCTTTAACAACTGTGCAGTCTCCTACTGCTGAAGATCATGTGATGTGAAGGAAAGCTCCAGATCAGCCACTAAATGAACCTTGTGGTGAGACTTTTTCCCTAAACAATTGTTTGCATTCTTATGTCCTCGCATGGTCAGAACACTATGTGCTGTTTTGTTTAGACTACAAGACTTTGTTGTGAACAAAGAGCCTTAACTATGTGGCACCCGAAAAAGGACTTGCACCACTAACAGCACAGCCAGGAAACAGTGTGTATCCAGGATTGTGAATGCTACACAGTATGGCCATTGATTTAACTCCCTGTCATGACAAACCATGCCATTGACTGGGGGAGGAAGTGGACAGCCTATGGGGTCACTGGAAGGGATTCCCCCTGTGTCTACTGGGTGACCAACAGCTGTAACAGCCTGCTACATTCAAAATGCAGCGAGGCAGATGAAGGCACACGGGGCTGGTACAGTGTTCCAGACAGCTGGCTTGATACAACAACCTTTCTTTGGAGTGGATTTGCAACCAGCCATACTGCTGCTTGTGTGTTTGCTTTGTGAACATAACCACCCGCTGTATACACACATGGAAGCCGAGCAGATGGAGTCATATTGCGATTTAAGTCCAAGCAGCTATCTCATGTTTATAAGATGGCACTAGTGGGTTGGTACCACAAAATGAGTTTGGGAAACACAATTAGTTCTACATAATTTTCTCTGTACTAGATACTAACACTGAACCTAGAACACCATGTTTAATTTGTCAAATGAAACCGATAAGAGCTGGTCACTAACCTTTCCAGAGTTCACTTGCTCTTTCGACAGGCAGTAGATTATTTCAGCCTCTGAATAATGTAAACATCTAGCTAAACACCACGTTGCCAAAAGTGTGTGTGTGTGTGTGTGTGTGTGCGTCTACCAGACTTGTGCGCACCAAAACATAGCAGTCTGATTGGATTAGTGATTAAGCTGTGAGGGGAGACACAAAAAACAGGGAGGCCCAAGGTGGCCCACATTCAAAATGAGCTGTCTAACAGTAAGAGACCGCTAAAGGCATTACACTAAATTAATTTTTGAAAGTCAATTAGTTTTTTTTCATACCAGCACAACTAAACGATGGCGCAGCTGTCAGGTTGCAACGCAAGTGAATTAAACCAAGGTACAGCTTGTTACATTTGAAAATACAAAATGTGCCACTTATAGGTCTCAATTGCTAGCATAAGCCTTTCAACAGAAACTCTCTGGGCGATCAGTCAGCCTGCTGGCCATGACACAGCTCTACTACAGTCTGTAAAACTCGGTCAACAAGGCCATCTGCTCAGGAATCCTAATACCTTTCATGACCTTACTTAAAAGGGGGGTTTGCTTTGACTCTGGATCTCACAAAGCCTCAGTCTAACAAGCATAGCATTAGAAAATAATTCAATTATAAGTGCTGGTAGTTGATATTGAAGTCATGAGAAGGTAATTACTCAGGCACAGTTGATTCTCACCACGTACTTTGAATAATAAGAGAGAAGGGGGGGTGCTCCCTGAGGTGAGGAGGCTTTATCAACAAAGGGTCTGTGCAGGCTGCAGTGAGCAGGTGTGAATGGCTCTCACCTACTCACCGGTTTCTTTATAACTCAATAAGGCCCAACACCCATCAGTGGAACTCTGCATTTAACAGTATGTAGATATGTAACCTGTTTTGCATCTTGTGAATGCATTTCCTGCGCGCTCTGGGTTGGTCAGCAACAAATGTGATACAGCAGAGAGAGCCTAAGTTGAACTTTCCTAACATTTTGAGTATGCAAAATAGGTATTAACTAACTTGTGTAGCGTTATTTAGTCTTATATTCCATACATTTGAATGTTTGTAGATAGATTAACAGCATGGACAACTATGCAGTTAGTGTACTAGCTTGTAATTACAACTTTAAATTAGCCAAAACTATATTTCACAGCTGTGTCGCAGTAGCCATATGGTTATTAACGGTTGGCATATTTCCCTTAGTTACTCTAAAGACTTACTGAGTTTAATTTGATACAGAAATATATGCTTACCATTTCTTGTTTCAGGAATAGCATTTTGCTCTCCAGTCTTTTCAAGTCCGCATTATTAGCATACAGTTTGCAGGTGACTAAATGCGGCGTTGCCGACTTCTCGAGCTTGTCGTGATGCTTTCCTCCCGCGAGCGACCTAAAGAGACTGTCCGGGACTTTCAGCCCTAATTTAGTCTCTATATCCTTCAACTCAGGTAGGACGTTGTTATCTTCCTCCATTGTAGGCTCTCAGAAAGATGATTTTCTCTGGGTGAAATAGGAGCAGGCTGAGGAGTGAATGACACAGCCGCGAGTTGTCGCGGAGACGCGCGCGAGCTCTAGCCAACGGCAGAAAGTTGCGACGAGCGCGTGCGGTACACAACTTTGTCCTCCACGCTCACGGGATGAAGTGGCGAGCCAAAAACACTTCACACCGCTGTTAAACCAGCAGACCTCCCATTCAAGCTGCTGACCAGTCGTGAGAGAGTTGCATGACAACGTGCTCTCCGTGGACCCTCCCACTGGGAGCTTCCTCTGAAACCTGACACCAGACAGGTGAAGTGACACCGGTGGTGAGGAAACATGAATACTGTACACATGGGAATGGGTCCCCAATAACATACAATGAGCAAGATATGTTGTGTTTTGTGTTGCGTATAAATATATTCTGGGGGAGTTTGGTAATGTTTTAATCACACTAAAGTGCACAGATGAGCTCCAGGGTCAGTGTAAAGTCCAACAAACTACTGTGCAGGCAACACATTTAATCATTTAAATAATTTGGCATGCACCCCGATCCAGCAGCATTCTGGCATGAAAGTATACATGTAAAAACAGAATATCATTAATAACCATTTTACACACATTTTGTTCAAAATAAAAGAAAAAAAGATGGATCTGAATTACAACCTGTTAACAATGCATTTTTTTTTCTTTTCACGTCTCCATTCATTAATTATACATCAGGTTACTCCTAGTGTATCATTATAAACAAAAGCAGAACAACCCCCCTTCAAGTCTGATTTACCAAGGACATGCAGAGTTTCAGACACTGAACTATTGCACCCCCTTGTGGTCATTACGGCTCTGTTGGTAGGCAGTGCATTTTCTAATTCCTAATACTTTATCTCTATGATGCCATTGTGCAACTAAACTGTGAAGTGAGATCAACACATAAAGTCTTATAGACTATAAACATGGTAGAACTTCTATAACTTTTAATTATCTTGTAGGTATTAGTTTTGCACTACTCCATTACTTTAAATGTGTTCAGAAAGTTACAGAACTTGTTCATCTATTATCAGAATCTATGTTCTTTACACCTGATCTCCTTACTAGTGAAACATCAGACAGTAAACTACAGAGGGCATCACTGCTGATACTGACATTTAAAAGCCCTGACCACAGTCACAGTTCAGCACCACCTGGTGGCATCACTATCACACCAACACTCCAGCTGTCCATGTTCACTTTATTTAAACACATTTTCAAACTGTCCCACAATCTGAAAATTTCAATGATTGAATCACTGCAATCTTTGCAAAACCAAACTCGTAAAAAGTATCTTTTCCAGTACAAAAATGCATCTTCACATATGCACTATTTGTGAAGAGAAATGAACTACATCAGCTTTGTTATAGGGGGCATGAATGCAGCCAAAAGATTACTTCCTATCATGCTGTAGCATTCAGGATCTACACATGCTCTCCACTGAGAACAGATTCAGGCTTTAACAAACTGCATAGCTGTGTCACAGTAAAAAGTAAAGAGAAGACAGAAGCTCATGTTTGAACACCGGATCTTATACTACAGATTGGCTTTTGTCAGCGTCATAGCGCTGGTACTGCTCCCCGAGCAGAGGCTGGTGGCCTTCCACCTTGTAGGACCTGGCACGCACGGCACATGTGGTGGCGGCAAAAATCACTGCGACGACGATGAGGGCAGAGACTATTGCCATAGTGATGATTTCAGTCATGGTGAAAGGTTGACCTAGAAAGATGGAAGAGGATGATTACTACCTTTGTTGTCTGGATTTATTTAAAGGCAGGGCTGAAAATAGAGCAACAAAAATGTGAGAGGACTGGACAAATTGGACACCTGGCCATTCAGCTTCGTAAGAGTAACCGAGATTTTCAGGTGCGGTCACAAACATCTCAGCGTTCGTCACTGGAGGCCAGAAAGGCACCATGTTGTAGCCTCTGTTGTGACCAATGGGGGCGTTCTCTTCAGGATACAGAGTCGAATCTGAAAGGAAATACTACACGTTAGCCTAAAAGCTAATCATGCTAACAGTAAAACAGGTGATTATGTTCTTTTTTAAAACCTGGATTGTGTCTCCTCAACCATTCGTCAAATATAGCGTCGGTGTAGGTGTGAAGCAGGACGAAGATGGGGTCATTGGGTGAGAGGTGAGTCTGTCCCCCTGTCCCATTCAGGAACAGATGGGCCAGGTTGTGGAGG
Source organism: Epinephelus fuscoguttatus (assembly GCF_011397635.1). Lineage (NCBI taxonomy): Eukaryota > Metazoa > Chordata > Actinopteri > Perciformes > Serranidae > Epinephelus > Epinephelus fuscoguttatus. The sequence continues at coordinate 21,983,355 of NC_064774.1, forward strand.
CTCCTCACCACGGGGTCATAGTTCCCCTTGGGGGCGCTGTAGCCTGCAAAAACAACATGGAAACATGTAGAAACCCTGTGTGACAGAGACGATGAGAAAACTAAACGCCTTTTACTTACCTTCAATAGTGTTCCTGAAGCTTTCAGAGGAGGTGGAGTAGAAGGGCGGTGTGTCAAAAGCGTTAACCTGCAGACAGTCCGCCACATCCTGGGGCTCTGGGAGACGCTGGACCATCGGCCTGTTGACATTTCCTGCTGGGTTCCGTCTGATGGGAGAAGTCTCAGTGCCTGGAAGGAGACAGGAAGAAAGAACCGGATACAATGGACTTTAATTTCTCTGCACTGTTACATCATTAGGGTCTTTAACATGGGGATTAACAATAGTCCTACTGTTGCAGATGGTTCCCAGTGTGTCGTAGTCCTCCACGCTCTCACATAAGACCCTCCACTGGGCGAAGATGGAGTTGGTGCTCAGGGAATTCATGTCAAAGCTGCTCCTGGCTCCCATCAGGTCATCTGTGCAGATGTCACATGTGTTCCCACCGATGGCAAAGTTCCAGTAGGGCAGAGCGAAGGAGGGGTCTTGCAGCATGTCCTGGTTGTGTGACAGAAATAAAAGGAAGGATGACAGGGGTTGGAGTTTGTGAAGATCAAGCCTAGGAGTTTGCTCAAGGCTTTGTTTTATTATGCCGGTGATAATGTACCCCCATCCTCTTAGGTAATGTGAGACTATCCTTTAAGTCTCATTTGGTAATGGAGTCATAAGCTCAGAATAAATTGGTTATCATTTTCACACACTGTGATTTGCTTTAAAGACTGGCGATGACAATATCTCTTTGCCATGCATGAATAAATCTGAAAATTGGTTCTCTAAAAGCCTTTGTGGAAACAATTTTAGGGTCGCTAATCACTTAATGTGAAATATATAATATTTCTACATGAGGAGACAAATTGAGAATGCACATGCAGCCAGGGAGCAGGAAGGAGATTAGAATAAAGTGAGGATGGATTTGGAAACGGTGCAACTTTCTGGAAAGACAGACACTTTTTTCGAAGCTGCAGCAGGATGCTCATCACTTGAGATAAATACAACACATAAGCTATAATATATATGATTTAATTGGAGTGGGACAAGAGAGCTGGAGCATTTTTTAGTCGTCTTAATGCATCATGACTTGAAAATTAAGGACTCCCTCCAACTTCGCATGTCTTTCAGTGAGCGTATGCAACAGAGTAGAAACAATGAGTGATTAATTAGGGAGCACAGCTTAACCATAAACCTACACAAGACACAGAGAGCGTTTCTCTCCATACAGCAGCTTTAATTTCTGTGCTGTGTACACTTAAAAACGTGGGTAATTGTTAACCACTGGATGGATAAAATAATTACACAAATGTGGTGCAGTTTAATAACCCCTCACACAAAAGCTCCATTCAAAGCTGTGGGTGTTTTCTCCACACCATCTCTACATTGATGGTGTGCTGATCAAATTGAATTTAAAATGCTTAAAATCACATTTTGCACACTGCTTGCCCATGAGGGCGTGAAATTGCATTGGCAGTTATGGTTTCCTCACCAGCACAGTTGTGGGGAAACACATTAGGTAGAATAAATAAGAGTAAAGTAGAATTTTGGACAGAGATGTAAGTGGCGGATCTTCCAATAAGCAATGTAGGGGCCACCCAACATAAGGGATCCATATTTTCATATTGTTTGTTGATGTTATTTGTTGGCTATGTTGTTTATTGTGCTGACCTCTTACTAGCTCTTGTTTTTGTTAGTAATACACATAATAACCAGGCACCAGAGGAAGCTTGCCTAGGTGCCAAATGTGCTCATTCTAGCACTGGTAAATTAAAAATGAGCAGAAACAGTCAGGTTTTATCTTAAAATGCACCATCAGATTGTGTAAACACATCGCCATTACTCAAACTGTCACCCCTCTTGATACAGTATCCTACCTGCATGTCTCTCTCCAGCTGCAACAGGTGGTACCTGTGCCATGTGACAAAACCGGGCCCCTCGTGCGAGAAGTCCACTCCCCCGAAGCTGGCCTGCCCCGCGCCCAGGAACGTCTTGCTGACCGAGTAGTAGTGTGTCCACACGAAGTAATTGTAGATGGTGATGTTCTCGAACTGCACGGTGTTGCCGTCAGGTCCGAAAATCTCCGGGTAGCGCCGCGTGGCGATCACCAGGTCCGGGTGCACCGTGCGCTTGGCCCGGTCCAGCGCGTTCACGAACGCACGCTTCTCCTCCGCGCTGAGCTGCATCACGTTTCTTCTTACTGGGGGATTATAGCGGGAGGGAAAGTGGATTAACGCAATCAGTCATGCGTTAATTGGGGATCAGTTTTTAATGACTGAGAAAAGAAGTACAGAATTGTGCCTAACAGGCAGTGTTAATGACAGTTTTGATCAATTAATTATGTAATCAAATGCCTCTTTTTCTGTCAGGGCTGAAACTTTCAAATGCATATCAGCTTGCTTCATGGGATCCTCATTTGAAATAATGTTGAAAAAAATATCTGGTTTTGCTGTATAAAAATGGTTAAATAGACATTAAATGTGCCAAAATCTGCTGATGTGCCACTGAGCAACATCCCTCCCAATTCCAGATTTGCCAGCTATGACCTCTCCTAGCTCCAGATAAGTTAATATTCAATAAAGCATCATATCTAAATATGTCCCCAGACTCCCCCAAGGACGCACTTACCGACAGAAACTCGCTGGTCACAGTTGGGCCCCGTCCATCCGTGTCTGCACCGGCCGCAGTTATAGCCGCTGAAGTTCCCGTTACATTGACAGGTACGGTTGAAGAAACGCACGGGCCATCGCTCCCGATCATCCCGTCCGTCGTGCGGGTACTGAGGGCCGTGCGGGCGCGCGTCCGCCGAGATGGACACACACTGTCCGCGCCCCGTGCTGGAGCCACACGGGTCGTTGTCGAGCCCAGAGGGCGACGGGCAGCACTGTCCACTCCTGAGTCCTTCGGGTGTCACACACTCCCTGGGGAACTGGGCGCTCACGACCACCGCGCCCACAAGCACCAAAACACAACCCTGCCACATTATCCAAAAAGACGGTTGCCAGAGTTTACGCACGGCTGATTTGGAGTCAGTTGTACCGATTGATGCCACTTGTAAATATACACTTGGTCTAACTCTTTATCCAAAATGAATGTGCATCACTTCTACACAGCAGGACTGGTTTTCTCTGTCAACAAAGTGTGTGTAAAGCTTCCCCTTCCATGCGCCCAGGCCCCTGCTTCTATTTCCCCCCAAATCAGTGAACCGTTGACCTTAAATACCGGATTAGCGCATGACTACCCGGATTTGACTCCCGCGTGATGCCATCACATAACATCATATTTCCTACTGGGGATGGAGGGAGAGAGGGTGGTGTGATCCCTCATGCATAGCCTCATTCTTCTCAAACCTCACTGGACTTCTGCAGTCACCAACACTGAATGTGAGGAAGTCTAATTAAATACAAAATAGTTTCAGATTAAAACACAAATTATGATGAACGAGCAGGCCTACACATAAACTTTAATGTGTGTACATGGACTGCAAGGTTTCAGCACGCCTTTACGAGCACTATATGAAAATTAATTTGTTATAAAGTGGTAGCCTTTTGCAAATGGAGCCCCTGGCACACAGGCATTTGCGGAATTGAAATGATCAACTGGGTGCTGAAACCAAGATCAGAAATACAATGTGGATCTTGTTTATTTTATCAACTACTGCACTTGTAACTCTCAGGTTTGTCTGATGAAGAAAATCAAACAAAAACTCAAATACTGAATATCCTGATTGTCCCAGTGTATTAAATAAATTCCTCCCACTGTATAAACTGCCTGGGTCTAATCTTGAAAAGCGTCACAGGTTCATGTGCTTGTGAGGGTGATCATATTGCGGGTCACTTGACTTCTCAAGAAGGTGTTTCTCTCTCTCCACCTCCCTCTTCTTCCCCCAGCCTTAAGGCTGCTTGTGCTGCCAAAAGCATGTGAGACATGGAGGCATGAAGGGCATTTATTCTACAAACACTGGTCAGGAATGCAGGATTTTTTCTGTGATTTGTATGTTTCAAATCAAAGTGAATCGGATGCAATTTAAAGAAAAGATCTTTCAAACATCCACTTCATCAGTTTAAAGCACTTAGGGTTGTAAAATGATTTGCAGTGGAAACATTTGTAAAAGCAGGAATGTTTGACAAGGTTTGCATTAACAAACAATCTCGAACTTTAAGGCATGCTCGAGATTTTACACTTCCATTAAGATAGAAGACTTGCTAGAAACGAGATTATCAAAAAGGAATGGTGGGAGCAATTTAATTAGCTATAGCTACAATATAGCTGAAAACATAATTAAAAACCATCTCAAATTACCACCAGAATTGTATAAAGTAACCAACTCCCTCCTGTGTCATATGTCTCTTAATGTGAAATTGCTGTGGCAAAGGGACACTGGGGAAGAAACTGATGGTGACAGATGGTCTAAAATTGTGTCAGGCTGTGGTAAATATGTGACAGAAGCAATAAAAGGTACTGCACAGATATTATCATGCACCACTACGACTCTACAGAATGAGCTGCTAAATAACAATAGCAGTTGGAAATGTAAAACTGAAATAGGGGCTTTCCTGCACTGCATATGGGAATGTAGTTTGGTCAGACCGCTCTGCATTAGAGTATTAGAAATTTTAAATGGTTGGTTTGGTTCAAGTCCAAAGTTGTGTTTACTGGGGGATCGGTCGCAAATACCAGACGTATCCAAGTGCGCATTTTCTGTTATTACTGTGGGTCTAATAACTGTCTGACAGGTTATTCTAAGACACTGGAAGACAACAAAGGCCCCAGAATTGAAAGAAAGGGTTAATGCAATGGCGGAAATAGCATCTTATGAATGTATGCTCAGTAGAATCAGGAGAAAGGAGAATCTCCTTGAGAGTGGCTGTGCACTCAAATTAAAATGGAAGATAAGCAGACATAATTATGAACTTGCCTTGTGATTATGTGACCCTCTAAAGTTATGTATGAGGACATATGTGTCACATTTTGTTAATTTTTCTTTATATACTGGAGTCCACCTCCATATTATAAAAAAATACGTGCCCTATAATCTTGCATGCCCAGAAAATAATATATGTATGCCATGTACTGAGCCTTTCAAACCAATAAAAACTTGAATTATTAAAAGAAAAAGAATGATCATTATTGATACAGGAGGGTCGACATTTACAGGCCAGTCGCCAGAATAAAATGTCAACATTGTACATTTCTGCAAACCAGATACATTGGTTACATCTGCACATTTCATACATATGACATAGATCACAGTAGATTAGTTTGTCATTAGTCAGAGGAGGGGATAGTAGATGGCATGACACACAATTGTCTGGGCAGTCAGCCACCAAGCAGCCGCTCACTGTTCAAGACCAATAAATGTGGGTGTTTTTTTACACATTTATTGTGACGATGGGGTTGACCTATCCTGACTTTTACGTTTGACGTACTGCTCAAACTCCAGCAATGGTTTGTCCACTTCTCGTGATGCAGCTCAGAAGCATCTTACCTTGTGCTGCATTCACATATAGGATGGGCTGTAAGAGTGTGGAAATTCTTATTTTTCCAACTTTACCATATCAGACTGTATCTATCAAGTTTGGCTTTACTTCGGCTGAAACGAGGCATCCATGCTTGTTTGATTTTCAGCCTCCAAGTGGGACAGGTCAGAGTTTCCCAGTCATGATTACAACCTGGATGTTAATGTGAACACTCTTAACAAGGTGGAAACTGGCGATTCTGATAACTCCAAGATGACTTGAATGCAGCATTACACCCTCCATGCCTGGTAAATGCCCCTATCTTCCTAGCTTCATTAGTCCAGTTTGAAATTATGTTACACACGTTTCAACTCCAAACCAATGCTAAGATGATGACATCATCAGGATTATTTTTGCGTACTTGACAAAGACTGAAAGAAGAACAGATAAAACTATTTGTCCATGTAGAGTAGTACTATTCTACTGTGCGAAATTGGTGGTGAGCCCCTATAGAGATGAGTCACAATGAGACTCCAGTGTGATGCAAGTGGAGTCAGCATGTGCAAAAATGTGTTTAATTACCCGAGTTAGAGAAACATAAATAAATAACTCTCCTTGTGTACTTTTTTTCTTGCTTACCTTTTCTATGAACCGGCTGTGCAGCATTCATTTGAATTCTCCCTCTGATCGCCCCTCCAGCATGTGCACTGTTTGTTTATTTGCTTCGGTGTTCTGCAGGTGACGGAGTCGGGCTGGAAACAAAAAACATTTGAATCGTTTAAATGAGCTGATGATACCGGTGGCAAAATCTTGATTGTCTTTGGTGTGCTGCTACTATAACCGCGGGACATTCTTCCTGACAGGGAAAATGACTGGTTGTTATTGTTGACAAAACCTACAGAGATAACCCCGGGGAGTACGAATCTAGGGCAAGATCAGCGAGGCAGGTTCTGTCTAAAACCTCCCAAGTCTTAAATTCTTCCCATAATCCACTGCAAGCTTTATACTGGGTTACAGAGAGGACGGTGGATAGTGTGAACAACACTTGTTTGGTTGCATTAATTGACGTCTGTATCAGATATCCTGAGGGGATCAGCACCCACTAATTAGCAAACTGATGCTTCACAAATTCACTCATCAAATGATGGTGGAGTTCTTTCATATAAGGAAAAAAAACAATGTTAGATGTTTTCACTTCAAAGACTGCACATTTTATTGAAGGTATACGGTGCATGATTTCCCTAAAAAACAATGCATAGATTTATACAATTGTAATCCCTCCCAATCATCACTTCCAACGCACTAGAAGTGTAAGGCGGTGTATTCATCTGCAGAGACCTTGCCCTCTGCTTCTATTTGCTTTGCTATGTTCAGGATGTTCCTCTGCACAGCACACAGGTGAGGTCAGGGCTATATACAGTATAAAGGGAGCAACCAGGTGCCAGACAGTAAGGATGCATTCAAGAGGGAGCTACAAAAATCATAGACACAGTGCCAAAAACATACATACGACATAAACACACAACACACAAACACAGCGAGGCGAAAGGCCAAATGGACAGAGCTAGGGTTGGCTTCACTTTCACTAATGATACTGTCCACAATTTCTTTAATGAGTGGAGCAGCGGATTACCAGTGCTTCTTAAAAACAGTAAAAAAGCTAATAAGGCAGTACTATTAGCAGTGAAACAGCCCTATCAGATGCCGGCAAATGTTGAATCCAAACTGAGATGGAAAATGTACGCAAGTGCAGTACTTAAAGTTACAGTGGGTAACTTCAAAAAAACTCATATTTGCTGAAACTGCTCCATCCTGACGGTAGCACATGAGACAGATAATCCGTGAAAAGATCCTGTTCCTCCGGCTTTCCACTGTTCTTCAGAACTGAAAGTGAAATCAAGCTTTTCATTTACTTGTCTTTGCCTTGTATGCTGTTGTTAGTAAAGGAGGGATGGGCAGTTTTTCATTGTTGATGGTTTAATTCTCAGCCACTGTGTTTGCAAAGCTCCCTCTGAAGCTGAACACTGAAGATATTGCGCTTGACTGGGCAACTGATCACAGACTCTGTTGCAAACACAAGGTTTGCAACCAGCTTTCCAACAACAAGGAACTAAGTGAGTTAGCACCCAGCGTCTAACTCTGCAAGGACCCCGAGCGACTGGCTTCCTCAGATCAGAACCTTTGGAACAAAGGACACAACAAAGACTGCAGCTGAAACCACATCTTCCCAGCCTTCTTCTGCCGGCTAACAGCAGCACACCACCAAGTGACTCTTTCTTCCATCCATTCAAGGATTGGTAATGTAACAACTGGGCATAGCTTATCACAGCTTTACAGGCTAAGCAAGACTGTTTAACTTGTTGTATGTGATTTCATGCTGTTTACTGAGTTATTGTTGTGATAGGTTGCCGTTAGGTCATTGATTAGTTGGCTTCGCCACAGCTAAGTGTTTAGTTTGCCAATACTGTTCACAAACAGATTCTTGCATGCAACTAAACAATCTCTGCACTAATCCAGACCGTTTGCAACACGCGTCACATTCACATAGACTCATTAACAAATAGGCTTTCAACAGAGCTACACCCAAAGACGTATCTCTAAGTTCCCGCTTCTTTTCCTTGGTCTTTGTCCTGACCACACCGTCAGACAAACACCTCCCATTAAACTGAAGCAGCCTTGATTTGGCCATTTTGGTAGTTCTCTGTTGTCAGCCATTTTGTTTTGTAGGCCAAACGGCTACTTGATCACCACACCCGCCTTTGTCTTTCTTTCTCTTCTTTCGCTCACACACACACACACACACACACACACACACACATACACACCAAGCTTGTATATAGTAAGTTAGAATTTGTGCGTTTTGGTTTGCTTTGCTAATTTGTGAATAAATATAATTCTTTGGAATCATGCCTGCTGTCTGTTTAATGTTGCACAAAGGTGAATGAATACTCAATCTCTGCTGCATCAAGAACTCCCAAATCCTTCAGGCATTACCGTTAATTTTGGTTGTTGTCATTAATTTAATTATTAATCAAACTCCAAATTAATAGTTTAGCCTATTTTATGAGACTGATACCTTTAACTGGCTATCATTTTTCCCTTTACGGGAATGGTGCCCCACGAGGTGATTTAATGTTAATTAAGTCACATTATTTAACATAATTATTAATTATTAATAATAATTATTAATTATTTCCAATAGCCAATTAAACCCCAACATATTTGGTACCTCCATGTGAAGTCTAGTTCAAGACCCAAAGTGGTAAAAGTATCAAATATTTGAGTAAAAAGAAAAGATAATCATCTCACAATCCCTCAAAGTCATCACGTGACCCTTTGGAGAAAACACTGGATAAACTACCTAACTGTGTATGAAGTAAAACTAGCTCCATCTCATCATCATCAGACAACAGTAATAATTATCTAATAATACAATACATACTATCAGTCACATACTTTTACATATTTGTACTTTAATTTGACTTTGACTGCAGGACTTTTACTTGTCTTATATCTTTACATTATTATGTCGATACTTTAAGTTAAGTAAAGGACATGGGTACTCTTTCCACCCGATGAAGAATATTCATACCAACTTTTCTCTTTAAAGGATGCGAGGATCCCAGTGCTGTCAGTATTAATAATTTGCATGCAAACTTTTAAACCAAACCATTCATCATTTAAATGAGCCCCTCAGGCATATAAAAAACACCATAACAATACAGCAGTTTTCTAAGAGGCGGGCAGTCTTTTCCCCAATGTGATCTTACACACTGAAAGGCAAAGATTCTTAACCCAGTCACATGTGCTTTACGTTGGTTATCATTATTCCAGCCTGCATGTATCGTGTCATAATTGGGGCGGGACGGCGAGGATTACACAAAGCTAGTGCTAAGCTCATTCTCATGAAGTACATCTGAAAATACAGCCACATTCTTTATGTATGTGCTGTTCCCATGTTCCCCTTGAGAACTAGTAGACCCATTAGCATGTCAAGGTTGTTATGGCCATTTAAACATAATTTGTCTGGAGTCCCCGTCTAGTTTTCTACAATTCTTTTAAAAATGTCAAGATGAATTCTGTAATAGTTCTAATGATCAATTAGTTTGACCTCAGAGTCTTATGTTGGCCCTAAATGAATTTTCTATGATTTATCATCATCATAGACTTGTGGGTATTTAATAATTCAGAGTGCTATTGACCTGAAAATGCACTGCAGTGTTTTTACGGTCATGTTGGAGTCGAGGAGGAGCCAGCTATTTACTGATTAAGTCTGTGAGAAGTTTACCATTGCTCTGCCAAACTTCTGCATAGCTCATTTTTAGCCATAAATGTGTCAAATACATGCATATGAATATGATGTAGAGCTAATATGAACCTATTACGGTTACATTCATAAATATTAGAGGCAGCAGAAGAGGTAGCCGTAACCAAATTAATGTCTTTTATTGCCATGTGAGAATTTAGCTATTAATGTAGTCTGTTAAAGCTACTTTTGTCAATTATCTTTAAATATATACAAATCAGATTAGCTCAACAGTGTAAGCACAACAATCATTAAAAGGTCAGGGGTCACGTCATGCAGTAACAGTGTTTGAAATGGAAATTAACACATCAAGCTGTAACTACAACTCTTTGGCCATTTGGTTAGAAATCTCCTGCATTACTTTGCCGTGGGCGCTACACGTGTACACATCCCCTGTTCATCCCGTGACCACCCCTCAGCCGACCTCCCTTTCATCCACACTCACCCCCCTCTACCATCCTGTGTGTGCTCACGTCGGTGCATGTGTGTGAATAAACCTTGGGCAGGATAGGGGATCATGTGAGAAGATGTGACTCGGGCTTAATGGTAATCCTTGCCTTTGGTAAAAATGGCACAGTGGGAGTCATTAGGAGGGAGCTATACGAGCGGTTCATATGACTGTCTGCCTCTGTCTCTCCCCTCCCTCCTCCTCCTCCTCTCCTCTAAGACAATGCCTGCAACTGCTTGTCATTCTCTTTCACTTTCTCATCACAGGCTGTCTTCATGCCATCCATTTCACCTCAGCCCCTGCGCTTCCTCATGTTCATTTGCTTCTCTGGAAATGAAGGAAAAATAAAAATAATTTTGACTATCAGAAGGAATGAGTCCCATGTGATAACACAGTTACAGCTTGAGGCATCTTTGGTATAACAGCAGCCATGCTTGCAGCTCTATGAGGCTGTACTTAGGCACAGCAGTGCTTGGTTTCTTTCAACCATGGCTGGGATCTTTCCCTAACCTTACCTGATGAGATATTACTGTAACCATGTAACTTTAGTAATTTTGACACAAACTAAGACAGTTTTATAACCCTAAGCAAGAACTTATTTCAACCCAAACCGCGCCCTTTCCCTAAACCAGGGGTCAACAACACTAACTATCACAATAGCAATTTTTGACAAAAAATAATTTAAAAAAATCTGCCTGGAGCCACAACACATACTTGAGCTTGATGGTAACACTGCATATTCAGTCTAAATTAGCCTATCAACATTAAAAAAAGGGCTAAATGAACACGCAAAAATATTCTTTACCTCAAGATGGCTGCTTTGCATCGGGCTATTAATGATTATTTGGTACTACAGTTTTGCAGTGATGGTGGTGAAAGCTAACGAATCTGTCCACCCACTATTAAATTCTGTATTTTCCTCTAAGGCTTTTACTTTTATGGATTTGGAATCCATTGCTAGCCTCGCTAAGGAGGCTCAAGACTAGCCACTGCTGGTGAGGTTTAGTTTAGTTTAGTTTAAATTTAGAGGAAAGGGTGCCAGGCCTTGGACATATGATGCACAGTTTTGTTGGCGAAACGTAATTTCAGTACATAAGCAACACAATGTGACTATTGGAGAATGTAAGAATTTCTTTAGGCCTACGACAATGATAAATAAAAATGAAAGTGTTAAAAAAATAATAATAAATAACAGCGATTCATTTTCATGTGAAAGAGGAGCTAAAGAGCTGCATATGGCTCTGGAGATGTGGGTTGCCTACCCCTGTCCTAAACCTAAGCAAGATGAGTTTGTGCCTAAACTATCAGAACGTAGCCACAGCGATATCAGGACCCAGCTGTTCAAATACTTTGATATGGATCACAATGGTTTAGATTTGGAAATCCCATGTTCTGCTATCCAGGATTAGCTAATCCATCTTACTTCTGTTCTGAATTTTTCAAAGCAACATTGGACCAAATCACCCAGATCGAAAAAGATTATCAAATCCAGATAACCCATGCTCTAAATGGGACTACATCTTACAATGTAGATAACTGGCTATGTAAAGAACAACAGATAGAATAACCAGTGTGGGATCACTTGAAGTGTTTTTACAACACATTCTCACCCCCAACGTGGCAAATACCAATGATTGGTCAGTGGTCCTTCATGTCAAAATTTCCTCCTGAAACCCAAACTTTTGTCATGAATGTATTTTTAATTTGTCCTAGCTATGTGAGGTGAAAAGGACCCATTAAGTATGAATTAACTAAACACTGTCAACGATAATTAAGTCCCAATGTCCTAAAAGGAGAAACAAACATTATTAACCATAAATAAAAGTTTCAACCATAAAATGTGATCAGGATTTGGACCTTGTCCACTTGTGTGTCAGGATCAGCTGCAGACCGACTTGGCAGAAATGGCTACCATCTTGTTTTTACCTGGATTCGTGTATTGTGCTCTTACTACCACTAGATGGCACCAAAAAGTGTCCACGAGCAAGAGCAACAGGTCTTAGTTGAGTAGAATGAAGTTTAAGGTCAAGTAAACCCAATATATGATGTCCTCATATGAGGACACAGGGTCTCATGAGGATAAGATGCGCTAGGTAGCTACCCCGACAGTGTCAGTTTTGGATGTTCAGAGACAGTGTATGAATTTATGCTTGTTACATGTGTTGTCTATTTTCAAAATAAACTTCCATTTTCACAGGATATGTACAGTTTCTGCTCCTTAAATGCATGCTTTTCAATATAAACTTAGAAGGTAGGTTAAAAAAAGACCATGTTTTTAGATTTACTTCTTTAGGTTTAGGCAACAACAGCAAATGGCTAGGTTTAGAAAAAAACAAACAAACAAAACAATACCTGACACAAGTCACTAGCATAGTATGCTGCACATACTAGCACACTACATTGTTATTAAAATAAATATCGACTTTTCGTTTCACATGGGACACAAACAGCAGGCTTCCAGGTAAAGGTCTGGAGTTTGTTTGACTTGAAATCCATCCTGAATGATTAACGGTATACCAATCCAAGTAAAAAGTCTTCAACAACCAAAACTGAATTTCGTGATGTTTCTTCTTTTAAACAACCCATTTTAAAGATTTGATCCAACCTGATAGCCGAAATCTGATCAGATTACTTCTGAATGACTGGGCCACATGATAAAACAGATGTGACTTGTGAAAGTTAGATGGGAGTGATTAGCCATCCAAATTCTATGCAAATCTGAACTGAACTTTCAGAGTTAATGTACATTTCCATCCAGTACCCTTACTGTATGTAAGTATTAGGAGTTGGGTCAGGTCGCCAAGTCTTTTTCCATTTTACTATTTAGTATTTTGCTGTTGCTGCTGATAAACCTACTTTTCCACCTCAGGCAAATGTAAAAACTTTTTGTTCTTCTTAATTCTTTTGTTTTTTTTAATGTGCAAGTGGAAAATGCATACTAAAAACAAGTAAAAGGACACACACCTATCCTTGAGATATATCATCATATTTTGTCAACTAATTTGGAGAATTTTTTGTTCAGTCTGGACTAAAGACCAATCACAGCTAAATGGACACGACAGGAGAAAGTGGCAAAATAAATAAAATAAAATTTTCATTCCATTCATTTCTTCCAATAGATAATTTCAACTAAGAGACAAATCCTCCTCTTCTGATCCAGAATTACTATGTAGTACGTAAAGAAGACAAGAGTGAAAATTAGTCTATATTAATTTTGGAGAAACGTGGGTGGCCGTTTGAGTTGAGACTGCTATGTGATAACATGTTCCAAATCATCTAAATGTAATTACTTTATTAACAAAAGCGTATAAAAACCTTATCATGCAAAAAAATACAGTATGACTTTTCGAGAAAGTTCACCACCTAATTGAGCTGGGAGTGAATAGAGGTCTATCCTGCAGGACTGTCTGCTGACGGAATGAAGCAGGCTCATGACCAAAGCTCTGGGGGGTGTGGGGCTGGAGGAGTGTGTGTGAGAGAGCATGTGGGGGGTTATTTTCTCCTCGCGTCGTGCACACTGAATATTTTGTGTTTCATTTCTTAAACTGCATGCATATCATAATTTGCATATACCAGCAGCCATGACTACAAAATTAAACCATGAGCCCAAAACAATGGAGAATATGTATTTTGTTTTCTCAGCTTGGCGTCACAAATCAAATACCAAAACTGATGCAAAGACCAACAATGTGATATAAAGTTGTTCACTCATGGTGACAACATTCCTTACATACATTTGTGGTGGTCATAACCGATATATTTGTGCTGAGGAGAAATCAATTTGGGTCCTTGAATGAAAATAAAAAACTCCATTAAGTTTCACACCATATCTTCCGCAGGAATCAAAATAAGCCGGGGAATAAGGGAATGCATTTCTATTGCAAAAGGTACAAGCCTATGTGCTGGGAAAGACAACAGAGAGTTTTCAACAATAAAACAATTAATTCTCACAATGGAGTTTTTCTTTCTGTGATAAGCATATTAACAGTCACAAGCTTGAATTCCACCACAAAATTGTTGTCCTCAGTGGCGGGGTAACAGTAGTGTTAGATGTGACAGAATACAACTAATTTGACTACAGTTCATACAAATTCTCAACAGCTAGTGTATAAACAACAGACCTCATGCAGGAAGAGATATTCAAAAAATTGTTTGTATCCTAAATTCATTGTTTTTTTATTTTCTTTTGTCAGTGCCAATTGATTTCTGGGATTCACCAATGTTTTCTTATGTTTGCTCTTCTCTTAGGTAAGAGAACATTTTATGAGTAGTTGAGTGCAAGCTTACCAAGATAAGAGAAAAACATCTTGTTTTCACAGTCCACAAATTGTTGTCCAACGTGAGGAAAGTCAAGTTTTACATTTGAGGAACATAAAAAATACATGAATATCATTTGATCAAACTTGGATTGTTATGGTTTAGAGCAGTTATATTCATAGTAACATTCCTGAGACTTAATACTAACTACACTTTGTCCATTGATTCCAATTACTGTAATTTCAGTTACTGTACGTGCCGCCATTAGCACTGTCACCTCACAACGACAGGGTTCCTGGTTCGGACCCAGGGAGGGGGAGCCCCTCTGTGTGGAGTTTGCATGTTCTCCCCGTGTCAGCGTGGGTTTTCTCCAGGTACTCCAGCTTCCTCCCACAGTCCGGAGACATGCAGGGTAATTGGTGACTCTAAATTGTCCGTAGGTGTGAATGTGAGTGTAAATGGTTGTCTGTCTCTATGTGTCAGCCCTGTGATAGTCTGGCGACCTGTCCAGGGTGTACCCTACCTGCCCAGTATCAGCTGGGATAGGCTCCAGCCCCCTGCGACCCAATACATATTCCTGTTAGTACTTAAACACCCTGACTTGAGTATGAACAGTATTTTTACAGTGGGGTATTAGTACTTTTATTTAAGTAAAGGATCTGAATACTTCCTCCGTCAATGCTGCTAAAATGGCATTTTAATTTTCCTGTGACATCACTATTGACTGTCTGGAACATCAAGTTTGCTTTAAATTTATTTAATAATACTTCAATTCCACTGTTCTTCTTCTACTTTGTCTTTTTTGGTGGCATCTCTCTAATCTTGATCCATGCAGGACACAACACCTGCCCTGACAGAGTGTTTAGGGGGCATTATCTATGCTAATAGGTTACCTATGATCAAGTGGGATTCATCATTCAACACACTTGGGTAAGAGCAGATTTGGATGCTTAGTAATGTTTGGTGCATCTGGGGTTGACTTCTCTTATATTCTGTCTTAACAGAGAAGTAGAAGAAGAAACAAGAGAAATTTAAGAGAATTTTGCTGCATAAAGCCCAATGAGTAAAACCCGAAAACCATGTTATTTCTAAACAAACAAATCTTAAGCTGAAATGGATCTCGACACTGGAGGTGTAATACCGTCTTAAAACCAGCAGAGGACAGTGACATCTTATAGAAAGATAAGACAAGCATCCTGTGTTAATAGCAGTTCTGGGTGGGGATCCATCCGCTGTACACACACTGTACACTACAGACACATTATTTCAAGCAACATTTCGACAACCTTTATCTTTAAGAATCTGACCCCTAAATAAAACCTCAAGAGGCTTTCCAGACCTTTCTTAACTCATCAGTCTTAAAAATGCCCAAATCCAAAGTTTACAGACAATATGATGCAAGTAAAACCATTACAACTGTAGTTTTATAGCTCCAGTATTCACATAACAAGCACCTGAACTTTACATTGGAGGCAAAGGTTTTTTGTTGCAGATAAATATGTGAAAGGATGAACAGGCAGAGAGGTAAGATGACAGTGCTTCCACTACAAGCTGGTTCGAACTTTTGGGCGCTGCACTTCACATCGGTTTTGCAGAAATACAGAATAAGCATTTTATATGTGAGTCAGAGAGAACTTCATTTGTTCCGCCAGTGAACTTCTCAGAATGTAGTGCCAGCTCGAGGTAGACTGACACGCTGATGAATAGCAGGAGTTAGTCCCTCAAATGAAGGCCTCCGCGAATATCGGGATGCTGTCTACTTAGCACATGCACCAGCATCTTAAATCTGCTGCTTTCCAATACCAAAGCACTTCAGGTGATTTACATAGCAATAATTTAAACAGCAGAGGTGCCGTGACCGGGCGTTAGCAATAAAATACAGAGATCTACCGCCCAGACTGCTGCTACCACTTGATTGCTTTTTAACAGTCATTAGTCTTGCGGGAGGCTCTTGAAAGGGCATCATTTTTCGGTCAATCCTTCGCTCTACTTCACAGATTTTTTCACTGATGTATGAAAATGAGGGAGGATATTGACAGGTACTGTAAATGGGAGAGGTGAGGGTAATTCAGCGGGAGCTGGCTGTGTCACAGATCATCGCAGACAGCAGCGGTAATTAGTGAGGAACACTAGTCTTGCTCCGGGATGTAGCAGGGAAACAGCTGGGTTGGAAGGTTGTGCCAGCCACGGCCAATTAAAATGCTGCACAGAAGTAGATGATGACAGGGATGGGGGTTAAGATGGAGCCTGCTCATTATTACTGGAGAAACACAAACACATTTCAATGGACCTATGCTAGGGAAGGAAAAGCTTATAAAAAAAAGGTTAGGGATGACTATCTGTGGTCAAATGAGATGCCGTAAGTGGAGGTCTGGAAACAAATTTGATGAATAAACAGCAGTGTAATTTTCAATTAATTTCCTCCCAAAATATCTTGCTGAGATTGTTGGTATATTGCTGAAATTACAAACTTATTAAGGTCACTTTAAATGCAATTTCATATTGTAATATACAAGATACAGATGAGAAAAATGAAGAGAAAACAAAAACATAATGAATGCAGACACTTTCATACTAGACACGATGGATCGCTGAATGAATCATAAGCTATGATTTAGGGATGCACCAAAATGAAAATTTGTGGCCTAAGCCGAAGCCGAATAAAATTAAACGCTTGGCCGAATACCGAGTACTGAATACCGGATACCGTTGTTTAGTTTTTCATTACTTTTTGCAGATGAATCCCCTCCAGACTAGTGTTGTCACGGTACCAAAATTGGGACCCATGGTACGATACCAGTGAAAATAACATGGTTCTAAGTAGTATCACGATACCACAGTGAAAATGAGGCAGATGTGCCTTTTGTCATTTATAAAAAGAAAAATCACCTCTCTATAATACATCAATGATATTTCAATGGAATAAATTATTTATTGACTTATTCATACTTCAAAAACAGCATCAATCAGTGATGAACATAGGGGGGATCAAAATAAAATAAATAAATAAAATAAAAATCAACCAGCCACCCTTCTGCCCTGACAAGTAAAGAACAGTCCCTTCATAAGTAAAGAACAGTCCCTAAAGTGCGGTGAGGTTTGTGGGCCGTTACTGCCAGAAAAAGAGAAATGTGAACGACTTGTTTCTCCTCTGACATGTCACATACCTGTGTGCTGCCATGGCTCGGCTGTCCAGGTACTTTTGGGCAGTCATGACACCAAGAAGAGGAAATAATTGGACCTGGAGCCGGGCTTTTCCGTTGCCAGTAAGCTTTATCTTGCGCCGCGAAGCACTATGGCCGCCATATTTGACAGGAATACATTCCTGTCTGTGTCTATGACCCCCGTTCAACCCACAACCGGCGGGATTCGCCTTTTGTTTCTGCTGCTGGTTGAAATCTGTACTCACACAGCGTGCTGAATGATTTATTTTGCCTGCACAAAACTATTTTTAGTTGCAAATGTGAGTGCAGTGACGGACAGAGTAAAATATCACCACACTGCCGACATTTTACTCCGTCCGTCACCGCACGCTGTTTGATTGCGTTATCAAAACGCGCCGCTATTATTCGGCCTTGCTTTTCACTTGTTCCACCGAATACCGAATGCGTGTTTTTTTGCAATATTCGGCCGAATATATTCAGTTACCGAATATTCGGTGCATCCCTACTATGATTTTGTAGTTACCACACGTCATCCAACTTGCAGACCCATGGGAGATGGCATTCTATACTATACCATCATTAGAACAGAAAATGAGGGACTATCTTTTGAATGGTGTTTATCCCGCCCCAGGAGAGTTGCAGAAACTTGGAGTTTCCCAACCTGTAGTTTCTTTGCTCTGGTCCGAATCAGTGGGTGAGTTATTGCGTTCTCCCCTTGGTTCGGTTTCTTTTCACACAGAAAAATTGGAGCTAACCAAAATGCAAAAGCCACACGAAAACACCCGCTTAGCTTATTGGTTAGATGTGCCTGGGGGCAGGAAGAAGGTCCTATCTGCCTACATATTAAGAAGGCGATATACTTTGCTGCTCCAGGTGAGACTTTGAGTCATTTTCTGGCTAGCTTCTAGCAAATGGTGATTTCGCTCATCCTCATCCCTTTTATCTTAAACTTGCAATGCTTTATAAGGTCTCTGTGTGGTTGTTTTTGGCCACACCCAAGTGTAACTACTGTCTTCAGGTCTACCCAACTGAATTTTACCAGTAAAGTCCTGGTTAAAACACCAATGACTCATTATTTGTGTACTTGAATTAATGCTTTTAATGTTTTGCGTTTCTAGTTTGTTTATTTCATTCGTCTGTTTTAATATTTGTGTGTGGGTTGTCACAGATGGTTGTTCTTGTTCTTGATGATTATGTGCACTGATTTTCAGATTTTAAATTGTAATATGTAATTTTATCAATGCCCATCAAGGGACTGGTGTTGGAAATTAGCTTCAGCTAAATACACATGTACAGTACATCGAACATTGCTTCTGCAACTGTCAGTGTCTCTCTGTACTTGTCATTTATGAATAGACAAATAAAGAATAAATAAATAAATAAAATATGGTATGATTTAATTGGTCTAAACAACAAGGGCTTTTAAATGCCCATTGAGGAAGTGGTTTCAGTCCGATGACAACCTCATTTTGATTTCAGCCAGTTCGGCTGCTGGGTCAAACAAACACAAGACTTTCATCCAGGAGAGTTGGGATTGTGTCCCATGTAAAACCAAAAGTCAGTGATGATTTATTTTAATGAGAGTGGGTCATTTAAAGTAATGTACCATGTTTTCCTTAACCTAACGACATAGTTTTTGCATCTACACCTAATGAAAGTGAAACCTCATGAAACTGCGACCATTTCACAACGTTGGATATGCAAACAGACATTTAATGAGCTAACAACAACATCTGATGCTAACAGTAAGTGTGGCAGACCCATACAAAGCCATATCTATGAGGCTAAAAACTACAGATAACAGCAATTAAAGGGCTGATAACATCTGCATCTCATGCTGTTGTGTTATAGATAAAATTTAAGTTTGCTTTGGGCCAATCCAGTGAACAAAATACTATACTATATACTAGTATAGTATACTAGTATATACTACTATATATATATCTCAAGGCACATCATTACAAAAATTACATTTTTACAGTGAAGAGGTCTTGCTAATTAATTCTCAGTAATGTCTACAACCAGCGATATTGTGACAGGACCTTGGTACTATTTGCTCAACCATATTTTGCTGCTTATTTCTTCCTTTCATAAAACACCCAATACTTCTCTCAATTCATATATGAGTTGCACAACATACTGCGATCACCTTGCTCCATCTTTCCTTCACATACTGGTCTTGCTGATACCCTCATTAGGTGTCCCCTTACATGTTGCTTCCCAAGGCAGCCACCTAAAGCCCCCAGTCACCAGGAATAAAGGGATTGAAAGAAAGAGACAGAAGATCAAAGGCCTTGGACAAGGCTTTGTAAATTCCCAGATCTGGATTCTACTGCGACAGATGACAGTCACTCCGTGCACAACACAAGGACAATGTTCTTTGAAAGAAAATTTCAGATTTTCTAGGTTTGGCAAAAGAGAAATATTTCATATAATGCTCAGCAGGTGCTGTATATGTGGAGTTATTCAGAGTATAGAGCAATTCACCTCACTCTGTGGGCGGATGAGAGTCTTAAAGAGATGGAAGTACACTGCCTGTCAGGGTGAGGCATGCATGAACAATATAATAAGTCTGAAATAAGCTCCTCACTCCTGGTGATTATTGTCATAGGTGACGTACATCTTTATAAAAAAGTCTCACATTCCCTTTGTGCCGTGTCACATGTGGGGTGATAAGTTTTGTGACTGATACCAACTTTTCACAAACTTGCCCAGAATAGATTGGCAACACGTTAATCCGTGCCCACAAGTTAGTGAATCAACTTCCTCTCACAGGTTTGTGCTGGAGTTTTCCTGAAGGAGATTAATTCAGCAGAACTTCTTAATATAGACCTGCATTGATCTGTTGCTGCAACATGTCTCTGGTTTGGTAGAAACTTTGATAACAATCCAACTTCCAAACACAAAGAAATGCAAAGTTTCCTTGTGTTAATGATATCACGAAGCGTGGGCCATTTTTTTAGGAATGTACTTGTTGAGTTGTTGAACATACTCTTAAAAGTGATGTAGATCTGTCAGCCAAGACTAATTCCTCATGAGACAAAGGGTAAACACATGCATGAACTTACAGTCAATGCAAGATGAGGGCAGAACATTGCCAATCAACCTTGGCATAGTATGGCAAATACTTGCAGAATGGGTCAGTGTAGGTTATTGGACCTTAAAGGAAGCATTCATAAGTGTTGTGCTCTTCACGATTCTAAAAACTACCCAGGAAATGATCTCTGAGTCATCTGACAAAATTCACACAGAAAGCAAAAATGTCTGCATCCTCACTCCAAAATCTGCCTTCCTGCACATTTCTCTTTAACACTCCCAGATGTGATGAAGCCACAAAACGCGATTTACCTGCCACCGTCTGTACCTCACTCGGGTGGCGAGTCATTTATTAGCACTCCATTATGCCGTGTAGCCAAATGTATTTCATTTGTTATGCGTGCCGGGGTGACAAAGGTGGAAATGTTCTTGCTAATTTAATGCCTATTGAGACAGAAAATTGGATCTACTTCAGGGAGCTGTTTTGAGTGTCGTGATGCCCGAGCTGCCAATTTCTGCCCAAGATTAATTAAAATGAAATTTCCATGGGACCTGCGACAGTCGCCCATCTCCTGTACATATTTCTTCATAATTGGAATCACAGTCAGTCTCTGGAGGAGGAAGGAGTTTCCGGGATGTTTCAAGGAACCAGCAGGGATTTGCTGAGGTTTGCACTGGGGACAGTCTGATTGTGCTTGGGAAAAAAAGCACATTTTGAAATGCTGGAACATGATAAGGGAAAGAGAATATCTCATTTCTGCAAGCACGTGACATAAAGGACTTACAGTATAGTTGTGGCAGAATGAAGGGCAATGAAAGGCAAGTCCACTTACACTCCAGCAGTGGGGACACAACCAATATTTTGAGACTAAGACCAACTACAAGGGAGCAAAAACACAGTGTTTAGCTGTGGTGGCAACTCATGCATAACCAGCAGGCAACATGAATAGATGCTGCATTACTTAATATGCTGGCACAGCATGAGCAAAACACAAGTAACAGCAACAATAACACTTTGAGATTCAGGACAGGTGTGCTTCTTTCATTCGACTGGGTGCTCCTCTACAGTGAATCGATTCAAACAGCAGCACTACAAAACAAAAGGATGTTGCACCACAGGGGGCTTCAGTTTACCACATTTATTTTTTCTGTCAGTTTTAAGTGCTTTGGAAAACACCTTTCATTAGTGTAACATAACGAACCTGGTACCACCATCCCTTTTATTATATTACACCAATAACAAACAGTGCTATGGTTGTCAGTAACAAAAACAGTAACAAGTTGTGTGACTGGTGAGACAATGACATTTTTTTAAAAAAAATAAATAAGTTTGCTTATTGATTAATTTTTCTATGAAAGGGCCACTCGACACATTTTACATAAAGTTTAGCTTATTCACCATGAGATAGACTGCTAAGCTAGACTTAAAAAACTTAACAGAAAGACAGAGTTAAAATCTCAAGATGTGGGATTTACTAAAAGTTGGCATTTAAGAGGCAGAGAGGGTCTAATAAAAGCCACTATTGAGTTGCATTATGGGAAATGCCCACATGTTTACTCCCAACCTGTCAATTACTTTCGCTTAGCAGGCGGCCCTACATGTCAAACTATGACGTTCCAGTGTCAGTTTTGGATGCTCAGGGACAACATGTCAGTATACCCTTATTACATGCAATGTTCATTCACAGGACATGTGCAGTTTTCACTTGTTAAATGCTTACAACCACTTTAAAAAAAGACTGTAGGAAAAAAACAAAACCAAAAAAAACCCCCCAAAAAACAAAAACAAAAACAAAAAAAAAAAACAAAAAAAAAACAAAACTAGGCAACAAAAGTACATGGTAAGGTCTAAGCAACAGAAGTATGTGGTTACATCTGGGAAACAAAAGCGTCCGGTTAGATCTAGGCAACAAAAGTATGTGATTAGATCTGGGCACCCAAAGTATGTGATAAGGTCTAGGCAACAAAAGCATGCGGTAAGGTCGAGGCAACAAAACTATGTTGTCACATCGAGGCAACAAAAACATGTGCTAAGATCTAGGCAAGAAAAGTATGTGGTTACATCTAGGCAACAAAAGCATCCAGTAAGGTCTAGGCAAGAAAAGCATGTGGTTAGGTCTCAGCAACAAAAGCATGTGGTTAGGTCTAGGCAACAAAGGTATGTGGCTGGATCTGGGCAACAAAAGCATGCAGTAAGGTCTAGGCAACAAAATGATGTTGTTAGATCTAGGCAACAAAAGTATGTGGTTTGATCTAGGCAACAAAAGTATGTGGTTAGATCTATGCAACTAAGGTATGTGGTTAGGTTTAGGCAACAAAAGCATGAGGTAAGGTCTGGGCACCAAAAGTCTGTGGTTAAATCTAAGCAACAAAAGCATGTGATAAGGTCTAGACAACAAAAGCATGTGGTAAGGTCTGGGCAAGAAAAATATGTGGTTAAATCACAGCAACAAAAGTATGTGGCAAGGTCTTGGCAACAAAAGTATATGGTTAGATCAAGGCAACAAAAGTATATGGTGAGATCTAGGCAACAAAAGTATATGGTGAGATCCAGGCAACAAAAGTATGTGGTGGGTTTGTTACTAACGTAATGTTACATTACTGACATACATTACATACACCATGTCACATGCGTCACTAGTGTGGTATGCTACACATACCAACATACTATGCTGTTATTAAAATAACGCAATTGATAATAGCTCTCCTGGGTGAAAGTCCGGAGTTCGTTTGACACCTATCAGCCTCCCCTCTCAAATGCCATATGTGGACTTTCTTTTTCTTCATACTATGGAAGTTGATCAGAACATCAAAAAATGTAGCTTCCCCATGCGTCTCCTACCTTTGCAAAAGTGTGACTTGGTGTGTCGGTATCTGATGCCGAGGGTCAAGTCAACGCCCAAGCATTGGTATTTGATGAGTTTGGGGTGAGTCCAGGTTTGAAATGCTGAATCCAGTGTTTTGGGGGCCTGATCCACTATCGTAACTAAATGTTAGGATTCACTGACCTGTACTGCATCAATTTTGACCATACTGCTTTTAAATCAGTCTCTCGCAAGTCTCCTGACAAAATGGAATGGGAATCCTGAATGGCTGGCAGTTAGAAACGCCAAAACATGTGCTGGTTCCAGGTCCTCTAATGTGCAGATTTGCTGCTTTTTTATAGCTGCTTTGGTGATGTGACTGTGCACAGAGCAGGTTTAAGCCTATTTGAATACAGTAAGTGAGGACTCAGATATGGTCCAAAGAGTCTGAGTGAAAGCTTTAAAATACAAAGCATATGAAAAGCAATCTCTGTCTAAAAAAATATGACATGTCTAAATGTTTATACTTTTTGAAAATGACATCTTGATAGCAGCCTAGCAGCTGTCGTTTATTTCAGTTCAGTTTGGATAATTTTTGTTTAGAACCATTTAGATCTTATTTTTGTAGGTTTGGCCATCCTTTCTTTCAGCTATAACATTTTAGTCACCAAAGTAATTGCTGAGATCTGGGAGCATTGCTTAAATGAGCTCAGATGAAGCACCCTTGGGCAGTTTGGGTAATAATTTTACCATTTGCTTTCATCTTCTTTTCCAAATCTGACTCCTTTTAAGCAATGTTGCCATATCCTGAGATCTAAGCATTTAACTTGGTGAGTATTACAGATAGCAATCATGACCAAAGCTTTGAAAATAACAATCAAGTTGTGATAAACCAGAATAATCCTCAAAAGCATAGTCTTCTAACCAGCTATTTTTGTGGTCATTGATTAGCAGTGGTATCACACCACAGAGAGCATTCGAGCAATTCGAGGAGAAACTACCCAAATAAGTAGAGCACGATCCATCTGTCTTTCTTCTCCCCTTTCATCCATTCTGTAATCCTTAGTCAAAAGATCAAGCTGCTTTCTTACCTTTCTAGGTAGACAGGAGCTTAAGTACTGTCACTGGATGGATTTGGGCTAGACCTGAGCTGTCTGTAAAGTCTGGTAAAAAAAAAAAAATCGGTTTACTTGGTCAAAGCAAAAGTGCTCATAAGTTAAATGCAGGTTTCTGTGGGAATTAAGGGCTCTTTAAAAATGACTGAGGAAGCAGGTGTACACAGACAGAGAAAGAGAGACACCTTGGAGGAAATAGAGCCAAATAATAATGAAACAAGAGGGAGCTAAGAAAAGATCGGAATGCAAACAAAGAAATGCAGACTGTCGCAAAAAAGCACTCCAGATGAATCACATTCAGAGCTCAGAGTGATCAGTGCAAGAGGAAATACTTTTAGTCCTCAGACAATAAATGAAATCATGTACCAACTGGGATTCCTACAACTAATTAAGGACCTACATCGCACATACATTCGTCATTGTTTCCTTTGTAGATTCCAGCTTAATCCACAGAATAGTGCAAAAAAAAGCAACAAGATTAATTAAAGATTTCATTTTTTTTAGCTGTTAAAGGAAAGTCACACATTGTGTTTAATCTTTGAAGCAATAGACTATGCACTGTAAGTATTGCTACCATGAAGTGTACGGTGCACCCTTAGGTCCTCAGTGCTTTTGCTTATTGTCAGGACTCACTGCTTTGCTTAAGAACAAGCTGCTAAGAACCTGTCCTCTGGGTATGAATATGAAGATGAGGGGCATTAGAATGTGAGGTTCTGAAAAGCTAGTAAGTGCATGAACCCACATCAAATCCAAAACCAAACTAACCCCATCTGTTCTTGTCTTATTATGAAATTCATCGAGTGTGATTTGGGATATTCCGAAGCTTTCTTGCTCTTGATTAATTCAATTATTTGTGAGAGTGTCAAACTGAACCCGAGACTTGACCTAGACTGCACTCTGGGTCTAGTTGAGAACACTGCCCAAGGATACATCGCAATTTGAGTTCAGTTTTTTTTGTTCCGTACTGAGACAATTTATCTCAATAGCAGACCATTCTTGTCTCACAGCAACTGCAGTCTGCAGTTTTATAATATCCTATACCATTTCTGAAAAGCAAACAAATCCTCTATTTCGCTAGTGCCGAAAAAATACGCAGATGGATGTGAATAAATTATCTTTTTTTTTCCTTTCTGATTGGGATATTGAAGAGAAACATATGTTTAAAACCTTGGCTGATGTTTACAATATCAGGCTTGAAGAGGAGGAATAAAGACAACTCAGTTGAGGCTATCCACACCTGTGTGCGAGACACAAAACTGGCATGTCAAGGCGATAATTCATCAAGCCTTGGGATCCTCTCTTTATATATTATGTTCTGAGGGAAATACTACATCGTGCCTGAGCCACTCATACATCAGGCAGAACAACCTTGATGCTGAACTGAAGCAACACGGAGACAGAGCAGAGCAGGTCGACATCTTTTGGGAGGGTGGCTGACTGAACGCACCTTGACACCGGAGCAACTTTAAAAGATGTTGACTGCCTTCAACAATATCTGGTCTCCATGCTACATGTTCCTTTCAGAGAGATGTTCATGCACATACAAAAAAATAAATATAGATTGCACACAGAGGGAAGGAAGTACGTGGCAACATACGCAAGTGGTCACAATGACACAAAAACAGACATGCAGGCACGCCCACTGCCATTTGAGTAAGAGACAATACCCTGTCTGTTCTTCATATTTGGGCCGCTTACATAACCAAGCATCGTGAATTATGTAATGCCCCCCATTATTAATTTTTAAATGCATCTCTCTTTGAAGCAACTATAATTGGGCATTTATATGTTTTGTGCCTTGTCTCTGAGGTATTGACGCTCTCTGACGTGAGTTCAGTGGCAGCGAAACAAAAAGTCTCCAAAGCAGAGCACACATTTCCTCTCATTGCTATGTGGCTCAAGAGTACAAGCTGGATCTCTACGATTAAAACTAAAGCAGAAGAGGTTCCATCCTGTCGTTGGGACTGAAAATGTGACAGGCTGCCTTTTTTTTTCCAGCATCGAGAAAGTTTCACAGGAAAAATCTTGCGGCAGAGAAAGCAGAACTTAAGTGTGTTGACTCCGTGACAGCTGTCACGAAGCTTTGACAGCTGTTGTTAAGCTTTGCGTGTTTTGATAGCGCTACAATGAAGGCTTTAGCGCCACGGAGCAGGTGTGCTAATTTACGCAACAGTGAGGCTTAGTCAATAATGCTCCCCTGATGCTAGCTGCTGGGCTTTGACATCTTGCTGCTGCCAAATTAGCCTATACGTGTCTCAAGATGTTTCCTTGAAAAAACAAAGTGGAGACTTTGCAAAAACACTCGCACAGCCCAGGGTCATTTCCAGAGCCATCATGATAACGCTACAGCTCTTCATTAAATGCTGCATCCTTATTTAAGGAACAGCTACAGACAATAACTACAGCAAATAACGCTCTATTAAATATGGTGGCTCAAGTGTGATTTTTACATAATATCAAAAGGACAAACAAAGAGAGGTCATTTTAACAAGCTCTCTGATCTACATAGCATTTCGATTGGAAATGTCTCCTTTTATACAACCTTGTAAAAAGTAAAGAAATGTACTGTAGCTCTAACAATGTGATGGTATAAAAGGATGTGCAACATGCAGTATACCTAGGGCAAAATGTCATGTGGGACTCAAAGAGATACCACTTTATAATACCAAAGCTTGCTGAAAACCAATTTGAGTTGAAAAACCTGACTTCAACATAAATTGCACTTCTCTGCACTTTCTTTGGCTGACAGACTCGAAAGAACATACTAAAAATGTTTGCAAACAAAGTCTAAGTGAGATTTTTAGGCTCCAGATTTGAAGTCAACAGCAGGCTCACATGTCTGACCTATGTGATTATATCACACACTCAAATGGCAAACCAAAGGGGTCTCCTTTCAAAAACACCCCTCGGCTACGGCGAGTTAAGACTCTTGATTATACAATCCAATCTCACAGTGCACTATGACATGCCCAGTTTCCCCACAGGGATCATGAAAGTTTCATCAGCGTTGGCACAAAGAGACCCTAAATGCATTTTTCATCATCGCTCGCCATTCATCATTCATGGCAATCATGTGAAGTCACAGGCCTTAAAATTCACAAATATATACAAACATGAATCCGACGGCTCTCGTTGGCTGCTCAGCATTCCGGGGGGTGCGTTGTAAATGCCTGATGATTAACTGTTCTCCCCAAAGTGCAGTGTAAGTAACTGTGGTAACATCCAAAGGAGGAAGCCAGGCTTTCTCCCCACACAGACTGACAGGGAGGGAAGACTCCTTTATCATAGCATTGATCAGAAATGTGCCTGTTATTGTGAGATGCCCTTAGGCCTAATTAAATATTAAACCTTTTATTGGCTCCCGCAAAGGTATTTGTAAATACATTTCATGCCAAGGAAAGCATCAAAGATTCCAAATTCCCCTCCTGACACAAAGTTGCGGTTATTGCCGCTCAACCCCCCCACACACGCACCCCCACCCCACCCAAACCATTTAGGCGCATTTAGGATGATGAAAGAGGAAGGAAATTGCTGGCGATGGCTTCCAGGGGAATGGATAGTATATACATCTCAGTCTATCTGTGAGAAAATTATATGTTCCCGACTTCTATGAGGTTATAAAACAATGCTATGTATGGGATTGCCTCACAGTTTACAGTCATTATAATTCTGATTATTGGATAAAAAGAAGTCAATGTTTTAATGAAGCTAGAAAACAGACACAGCCGGTTTAGAGGCTGCACAAATTGCACATTGTTTTACTGCCTCGTGTCTGGGAGTAATCACAGCGGTGAGTGGAATGAGTGGAGAAATGCCCCGTTCTGCAGGAAGCTAACTCGCGAGAGCGCAGTCTGCCATAAACAACAGGTGACAGTACATTCGACATGTCTGTCCTGGCAAGGCGCCTTAATTGATGGTCCTGGTTGACTTGAGCGGATAAATCAGGAAGTCCATCATCAATAGAAGCGCCAGCTATCAAGTCATAACCCCAGCCAAAATAAATGGAGGGGAGCGTGGTATAAAACATATATTGGCCTTCACTTGCTTGGTATATCCATAATTCACAGGCATAAATTATAGTGCCTCAGCGTCATCGCTGAGTCTGGCTGTCCCTTTTCGTTTACAGGCAGGCAGCTGAAGTGAGTCAGCTGGAGAGCTCTGCCAGAACACACGGCGTGGAGTTCACGTCAGCAAACAGCAGATGGAGCCCCTCGCATTGACTTCATCTGCTGGCTTTCACCGGAAACATTACATCAGTGATTTATTTTTCCCCCTCCAGCTCTGTATCATCACCATTACATGCCATTTATGTCATTAAGGTTGTGTTTGTGTGCCTCTGTGTGTGTGCCTTCTGCTTTAGGTTTCTACACAGTAGAAGATACAAAGGGGCACACGCAATGACACAAAACTGCCTTAGAAAAAGATTACTTTCAAAAGATCATTGGAAGCAGCGCAACACATGTGGGTTATGCCAGGTTACATGTCAATTAGTTTTATTTATCCATCACATCCCCTCTGGGTTAGTTAGCTTTGACTTCTGACCGCTGTCCCTCTTTGTTGATGTGGATTGTCTGCGTTTGGGGCATATGTTGTCATGATTTTCCTGACTGGTTCCCTTGACATATTACATAATTCTGCCTTCTTTCTTTTTTATTTTTTTTTAACTGATGCACCAGTGATTTGGGCACAGATAATTTGGACTCATGTTGCTTTGAAAGCCCACAGACTGAATCACTGTGCAGGTTACTCCACAAAGTTGTTAATTGGCATCCATCCTAATAATATCACATCTGCCTGTATTTAATTGGAAGTTAGCTCAGAGGTAGAATATTTGTTTTCCATGAGGTGTTTACACCATTTTGTCCACACACAGTGCATCCCTCTTATCAACTTGTAATCCTAAACCTCGCCATGAAGAGCAGGAATTGATCCACACTGTGCTGCAATAGTGACAGAGCGCTGGTGCTTCGATGTTTGTTAGCCCGAGGAACACCATGGGACATGAGCACGATGGGAGATGACATTTAAGAAAAAAAAAAGAAAAAAAAAAAAGAGGAAGTAGTAGAAGAAGAAGCAGTGCAGAAAGCTTCTGGCTT
Organism: Epinephelus fuscoguttatus; assembly: GCF_011397635.1. Classification (NCBI taxonomy): domain Eukaryota; kingdom Metazoa; phylum Chordata; class Actinopteri; order Perciformes; family Serranidae; genus Epinephelus; species Epinephelus fuscoguttatus. The sequence goes on from NC_064774.1 coordinate 22,013,124, forward strand.
GGTCGCCGAGGCGTGGACGGCACTTCTCAGCGCTGATTACTGCCACAGCTGAGGAAACCTGTGGGTGTGAGGGGAGCCCGTTGGCATTTTGAGCTTTCCTTAACAAAGCCTGGATAGAGTGGGCTTGCAGCTTGTCACATGCTTGGGAAATGTTGCACCGCCAACAACAAACAACTGGAGCTGCTACAGCTGTGCATGCGACTCTGGATGCTTCCATACACCTGCACACCAACTCGTTCTGTCCTAAATATCCTTACTCACAAACAGTATCAGAATTTTTTTTTTAAATTCTCTGTCACATTCAGACAGCTGTACACACATGCACACCCACGCGCAAACATTCTCACAGCAGTAGAGCCTGGCCAGATTGCTGTGGCTGAAGATACGTGGTGGAATCATCAATCACGAGAGCCTCCCTCTGGTCAAATAAAGTTTGTCCTGGTGTGAACAGAACGCAGTGCCAGCCGAGCAGAGACAGGCCCTTGCTGGTTGGCGGGCGCGAAGGGCATTCCGGGGCCTTTTCACGACATCCGGAGGCATATCAATCACGTGGCAGATGGATGGACGGACGATGATTAGGAAGCGGCTGTAGCTTCGTAAAGCCAACTGGGATGCAGCTTCCACTGGTGACAGATTCCTCTGTTCTTCAATCCACCCTACAGCGCAATAAGAAACAGCTGGAGGGATGGAGAGCTCATTGTTCAACCCACATCTGTTCTCTGCAAACTGAGCGTCCGAAGGAAGGCTGGCTTTTTACCTCAATGTCTTATATGGCAGAGTTACGGCTCTCGATGATTAAAGTGACCTTGGGCAGTTATGAAAGTTAAGAAAAATGCTCCCTGTTCAAAGTTGGGTGGCAGAATCATGTGCTTGGACCTTGAAGCACAGTTATTGAGTATTATCAGGTCCAGGTTAAATCACTGAAAATATGCCCAAGTGCTTCCAGTCGCCCTCACAATGTTTCACCAATTCAATCTACAGTCACATTCATGCAAGCCTTGAGCAACAAAGCCGCTCTATCTTCTGTTCATGAAATTACAGCCCTGTGTAGCTCATACACAGCTGATACTGCTGCTCTCCACAGAAACTGCAGAGAAGTTGATGCACTCCCATGCTGTTTCCATGTTACCAATTCCTCTCTGCATTCCGCTATTTGTCAAGGTCAACTATTTCATCGGCGTGGAGGAGAAATCTGGGCTATAACCATGTTTGAGCAGCAGGATTCGGGGGAAATGAGAAAGCTGAAGTGTAGCTCACGAGTGTAATTGGTCTCCTGGCATCTTCACACAGGGCTTGATTAACATGCCTTTGAAGCATTCCAGGCACATTTGCCCACAGAACAAAGACGCAGCAGATAATGACGATCAGAAATGTCTGAATTTCTACCAGTTATTGACAGACGAGGTATTCGAATGTCTCGGACATCCGTCTTTGATGTGAATTGATAGATACGCTCAGTCCCTTAAAGGTGCAGTTATCTTCAAAAAGCCAGACAGGATTAAAAAGAAAGTGGTAGTATTTGGGGTGAGCAAGAGTCACATTAATATTAAGGCTCTGTCAAGCAAGGACAGAGAGCCTTTAATGCCTGTCTTTACTTAAACCAATCAGTGACTGTCTGGATTATTTGAATACACACCATTGAGTGCTGATTGATAGCAGAATGCAGTCGTTCTGCTACTGTATGACATACCCGATCATTTATTTATTGCCTTTACGAGTGAATTCTTGTCAGGGTCACTGGAGGCAAGAGTCTACCATCGCATGTACTCACTAAAAAGTAAGGAAAGAGAAACTGTCCTCACTAGAAATATGACAGCTTGACTTGTTCAAACACAGACAAAATGAGAAGACCAAAGAAAGAAAAACCTTAACTACCAAGCAGCTTCCAACATGACTGTTCCAACATGTAATTCATCATGGTTTTGTACAATGATGCCACCCAAAATGGAATCACTTGGTGGCCGTACACCTCAGCTGTAATCAAGAAATCTCTCCCTAACATGGAATACTTCGACAGTATCCTGATCTACAAAGAAAATCAAAGTCATGTAGGAACTTTTTTTTCTTTTTTTAAGATTCATTCAATCAGAGGAGGCTGGAGGAGAGCATGAAATCTCGTTTCAGCATCACAGGGTCACACAGCTACACACATTTGCACTTAGGCAGTGCCTGATTCAACCGCAGCGCTCTAATGTTGGACACTGTGCAGCTCTGCTAGAGCGGTTGGGGGGTTGAGTACCTCGCTCGATGGTGTTTTTACGCCAGCTTTTCCGAGAGGGAGGTGTCGGCCATTGATTTTTTCCGTCCAGAGGTTTAAAACTACCACACAAATGAGAACTTTATAATCTGTTATTTTCACTTTGTTTTTATGACTCATCAAAGGATGTCTTAGTCGACCATGAGGCAAATTGGTCATTGTATATCCCTTTGCAAATTTGTTCCAGATTCAGTTCACCTTTTCTGTCCTGTCTTTCTACTATTGTGTGTCATGGTTCTTCAATCTTTCACTGAACTGATCTTACCCCACATCAAAAATATATATTTTTCCTTTTACTAGTAGTGCTGTTTATCAGTTGAGATTATTTTGGTGCGAGTTGTTGAGTGTTGGAGATATCGACTGTAGAGATGTTTGCCTTCCCTTGAATATAATGGAACTAGAGTGCACTTGGCTTGTGGTGTTCAAAGCACCAAAAATACATTTTGAAAACTCAACAGAAATATCTCTTTCCAGAAATCACGACCCAGTTGTTGTGAGCAGTATCATGTCGGAACTATTTTCTACCTACTAAACTACGCCCACCAACTGTATCACCGTGCAGAATAAACCTTGCATCTACTACTAGCTCACCTAGCACCACTGAGCTAGCTAATGTTAGAGCTCGGTCAAGGAGGATGCCATTAGTAATTACATTGTGCACTCTCACAAACATGAGTCTATTGTCCATGAAAAGATGCACACTTCCTTCGGCGCAGTGACACAGTTGGTGGGTGGAGTTGAAAAGCAAGAAAATAGCTCCCACTAAAAACAGCTTGAAAAACATAACTATGGATGTTTTTTAAAAACACAATCATGATTTTTGTAAAGAGACATTGCTGTTGAGTTTTTTAAATCTAACTTGGTGGTGTTTTGAGCACCACAAGCTGAGTGCCATCTAGTTCCATTTTATTTGAGAGACGGTAGACATCACTACAGTCGATACCTCCAACACTCGGCAACTCACACCAAAAAAATCTAGATTGATGATTAGCACTAGAGGTAAGAGGGAAAATATGTATTTTTGATTTTTTGGGTGAACTGTCCCTTTAAGCCTGCTGTTTGTTTGTTTTTTAATGGACTCATCCCAAAGAGTAGTTCAATGGATGCTGCCACACAGAGAAAATTCACCCTAAAAAGCAATTCACTGTGATCACACACAGAGGAACGGAACACACACACACACACACACACACACACACACACACACACACACACACACACATATATATATATATATATATATATCACAGTCTATAGGTCAAATTCAGTAATGTGTCTCATTATCACAAACACATTTCCACATACAAGGATGTAAAATCAGTTTGGGTAGTGTTTTTGTTTTTGAAAAGCCATGTTTTTTTATGATTCATTGTCAACTGAACACCTGCAAGATTTACCTCAGTTGTCGTTCCTAGCAGAAGGAAGAAATCTGTATTCGTGTTCATGTTCAAGTTCAAACAAGACAAGGATATGCAAATTCTGCTCTGGGATGGATTTTCCATTTGAGTCACTATATTATATAACTATGCTATTAAAATGTTGCTTTTAAACTGAAAAGCAAATTGAGGAGAGGAGGATTTGAAGAGCCACGTCTGCATATCATGTCAGTCATTTGGAGAAAGAGATGCTAAAACCAACTCAGCCTCATTCACTTCAGCATTACCCTGTGCTTTGCCAAAACAGGTCTATCTCCTTAATGCACTGTTGATGTCATACTACATTTCCATTACAACAGAGGCAGCTCTCGAGTTCATTCTTTTTAAATTTGCAGTTAGTGGAGACATATTCCCCTTTGTGGCAGAGGAAGTAAAGATCAATCACTGCTACCTCTCATGATCTCCTACCTTATTTCCTATATAGGGCTATACAATATTCAAAAAGCCATGAACTCAACTTGCCTGCTGGAAATCTCATAACTTTCAGCATCTAAACAATTCAAAGGTGCAACCCGATCACATCATTAAAGCCAATTTACTGTATGTGTTAAAGTTTTAAAATCTTCACCTTCTTTCAAAACACTTCGAATCAGATCAAGGCAGAAAACGAGGTTAACTCCTCTTTGAGCATCATCCAGTTTAAGCCAGTTCTGTTTTGATCCAAACTCTCTCACAGTATATATCCTTGGGAGTACAAGTGCTCTTCCTCTGCATGCATATTCAAACAGAACGGCAGAAGAAAAAGGGTAAACAATTAAAGAGACACTGTGAGAAATTCTGAATCTGGAGCACTACACTGTTGATAGAGGGGAATTAATGTAATACCATATGATACTATAGTACACGGCAGTCGCATCCGAAATGCAAACATAGAGATGAGCGCATGCTGGGATCCACACAGCGCCAAGCATCTTTAAAGAATGCTGTGTCCTTCACCCTTTTGGAATACAGCTAACATTAAGTTAAAGGATGTACAATCGTAATTACGTCAGAATTAATGAACCCTCCATTTCTTGGCGGAGCCAGCACAAGTGCTTCATCTTGCATTACTTTCTCATCGCTTTCAATATTTTTCTAAATTAAAGTGCGGCTAAGCTGATTATGTCATGACAAACTGCCGCTCCTGGCTGCAGGTCATTAGCTTCAATGTCTAGGAGGTCACATGTGGGGTGTAAAACTTTTTTTGTTATTCAAAGTTCAATAGATGACTTAATTTGGTGCCTTGGAGAATGGATTAATTAGATAATGTCATCACCACAGAGCAATCTGCTGAGCAAATTGAAATGAAATAATTTGCCACAAAAATCCTCCGATGCCCCCCAGCAGCAGTCTCGGGCTTCTATTCATATAATACCACTGTAACATTATCTGTAGTGCTCAAATGTGCAGCTGCATTGGTTTGAACCCACTCCCCAATTTGCCAAAGCCTTGATTTCCCTGACATTACTGGTTATTCTTATTCTCAGCAGGAGCCCAAGTGACAGCCAATAAAAATCAACATGTTAATTAAACTCTGCATATTTAATATCAGTCTTAATTATCAACACCTGTGTGACCTATGTCAAATGAGAAGGCAACAGCTAGCAGGAGCTAACATAAGTGCAAATGTGACACAAGTGGAAGGGAGGAAGTTGAACTTGTAGCCTGTCGCGAATATGAAGATTGACATCATATGAAAACATTTGCTGGGGTAGTTTCTATAAATATGCAGCTGAAGTCTGTCTGTTAAGTATCCTGTTCCACAGCATGTGTTGATGGCCATATGGGCGTATAGAGAGGAGGTTCTGCTTATCACCCAAAATGTGTCCAAAAAGGAAAAAAAAAAAAAAAAAGAAGAAGTGAATGAATCATCACATTCTGTTCTTTGTTGGTAAAAATGAAGGCAGTGCTTTTGAAGTCACTTAGGAGTTGGTAATTCCCAAATGGAGGGCTGTTTGAGTTGATGTTTAACTGTTCAAACACAAGTCTGAACAACTGAGATGAAGAGGGAGCAAATATCAGCAAACCGCACATGAAAAGGAATCGTCCTACAGCTACTGATGCCTTTGAACAAATTCTTAATTTGTTAAAGAAAACCCCATAATTTTTTCTCACATAACTGGCCTGAAAACAGTTAATGTGTTCTGAAGAAGTGGCAGTCCGGTGGCAGTGTTACACCACCTGCATGTGTTCCCAGTGGCCCTGAGTCGGATAAAATGTCTTCACACACAATGGGACAGCGTTCTGGACGGCCTCGCTGCTCGACGCACTTTGTCATATCCTCTTCAATATTTTATGGGGTCAATATTTTGCTTTTTGTTTCATGGTCAATAATGCATCACAATATCAAACAATATTTTAGTAGAACGCAGTCTATCTAACGCCATTTCCACCTTGAAACGCTGTCAGTTCTTGGGGAGCTTTTATGCCGGAGATCAAAGCGTTGCCAGGCTTCTGTTTTTACACGACTGCATAAAAGATCAAGGCATGTAATGAGGCAACCTGAAAGGTGATAGTTCACAAGATGAAAGTATTGGCTGCTTTGGGTATGTCAAAGAGATGTGTACTATTCTGAAATGTAACCATCACATGCTTTTACTGTGATAATACTCACAATTATAATTAATTGTATAATTTGCACTTGATCTCTGCTTACATTCATTACATTGAGTCATATCTATGTACTAGCTGTTATCTGATATTGAGTATTCTGTACATAAGGAAAGATGTGCAGCATCTATTTGATGACATCTCCAAAAAAAAAAAAAATAAATAAAAATTATGAGCCAATTTGTTGAAGTGCAGTCATTAACTTTGCTGAGTGCTCTATTGTAGGCATCAGTTAAAGCTCCCACTATGGCTACATTTACAACACTGCCAAATAAAGTGACTGCTCATTGATGGAGTCCAAAAGTGCTTGATATTAAACAAATACTTTTTTTTGGTGTTCATTTTTAATTGATTGCATTTTATTTCAAAAGGATGTTACTAATAATCATAATAACACTTATTGACACTATTTTAATGTCACATCTTATTTTTCAATGCAATTTTATTTCATACTGTTACTTTTAATTTATTCCACTTTACATGTCATCTCTCACCGCCGATTCATATTTCAGCCAATCAAATGCACCCACAAGTCCAGCAGGCTCACTTACTGCCATCTGGCTAGCTGGATGTTGGATTCCATTGGCTGGAGTAACCACAGATATTATCTCTCAAGACAGATTCTGCAATTTACATTGTAGAATCTGTCGGCAGCCCTGTGTCAAAGACGACTACAGAGGAGGGGAGGGCGGGGCTTTGAGTTTGAACGATGCTGCGCTTTAGCCAATCACAATGGAGGGGGCGTGGCCAGGACGTGCAGGTGTCCCCAGGAAATGTTTACCTACAGAAACAGCGAGCTCCATGTCCATAGCGACCGCTCCACCCAAAACGCCATCTCATCAACGTGAAAAAAAAAAAAAAAAAAATTCCAGCGGATGTCTGAGTTACAACATGATTGAGCAAACTGGAGTAGTTTCATGTCGTACCCGACAACGGTAGGCTTTTAACAGATGACGCCCTGATGTTACCTTTGCTAACTGTCCCTGTTAGCTGCAGCCACTGCTGCTTCCTGGACATCGTGATTTCCCATAATGGAATAAATACCACACATAGCAACACAAAACTGCTTTGCTAGCTCACTCATGTTGTAACTAAGATATCCGCTGGAAAACATATTTTATTCACGGACCGTTTATTGAGTTATTACCTTATTTTTATACAGTCTATGGTTATTACAGAGACCGCTAACGGCTAACGTTAACAGCTAACGATTAGCCCAGCTAATCTACGATAACTGTGTTAATTACAAAACACACAGAAATAGTAACGTTTGTTCAGTCATTGTGTTTATAGACTTAACAAACATCAGATTTGTCTACATGGTGATATAGTGACGTGAAAAATGTGATATATAGCTAAACTCTGCTGGTTTTCTACCCGAAGTATTAGTAAAGAACACGGCGATTCCCTGGGGGCACCGCCGGAAGTTAAGGGCGTGAGTGATCGCCGAGGCTCCTGCACTTCCGTTAGTCGAAAAACTCCGGGCTGTGTTTCCAGAGGTAAAGGAAGAAAAAAAATACATATATATTTTCCCCCCCCTTTTTTTTTTTTAACCGATGGATTTCCAGATTGCCACAGATATAGTTTGGGTTATTGCAGAGATTCGGGAGCATCTGACCCCCTTAATTAAGAATTGGACACCCCTCAAAGAGGTAAAACAACATATTGGGAGGGAGGGAGGGATTGGTGGTGGAAACATTTCTGTATCCTTTTTACCTGTAATTACAAATATTACAATTTTTTTTCATGTTCATGTCTGGATGAATCTTGTAAAACAATTTTACACACCCCAAAAATGGACCATACCATTTCTTAATCTTGACGTTGAACATCACACCCTCACCAAAGTCCATGCTTACTTCCATCGGGCAAGCAAATGGACATAGTAAAGGTTAATCTAAGTTTTAATGCACTCTATTTTCTTACCTTCTGAGTTTTACTTGCAAGTTACTTTGAAGACTGAAACACTAGCTCACCTACAACTACACACAGACCACCTGAAAATCAAACTTTGTCGGCTATTTTTCTTACCTTAATAGTCAAACAGAAAAAATAAATAGATATTCTACAGGAGCCATATGTTTCTCACTTTTGAATTAATGAAAAAGATATTTTGTCATGCTGAGAAAGGCTTTTGAGCCTGCAGACTGAGTCCTGTCTTTTGGGACCACAACAGGACCTGCTGTATGGATTGTTGTTTTATCTTACTATTTAATGACGAAAACTCTGTCTGTGGGTGTGTCTGTTCCACATTTTTCTCCTCACTGACTTGGTCAATCCATGTGAAATTTGGCACAGTGGTAGAGGGTCATGGGAGGATGCGAATGAAGCAATATTACATCAATTGGCCAAAGGGGGGCGCTATAGCAACCAAATAAAATTGCAAACTTTGAATGGGCATATCTCATGCCCCGTATGTCGTAGAGACATGAAACTGTGCACAGAGATGCCTCTCCCCGTGAGTAACAATTTTGTCTCAAGAACTTCCGGTTATATAGATTTTCTGCCATTTTATTTTGAAAAACACTTAAAATCGATCTCTTCCTAGGAAGTTTGACCGATCTGCATGAAACTCGGTGAACATAATCTAGGGACCAATATCTAAAGTTCCCTCTTGGCAAAAGTTGGAAAACTTACTAAAACTGAGCTTCTATAAGGAAATGAATATTTCGGAGGGCGTGGCTCATCACATAAAGGTGTATAACATCTCAAGGGTTTCACTGGTTGGCCTCAAGGAAGTTCTGGCAGACCGTTAACCAACTCAGGAAGGGAAAGCAGGGCTTATCTCAGACTGTGCTCAGCAAAGAGGGAGAACTGCTGACCTGAACTGGGGACATCGTTGGGCGGTGGAAGGAGCACTTTGAGTACCTCCTGAACCCGGCCATCACGTCCACTGAGAACGAGGCAGAGCCTGAGGACTCGGGGGAACTCTCGCCCATATCCCTGGTGGAGGTCGCTGAGGTATTTAAAAAGCTACCCAGTGGCAAGGCGCCGGGTGTGGATGAGATTTGCTCTGAGATACTGAAGGCTCTGGGCACTGTTGGGCTGTCTTGGCTGACACGCCTGTTCAGTGTCATGTGGAGGTTGGGTACGGTGCCTGCAGAGTGGCAAACCGGGGTGCTGGTCCCCATCTTCAAAAAGGGGGATCGGAGGGTGCGCTCCAACTATCGGGGTAACACACTGCTCAGCCTCCTGGGTAAAGTTTACTCCAGGGTGCTGGAAAGGAGGCTCTGACCAATTGTCGAACCTCAGATTCAGGAGGAGCAATGTGGATTCCGTCCTGGTCGTGAAACAGTGGACCAGCGCTTTACCCTTGCAAGGCTGCTGGAGAGGGGTGGGAGTTTGCCTATCCAGTCTACATGTGCTTTGTGGACCTGGAGAAGGCTTACGACCGCGTCCCTCGGGGGGTCTTGTGGGGGGGTACTACGGGAGTATGGGGTTCCAGGCTCGCTGATACGAGCCATTCGGTCCCTGTATGACCAAAGTGAGAGCTGTGACCGCATACTCTGTGTGAAGTCGACCACGTTCTCGGTGGGTGTCGGCCTCCGCCAAGGTTGTCCCTTGTCACCAATCCTGTTCGTGATCTTCATGGACAGGATCTCAAAGCGCAGCCAGGGGGAGGAAGGGGTCCGGTTTGGGGACCTCAGAATTGCATCCCTTTTCGCAGATGATGTGGTTCTGTAGGCTCCATCACACCGTGACATTCAGCATGCACTGGAGCGTTTTGCAGCCGAGTGTGAAGCAGTTCGGATGAGAGTCAGCGCCTCCAAGTCTGAGGTCATGGTCCTCCGTCAGAAACTGGTGGTTTGCCCTCTCCGGGTTGGTGGAGAGTTACTGCCTCAAGCGAGGGAGTTCAAGTATCTTGGAGTCTTGTTCACGAGTGAGGGTAGAATGGAGCGGCTTTTGCAGTGATGCGGGCGCTGCGCCGGTCCGTTGTAGTGAAGAGGAGCTGAGCCAGAAAGCAAAGCTTTCAATTTAATGGTCCATCTATGTCCCAACCCTCACCTATGGTCATGAACTCTGGGTAGTGACTGAAAGAATGAGATCGTGGATACAAGCGGGAAATGAGTTTCCTCCATGGGGTGGCTGGGCTCAGCCTTAGAGAAGTCCCCCAGGAGGAGCTGGAAAGTGTTGCCAGGGAGAGTGATGTCTGAGGCGCTTTGCTTGGCCTGCTGCCCCCACGACCCGGCCCCAGAAAAGCGGATGAAAATGGATGGATGGATGGATGGGTTTCATCGATCAGAGGGGACCCCTCCATTATTGACCCGATCAAACAAAATCAAAATGGGGGCACCAGAGAGCTAATTTCTTATCTAGGCCTAACCGCCATATTGATTTTTACTAAACTTGGTTGATATGTAGAACAGGACGCCTCAAGGTGAAATTTAACTCTAACTGGCAACTGGGTGGCGCTATGACAACAGAAAAATGCTTAAAAATGGCTAAAATGCGACCAATCGCTGTGGCTCCCCCTGTGGCTGAATGGGGTTTTTTTGTGTTTTTTTTTTTTTCTTTTTTAATTTTTGGTATGACTAAGTCATGGCATGGTATGCTGTACATAATCACAGAAACTGTCAGTATGTCAATCTGTCAGTCAGTCAGTCAGTCATTCTGCCAGTGCGACCCACTTTTAAGTCAATACAACATATAAGCACTTTAACTATATGCCTTTCAATGTGCTACCTCAACTGCTAATGTACAGTTTTATCCCACTAACTATCCCACTATTGGGAATGGTGCTACTGTACTTTCAATAAAGCAATCGTACTATCAAACTCACAAAAACTCTGTCTGAATACATTGCTCTGCTTAATGGGTTCAGCTGCCTATTTAATCTGCAATTTCCTATGACCTGTATCCCAAACACACACCATGTGAAACTGTATGTGGGCAACTGTACACTAAATGGGTATGGACTAGTTCTTTTTCTATTTGACTATTTTTAAAATACGAAGACAGCTGACAAATTTAAATTATTGGTTGTTCTCTGCCTTTATTAATGTTAGTCAGACACAGGTCTAGATGCTGTATGGTACTAACACATCTGCATTTGTCTTTGTCATGTGAGAGTATCTGATTCTGGTACAGCATTGTGTGGGTCTGTGTTTGAGCGGAAATGATGGTCTGCTGTTGATGCGTGTGTGGGTGGGGCTGACTTGCTGGCATCTCAAGGCAATTGAATCTAACGCAGCTGGACTTGGTTTTGTCTTAGAAGACGTTTCACATCTTATCCAAGAGGCTTCATCAGTTCATGCTTGTCTGACTAGGCTGGAACTAGTCTGACAGTAGTCTAACTGGTGTGGAAACAACCCTGGTATTTAACCTCTGGGGAGGTTTTCACAAGGTCAATGATGGCAATGAGGTAGCAGTTTTGCTACTTTTTCGTGACCTCCCTAGACCATATATAAAGATGGACAACAAAACAGCTCTCGCCCGTCTGGCTGGCTGCAGTATAGGTAAATAAAAAAATCTCACCCCCTCCATGCTAGCAGAATGTGACATGCGTCAGACTCCATCCATCCATCAATCCATCCATTTTCAACCGCTTATCCGAAGCCAGGTAGCAAAGTATTCCAGATGTCCCTCTCTCCAGCAACGCTTTCCAGCTCCTCCTGGGAGACCCCAAGGCGTTCCCTGTAATCCCTCCATCATGTTCCTCCTACCAGTTGGACGTGCCCAGGACACCTCTAATGGGCGGCGCCCAGGAGGTATCCTGATCAAATGACCGAACCATCTAAACTGACCCCTTTCGATGCTAAGGAGTAGCGGCTCTACTCTCAGCTCCATCCGGATGTGATTACCCTATCTCTAAGGCTGAGCCCAGCCACCTTACGGAGGAAACTCATTTTGACTGCTTGTATCTGCGACCTTATTCTTTCCGTCACTACCCAGAGTTCATGACCATAGGTGAGGGTTGGGACATAGATGGACCAGTAAATTGAAAGCTTTGCTTTCTGGCTCAGCTCCCTCTTCACCACGACGGACCAGCGCAGCGCCCGCATCACTGCAGAAGCCGCTCCGTTCTACCCTCACTCACACACTCACACTCACTTGTGAACAAGACCCCAAGATACTTGAACTCCCTCGCTTGAGGCAGTAACTCTCCCCCAACCCGGACCATGACCTCAGACTTGGAGGTGCTGACTCTAAATGCATTTTTCCCAAAGAAGGTAGTTCTTATCACGTTTAAGTACGTGTTTATTTTTCTGCTAAGTCTGGTTAGAACTAGTTATTTGATGCTTTAAGAAGAGGGGTTGACATCATGATTGACAGTTGTGTGTGTCATGATCAATGGCACAGTTCGTGATTGGTCGGACAATGGGAACTTGACACCGCAGAGATGGCTACTGTGCAGACTCCGACTCCGGATGCACCATCACCAATGCAAGATGTCAGCGGCTTTAAGCCAGGATATGTTGGCTATGTGCCCATCTTTATATGCAGTCACTGATCCCTGACTACATAAGTTGTTGTGTGGCAGATACCAATGAGATGGTATAATAGATTTAATTTATATAATGGGAAAAAATGAACTTTTTTTTTTTTTAAAGATATTTTTGGGGGGCATTTTTTGCCTTTAATTGACAGGAAAGTGAAGTGTGAAGTGGGGAGAAGAGAGAGGGAGTGACATGCGGCAAAGGGCCACAGGCTGGAATTGAACCCGGGCTGCTGCAGCAACAGCCTTGGGGCGCCTGCTCTACCACTAAGCCACCGACATCCCGAAAAAAAGAATATTTTAAGAATAATAAAAGCACATCTGGTAATATAAGAGCTCAGTCTTTGAAAATTTTTCAAGTAGTTACAAGTTAATCTGTATATTTTACACAGTTTATTCACATAAGAATTTATTTCAGAATTTCTTATTCATTTATTCAGTACTGAACATTTTGGACTCCACAGTCAAGTAGGTGTTAACCATGAAAGCATTAAAAAACAGAAACGAATTTAAAAGATAATCAGAGAGCCTCTTGAATTTGAATCACACAGTATAGTAGTGAAAGGCTGACCCAGACAGCAATCAACTAATCTAGTTATTATCATTGACCCCTGTAAGAATGAAAGGGCATTATAATCAGGCAGGCACCACACATGATTTAATTCCAGTGAATCATCAATACTGTGAACTATAGAAAAACTGAAATTAATCTAGTGGTCATATCTTCAGTCACGCTGAGCGCAAGGCAAGACAGCTCGCCCGGGGGGGGGGGGGGCATTAGTGCTTCATTTTCACTTAGCCCTCTGTGGCTGTGTGGTTTAGGAGTGATCGGACATGCAAGTTGTTCTGCCAAGCCCCATCAATCTGTCATTCATATGTCGAGAATGTCGAAAGCATTGGGAAACTGTCTTGTTAGTTATTGATCGCCACATGAGTACTCGATATACTTCAGTCAAAATTACATAAGCAGATGTCTTTTCTGCTGTTATCATTTTTGCTGTTGACGCTCGGACCGTAATATTAAAAATGATCATTCCAAGTATGATAATAGACAAATAATTGAGTTGATGAGAATGTACAGAAGTGATATTTGATGATAAAAATAGTGAGGACAATACAAGCACACTGATATAGAGGTGTCTACAGCCCTCACGTTTTTATACTTACAGCATAAGGAGAGGTCATTGAGTACTTATCTTGACTTCTCCTCAGTGTTTGTGAACAATGATTAAAAATTCCTCAATTATTCATGTGGTTTCAAACACAGCAGGGTTCTAATTTGACTAATAACGCTCACATGCCTATGACTAATTCTGTGAAGGGCGCAGCAACAAACTCAAAATATACGTTACTGTCAAGAGTCTGAGCACCCACATTGCTTTCTTCAGGGTGTTGGGAAAAAATAGCTCAATTGAGGAGGGCCATCTGGAGAGGCATTACAGCTAAGACCATACTAACAACAATAGACCACACCACTCTCATCTAATGTAGGAGGTTGTCTGGTAATAAGTCTGATAAGTCTGAAAGGCATTTGCTTCATTATCACCTGCAGGTGCAGCATATTGCTAAATGTATATTTATTCTATTGAATAAAACATGTTTTAGATATCATCACAAAAAAAGTAATTCAAGGTGGCGGCACCTGTGGATGTTATTTTCCTCTATCATTCATCATCTTATGTAAAGGCAGAGATAGTACATGACTTCAATGTCAGGCAAGATGATTGGACACCAATTTAGCTTAATGGTGTCCATGACATCTTCATTACAATGATAAGATTATGCAAATAATGGCATTAAAAATGCTCTAAAAAGGCCAGGAAAATGTGTCAAAAGAATGAGATCTGGCACATGTGATCATCAGGGAAACTATGTTCCAAACAAAAACACCACAACACTGTGTACTGACATGCTTTTAAGCTTTTCCTCTGAACTTGGTACATTTTGAGTATATTTATTCCCTGCACATTTTTTCCCCACTACTTCCTTTTTCAGCACAAAATAATTTGAAGAGAACTTCAACTCTTGATGCAAACTTGTAAAGTTATATGGCACAAATGCATGGCTCAGAGAGCTATTTGCTACATGAAGGACAAAGAGGATGTATGCATCGATACGCCAGGAGAGATCACAGCTGGACAAGAGCGTCTGGAATTCCTCTTTCGCCTCTCTCTGTTTGACGCTCCCCAATCTTTTGATGCTCAGTAACAGTAAAGTTGTTTTATAACAGTGTGTAAATGACTGCAGATCAGTGAGTATAGCATTACGTTGTGAAATAAAGTCATCCCTGGACATCACAAATGAGAAATTCAGCATTATGAAATGACAGTGACATACTTTTAACTTTTTTCTGATAAGACAGCGTGGTTGTGGTTTTGACATTTGACTGACGACACCTTATGATACTGCTGACAGCCTCGTCTCTGCTGTTAAGTTGCAGTTTAAGCTAATGTTACCTGCACAGAGTGACTGTAGGAGATGCCTCACAGCCTGGGACAGAGGTTTCAGTGCAGAGCTGTTAGTGTGAAATCTTAAAGACTGGAATAGACCCTTTTAGGACTGACGTCACAATGACGTCAGTTTGTTAGCTGGAGGCAAAACATGACTCGTCACCACAGGGCTGGAGGCTACATAGGAGTGTTAAAATGTCATCTTGTTGTGTTATTGGGAGCCAGAATAGAAGAATTCATGGCTCAAAACTTAGATTTTATTGCATACCAGCTGCCACTGCCCGTCAACAAAAACAAAGACAGCTATGGATAAATGCCATAAGTTAGGAGACGGAGACGATGATCAAAAATGCTTGCGTATCAGGTAAGGGAAAAGGTGCTTATTGTTGTTGGGATGAATAGCAGTATGTGTGATGATGGGTTATCATCTCCACCTAATTGGAAATTGAGGAGGTATTAAGAGGAATGTTGGATTTTTCTGTAACAATAACTTTTTAGCACATTAGCTAATGCATTCATAAATTCAATCTGACGCTCTACACTAAAATGAGAGACCTGTTGATCGAAGAAATGGAGCTTTATATTTTTATATGAATTGATGGACAGTGAAGTTAATCACACATTCACTCTGCTCAGCGCTCTGCTGCTCCGTCTCCCCAGACAGAGTTGCCCAGAGAGCGCTCTCTTACTCTGAGAGTGCGGTGCTCTGGATAACCGAATGGTACATTCCGACAGTGCTCTGAATTTATGGATGGTCCACTTTGTGCCAGATTGAGTATTTCTGAATGCACCACTCGTATCATCTTCCTCAATTTTCTAAAACAAGCCAACAGAACTTGCTAGCTAGCACTAGCTAATGTCTGTGAATTGTTTTGCCTCCTTGCTCATAGCAACCAGACTTTACTGACAAAAACAGTAATTTTACGTAGCAGAACACAGGAGTTCCTGGTGTGGCCTGCTGCTGCCTAGATTGGTTAGTGTAGCAGAGAAAATATTCCAAATACAGTGTACACTTAGAGTGATATAGATTATTTTAGGTAGGTTTTTTAGGTTGCTAAACTACATTTTATATTGTTTAGTTTCTGCGCGGGTTTTCCAAAGTACTAGCAAGACAACACAGAATATCAAATAGGCTTAGCATAGCACCACGGTGTTTAACTGAATATCTTTAAATGTAACAGTTACAGCTGAAATGGCAACAGAAATAAACAAGCCTGCTGATTTTACATATCTCTACAATTAAAACTAACAGCCAGTTTTCTACCCAGAGGTGACTGTTGTTATTGCAAAGTCAAAATGATTCAGCCAATTAATTAAATAAAATATGACGACATAGTGCTGAATTTTCCTCAGTCTGCTCGGGCCTACTTTGACCTACAGAAGGTTTTTACTCCAGTCTTTTGGAAACAAGGAAGGCATGAATGCTACTGAAAGTGATATAACCCTTTAAAACAGCTATACTGAAATTCTTTTAACAATTAATGACATTTGCATCATGGGACAGAGAGCCTACAAGGAAGTATGAAAAAAAGTGAATATTAAAATAAGTCTGCTGCCTCAAGAAAGCCTGTTCAATCTGTACTCTCCTCTGTCGTCTATTCTTGCTCCATTTCTGTCAAGGAAAAAATATAGAGCGCTGTGATATGACAACATTTTCTCCTCATCTGGCAAATAAACCGAGTCAGTAAACATGCTTCTCCTTCCTGTTCTGCAGCTTTGAAGATTTGCCACTTTCTCTCTGTAACACATTAACATTTTGGGTTTAACCATGCTTACCAGACTTTTATATATTACATGTATCTCAAATTCTAATAATACCAAGCCATAATAAGATTTGGGGCCCCCTTTTCCACAGTCGGGTAGCTACTGGAAAAATATTAACCAGAAAACAGTTTTACTACCAAAAAAAAAAGCCTCAAAATTATGTGTAGCACAAGTGATGATGATAATAACAAGATACAGAAAAAGCCCACAAGGGGAAAAGCAGGATGGTGAAAAACAATCTAGTGATAATATTATGGTTCTTTGCTGTTACAATAAAAGGGTGCAGGAATACTGAACATTATGCAAAGCTGAATTCATAAAGTTAAATCTGTTGATTCACAATATTGTAATTACGTCTAGCTGATGGGTATTAGAGGTAATAATAATAAAAGTGTCTGTCTTTTTATACACTGTATTGTCATTTCATGTCTGCTTTCAGCTGCCGTCGTGGCTCCCAAACCTGAATTCTCTTGCAGCTTCAAAGCAGATAGAGAGCAAAGCTTTTCACCCTTATGTGCCAACTTTTTGATAAGCACAAAGAGACATCTTAACCACTTGTCAGTCAGCTATCGTAGCAGCAGGGCCAGAAGACAGGCAGGCCAACAAAACAAACAACCAACACTCCTCCATCTAACCTATCTTGGAATAAATGGACAAAAGCAGCAAGGGAGGCAATAACCAGACTGCTAAACCTGCTCCACTCGCACAGACACACCAGCCAATTCAGCATCAAGACACCCAAATGATATTGCGCATGTGGAGGCTTGGCCCACCGAAGTGTAAATAAGCATTTCCACGCTCGGTGCTGGGTGTATAACATGGTGTCAGGTAGCCACAATGAATGTAGAGAGGCAGAGGGAGCAATCAGCCAACCTTCGCCTCGCCGAGATGGAGGGCCACCGCCGCACACACAAATAACCAATCACCACAGGACAGTGATTGATGTCTCATCCTGCTTTGAAATCTATCATCCCAACCAAGTGGCTGTCAGGACCTTGCCTGACAGATTGTTAAACACAGCTTAATATGCATCACCCTGGCAAATAGTTCATTAATTCTTTATTATGTGGGCCCGGGTTGTGTAAGCCATTGTCCAAACCTGTATTTAATACACTAAGTGCTTTGGTGTCCAGAGTGAGACATGTTTAAGTAATGCTGCATTCCATTTAGTTCAGTCCACATGAAAAATAATTACTGCATACTGGTAAAAAAAAAATATGTCTGCACCTTGATGCTATAAAATCACAAGGTGTAGTCATGGATGGATAACTGAACAGGTTTACCGGGCACAAGCCCAGGGGCCCAACGTGTCAGGGGCCCACCAGACCTTCACCTACAAAATGTCACGCAAATGAAAACATAGTGACCAGGACGAGACTCAAAATGAGCATTAAAAAACACAAAACAACCCCAAAGAGAGGAGGAGAAACAAATGACCTCAAAGACAGACAAAACTGCCCCAAAGAGACACAAAATGACTACAAAGGTAAACAATCAAACTACAAGGAGACACAAAATGACCACAAAGAGACACAAAAAGACCAAAAAATAGAAACAAAATTATCTCAAAGAGACACAAAACAACTACAGAGGAACAAAATGACCACAAAGACACAAAACAACTACAGAGGAACAAAATGACCTCAAAGACACAAAACAACTACAGAGGAACAAAATGACCACAAAGACACACAAAATGACTACAAAGAGGAAAAAAATGACCTCAGAGAGACACAAAACCACTACAAAGAGGAACAAAATCACCTCAAAGATACACAAAAACGACCAAAAAAAGAAACAAAATGACCTCAAAGAGACACAAAATGACAACAGAGGAACAAAATGATGTGAAAGACACACAAAACGACAACATAGAGGAACAAAATCACCTCAAAGATACACAAAAACGACCAAAAAAAGAAACAAAATGACCTCAAAGAGACACAAAATGACAACAGAGGAACAAAATGATGTGAAAGACACACAAAACGACAACATAGAGGAACAAAATCACCTCAAAGATACACAAAAACGACCAAAAAAAGAAACAAAATGACCTCAAAGAGACACAAAACGACAACAGAGGAACAAAATGATGTCAAAGACACACAAAACGACCAAAAAAAAAGAAACAAATTGACCTCAAAGAGATACAAAATGACTACAAAGAGGAACAAAATGACCTCAAAGAGACACAAAACGACTACAAAGAGGAACAAAATGACCTCAAAGAGACACAAAATGAATACAAAGGTAAACAATAAAACTACAAGGGGACACAAAATGACCTCAAAGAGAAACTAAACAACTACAAAGAGGAACAATACAACTACAAGGAGACACAAAGGGACCCTAAAGAGACACAAAACAACAAAAAGACACACAAAATGACCAAAAAAAGAGAAACTAAATTACCTCAAAGAGACACAAAACCACACAACCATAACAACTACAAAGAGACGCAAGGAGGGGCCTTTGCATATCTGTGCCCTGAGTGTCTCATAATCCACCCATGGGTGTACTGACTTCCTCTTCAAGATGACAAGAAAAAAGACAGGACAAAATAATCTGACACAAGTTGCCAGTACAAAAATGAGTTTGCTTATTGACAACTGTAGTGGAATGAAACAAGAAGAAACAAAATGAAGGAGACAGACGATATACGTGGTGACATACACCACATTTCTGGCCTCAACACTTCATTAGCAAAATTCCAACGCGACTGTACTTGCGAGCGTGGTGAGGCAACAGTTTGGTTTATTCTTAGATCTGTGAAATCACATTGCATCTTGCCAGTGTCATTTATGCTACCTCACCTCACCCTTTAAAGTTTACTGAGAGACTGCGAATAATACAGGCAGCCACTGTCTCCTTGCCAGGACTTTTAAAGTCCCTGTGAGATTCCTTAGCAGCTTAATTCTGCTCAGTTTCACAAAGACCTATTTAGTTGCAAATAAGTATGGAGGAGCTTGCATTGAGTTCGCTGACATAATTATTTAATGTACTCTGGCATTCTGTCAACAGTTTTTTGAAGCTCTTATGGAGGTGCCCTTGCAGACCGCATCCTGCACAAACTGTGACTTATGTAAGGTAAAACCTTGCCAAAAAGGTCTGAATGATGAATGCCAATGCGACATGAGCCGCATTCGTTACAAACGCGAGTAAAGCCACCCAGGGGGCAAGCTGCATCACTTAGTTCTTCCACCCACATGGAGCTTTCTGTTTATCATCCACCATCTTGACAAGTTGTTCCTCATCCCCGCGCTTATATGTCCTCCTCGACCGCTTGTCCCCTCCCTCCACTGGCTGAGGAAGTCACAGAAAAAAAAGGGGAGGAGAGGTGCCTTCACGGCGAGGGTTATTTTTCTTCCCTGATCCCTGTCGGATAAGTGTGTTTGCTCTTTTGTGTCCAGGGCTACTCTTAATCAAGAGGAGGTGGAACATAGAAAGAATTTAGAGGGGCTGCTGATAAGGAAAGCATCTGTTTAACATTTTTTCTTACACGTAGGGTTACAGACCAAAGGCAATTTGGCCACAGGAAAGGCAGATAAAAAGGGTATAGCACATTAATGCAGATGTATTCTGAGCACTGCAGACAATACCAAAGCTATTCAGTGAAATTATCTCTCCGCTTGGATTTCAGCTGCTGATGAAATTGATAGTATCGTTTCTGATAGCAGTCTCATTGCTTTTATGATACTGTAGTACAAGAGCTACATTGTCAATCCTGGCTCAATTTTCGTGGTGCTGTACTGGAGATAATTAGGCCTACTACATCTCGTTATGTAATGGACACATCAAATAGTGCACATCTATATATGCAAGAGAAATGGAGCAAATCACGAAGGATGACAATCATCCCTTTTCAAGCGCAGGATCTGTGACAGGTGGGGAGCGGACACTAATTTTGCATTTCAAAGTCTTTCCACTGTTCACATCCGACTTCATACCTGTAATCGCCTCTCACAAATATATTTTTAGCCTCTTGGATTCTGCCGTCCCCACTGGCTGCTCCCCGAGGGAAATAACCATTCCCGGTGCTGACATCCACGGTGTGTTCTCTATAGATCAAACAAGCCCGGTCCAGAATTGCCAAGGCCCTGAGGGTCCATGCTGCCAAACACATGAACTGTCTTTGTTAATGCCTGCTGGTCAACTATCAATAACTCCTGAAGGGGTTTTACTCCTCCAGGAGGTGCCGCATTGAAAAGCATCACATAAAGTTACAATTGAGAAAGAAAGCTCAACTTGATCATCAGTGGCTTCAAGTCACGCTCCGCCTTTACTGAAGATCAAATTTAGGCTTCCTCCCTCAGTCTTAAAGCGTTCGGTCTTCTGCCTACCCACTCTCATCCTTTAAAAACACCAATTAAGAGAAAAGTATTTGTGTGTGGGCTTCCACTCAGTTCAAACAAAGACCTAATCATAGAGCATCACTGGCACTGTGGAAAAAAAACAACACTTGGCAGAGGGGTAAAGCATTGGCCTGGATTCTGAGAGAAAGTTTGTTCCACTTTCTCTCCACTTTTCACTGGTCTCACAATGTTTTGTGTTTGCTGCTCCAAAATCAGAGATCAGCACATTTGTTTAATGTGGAAATTAACTTTCATCCTGTCATGCTAAATTTAACATAGTACAAAGCAACCTTTTTTTTTTTTCTTTTGGCAGGGGGAGCCGAATGGTGCCGTTTCTCATTTTAGGAAACCTTCACAGAGAGGAAACAAAAATAGAAATATTAAATTCTCTTTTCCAGCAGCCATTTTCACAAGTGATTTCTGCAACACTGGTCCATCAAAGAAGCTTTCTCAAGACGTGGAAACGAGGGAAACATGTTGGCTCTTTCATTCAGAAATCAGAGGCGACCTCCACTCGTTCAGCCCATTTGGTGTAGGTTTCCCATTAGCAGCAACTCGTGGGTAATACTCTACACCGCAAAATACTGAATATTTCATTTATTCATGTGTGCAGGAATGCTTGTGATCAACATATAAAAATTGGTGTGAACAGAGTAACCTTAATACACCAATTATCTGCACTATTTCTGTATGTGTAATATCATGTCTGTAATTGATTCTAATTTTAGAACCCCCTTTAAAGATTTGGAGTCACTGTGAATTTGAAGATTAAAAAGTAAACTTTTCCTACAAATACATATATATACATAGTTTATATGAGGGGTGTTTAACGCCTCATTGAATGAGTGAAGCAAAGCCAGTGTTTGCATTATGATCATTTCATGGAGCCACACAGCTTTATTCCCCTACGCCACTCTGATCTCTCAGAAGACTCAATGTTTTCCCACGGGTTTAATTATCTGTAAGCGTTGAGGAGGGTAGAAAGGGGGCAGTCTTCATGCATACTGACCAGTGTCAATGCAATTCATAGTGCCAGTCAGACAGAGAGAAAGGAGCAATGCATCACGGTAGGTGTTTGTATCAGTTTTCTTTCCTAGGCCAAGTAATAAAGAAGGAAACTGGACTTGATTGATTTATGAGGCTTCTTAAATGTCATTTAGAAACGCAGCCTGTTGTGTATATATATAACAAGGCAAGGCAGAAAAAAAGTGTGGTTTTCCCCTTCATCAATATTCACGGGCACAAATTGTCAGCGTGGCCTTAATAAATTTGATAACGTGCTTTTTTACTATCCCATGCGAGTGCCGCGTAAGATTACAATGAAAGATGAAACAGTGTTTGTATAACAACACCTTTATTATTCATATGTTTCATTTTGAAGTGGCCTCCTCATTAATCTAGGCTAATTATGGCTGTAACACTTTGGAGACTGGATAGCGGAAACATGCTTGGAGAGAGAAACGCTCTCTCAAAGACACTCAAAACAACTACTGAGGCAATGTAATTTACAGCAAGCTGCCCTAGATAACAGAGAGGCTTGTTTGTGTGCGTGTATGGATCTCATATACACCGTTTACTTTGCACCTAGTTACTTTACCATTTTAAATGCATTTCAAGTAAAGAGTGTGTCACTTTACACTCGCATCAGTGACAGAAACTCAATTTTGACAGTGGCAACGTGAACTTTTTTGACTCTTCTTCAAGCCACAGTAATTACATCACTGACATGAGAGCACTAGAGACATCATTAAAACATCACAACAAGCATCAAGAGGAATTATGTGCTTCATTACGCTTTGTGCGCATCAGGATGAGTAACAACAATGAACTAATACGAAACAGTCTCCCATCAACTTCTTGGGTGAGACAAAAAATATGTTTATGCTACAATAAACAGCATATAAGACTAGAACAGCGGTCTTATTTTGTATTATACTCTGTAGCGATTCCCAAACAGTGGTACTTTACCCCAGTGGGTACCTCTGCAGTTGCCAGGGGCTACGTGGGAAGATTGTAGAGTAGCTCAACTCACATGAAACAGAAAAAAAGTAGAAATCATGCTGTGATTAGAAAGAAATACCCCTCCTAATGAGTCAGCTGTAACATCTGAACGCTACATAACGCAATGGAGAGTGCATGAAAACTTTGTAGGAAGCAAGCTTGTACAGTAAGCTAAAAGTTATGAAACACTGGTTGAGCGAGCTGAAAGTAAATTGTTAAAATAGATAACTAAATTAACAGGCAAACAGTAATATTTAGCTAAATGTAACATTTAGGGACACTGAACATAAAAAATAAATACAGTGCCGGGGAAGGAGGATAATATTCTGTGAAAAAAAAAAAATCAGAATTTTCTAAATTAAAGTCATAAATTTATGAAAAAAAACACCTCATTTTATGAGATTAAAGTGGTTAATTTACTAAGACAAAAAAACTGCCAGGAAGTCTAGTGAGTATAAAGAGCAACAAAGTCCACATAGGGAGGAAGCTGTGACAGATGAATGGATCAAGCACAGGACTTTCACCCAGAAGACTGGGTATCGTGTCCTGTATGAGCCTGCAACAACCTGTATGAGCTTATTATTATTAATTATTTTCAGTTTTTAGGATGTATAAGTACACTGTGTACATAAACAAGTACAGGACATTAACTGTGTTTTTTTGAACGCCCAATCACAACGTCCCCTTATGGTTCAAAAATAGTTCCAAAATGAAAATTGTGCAGACATCTGGGAAATCACCTAGCCATCAGCTGGCGATCCTGGGCGTCCTAGTGACATCATGAACAGGCCTATTTAGCTATTCTGCTAATGTTTATGTACACAGTGTGCGTTCAGCAGCTTTCTACATCCAAAAATCTGAAAATGATAAGTCAAGTCTAAGAAGAATAACTCGCAGGGGGACACAAACCCTGGTGTCCAAGGTGAAAGTTGTATTTTTTTGCCAATTCGTCAACCACAACTTGCTCCCTGTACAGACTTTGTCGCTCTTTATATTACATCACCTGACTTTCTAACAGTAAATCTGTTTGTTTTGTTGTTGTTTGTTGTTGTTTTTTGTTTTTTCTTGAAAATTAACCATTTCAATCTCTGAGAATTTTCAGAGTTTTGTTCTCGTAAACTTTCCACTTTAATCTTGGAAATTTTTCTCTCAGAATATTACCCCCCTTTCCCTGGCTCCATTTTCCCCCGAAAATGGCCCTAATATGCCATGGTAAATAGCTAAAGCTAAAAGCCAATAGTTAAAGCTATAGTCCATAACTTCTGTCGCCCCCCAGCAGATAATGCGTTATTACAACAAATAAGCCGGCACTTCCATGTACACAGAGTAACACTCGCCACACACCGTGTATACAGAGTAACACTCGCCACACATCGTGTACACAGAGTAACACTCGCCACACACCGTGTACACAGAGTAACACTCGCCACACACCGTGTATACAGAGTAACACTTGCCACACATCGTGTACACAGAGTAACACTCGCTTCACACCATGTACACAACGCTACACAACGTGGCGAACACCAGGCTGCTAACATTACATTACGTTCATTGCACCATTTCCAAGAAAATAATAAAGTACTAGGTCCAGTACATGTAACAGCAACACATACTACTCATATTATAATTAGAAACCAAGTCACTTACTTATCCAACAGCAGCAAGGCAACATCCGTGTCTGCCCTCAGCCCTAATTCTTCCTTCAGGGCTCTACACCAAGGAAAAGCGACGCCAATACAAATCCTTGTTTGCCTTCTCCGTCGGTCACTTTCCTTTTTTGCTAACAGACCTTCAGCCGAACGTCCAGGCTTTTTCTTTGTGGTAGGATCCACTTCTGAATCGTGTCTCGGCCGCTTCTTTGGGCTCTCCGCCATGTTGCTTTCTCTTTCTACCTGTGCTCTACCTCTTGCTATGAGACTCTCCGCTCTTCCTCCCCCTCCCTTCTTGTTGTGAGGAAGCATTTCCTGTGCGCCAGCGCGGGAATGTCGCCGGTCAACACGCAAACTAAAAATGATATATATTGAAAAATACCGCGAGATGTTAGAGGAGCCGATCGGCTTAATCAGCATTGTGTCATCTCCTCTAGGAGTGGCTTGGGTGAAATGGACATTTACGGACCTGTAGAAGTTACGCACTATAGCTTTAAAATAGCCATTGCATTAATGGTAGAAATACTTCTTTTTTTTTTTACTTAGCTAAAAGTAATGGATACGCATGTATAACATGCATCGTCCAGTTCTCCAAGTAGTACAAATTTAAACTTGACCCAGTGTTGGACAGTAACACATTACTGGTAAGGCATTACAATAATAATATTTTTTTCAAGTAGTCAAACCAATTACTAATAAAATTTCAGTAACACTATTACAGTTATGCCAAAACCAAACAACTCATTACAAAGTTACTTTTGTTATCACACTGACTTCAAATACAACAATCACATCACACAGGCACAGGCACATCACCAAGCAGCAAGCTAGTTTGGAAGATGGAAATGCTTACCTTAGGCAGCTGGAAATATTCCCTTTTATTTTGATTTTGTCAGGAGGAAAGATGACAACAACACCGGTGCTGCGGTTAAAGTAATAACTAAACTAAGAACTAAAACTCATTCAACTGTGGAAAACAGGTCCCCAAACCTCCAGTCTGAAACACCTTCACTGCTATGACTGATACTACAACAATGTGAAGCTCCAGGAAATACAACCCACCAAAAGGTGAGCCCTCCTTGGCTGCGGACATCAGCCGTACTGTTACACCGGCTAAACAACCAAAACTGGATTTTAATCATGGGCAGCTGCAAACAGCAACAAAGTAATGAAGCTTGTGGCTGGATATGTGGTGGATGAAATGTTACTCCACAAATGACTCTGTCTTTGAGGCAGAGTCGTGGGAAATTACCGGTCTTAGACAACTGAAAAATCATTTGCAAGCTATCGAGCCTTAGCTACACTTACTGGCATTACCCAGACATTCACACAGAGGCACACATCAGAATTTTGGGGAGATATGCAACTACCAATTTTATAGTATGTAACAGAAGGGTAATTTAACATTGTATGACAACGTTTAGAAACCATTGCTCTACAGTACAGTGTCTTTCTGTGACAGCTATGACACTAAATTCTGAGCTTTTAAACCAATTTATTAATATGCGACGGCACTATCTGAGGCACTAGGCTATAAGAGAACAACAACATGGCCATAAATGTTTAGATTTCTCGACTTCTTTAGGTTAAACACACACTGAAGACTACATTGTCAATATCAGCATTCCTATAATTAGACTAGTGGTAATTGTGCCAGCCGGAGTTCACCTCAGAGACAATATGTACTTCGCTAACTTCAGTAAAAACATTAAAGTCCCTGTGAGACCTGCTGGCAGACTGCTACTTGCTCTTTGAAAGTAAGTTAGAAAATGTAATCAGGTTGTTTGTGATCCAGTTTGCACATTAACTATTGATATCCCGAGCCTTGTGCGATTACATGGCATGGTAAGACTAATTACATTATATTATAATACTAATTACATTCCTAAGGGTCGCATAAAATTGTTGGCTGTCATTTCCATACCAAACTAACATCCAAGGGGCAGGGTGTGCATAATTAGCCTTCAAAATGAGATGCATGCGTACTGGATTACACTGTACTTATCCTGTCTGTTTCTCTGTGCCTCCTTTTTCATTCACATTGATTGCAATAATGCAAGCTGGTGACTGCGTGTGCGCCTTAAATAGGCAAATCGCCCATACAGAAAGATGTTGTGCTTGTATGTTAATTTATAGAGCATAAACAGGGTATCTTTGCTTTCATATCCAGTGTGGAGGGCTTTATTATTCTGGTTCTGCTGTATGACACTTCTGGGTTGTGTCCCAGTAGAGAGCCTTGCTGAAACTGGGTCGAATGTTAAATCGGCTGTTGAATCAAGAACAGAGCAGGAAAGCCTCAAAAGGAAGCTTGATGTTCTACAAAAAAAAAAAAAAGGTATGATGGTAACAGCATATTCTTGTCATTTAATGATAGTTTCATCATACAGTATGGAGAGATTTGACATTCAAAAGCAGATTTGTTAATGTGAAAATGAACTTAAGTACTGCTTGTTAGTCAAGTATTAAATAAATTACAAATTCTGCAATGTGATGCAATTACTATGCCCTTTGAGCTCAATGATGTTAAGATATTTAAACATAATACCACCACACAGTGTGCTTTAGTGCTCTTTTGAAATACTGTAATTTCAAGGAAGTTATCTTCGTAGTAAATGATTTGCATGTGCCCAGGATTTTCAAGCTTTTGGAGATCAGCACAGAATGAACTTGATGATAATATTCAAATATATGTACACACAATTTTAGAATGCTCAGAGGAAGTCACCTCCAGATGTAACACCTCTGAGGCTCCATCTTGACAGTGTCATGATGTAAATTGGTCCCCGATGCAGTGTCTCTCTTGCCTCCTGGTGCACGTTATTCTCGGCTCTGATGCGAAGCAGGAGTTTGTTGCTGAGTCTTTTTCGCCCCAAAAGCTACCGGGGATTTAAGGTGATGCGTGAAAAGCATTTTCAAGTACTTTTCCAGTTTTGAATGTTTTGATATATGTATCAAAACATTCGAGTTTCTGGTTTAGGCTGTAGAGAGTGACAAGTCACTCATCAAACGCAGCAGAGAAAGCAGTCATTAGAAAGCAGCTCTGACAGGCTTCAGGATGTTCCAATAATGTTACAACAATTTGTGATGGGTGTTACCGCAGCTTTCACACAGTGGTAGTGAAGGCTGATTCCTAGCTGGTTAGGTCAGGGGGTGGGTTCATTTGTCTGATTACACATTCATTTGTGAATAATGTATTTGAAGATAATGGGATGTTTAATGACGCAATACTTGCAAATAGCTTGCAAAAAAGGAATAAAGGACCAAGACTCATGCCATGCATTGTCATAACATTTTCTACATTTGTTTTCTGGGAACAAAGTAAAGGTAGAACCCCAAGGGCAATCTGTATGTGTAGCTCTATCTGAATGACGAAAACACTGTCTTGATTTAAGTTTGCCCTGTCCTTGACATGGAAAAATCTTGGTTGAAGACCAGATGGTTTCTTCTGAGGGAAGGGAAAACATTCTGTTTGTCTCTTGTAAAGATGCACACAGTGAGCACTGGAAACAGCATTTTCCAATTGGTTGGCAAATTCAATACACTTCAGAGAGTCCCGATAATTGAATGTTACAACTCGGTAATAGTTCTCATTGTCCGGCTCCCTGTGGTATTTCTCTTGTAAAAGTCATGGCTATCCAAACAGGATGCTGTCATGGTGGACCCACAATGTCATATAAGATTTGTATTAACTCAACTAAATTAAGGATATTTTCTTAATTTAGGATATCTTACAAAAGCAGCTTATGGGTTGGTGTATCAGTGAATGATACAAGTGAGAACTATGACCTTCCAAGCAAAGAATATAAAGTAATCCGGACAATATTAAAAAAACAAGAGCTTAAAAAAGTAATAGTTATGAATTGTGAATCTGTAGGGCTGCCCCCGACTAAGTATTTTCCTAGTCGCCCAACAGTCATCATTTTAGGCCATTAGTCGACAAGTCGCCCGCATGTTTACAATATCAATTTAATGATTAAATTATATGTTTTGGGCGGAGCAACACAATGGTTTGAGTTGAAGGTGTGAGAAAGAATAGTATCAGTAACATTGTTAACACTGTGCTACATTACAGAGAAACACAAAACCGTACTAATGAACCTTCATTAATATAGGCCTATATTATATCTACAAGTGCACGTCACACACTGAGCGAGCCGCCTGTTAATGACGCTGTTGGCCAAGCACTAATGATTGTGCTAAGTGGCTAATGGGCATGTAGCTACTTCCATGTTTCAGATGATACGTCATGTTTGTAGTCGACCAATGAAGATGAGTTTACATATCACCTTGGGTTCGTCCTTCACCTTCTCAAAATGACCCCACACTTTGCATTTCCTGCCCGACATGTTATTAACTAGCCTGTGGAATAACTGCAGGTACCAGCCCTCGAAATTAGAGGCCATACACATGCCATGTCTGCAATCGTCGTGAGGTAAACGTGAGGTCAGGCACTGAGTGCTACTCTTGTGCCTTTTCTGTGCCAGCTTTTAAAAGCAAGGTGGCAGGTTGCATCTGAGGTGCATAGCCGATCTTCTTCCAGGCGCTGTTCATAAGTGTGTAGGCCTATCGTCTGTGGGACAGATGTAAAGCTCTGGGTAGCCCTGCACTAACATGAACAAGATTCCAGAAACAGAACCTTATAGTTGCTGTGGCTAACGTATTTGCAAATATTTGCCAGTGCAACATTTGCTTATGACGAGGCTAATATTCATTCTTTTATCAGCTCTGTTTTGGTTTCCACCACATGGTGACTAAAACTGGGGCTAAAGCTAGCTAGATGTCCTTCTTTGTTCACAAGCAAGTTGTAGGTGTCCCTCAAGCAAAGATTTTCCTAGTTGACTTGTGGTTGCCAGTTCAAGACATTAGTCAACTTCTTGTTGCATGCTTATTAAAATAATTTAACTATTTAAATATATATTTTTGGGGGCATCAGAAAATGGTTTGAGTTTCAGGGCTGAGAAAAAAAATGTCATAGACAACATTGTCAACACCGTATTAATGAGCTTTTAAAATACAAATTTTAAAAGTGCTCAATGAAGCAGGCAGCCTGACATTGAAAAAAGCACTGATTCTGAATGTGCTGGAACAAGCAGCAATGAGATAATTTAATAGTTATTTATTTCAACACACAATTTATGAACTTGTAACACCAACACAATAACTTATGAAACAAATGATAAATACTGTACTGCTGTCATGATCCTCTCTCTGAGCAGCTTCAGCTGGAGATAAACTCTCAGGCAGATCTGACACTGTCAAGTATGCCTCGTCCTATTTCTCTGCATCAAGGAATGACAAGCTCTTAAAACACGGGTCTATGGCAGCAGTTTGGAAATATATGCTGGTCTCCAGACTTGCTGTGAGTTCCCATCTGTTGTCTTCTTAGGTTAGTTTTCTCTACACTGCTTTCGTCATCGCTCTTTCATCTTTGTGCAGCATCAAGTGTGTCTGTTTATAATTAGCATGGGCAATGTGACATTCACAAGGCGTATCTCCCTAATAGAGTTTCTTTTTTTTACTCTGACTAACTGACCAATAAAGACTTGGTTGACTAAAACGCTCTTCATAGACTAGGAGTGGGGTTCACTAATAGGGGCAGCACTAACTGGTTGCCAGCTTTTTCTGTCTGCTGTTTGGTGCTGCACAGGGTTTACTTACTATGACATCTTTTTCCTAACATTAACCAAGATGTTATAGTTGCCTAAACTAACCAAACTTTATCTACATTGCTCAAAGTTATATTACAGGAGTTAAAGGAAAAACTGCTCTAAAAATGTACTTGTATCAGTGACTCCATCAGCCCTTAGTCCACACAATGTGTGCTCCCTCGCCTCAGACACAATTTCTCTCTGAACTGCATGTGCCAAAATTTCTCATATTACATTCTGAATGGTGTCGGACATCCAGCTGTTTCTTTGTCGAAGCCAGTCACATGCACTGGGCAAATTATGGCAAAAATGTTTGCTCATTGGTCCCATTCATGAAATATCAGTAAATCCATGAGTAGCTTTGCACTAGTGTTGTCACGATACCAAAATCTTTGTTTCGGTACCAATACCAATATGAATTTCGATACTTTGATACTCTTCGGTACTTTTCCTTAGGAAAAGTCCTTCTGGATACAAACCTTCAGAACAATAAATAGTAGGGGTGTAACGGTACCAAAAAAAATCATGGTTCGTTAAGTACCTCGGTACGGACGTCATGGTTTGGTAACTCAAATGTCCCACCAAGTTTGTGTTGTCTCGTGTTGTCTCCCTTTGCGAGGCAGACTTTCTCTTGCCTTTTTTAACATGCACCAGCTGCGAATGTTGATACAGGTGTTGTCATACACACCACTTGTGCAATCTGTGCTCCAATAGGAACAAGAAAGGCGTTTGTGTGCATAAATGAGTAAAATAAGTTAACTAAATTAATGAATTGAATCAGTTTCAAAGTACCGGTATTTTCCAAATGCAGTATAGTACCGTTTGGAATACTCTAGTACCGTGGTACTATTTTAGTACCGGTACACCATGCAACACTACTTTGCACAAAAACCTACAAGCTCAGATTTAATCATAGGGCACATGTGTATGTTCATGAATCATAAACTGACAGCATGCTCCTACTAGTCAGCAATTAGCATACATCCCGCCCATGAACAGCCAAAGACTGCCATATATGGAGGTGATAATTACTATGGACAAGTGCATCCTGTCAACTTGCGAACATGGAGCAAAGAAAGAAAGAGAGAGAGAGAGAAAATGTTTCAGAAGCTGAGATTGAGAAGTTATTTTGGATGAAATGGAGTTGAGAAAAAATATTTTATAATACATATAATAATTTATTATGTTAGTATTTGTGGTCTGACAGGGACAAGTAAATCAAAGGCCTGGAAGAAGGTAACAGTATTATTGGACAGACCTCTCTGTCAGGAATCAGACAGCAACATGCCTCCACTGCAGTAGTCAAAAACAAATTCAGAAGGTAAGGTGATGTACGTGTTAAGTGTTACATCATTATACATTCTGGTAGCCATCATGGATAGTTTAGTGTTTGGTCAGAAACCTGGTTCTCATAGTCTCGCTACGACGTCGTGCTCCAAAGGCATCTCTGTATTGTGAACATAACAGAGTACAATACGGATTAAAATTCTAATTTCTAATAATGACAAGCAATATTTATGTGCGTTTCCCTTTTTACACAAGCACTATGAGCAGTAGGAAGCAGGTGTATATTTTGTTAGCACCTACAAAATTGTGGCTACTAAGATATTGATAAATGAAAAAAACTTCAAGTAAATTTCCTTCTGCAAACAGTTTATGCACAAATTCGCTCTGCTTGTGTTTCATGAATGACACCCATTGTCCGCTTGACCATTAGCTAACATAAAACTCCATCCCGATATGCCAACGCAATGGAAGTCCCTCGCATCGAAGGAATTTTATGGATCTAAATAGCAGCTCCAAAACTGTTGTGGCAATTTTCTGGTCTGTCTCAGCCTTTTCAGCCTGCCTGGGCTGTTGATAAGTTTCCGCTACTGCAAGTCTCTCCCCAGGTTTAGCAGACCTCGACCCTTGCACTTTAATCACCTGACATGATAAAATGGGATTAATTAATTCAATTGCACATTTTTTTCCCCATAACATTCCTGATGGGCACATTATGACATGCTGTTCAAAATTTAAAGCAAATGTTTAGATAGCCCATTAGTTACAGTAAAATAGCCAACTCTTTACGGATGGTGCTGCACTACTTCATACAGACAAGGGGTGGAACAACACAATCAGGTCCCACCTTCCCGCGCCCATGCTTGTAAATCACTTCCGTCACATTGATTCTGATCCTTTTGGAAGTCCTTCTCTCTTTTTTCCAAAAAACAAATTACTGAGATCCAACTATCCTGACATGGCAAAGAAAGCCCTGGGAGCCCGTTGATTAAATAGCCCTCGTCTGTATCGCGCTTGTACGTATTAACCACTTGGCATCATAAGGGCAAAACGTAATTCCTTTGTCTACATTAGGCTAAACATCCAGATAAATGTAGGCATGGTTGATAGTATGCTACCACTGGTGATTAATTACAGAGAGAGAGAGATACAGAGCATCTTCCAGAAAAGTATCCAGAAGCACAGTCAGAGACAAATAGGAAAGTCTGGTAATTCCATGAACTGACACAACAAACGTATTATCCAGCTCTTATCTTTGCAGGGAAAACTGTATTCGAGGCACTTGCTCAGTAGATAGAGGAAGCACAAATTCCTGCATGGGTCCACAGCACTAAAGCACAAAACCATACAGCACAGACTGTATCTGATGAGGTTCTGAGGCAGTACAAGGAGGTTAGTCACACTGATCAGTCTCTCAGGGGCCATTCATTTCGTACGATAATAATATTGAAAATGTGACATGGCACGACCAGAATTACATTTTCAACAGAGGGTATCACTTAAATATTGCTCTTTAAAGAACTCCTTTCTCTTGAGTGGTACTGCATGTTTTCACGTCAGTGCCATGAGTTCACTGCCATAATTGGAGGAGTATACTTCACACAGTCCTGGAAATCTCATAAAGTTTTGCTGGCATGCATTATGCATTCTGGTGCATTCATAGTTTAGAAAACAAATTTATTCTCAACATCATCCTCCATTTTGTATGAGTCTAGAATAACACCAGTATTTTTCAAAAGAATAGTAATTAGGCCGAACACCTCGCGACTCAGTGTGCCGATATAATTTAATAAGAGGCAAATTCAGTTGAGAAATCCATCTGCTTTCTTGTGTTGAGTGTTGCATACATTTTGCACATTCACACTTCAAAGCGAGAGGTTGACTTCCAGAATCACACAAGCAAATTTTGAATTCTCATGCAGTACTGAGTGATTGAAAATAAGAGCATGCACTTTTCATATTGTTGCTTTTATCAATTTCACTTTGGAGACTGAAGTAGTTTTGACACTTGCTTCCCATAAACAACAGTTGGGGGTAAAAAATAGCACATTTCCCTGCATATCACAGAGGCTGATTCTCACATAAAGAAAACACGTCTTCAGTTGTCAAGCTGCTTTGTGAGCCTTCCAAAGGGGCTGCAGACAAATATACTTCACAATAGGGGGAAAAAAGCTACAGTGGGCTTTCACACACCCATTTTCTCTGCCTTTCTGTGACTCGTAAACTGTGAGCCCTAACAGTGCGGACCATTTTGTTCGCTACAGCTCAGATGCACCTTTAATATTTTTTGCTCTTTCTCCTCCAATTGCGAGGCTTCGAATTCTGGCCAGAATGAGAGAGGGCATACGGCATGCAACAGTGTGCCATCTCCAAATCACCACCAGGCAAACAGACGGATGGCATGCATCATTACTGTGAGTTAATG
The DNA here is from genome assembly GCF_011397635.1 of Epinephelus fuscoguttatus. NCBI lineage: Eukaryota > Metazoa > Chordata > Actinopteri > Perciformes > Serranidae > Epinephelus > Epinephelus fuscoguttatus. Next base: position 22,047,421 of record NC_064774.1, read on the forward strand.
GAGCAGTAGTTAAGATTCTGCATATATGCAGACTCATAGACTCCTTGTCCAAATTGTTTCAGGCTTTGCGTCCTGCATGGTAAGCGTGTGTGTGTGTGTGTGTGTGTGTGAGCAGAAAATGTCTGTGTGACTAAAATGCATATTCATTTATAAACCAAAGAGGGGAAGTTTATAGCTGGGAGGAGGAGTGGAGGGCACAGGCTCTTACTACAAGCAAGAAGTCCAAAAAACATCAAGAGTTGGATTATCTTGGAAAAGGCCACCAGCTGTTCCCGCTTGTCTTTAACAATGCATCAGCCTGATGGCAATTTCCACTCCATCATGGAGCTCAATTTCCAAAATGTGCTGCCAGACTATTTGATATTTATCGTGGAATTGGCAAGTACTGTTAGCTTCTGTTCTGAAACGTACCAGCAGCCAAGACCCTGCATTACTCATGCACCCGCGGTATGGTAGACTTTGGCCTATTAATTTTGTTCCAGGATATGAGTAATGGCTGTGCCATTCTCTATGTGGCCACAGGAGTATTTACCTTTGATTTCTTGATCATGTAGAAACTCCAAAGTTCAAATAATGTAAGTCTGTGCTAACTTTGTTTTGTATTAGAGGTAATATTAATATTAATAGTAGCATTAAAGCAGCATGAATACAAAATGTCAGTTAATAAAGCCATCCAAGGAAAGTGTTGTTTCATTCTCAATTTCATTTCTATGATGTTGATGTCAGGGGACATTTGTCTTCCCTCAAGCCACAAATTTAGCACATGAGCTATGAATGTACAGCCACAAAATAAAAACCACAGACAGATGAAGAGAATAACAGTGATCATCTTTTATGTTTCACTGTTCTGCTGGGAAACATTGGGGACTGGCATTCATGTGGACGCCACTTGATACACAGGACCTACCCAAACACCACTGCAGACCAAGTTACGTTCCCTCATGGCAACGGCATTCCCCAGTGGCAGTGCCCCCTTCCCCAGCAGGACAAAGCATTACCCTACACTGCATAAACAGCTCAGCAATGACCTGAGGAACCTGACAAAGAACTTAAAGCACTGACTTGGCTTCCAAATTCCCCAGATCCTAATCCGACTGAGCATCTGTGGCATGTGCTGTTATCCCAGAGCCAAGTCCAATCCACGGTGGGGCCTCCTTGGATCGGACTTGGCTTTGACCTATTGAGGCATTGACATAGGCGTTGGCGGCAGATCCTCTGAGTCCTGCAGGTTGTGGGATACTGGCATATCCCACACACGCTTGGCCTGGTCAACATCTCAAGCTCCTCTCACATTTCCTGGGCAATTTCTAAGCAGTTTTTGTGGTGTGCAGGGTTGGAAACTAACTTTTTTGTCCAGCTGCCATAGTAGTCAATAGATTCCAAAATCTACCAGCCACTCAGCTGATTACCAATGCTTTTTTTGGCTGGTGAGTGAAGAAAATCTAGCAGCCACTTGCATATTTTCACATCATTTGGCTGGTGGCTGGTGCTAATTTCCAACCCTGGCGGTGTGGCATGGTGCATTGTATTGCTGAAGGGCCACTGCTATTGGGAAATACTGTTGCCATGGGGTGTCTAGTTGCATCCACATGAATGTCAGGACCCAAGGTTTCCCATCTGAACATTGCATAGTAACAAGATGATCAATGTTAGTCACTTCACCTGTCTGTGGTTTTAATGTTACGGCTGATCGGTGTGTGGTTATGAAGCCTCATCCTCAGGTGACCTTATATTAACAGATTTCTGCTGTCCGTCACACTTCTCCCTGCCATCTGCATTCGTCAAGTAAAGACGGCTGCTCCTTCTCACCCTCTCTCTCTCTTTTGCCATTTAATCAATGCAGACTTACACCCACAGTCTTCCGGGGAGCAGACGACAAATGATTAGCAATCATTTTGTTTAGGCTGCTGCCGAGGGAAATCTAACTCTCAGGGTTAATGTCCTATATGACACGGGGTAAGCTGAGGAGGAGGGATCTCCCTGCTTATCTGCTGATCAGCACTTTGGGTTATCCCTCTTCTGGTGACTGATATTAAGTAAGGTGCTGCCGAGGTGGGAGGTTCACTGTAATTGTAGGCAAATTATTTTGAGAGGAAAGTTGCTCCCTTCTCTGATGCATATCAATGAGAAAGCTGAGAGCTCCACCTAATCAATCAGTGCAGAAAGCCAAATCGCTCAGGTTAGTGTTGTCAGGTTTTTGGCCATCAAAGATACCCTTCTCAATGTGCTTGATGCCCGATTCAAAGGGAAGGGAAAGCAGAAAATAGTGCTTTGCTGGTGCCGTGTAAGTCCTATTTGATAATGAGTTTTTGCTATTACCTTAACTATCAAACTGAAATTAATAAATTAGCTAGAGCTCATAAGGTCTACTCATAATCAGCGAGGAAATCGTAGAGAAAGTCAATACAAAATGAGTTTCGAGGTCAAAGTTTTCTCCTGATAGCCATGATTTTGTCCCTCCACCTGCTGTAATTGGTGGTAAATTGGTCTTCATAATGAGTAGAGGGACAACAATCATCCTCTTGGGCAATCAAATAGGTCAGTTAAAATGCTGGCTGCTCTTTTGTATCGAGCAAACCGCTCAAAGTCGAGATGAGACTTTTCCCACATTTCTTTAAATGGCCCAGTTTGGTTTGTTTATGAGAACAAACAAGGATATTTGTAGTCAAAGGAGGCCGTTTGAAGGTCCGGGGAAACTTTTATAGTTTAATCATCGCTTGTGAGAAATGATTTAAATCACATGGAGCACAGAATCTCATAAAAGCCACCAAATATGCTACTGTTTTTGTGTCTCGGTTTCTGTGACTCAAAAACCTTGCCAACCTCAAAATTATTTATTCTTTGGTTTTGTGTTTTGCTGCTACTTTACCAGATGCTGACCCTGCTCTAATTTAATGTAAAAAACACTATGAGACAAAAAGGGGAAAAGTCAATAATTATAATGGAAAGCCCCAGAGAGATCTTGGAGACCATTAATAATGGGTATAATTTCCCCACTGGCTACTCTATTGCATGATGTTTGACAGATTATTTTCCCATGCTGAATGAAATGAAATGGCAGCAGTATGAAGACAAATGTTTTTACAGATGGGAAGAAGAGAGTCAATGCAAGTTGTTTAAGAAGTTTGTTTTTTATCGTGCTGATACTATATGGCAGCTTCAAAGTATTTTCATGTCTTTAATTTAGAAAGAAGTATTTCTACACATCTGCCTCACTGCTGCGTGTACACCTGGTGACAATCCTAGATAGATGAATGCAATTAAAGACAGCATGTTGTCAGCTTCCACCAGACAGTGTACTTCACATAAACACCCTGCGCTGTATCTAACAGTCGCTGATAAACAACTTGAAAAGGGACAAGAGAAAGCAAAGAACTTTTGCAAAGGTTGGCTTAACATCTTTTCCACAGCCCTGAACAGCGAGCACACCCTCGTCTACAGCTTCTACATAACACGGGAAATAAAAAGCAGGTATGTCAGCAAGAAAAGGACCAACTCCGTAGAGTCCAGGTGGGAGCGATGGAGAGGAGGGGGCAGATGCTAAGAAAAGAGATGGCGGTGGAAACTGTTAATGAATGGCTATTGGAAACTCTGGGCGGACGCTGCGTTGAAATGCTTACTCGTCCGTGATTAATGACTACTAGGCTGCCGTAATAGGTACCACTGGGACCTCAGACACTGGCACCTTTTTATAGAATAGCCCCAAAAGAAAAAAGATGAAGTCCCCATTACACTGCTTCTTCAAGGCAAAAAAAGGGTCTCAATGTGGCCCAGGGAGCTACAGTCATATCATAATGTAGCTTTTCTCCACACAGCAAAAAGGTTTTGTCAAATCAACTGAACGAATTAATCACATGAAACACCTGAATGGTTCATTGCTCAGCAACTCTGCTGCAAGAGTGGGCCGCTGCTTTTGTCCTGTTTGTTGATGTAGAATGTCATTTATTGTGTTTCTGTAATTATCAATGATTACGAACACAACTAAAATCCAACAATTTTGGATTGATATACTTTTTAGAAAAAAGTAGGTTTGCATGGACAATCAATTTGCAGACAATTTAACCCTTCACATATCTAACAAACTCTAAAAGGGTCTTTTCCAAATTGCTTATAAACGTGCTCAGAGCTTCACACACTGATTCGGAAACTAACACTTGTATGTGCATGACCACAATGCATGCAGTGGCCGATAAATTATTCATATGTCTTTTGTTCTACACATTACCTAATCCTCAGAGTAAGGAACAGAGTGCATCTCAGGTTCCTGTTACAATCCATTTGACTTTAAAACAACTTTGACTGGGTGTGTGTGTGTGTGTGTGTGTGTGTGTGTGTGTGTGTGTGTGGGGCCCTATACACTGCGCGGGCCAGAGAGTAACATCATATCCTGGCTGCTTTATCCAAATAAACATTCATCTTTGCACTCCAAAAGCACTTTTTGTGAAATACATAAATTCACTAAATTAATCTTACTGTGTTCCACATGCAGTCAGGCACAGCAATTCCGAAATGAATTAATCACCCACAACACAATTGCCTTGTTTGCATTTTTCAAGGTTATTTTGAACTGATTACATGTAAGCAAGGTTGGTTAAGGAGAGAATATTTGTTGTTGGTAACAAATAAACACAAGCTGGTTTTTGTTGCTTTTGTTTGCTCAAGTGCTCGAACTGGGGCATTTTAAGGTGAATTTTTAAGTTTGTAATACAGTCCGCTAAGATTCCAATTTGGTTTCAATTTGTCTCATCTCCATGGTACTGCAGGTTACTGATTTGTAAATGTTGTTCTGTATCTTTCTGCATGATGATTTACTCTTGGAAATAACATTTACTGTCGTGCAGTCCCATCAGTGAAATTAATTTTAGCAGTTGAGGGAGCGTGGTACACAGGAACATTCTTACCACATAGTTTGAGAAAGGAAAACATTATAAAACACAAGTCACATGTTGTGAACACAAGGTATAATACATTTCTGTAAAGTGATTTGATTCTGACAACACTCCATGCTGCATGATAGAAGTGCCTCTTTAGGCATTTATTTTACCCTTAAAACTCATCTCTGTTCATCAAAATTACAAATTTACAAGTTTTTTCAATGGAAACAAAATCCCTGCATGCCTTAAAACAGCTTAGATGTTACTATACACGTGCGCCTCTTTTAGTATGTGCAGGTAAATCAATATGCAAATTCGTCCCACCTCTATCTCCACCGGCCGTCTCCCTGCAGCTCAAGCGTATCTGCTCACCTTCAACTCTGCTCAAACACACAAAACTGCTTGTAAATGATAATAGATAACTCGTGCCTTCAGCTTGACTATGCTATCAAAAAGCTTGTAATGTGTTGCTCATGTTAGATAAACTTGATTGCCAGCTCCAACAAGCTGAAGTGAAGGTGAAAATGCTCTGATACTCCTCAATTTGCCATAGTGTGATGGGAGTGGTTCCTTAGGTCTGTTATGAAACAAATCCAGGAAGCCAGAATTCATATTTTTGGAGACTGTCATTGGCACAAGGCAAAACTGCTCGGCCATGGCTAGGGTTGGGCATCAAAACCTGGTACATCTGGTACCTGCTGCTGGTTAAAGTGCAGGGGTTTGTTAAGTTAGCATGCAAAGTTAGCCTCCCTTAAGGTGGAATGTTAAGATGGACTAGCTATTCACATTGTAGTGACAATCTCAGCCGCTCCTAAACAGATGATGGAGAAATGTTTTGTTCCTGAGTCTCTCCTGAGTTAGCGAGACAATTGACCCGAACTCAACATTTATTTTGCTGTTATTAGTACTGTGACTGATATGTAGTGTAAAATTTTTGTGGTTAGTGAAAGCTTTTATTTATTAGGTGAATTTGTTGAGTGTTTTGTTTTTTACTCATAACTATATATTTAAGGGATCTTTAAACTGTTAAGAGGTAATTTGTTGTTAAATTTCAAGTTTAAATTTACCTTTGTAATAAAAACAAAAGTTCCTTAATGCCACTGAGCGTCATTTTTTCCTTTATTTATTTATTTATTTTTTTAAAGAATTGGTTCAGGCACCGTTTATGCACCAGTGACATCTCAAAAGTATTGTTTTAGCACCGGTGTCTGAAAAAAAGCCATAGCCCAGACTGGTGTTTAAAAAAGAAAGTATTATCTATAGTTTTTATAGCAAAAATTAAACTAATAATTTATTAATAATTTATTGTAACCCCTTGCAGGCATACAGGGATGTGGGTAATTATCATGTTTTATTTACATACAAAACATTAATTAATAGGTAACAAGTGCATTGCTGGGACAATTATGACTTAAACATCACCCACACAGTCAAAAAACGCAGCCTCTGTTAGTCGGGATATGAAAATGCATTAGCTGGTATCCTGGTTAACAATATTCATGTGAATGAAGCCTCTGTTGCACACATTACAATTCCTCTAAATTTTCTTGAACCCTCTGTCAAGTTCAAACTGTACCTATGTTCACAACATGTCTTGTAACATATTAAAACACTATATGGACATGGAAACAAGGTTACGAACTTGATTTTGCATCGCCTACATGCTTACATGTGTTCCTCATGACTATATATGAACGATACAACCAAACCAGGATGCACTTGTAAAAACATCGCTTCTCATTGCTATGACCACTGTTTTAGTTATGATAACACTACTGCTGAGGTAATTTCTGTTATCAAGCCAACACATGCACACACAAGCTTTTACACCATCTGATAAACTCACATGGTAGATGTAATCACTGACACAATGCAAAACACTAAAACCTTCAAGGATGTACACCACTAAAAAATGATTTATTACCTGCAATGCATCCCATGTAATATACCATCTACAATGCCCATAGAGCTATTCTTGTGTGGGGAGAACAAAAAGAAAAGTAAAAGAGATGATCACTGGGCGTCAATATACCATTTGCCCAGGATACCAAGACTCCCCCATAGCCAAGAATTATAAGCAGCACCATGGATGTAACCTAGACTACCTTAAAGCAGTAGGTATAGAAGCCATAGAAATGTTTTAAATGGGATAAATGAAAGACACTGTCACAAAGAGAAACATTTCAGATCCTCAACTTAAGGGTCATTATTTAATTATTTTTCTTCATAACTGTGTATATTTGATGCCATTAATTATTCAGGATGACTTTGCTAACCTTAAGATATTGGTGCCTTGTTAGAATTTACTTAATTATATCCATTCCACTCTACTGGCTGCACCTGTGACAATTATCCAGTGCTACTCTGATTGCCTGGCAGCTGACACCAGCCTTGGTATATCTGCGAGCTGCCACTTGTTTTTAATAAGCGCTGTTAAAGACTGTGAGTTGAGACATGTCCGCGCTAAGCCCATTTATTAAAGGCTTTTTAACTTTTGCAAAGCAGTATGCCTTGGTATTTTTTTTTTAAGTTGTGACTTACTGATCCCAAAGCAAAGTACATGTTTAACTTCTCTCTTCTTTCTTGGTCTCAAGATATGTCCTTGGATCCAAAGGGCAGCTGCTTTTTGATACCTGTATGTGTGATGTAGCACTCCTTTGCAAATTTACTGGCATTTGCTCTTGCTATATAACCTCACAGAGTCAGTTTGAAACCTATATAATTGTTTGAGAGCTTTTTTTTTGGCAGTTTCAAGATTTCAGTGTTATCATAGCAAATAGCACAGGTGGAATAACCTGCAAAACATTAAATCTGTTTTGTAATGACTTCATTTTTCCTTTACTGGATGTGAATTTACCACCCAAACATTAATGTAACTGCTTTTAACTCATTAAGTCTTTGCACTCAAGCCCCGAGGCAAGACTGACAAGTCCAAAGACAAGTCCCAAGTCCTACACTTTTAAGTTTCAGTTCCTAAACAAGCTACAGTATGCTCTTTGCCAAATGTAATGCCAATTTAACATTAACATTATTGTATACATTAAACTTACAAAATATGTGAATGCTCTTTAAATTTGTATTAATTTGTTATAACACGTTTGTTAAAATTACATTAGCAGTTGAGCTGATGATAGCTGGTTAAACCAATTAGTGTTTTATTCATGTACAAGGCTGCTTAACTGTCATGCAGCCGCCCGCCACTAGTGGGTGCTACAGAGCCGTCAGACAGCAGTCCCCCTCCCCGCGGTAATGCACGAGTAGACTGGAGTTTTAAAACATAGCGGTGGGAAATAAGAGAGATGTCCTCTCATGGTTTGGCAGTACTTTGATCTCGAAAATGAAAACAAGGTAGGCTGTGTCAGAAAATAAACTGGCATATAATCACTCGACTGGAGCAATGGGCAAACAACATTCAACTCAAGCATTTGAGTGTTAACCTGCACAGAACAACGGCTGCTGCTGCTAGCAGTGCTCGCCACACACAGCCCAAATTGACATCGTTCACCCGGAGACGCTGTGATCCCGCCCAGTCTGAGAAGGTAACGCAGCTCATCACGACAATGACCTCGCAAGATATGCTTCCACTTAATTTTGTTGAAGGTAAAAGCTTCAGGAAGTTAAAGCAATATTTTGAGCCTGAATGTTCATGTTCACATTCATCCCGCATGGCACAAAGTGTGTCGTACTTCAGCGGCATTTAAAATCCGACATGGTTGTTGAGGATTGTGATTAAAGGCTTCAAAGGGCTCTTAATGCACACAGTATGTTTTGGGACAATGTTTCAAATACTTAATAAATTGTGCTAAACTTTGACTGTTTTCAGAGTGTTTACCCTTTTTCTGACTAGACGACGAGTCTTAATTAAAATTTCCGTTTAGTCGACAGGGAAATTAGTCGCCAGGGAAATCCCTAGTTAATATTAGCCTAAACTTACCATTTGCGCAACTTCAAATGTTGAATAAAGCTGTTGCGTCTCCATCTGAAATTTTCAACCCACATGTTGTGCATACAGCAATTGCTAACTACCACGTAGTTTTTGGATGCAAATGAAATCATCTTTGGTATATTTTTTTCCAACTGGCGTTCAGTTACGTATCATTGGTTCTTCATGGTTCTTTCCTATAACTTGACTGGATGCTGTTGGATTGGTTCAAAATAAGCGGATCACCTGGGGGAATGAAGTGTCCACTTCCTGGCAATGAATCGCGTTAACATTAGTTGAATTGATGGATTGATTCATGGCAAACTTTTTAAATAACATACTTCCTAATGTTTGGACTCAGGGGGAGGTATCAGGTTTTCAAGTAACAAGGCTCAAGTCTGAGTGAAGTCACTGGTGTAAAAGTCTTAGTCGAGTTGCAAGTTATTTTTTCATTTTGTCAAGTCGATTCTAAAGTCATCAAATTTGGGAACTGAATAAGATTGGAGTCCAAGTAATGTGACTCAAGTCTTCGTTTGCTGTATTGTCTAATCCCATCATGGGGAGTTGGAAAGTTTGGAGTCAGAACACAGTTGAAATTTCATAAAACATGCATGAATTTTGTAGAGAACGGGCATTGAAAATAGAATTAAATTAAAAATATTATGTTATTTAGAGTTGGCGCCACTAACAATTTCCTCACATTGACGGCATCATTCATGTCATCTGCGCGTTCGAGCAATACTTATGGTGGATGCATCGAATTGATTCACAAATTGGGCTACACTGAAATGTAAAGATCAGCCTGTGGATGTTCACTCTTTTCGAGCACAACATTTTCTGTCAGACATGACAACACTACATTATCTGGACATAATCGGAGTCACTCGGCTACATCCTCTCTTCCCCAGTTTATTCTACATGACATAATCCCTCTTTGTTCCCCTTCAACACAGAAAGCCAACCTGTTCACAAGCCTCTTTGAAAAAGTCCCTTTTCATGGGGTCCGTACAGGAGAGCATAAAAAGATTTGGCTCTGAGATTAATTGAAGAGGGACCTTTACAAGAAATGAGAGAAGGACAGTGTGATTGTCCCAAACCTTTGCCAGATAATAGTGTCTTGGCTGCAGGGATCCCTGTGGAGGTGTCTCTAAGCCTCAAACAATGGAAGAAAAATAACCTTGCAGTAGCCCATGCTGACACTGGGCCCACCCAGCACAGATTGGTACCATTGTGCTACACAGGCAATCTTAATTAGTTTTGACGTCACTATCCTGCCGATTGTATTGATCTAGGGCTGAGCTTTATCTCCTGAGATCACAATTTGTGGAGAGAACTTGCAGTTTGAGGTTTTCCGACCATGACCAATCAACACTTTCTGGGAATTCTACCTCTCTGGTAAATGGGTAAGCTGTATGTAACCCATCTGTGTCTCTGGTGTTCAGGGGCAAAATTGAATTCTAGAATTATCAAACCAGATCTTAACAGTGTCCCCCAAGTAAACACAATAAATCTTATTAAGTTCAAATACAAGGATTCAGGTGATAGCATTTAATATGCAAAACATACATGTGGATTGTGAGAGAGTCAAATTGAATCTGAGCTTGCCTGGCCTTAACTTTAATATCCACCAGTTCGCAAAATTTCAATCCATTTCATTTTCAATTCAACAACTTTTCAAACACTGTCCACAGTCTGAAATTTCAAGGTGGTCATGAAAGGAATCAGGGCCGTAAGTCAAGCTGGCATGTGCCGCCACACCTGCGTTATTCCATCTTCACCAGCCCCACCGGCTTCACCGAAGCCATCCCTCACCGCTCTAAGGTCCTGTCATACATTCTTTATGATGGCCCGATAACCAGGCACAGGATTGGTCAGGAATTCAGCTTGGAGGGGAAGGGGGAGACAAATGCAATGCTGTCAATATATCATGGGAGACAGGGACAGATTTGATGATCGAGGCCTGACTGAGACAGGTTTAAGCAGCAGCATCAGCAACCTGTTTGTGTCTGCCGTGATCCTGACAGATAAGCAATCTGCCTGCAACATCACCTCAACCCTGACAGAATGTGATTCAGCTTCAACTAGACATGAAAAGATGGCTTTCTTAGAGTGGATTGGGAACGAGCAGAAATCAATTCAAAAGGCTCTGTTAAAGAAAACTCTATTTGCTGAGACCGTATTTCCTTAAAAATCTGTGAATTTATGTTTTTTTGTCTGCATGCCAGGAGGTGTTTCCATATTTACATGACAGGATTTACGTTTTGTTTGTGCCTTATATCAAGGCATTCATACACCAGACCATTCTTAAGGCTTGTGAACACTGCTTCATAAGAGCACCATAATATCAGTCATCAGGACAGAGAGAAGGCGTCAGCACAGGTCTCTGATGACTGTGAGTGCACGCCTTATGAACCCTCTGAGTCCGACATACTATCTCTTCCTTTTAGCAAACTAAGGAAGGCATCCATAGCAGCTGCAGCCTGGCTAATGGCAGCTGTATGCTAATGTCCTCCTCTGAGTCAGCAAACGCAGCCAAGTTCATGGCCGGCCGCCACGGCTTGCTATCTCCTGTGTGAGCGGTCCTCTCCAACAAGTCGAGGAAGAACCATCATGGAGGGAGATAGCTGAACCAAAGATGGATTTCGCTTTGTTTGAGAGAATTTTTGCACACGCTTGCAGGAGCGTATGCTGCAAATCGACAAGAAGGATTATTCAACTACAAGATCTGGAAAGTTTAGAAGGAAATTTGAGTGCTTTTCAGTTCCAAAAGAAAACTTTTGTTAAGATATATAACTACCTCACTGTTATTAAAATACCAGCAGCTAAGAGGTGATAACTGGATTTTCTATGACAAACACTGTTGTCACACCTTTAGGTGGCAACTAGACATGCAAATTCCAAGCAGTTTCCTTAATCCTTAATTGGATGTGTTAATAATGAATTAATCATTAAAGGTATAAGATGCAAGATTTGTTTTTTTTAAAATAGGTTAGAGACTAAAGAAAGTAATCCCTCTCAATTATCACTTACGACCCACTTGAAATGTGTGGTGGTGTATTTATCTGCCGAGTCTCTGCTGTCTGTTTGTGTTTTCTTTTTATTTTGTTGTGGTCAGGACATTTTTTGGTGGGTAGCCCCCAGCCAATTACAGCGTGCAGGTGAGATGGGGGCTTATGAAGAGGGAGAGACCAAGTAGTAGCAGCATGGATCCAAGAGAAAGCTATGAAAATTGCGGACACAGCACTAAAATACAAAAAAAAAAAAAACCAACAACAAAAAAACCCCCCTCAAACATAATGTTATGGAACAAAATTCGATACCCAATTCAAACAAAACTGAACGTGAATCTGTGGTTGGCTTTCACTTTCACTGTTGATGAAGAGCATCACACAGTAGGTCTGTTTTCTGTTAAAGCTTAGTTAGCTTGCTGAAGTATCGGCTTTCCATTCCAACAAATGTAAAGTCTGAATGTTCTTTTTACAAACAGTAACCAACAATGTCTGCAGAGTATATCGTTAAGAAATTATGTAATTATGAGATCGGGCTCTAGGTGCTACTTTTGTCTTGTCTTGTGTCTTGCACCAGCTTTCAAAAGCACAGCGGCAGGTTGCATCTGAGGTTGCTAAGCAAGGTGTGTAGGTCTATTGTCCATGGGACAGATGTAAAGCTCTGGCAGCCCTGCACTAAAATGATCAACTTCTCCTCCATATTTACCACAGACTAATATTTACGGATGAAGGAAAAGATATCTGCCGGCTGTGATTGGTAGGTCTTTGTCCTATGATATGCAGTGTGTGCTGCTATCTTCCAAAAGTTCAGGGCGCAGCCATTGCACCCTGAAAAAAGGCACTCGGAAACGTGTGTGCACCAGGACGGCATCTCTCTGGCGTTTGAACGAGCCTGCCGTGTGTCTATGTTGAAAACATGAGGGCACAAGAAACATGTCTCGAGTACGGTCCCTAAGCCCATAATCACCCCAAAACCCAAGTCAATAAGGAAATTCAGGGATGAAATAAATGAACACAATTTATATTTACTGAGAAGTAGTGCCCTCTCTTAAAACTGTGGTCGTCTGAATCCCTATAGTACTAAAATGGCTCACATGCTCAAAATAAAAATAGGAGATAATGTTGCAACCTCCAGGCTTGTTTGGAGAACAAAAATTGAGACTAAATTGGTGACACTTAGTTTAAAAAGCTGCTGCTAAGCAAACTTAAAATCTCTCATCAGTACACGTTAGTCTTACTGGTGTCATTAAAAAAGCAGGCATGCCTTATCCAGGTCACTTGAGAGTTGTTTGTTGACTGTAGCTATTCCAGCAACTCAAGTAGCCTCCAGTAGGATTTAGCATTGCGCATCTGTAACACTGTCAGATTCATGATGGACAGTTGAAAAAGAATTATCCAAGTCAATGCAGCAGAGACAGGTGTATTGTTTCTTTAGCCTCACATACTCTTTGTCAAAACCTAAGGTCTACACTGGAGCCCAAATCTGGTTTAGTACCCCATGGATGATCCCCAAAAGCAGTGCTTCACAAGTGTGTATGTCTTAATTTCAATTCTAGGTTTGGTTCTGGGTTAACAAAGAAATATGTGGGTTGCATCGCAAGTGTTGGCTGATAAAATAAAATGAGAATAATGATAATTTGATTTAACATTTTGAAGTTTTAGGCTTTTGACTGCTGTGGCACAGGAGGTAGAGCTTGTCGTCCACCAATCAGAAGATCAGTGGCTCAAACCCTAGCTCCTTCAGTCCGCATTTCAAAGTATCCCTGAGCAAGATACTGAACCCCATATTGCTCCTGATGGCTGTTCCACCTGTGTGTGTGTGTTAAAAGCTGTGTAGCAGGTGGCACCTTGAATGGTAGCCTTGGCCACCAGTATGTGAATGGGTGAATGTGACTCGTGGTGTAAAAAGTGCTTTGAGTGGTCGCAAGACTAGAACGGCACTATGCAAGTGTAAGTCCATTACCATTTAACTGAATTATCTGAACAGTGAATGATGATTATAGGATTTGCGGTTTGGGATGGGCCTCAGATCTTGTTTCAGTTGATTAGGTCAGGTTGCGAAACTAATTGGTTATATGTGCAGGTTCGGGAGTGAGTCTTGAAAATCAGTCATGCAGAACTCTGACCTTCACTACCCACAATGGTGCTCAACAGCAGATAGTTCAGTCGGAGATCCGAATGTGCTGTGCTAGTCGCAGCTAATGTAGCCTATGGCCTCAATAGATGTTAATTCCTTATGTGCAGCCATTATAGATGCTCAGAACAAACACCGGCATCACCTGGTGTCACAAACTGTACTTCCCCAGTACATTTCCTGTCAGTTCACAGCACACCTTAATACACAATATAAGAACAATCATGTTGGAACCTCCATTCAACCAGGACATATTGTTCCCTTTACATCAGCTCTCTAACAAATTCCCTAACTGATGCATTACTCGTTCAAACAGTGACAGCTGCTGTGATAATAAATGAAACATTATTCATGGCCAGGACCTAATTGCACACATTATGCGGTGAAATAGACTCTTATAGAGCAGAGGAAGAGATGGAGTGGCTCTCACTTGAGGATGAAATGCTGTATCTGCATATACTGTACTTCATGATCAAGGGTCTCATTTTCTATAACTCACTCACTCACCCACTTAGTGTACTTCTTTCTCTCACTATGTCTGTCTGACAACATTGTGCCTACACACGTGCACACGCACACACATAGCTGCTGCTGCATTCCTCCCTCGTGTTCCTCATCGTATAGTTTATACAAATTTATGAAAACAAGGTGAAACAACTTCAGCATGGTAAGCTCATTAATCAACAGTCCACAAACATAATTTATCTGGCCCCTTACAGAGTCTGTGTGCAACATGCATCTACATGTACACACATACACATGCACACTGTGATATGTAAATGCAGACAGATGCTCTTGCATAACATTTGCAAGTCATTCCTTAAAATTAATAACTATCTGAAAACCAGGCTCTCCTTTAAAGCAGGTGCACTGACTCCTGTCAGTGCATGCTGGGGATGGTTCTGCGGTAGCGTGCTAAGGGAGAGAAAAGTTGCTCTTAATGGCCTCCAGAAGTCACCCAAATAGTGAATGAGGAAATGACAGATCTTTTTATGGCCCGGTTTCTATTAAAAACACAAGTGCCTGCCGGCTCCCTGGCATTTCTCCGCAGGCTCCAAGCCGTCAGGGAATCCGACCCTTGAGCTCCATTCCTGTGCTTGACAAGGAGATGACATCATGTCAATCAAGAGATGGTGCAGAGATTTTCTCTAAAGCACAGTGGTGGAAGCCGCAAGATGGCACAGCAATTCCTCGCTATCTCAGGTGGCACAATAATTGCACTTTGTAGATCTGTTTGGTCTGTTCGGAGGGCTTGTTGTGAGGAAGTTTCCCCTGCAAAATGGTGCATTTTCCACACTGAAGCAAAATATCTATCACTTCTAATCTTTGGCCTTTATTTCCAAATACATCTGACAGTAGATTGATGTCAGCCAGTGTCTTGATTCTACATAGATTACCCTAATGCCAGGATACAAGCAAAATCTGTGTGGGCTCTTACCATTGTCGCACTTTGTTGTCAAAGTATCTATCACCCAAACACAGTGCAGACACGATACGTCTTTAAACAAAAGATTTACTCTTGCCTTGTTTTGATGTGTGAATAAACCGATTAGTTCAGCAGAGATAATGTCATTGTTATCGAGCTCCTTCATGTTTATGCTAATTACAAATCCATAAATCTTTACAAACGGATTTAGCTAGTGATGGAATTAATCGTAAGCTATTCTGCTGGCTTTTCCCTTCATTCCTCCTCAGGTTGGTTGATGTCTTATGGATTTAATGTTGTTAATGATGGATTTGGTTGGCTGAGTTTGCAAAAGAGAAATGCAGAAGAGAAGTTTTTTTTTTTTTTTTTTTGCATGGAACTAAGTTGAATGTATCCATTTTTCATTATCGCTGACACCCTGCAGTTGTTTTTGCATGTAAAAAGGGGTGCATTATTCAATCATGAAGCAGCTAAATATAAACAGATTAAATTTTGAATGTTTGTCAAAGCAGTTCACAGAGGGAACTGTCAGTGTAACCCAGTTTTAAAATGTCTCTCTTATGCAATCATTTCATCTCATTACACAATAGGAATGCGATAAAAAAAAAAGGGTCACGGACTCCTCACCAAATCCTTTTATTTTTATTTTTGAGATAATCTGCGCTTGACAGGAGAGTTTCTAATATTATGTGGCCTCTTTCACACATCATCAGGATTATAACAGCTCATTTAACATATTAAACAGGTAAACACTATCAATTAAGTCAACAGAGTGAGATAATTTAGCAGTTTGACTTTTTAGAGGAAACTCTTTGTTTAAAGATATTTCAAAAACAATTGCGCATTTGAAGAATGTTCATTTTCAAATTGTAGTTGTGTAGATTTCTTTCACTTCTAAGCTTTTAGTGCTGAATATGAAAAGACACAGGGCATCAACAGCAGCTTTCATATATTATCTCATGTCTTTAATTTTGATATTATCATCCAATATTACCTTGTCGAATCAATGTCATTCACTAAGTAGTAAGTAAGTAATAAAAAATTGCAGTACATGAAATTCAAATGTCCTGCTCTTAATGATCAAAGTAAATGGATGCTTGTCAAAATTGCTTGTTTATGTTATGTGTTTGCATGACAAAATGAATACTGGCTGAAATACACTCAGTTGGCAGCTTAATATGTACATCTAAAAGTAAAGCAACAGTCCTGCAAGAAATTCTACCTTCATCATTGTTATAGTATAATTATATTTTTCAGTTTTTGTTGAAATTGTTTTGCATAGTTTTGATTCACCTGTGTGGTCATTTTGGTGGATGGCATTTGTGGTGCAATCGCAGTCCAGTCACCAAAGTAAAAACTTGTCCCTGTATGTTTCTGCAAACCACAGACATTTAGTCACAACATGTCAGGCAATTGCCAGCCATGTTTGTAGCCACGGGAGCAGGTATTTTTTAATGAGAGGCTGTGGCATTTCCGTCCATGTTTGCAGCAACTGGGGTTGTAACGTGTGAGATTTTCCCGGGAACGTATATATTGCGGTTTCACGGTATCACAATATTACAGACTTTTTATTATTATCAGTCAGAATGACCCTTAAAGGAATGAAAACAGAAGGGTTATTGTTGGTTGTACATCTATCTTATTACTAGAATTAAAAACTTGAAACTATTTTGTTAATGAAGTATGTGTAAAAAGTCTCCCCTTTTGAAAATAACTGAAATAAAGGAGAGGTTCTCCGTCCAGTTGCATTATTTTTCGTATTGTAGACAAGCAAATGTACACAGTATGATAACCGTTAGAGATGTACCAATACCACTTTTTCCTTCCCGATACCGATTCCGATCCCTGAACCTTAGGTATCTGCCGATACCGAGAACCGATCCCATACCAGTGAATAAAATAAAAATGGATGGGATATGAATTGTTGTATGTCTCATCTCCTAAAACTCTATGTAAAATATTAAGAAATAAATACACAATAGTAGAATGAATGCCATAAAACTTTTTCTTTTATTATTATCCAGTGTTGACACAGATCAAGACACAGGTTAAAGTGCAGCCACACAATTTGGTAAAAAAAAGACATTTTAAAGGCTACAGTAGAATGCTTTTTAAACTCCACTCCATTTCCGTTTCATTTGCCTGTAGCATGCGTATGCGTAATGACGTGAGGGAATACGTGGTAGCGGATTGGTCATAGGCTGTACTCAGCAATACTTGATACCGTATTTTAGGCACTATCGGAGGCATTTCCAATACTGGTATCGGCATCGGTACAACTCTTATAAGCATCAACTTTTAGATGACATTATACCTTAAAATCAGTATATCGCTGCAACCCTAGCAGCAACATAATGGTTATATTTCACAAGGGGTTGCGACAACATCAGGTATTTTTCTAACGAGAAGTCATGGCATTTCCAGCTGTGTTTGTAGCAACAAAAATTGGTATTTTTAATGTGAAGTTGTGACATTTTCAGGTATCTTTGTAGCAAAAAAGCAGGTATTTTCCAACAGGAGTTTGGGACATGTCCAGTCATGTTTTTACTGACAAAAGGCGGTATTTATTAACAAGAGTTCAGGACATACCTAGCAGGGTTTGTAGTGACCAAACTGGGTATTTTAAGCCTAAATATGATGTTTTTCTAATCCTAACCAAGTGATTTTTATGCCTAAATCTAACTAAATGTTAACCACAGCAGTGTTGCAACATGACATTAAAAACTGAAAGGTAAAGAAATGTACCGTTTCAGCATATCTGCTACATATGAAAAACACAAATGTTACATATCTGTGGTTTGCAGAAATGTGCAAGGCCTACATTCCAGTCTGTCTGGCTCTTGTACTTTCATAGCGAGACGCATCAGTCAAAGGCCACTTCTACTCCATATCCCCTACAGGCTTATTTCAAATGCAAATGAGGACATCAACTACTGAGACAACTGCATGCATTTCCCTTAAAACAGAAGGCCATTATGTTGGCCATGGTCAGATCAAACTCCCAAAGGGTGCATACCTGACCAATGGGGAAGAAATAGCTGCTGTTCATTTGAGAATGGCAAATATTTCACCTTTCCCCCGCTCAGTAATGGATTTTTCCTTGTAGCTCTGACAACTCTCCAGTGACCTTGACATTGAGCAGCCACCCCTGGGGGTCAATTTCTCTGTCCGTCTCTCTAAGCTATTGCTAGATCAAGTAAATGGTAAAAGTAAGGTTTGTTTTGACTGGTCTGTGGTGCGGCTTGATTGACGATAACCATGGCTGCAGTAGTAAAAGAGTCTATATAATAGACTGGGTGGGGTGCAAATTATTCACTGTTAGGATTATTTGTAGCTGACACCACAATGGAGGAGTGATGCCTCAATTTAAAGATAAGCACAAATACATTGGTATGATAAAGGTTACTTTAATATTACTGCTGGTTTTGTACGCAGTATGACAAGTTTATGGTTCCTGTTTATAAGCATGTTCAGTATGACAGGTCACTGACAACTTACTTATTTATTGTTACACCTCAAAAATTGTTATATTTTGCTGTATTTCAAAATAAAAGTGACTGTCGTTGGCCCAAGAAACAACCTTTTACAGGGTTCAATCTGTCTTTTAAGAGTTGCTGCACAATACAGGCAGTACAAAAAATAAACCTTGACCTGACACATCACAAAACATTGCTACATGAAGGATTAAAAGAACCACAAGGCACAAAATTTTGCATCATTCACACAGTTGCTATCTAATCGCATAAGCAGTACTTTGGATTACAGCTAATCAGCTAGCCCAAACTTTTTTCCAGCTATATAACACCAACACACTGAGAATAAATCCATTTTTGCTTAAATGAATGGCAGTTTACAGCAACAACTGCCCTCTAATCTCCATTTACTCCATTCACTCTTGTGCTGAATCCCAAATGGGATTGCAGTTTATCCGGCACCGCAGTGGGCTGTTGGACTCATCTCAGCCTAACAATAGGGGGGAGGACAAATAGGCTGATGACCTGACATGTACGAGTGCAGATTGTAAAAGACAAATGAGATCAGGATGGAGGGTGGATGATGGCCCCGCTCAGTCAAGGAGGCATTTGAAGGGGTTAGAGACACAGCCAATACAGGCAGCTATAAGGTAAGATGCAAAAGCAAAAGAGGGGGAAACACTCATTATGACTTGTTCCTATATCCACACAATCCATTTCTGAAAATGATCATTACAAAGCTAAAAATGTCTATACTGCTCTTAAACATATTTTGGATTGTTGGAACATGCTATTAAAGCCAAGCTGAGTAGTGTGTGCAATTATAATGCAAAGCCTCCAGTGTTCATGCTGAGTAATATTGGCTTAACAATTAGTCATGTCAAACAATTTTCCGCATATACGTCACTGTTCTGCAATTTTGCTTTTGGGGAGCAGTCCATTATTGAATTAGCTCCATTTGAGCATGCTTAATTCTGCGTTTCTGCAGCAGTGAACATGACAGTCAGATAGAATAATACCCAAAAGTCCTCCTATCCCCTGGCAACAAGCACATACTGTGCCTGGCGATACATAGACAGGAACAAGGACATGTCTGCCTATTATGACAATGCTAGTTTTACAAGCCTCCACTAATGTGTCACTCATTAGAGGGCAGCTGGAGAAAATGGCCAACTTTTGGTAGGGCATCAGCACAACTGCCTGCTTCTCTACAAAAAAAACACTGACTGTGTAGAGTGTTTCACAATGCCACTTTCAGACTCTTGTAAAAATGTCCAAGGAGATTTTTCTGTAGTAAAATTGTGAGCAATCAAACTATTTTATATATAAATGCATTCATCTAGTTTCATTGGAACCAACAGAATAAATGCTGGTGTTGTAAGTTTCTGTAACCACAAATACGTTACGTTTGAATGTTATTATGTAGTGGATACGTTTATGTATATATATGGATTCAATGCTGTCAACATGTGGTTGGGTTTGGGCATAAAAACATTTGGTGATGGTTAGAAAAGGTAATGTTTTGGCTTACCCAATCTCCGCTGAAATACAGTTATATCTCAATAAAATACAGCCACTTTTCTCTGCACTGTCCTGACTAGGGGTGTGCCATATCATCTTATTCATGATAATACCTGTATAATTCTAAATATCATATGAAAAATTCCTATCATGATACTCATTCCTCATAATACTTACATATGACATCATATTGTTGCCCATGACAACAACAAGCTGAAAGCAAAATTTTTAGCGACTTCATGGTGGTTCCAAAAAAAAAGGACTAGCTTCAATAGTGTGGAATAAACTGTGGCATCGTCAATGTTTTTTTGAACAGCCACGGAGTTACTGCAGGTTACCCTTCCTGCAGAGGAAACTCAATCAGTGGCTCCTCTGGCAGCAGCACAGCGTCTCTCCCTTTACTCTCTTGCCATGTGCTCACAGTAGTCAGTGTCCTCAAGTGATTAAACCTTTGGTAATGTAAACCGAAGTGACGCATGCGGTTCGACAAAAAAATACATATAGTGAATGTGCAATATTTATGGTAGCATAACAGTCTGTCACAGGTTACACTGGGATGATAAGAGGAGAAATGGCAGAGCATAAAGGTCCAGGTGGAAAAAAAAACAACTCAATCCTTTAGGGTTTTGCAAAACGAGAAGGAATTTACCTGTTGATTTATACATATTTAGATCCCAGGGTACATTTTTTTGTATTTGGGAGCTGTGTAAATGTGTAATTTGTGGTAGATTTTATTGTGTTGAACTGTTAATATTGTATACAGAATCTGAATCTCACTCTGAGGTACTGCTGTTGATTACAAACAATTTTTTACTGATTATTTAAAGGCGAACAGTTAGAGTGACAAACTACATCACTTATTTGTTGCCATTCTATTTTTTTTTAATTATCATGTTTTCACTAATTTGTCATATTGTCAAGAATATGATTATTGCAAAAATACCCTGAAATATCATCATATCATTCTAGGGCCATAATGCCCACCCCTAGTCCTGGCTGGAAGCATAGGGATATGTTGAAAACATCCCCTTTTCTAGCACAGTCCTGGTTGGAAATGCAGTGACTTGGCAAAAAACAGCCATTTCTTGTGGCATTACCCCGACTGGAAATGTCCCTGTTAAAAACACAACAGCTTTTTGCAGCACTATCCCAGCTGAAAATACAGCAATGTCTTGGAAAAAAAAAACCTGCTTTTCTTGGCACTATCTCCAGTGGAAAGACAGAATTGGATCGCTAAAAAACACCCATTTTTGGTGGCTAAATAAGCCACTGGAAATGCTGCCATAGCTTGCTAAAAAAAAATCCACTTTTGTTGTTGCATGGTAGCTGTTGCACCGAGCTGTGACGCCATCCACCATCCCCTCTGCCATCCATTGACAACGTCAGCTCATAGACTACATCACTTCAGAAACATTGGTATGATACGTATGAAATATGCAAATGTAAATTATCCACGGTTTCCAAAAAATGTACAATATTTTCTTCTGACTTCATGTACAGGTGTAACAAAGATAATAGGTGAGACTCCATCTCTTACATCATTTGTCCTTGTCCACAGGCTTGATGAAAGTCACACACTACACAGAGATGCCCTATATAGTGTGAGATGGTCTAGATAGTCAATATTTTCATTGGCTGAGTTAAGCCGCCACGAACGGAACACAACTGCAATTTCAGCAGATACTGCATCACGTCTAATTAAGAGGACATTACGGTCAACGCATGTTGGGTTACACATGCCGAGGTATTGATTTGGTATGAGGGGGAAACACTGTAATGCCTCACCGTATACCAGTCACATGCCGTGTTGATAAGGTGCAAGATATTTAACGTGCCATGCCTGGCTTTTCCATTAGTGTCTCATATATTGTCTCCGCTAAATGGTGGAGGGAGACGAGCCTTAGCGCAGCATGGAATGGCAATAAACTTTCCATTAAGGCGGTCCTCATAAATCCTCTCATTTTAGTGTGCAAAAAGCAGATATGTGGTACAATCAATGGTGTAACAGAATTACTCCATCTTATATATATGTGCGGCCTATTAGGTTCATTTTTAAGTCACAATTCAACTTCACTATTTGCCTAAATTAATCTTGCGCCCCTATTACAGTACGTCTGCTGAGAAATTCACACAGTATGTATCATCAAGCAACATAAAAATGTTTAATATCTTAACCTCAAGTCTGCTTTCCTTTGATAATGTCAAATGCATAAAATACTATGGCCTCCTTTCACCTCTCTGGCCACAGGGAAGTACAGTAAGCCACCTGTGAACAGTAATTTGTCTTTATCATCAGCCTTCTGTAACAGACAAACTGGATGCATTCGTGTAGAGCCTGGCACGGGGAGAAACCCAACAGCCAAGTATTATCATGCATTAAGATGGATTGTCAAATGACAGCAGAAACAAAAAGCAACATCTATCTCTTTATGAATAACCTTGCCTGTTTCAAATTGGTGAGAGCTCGGGGGACAGTTTGGATATATGTGTGTGTGCGTGTGCGTGTGTCTATATACACACACAAATCTATCTGTAGCCATGAGGGTGTTCATGCCTAGCTCTTTGTTCTTCATAAGAGCAGCTGTCTTGGAAAAAAAAAAGTGGTATCAACTGAATAAATTCAAAGATCCATCCATCCATCCATCCATCCTCATGACAGTCATCATTAAACAACAATCCACAGATTTGAGACATTGATTAAGATATTATGTACTTAGCCTGGGGCTTTCATCACGGCAATTCATTGCACCCTGCCATGAATCTAAACTGATGACACACAGCCTCTGGAAAGAAGATTTTAAAGCCACCTTTCATGTTTCTAGAGGGTGTTGTTTACTCAAAGGACACCCATGGTATGTGGTGACCCATTGGAGTATCTATTATAAAGCCTTACCCTAAATACCACTCTCTGAAAACAGATCCTGGGGAGATCCAAAACTTATAACACTGAACACACCAACCCTCTAAGTGGGAAAAGTGACAACCAGCATAACCAAAATCCTGAACTGCTCTTCTCTCAGAACAAAACAATCTGTTTCTAGGAGGGAGAATAACAACGTCAGACAGCCAACACTGATTCCAACAATAGTTGCAGATGGAGCCCAAAGAACACATTGGTCTCAGCTAAAGCTGCACGACACGCCAAAAAAAAAAAAAAAAGCATACCAACATTATTTTGACAGATATTATGATTTTCATATGAGTAGCAATTTTAGTCTGGTAATTTTTTTCATTTCATTTTCACTGAAAAAACACTGATTAAAGATGATGATGTGATTTTTGCTAGGGTCTGTAACAAAGAAGCATGTTCCCTTAAATCTGGAATATGATTTGTAGGCCGGGGCATCTCATTTATAATGTTTCATTTATAATGGTATATTGTGACACCTTAACCTTTATCAAAAAATTGCAGCTTCAGCATTTTGGATATTGCACTTGGCCATACTGCATTTTTGACAACATTTAAGATTAATTGTGCAGCCTTAGTCTCAGCAGCTGGACGTGGTTAGGGGTGCAAAACAATACGGATATACTTGAGTTGCGATATTACATTTTATTTTACTGTATTGATTCTCAAAAACACTGTCTTTTTTTGTAGTTTACATGCCAAGACTTGTGGCAATGGTTCATTTTGTGTTGTGTTTAAAACCCCGATGACTATAAAGCAGTGTAATTTATCTTCAGTGAACAACAAGATACACTCACCTGCAACTTTATTAGGTACACCTTGCTAGTCTCGCCACCAGACAATCAGAGATCTCTGCCTTCTGATAGTCTGGGGACACTCCTTTCTAAAGTGTGTTTAACACACCGGAGAAAACGGCCGGCAACAAAGCAACGCCTCTTGCATTTTTTAAAAGGACACGCCCTCCCGGAAATGTGCGCTCCCCCTTTTCTCGTCCAAGCTTGAAAATGGATGCAGAGAGGTTTACCTCCGTTTTATTAAACGTGTGCTCAGTCCACAAGATTGTGGAAATGAAGGACTTACAGCGACTTTGTTTAAAACTTTTAACACAGTCGGACTATGTTTACGAGCACAAGAGTTCAGCGAGCCACCGAAGGACTGCCCTGCGGATTTACTATTGGTTCTGCAACGTAGGGAGTTGTTAAACTCTGAAATTGTATCCGCCCATCTAAACACAAAATCAGGGAGAAAGACATCAGTCTTTAGTTAAGCAAAGCGTCTAAAGACTGACTTGTGAGTCTAACACCTTGCTAGTACCAGGTTGGACCCCTTTTGGCTTCAGAACTTTCTTAACTCTTTGTAGCATAGATTCAACAAGGTGCTGGAAACATTCCTCAGTGATTTAGGTCCATATTGACATGATAGCATCACACAGTTGCCGCAGATTTTTCAACTGCACATCCATGATGTGAATCTCCCGTTCCACCACATCCCAATGGTGCTCTATTGGACTGAGATCTGGTGACTGTGGAGGCCGTTGGAGTACAGTGAACTCATCGTCATGTTCTAGAAACCAGTTTGAGATGATTTGAGCTTTGTGACATGGTGCGTTATCCTGCTGGAAGTAGCCATCAGAAGATGGGTACACTGTGGTCATAAAGGGATGGACACGGTCAGCAACAATACTCAGGTAGGCTGTGGTGTTTCAACCATGCTCAGTTGGTACTAAGGGACCCAAAGTGTGCCAAGAAAATATCCCCACACCATTACACCACCAGCAGCAGCTTGAACCGCTGATACAAGGCAGGATGGATCCATGCTTTCATGGTGTTTACACTAAATTCTGACCCTACCATCTGAATGTCGCAGCAGAAATCGAGACTCATCAGACCAGGCAACGTTTTTCCAATCTTCTATTATCCAGTTTTAGTTCTGTAACCTCAGTTTCCTGTTGTTAGCCGACAGGAGTGGCACTTGGCGTGGTCTTCTGCTGCTGTAGCCCATCTGCTTCAAGGTTGGACAAGGTGTTGTTGCTTCAGAGATGGTCTTCTGCATACCTTGGTTCTAACGAGTGGTTATTTGAGTTACTATTGCCTTTTTATCATCTTGAATGAGTCTGGTGAGTCACTGGATATTTTCTCGTCTTCAGACCATCCTCTGTAAACCCTAGAGACAGTTGGACGTGAAATTCCCAGGAGATCAGCAGTTTCTGAAATACTCAGACCAGCCCATCTGGCACCAACAACCATGCCACGTTCAAAGTCACTTAAATCACATTTCTTCCCCACTCTGATGCTCAGTTTGAACTTAGGCAGGTCGTCTTGACCTTGTCTACACGTCTAAATGAATTGAGTTGCTGCCATGTCACCAGTGAGTGTATTTCTAAACGGGTTAAGGGACTGTGATCCCACGCTTCTGGCTGCATAAATTAGGCAACATTTCTTTTAAGCATTTGGTGGTATGTTCTTTACACTTTGACCCTTTTCCGAAAATTAGATTTAAGAAATTGCAATATGTCACCTTACTTACGGTGTCACAATATATATAACATATTGAATCATAACCCCTCTATCGATCAAATTCTTGCCAAAACAGAGCCCTAGTACTAGGGGGCCCACATTTAGCTGGGGGGAAATGGGCACCAGTGGTTCAACTTTCAGAATAATCAAGCACAAAAGAAAACCCTTCCAAAACAGTGTCTGTGTTTTAAACAACAGCCAAATCAACTTCTCAGTCACTGATTCATACTCTCATTTCTATGATTTTTGTATCCCTAATTTCCCCTCACTGAGTGCAAATCATTATACCTCAGTCACTGAATAGATCCACACATTCAACTGATTCCACCGCCCTCTGCTGCATGTCACCAGTCCCATTCATAAAAAGTACTACCGTTAACGCGATAAAGGGAGAACAGTATGAAGACATTGATTGTCTTTTGTGCAACACATAATGTTTTGGCTCCTTGTTTGCTAGGCTGGTGATGGAATCCTGCATGTATTGAGTGGAGCCAATTCCCCGTGTTGCCCGAGTGGATCATGGGGTAAGCTCTTAATTACTCTGAGGGACAGTTCAGTGGCATTATGAGCTGCGTAAACACACACACACACACACACACACACACACACACACACACACACACACACACACACACACACACACACACACAAACAAAAAATGAGGACTCACAGAGCTAATAAGATGAAGATGCATCCAGCGCACTCGCCCCTGCATTAGATTATATATTTGACAGCATGCCTCAAATTTTGAGTGACACCAGATACTGTGGCTAGAATCTAAAAATCATATGACTCGTCTTAGAATTTTAAAAAAAATAGAAAATAAACAGTGTTGTTTGTGTGCAGGATTTGAAGAAAGCACTAAAAAGTACCCAAAGGCCAACATCTGCTTAGTACGGAGATAAAATGGATCAAAAGAGAGCATATTCACCTGTGTCATTGCCTGAACAATTCTTGAACATACCCATAAAACTGTATTTATAGAAACCGAATGCATGGAAAGAAGGATCAGTGCTTTCCACAGCTCAGTGAACATGGTGTACAAAAACTGTTTTTTCCTGCTTTGACATCATTATTCATCTCCTGGTTGAAAGTGTGCTCATGTGTACGTCTGTACAGATGTTTGGGAAGAGTCTACGTTTGCAAACCCCAAACACAGTCACTGTTTAATGAGCTGAGTGGACAAAAACATGAACACTGCTTTTTTTTTTACTTTTAAAGAATGTGTCATCTAATTTGTAGTGCATGGTACTGAGCAAACACCTCACAGCTCTACAAACCTCTCAGCTTTTCTTGTGAGATCATTTCATTTCAAAGTGATATTCGCCAAGGCTGGTGTGAATACAATGGCCTTTTCAAGGTGACAACATATGAACCAAGATCCTTGGGGGATTTCAAACTGGTGCTCTCCAGCTTCTTCGCTGGGTCCATTTCCCACCAACACATGTCGATGGCCTTCACTCATCGGTGCCCTCAGAAATCTGCTGCCACCAGGCCTCATGGAACAGCAACAGTGAAATCAATAACATGTTTTTATACCTCGAGAGAGCCGGGGGTGGTACCACATGTTTACTGCATTGCAATGAAAACAAAATCCATCATGCATTGTTTGAACTGCCTTCCCGCTATGTATCTGCTTGTGCTTCCTCTCTGTACTTAAAGAACCAGTGTGTAGGATTTAGGGGGATGTACTGGCAGAAATGGAATATAATACAATAGGTATGTTTTCTTCTGTATACAATCACCTGAAAATAAGAAGCATTGTGTTTTTGTTACCTTAGAATGAGCCATTTATATCTACATAGGGAGCACGTCCTCTTCAACAGAGTCCACAGTGTTTCATGTTTCTACAGTAGCCAAGAATGGACAAACTAAACACTGTCTCTAGATAGGCCCATTTGCATTATGCATCAGCCACCGTAGTTAGAAGCCACATTGTGACGAGAACATGGATTTTACATGAAGTGAGTTATCAGAGAAAAAGGTGAGCAAACTTTAGCAGGAGCTGGTCTAGCAGCCCATTTGCAACGAACTTAACAGCACCAGGGAAACACCGATTTGTACCAGTTTAACTCACCAGGCCCGTCTGGAAGAGAACTCTGCGGATAATTCGGTGCCTGGTAAAAACTTCGTGAACAAGGAACGCTAAGGGAATCCTAACCAGAAGTTCATGCTTAAAACATGGTAAAAGTTCAGCCGGTTGCAATCTGCCCCACCGTTATGACACTAAATCTATACACACTATTCCTTTAAGGTGTTATTTGTTAAGTAAAATGATGATTACATAGAGATGCATACTGTTATACTTGCTGAGATTTGAGTCCCATAATGCACGTGGCGTTAATTCTGCTAATGTTAAGATTTATGGTTACAGTTCAAATAACTAACACTTTACAGATGTTCTCCCAGTTTAGTAATTAATAGAAAATGAGTATGCATCGTGTGAAAGGATTAATTTGCTTAATTACACTGCAGCATACAGTATAAATGAGAAATAGCATAATAGGCCAGGGTGCCAGGGATTACTTTATTGCAGTAATGAGCTCTATTCAGCTAATCCAGTAAGTTGTTTTCTGCATGGAATGTGGTTCATTTTTCATATAACATGCCATTTTACATGTTTTTGCTCTACTAGAATAAAGCAGATTGCTATGCCGTTTTTTGCCACCTACTTGAGTAATTTTGTAATGAAGTGAATAAAATCTGTTTATATTGCAGATATCTTTTAGTTGCACATGTTGCAAGTTGACCTACTGCTCTGTAACACAGGTAGGCAAAGGTCCAACCTCAGTGTCCACATTATGTTCAAAAGCAGAGGTCTTCACTGGTGCACAAATTTGGACTTGATCCGAAAGGCTACAGAGCACAGTCAGACCTGAGCCAAATAGATCCGAGGATAATTATACCTGATCCAAAGTGTGGTCAACCTGAACAGACCCTAATAGAGAGAGGACACCAGCCCTGGCAGCAACATTGACGCACCACCATCTACAAAGAACTGCAGCCAAAAAGGGTAGAGATATGTCATTGTTCCCAGCACGGTATGATCCACTCTCCACTGTGCCCTACTACAAACACCACATTCTCTCCTGTGATAACCACTTCATTGCTCTGTAATTTGAATATAATTTTGATCTGGCCTGAGTGAGACACTGAGAACTGAGTGGATCCTTGCAGACCTCAAGGCTGAACTGCTGAACCTTCACAACATTTAACTGGCGCCACTTAAGTGCTCAGTGTGCGCAAGATGAGTATAAGATGGTGTAAGGTTCTGAAATGGTAATACGGTGAGAATGAGATAGCAATTTGTGACATCAAATGTTAGCAGGGGCGCAGGAATCTCTGTGGCCTGTGAAATCAGGCTCCTTCATGCTCACTTTGAGAGATGGCAGGTTCTTGTCTGCTGTCTGTTCAGTGGGTACAGTAAAGTTGCTGGATCAAATGAAAAGATTTTTGGAAACTGTCAACATCCCATGCCAGGATGAACAAACACACACGGTGCTGGCTAGTGCACTGTTTACATCTCTTCTTTTTCTTTTTGCCAACTGCTTCCATGAATTCGTACAACTTCCTGAAAGTGTGCATAAAGCGATTGAAAAGTCCTCCTGAAGAGACTTCACGCACTTGCCGATTCCACAGTTGGACAGCCCTGAGCCCATCTGGAGTTATCAGGAAGGAGCATCAAAGTGTCTAAGTCTGTGAAGGCGGTTGTTGGGATTAGACTCATCACTCACACTTATTCATACCTGCGGGCCATTTTGGGGATACCCAACTACCTTATACACCTTCAGACTGCGAGACGCAACAAGCGTCCAGTGTTTAAGAAACAAAAATCATCCCTTGAGTAATATCTTGAAAGTAATTCCACTTTATTTCTCATTCTAGATAAAAACAGATTAATTCAGTAATTACATGTACCATTTAACTGTGCATATTGCCCTTCACTGCACAAAGAAAGGAAATTAAGACACTGAGATTTTGCCTATCAGCAGGATGCAGCGCGCTGGAGTGACCCAGTATGAGGTAGTGTGTGATACTCACATTGATGTGACATGCACCCCTACCCTGACTGTGCCCCACTTTAATTCTGCATGGATGCAGACTGATGATGTTCCCTTTTTCTAAAAGTTTGTAAGCGAGCACTGTGAAGGGGTGTGTGTGTGTGTGTGTGTGTGTGTGTGTGTGTGTGTGTGTGTGTGGGCAAAGCCCTGCTTCTGTTCTGAAACATATTTCTAGACCCCGGTGCTCGAGCTGTGGGGGAAGAAGAGAGGGGAGATTGAAATGTAAGGAGCTGCCGCGGTGGCGCCACAGTGATCTGAGGGGTGCCATGGAGACGCCTGTCATGGGGGGGGGAGAAGTCCTGTGATGTTGACGTGTCTCTGTCTGCAAAGGCTGACAATCTGCTAAAGTGAAACTCCTCAGATGAATGCTGTGTGTGTGTATGTGAGCAAACCTATGAATATGTGTATACTCTATGTGCATGAGCGTGTTTGTGTATGAGTTTCGCTCACTGCGTAGGTGTGTGCCTGCTCTTTGTAGGTGTCTACTTTCATTTGAATATATCCAAAGAAGGTGCTGCCTGCAGCACAGTGATAGGTTCAAAGGCAAATCGACCCAATTAGAACCAGAAAATGGTATTCTCATTTAGAACCCATGAGTACAAGCAGATGCAGCCGGAGAATCATAATACAAAAGCACATTATTCTTGTACTGCTCGACTGACAAATAATAAGAAGACTTGCATAACTCTACTTTATCGGCTGTGAGTGAAGCAGTCGAACCGGTTCTCCAAAGGATCTGAATCGATCTTACAGCCTGTCATCCATGGCTGGACTGCGCCCAGAACGACCCAATGCATTGTTTTAATCTTTCTGAAAAATTGAATCAAACAAACTTATCATGAATTGATTCTCTGTGCTTAAGAAGCCTGTGCAAACCAAGTCAGTGCATTTGCCTTGACACCACAAATTCATTCATGTTCTCATTCACATGGCATTAGCAGAAATGTCAACTCAATGTAATTTTCCAGACTGTTTGCCTTGACATTTTAATTAATTTAGCTTTTTTTTGACCAATGCACCTGCAGTTTGGGTACAGATTAGATGGCTTCATTGACACTCTGCTAGTATTTTATGTTGCTTTGAAAAGTCCAAGCAGGGGGCTTGATGGTTCAAACTAGTTTATGAAAGACTGATACCACCACTTGATTTTCCACATAACATGGGCAACTGCTGAAATGGATTTTTCAGTTTTTTTTTGTCTACCTCCTCTAATATTCCTTCATCCCAACCACAACGTCTTGCTCAGAACAGAATCCTTATTCAGTCATTTTCAGCCAAGATTCAGTCCGGCACTACCTGTTCCTGAGTGTTCTCTGAACTCTTGATTTGTGGTTTGATGTACTACTTCCTAACTCCCAGCCAATCTCACCCATATTGCTAAATCAATATGTGCACTGACGAATGCTCAGCCTGACAGATTGTGGGTGACAAAAATCAACTCAAACATTTGCTGGCTGTCCATTTAACAATCCATTTGTATATGGAGGATGAGGTGATGGTGCCGGGCTCGGGGACACTATACCTATTTCAATTACACAAGGACTCTCCAAGGATGAGGTTGAAACAGAGTTCACATCAAGAGATACATAGCCTTCATGTACATGTCTTAGGAATTATGGGAACTGATTTTAATCAGTTAATTTTCTATGGGTTGTGTCTGTGTTAAATTTGTTAAATTAAGCCTCTGGGGGGAAAAGACAATATTTCTGGAGACATATGTTATAGGTGAAGATCCAGGCCAAGACATCCTCTTTCATGCACCGCTTATTTCAGCTAATCTCTATAAACCGATATCTGCATATGAACGCAGATAAACAAACAAACAAAGACCAAAAAAAAAAAAGGATATAAAGCAATTGTTGTCAGACGATAGTGGTGGGATTACAACATTGCATTTTTGCCAATGCATTCAGCCTCAGACTTGACTGGTCAATACTACTCAGACTACAAATGAACTACAAATGGAAACCAGAACAATCTGTTTATAGAGATAAACTACTCTCAAATTTCAACAGTAAACAGTAAATACAATTAATTAGCATACATCTGGCCATGTTAAAGGTAGACTTGCGTAGCCAGACCTATCTCCACAGTGCTGTGTCAGCGCTAGAGAAAGGTCTGGAAGAACATGTTATCATTCTACTATAGTTGAATGAATGCTCTCGCTTGTTTAGGATTCTTTAAACCAATCAGAATTGTCTTGGGCAGCGCTGAGCTCATGATGCAGCCACTGTGCCCTTGCAAAACAGGGAGGAATGCCACAAAAACCAGTAGGTCTGACAGACTTATGTTGACTGTGTGATTAGACTTATAAAAAAGACAAATAAATTGATCATCAGGGCAGCACGGTGGTGTGGTGGTTAGCACTCTCACCTCACAGCAAGAGGGTTGCCGGTTCGATCCCGGGCGTGGGAGCCCTTCTGTGTGGAGTTTGCATGTTCTCCCCGTGTCAGCGTGGGTTCTCTCCAGGCACTCCGGCTTCCTCCCACAGTCCAAAGACATGCAGATTGGGGACTAGGTTAATGTCCGTAGGTGTGACTGTGAGCATGAATGGTTGTCTGTCTCTATGTGTCAGCCCTGCGATAGTCCGGCGACCTGTCCAGGGTGTACCCTGCCTCTCGCCCGATGTCAGCTGGGATAGGCTCCAGCCCCCCCGCGACCCTCAAGAGGATGAAGCGGTTAGAAGATGAATGAAATTGATCATCAGTGCCCTCAAAGTGAAGCTGACTATACTTCAGCTCTGGCGAAGCTCATTAGACTCATGGACACCACAATCAATTTGCAAGCTGTATTTGGATTGCAGAGCATTATTATGACAGTGATGATATCACAGAAGCTTGTGTGAAGTAGAAAGAATCAGAACTATGCTAAAGTCAAAGTTGCTGGCTGCCAGGGAAATAAAAAAGATGTGGCCAATCAACTCCTACTGGCTGTGTCAGAAAATGGATCAACACAGGGCATCAGGGTCCTGCAAGATGGAGTCTGAGCTTTTCCGATGTGTGTTGTTTTTCTGAAGATCTTTACAGCGATTCACATATTGCACTATCCAAATCTTTGTTAAAATTTGCCATGTTCTGCTTGTAAGCTGTTAGTTTGATGGCTATTTCCCATAGCGGAGGGGATTTTGAAAACGGTAACATGCAGATAGTGCAATAGGGGAACAGAATGCCGGACAAAATAGCGGGCCAGGTGAGACTATGTTAAAGATAAACTATGCAGCAATTGTTACTACTGTAAACAGTATCACTATCAAAAGTCGCCAGCCCCATCTTTGTCTGCTTGGCATTTTGCTTTGCTTTATTTATGTGTTTATTAGCGCTGTGTTCATGATTTTCATAACTTCCTCTTTGATGTTTGCTGCTTACAGTCTGGCACCTGGTCACTCTTTTTTTATAAGGTCCCAACGTGATGTATGCGCTGAACTCAGGAATGTCATGAATATCGAAAAATAAGAAGAAAATAAGAAAATGCAGGCAGAGGGCAGGGTCTCTGCAAATAAATACACCACCACACACTGAGAGTGGGTTATAAGTAATGATTGAGAAGGATTGCTTTTGTTTTGAGTCTGTACAGTATATTTTCAGGAATATCCTGCAGAGTATACCTTTAATGCTAATGTTTATACTAAATATCAACTACATTTTCCAAAACCTTTACTTTGATTCAACTTTCAATAGACTGGCTTCTATTTGCTTTTAGGTGACAGCAGTTCTTTCAGAGTTAACTTGTTCGAGAATCCTCATATGTGATGTTGAAGTGTTGTGGGTACGCAAAAGAACAAACTGTGAGTGAGAACGTGTGAGAGTCGGCAGGAGGAGGGAAGTTATTGAGAAACTGTGTGTGCATGTGTTTTGTTTTGTTTTTAAATGTCTGACTCATCCCTATTTACTTGTACCTCTCTGCCAGCATGAGAGCTGTCCTGTGTGACAAGAAGCTGGACATTCTAAAGCAATAGCAGCATACCTCTCCATACTTGTTTTGTCCTTCACTGCAGCATATTGCAACATTCATTCCAGTCCCTGTAGTTGCTGAAAAATAGAACAGCTACTAATGGCGTATTTATGAATGTATGACTGCCTTGATGATTGTAGCACAAGACAGCTTGTGACAGTAAGACTTGACTGCAAGTATCTTGTTTGCGTCAGACATGTAACCTCACTTCCATCCGGCAATGATATAACAAGATAAAAAAAGAGAGAGACATTAATCGCTGAAAGTGCCTCTCTCACTCTCAGTGGCAGCAGAAGTAGCCTCCTTACATGACAGTGCCATCATATAAGTCTTGAGGGAAACCTGCTAAGTCTGGCTCTTTAGGGGGTCTCAATGCAGCCTGGGCAGCTCCTTAGCCGGCAAAAGGAATTAGACACAATAAGTGAGCAGACAAATCTGCCACGAGGAGGCTTGGCTGGCAAAGACAGCCAAATTCTCCAGTGGAGCATGAGCAATTCTCTACATAAGCACATCTTTGTGTCTGGAGGGGCCCCAAACCGAGGTCCAATGTCCTCACAGCCAAGGCAGCCAGCAGCCATGACCCCAAAAATTAGGCTGAAGAAGTGAATAAAAATGGAGAAGATGGAGAAAAAGTCTTGCAAAGAAGTGGGTTGGGAAATAAATGCAGTCTGTATTTTTAGGTCCGTACATCAAACATTAGTTTCTAGGCTGATAGGTGTAGCCCTACTTCTGTAAGCACTTACTGTTAAATTTGCTGAGGCTATTTTGTCTCCACAAAGAAAATTATGTTGGAAAAGGACAACGGTCTCGTAAAATCCTTGAAATGAGCAGTAAGTCAGTTGCTCTTTATTTTACGATCTAGTGGTGACTTAGTATAAGGCTTTGTAAGGTATTTAACATAATAACAACTGTCATTACATAGTGATTACTACATAATTGTGATATATCTTAAAGAACATTAACTGCCTATCTATAATGTAACCATGTATCATTAATAACATAAAGCTAGGTGTTAATGGTGACTTCAGTGGAACAGCATGGTATAGTAAAGGATATTTGCATTTTGGATGGGATTAAAAACAAGACTAAAAGTCAACAGCAGGGATACTAAACTTGCTTTGCCTGGGGGCCACTTTTGCAAAATGACAGGAGACCCGGGGCTAGTTATCATATATATAATAAATGAATTGCCTGTTCTCAACCTTTCTGTGTTTGTTGCCCTTACTCATCTTTGCCAAGAGTAAAATCCAGTTGCAAAAACCCTGCATAGGTCGGGTGTAAGCAGAGGCATTTCTATGGTTTGAGGACACTTGAACACTTAGCTTCGACCTATGTTGGGGGGGTCCAGGGATCCTGCCCTGGCACTGATTTTTTTTTTTTTTTTTCATTGATAAACATACTCTATTTTGATGCTTTTTTATGCACTCTGGCACCTAATTTACATTCAATGGCCAAAAAAATGAATTAATTGATCTTCAATATGAATTAGAAATTGGTTGGTGGGGAACCCAGCACCCTATGGAGGGCCAGATTTGGCCAATGAGCCATAAGTAGAGTATCACTGGTCCACAGTCATACTAGTGGCTCTGTGAGGCTGTACTTAGACACAGTGGTGCTTTGAACTCAATGCTAACATATGTTATCGCTGCCAATGACAGTGCTAACATGGTTAGCACTTATAATGGGGACAGTGGTAGCCATTTTACTTTACCGTGTTATCGTGCTAACATTTGCTAAATAGCACTAAACACTAAACTGACAGAACAGCTGAGGCTGATGGGAATGCCACTAACTCTGCAGGTATTTTAACTTTAACCAAACTTGGTGATGTTGCCGGATAATAACCAAACCATGGCCTTCCAACCAACAGTTGTCAAGATGACTTACGGAAAATCACACGTCAACCTGATCATGACACAAGAGTAAAAGTCAGGGGATCAACAAAGTATTAGGATTCACCCTCTGTGACAGATTTAATGATAATCTAATAATGATAATCTAATATAACAGTTGTTGACATATCAACCTCAAAACCCCTTGGTTATTGGTCTGACGACGATCAGCCTCTGGGGTGCAAAGGCCAATAATTTTGGAGATCTGGGCCGAGGCCTGCTCTTCCATGCGCTGATCATTTCGGCTAACATCTATAAACAGGTATGCATGTGAATGCAGATTTTTCTTTTTAAAAAAACTATTAAAAAGCTTAATTATCATCAGAAAATAGCCTGTGGGTTTTGAGATTACATTTCTGCCGGTGGTTCTGCCTCTTAACAAGGATTGCTCATCTGCTGCTCAAATGTGGTTGGTAGGGCCGTAACGTTACATGTATGTGTGTCGAACCATTTGGTACGCGACTTTCGGTTCGGCACGACCCTGTACCGAATTATTGGGCGCAGGATATTATTTTATTATATTTTGTTTTATTTTAATTCCGTTTTTGCGAGCTGAACCATTTAAAATATCTAGTTCCCCGATGGACATAATTGAGTAACGGACCGAGTCCGACCGTAAATCTCCGCTTTCACTTTGTGCAGCGCATTCTCGCATTTTGACAACATGGCAAGTGAGCCTGACGAACCTGAAGACCCACGAGACCCACCCGCAAACCTTAAGTCCCCGTTTGGGAACACTTTGGTTTCAAGGTAAAATACGAAGATGGAAATAAACAAGCGGGCAAGACAAAAGCAGTGTGCCGACACTGCAGAACAGCAGTCGGGTATGTACTTGGAAACACGTCTAACATGCTAACCCATCTAAAGCGACACCACCCGAGTTTGAACGTTAACCGGCATGACTAGAAAAAGCAATCTGGTGCAAACTACGATATCGTTGTCGTTTAAAAAGAAAGACCATTTCCCTGACCATTCTGATCACGCTAAAGAAATTACCAACGCCATTGGAGTTGAGTAAAATTGTTTAAGCTGCACTTTAGATATAAGCATGTTTTGTTTACTGCACTTTAACAAAGTGGGAAAGCTAAGTAAGTTCCTAGTAAAACTGAATCTGAGCAGGCTTTAAAGCTGACCAGCTGCACTATACTTTTTATTTGAGTAAAACTGTTAAAGCAGAAATGTATATTTATATTTTTCATTCAAAAAATGTGTTAAAAAAACAGCAGGATTTTATTTTTCACTTTTATATTTCTATTTTCATTCAAACAATGTGAAAAAGCAGGATTTTATATATATTTGTTTCATTCAAAAATTGTGTAAAAAGAGTTAACTGCTGTGGTGGTATGTTTTAATAAGGTTACCAATAAGTAAAAGATATTTAATAGTTGTCTATTTTTTTCATTACTGTACCGAAAAAAAAAAACGAACCGTGACTTGTGTACCGAGGTACGTACCGAACCGTGATTTTTGTGTACCGTTACACCCCTAGTGATTGGTCAATACTACGTAGACTACAAACAAAAACTTTTACAGATTCTGCATACATACGCAGATATCTTTTTATAGGGATCATTGAAACATTTAACCAAAAAAACAAAAAGTCTTATGGTCATGCTTGGGGAAAAGTCAGTCACCAAAGTCAGTAGGATTCATCCTCTGAGGTCCATGAATATCAGTCAAAAATTTCACCCCAATCAATTCAAAAGTTGTTGAGATATTACAACCAAAGGGTTGGATTTAGCAATCAACTAACATTGTACATACAGACATACTTCTCACCTGGCTTATAATAAACTGTCAGGTAATGATGCCCTGTTATACACTGAGTAATAGGACACCACTCATTAACATGTGATAAAGCCCTCAAAGTCATAGTCGGATGAAGCACTACTTATGGAGATTAATTCACATGAAAACAAACAACACAAGAGGCATCTGAATGGATAACAACATACTATAGCTCATGTGTGCCATTCCTATCATGTTTCAATCAACTCAGAAATTGGCTGAGCCATTTACACATGATATCTGCAGACACCTTTATGCGCAGTGTTTTTATGGAACCCTTCAGTACTGAAAGTATTTCACACACAAACAGACCCCAACAGAGGACTCATGGAAGCCTGCCAGCATGTCAAAATGCACTTTCACAATGATATCTATGCTAAGTACATGACAGACCTGCATGTTGGTTGGGGCAATGTGTAAGTGAGCAGTCCTGAACTACTCCTGTCACATACTCATCTGCATCTGTCACATTCTAGTTTACAGGCCCCCCGGTCATGTCACACAGACTTGTGAAAACAGTTGTTGAGAGAAAAGCGAGGAGGGAGAAGGAGGGAGAAGGAGGGAACAGGGGCTGGAAGTGAGAAATCAAGCAATGATGAAATGAAAGGAAGTGAGATAAACAAGGGAGGAAAATAAAGAGAGCAGAAAAGTGGAAGCGGGGTAGGAGGGTGGAGAGGAAATGCACAGCGAGTAAAGAAAATCATCAAATCAACTTGACAAGGAGCCTTGATAGCTGTGCCAGACAGCTCCCAATTTAAAGCATCTAAACTTAACTGTAATTTAGACAACCATATCGAAGGATTCATTGTGTTTTTTACTTGCACTCAAGCATGTTAAATCTTTAACAAATTTCAAGATTGTCAGATTTTTTTTTACATGCTCAAGTGAGTTATGTTTTGGGTGTTCCAGGACTAAGATCTGGCTTTTTAGCTTGTGCAAGGTCTGCTCTTTGAATTAAACTTTTTAAATAAATTCTGTGCGTCATACTTAAACAACCAGTTTGTTATAACTTGTCTCCACAGGATAAGCAATGAACTCAAGGATGAGGTGTACTCTGAAATGACGTCAGAGAACGCATTTATCGCTGGAACAAGCTATGTGTGTGCGTCATGATAAAGGGATAAGGACATACTTCACCGACATGACCATGAAGAAATGATTGTTTAAAATAATAAAAACCTACATCAGATGCACTTAACTGGTAGCTCAAATCAGAGAACAGCAAAAACTCTGACATCATATTGACACACCAATTAGAAGAGTCATGTAACACCCCCAGTAATATCACCAGACGTAATTGCAGAGCTAAAATAGAATGATGGCTGGATCAATACAGAAAACCTTAGAGGGAGAGTGTGTGTGTGTGTGTGTGTGTGTGTGTGTGTGTGTGTGTGTGTGTGTGTGTGTGAAAGCAAGGCTGCGCTTCATTGTGCAGAAGTCGATCTGTGGAAAGAAAAAAGGTGGGAGAGAGTGGTGGGAGGAGGGTTCCCAAAGGATACCACCATTTCATAGCACAGCGCCCGGTGGTACCTCCTGGGCTGGAACTAATTGGTGCGAGATTAACTTTCCAGTGGGATATAATGACCCCGAGCGCTCCCACACATCTTTGGATCGGTGACATCGGAAGGGGCCGGTTTCCGCACTGCACGCTGAAAGTGATTATTTGCTCCTGGACTGTCTGGCTACCACTTTAGCTTGATGGGACAAAAATAGCACGCTTCTGAAACCACTGCCGGGCCATGATATCTGTTTATGAGAATGTGGGTTGTCTAAGAGCTAGTGTGTGTGTTGCACCTGCAGCAGCTGCATGGTGGTTAAATCGATAGCAAACAGGATCACAAGAGGAGGGAGATGGTCTGCTCAGAAGTTGCTGCTCACTCATAAACATTTTAGAATAATGAGAGCCATGAATTATATCAGTGAGGTTTTTTTTATTTCATCTGGTACAGCTATAGGAGAATGGTCAGAATAAATGCTTATGGCCTCTAGTTTGTGGAAAGTAGGCAAATGGCATCTCCCAGCAGAGCAAAAAGTTGAGGACAAATTGGTGTTCTTTCATAGCTGCGCACACACTTTCTGATAGTGCTTGCGCTGCATTGTTTTAGGTTACATTAGTCCTCAAAACAGCTGCTTGTTTTTCTCGCGCCCACTCCCAATCTCACCACCCGATCTAGACGCCCTGAGGGCAGCATCGGTCAATTCTTATGTTGAACTATCGGTCGGTGTCGGACAGGCTTGTTGTTGACACGTTGATCCCCGCCACCTTCGATCCAGCCTGTGTTTGATTATTGGATGACAGCTTGTTTTGGCAGGATTAGGACTCCAACCCACAACTTCACCCAGCTGCACTGCTGTTTGTTCTTTGTAAAGTTGGTGTTGATTCACATAGTAGCACAGAGCATTTCACCTTGCTGAAAAAATCAACAGTATTGTTGTTGTAATGGCTTTGCTCTTACGCCATCTTAGAACCTGATTCAAGAGTGACTCATAATGAAATAAAATCACCTATCTGGGGAGCACAATGATCATTAAAAAAGTATTTAACTGCTGGAAAGATGGCCTTTTCATAAAACTAGGCTGTCTAGACAGTAGAAAAATGGACTTTGTTGACCAGAGAAAACAGAGAAAAAGGGCCATGGCATTTGCTGTTGCTCAAGAGGTAGATAACCTACAACTACCAGGATGCACTGCACCGTACTAGACCAATGAACACTTCCAATGTTGGGTGACGCATAGCCTTTTTTCCACAGGTAACAATGTAGGGGCCGGTTGGTTACAAACAATCTTGAAATACAGTTAAATGGTAAGCTAAAATATATTTCTGATTACATTTGAGGTGAGAAATAGGCAATGCTGCAACAGAATCTTGGTTCATATTTAATCAGCACTGCTTAGTTTTACAGCTTGATCTCCATTTTTCCAATCGAGGAAACAGTATGGCATCTGCTTCCTGTTGACAAAGTCTCACTATTACAGCTTAACAGGGCACTAAATACATTTCTGAAGACATCTTGGCCAAAAAAACCAAAAAAAAAACCAGGCTGTTTAGTTTTACCGTTTGATCTGAGATTGGTCTGAGTTTGAGCGAGGTGGGAGGGGTGCACTTCCAGACAGGAGAATGCAGAAGTACACTCAGATCAAGCAACAGCCCTAGAGCCAGTGAAAATTTGCCAGATGATGTGTTGATTTTCACTGGCAAATGTGCAGGTCGAAATGGGCACTGAAACGATGGAGGGAAGTTTACCATTGTTCATTTACACATATTACCCTCATTGTTGTGATACAGAGTTGGTTGAAAATAATCAAAAGTATCCCTTTATTCATGAAGTCAAATTCAATATGGTGGTAACATTCGTCCTTTCTTCAATGGATCTGGGACCTTACTAGGGTTTTTTTTTCCCCCAAACAGCACACACGATCACACACAATCAGTTTAAATTGTATAAATAGACAATTATATTCCAGCTGCTGGAGAATGTATTTGTTTTGAAACAACCCTGCATTAAACAGACTTTAAGACGGGATTTACCTCGCTCCCTCTGCCCTCTTTGGCTGATCGTCTCTCATATCCTCTTTTTCAACATGAACATTAATGGAAACACTTGGAAAAACATGCATAATTGCTGTCCCCCTTTCTGCCATTCTCATCTTTTTCACACCATCACAGCTCCTCTTCAGCATGTTCCCCAGAGGCGAACAATTGTCAGTTTTACCCAAGATGCTCCTGCACATAATAGGCCTTTTGACGGGATGCATAGTGGCTATAGAAAAAAAATCATTCATCCAGGGAAAGGAGCCATCTTCTTCTAACGGTTTGAATTTAAGTCAGATGTCCCAGTTATCACAGCAGACTTGACAAGGTGCAGCTACCGCAACTCATTTCACCTGTCTCCGGCGGGTGTATTGACACATGGAGGGAAGAGGGCATTTTCACGGGTGAGTGGAACACAGTAGTGGAAACCACTCTGCAAGGTAACCAGACTATTTGTGGGTCATATCCCCTTTCAGGATGTGTAGCGTTTCATACCGCTTCACCAGCTCTTCACTATCAGTAAAATTATTGTGTTTGACTTCCAGCGTGACATCCTGTCTTTATTTCAGTAAAACCACCATGTTGAGGATCCGTCAAGAACACTAAACCTGCAGTCAACTGAGGTCAGTGTTGTAAATGAAGAGAAAGAAGGTGATGCTCTTCAGGATGATCCAGAACAAGTTGAAAAGGTTGCGCTTTCTCCAAGGGTCGGCAACATGGACAAAATCTTCTATCACAGTACATGTAGTTCTAGATCATAGTTAAGATCAAACATGATGAAAATTGTACATCACTATTAAAATAATCAAAATTATCAAGGTTATCAGTGTCAAAGTTTTATATTGAAAACGATGAAAAATTAAATTTAGCAACACTATGCACTTTTTAATTGCATACTGTGAAACTCGTTAGGCACCCACTCGGCTGTTTCCCTGGGTGAGACTTATGACAGTATAGTGGTGTTATATCAAAGTCCCTAATAACTTCATGAGAACTGGGCAAAAGGGCCTATGTAAGACATGCTCTAAAATATGTATGTTACAGGGTTCCTACACATTTGGAATTTCAAAATTCCATACTTTTCCATACCCTAATTTCCAGACTTCTCAGTGTTTTTTATTTTTATTTTTTTTTTTTTTTCAGAGAATATGCGACATCTGAGTAAATATATCAGTGTATCATATTTCACATCATATTTAATTATTCTTAATAGGCAATTGTAGCCAAGTGTCTACAGTGGCATGCAAATAAAAACTCAGGTAAGTTCAATGTCTGGGCTGAGGCAAAAAGGTTGGGACTCTGGGTGCAAGCGATGCAGTAATGAGACGTCTGTGTTTTTTCCTTTCATGAGGCTCAGAATCGCCTTCTCCCCCATGCTGGCAATGTCAAATGATTTCACACAAAGCTTGCATCTAGCTCTGTGTGTGAATTGGGAATCCTTGGCCAACCAATATTTATATACTGTATTGTCAAGCCAGCCATCCAAAAACTTGCATCTACCCATTGTGAACCACGTGAAACTCGTCTTCTTGTCAAAGGTGCAGTGTTGGAGTGAAACTTGATACCTGGGGGGCTGGAGGAGGGTCATGGGGCAGCGGACTGGACATACCACTTGTCAATCAGGTAAAAGGGGCGGTATGTTTTCTGAGACGTTTGCTCTCACACAAACTGTGCTTGGCCCAGCATAAACACGATCCGGATTGATTAAATTATTTTTGGAAATACCTAATTTTCTATTTTAGAAAACAGTATTTTAGAACAGTGGTAATAGTCTGGAAATAATAAATATTTTTCCATACTTTATTTTTCATTTTCCATACTTTTTAATACCTGGAAATTGATCAAATTTATTTCCATACTTTTCCATACTTGCGTAGGAACCCTGATCTTACTATATGTTACTATATAATGACGAAAACTCTGTCTGTGGGTGTGTGTGTGTGGGTGTGTCTGTTCCACGTTTTTCTCCTCACTGACTTGGTCAATCCATGTGAAATTTGGCACAGTGGTAGAGGGTCATGGGAGGATGCAAATGAAGCAATATTACATCAATTGGCCAAAGGGGGGCGCTATAGCAACTGATTGAAATTGCAAACTTTGAATGGGCATATATCATGCCCCGTATCTCATAGAGACATGAAACTGTGCACAGAGATGCCTTTCAGCTTGCTACCTGAACTACTAATGTCCAGTTTTAGCCCACTAACTATCCCGCTATTGGCAATGGTACT
The DNA here is from genome assembly GCF_011397635.1 of Epinephelus fuscoguttatus. NCBI lineage: Eukaryota > Metazoa > Chordata > Actinopteri > Perciformes > Serranidae > Epinephelus > Epinephelus fuscoguttatus. The sequence goes on from NC_064774.1 coordinate 22,090,658, forward strand.
ATTGTTCTTTGAATAAAGCAATCGTACTACCAATTCACAGAAACTCTGTATGAATACATTGCTCTCCTTAATGGGTTCAGTTGACTACTTAATCTGCAATTTCCTATGATCTGTATCCCAAACACACACCATGTGAAACTGTACATGGGCAACTGTGCACTCAATGGGTATGGACTAGTTCAGTGTAATTGTACAAAAATAGAACACATTGGTTCAACTGGCTGGATAAAAAATATACAACACTCTAATTAACTCTTAATGCACACTTACACTTAAAAACAAAACAAGTCAAAAAGGTTTTGAAAGTGGCAACAGGAAAAGACTTGTTTAGCCTTTTAATACGTGAGACATATGACATTGGAGCTGCTGAAAACATATGATGTCCATGTTGTATGAAAATCCATGTAAATCAATTGTCACAGGTCAAGTCTGCAATTTTTGTTACTGCTAAATCAACTGAAGCACATCACATTTAATTTAATTTACCCCCAAGTAAGGGAGGCAGTTAACTGTAATTAAACATCAATAGTAATAAATTAAAATCCTATCTCTAACAGATGCCTGTTCACCAAGGTCAAGTCGTGACCGACCCGTGTTCAACCATAGTGTGAGGAGGGTTCCAAAGCCGGGTCAGGTGACTTCCAAATCAACTGCCACTGTATGGGGCATAACACAAGTCTAGCTTCTCCTCAGACCCCATTAACCTCTGTAAAAATTGATAAAAGGCACAGACCACAAGACGACTGTATGTACTGTATCTCTTCAAAGCAATAAAAAGGCCACATGGCAACTAACTTTGTTGAACAAGTATTCTGCTTCAGAGAAGGATTCAACCTGTAATGGGGCTCAGTGGGCTGTATGCATATTTGTTTACATCCATAATTCATGAGTTGTGGTACAGAGGGGAAACTAGTATTTTGTGTTTTCCAAAATTTTCAGGAACACACTAAGATATCCTTTGTTGACACTGATGATATACAATTCAAAAAAACTTATACCATATAATAGTGGCTGATCTTTGGATAACCACAAAAGACTGATCAATACATTTGGGAGCGATAGCAGTTTCAATCTGGAATCACTTTACATCTTGGATTGTCCTTGCAACACGAGACACAGTGGGGGGTTAAAGAAAAGGGTTGTACTCGTGTAAAACTTTACAAACCGGTTTGATATTAAGCCAAACACCGGACCATACTACATCTAATTTTACCACAAGGTGTCACACTTGACACAGCAGCTGCTCCCAAATGGAGCATAATAAAACTCGACTCTGTTTCTACCTCTGCTGCCAGATGAATGGCGGAACAATAAAGCCTCCCCATCTTGTCTTGTCACTCATGAAAAAACATGAACTTTCTAGTAGACAAAAACAACATGGAATTTCATCTCCCTCATGTTTGCCGGCCTGAGCTCAGCAGTAAATTGCGCATGGCCTGTCAGACACTTGTGACTCCGTTGTTCATTAACAAACAGTGTGTTAATCACGTTGTCATATTGCTCATTACTCATGCAATACAAGTTGGATTTAGCACTGTGATGCCATCGGCAACTGATGTAGGTATACTAAAACTTGCTCACCCACCCAATAGCAATACAAACAACTGGTCTGGCTACGACTGTACCCAGAGGCAAGAAGCCAAAACAGCACTTGACTCCAACAGTGCTGCAGGGACTGAGCTGCAGGGACTAACATTACTATGATAGGAACAGAGTGAATCATCTTTTCTTCCTTGCTTTTTATTCCTACATTCTTTCAATTCTTCTTCTTGTGCTGTGATGCCGTCAGCACAGGTTGCTGATGCAGGCTACTTTGTAATGTGCTGGAATGTGTCACAATGACAAATGTTGGATCAGCCACTTGTATGAAATCAAAAACAGTTGAAGCTTGTACAACAGACCGGACCGGCAAAACCAGAAATCAACCCAACTCTATCACAAAAACTGAGTTATTTAAGAACACATCTTAATATGTGTTGATGTAGAACTGATGTACACATGAGGATTGAAAACCTCTGATATCTCAAGGTAACAGGAACCCCTCCATCTTGATCAACACTTTTCAATCCTGCCTTACCGGATTTAGTTCGGAGACAACCTCCCTAACTGAGAAGAAGGGTGAGGCTGCAGACACAGACAGATAAATCTTTAAAAACACCTTCCCCAAGGAGGTGTAAAACTCACTTATGTAATGGGCTGTGGGGTGACGTCAACAAAGGCAAAGTCATTGCGTCAAATTCAAGTTAATCACGCTGAATGAATTACATGTTCAGGTTCTGAAATTCCAAAATAAGTGGAAGACGAGATCTGTGTGTGTGTATGTGTGTGTGAGACTTTGTTGACACACACTATGGGGGAACGAAATACATGCCCGTAGACTTGTGAATAATTCACAAGCTTACCAGGCTGAGGTTGTTAGGCCTTGTTTCGGTAATGCCTCCCAAACCAAAGGAGGGGAAGGAAATATGAAGTATCTGAAGAGTGGAAGAACAGATACTGCACTTCTACACTATCCTATTGTACTGTGCTTTGTTGAGTCAAAGCTGATCAAATAAGGACAGACAAGTAGTTCCACTTTTTATGGAAATGGATTTTGTGGCAGTTTGGTTAATATTACAGATTTTTTTATAACAGTACAGAAAAAGATAGTTTTTCTCAATGACTTCAAATTGGAGGGGCCAATGATAGCTTGTGCACTTCAGCCAGTCTTTCTGATGACAACTTAATGACTGTCGTTAGATTTGGCCACTTTCACAGACCTATTACTGACTTTATTTCAAAAGAAAATGTAACAAAATGTAGACTTTCCCAGCAGGAGATACATTCCTTCGCTCACATCTCTCAATCTCACACAGCGGCTGCTGATTGCTGTTGATTGATTGAGGTTCAGAAAGCTAGGTTTGGTTATGTGCTGCTGTTACATGACTGATGACTCAATCACTCATCACCACTGTCTGGCCATTTTCTTCCACATTCTTGGAATATGTTTCTTAGCTTTAACACACACTAGTTCTTTCAGCCTGTTTCTGCATTTGTTTTCTCATGGCTGCTTCTATCCACCCCCCTATTTAATTCATTCCATTATACTGCATTACATTTAACCTGCATCATGTTTGTTTTTTCATTACCAAAAACAAAATCTCCCTGCTTAATGTAACTCATTATGTATGTCATGGAAAAATGCTAAATTAGATAATTTAGAGATTTCTGCAACTTGAAGCAATGTCCACACTTTTTGCACTGCTAAGCAAATAGGATAATTATTTAGAATTATTTCAAAGTAATTGCTTACTTCAGACAGAAGCTGAAATGTTTAGTTTGTTTTTTTCCCGGTGTGTGTTTGACTCAGAGAACATTAACTATGCAGAGGCACAGAGGAGCAGGAGAGATACAACCTTCGACGTTGATTCTAAAAGTTTTCTGCACAGTTCTGCACAGACATGATGCTACTTATCATATTAAGAAAGAGGGGGTGTTTTTAATGTTAGGCCTACTCTTAGTGATATATTTGGATGGAAAAAATATCAGAAAACACCTCTCACAGTACAAATCAACAGCTCCACGAACTACAGCCTTCAAAGTGATCATAAATTTGACTCAACACCTGTGTTTGCACAAACAACACCAACGATTCAGGCTGTTCATGTACTGTTCATACATATCTATGAAAAGTAATGCACCAGAACAAGAATATATAACTCAGGCAATCACGAGCCAATGTTTTGTGTCCAACCCATGTAATCAGGAAGGCTGCCATCAGTAAAGAAGTAGAGAGGGAAGTAGTATATAGAGTAACATGATGACGCCATTCGAGGGACTCTTTGTTGTTAGATATCATGCAACCACAAACCGTTGTATGTGCATTTTCAAGAAGCAATACACAAACGGATAAGGATATGTTACAGAATTAAGTCCCACGTAGGATAAATTTCCTGAAACCACTATTAATCGTACAATGCCAACACAAAAGAGTTATGGGTGTGCATGACGTACAATGCTAACTGTTGGGTCCTTAAGGTCAAAAGGAGCCAATAAAAGAGGTAACACTGCAACAATAAACCTAATCCTATTTCACATCCAAAGACAGCCAGACAGCTTAAATGCTGACCCAGAGACCAGAAAGGCCAAACAAGCCAGGATTTGATTACCAGCATACAACATTTATCACAAAGCATCAATACTTCCAAACTCACAGACGGGTATCTTTATAAACTGTGTTAGATTTACAATATTTCATGTCTCAAATTTCTCCACATCGCAAAACCCTTAAAATTCTAACTCAGTTGTGACAACAGCAGTCATATGAAGATATTTAGAGTATCTGTATAGAGCTCAATAAATGGCCCTTCTCACTCTGTCCTACCCTCACTGTCCGACCTGAGCAGAGCTAAGCAGACAAACTCTTTGACAAGTGACGACTGCATTATCTTCTTTATTGAGACGTTCCCCTCAAAATGTCGAAAGAATAAAACTGGAGGAAAATAAAAGAGCAGGTTTTTTTGGCACTTGGCTGCGGTGTACCACATATGAATATTACATTTCTGAGTGAGCATATTTGAATACACTACAAAATATATGCAAGAGGAGAACTGCAATATGCATGCAGCCCATACACACATTAGGTATATGGATAAGTGCTGTGTAAGAAACACTATGAAACATAATTGGCTAATTTGCATAAAAAGAACATAACTGCACATAATCACTATAAGAAGTAAACAAAGATTATGTAATTCTAAAAGTTACATATAGCCACCGTGCAGCTATGCTACGAACCTAAAACATCATTAACTGCAATCCGCTAATACATCTGCAAAGCCAAAATCATCATTAATAACGCCTTTCAGACATGTTAATGACTGAAAATACTGACATGATTGAGTCTTCATCCATCTTTCTTTGTTGTTTTATGGAAATCATATCAATATTTTCAGACATGTCAATGACTGAAAATACTGATATGATTTCCATAAAACAACAAAGAAAGATGGATGAAGACTCAGTCATAACAAACCTGACCTTTCTCCCTGTCTACTTTAACTGAACCAAGACAATGTGCAGGACCTTTTGTTATATTTTTCAACTGACAATACTTCACCATGTACTACACATCTCATGCACCTGCTATTGGGCTGCACCTCTCCTCCTACCTTTGGGTATGTATTGCATGGGCCAGAAACATATAGTATATGGGCAATACATATTACACGATCAGAAAGATACAAAAATATATTTGCACTGCATGTGATTTTTGCACACCCACATAAACATCCCGCAATTTTCACAAACACTGACTGGCTACATTTAAAACTTGGCTTGAAAGCCAAGATTTTCAGGGCCCTCTGGTGGCCTAGGAGTTAAGATGCCAACCACAACGAACAATGTCCCCCTTCATGACCAGTATGGGACTTTTGTTTCATGTCGATCATCTATCATTGCAACCAATTATTCAAAACCTTTCACCAATTTTGGGCTGGAAAACCCCAGATTAAAACCCACAGAAAGACAGCTGGGCATCCATTGATTGCAGCTTCTCCATGAAATGGTCAAATATGCACGACTGAATTTACATTAAAATAAGAATTTGCATTGCATTAAACGTGCGCTAGGATGCATTTAACATCATGACTATGATGTTCAAATGTCAGCTGTTTCTCAACAGTTTTGCACTTTGGAAATACACACTGGCATCGTTGCATTTCAAGCTCAGTCCCATGCAGATATTCGCGAGTGGAGTCTTCTGACAGAGTGCTGTCCAGAGTGTGGTTCTATGGCATGAGTGTGGCCTTAAATTAAAGGTTCCTTCTCTAGGTTACTGCCTTGCTACAATACGACAGATTTTATGATGATGCTGAGACCTGAACTTGTGAAATTTTTAATTTATCCTAGCTATTTGGGATACAAACAGGTACTTTCTCATTAACAGTGTTTCTGCTTGTTACTGTTGCTAAAATTGGTCAAATGTGTTGCCATATCAAACTACAAAACCCAAAACCAGTGAAGTTGGCACGTTGTGTAAATCGTAAATAAAAACAGAATACAATGATTTGCAAATCCCTTTCAACCTATATTCAATTGAATACACTGCAAAGACAAGTTACTTAATGTTCGAACAGGTAAACTTTGTAATTTTTTGCAAATATTAGCTCATTTGGAATTTGATGCCTGCAACAAGTTTCAAAAAAGCTGGCACAAGTGGCAAAAAAGACTGAGAAAGTTGAGGAATGCTCATCAAACACTTATTTGGAACATCCCACAGGTGAACGGGCTAATTGGGAACAGGTGGGTGCCATGATTGGGTATAAAAGCAGCTTCCCTGAAATGCTCAGTCATTCACAAACAAGGATGGGGCGAGGGTCACCACTTAGTGAACAAATGCGTGAGCTGATTGTCGAACAGTTTAAGAACAACATTCCTCAACGAGCTATTGCAAGAAATTTAGGGATTTCATCATCTACGGTCCGTAATATCGTCAAAAGGTTCAGAGAATCTGGAGAAATCACTGCACGTGGCGACAAGGCCGAAACCAACATTGAATGCCCGTGACCTTCGATCCCTCAGGCGGTACTGCATCAAAAACTGACATCAGTGTGTAAAGGACATCACCACATGGGCTCAGGAACACTTCAGAAAACCACTGTCAGTAACTACAGTTCGTCGCTACATCTGCAAGTGCAAGTTAAAACTCTACAATGCAAAGCGAAAGCCATTTATCAACAGCAACCAGAAACGCCGCCGGCTTTGCTGGGCCCGAGCTCATCTAAGATGGACTGATGCAAAGTGGAAAAGTGTTCTGTGGTCTGACGAGTCCACATTTCAAATTGTTTTTGGAAACTGTGGACGTCGTGTCCTCCGGACCAAAGAGGAAAAGAACCATCCGGACTGTTATAGGCGCAAAGTTCAAAAGCCAGCATCTGTGATGGTATGGGGTGTATTAGTGCCCAAGGCATGGGCAACTTACACATATGTGAAGGCACCATTAATGCTGAAAGGTACATACAGGTTTTGGAGCAACATATGTTGCCATCCAAGCAATGTCTTTTTCATGGACGCCCCTGCTTATTTCAGCAAGACAATGCCAAGCCACATTCTGCACGTGTTACAACAGCATGGCTCCATAGTAAAAGAGTGCGGGTACTAGACTGGCCTGCCTGTAGTCCAGACCTGTCTCCCATTGAAAATGTGTGGCGCATTATGAAGCGTAAAATACGACAACGGAGACCCCAGACTGTTGAACAACTTAAGCTGTACATCAAGCAAGAATGGGAAAGAGTTCCACCTGAAAAGCTTCAAAAATTGGTCTCCTCAGTTCCCAAACATTTACTGAGTGTCATTAAAAGGAAAGGCGATGGAACACAGTGGTCAAAAAAAGGCCCCTGTGCCAACTTTTTTGCAATGTGTTGCTGCCTTTAAATTCTAAGTTAATGATTATTTGCAAAAAAAAACAATAAAGTTTCTCAGTTTGAACATTAAACATCTTGTCTTTGCAGTGTATTCAATTGAATATAAGTTGAAAAGGATTTGCAAATCATTGTATTCTGTTTTTATCTACGATTTACATAACGTGCCAACTTCACTGGTTTTGGGTTTTGTACAAACATTATTAATCATAAATAAACAAGTTTCAACCATAAATTGTGATCAGGTTTTGGACCTTGTCCATTTTTATGTCGGGATCAGCCACAGACTGACTCGGCAGAGATGACTGCCATCTTGTTTTTACATGGATTAGTGTATTGTGCTCTAACTACCACTAGATGGCACAAAAGTGTCCACGAATGAGGACAACAGGTCTAAGTTGGGAAAAATTAAGTATAAGGTCAAGTAAACCCAAAATGTGATGTTCTCATGTAAGTACTCAGGGTCTCAGGAGGTTATGGATATTCACGACAACCGTGGATGAAGTCGAGACAAGACCAAGTGTCTACTTTCATATGTTCAAACATGAGTTTACGAGTGAAATTTGGCAATTCATATCACTACTGAGCCATTCATGACACAATGGCTGAGCAAATGTTGGAGAACACCTCACACATCTCAGTCTCAATGTGGACACTGGAGACACATAATAATACCAGTTGTTAATGTAATCAGGTTAAATCACGTCTAGATACAATCAGGATACGTGATGAATTTTAATGCAAAGTGTTAAGGGGGTCATTGTGTCCTGCAGCGAGACACTGAATCCCAAATTGCCACTGGCAACCCCTTAAGTGTGAGTGTGTAAATGGGTGAATGAGAGCTAGACTGTAAAAGCATTATGTAAATGAAGTCCATTTAAGGAATTGTCAGATGTATCATTGATTTATTTTAGTTGACTGAGTAATCAAATATTTAACTAATAATTCCAGCATTAACATGTATGTGTTTATGTAAGTGCCTGCTAGAGTCTCCAGAAGCAAAGGTAGAGGGAGTGTGCAGGCTTCCATCTAACTTTATGCTGGCAGGGAGCTGCTGTTAAAAATAGCCACAAGCTGAACACACAAGTTTCCTCCTACCCACCTCACACCAAAACCACACCACGGCACACACCACAGAACTACATACAGTACCTTTGTACAGAAAGAAAGATATATTCCCAACCTGCACTAGTAGTGGTGCAGTATTGCTATGTTTGTCCCTGTGGTGTAGTACACCTGCTGTGTCTGGCTGCATTTTAAGGTTTGCACTGCCTAGTTTGGCACAGATTTAAGACAAATCCACATGCTGCAAGAGGAAAGTATGCAAGTTTACCCCCGGGCCATCAAGTGATTCTGACTAGTCATGAAATAGCCAGATCTTTCTCCTCACTTTGTTGCACTTTATGTCTGAAACTGTCAAAACAGATTTTTTAAAAAAAAAAAAAAGAAGAAGAAGAAGAAAGGGGAAAATCCAAGAAACAGTCTATCTCTATCGAGAGTGGCATTAAAAACAAAGGAGCTGATGGTTGTTAGCGTTTGTGCACGTTAGTTGGAAGAACTTTGACACTCATGCAACAAAAGACAAATGGACGAGAGGAGGGGACCATGTTTTGAGGGCAGCAAAAGGAGGGAGAGAACCAATTTGGGGTGCCAATCTGCCAGTTTAAGAACAGAGGCAGAAATGGCCATCCAACTCCTAAGGAGTTTGAGTCAAATTAGTCTGACAATGTGTCTGGGATTCATTTTACTTCTCTCCCAGTGATAATGATGACTCCCAATCATGCAATAGATAGTTCTGTCCTTGGGCCACTTAGAAGACACTTTCTCAACCTCCCACACATATTTCTATGTGTCAAAGTCTGACCTCTGTATAGTGAGCACCAACCACCGACACATTAGAGTCTGATAGTAAATAGCACTGTTTATCACAGGTGGATATCAAAGACAGTGGAAAAGAGGAACCAAGACATGACATGCACTTCGGTGTGTTTTTGCACAGAACGAGGACTCAATTTCTTACATTTGAGTTGTGCTAGAAAGGGATCTTTTCACACCCAGTAAAAGCCGGAAGGATTATTGCAACCAATAATGTACTTACATTATGAGCGCATGAATATTGTATGAGGACAAACGAGAAAAGACAGAACCTATACTTTAACCAAACTGCCAAAACCATTGGGGAAATCAATACCTATCCTTTGAATCAATGACTGAAGGTCAAAAACAGCAGGTAGGATTTTCTCAGGATTTACTCCTGATTGCATCAAGTCCACAAGGACCAAATGAGCAGCTGGTCAAACTGCCAGAATTTGTGTGCCATATTTCAGACACACATTGACTATTCTCAATTTTGCGCTCATGTAACCAAAGACTGCTTTTTTGAATATCCTAATTCACTAAACACAGATGAAAACCTCAAATTCCACCCAACATACAAATACACAATTGTATACACTGCATATGATATAGTGATTGTCTTAGTACACTTTTTGTCGTATTTGCTGAAACTGTTACCATTTCCTGATAGAAGTACATGGGACAGATAATCTGTGAAAAAATCATGTTCCTCTGCTTCTTTTTAGTGTTTCTAATGGTATATAATGCAGTATTTTCTACAAAATGGGCTACACGTTAAGTTGCAAGCTGATCTACAGCTAATCTACAGCAGGGCAGGTAAAGAAGTTTACCTGTTGGAGGTGAGCTGTTTGCAGAGATGCAGTAAGAGCCTGTTGTCTGCAGCTCTTCATCAACATCTCTCTGTGGCTGTTTCTGCTTTCACTTTCCTCCCTGTGGTATGATTAGACTTGTCTTGTTTGAAGAAAAGCTGCTACCAAAGTTCCATTAATTTGGTGTTAAACATATTTCATTGCCTACAGATTCTCTACAATAAAAGTCCCCCGTTATTTTGTTCTGTATAAACCTTTATTGTGAAGCAGCAAAATAAGGAAATGTTGAGTTTTCGAGCAGCAACTTCACACAACTCCTAATACGGCTGATAGTGAACATGAAACAGTAAAATAAAACGGATATCTAAAGTAAAAACCACATTACAGAGATTCAGTGAGAAGCTTCAAAAGTACAAAGAGACTTTGAAAAACGCTTTTCTCTCTGGTCCCGACAGACAGAGGCGAGTAGAGTCTTGCAACACAGGCTTGTTTGAGTTGGGTTGTTGGGGGTTTGCTGCATTTGGCAAGATGTCACCCCTATCCACTTGAGGGCAAGGGCCCGGCTATTGGACCTTCTCCAGAGAAGGTCTATCTCTGGCGCAGCTCGGTGTTGTACAGCATATCTAAACTGAAAATGGAAATGCAAATCGGCGCAGCATGGCCTCACTCAGCACAGCCAAAAGTGACAACGGAAAAGGCCCACAGCATTGTTTATGTGCTACTGCGATAATTTATTCATCTCACAGACTGATTTAGCAAAACACTTGTAACTTAAAGACTGATGTGGCACTGTAGACTAATCAACAGACAGATTAAACACAGTGGCATTACTGTGTCTCACTTGAAAAACTTGTGAGCAAGTATGGTGGAGCAGAGTCTGAGAGAGGAGAAATGCACACTGATATGCATTATGGAACACAACTTAACCCCATATCGATATAAAAAGCATTGTCTAAATCTAAATCTCGCTTGAAAATATATCAATATATCGTACATTAGAGTTGGGCGGTATCCAAATTTTGTTACCATAAAACCTTTCCTACATTTTCCTGGGGTATACAGTATTATCGTGACTAATTAAACATCACTCAGAAAGTGGGCTCAGAGGGAGTCGCTAAAATGTCGGCTTGTGCCTATACCGTTCAGAAACAGAATAACAAACACTTCAGAGGCCTAAGAATACTGAAAAATAACAACAAAACATGTACAACATTAATAACTTTTATTAACAAATTTTTTAAAAAAAGTGCAAATGCAGCAGTCAGCCAAACAGAATGAAATAACAACAAATTGCCTGTGGGCTACAGTCCACTTCCAAAAAAGTAACAATAAATAACGGCAGTAACAATAATGTGTGCTATACAGCGTATCCTCAGACCACAACGGGTACTGTCTGGTGGTTTATTTTTAGAACCTATCAACATAAATCAAATTAAAAGCACAGCTCTACAGCATCCAGTACCAGGGCTTACCAAATAAGAAAAACAGAACAATAAATAACAAGGCACAACCGAAAATGGGCATATATAATCCTATCCTGAGAACGCAACAGGAGACACTGTTCGTTGGTTTATTTTTAGAGCCTATCTTTAGTTTGAAAAGTTTACCCTCTCCAAGTCCGAACTTTTCTGTCCATCAGAACAGGCTACTCCTCACTGAAAATGACATACAAAAAAAAAGCATAAAGATAACTATAGCAGCATCCTATGCTTCAAAAGTATTCAAGGTTTTTCGCCAGAAAAACCAGCGTGTTTACTTTTTCCAGCGGGAGCAGGGTACGTACTGGATTGACAACTTTGGCCGTGGTGCTAAATATGCACTCTGATGAAGAGCTTGTGGCACAAACGCACAGGAAATTTCGGGCAGCCCTCGACATCAGGGGAAAACGCCTGCCGCCATCACATTTCCACCAGAGGAGGTCTCCGTCTCCCTGAATAACAGGCTCATGACAACAGGCAGTTATCTCTGCTCCTGCTCGCTCCTGTATGGTGCCGACTGGACCTGCCAACGCATCGGCTTTTCTTTGAAGGAGAATGCCCAGAGTCTTCTTCTGTTGGGTGGTTCAGGTTGCGCTTCTCCCTCCTCCACTCTGATGGCCACTGGATCTGCTGCTGCTGCTATTGCTTGCAGAAGTTCTAAAGTTGTGAGGTTTTTTTGCTACCAACTGGCTTGATGAGTGGCTTGCCATCTTTTCTTCTCTTTCTCATGTCCAAGCTGTCACGTGACGTCACATCCGAAAACTTTATTAAATGTCATCTCTCGACAACAGTTAAGGGCAGTTATAAGAGAAACATTATAGCCTACTATTAGTTTTAAATTGTAATAGTATTAAATTGAAAACTCAACCACACATACATAGGTGCTGGACAAGCACTCATTATTTAATTTAAAAAATTATATTTAATATTTTATATATATATATATATATATATATATATATATATATATATATATATATATATATATAATACTGTATTATTGCCCAACCCTACATTTAAGCTGTAAAATGAGAAAGTTTGTGACCCAGCCGCACTTAAAACAGTTGAGCCAAAACAAGGTACAACCCACCAGCCAGGGCAAACTTCCTCATTATACAGCTGTGTTAGTGAGTCCTCAGTGCTGACTGGTTGTTTTTGTTCAGGCGCAGAGGATTCTTGTAAATGCCATTCTATTAGGACCAGTAAAAGAAAGAAGAGGAACATGATTTTTTTTTTTTTTTTTTTTTTCACAGATTTATTTGTCTCAATTACTTCTGTTAAAACAGAGACAGCAATGTCCGTGCTACAATGTCTTATTAATTGTTATCAGCTTAAATATGCCTATATCTCAAATGAGCACATATCAGATCATTTTTTGGACTGGCTAAATTATCTTCCTGGCTCTAAAACAATCCACTCCAATCCAACAAACTACCACCTAAAACTTTGACTGAGACATGGTGAGGAAGAAATACCCAGCAACACAACCCACACAGTCTAAACTGTCATCACCTCGTCAGATGGCTATTAAGCAGATACCCATGTGATGCTCTCAGACACAGAAAATAACAACTGTTTACCTAAGCTGTCGGGAACTTCATCGCGATGGCACAGGAGAGGGTAAAATGATTCATCCACTGCTCCACTTGAGAAAATTGCATCTTTGTTACCGTCACAAAAAATGTGTTTGGTTTTATGTCCAAGGTAATAACAAGTATGGGCGACACAAGGAAGCATAGAGTGTATTATCTGAACAACTGGCCTGTTAACATAACCAAATCTCAGTGGCTGAGGTGGAACTCAATAATGTGGAGACAAGTATTCCAGTGACATGAACTTTTGTAACATGAATAACAAAATGCATAGGTTCGTGACTACATTTCACTGCATACTTCCTGCAGTGGCCACTTATCATTCTGCTTTACTTATGAATCCAGTACAAGTTCACCCATACCCATGGTCCAGTTTTCACCATGTAACCTGATACTGAGGTCAAGTGGTCTCTTCAATGCACAGTGAGTGTGCTGCTCTTGTGCAAACAGTGGTATAGTTTGGTTTAAGTACCTGGTGTGTGTGTGTGTGTGTGTGTGTGTGTGTGTGTGTGTGTGTGTGTGTGTGTGTGTGTGAGAGAGAGAGAGACAGAGAGAAAGAAATGGAGATGGCAGAGGAGATATAGCAATGTTTTACCACTCTGCTGTTCTTAGCTCTCTTTCAGACACTCCTCTGCTCCCCCTTCACGCACACACACCATACATCAAACCATGCATTTATGCCAAGCAATTGAATTCTTATTGGATATAAATCTGGGCAGTGACAAATGAGGCCCCTGTCTGCGTCTTCGCCTTATAAACTGACATGCATCTCTCATGACTGATACCTTTAATTAGCACAGCAGTCTGAGAGATCCATGGCTCTCTGTCTTTCACCTCTAGAGCCGAGACACACTTACTGAGCGGAGTCGCAGATAAGAACCATTTTGTTGCCAAGTTAACTGTAGCTGCAAGGCACTTTCAGACCTTCTTTTTAAAGCAAATTATGAAAAGTTTAAGGTCGAGCTATCTTAAAAGTGGAACACATGCATTGAAATATCCTTGCGTTTGAGAACATGAATATATTTGTATTCACTTCCTACTGATTAAATGAAAATATTAGAAATATCTGGGGGAAAAAATAGATAAATCAACATTACCAAGACTGTTAACTCAACAGGCTGAATGTACGGCTTCACCAATTTTGAGCAATTGCGAAATGCTATGACAGTGGATCTGTGTATTTGTGGTGTTACTTCTGTCTGAAAAAACTTTGATAAGCATTTTTAATTTCATTTTCATTCATTTTGCATTTTTTTACTGTCTGGCATTTTATGGACCAAATGATAAGTCAAATATAGACAATAATAGGCAGATTAAGAAATAAAAATCATATAAATAACTGTCAGGTGCAACCCTTAACAATAGGCTTTTTGATATTTCACAGCTTGAAAAGCATAGGTGTAAAATAATCAACTTAGTGATGGCTGAATTCCATGTAGCTGCTTCAGTTTCAGGATCCTGGTATTGTGCATTCTGGCACAGGCAGCAGATTTGGAGATTCTTTCCTAAATTACTGCAGGCTTTGGATACGCTTGTGCTGTCATGGTTGACACATCTCTTAAATGTTGCATGGATTTGAGGAACAGTGCCCATGGATTGACAAACTTCATTGGACTTTGACCTCATGTGCAGTGAAGAAGCCTTTGGAGGCTAAGGGAGGGGGCACATCACACCGAGGCTTTTCAGCAATCGGTGCCATCAACAGTGAAAATAATTAAAAGGTTAAAGGTGGACTTTAAAGCATCTCTCAACCCAACAGACATGCCCACTAAACAGGAAGCGGAGCTGGAAGATTTGGAGGGTTTTCAGTCCATCTCTGTGGTTCAGGTCACTGGGGTAGTTGGTAAGCTCCTCTGGGCCAAGGCAGCAGATTTGGAGATTCTTTCCTAAATTACTGCAGGCTTTGATAATTGACAAACTTCATTGGACTTTGACCTCATGTGCAGTAGAGCAGTTTGCAGCAGTGAGTCAGGATGTAAATCTTGGTTGATTTCCCAATCCAGATGAAAACTGAGAGATGATTCCTTCTCCAGTTTGCTGGTGATCCAGATGTGACCTTATGGGAGGTCACCCTGATGTAGACCACCAACAGCTGCAACGCTGCAAGTCAAAGGGACATATGGGCTGCTCTATTTGTCCTGTTGCCACCCTGACTGGGACAAGATAAAAATATTTGTTCCTGCTTGTGTACAAAGGTCCCATACAATCATTACTTCCTTTATGTGATGTAATTCCTGTTGAAACAGGTTGTTGGCTTCAAACAGGGCTGAGAGGAATCAATCCAAAGTGTAAACCATTGGGCTATGAGCTTGGAGAGGATTTGGGAGTTTTGGCCTGGATGGGCAAAAAGGTGGGATTGTTCAAACATCTGTGATGACTCTGCTGGTTGAACTTCTTAGTGACACTCTCTACTGCAGCATGTGGTCATTATTGTATTACAAGAAGACATTTTTTCATATTTTTCAAATCTCCTTTTCATAGTTAAATGAAGATATATTCGTAATTCTAGTGTTAGGATATCAAAAGAAAGTAATTGCTCATCTTTTAACTTATGGTGCGTCAACAATTTATGCATTCAAAAAACATCACTGTCAAAGAATACATGGCACATTTGATTGATCACAGTAATTAGAAAAAAGGAAGGTGAGCGCATTTGCCACCCAGGAGGGCCATAATGATTGAACAAAACAAAAATTCCAGGCACTTTATCTGTCCTTTTAGTACAGGGCCACATCTGATTTTCTTGAGAAATAATCATTAAGCACTGCTCTCTCTTTCTATTATATTCCTTTCATCTCAAGGGTGTGTCAATTGTATGCATGACTTTTAGAACTTATACTTTGATGCACAGCACACGTCTGGTGTGACAGTTTAGTATTATGAGCAAGGCAGGAAGATTTATTAGAACCTGAAAAAGGATCATGGTTTCACAAATCTATTCACACCACCATTGCAATTATTGTATTTTGTATTCAAAAGAGTTTCCAGGGTCATGTGGGAGAGCTTTGCTTGCTTTAATGTATTTCCTACCATTAAAACATAATAACCACTATGTATCAAGAAGATGGACAGAGAGCGATGCATAACCGTTCATGGCCAAGTCATAGCAATGAAGTCGGCTACAATTAAAGCCATGTTCACATTGCCAAACTGTCAGGAACTACAAAACATAGCTGTGACATTTATGAGTCCAAAAAGGGATATGAAAACATTTGAATCCATGAATTACATTAAGATGGAAAAATCGCCAACTTGGAGATGTATTTTACCAAAAATTAATTTTGTCTTTTTTCACCATTCCTCTGATAGTGGAATGTGGCTAGTTTATCAAAATGGGGAACCATGTGCAGGTTGCTGGTAATGCCAGAGACAATATTTGCAAACATCCACTGGAGGCAGTAATTTCATTAATACTTATTCTACCTTCAGCTCAAGTAAACAGAGGATTGAGTGTGGGAGAGCCACATTTACAGTTTTCCTAAATACACCCTTGTTTCAGCAATGTAAAATGTGAGCCAGACAGAAGCCCTTTGGATTGTGGCAGAGGAGAGTCAGGGTAAAGCAGAGAGAGACAGAACCTTTAGAATCTCTTCCTCTCTCTGACTATCCCTCCCTAATCGGCATCGCTCTTCCTTCCTGCCTCCCCTCCCTTTCCCACCTCCCACTTTCTCAAATGCGCAGGGATATACAACCAAGCGCCGATGCTCCTCTCATTTACGCAGGCCTTCACAGGGCCAATCGCAGCCTGACATTTTGTCTCACAGTTCACTGCGTACTATTCCCAAAGGGATCTATTAAGTTATGGTACTCAGTGAGCCAGGGAAAAGGAGAGCCAAGCTTCCGAGTGGATTAGTTAATCAATAATATGGGGAAGCATTAAAATAGATGCATTCATACATTGATATAGAACAGGGCGGGGAGCCGTCTGGCTTTCACAAGTCCCAGAGGTATTGATCACCCCAAATGGTGGGTGGACAGTTTTTCCTGGGTAATTGTCAGTGGGCTTTGGTATTTACGCAAATCAGAATCTAAAAACAAGCATTTGTCTATGCGCCCCTCAAATTCATGTGCACCTCTAAAAATGCCAAAAGAACATTAATGATGTTTAAAAAAAATAACCTATTATTGTTACAGTTCTTTTCTATGGTTATTTTCAATCTGACTGCATGGCCTCTGAGGGCGCAATGGCCCTGGGGCGATCTTTTCTTTTGTCATCATGCAAATGATACTATTCTTTAATTCACAGGGGAGCAAAAAAGGCACTAAGCTCATTATCATGCAACTTTGCTACATAACTGCACCACTGAACTCCTTTTACCATGGCTAACATCTAACTGAACTTATCCTGCTCACCTCGTTCCTGGGCGAGATACTCCAGTCCCTGAAAACCCCCCAAGGGATGCTAAACAGCAGCTCGATTGGGACTTACAAAGAAAGCTATACGGATGATAAAAGGATGTGTAACGCAAGCAAGTAGCAATGGTAATCTTGAGCCGGGGGCATTTTATGTTATGCAATTATATTTCATTGCCAAGTGGACAAAAGGGCCTGATCTGGGAGTTGTTGAAAATGGAGGAATAAAACATTACGAGGTTGTGGGTGATATCAGGATAGATACGGATTGTACTGTGTATAAAGGCTAATAAAAGCATTTGAGGATGCTTTTAAATAGGCCTTCACAAACCATCTTTAAATGATCTCAGATTTATGTCTCTTCACCAATATATGATGCATTGTTAGAGAGAACAGGAGTTGCTCATCTTTATATTCCCATATCTATCTGGATACGACAATAACCAATGTAATGAAATGAAAAATGTAGCCATGGACTGTTTGTATCTCAAATAGAAATTTCAATATTTTTTTTTGAAATTAATCAAAAAGCAGAAAATAATTTGAAAAAGAATGAAAGATCATGTTGCATATAACAATATCAAAACAGTAATACTGGCCTTACATTTGCAAGTGGGATGGAATAAATGCTACCTAAACATTTTACATGTTCTCCATATCAACTTTATAAGGTGATAATATTTCAATGTTGCAGCTTGTGGTGCAGCCCCTTAACTGGACCCAAAAAAACCACTATAGGTTTAAGACAAGGGTGTAAATCACAAGTTTCATCATGATACAATATTCTGTCCTTCTTTTGTCTCTCTGATATTACGAAGTCTGCAACGATAACATTTTTAATTCAATTCAATTCTGGGGGCCTGTGATTGATACGAGAAGACATCAGGAACCATTATCTGCCCGGTACTTGGCCACTAACAATGTATGTGTCAGTATTTCCATCCAAGTGCACCTCCTTCCTAAACATTCAGGGAATTGTAAAATAAAGGCATATCTTAAAGATGATTTGTATCGGTGAGGAAAAAAAAAGGTAATGCTGCACTGGGTCAAGAAACTAGGTGTTGGTGATGATAAAAACACAGGTGTTCTTCAAGAATAGGGCAAGTAGTTAAATAAGAAAAAAAGAAAATGGCTGTCCAGCTGATG
This sequence comes from Epinephelus fuscoguttatus, assembly GCF_011397635.1. Classification (NCBI taxonomy): domain Eukaryota; kingdom Metazoa; phylum Chordata; class Actinopteri; order Perciformes; family Serranidae; genus Epinephelus; species Epinephelus fuscoguttatus. Next base: position 22,109,293 of record NC_064774.1, read on the forward strand.
TAACATAGAAATGCACTGTGTTGGTTGACAGTCTGAAAAGCATCCAGGGATTGTAAATAGTGTGGATGGACTACAACCTCTTTTCTAAAGTGAAAATAGTCATAAAGGGTGACTCTCAGTGATACTTGTCCAGAGAGATGGTAACAACCATAAAAATAAAGGGAAAATACTGGGGGAAAGGTATGCTTTCAAAGACTCAAAAGGAATCACCCTCAATAATATCTCCACAGCCATATTGACAACAATATAGAATACTGAGAGGTGGTTGTGTAAAAATACTCATAAGAAATCACTCTCAATAACACTTGTCAAAAGTTGTGTCAACAACAATAGTCAGTTCAGATCAATGTATAATTACACCCCTAGTTTAAGATCGTCACGGGCAGCTGAGGTCCTGATCAAGCATGCTGTAAGTGTATTTAAATTGAGGCATATATCTAACTCTTTAATGCTACACCACATCAAAGACATATGCAAGTGAAGCATACACTGAGTAAAAAGAGCAAGGAGAGCAGACACCCAAAGGAAGGGTAAGTCTACTAGCCATTAGACTGTTAAGAAGTATTTCAGTATTTAACCAAATGTAGACATGATGTCACAACCAGATATTTCAAATATATCTAAAAATAGATCTTGATAGCAGAGAATGTGTCATTTATCAAAAACATCAACCATAAATGTCAGGTTTTTGGTGTTGGCCTTTCAGAATCAAAGAGAGAGGGTCATCAGTTTGCATCACCATTCAACAATCATACCGGGGGAAAAAGGCAGAGACACAATTTTCTTCACTGAAAGTGACTGCAGTAAAATGCAGTACAGTCGCAGCTTGGGTCTTTATCTGTTGTTTGTCGCACATGAAATACAGTGCCCTTTGTGATGTGCTTATTTTTTGGCACTTTGATCAACTGGGCACAGCACAACAGCACATTCTTCCCATCACTTTTCTTGACTGGAATATGGACTTCCCACCTGTATGTACACAGTGCAGAAAGCCACAGTATCCAAAGACTTCTGTCCATATCAGACACATCTGGACCTCAGGATTTACATTCAGTGTAAGCCTGCAGCAACTGGAGATACTTTGATCGCAATCTAAAATGGTTTCAGTTAGAGCAGCTATAACAAAAGAACACTTCCTCATGCCCAACTTCTCAAATGTGGCAGATTGATCAGTAGCCCTATGCTTCAAACTATGATGTTTTAGGTATCCCTCTGGTGTTTGTTTTGGATGTGTCAGTGTCCATGTCAGCTTGTGCTCATTATGTGCATTGTGTCTTTTTAAAGTAAATTTCCATTTTCACAGCAAACAGGTGTAGTAAAACGACTTCAAATCATGATTTGGCTTAAAATGAGTACATTTGTTACAAGTGGCTGGAATCTCCAAGCATATCATGATTCAATTTGACCAAGATTCAGAGGGCATTTATTCAATTTCTAAATTGATTATCGATAAATCACAATGCATTTCGATTCATAAAAATTTTGGATTCCTATACATGATTTATTTAGGGAATGCTGGTTGGACTGTAGCCATCTGCGGTTACACCCCACACACACATTGTCGGATATATATGCAAACGTTGTGTCCAGTGTTTGCATACCGTTATATTTTACTGGAAATTGTCTGCAGTTCATGTACTGGTAATATTAAATTGTCCATTGCCCTTTTATTTTAAAAAGTTAACTGCAATAATTAATGAATTTTAAAGCAACTTACAGTTTCCTGCCTGTATGAGAATAACAAAATGACGGGGAGGCTGAGCGCTCCACTATGTTGTTTTAACTTCTGCAGCAGTAGAGAGCAGCCTTACCACTGCACATTAGCTCCTGGAAAACCAAAGATGCTAAGCAGGCTGGGGAGAGGGTATTTGCGATGAAACAGACTAAGGAGAGAGTTATTTTCATCACCACAGAGTTGGTTTAAGTTGTTCAATGCAGCAATGTGGGTTGATCAGCTGCTGATTGCTGCTCCACTCCGTTAACATTGGTCTCTGGGTGGGGGCATAGAAATGATTTACAATATACTTCACTTTCGCCTCGCAAATGTAACTATTTAAACATTAAATTAAAACAAACTTGCAAATGCTGCCATTTGTGAAAAGGAATTAAAAGTTAACTCTAGCATGTCCACGCTGTAGAATGTCGGGGTGCTGCAATAACCTCGCAGTTGAGGGCCACCTAATGCGTTCTGGCAGCATCTCATTATTAATTAAGGTTTAGATAACTGATTATTGACATTTGTGAAGCAATGTTGAATCGCCCATATCCACATCACAATGCATCTAAGAATGGGTTATTTCCCAACCCCTATTTGTGACATAACCTACAGATGTGATGTATGGCAAGTGACATTAGCTACATGTTAGAAAAAACTCAACCTTGAATTTGGTTTCACACGGCACACCAGCCTAGTCTCCTGGGTAAAAGTCCTGTGTTTGTTTGACCCATCCACCACCTCTTCCTCCTGCCCCACTTAGACTTTGTGGTTCTTTCTCCTATGTCATTGCGATGGATAGGTTTATATTGGAGTTAGCTGAAAGCCCGCTGCATCTTCTACAGACCTTAAAGGGCACCTTGTGTGTTGGAATCAGACGCAGATGGCCATTGATCAAGCTGTCGTACTTGACACCCTGGGAATGAGGACGGGTGGACCAAGAGCACAAAGCAAGCTATGCTATGCACTTACACTGATCATATTCAACAGTATACTGGTAACCACAGATTGATCTTTGCTTTAAAATCCCCATTTGTCAACAATGCTTTGACGACTTCCTGTAAAAAAAAAAAAAAAAAAAATACTGGATGCTTCCTCACTCTTGCTTTACCCCTATTTGTCAATTCTGTCACTTCTTCATCATCTTCTTCTCTCTCCACACTCCGACTTTCTGTCTCCCCTTCTCTGTCTCATTCTAAAGCCCCTTGGAATCATCATTATGCACACTCAACCATATCATCTACAAATATTTGTATGCTAATGCCTGCTTTCGTATGCTGCTCTAATTAAGGCTGGTAGTGTGACATAGGCTAGCTAACAACCCAGAGAGTGTACTCAGTGGGGAAAGAAATGAGTAAAACAATCCATAAACACTGCTGCTTGGCGTGGAAATGTTCTAACCTTTTCCCCATGGACTGCAAGCTTGTGTAAAACAAAGACCTGCCTGATTGGCTGAAGTGCCTTAAGCTGACCTCCCGATGGGATAACAGGTAAGTTAATTAGTCATGCATCAGCATCTCCATGGCCGGACTTGGTCTTAGGTTGGACGAGAAATTTAGCAACATTTCCCCTTTGCACTGTGGTGTAAGTTTGTTGTGTGGTGCAGGATGGTTAAAGCCTTTGGGAGCAGGCCTAAGCTACGACCTGATGTTTGTACATTATAACCAAGTGTGCCAGCTTCCTGCTTGTATTATTTTCAGACTGAACCCAGAGGAAATGACTCAAACTTTGTTACTGTCAAAATTCCCTTCATTTATCCTCTCAAAAAGTATGGTTTTCCATCAGGCCCTTAGGCTATTGTATTTTTATTTACTTTTTCATTTGTGATAAAATATCCATGCTATTCACCAAAGGCCTACTGGCCTCAAGTTTAGATGAAATTAGAAATCTATAATTCAGTTCACACTTCAGAAAGTGTGCCCAGCAGAGTAAATGTTTGGTGAGAGAAAGGGAAACACACACACATACACATACACACAGAGATGGAGAGAGCAAGTAAGGGATAGAGTAGAAGGGGACAAAAAAAAGGGAGATTTAATTTCCTATGCCTCAGCCGATCACACTGCTCATGGCACAGTAAAGTCTCTGGAACAAAACACAACCTTGAATAATGAACTATATGTGCATAACGATATATTCCTTTTTCATTTTGGTATTCATATGAAAAAGGCAAGTGGGTTGCAAATAAAAAAAAACAAAAAACTAAACTCTAAACAACAAGCAAGAGTAAACTCTTAGCATCAACAGTTTTGACAAGTCATGGAGCCTAGAGAAGAGTTCAATGCTTGATCTTCTGACATGATATTTGACACATTTCTCTGATATAATTGCTTATAGAGGAAACTGTATGAGACCTTCCACATCAACCAACTTTTTTTCCTCAAGCCTCTGTCAGTTGATATAGTCACTTCAAAGATCCAACTTAGTGGGATGTTATTGAATTTTTGACGGGGGTGGAGGGCGGGCTGGAAAAGATATTGCTCAAGAGTTTTTCACCAACACTCAGACCAATATCATCAGATATTAAACATGGGGAGAAATCACTCCTTTTGAAGAGCAGGAGAGAAAGAATGAACAAAGGCAGGAAAACACAAGATCTATTACCTCCAATGTTGACAGAAAATATATATACCAAAAAACGGCTTGGGGCGTGAGGCATTTAAACCAGATTCACACAAACACTATACCTTTTCATTCCATGCAGCGGGTTTTTTTGAGCTTTGTAGAGTTTAGTGCACTAGCAGATGCTTCGTTGCCTGACACAAGTAAATAGAGGCTCTGTTTTCATGAGGAATGTCAGATAATAAATATTATTCTTGAGTGGTCAATCTTGAGATCTGGTGATACTTGGTCGGGGCTCAGTGGTGCGAGTAGCATGAGAGGAAGGTTATAGGGAATCAATGTCAATATCAGTCATAGGGTGTTTCTGAGGTCTGACCTTGAGCAGACATTTGCAGGGGCTTGTGCTGAGAGAATATAGGTGTTACCCACTGTAGAGGAGTAACTGTGCGTCTCTAAAATTGAAGGCCAGACATGTGTAAACACGTAAGATTAGTTTCCTTAGGGTTAACTCACTATTGCGCTGATCGAGTGACAGTGACGCATGGTGCTGTATTTCACTCATGAACAAGGTTTATATTCACTTTATTACATGGCTTTGCCTACAGCTGATGCCACAGTTTAATGTGAAACCACTTCTGGAATATCACTGAGTAATAACCTTTATCCCAGTAATATCTGTCATGTATCATTTCAAACGTCTCTGGTTATTTCGACAGGGAACATGAAGGGATCTTTTTCACTCCCTTGTCATGTGTGAGACAGATGAATCTTTTTCTCCCATCATGCTCTGATTCAAGACAAAGCAGAAAACACAAAGAGATGCGCTGGGGTGGAGCGTTTCTTTACAACGGCGGGGAAATTCATTCAAGTCTGCTAACATGAAGTGTTGAAAAAACAAAGCAGGGAAATTAAGACATCACTGTGTGAAATGCGTGCCGGTTTTCTAATACTACACTGTAGTACAATTACAAGTTGGCTTAAATCAGCTATATTCAATGAAATTAGCAGTTGCTTGTCATGTATCCAACTAATTCTTTAAAAGCAATATATTTATGTATTTTGCATCACAATTTATGACCTTTTCATTGCATATATAAATCTGGAATTCCCTAGCCCACTCATGCCATTCTTGGCAATATCTATCACCACAAGATTCATCAGATTAATGTTAACGTTGCTTCAATTTCTTGGTTGTCACCAGAGGTCAATGAAAGTCAAATAAATTACAGAATGCCCCTTTAAATACCTTACAAAGCTACCTCAATTGTCACTCAGTAACCTCCTCTGTGACAATAGACACAATTTTAGTAACTTAATCCATTTTAAGATATGTTTTGTTTTCTTGATTCACATATAAGACAATGGGATTTATTTTCATTTTTTTTTACCATTAACACTTCACAATCAAAAACAAAGACCAGATTCCCACAAAGACTGGATTTTATTGGGTTTTCTATCATGACTTGGGTTTTCTATTATGACTAACCTTGTATTACTCAAGTAAATCCTCGCATTGCCCATAAGCCAGACACTAAGCAGTGTAAAGTCTTTTCTATCAAACAATTGAACAGCAGCACTGCCCATTTATGGCCTAAACCCACCATTGTTGAAAAATGACATTGGTGTGAAACTGATTTCACCTCACTGATCAATGCAAATGTTAAATACATCTAAAGTTTGATACTTGCATCAGTTCTGGCTGATTTTAATATTCAGAAATACTAACATGCAATTCATGTTTTAGGTAATCTTTATCATTTTTGTATTTGGAATCAAAATATTCTCATGTCTGTATACAAAAAAGAAAAGAAAGATGGACAAACATAATGCTCGCATGCTTTCCCATGGCGCATCTAAATCAATCATTCATCACTGACTGACTGACTGCAATCTCATCTTCTCAGACACTGAGTTGACATCTAAAATCAACTAATTAAAAAAAACACTGTTCCTGGAATCCATTCTATATTTTCAAATGGTTTGTGGAAGAACTCTTGAATTATTCAGTCTTAAAACTGTGCATTTTATTGATATACAGATTCAGTGATGTATTGCGTTTCACTGTCTTTCCTTTGAATTGATCTGTTCCCTCCAATGGGCATTATCAGCACATTGTACAAGTCTTTCACAGGATTTGATGATACCCCCCATCAACACACTGCCAGGAAATACTGTCTGTAAAAAGATCATATCTAAACAATATATTTTGTTTAAAAGGTTTTGTATCTTGACTATGATATATTGACCAAAAAAGGCTACTTTGGCAACTTTAAACTTGACATCTTCAGCTTGGTAATTAGGAGTTTTTTGGGATCCAAATGCACAACTAAACTGGCCAAGCACAATTATCTCCATGTAACTGTAAGGTGCCACACAGTGAGGCGAGGAGCCACCTCAGTGTGCCTTGTAGGCCATCTGCCATGGCCACACCTGAGAGCCACATCTGACAGGCAATTAATAAAAGAGTCTCTGGCTGTGGTGGCCAACCTCTGTGGCATATGCCGCTCTGATGACACTCGTTTGTCTGGCATCTTCTTTAACTGGACTGAACAGAAACTAATTATCTCTCCCGTTCTCATTCCCTGGGTGTCAAATGTGGCAGTTTGGTCTGCAGCCATCAGCATGTAATTTCGACGTACAAGGCACCCTTTAGCATCTGTATGAGATGCACTGGGTTTTCAACTAACAATGTACACCTATCCACAGCAAGGACAGAGTATAACAAGGGAGAAAGTCTGACTAGGGTGGGGGAGAGAGAGGTGGTGGATGGGTCAAACAAACACAGGATTTTGCCTTTACACTGTTAACATCACATAACAAACCTCACATATGTCTCATTGCTTACTTACTTAATTTACTTAGTAAGTAAAGTAACGTAACAAACAATCTTATCTTATGGCAACCACAATCTTTTTTCGAAACCTCACCAAGTAGTTTTGTTGCCTAGACCTAAAGTAGTTTTGGTGATTAAACCTATTCATAAGTTTTTTTTTGAAAAGACACTATGCAAGCAACGAGTTGAAATTGACACGCCGTTCCTAAATGTCCAAAACTGAGGCTAGATGGGTACCTAGAGCACCACAGTGTCAAGCGTAGGACAACCAATCAAGCTGGATGGAGAATTCTTTCCACTATATTACAAATGCATTCTGTTCCGCTATTATTTAAATTTATTTGTCGACTCCTATGGTCGTATTTTGCTTGATCTACGCTACACTGCCTCCATGCACAATTACGAAATTAAATGAACGCAGAGTACGGACAGAAGGCTCAGTCAATCTCCGTCTCCATATCTCACGCTTATCATAAAAGAGCCATTATGAGTGAGAACATGCTGCATTCTAACACCCTTGTGAGTTTGTTAACTTCGTAGCTCTTCATGCTTAGAAGCAGAAGTTTTTAGCAACTGTTTAACAGGACAGCAGACCCGTTTTTGTTGGGTTATGCTTATGTTATATATTTAATTAGTATGCTCTAGACTGCAACTACAGCTACATCAGCTACAAAAGTAGAAAGGATTTTTTGGGTTGATCATCCAACAAGTTAGCACAATGCTTACATGTCTTTCTCCCTGATTTTGTGTTTAGATGGGTGGATACAATTTCAGAGTTTAAAAAAACTCCCTATGTTGCAGAACCAATAGTAAATCCGCAGGGCGGTCCTTTGGTGGCTCGCTGAACTCTTGTGCTCGTAAACATAGTCCGACTGCGTTAAAAGTTTTAAACAAAGTCGCTGTAAGTCCTTCATTTCCACAATCTTGTGGACTGAGCACACGTTTGATAAAATGGAGGTAAATCTCTCGGCATCCATTTTCAAGCTTGGACGAGAAAAGGGGGAGCGCACATTTCCGGAACGGCGTGTCCTTTTTAAAAAATGCAAGAGGCGTTGCTTTGTTGCCGGCCGTTTTCTCCGGTGTGTTAAGCACACTTTAGGAAGGAGTGTCCCCAGACTATCAGAAGGCAGAGATCTCTGATTGTCTGGTGGCGAGACTAGCACAATGCTTCCAGGCAGTCAGGTCAAGAGGTGAAATGGTACATTCATCCACTGGCATCAGTGCTTGATCAGTGTTGTTCTTCAGAGATTAGCTGAAAGGTTCACTTCAGCTTGTTCCTGACAGATAGTCCAGATGTTACACCCAAGTCATAGCACTGAACTGTCTGCTGTGAAGTCAGGCCAAAAGGGTCATATTTATGCATGGGGATTTTGCTTCTTGGTCAAGGTTGTAGCAAGCAGCCCTGTGCTGCACAAAGATAGGAGCCCTACAGTTTGCATCAGACTCTGGTGTCCACACCAAGGAAGCTGACAGTCAAAGAGGCAGAGTATGTCGAAATGTCAGTGCTTGGTTATGGACTGAGGTTGTGCTGAGAGATTCTCAAAGGTTGAGCGGGAAGAAGTCCATCAACTTGAGATGCGCAAAAGAACTTTGGTCAGTGGCGTCAGAGTGATTACACTGAAGAAATCCTGAGGCAGTTCAGCACTCAAGCTGGATTTATGTGCCTAACACGAGGAGACACAAGCCATCAGTGATGAAGAGATGTCGTGCTGAGCAGCTGCTAGAGATTTGAAAGGTGAAGCCTGTCTTAGTTTATGGCTGTTTCTGCTCTAGTACATGATAAAAACGTACAAATATTTTGGCCAGTGGCAGCCAGACTTACAAAATCCAGGCAATGCAGGTAACTCCAGCACTATGGGCACCCTCTAGCTATCCACAGCAAGGAATCCTTTTAAATACCTTCTCTTAACCTGAGCACAGGATCAACAAAAAAGAAGCCCCGCTTCTCACTCCCTGTGCACACAGGAGCAATATTCAAGTTTGTTCAAGGAGTTTATGGGAGTAGGGAAGATACATGGCTATTGGCTACCTGTTTACAATTTAACATAAAGGCGCAGGGCAGATTTGAGTGATGTGAGGTTTTTGCAGCACCTGTCCAAAAAACACAGAGCAATACCTCTAACTTGGTTTGTCAATCCTTTGATTTTAGTATGCTTTAAGGGTTAAAAATCTACATTTCAATGTGACGTTACTAGTTGCCTACTTTTCTGATGAAAAAGACCAGGTACACTTTGCTGTGTGGCATGGCTGTATGGTCGCAGGAAAGTCGCTCTGAAGTTAAGGGACTGAAGGCCCAAGGGTGAAGCTAATTGGAGCCCTGGCCAAACCCAGGGCTGTGAGGGAAGCACACTATGTACGCTACAACATCGATATCTAGGGGATCACAAGTGTCCAGCAATGTGGCGAGACAAATAGAGGAAAAGGGGTTACAAAAAGCATTTGCTGGTGGGAATTAAAGTGGGAGAGGCTTATTTCAGGGAAGTTCAGTTTTACATTTTGGTGGGAAAGGATCAAAACAAAATCACCCTGATACCATCAGGTAACTCATCCAAAATCTGTCATCAAGGAACTGCATCAGACAGGATATAATCATCTACCTCACACTCCACTTTGATGATGGTGATAAACATTAAACTGGATTGTGTGTGAACAATAATGAATATAGAAGCCATGTACTTTAACTGCAGCAGCAAAGAAAGCCATTATGAGACTGAGCTGTTACACACAGAGCACACGAGAGAACAGTTGCTTTTTTATTTACACAGCTTTTAAGAACCCTTAAGCAAATAAATGATTATTTTAGAAATGCATAGCCACCAGATTGCGCACACTGGTCTTCGAATTATACTTCTATCCATCTGTGTTCACAGTACTGGGAGGAATATAGAGTTTAACTGCAATGATGTGCTCAATTGATATAAGCAGCTCTGGACCAAAACAGCTTTTATATGAAAAGGAGGAATAATGAAATTTGTGAATCTGAATGTTGCCAGACTATCAAATAAAGTAAGCTTTGTTTAAGGTATATTAGATGTTTATCATTGTTGGAATGTCCTCACAGCAGGTGAAGTTGTCTTGAACCAGTACATTCAGTCATTTCCCCGTAACTCAAACGTTAGGGACCTATCTGTGGTCACTTCTGTCAATACCAGGCACACGTACAGGATCGATGCCTCCAAATAACACTGGCCATCCAGGTGCACCAAATGTCCTGGAACAACATGGCTGTTATTGGTACAGTAAGGCGCACTCCTTCACTAGCCTTAGTGTAGGGCCACAAAGCTAAGTCTTAAAGCTCTTGTCCAGAGAATCCATAATGTCAGTGGAGCAGCAGTTCTTGTTCTGGTTGAAAATCAATTGTGAGGACATTGAAAAATCTGGTGGTGCAGTGTGACTTTTTGCAGGGTGAATGAATAACTGCTGAAACAGTGCAGACAACACTGAACAACTGTCCCTCAAAAACATAATTATGACTTAAGGTGTCAAAATGACCGGTACCAGAGCCAAAATCACTTTAGTACTTCAGGCTGTGTGAGGGAGCTATTATTAAAACCCAAGCACCATGCTATTATCAGTGGTGCAGCCATGTTGTCAGCGTCTGTTAAATGTCATGGTTATCTGTTAAAAGTTGTGTCTCCAATGTTGCCAGAGAGGCAGCCCAGATATTCATCTGCTGTCACATTGTTACCCCATTCTGGTTCATTTGTCTTGTGAAATGCACTGGTTTTGATTATGTCTGGACTCACCCATCTATGCAGTTGCTCTGATGCATTTTTCAAAGCATTGGCCATCTGCTTTTATCTCAAAGAGCATCCTCTCTGGTGATTGTCTGCTCGCAGTGATTGTTAATTATTGATCAGTAATTGAGATTTCTTTTAAAAAATGCTCTCCTTTGGGTGCGAGTTAACTTTAGCCTGAACTAAACTATTCAAAATAGCATCTCAGTCTTTATAGCTGCAAAAAAAGGAAAGGTAAAAATGTAAATGTTTGCAAAACTCTCTTTTTAAAACTGATCTCAACAGGTGAGCTGCCTGATATCTACCAGTTTCTGGGAGGATAAAAAGGTTGGAAAAGATTCAATATGCAGATGTCCTTATCTCCCTCAAACACTTTAAGCACTAGGCTGAGTGGAGGAAAACAAAATCGCCTTCTTTCCGCAATAAAAATGGCATGAAGGGAAAAGTGGCTTTGAAAAAACGAGCGTACACTGGGCTGATACAGCAGAGCTTGACCTCATTTGCATACCCACAGATGACTGGCACGTGACAGAATGCTGCTGTAGCTAAAAGAAGACTCCTAATGCAGCTCAGGCTTCACAGGTGCTCACTTTGTATTCACAGAAGACAAAAGAGTGGAAGTGATTTTGACTTCTAGGCATTTACTGTTAGTCATTAGATATTTTTAGATTAAGTGGACTGATAATGGATGGAGAATGATTTCATTAAATGTCATTTGGAAACTAAAAGTTAAATAAGCTCAAGCTGCTGTTTGGCTCTGTCTAAATCACTTGTTAAGCAGAACGCATGCCTTTGTTGTAATGTATGCCATCAACGGTATGAGTCACAAATAGTAACTATCAGCGTGAATTTTGGCTTGTCACCACAGCAATTTTCTCAGATCTATTAATGTGACATTTCTACAAATGTTGATCCCTTATGTTTTTAGTCTTTGCTGGACAGATCCAACTATTGCAAGTGACAAGATCTGACTGAGCAATCTGCCTTTTAATTCCACCTGCTGTGTATAGGTGTCTGTCGTTGAGTCTAACGTAATTTGGCAGCTACCTGAATTACTACAACTAGAGGCTAATTTTTGAGACACAAGTAGTTTTATTAAAGGATCTGAAAAACAGAATCATCTATCACGGCAATAATGATGGTAAAGTAAGACAGGACTCGATTGGGAAAGCCACTCGTCTAAGGTGCAGCAATACAAGTGGGAAGTCAGCCCAAAACCCAATACTGAGTTTGTCCATAACGAGTGAGAAGACACAATACTGTTCAGATGGTCTAGTCTGTTTAAGCCCCTAATATGAGGAATTGCCAGGTCAACAGCAGGAGCAGCCCAGATAATGGTTGTCCAACAGGAATCTGTGATTGCATGTTTTTGACTGGACAACAGTGTTGCCAGATGAGGTTGCACTGCAATTCTGCAAAAGTTGACCCTGGTTCAACTTTTCTTTTTTTTCCTTTTTTTTCTTGCCTGAGCACTTTGCGTTGGAAACCTAATTTGCTAACATGCTTGTCTCATTTAAATAATTGAGTAGGCTGATGTCAGTCACAATACAGCATTACACCATTGCTCAGCAAATGCACAGGCCTCTTCTCTGAGGCTGTCTCCTGCATTTCTCCATACTTTTATGATGACCTACTAACTATCAAATCAAGATTAATTCCATCATCAGGCATAATTGCACAATCATAATAGTGGCGGACTAATAGAACAGAAACACTATGTTAATTACTGCTCCAATAACTATGATGTAATATATCTATGTGGCTGCCTTGGGCTGGGCATTTTATCTGTTGGGAGGGTGGGAGAGTGTGGAGTCATGCAGTCAGTCACATTGCTGGGCCTGCCATCTGGATGTCACACATACTGGGTCAGCCACTCCTGTATCGAGTCATGCTTTCTCAATCTCTGGCTGGGGGGATCCCTGTGAGTCAGCAAGTTAACCGTGGCCCCCCCCTGGACCTTAATGGTTAAGTGAGGGGAAGTGTCAGAAGCCGGGCAGTCTGGCGACTTTGGATTGCAGTGGCATCTGAGAAGCCAGACTTTCTTTTGGATACTGAAACGCTCGGCATCTTCTAATCAGCAGGAGCACAAGCACAGCTAATTGGCAGGAGCATGGGGGAATATGATGCTTCAGCTGTGCTTGTTCTTCCTCCATAAGAACCTCTCTTTCCTGTCATCTGAGGACAGTCATGCTGAATTAAACATACTGAACATTGGAGTCGGCCAGAGCCATGACATGGGCCTCATAAGAGCTCATTGTCTCGACACAGACAAATCTCTACAAACAGATATCTGCACATGTATGCCGAGATCACAAGTGTTCAAATTTCTATTTGTAGTCTGAGTAGTATTTACCACTCATGTAGGTAAAAAAGTCTATGTGGAGAGGTGGAACGCATTGGCCAACTTTTTATTCACTGGATTAAAATGTGGTCATATCGTCCAGCCCTATGTGCCTACATCTGTTAAAAGAGATTAGCCAAATTACCAACACACAGAAGAGGAAGTCTTAGCCCAGATATCCATTTGGTACACCGGATCTCCTGGTCTCACTTCTTCTTGCCCAGTAGGGATGGGCATAATTAATTGATTAATCGATAATCAATCGTTAATGTTTTTTTTCGATAACGTCAAATGTTATTGGATCTATTGTGTAGTGTGTTTCGTCTGAAGCAATGCCATGAATTTCACTATGTGGCAGCAATGAGACAATTTACCAGCAGGGGGCGACTTTTTTTTTTTTTTTTTTTTTAAGATATTTTTTGGGCATTTTTAAGCCTTTAATTGATAGGACAGACAAGTGTGAAAGGGGGAGAGAGAGAGGGAGTGACATGCAGCAAAGGGCCACAGGCTGGATTCGAACCCGGGCCGCTGCAGCAACAGCCTTGTACATGGGGCGCCTCCTCTACCACCAAGCCACCGACGCCCCAGGGGGGGCGACATTTAACTATTTAGGAGAAAAGCTCAAATGCCTACAGGCTCTTGTAGCGCTCAAAGCGGAGTTTGGTGTGGTGCCATTTCAATTTAAAAACTTATTAAATTCATTGTAAATACTGCGGATGTCATCTACAAACACAACTCATCAACCCAAATGATGAACCACTTGAACAATGTTCATCCGATGCAGGTTAACGTTAATCACCCACCGTCTCAACAGGTAATGTTACTGTGTTCCCGGAGCGCAGCTCCCGGCTGCCGGTGTTCAACACCAGAGCGCAACATATCTTTTTGTTTAATGTTTAAACATATAAAATTTAACTGCCTTGTCTAAGAGGATTGTTTGCCGTGTCTAAGAGGATTGTTTGCCGTGTCTACGAGGATTGTTGTGTTATATGTTTGTCGTGGAATAAGCATTTCATTGAGGAAAAACATGCCGCCTTTAGTATTTTCTGTCATGGACATTTTATCGATAGTTGATCGTTAATTTTTCCTATTATCGATAAGGGAAATTTCTTCAAATGCCCATCCCTATTGCCCAGTCCAGTCTCTTTCCTGTCATCTGAGGACAGTCATGCCTAATCAAACATTCTGGACATTGGAGTCGGCCAGAGCCATGACATGGACCACATACAGTAATAGCTCATTGTCTCTTGACACAGGTCAATTTTAGCTCATATCTATAAACAGATATCTGCATATGTATGCAGAGTCTGTAGGCAATGGGACAAGATTTCGGTATCAAAAGTGCTCTAACTTCCATTTTTCTGAGTAGTATTTATCACTCATGTAGATAAAAAAGATAAAAAGCCTGTGTGGCGAGGCAGAACACATTAGCTGAAATGTAATTTTGAAACCCATTGGGTTTAGCTAAAATGACCAGCACTACACCGGATCTCCCGAAATATTGCCCATTTTCCCAAGACTTATTGTCGTTACACCAGTAGCCTATGCCCAGTCCAGCTAGTACAGCCAGTTGAAGTTGACAACTAAAAGACCATCCAGTGGGACAGGGACTTTCCTAGTAGAATTGGACACCCCTTCAAGATACTAAAATGAACTTGACATCCACCTCAGTGGAGAACAAGTCATCTTCAGAGTCAACAACCTCCTCCAGAGGGGTAAATGACAGCAGTTTGTATAGACTGGGTAAAAGAAGTAGGTCTTCGAAGCATCACCAACAAACTACGCCTCACTGTCTTCACAGTGCAGTATCACCATGAGGGGTGATCTTGCTACTGGCAGGGCAAGATAGTCTGGCTGGCCCTATTCACCAAAACGAGTGCTCGATGCCAAAGTAGATGAAGCTCTGCTAATGCGGGCTGACATTAGCAACCAAGATGAAGGCCAAAAGAAAGAAGTCAGTCACAGCTGTCTGATGAAGACATTCTCTGCCATGTTGTTGGCTTGAGTTGCTGAGGAAAAGTGGACATTTATAAAGGTGGCCCTCATAGTTTTACACAGGCTCATCCTGATTTGCTGCACACAAAGGAGAAGGTTTTAGTAAAGTGGTTATCTTGATGCCTAAAATACATGAATTATGTAAGCTAATGACCAAAAACAACTCTACTGTTTAAACAGGCCGTATGGTTATTTCACTGGGTTTGGGAATTCCTTGCACAGTGCAGCTTGGCTCAGATTACACAGCATGTAAACATATTCTGGCAAGGCATATATGTAATCCCATCTCATTAAGCCACTGTTAACAATGCTTGGTCAACTGTGACTTCTCAAAGTGCAAATGAATGAGAAAATAACTGGGCTGGAAAACACTTTTCCTTTGTCAGTCCCTTCTCACCTGTGAGCTCATATAAGGGGTCAGCGTGCATCAAGCAGCCCTTAATGGCTCCAAGAGATGGAGCGAAATTCTGAAGTGGAGACTAATATGTGACAGCAACACAGACTCTGGTTATCTAATTGGAGTAGATGTGTGCAGTCCTCCAGCAAAACTTTGTTTAATTTGCTACATAACTGACAATGTCTTTAGGATGTCAGTATCACTGGGGCTATCATGATTCTCACTGTGTTGGCTAAGAAGATTCTATAGTGTCCGGGAGAGGAAGTTCTGCAGGGATCCATTAGGAATTTTAAGATGACTGTCTCCAAAATATCAGTCCAATTAGAATCAATCACAGCCTTGACCCATTCCTTTAGGATCCCTTTGTAGGACACTTATTATGCCAAGGACCTCTAAGGCTTGACAAAGAATTGATGGCAATGTATGTAATGGATCACCCTCCATCCTCTCATATGTTTAACCAGTCCCAGTTGTGATTAGTCAAAGAGAAGCTGCCACTTCAGCAGACATTCTTACACTTCCCACAGAAGCCATGATAACACAAATTCTATACATAGAAGCCTGCGGTTATGTAAATATTTTGAATCCTCGGAGGGCTTCAAGTGTCTTGAATATTTTATGTGAGGAATATTCAAAATTCATCATACAAGCAGGACTACGCATACATGCGACCTCATTGCATGACTAAAAGTTACAGACTCTAAGTTGTAACTACAGTAGAGTCACACTGGGGGCTGCATATCTATGTTTAGGCCACCATGAAGCTGATGTTAAAGCTTGGGGACTTGGGTTTTTTTTTTTTTGAATGATTTTGTCACTGTTCTCCATCACTTTCAGTCTGAGCCTCAGGAGATGTGACCTCTGAGGACAGGGAAACTTCACTCCAATATAATTGTTTGTGACAGACGAGTTCACATTGGTGCTTGGCCCCCAAACTCAGCTGTCAGTGTGAAATTTTTTGTTGGAATGAACATGTTGTTTGTGAAAAACAGAGAACAACATAGAGGGATTTGTACTGTTGCTTTGGCGTGGCACGTTGCCAACCGATCTCCCAGTTTCTCTCATCTCTCTTACCTTAGGCAAGGCCAGCGTGATCTTAGCTCTGCCATCTAAAGAGAGCTAATGATAGCATCACAGGGGTGAGTAAACGCCCCCATCTCTTCTTTCCTCCCTCTCTGTCTCCATCCCTTTTACTCCGTCCTCTCATACTGTTGCATTTTACATCAACAAATATTCAAAAGAGTTCAGAATAAAATCAGAGCACACTGTACGCTGGAGTGTGGCATACTGAAAATGGACAAATGAACGCATGGAACAAGGAAAATATGCAAATCTGCTTTGTCCTATAATCCAGCAGTGATCACAAGAGGTACTAAAGAGCCGTGGAGTCACGGAACTGCGCCTCTTGAAACGGGTATGAGCAAGAGAACGTTTCAAATAATTCTAGTCTCCCAGAATAATACCATGACTCATAAATATCACCTTACTTCTGTGTGAACCAAAGTGAATATCAGATACAAAGCACTGAGCAGAGCTTCACCCACTCAACTTTTATTTATATTGCATACTTGGCAGAATTCCAGCGACGTATTTTCGCCCAATCTAATACTGAGCCAAATAAGGCTTAAATAGTGGAATCCCATTTTGTTTATCCTCAGTGGGTTTCACTGGCGTTTCAATATCATGCCTTCAGTGTCACTTTGTCTGCTGTTACACATTTAGTCCGACTATAAGTTATAATATAATGATTGAAATCTGTTAACGTGTGAGCTTCAACCCTACACCAAATTAATTTGTGACAGAATTCCAAAAAAAATTGATAACGTGTATAAAACGGTGCAGCAAAGTTAATGCATTCACCCACAATACAGCATGTACTTATGTAATAGAACATCCTATATATAAGCATGCAGTTATGTATGTGGATGTTGTGAAAGCACAGAGAGCTCTGCACTGTCTGTATGAGAGATGCACAGATTGCAGGGTTTTTTGGTAGATTCCTGACGATACTGGAGCTTTTCTTTGAAGCCACTGGAACCTTGGCTTGAAATAGTGAAAATGCATATAAAATATCAAAGATGGGTTTCTCATTAGGCATTCACAAAAATCTGAGTGAAAAAACAAATTCAGAATTATTGGAAAATCGAGTTCAAAAACAGCTTACTGGGCTGCTCAAACCATTTCTCAGGGTGTAAACAGGTTGTGTTTGATTGACAGCTCAAGTAAGCAGTATTTTATTTTCTCTGCAATCACTGGCATTAAAACATTTTGCAGTAGGGCTGCAACTAACGATTATTTTCACTGCTGATTAATTGGTCGATTATTTCTTCGATTTGTTGACGAATCATTTTATCGAAAAATGTGTTAAAATGTTGAAAAATGTCGGTTTGTCTCTCCCAAACCCAAAATTTTGTCATCTAATGTCTTGTTTCGTACTCACGCCAAAGGGTTTTAGTTCACCATCATGGAAGTGTGTAAAGCTGCCAATATTTGAACGTAAGAAGCTGCAATAAGAGTATTTTGGGGTAATTTTATGGTACTTTTCTATGAAAAATGACTCAAACTGATTAGTCAACTACTAAAATAGTCACCGATTATTTTGATCGCTGATTAGTCATCGATTAGTCGACTAATTGTTGCAGCCCCATTTTGCTGCCATGAAATTAACTACCAAATCTATCAAATGGACATTTATTGGTAACAAAGCTAACTAGAATAACTAGCAAACTGATCGGCCAGTCACCGGTCATGGCCGATCAAGCTGAAAATCATCAGATTCCAGCCACTAGCCCGTCGATCTGTGCATCTCTTGTCTGTATCTCATCCAGTAGATGCTAAATAGCTTAAGTAAATGTTAGCCATTCTGTGCAAAGCATGTCAGGAGGGTGTGGTGTGTGATATTTTTTTGCGCTCAATGATAGCCAAGCACTGGAACCGGTAAAGAGCAAAAATCAAGCCAGTAGTCAATCAACAGGTGACATAGGGGGGGATTGGGAAGCTCGGCTAATGAAACGTTCACAAGTCATGACACATTCACAAAAGGTCAAGAGCACCTTAGTAATGCAGCTCTCCTGCATAGAGAGCACAACCTTGGGCAATCAATAGAAAGGTTACATCAGCCGCCCTCAGCCAACGGATGATCTGACACGGTGACAAGTGATACCAGTTTCACATTAGCAACACAATAAGCCTTACATTGGACCACTTTTGTTGGTGAGTTTGCAAGACAAAGGGTGTAGCACTATGTTACACTTGGAACTGATTTGATACAATTTGTAAACATAAATTAAATGGGGAATGAAGCTGATTAACATTGATTTGCTTTGCCTGCCGTTTCAGTCTCAGAGATATACTGCTGGCAGCTCTCACAAACCCTGTGCACACAGGAAACATGCATATGTCCATGTGCAGAATAACAATGGAGAAAAATAAAGTCGAAGAAATACCATACCGCATTCACTCCAGACAGAACAGTTTTATTGCAGAGTGATGTGTGTGAGTAAGATGAGGCAAGACAGAGACATAATGATGAAATTCCAATGTTATTTTAAAGTTGAAAGTAATACTTAACTGTTTGCCGTTTTTTTTATGTAGGCCCGACTCACAGTCAGCAAGCAGCCTGAGAAAGGTCTGCAACTCAGAGACCAAACGGCAACCCAGACATAATTTCACCCATCTTCTTTGTCTGCTATATTTTGCTTACAGGGCACAGCGCTTGGTCAATAACATAAACAGCTTGACTCCTGGATCGTGCTCCTCCTTCAACACAAATTGCTCCACAGTAACTTAACTCAGCTAAGCTTCCCCTCAAAACACCTGTTTGTAAAGGTGACCAACTCCCTGACATGAGAGTATGCAAGACAACAGAGTTGTAAGGAAGTGCTCGCTGTAGACTACCATCAATCAAAGAGGAGGAGAGCTGGCAAGGTTGCTGCTGACCCCACACAGCTTGGCAGCTTCCTTGTCACCAAGCTGCCATCTCAAAGTCAGCGCAGGTCAATTGCCACCCAGACTATGTGGAATTTGTGCAGCTTCTTTCCTGAACCCAAACCAAACTTAATCGGTTGGACATCTGTCCCCAAATACAACAACACAACTGTTTGTCTTATAGATTCTTACAATCATAGCTATAATGGTGTCTAGTGTATCATCCTATTTTACATTTGTTGTGCTGGGCAAAAGGAGTTGCTGTATTTACTGCAAAGAGTGCAAACAACAATTAATTACCTGATATTATCAAGTTTTTTATTGTAAGAAATTGTGATTTTACTGATGCTATCAGTCAGGAATTGGCCTGGAAAGCCTGCACTACGTTTGCACTCACTGTGCTAACATAGCACAGTCACACAAGCAAGATTATGAGGTAATGCTTCAGCAGTTTTGTTCTTATCAAAGTCCTTCAGTGCCATATCCCCTGACCCATGTTGTTGGAATACACAGACCAACAACAGGTGAACAGTCACAGCACATATTGACATAAAGGAGGATACCATACTCCTCCTCTGCACACCAGGAATACAGTAACAGCAGCATTAGAAATTGCAATGCTGTCCTCCTGAGAAAAATCTGCTGAAAGACCAATTCAAGGCACCTTTAGGCAGCTGCACAGAAGATGATGGATGGAGGACATGTCAGGAAGTTCAGTCCGGTGACAGTGTCGACTCAGTTTCTCATTTCCCCCACAGGGACTGTCTCTCGGTGGACAGCTGCTCATTAGCTCAAGGGTTGCCCCAAACCGGGACAATTATACGTACAAATGGAGCTCCGTGCAACATTAGTGGAAGCCCAACTGTTTGCCCTGCTGCACAGAGCTCACACTAGTCATTACCGACTCTTTCTCTGAACTGAATCAAGCGCAGTCCTGACCTGGGCCAAGTCTGAATCATGTATGTATTACACAGGAGGATTTGGAGTGTCTACATTGGAAGTGTGGGCCGAGTCTGACCTTCTGACCTGTCGTTCATATCCTTGTGCGTGCTCACGGGCAACATCCTAACTAACACCAACAAGGACTATATTAGCAGTCAGATGAAATTTACTCTAAAAATAATGAATTCTTGCCAAGTGGTGATAAAGTGCCCCCAGACCACCAGGACTTACATCACTTACATCTCTTTAATATAGCCTGTACACATATTAAAGAATGCAAATGCATGTATTTTCCATCCATATCAAGCCTGACAGCTGAACAGCAACTTCTACCAAACTTTACAGGACACTCTGACATCCTTAACTTTACATTTTAAACTAAAACAGCCAATATAATTCAAAATATAAGCAGTCTTACCTCAAATCACGTCTTTCCTTGTCAGCTTCTGGTTAAAAGAATCCACCACGTCATTTAAATCCATTAAACCGTCAGAGGACAGGTGCTGACATTCACCCGAGTTGATGACGCATTATAATTCTGACGTGAAAACTGGCGTCGTCCCTCCCTGCGCATTTTAAAATGGTAAATAAATAAGTAAATGACTAGCCTAGCATACTCAGGTGGGCTTGCGACTGAAAATTTCCAAAGCCCGGTTAATTGTTTCTTCGATAATGGAGTTTCTCCGACGCACTATCCTGGCAGATAATTAGAAAACAGCACACCTGGAAGCAGCGGCCCAATTAGCAGCACCTGCTTCCTGTGACTGGCGCTGCATTGATGAATTGACGGAAAATCGGAAAAATGAGTTGCCACTAAAAAAAATCACCTGAACGCCCCCTCAAGTCGGAACAACAAGTCGGAAAGTTGGCGAAAATTTTGCTGCACGAGTTGCCGTGTTGACTACACAGAAACACGGAACTACACTCTGTTCCCAGTAAACTTAGATAGTTGCTGTCCAAGTAGAGTGACCTAAATTAGTTAGGAAAGTTGTTTATTAGCTTTTATCAGGTATGACAACATTTTAGAAGCTAGTTTAAGGGGGTGTACTGGTACAAAAATAAGTCTTGGACTAAACCACTTTGAAATATGAAGCTTCAAACTGTTGTTTAAATACTATGAGCAATAAAATACAACATTTCTTAAACCACATGAACACACCAAGGTCCCAACTCGGGAAATGGGACCATCCGAGGAGCACGTGAACCACACACGCCTGAAAATGAGCCATAATTAAAAATCATTAAAAAAAAAAATAAAATCATAAAACAGGAACATTTTTCCAATCTAAAATTTTGCACACATCTCACTTATTTCCCCATCTTTAAGTACATATTACCAACACCTCAAAAATATGTAGGCCTATCTTTTGGTGAATATTTTAATGTATCTGTTAACAAATACAGTGATTAATTTTATCCTTCAAAATGCATTCCCATATGAAGAAAAAGGACATTTGTAGCTGTAGCTTCTGTGAGGAATGTTAAAAAACAGACCAGCACTTTTTTTTTACTGCAACTGTAATGATTGTGACATCTATTTAATAATTCATTCATTTTCTGTAGCCGCTTATCCTGTTGGAGGCTGGAGCCGATACCAGCTGACATTGGGCGAGAGGCGGGGTACACCCTGGACAGGTCGCCAGACTATCACAGGGCTGACACATAGACACAGACAACCATTCACACTCACATTCACACCTACGGACAATTTAGAGTCACTAGTTAACCTAACCCGCATGTCTTTGGACTGTGGGAGGAAGCCGGAGTAGCCAGAGAGAACCAGGTACTCTACAAGGAGGGGCTTCCCTATTTAATCTTGTAGCTTTTGAGTCTTTTTTTTTTTATGTCAAAATCATAGTCATGAATAGATTCCCCTGTGTGTCTTACAATGAATTGATGCAGTACATTTAAATACGTAGCCAATGTTAAATAATAGAATCATTTATTCTCTATGACTATCTTGTATTGGTGTATATACAGCATATGCAACACTATACAGATGTTGATCTTCTTAAAGGAAAACCAAACTGTTGTATTTTCAGTATCAAACCATCACTGCTTCTGAAAAGTTTGTGGTTTACTCATTCACAAAGGACAGCAGATGTAGTCAGCTTGGATTCACATGAGTTACAATGGATTCCACTGCTGACCTAGTTTTATAGCAAAAAAGCAACATGTCCTTAGAAACTTCCCGAACCACTCCTGCAGCATAATCCACATCTCCACTGTCTGTCTGCATGCTCAGTGTGCTCCAAATACTTACATTAGGAGTATTTGGAACATGAATGAAGTGAATGAACAACATTATAATTGCCAGTGGTCACACTCCAAACCTAACAGGCCTTTTCCACGGCAGATATTATGACTTGTTGTAGCAGGCAAAGCACAGGTGTTGCTAATAACATTAACGATGAGTTGTGTCCCAGCATGCAGAGATGCAGGATGCTGAACCTCCAGCAGCTAAATGGAATTCAGGCATTTTATTTATTTATTTATGTACCGTGCTTTTCCCACTGTGACATGTCAAAATGTCCTCTGTGAAAAAGGCATAGACTACATAAATTCTCACCTCAGGTGAACTCCCAAACAAAAGTCACACTATTCATGAGGAGACTTTTGTTTTTCAAAGCAGTATTAATAACTATCACACATACTGTATGACCCAGTGTCAACCATGGCAGTCAGGAAACAAGTTAGCATTAGTCTCGTATGATAACTGACACAAGCTATTGTGCAAAAACAAAACAGGAAATAGCTGAATGAATACAGAAAAGAACACAAATATTTTGCTTCTTATCTAAGGGAACCAATTTTTCATCTGACCTGTAGGGGGTGCAATATTCCTTCTTCAAAGCACACATGTAACTAATAACATTAATCAAGGCTGCATTTCCTATTGTTACAGTAAGCCAGTGTATATTAACTAACCATGTCCTTTAGGACACACACCAGAACTGAACATTACACCTGTGTTTTTCCAGCTATGAGGAGTAAAATTAACACAGCATACCATTTCTCCAAGTGAAACCTAAAAACTCCATTTATGTAAATATAGTCATATAGGATTTCACTGGTGGAACATATTTAGGTCCCTTATTAAAAATAGGGTTGGGCAATAGATCGGTATTATATCGCAATGGTGCATTGTTGCATCACAGCAAGAGGGTTCCTGATTTGAACCTCAGGTAGGGAGTATGAACAGTGGGGTGGGGGAGCCCTTCTGTGCGGAGTCTGCATGTTCTCCCTGTGTCAGCGTGGGTTGTCTCCCGGTACTCTGACTTCTTCCCACAATCCAAAGACATGCAGGTTAATTGGTGACTCTATCGAAATTGCCTGTAGGTGTGAATGTGAGCGTGAATGGTTGTCTGTCTCTAAAGCCCTGTTTCCTGGTATGGTACCTTTGGAACCAAAAGTAACCCTTCAGACATGGTACCTAGACCCTATTACCCTTAAATGTGGGCAAGGTTGTTGTCATTCACTGCCCCGTTCAGAACTCAATGTATTTCCTCATTACCGGTGACAAAGATGGAAGTCTGCACCTCGTTTATCGTCCACAGAACAAGGCTGCATGCCAACATTTTTGGAAGAAAATAAAACAGGCTGCAATGAGAGTCTCTCTCCATGGGATATTTAAAAATAGTGGGTTTGTGCATTTCGTCCTTCTCAGGCAAGCTCATGGGTTTAGTGTTACCGTAACCCATGATATGATGTTCAGCCATGCTTTTTTTCTCCAAGTGTGGATTGGGATTTATGCAGTTCACATAATCTGACTGAGATTAATATATATAAATGCTGGTGGAACTAGTGGAATGGTCAGTGTTGTCACATTGAAATTTAAGGTGCGCTGATGGATTGACTATGTGAACTCATGCACTGAGTAACATTACAAGTTAACGTTCCACTGGATTCATTTTTTCTCAGACTACAGCTGCTGCAAGAGGCCGCAAAACATCTTTTCATTTTATACAGTAGTTACAGTTTACTAATATATGTAAAACTCAGCCCTGAGCAGAGTAACCATCTGCTATTGACCAGTCAGCGGACTGCAGTGTTCACAGCTCCACCTTTTAGTGCCAGATCGGTGTGCCAGGTACCCCAACAGAGGGGTAACCAAATATGGGGACGGTACGGAACAGTTCTACTGGCACCATCCACAACTTTTCACAGTGGAGACAGAAAAAAAGGGTGTTGCTCTGTGGAAACAGAGCTTATATGTTAGCCTTGCGATAGTCTAGCAACCTGTCCAGGGTATACCCCACCTCTCACCCAGAATGAATGAATAGTATCCTTGGTGTTGTCTTGTCCTGGTTCCAAAGGATACATTACAGTAAAGTGATGTAATTTCCCGAACTTACCAGACTTTTCTCGCTGTTCTGTTATTTTCCTGTTCTTGTGTAGTCGTTATATCCACATTACTGGTGATTATTTGTCAAAAATCTCATTGTGTAAATTACTGGAGAAAGCACTGATGGTCAACCCTACAGTATCTTTGCAATATCGATATCAAGGTATATAGTAAAAAAATATATATTGGGATATTTCTCCAGCCAGCCCAAACTTAAAAGTAGCAATACACTCAATTTAACTTAAATAAAGGTACTTGTATTCTTGGTAAGATGCACTTAAGGTATCAAAAGTTAAAGTCCAAATGATTGAGTTATTATCACTATGCGTTAGTGTGTAAGTACAGTAGCATTTTACAGGTGTTTTTGGTTCAAGCGTCAAATGAAAATGCTCACCTACACAAGACGTACCTCATACTTGTAATTAAGTACAGTACTTGAGTAAATGTAATTAGTTACATCCCACTGTAAGCACTGCCTTGTAGATGCTTCAGGTCATAGTGATGTACCATTCAGAGGCATCAGCGTGCAAGCTGCCAGGTGCTGCCAGTGATAAATAATGATAACAGTAACAACGGTGGTGATGGCAGATGATATTCTCTAACATTGATGTTAAGATTGTTCAAAGGCTTCTAATGAGGACGTCGGCCTTCAGCACTTAATTGAAGGACAATTTGGCTGTTAAATCCGGCATGGTGGGAAACATCCCAGCGTGCTGCTGCTCTTCGAGCTGGCCACCAAGCGGCCGGGCTGCGAAGTGCAGCTCTGTGAGCGCAGCATCTCTTTGCCATCCCCGGTCTCTTCCTTCTCCTCCCTCTCTCTCCAGCCGTCGCCGGGAGCAGTGTGTGTATGTGTGTGTGAGTGAGTGTGTGCGCGCTGGTATAATCTGACAGCACGCTGGGGCTGCGTTTCCCAAGAAAAGCTCAGCTCTCTCAGTTTTCTGCCCGTCTTATTGCCGCTCTCATTGTCTTTGCCGACAGTGATAAAGAGAGCAGGTACCATCTGTCCATTCCGCCAATTTATTACGAGTTGCCTTTTTTTTTGTTTGCTGCTCTTCACAGATGTTATGTCAACACTTTTTGGGTGGTGGTGGTGGTGGTGAGGTGGGAGGGAGGGAGGGGGGACTCCCGGTTCTAATGGAATTTGTTGTGGCTGTTTTTGGTCTCTTCTCTCTTTCAGTTCAACCACGGGCCTGTTTTTGGAATAAGAAAAGCATTGCTGTTTTCTGACTTTGAGAGAAGAAAGAAGGGACTCCTCTGGAATTTCCTAAGGATTTTATTCGGACAGCTCCGGTAAGTGGACATCCTCACATCATAGGAAAAAAAGCTTCCTGATTAAGAATGCATGCAGCTATTTGATATGGAAACATTAAACAAGCGCACCCTTCATTTATCCCATTCTTCTATTTTAATTACAGTTACCGGGGCTTTGCATTCTACCGCCTGGGTATATAGTAAGTAGTATAGACTTTTTTCTGCATCCTGTGTTTGTGAATTGCAGCTGAAAGCCGCTCTTTGTGTATTTATGTGTGGAATTAAGTGTCGGTTTGGTGTCCACTCCAAGTTATGTGTCGTGCCGCGATGTGAGTAGGTGCCCAGGGCGCATATTTCTGCATATCTTGAAGCTGCGTTATGGATAATGTAGCGCGCAGCGTGCACCGGTCTGCTGCTCGCCGTTACGCTCCAGATGGCGGCGAGATATTTACAGATTTCTCTTCTTATTATTATCGTCATTTAGAACACACACACACACACTGTGCTTATCTTTGCCCCACAACGAGCCCCCCCTTCTCGAGGATGCACGGGCACGCACGCAGCCATTTCTGGGATATGCAGTGTGGGACGTGTTGAGAAAGTTTGCGTAAATGTTTGGTGCTAGAAAACTGAGGCGGGTTGAATGGTTTTGCCTTTTGAGCGTGTGCGTGTGCGCGCGTGCGTGGCGTGCCCGAGTGCTCCTGACTCAGGTGATGTAGACGGTGGGTGGGCTGTGACTCACTCGGTTTACCCATTTTGCTGCTGTTATCTGACAGGCTTTGATGTCAGATTTGACTGGTGATTGACAGTGGATCATGCGCAGTAGCGTGTCAGCAGAGGCCCGTGTGTGTGTGTGCCTTCTTTCCCGCCCTCCATCACTGCCAGCTATATTTGGAAGTTACCAAATACCATGATTTATACAAGCCCTTTCCTCTGTGTTAAAGAGTATTTGTCAGACTACTACTGACAAGTGATATAGCCAATTACCCTGTGATTTGCAGCCATACTTTGCACAAAAAAAGAGGAGAGCCTCTAAAAAGGCAAGATAATGAACTGAAAAGTTTGGGCGCCTTGGTATTTTGTAGCAAGCCGAGCTGAGGAGAAGCAAATGAGGGCAAGGACAGCTCGCACAGCCAGAAGATGTGTCTTCCCTGGCTCGAGCGGAGTGACAGAGGGCTAAGTGAGCATGACCATCGAGGAGAGGTAATAGCATTACGGTCTGCCAGTCATGAGGCAGAGCAAGAGATAGGGTGCTGTTGCATTTCAAGAACTAAATGGGAAACACACAAGGACAGGAAACAGTGACATGAGGGCACGCAGAATTAACACCCTCATACGGTGGTCACAGGTTTTAGTCATGATAATCAGTGTCTTGTGGTGTGAGGTCAGTGTTGTTGGGCTGTGATTTAGCATTGCTTCACTCTGACTGAGATTTGCTGATGCTATCTATCTATCTATCTATCTATCTATCTATCTATCTGTGTATGTGCGTCTGTGTCTTGCTTAAAATAGCAAGGCACAAGAGGATATAGAAACCCAGTGGACATCATAAAAAATCTGATTGTGTTCCTATGATAAACAATGAATACATAAATGTAACACTGCCAACACCAATGTGAAAATAAACAAGTCCAGCAGAGACACCAACAGGAGACAAATACACATCCTCCTCCTATTTCAAAGGGCCGCTTGCTCGCACAACAAACTGCAACATGACGAAATGTTGAAACACAGCACTCCTTTAGGCTAGTTATCCCTGTGTGTAAAAAGACGCTTCTGAGCACAAAAGTGGATTTGAATCATTTGCTGTCAGGCGGCGAGTTTCTCGCAAAGCTTTTCAAGGATTAGTCCCAGGTAAGAATGCCCCCCCCCCCGCCATCCGTTACCCAGCAGCAGCGCTCCCATTTTATAAACTGGCAACGTTTTTGCAATTTCCCTCCGTCTTCCTTTTGAGTGATACTCCCCAAACTACTCGCCAGGCCCACATCAATCACTGCTGGATGGGATTTGAGCAACAGCTAGGAGTAGTAAGCGGAGGGGAGACAGGTCTGCTTTCACACAGTTGCACTAGCTCCTCCATGGTGACCCCAAGAGCCGCAGCCGGCGGTGCCAGTTAGATAGCCGCATTTCTGCCAAAAAAAAAAAAAAATCTTTTTCTCCCATTAATTATGCTTTAATATGAGTTGCTGTAGTGCTGCTAGTGTTGACAACACACCCACTTTTCCTCTGCCTGCTGCACCTCCCTGGAGAGAAACAGGAGTAAGCTGTAATTATGGTTTATAAACTTCATCCAGGTGACATAATCGGGGCATGGCTGAGATGGCAAGGGGCTGTCATAACAGCTGCTAATGAATTTATAGCCGTTTTTCTATTGCAATTCACATTTCTCAGACTGTCTTACTGTATAGATATGTTTGCTGGATGTCACACGATGCAGAGTTTACACACACATAAGGATTTAAGGAATACAGGGGGGTGTACAGTATGAGAGGACAACACATTTAGTCCAATTCTCAGCAAAAAAAAAAAAAAAAAAAAAGGCAGAAGCAGTGCACCCATGGAAGCAGCAGCTATATCATCCCTGTGTTTTCACTGCGAGGTACACCTTGATTGCGGTCCAAGGCTCTGCAAACTGAGTAACCGACTCCCAGGGGCCGTTTTATAATGAGGATGCGCTGTCAGATAATTAGATACACCTGACGCAGGCGTTTTCAGGAAATTTTGATTCATCCCAAAATAAAATGTCTGTGCCTGCCAACATGAAAGCAGGGAGAAAAAAAAATATCCCGCTGTCACATTGCCTCTCCTCTCATGGTGGCAATGTTTTATTTATTTATCCACATCTTAATGCTCTTGGATGAGGCGGGCTTCATTTTGTGCTAGCTGATGCGTTAGCTGCCAAAGTTTCTCGTCTCTTTTCTCATCCTATGCAGCCAAGACTCCCTTGGCTGCACGGTCAGAAGATACCATCTCATTCTGATTCACAGACAGTGATATGGCAGGACATATCACTCCTCAGTGAGCTGTGTAAACATGCGTGTCACACAACAGCAGAGGTGGCCAGCCATGTGTGAAAAGCGCAAGTGTGTATAATTGTCATGAGATGTATATTACATGCATACACTGTATACAGCAAGCGATGAATGATGGGAATTCAATTCAGCACCTTGATATACACACTCAGACACATATTCATACACACGCCCACCCGCACAAACACAATCTTAAATATAATGCCTTTTTCTTAGCTGTTGATTATAAAATGCTGCATGAGATGAAACCCTCTTACCTGTGCTGTTTATTTATCAGGCACATGGCTCCAGTCATAAATCAGACTCTCATTAAGTTGTTTAACAACAACTTTTGCCTTCTGCGGGAGACATCGACGCTATTAAGGCTGATGTATATGATATAGTAGGACAGGGGAACCACTGCAGGCTGTTACCTAATTAAGGTAGTGTTTTTTTCTCATTTTCTACCATAGGCGTAGTGTAACATTAGAAAAATAGAAAGGAGTAATAAAGTCAGTGAACTGACTAGCTACACAGCGATGTCTAGCTAAACTTTGCTATCATCCGCTAACATTAGCCACCATAAGCTACTACTCATACCAGACTGACTGTAACTAACAGTATAACTATAATTTGTAAGACAAAGATGTTATTACATCTTTCAGAAGTCACAGAGTTTTGCTGTAAAGGGGCTCTTTATGATATTCAGAGGTTGTCTGCACACGGCTCTCAACATGGCAACACATTCTCACTCTGACCTTGTCACATATCCCTGCTTGGTCGTGCACTTTCCACATGGACATTTGACATCCAAGGTAGCCTAGGTGCATCTCTTGTTGATGTTCTGGGATGGCATGTCAACTTCTGCCTGTTACATGCATTGTGTCTTTTCAAAATACACTTTCGTTTTCACAGGCAATGTCCAGTTTGCATACAGTCTCTTTCAAAATAAAAGTACTACGTCAGTATAACTGCGAATCCACATTTTTTTTCCTTCAACAACAAACGCACATGGTTAGGTTTAGGCAACAAAAGCATGTAGTTAGGTTTAGAAAAAAAGAACAGGGTTTGACTTGACATTCATATGGGATGTAAACACCAGCCTCCTGCCCTAGTTGGACTTTTCGCTCCCTTAACTTAAGTTGCTGTCCGCCTGTGTTTCCCCGACACAGTCTGGCACCATTGCACACTGATGGGACATGGCAATGTATCATGCTGATGTGAAAGGGCAGCTTTTTTCATCAGTGTCTGATGTGAAGTCACTGCCCAAGCGTCGGTATTTGACGATTTCTGTATGAAACTGGGTTGAACGTAGCGGTGGCTGAGCAGGTGGCTAGCAGCTAACAGTGCAAACAACATAGACAATGCTAAAAGCGTGAACTGTGCTAACAATGGCAACAATGCGTGTTAACCAGGGAGGAACCAAGGAGGGTTGCTATGCTTCCACGATGACGCCGTCTCAATATCAGCTGTTAGTGTCATATGAGTGCAGTACGGAGTGGCGGCGATTAGCTAACCATTTGGATACAAACACAGTGACTCACATACATGCATGGCCGGACCGTTTGTTCATTAGCTGATTGTAGAAATGGGACAATATATGATTTTATTATGGACTGCATTAAAACAAAAAAAAAACCAAAAAAAAAAAAAACACTCCCAGTGAGTTGATCGTGGTGAATTTCCATTATCGGGATAATCATGAATATTGTGTCCAGCAGCAATGATACTGTTGGGCAACCAACAATAAAAGAGACTCTCTAAAAACAGGCTGCATACACATCAACGTAAGAAAACAGATGATCCTAATTAAGCATCAGCATATTTCGTATTAAAAGATATGATGACATTTCAAATAGTTAAAAAGATTTTTTAAAAATCGGTATTAAAAAGGATGTTTACTAAATAAAATATGTGTTTCCTAACTGCGATGCCATACCAATATTCTTTTTTAAACAAACAGTAAAGTGATTCCAGCCTATGTCTGAGTGCCTTTTTTAGGAGTTTTAAGCATATTTCAGTGATTATCACAACATTGTTAGTTGCAATTAATTAGTTCAGTATAACTGTGACAAAAAATTCTCATATCATCCCATGCTGATGTGGTTTGCGGCTATAATAATGCTCTGAATATCATGTGGAGCTCCTTTAAAGTGAGTAAATGTGAAGTACAATATGGAGCCACCCCTTAATTGTTGTTGGCTTAAGTTGACGACAAATTTATTATTTTTCCATATTTTAAAAAAAGGTACTATATTTAGATACCAGGATGAAAAGAGAGAGAGAGAGAGAGACAGAGACACACATCCAGGGTAAAGCCAGACCTCAGCAGCTGTGTTATTGTATCATACTGTACATGTCTGGCAGCGAATATGATGTCAGTTTGATCACATCATTTGATCTGCACCATATTGTCTCCGACGCTCACCAAGGTTCCCTGGCCTTTTCTTGCATCGCTAGTGATGCAGTGAAAGAAATTCAGCTATAAGCAAGTGTCACAATATTTCAGGATTGGCAATTCTGCGGTGTAAACTGCCGTCTGTTTCAAGCTCCATACGGTATTCAAAGCAATACTGCGGGGCAAACGCAATAATATTTGACCTACACAAATGAAATCCTGTAATATTTAAATATATCGCTATGACATTTGAATGCATTACAGGTAGTTGGTCTACCGGACGGGAGCTGTTGAAGTTGATTTCATTAGTACACTTCTTTTTCTTAATGCTTGGCTGTGTGCACCCTAGAAGCCATGACAAAGTGACCAAAAAATATGGCAGTGCTCCATAATGCTCTGTTATTCCCTGTTACCTAACCTCACTCTCACGGCAGCAGGAGTTCTAACCCAGGCTCAGCGATGCATGATTTGAAATTCATCTCAGCGGTGAAGGCTGTGGTGGATGTTTCCCGTCTCAGCTTGACTTACTGTATTGTTATTGCCTAAAGAAAACCTGCGTCCGTATTGCGCAGTTGAACTTGGGGGGAAAACAAGCAAACAAACAAACAATGTTGCTTCCGCTCTGCTCCGACATGACAGGAGCTCAGAAATAAAAGATGGATGCTGACAAAAAATGAAGACAAGAGGAGAATGTTATGGATGTGCTGCCCTGAGTCAGAATCCCTGCCTGAGCTAATAGCCATGGGCTGGACACAATATCATGAACATCTGCACTGTACGGTACAATCCACTACAAGAGCAACACTAACTGCTTTACATTTTTCATAAAGCTGAATTACTATATGACAGAAATATGAATATTCATTTGCTACAAAGTGTAGTTCAGTACATTCAGGGTATCATCTTGCATGGTAGCACAGCTTACTGGCAGGTCTTTTGATGCATAGGTGCTAGCTTAGATAATGACTTGGTGCGGCTCCTAAAGAGCAAATGCCAACTTGATCTTACATCCTGACCTTTTTGTAAGCCGCATGTCCTGCACCACGCTTTTTTTTTTTCATCTCCATACATGCGTTTGCTGTGATATGCCTCTGCTATCTGACTATCCTGAAAGATTTAAGAGGGCACTGGTATGCTGAGTGTTGGCATTACAGTCTTCTGGGACATGGAGGCAAGGAAGAAAACAGAAAGGAATAATGCAGGCAAGCTGGAGCCAGGGTACTCTGCACAGTTCGATGCTGCTGCCTCTAACCGACATGAACAAGAGAAATCAATTAGACCTACTCGGCTGCTATCCGAGGGACTTCCACCATGGGAAAGGGTAGAGCGAATCAAAGCGTTTGGAAGAAACAAAAAAAGAAAGAAAGTAGAGGGGGAAAGTGAACTCGAGTGGCAGTTTGTTGTATTCTTTGTCAGATCAGCCGCCTCTGACCTCGAGATAACATTCCTTCTCTCTTTCTTCATCCCAGACATGCTTATAATTCCAGACACTTCCCCATCTCTTTCTCTTTTTTTTTTTTTAACAGCGATGCAAAGCCCTCTCTCTTACTGTCCTTTCAGGTCAGTAATGAGAAAAAAGGAAGGCTGGCAAAAAATATGCCTTACAAGAATATTTTGACGAAGCTAAGTTTTACCTGCGGATGAAGCAATCTCTGTTTTCCCAGCAGCTTTTAGATTCGCACTATTATGTTTATATTCATACCTTAGAGCCATTTCAGCAGTCACTTGGAGGTCACCGCGAACAACATCTCTTTTCCACACCATAATGGGCACTGGGGTTTTGTTTTGCTGCAAAGAAAAGAGCAAACAGGTTTGATGGTGAGGGTATTTTACAGTTTTAAAAGTTGTATTTAAGCAGGGGTTTATTTTGAGAAAACTCCTTATTTGGTTTGAGAGAAAACATCTCTAAGGTCCCTCAAGATTAAAAAAACGATCCCTCATATTGAATATAAAATATTCCAACTATTGTGGTAAGATCAGTGGGGCAAGTATCCACAGCATATCATTTATTAATAGTATTTTACTGCCAGATAGAGTACAGTCTCGCTGTAATTTAAAAATATATGCGGTGCTACAGTAAACGTGGAGATCCTTCCGAACTTGAATGAACGGATGTTTAAAATCCATGCGTGTATTTCATAGGATCATGAGGAAATTATTTGCATATCTGGCAGAGGTGATCGAAAGAGATCAGGCAATTGATGCTTTATGCATTTTTCATGGAATGGAGCCGAGCTCTGTACTGTAAATACAGAGGTTGCGAGTGCACAGCATAGATTTCGCAGGGCCCAAAGGCCTCATCGTCTTTGATCAGACTGAAAGAGGACACTTTTTGATCAAGCCCTACCTTGGACATTTAAATCAAACCCCTGTCAGGCCCATCGGCTCCACGGCTGGGAGATAGGGTGTAATCTCTACACATAGGGGAAAGTGGACACCCCTGGAAGTGTGCTACATTCTATTATGTTGAACATTTTGATATCCTCCCCCCCTTCCCCTTGATGAATATCTAGCAGTTTGTGATAGGTGAGTTATTCCGTGGTGTGGAAATTCAATTTGACAAAGAAGACCTGTCTCATGGAGTCTTTTAAATGGTTATGATCGCATAAAATCTGCAGGATAAGAGACCTGGAAGAATTAATGAACAGGAATCCATAACTTTTTTCTGTCTGCGTGGCTATTTATGAATAAATCTGCCATGGAGGACACGACAGAGATGTAAAAATGAAGTCGAATTTAAAATTAAAAAACACAAAAACACGATTATGTGCCGATAAAATGACAGCACAAGCTTAGGAAGTTGTGTTCCATCTATAATCCTGTGTGTGCAGTTAGCTCAGTCCCCTGACAGAGCACACATGTAAACACAGCACCCCCACCTCCCACTCAGCCCTGCTGTAGGTTTGGCTGTGGGTGCTCGGCAGATCCCTCGGCATCATGAGAGAATAACAATGAGGGTTTTGGGAGGGATCAGTTCCCCAGCACAGAGCCATACTGGGGAGGGTTTATGTAAGACCCTGGCTTCCTGAGCTCTCTGCCAGTTTAAGATGACAAACAAATGGTACCAAGGAGTACCAACTTGCCAAAGGGGGAGGATTGCGTCTCTTCATGCTATCGCTGCCGCTTCATCCTCCCTTCACACACAAACACCCTCCTTCTGTTCATACACAAGCCTAGTTATGTGTCGTGGCTTGTGATACCAGGTCTCATGTGTATCCATGCAGGTTGATGTGTGTTTTCACACCATTTGTTGGCGCCGCAGCACCATCGCCCACTTTGAAGCCACCCCCTTCCCTTATCCTCCTCTTCCTCCCTTTGTTTTCCCCTTCACATGTTCCAATGAAAGAAGCCTGGGATCTGTCAAAATCTATCCTTTCTTCTGTCTGCCTTGTCAACTTTTTTTTTTATTTTATTTTAGGTGGGCTGCCACGGAAATTCACTCAGCCCTGACACCCCAGTGGTTCTCAAAATGTCAAAACAGGCAGATGCTGAAGTGTTGTCTTTTTTTTTGATGATACAATTCATGTGCTATCATCAGCGCTTCCTGTTTTCACATCATGATGCAAGTGATTCGCGTCATACTGCAGCTTGTTGAGGATCTTAATTATCTGTCGTTAATTATTAAAGCTTTATAAACAGAGCAAGGTCTACTTAACCCATTTTGAATTTCCCCAGTCATTTCTGTAGTTATTCCTGCAAAAATCACATCTGCAAAAAAGCAAGCACTATCGCAGCAACCGTGCAGACAGATAAGGCCTGCTAAATAGTGCTCAGAGGCTGCAGAGCCCCTTGATTTTTTAACCTGGACCATTCAAAAGTGCCAACTCATGTTTAGGCTCACTGTAACATAATGGGACCCAGCTACTGATAAGATGAGGCACACAATCCCTTGATACCAGGTGTATTTTTAGACATAAAAGTATCTGGCATGCTGCGTGTGCTGTCTAAATTTCGCAACAGAAGGCAAACAAGTCCGTGCTGTTTTAGTCAGATACATCTGGACTTTATTGGTCGGGAAAAAAAAATCAAGCTTGGTAGATACTTAAATTAAAAAAACTGCTGGTTCATAAGATTAGATCAAGTTAACAGATGCTGTTGAAAGTTGATTTTTGGGGAATGTCCCAGATGATAGGAAAGACAAAAAAAAAAACCTGACATGAAAGAAAGGGTAGCTTCTCAATCATTTCCTCCCCCAGACGCTCTGAGACATATTGTATAGTGTCTTCTGACATGCGGTTGTTCAGAGTGAAGTCTCTCTGTATTCCTGCATAGCACAGAAATACACCATAGATAGCATTAGGATCCATTGGGTTGGGAGTAAGGGGAAAATCGATGTAAGGTGAAAATTAAATTTGGCGGAAAGAGCCTTTAGGCAAAGTGCAATTTGAAAACACATCTTTTATTTTCCCCTGGGCGTCTGCTATGGGCGGGTAGGAGATGGACAGTGGATCTAAGCATCATGGAAAAAGGCAGAGGTATGCTGTGAGGGAAAGGGAAACACCTCATCTCACTCCTAATGTGCCTCCCCTTTGATTGTCTAATTCGGTTAGGGCCGTGCGTCCGTTATCGGATCATATCAAAGGTCAGAGGCGTCCTGTAGACAAATCAATCTCCCCCGTCTGAGGAGGCGCACAGGAAGCATGGATTGAGGGAGAGCCGATCCATCTAGTGGGCCCAGAATGAAGGTGGGTGAGGAGAAAGAGAAGTGGGGGCAAGAAAAATAATGGCATCTGCTGCTCGGAGAGAAGTGGGCGAGGAAGGTGAGATTGAACTGTTGACTTGGGGAATGCGATATGCTCAGAGTGAAAAAGAGTTTGCATTATTGCTTGCAAGATAAGAGCAATTCCTTGTGAAGACCTGGCATATTATGGCCTACCTGACTACCAGATTTGCTCACCACTGATATGTTCCAAGTAGGCCGAACTAAGCAATCCTGGGATTTTGTTCATAAAACAGTGCAAGTTTGATTGAAGGAATAAGGTTGTTCTTAAAGAATTCAAGTTTGACATGTTTACAATGGTTTTGTTTTGTGAAATCAATCAACTAGTGTACCACATACAGCTTTGCTTCTTCTGCACAACGTCAGTGTTGATCAAACACTGTATGGATGTAGCGACTGTGACATCACCCATTGGTTTGTGGTGCCCCATTTTAGAGTCTCGAGTCTGGCATTTCAGCTGTAGCCATCACGGTTTTTTGGAACCAGGAGTGACCATACTTGGGCAAGAGGTTGGCACTATGGGTTGGATATGATTGAGAAGCCAAAGACACTATCAGCAGACAGCCTGTGTCTCAAAGCAGCCCACTTTAATTATGTGCAACTTTAAGCCTTGATAAAATTTTAATGAGTGAGTAATTTAAAAATTCACCCCCGTACAG
This sequence comes from Epinephelus fuscoguttatus, assembly GCF_011397635.1. Lineage (NCBI taxonomy): Eukaryota > Metazoa > Chordata > Actinopteri > Perciformes > Serranidae > Epinephelus > Epinephelus fuscoguttatus. Next base: position 22,146,125 of record NC_064774.1, read on the forward strand.
TTGTCATACATGAATTAGCTATAGAGACCAGAACTGTTTCTTGCTCCAGGCTGTAAACATGTTTATTTCTGCTGTAACGTTGGGCATCTTAACATGGGGTTCTATGGGGATTGACTTGCTTCTGGAGCCAGCCTCTGGTGGCCAATTAAAGAACTGCAGTTTTTGGCACTTCAATGCATTTTTCAAGCCTGGAGGTTGCCACTTGGACTTGGTACCAGGGACGTAACTATAGACAGTGCAAGGAGTGTGGTTGTATTGGGGCCCTTTGGGATGGGGGGGCCTTGCGAATGATTAAGATTGCCAGATTGGAACTACACCTGTGTTCAAAGAACTCACATTAAATTAAAAATGGTGTCATTTACTATAGGTTATATACCCTCAAAAATGTCAACCCATCTCTGTCATGATTTTCGTCCTCTCGTTTCATTTCTTGTCTTTTCTTTTTGGTAAAATAGTCACTAGCAATCTATAACAAAATTATATACTTATTCTACATGAACGAGAAAAACTATGAACAAACTACATACATAAAAAAAATATTCAATTAAATGGACAATTTTTGTATTTTCTTTGATATTTCTGTCAAGTCTCTATTTGATCATGTGACAAGACGATATGATACAGTAGCTAGTTTAGGCACAAAATCTGTCAAGACTGACAAGCTGAGCATGCCTGCAAGTCCAGCGAGCAGTCATGCCTTTTAAATATGCAGTATGAAGTAGCATGCACTGGGGCCTGGAGTAACTACTTTACACCACTGGTTGACACAGTTAACTGATCAATTGAAAATTAAATAGAACGATAATTAAAATGATCATGCAAAATTACTAAATGTTTGCTTGTTTCAGCTTTTCAAATGTTTGGGTTTGCATCATTTTGTGTTTTACATATTTTTGTAAAATGAATACACTTGGGTTTTTGACAGTCGGTCGAACAAAACAAGCAACTCAAAGATGCAGCATGGATTTTTTTTTGTAAACAAATTTTCTGCTTACATTGAAACTCATTGTATATCTCGTGGAGGCCCAGTAAACATGTTTCATGGCTTCTCCCTAAAACATTTGCAAAGCAGATTTTGAAAAACCTGCATTGTTTACATCCATGTTTGCTTCTCAGCAGTCGTCTTTGTCACTGCCTTTGTTTGTGCATTGCTGCATTTCTTGGCACATTATTGCCACCTGTAGATCAGTGGAATTGTGTGAAACCATTGGCAGGAGTGTGTATCGCATCACTAAGTTCCTCACTTTGTGTGTGTTTGTGCATGAGAACAAACAAAGCAGGGACCCACTCATAAACACATTACTAGTTGTCACGAACTCCACAGGGCACCTGCAATTTGTATTGCTATTTACAAGCACAACGAGCACCTTGACATGGGCAATACACTGACATATTTATTGTGTCGCATCCTATAAGATGCAGTGGAATCAGTCTGTTTTTCCAGTACATATTGTTTGTGTTGTTGCCTTTAGACAGTTGCTCCATAGAGTTTAGTCAGCTCACCTTCTTCTATTCCGTCTTTCACCTTCTGTCTGTCTTGGTTGATCAATCTTTCTCTGAACCAAATGTCATCTGATACCTTGGGTGGTAGATGCCCTACACAAAGTGGCAGTGATCAGAGAGGCAACAATTATCTGATTTTAAAGAGACCCTTCAACCCAAAATCAAAAATACATATTTTCCCTCTTGCCTGTAGTGCTACTTATCAGTGGATTTTTTTGGTGTGAATTGAAGAGTGTTGGAGATATCGGCCATAGAGATGTCTGCCTTCTCTGGAATATAATGGAACTAGATGGCACTCGGCTTGCGGTGGTCAAAGTGCCAGAAAAATACACTTTAAAAACTCAACAGCAACGTCTTTTCCAAAAAGTCATGACCTGGTTACTCAAGATAATCCACAGGCATTGTTGTGAGCAGATTCATGTAGGAACTATTTTCTTTCTACCAAACCACATCCGCCAACAGCTTCATTGCACAGAAGGAAGAGTGCATCTACTCATGGCTTGTGACAGTGCGAGATGTAAACCAGGGGTGTCAAACATATAGCCTGTGGGCCAGAACTAGCCCGCCAAAGGGTCCAACCCAACCCACTGGATGACTAGACTAAGAGGTGCCAGGTTTCAGGAGCCAGTTTGAAAATGTGTTGCCTACTTCGTGTAAAATTCCGCTTCAGAGGCTTTCCCACCCTGACCAGAATACAGTTCTCTGATACAACAATGAATCCTTATTGTAACCATATTTAAAGATATTGACCATTGTGCAAAATATTGTCAATCAGCAGGTTCAGTTCAAACGAATCTGTATCAGGAAATAAATGGATAACGCACATGTAATGACAGTGAGAAGTAGACTGACTGAATGTGGAAATACTGAGACATACTGTTGAAATTGCACTTATTTTCTTCAGATATCAAACGTCAACAGAATATAATTGTAATTCTTTACACAGAAAAAGGGGAAATATTGGAGCTGATGGTGCTTAAAGGTTATTGTCCGATGGATTTATGGGTCCAGCCCATCTATGATCAAACTGGGCTGTATGTGGCCCATGAACTACAATGAGTTTGATGTAAACATGGTGTCCTCTTTGGCTGAGCTGGAATGTTAGCAGTGAGCTGGCAGGAGAGGCATGCATTGCTTTTGCATGGTGGTTGTAGTTTGGCAGAAAGAAATTAGTTCAAAACTATCTAGACGGACAAATAGCACTAAAGGTAAGAGGAAAATGTGTATTTTTGATTTGGGGATGAACTCTCTCTTTAAAATGCAAATTGAGCAATTTGAAGTTGTCACATTTTCGTCTGGAGAATTAGTGATTGGCATTTTTTTTTTTTTTTAACTTTTTCTCTGATATCACAGACTGAATGTTTAATCAACAAAGCTTGTCAGAGCAATTGGTAATGTAAATAATCATTAGTTGAAGCCCCAGTCACAACTGTGAGTGATGTGCTGTCTTCTGGGACGTCCATTAAAGGTTGTTTATGAGAAACATTGCTGTAGCGAAACCACTATTTATCATTCCCCTCATTCCTCGTCACAGAGAATATTTTTAACCAATACTCCAGGCCTCTTAGAATGCCCATTAACAAATAGTCATAATTAAAGCAACGATGCATAAACACAATAGTGGTGGGCACTGCAGCAGTGGGCAAAGTTTATGGGTGAGTATAAATCATCTGCAGTTTAATGCCAGCGAGATGTTTAATTTGGTATCCCTGAGTGCGTAATTAGTTCAATTAGCCTCAATCATGCACAGAGAAGCACATGCAGAGTGGACCCAGGTCGCCCTCTGGTCCCCTTGCATTAAAAGGCAAAAATGTATTTCCTCCTGTAAGATTAAAAACTCACTGTGTAATAACTCACCAGAACCTTCCCTCTAGACACCATTGCGACGGTTCAGTGTGAGATAATGTTTGCTCAAGCAACTCTCAATGAGATTCAGCGCTCCGGTGACACCATTACTCTAAGCTCATTGCCTAGTCAGGTTGGGTGGGTCTACTGTGCCTCAGAAAGTCGAAACGCAGAGGCGCCAGAAGAGAGAGCACCTCTCGAGACAGATTACATGTCTGTGGACAAGCGAATAGGCTTGCACTTCACCTCTGCCTGAGACAAGCGGGTTATTATCTTTTGGTGCCTTTTTTTTTTCTTTCATTGTCACGCTGTTGCCAGTCATGTAATGCATCCAGGACAAGATGCTCGCCTGGCAGCCCGAGCAGGTGGACGACAAGGCAGCTTACACATTTTCGTTAATTGCAGGCAGTCAGTGAAACGTATCTGAAATGAAGATGATGGCACAAGCCTGCAGAGGAAGTCAAAGCAGCCTAGGCCCGAGCCAAAGTGTTTTAAATGGATTACACCAGTGTGTCATTGCGATTACACGCTCCTCGCAGGGACCGCGACAAGATGAATTGTATTTTATGGCTTTACAGCAGATCTTTTTCTTTCTTTTCTCCTCCAACTTGAATGCATCCCCCCCCTCCCCACTATGTAGCGTGGTCGGAATGTGGGATTGTTTTTGCCTTTGAACTACCTCACAAACAGTTCATCTGTTACTTCTCCTTAAGGGGACATTTTCTGTTTATCTCAGAGTGGAGTGGCTGACTGAGAAAGCATGTATACGTATAAATTTCCATGCTTTGTAAAACCATATTTCAGACTTACTTTGGCTGGTTTTGTATGGCTGAAATGCTAGAGCTCGCCCTCGGTTTGCATCGTGCATCATAGCATTTCAAAACATACTCTTGGTAGTGAACCTCAGAGGGCCTAATAAAATGATACATACAGACACTTACAGTAGTTTTTCCTCCATACCTCTATATTCTGTGGGTTCAATCATTCACACCATGTTTAATAAGAATGTCTTATCTTTCGCTGCCTTGTCAGTATAACATATCACTGCAGCCATGTCATTTACATGGCTGGGCATGTGCAGCATGGTTCACCAGCACCCCCGTCATACCTTTATACACTATAAAGCATGTGTCATAAACCTCATTGATAAAAATGATTTAAGAACAGTGCTTCAGGAATGTCCTCCAATCCCAACTCCATCTCTGCACAAGATCATTAGACATGGCAAGGTGTGGGAGTGTGTGTGTGAGTGTGTGTGAGCAGGCAGAGTCAGAGAAAGTGAGGTTATGTCTGGAGGGAGTCCATTAAGTAGGGAAAGGGCAAGGGGTTAAACACTCAAGAACTGCGGCATGACCCAGAAGAACATATGTTCACACACACACACACACACACACACACACACACACACACACACACACACACACACACACACACACACACACACACACACACACACACACACACACACTTCTTAACACTTACTTTTGAAGACACGTCACTGTACAGTAAAAAAAAAAATAGCCCTCCTTGTAAACTTTGAATCACATTGCCTTTCTACTTCCTCTAGTTCCGTGATGTACACTCTTGGTGAGACATGTTGAGGCGCACTGTTTCCAGTCAGTGTGATGTGGGGGTGTATTACATCTGGTACTGCACTGTTGGAAATAACCCCTTGCACAAGCCCAGGCAGTTACAGTGAGACATGTACGCCTGCATGAAGCTACTGGAGACTTGTGACAAAGGTGTGAAGTCGCTCGATATACTAAGTCGTCGACATGCAGTTATTGTAAATGGGCAGGCATGTACAAGTCAATGGAGATGGAGTCCACTATTTTTTTTTAAGCTTTTGCCTCTAATTTCCTTTGATGAAAATCTGTAAAGAACCCAATTAACCTACAAACATGTTTCATCTCACCTAAAGCAAAGTTCAAGTACAGTTCATACAGTACTTACTGTACCTACTGTACTATGTGCACATGGTCCTACACATTGAGTGTATGTATCCATTAGGGCTTATACACACATACAAAAAGTTTCAACAAGTCAGAACTAACACATAAATCATGCAAATTTATACAAATGCAAGTACATAGCCTCGTTCTAAACTGCTGAACTGATGCTAGAATTTATTTCCATAAACAGATATATGTATATGTATGCAGAATCTGTAGGCGATGGGACAAGATTTTGGTATTGGCAGCTTTGTGGTGTCTGTTTGTTGCCTGAGTGGTAAACAGTCCGTGCGGATAGGTGGAATGAAAAAATCTGAATTCATATGCAGACAAAACTTTACCAAAATGACTGGTGCATGGAAGAGGATGTCTTGGCCCCCTTGCTCCACCGGATTTCCTGAAATATTAGCCGGTAACCCAGGGGCTTTTCATCATCAGCAGGTTCCAAAATTAGCACCTACAACTTGCTAAAGTGAGTACAAGTCTACGTTGCTGAATAAAACGAATGAGGCCAGTCGCTATTGGCTGGTTGCTAAAATAGTCCTACTTCACCACAAACTATCATCACGACAACACAAGTTAATTGATCTTGTTTGGTTTTGCATTGACTGCACACTGGTGGCAGCATGCAACGAGTGACTGTATCCCAATTATTTGATTGACCCCTGCTGTCCACCGTTGCTACAGTTACACTGACTATATCGAGTTGAGTAACACAAAGGAGAAATTCCTGTTAACCGCAAAGAGAGTCTGCAAATATGTGGTGGCACATTGCCGGAGCAGATCAACCTAAAACGGTGCCTTACAGATACTCAACAAATCCTGTTGGGAGTCGCGGAGGGGCTGGTGCCAATCCCAGCTGTAATTGGGCAACAGACGGGGTACATCCTGGACAGGTCGCCAGACTATCACATGGCTGACACACAGAGACAGACAACCATTCACACTCACATTCACACCTACGGGAAATTTAGAGTCACCAATTAACCTGCATGTCTTTGGACTGTGGGGGGAAGCCGGAGTACCCAGAGAAAACCCACACTGAGACAGGGAGAACATGCAAACTGCGAGGTCAATGCTAACCACTGCGCCACCATGCTGCCTGCACGGTTATTGCTGGTTGAAAAATATTTGGGCTGGTATATTATTTTCAGTTTGTCAGTCATTGGCAGATATATCATAAAGTTAATTTGGGACCCTGGTTGTTAGCGCAATGGCTGATGGGTTCCGAGAATGTGCTAGAATTGATATTGTTGCGTTAATCCGTGGTGCGTCAACAGGTTTAGTTGAGTTACAAGCTAACAGCGGACTTCGGCTTTGATGTCACTGTGGTGCTGTATGGCCATTTATCCATCTATGTGTTGAATCCGAAATCTTCCCCACATCACTTCAACATAGGTTGCTAGTTTACTCCATTTTGAGTTAACAAAGATCCCATTAGCATAATTTGGGCAACAGGAGCACTTGTACGAAATTGTATTTTTGTCTGGCTTCAATTCTGGATAAAAAAAATGTGGCTATCCTACATACAAGGAGGTGGCACTTCTTCATGCTGTAATAATGCCCTGCAAAGATGCAACTGAATAAATCCAGGTCAAGACTTCACCTGACTTATCCTGTAATTGATAGCTATTGGGTAAGTTATAATCTTCCACCCTGTGCCTCACAGAGATCTGCCTCTGCTGCCCTCGGCACTGAAACAGTCCCACAGTCTCTCCTCCTCAAGTGCCTACAGGACTTAATGCTCTTACTGGGTTTTATATCAGAGAACGCACTTTACTCCTCAAGCTAATCATAGCACTAGCGTCTATGAAATTTGATCAGTCTTAACAATGACCATTGTGCGCTCTCATTGAGTGCCATACAAATTAGCCTCTGTGCTGGTGGCCAGTGGGACAATGTATTCTGCCGGCTTTATCACATCTCGCCCGGGCCTACTATTAATCTTGTGGACTGTATGGGATGAATTAATGCGCTAGGGGATTTGTAAGGCTATGGATATGGATTACATTGTCTAACGGTATATTTGAATTGGTCTCTGAATGTAATTCCTGTGGACTGAGATTAAATTCAGCTGATAAGAGTCGGCTGTAACAAACCACATTATTATTGCCCTTGTCAGTCTGTTGTGCATGGCAAAATGAAGCAGCGCTCCCATAATCCTGGTCATCTACAAGAGGTCTGCATCTGTGATTGAATTTCATACGTACAGTGGGGATCAGCTGGGAAGTGACTGCCATTTTGCTTAATATGTCCTCTGCAGACACATTTGAGCTCCTTTTCTCTCTCTACTAGTACTACCTCCTTGTAAACGTCACAAATTTATGAACTATTCACAACTCTCTGACCACAAGCTGTCCATGCTTAAAGGATGGGAGGCCTTGAAGGATGTAACATCCAGAGGAACTTCTCCCTCCACCAATCAAACAGACCACCCACAGGAATGTCTAGACTGGCTGCTCTTTGTCCTCCCTCTCAGTTTTCTACTGCATTACATCAGATTACCGTGTCATAGCACAATTTCTCTTAATGATCCCCGCACTGTAAAACCATCACGACAGTCTTTTATCTAATCTCAACCCAAAGTGATTTTTTCCTGCTCGTAATTGAAAATTATGTTCTTAAATGACTCGTTAAGCGTTGCACATTTTCTCCCACACACTGAAAGCATTTCCTCTTGTTTCTTTTTTTTTTTGTGTGACAGTCACATTAAGGGAAGTTAATGTGTCGTGTGCATCCCAAGCATCTGTGCCCAGTGGATGCAATTTTAAAACAGCCGCATGCTGGAAAATCTGCACCTCTGGCTGCGCCTGGCAACCAACGCTCACACGTCGGCAATCATTTGGTTTTTGGATTATGCCTGTTTACCTCTTCCAACCACGATGGCACAGCGAGGACAAGTGCTTGTAGCTTCTCGTGGTTTTCTGGCAGGCCGGCGTGCGCTACCAGCTATGATGATTTTCAGGCCAAGGAAGATGAGAAAATGAATTAGCATTCGGCTCCAGGCTGCGCCACAATCACGGCGGAGCATCTCCACAGAGAAACACGAGCATTCACACTTAAACTCGCATATTAATAAAGTGTAGTAATGAATCACCAGCAACCCTTTCCCTTCCCTATCATGCCACCTCTGCTCCCACAGACGCAACCCGTTTGCTCAAACACATGAGAAATGGGTGGTGTAATGGCATGGGGGGGGATCCAACATTCAACATTAAGCTTGCTACTCGCTCCACTGAGCCAATGAATTTTTTATAAACTGTCCCCAGAGGTTCATAAACATTGCGAGTTTATGAACCTCTGAGAGACTGAGTGAGCGACAGAGACAGGCATGCGGGGAAGAGGGGGGGTCCCATTTTGGGGTCCTCACAAGATGTTAATTTGCATCAAGCATGCCTAGACACCTGCTGTGGCTGAACTTACAGGGAGGTGGCAGCACTTGCTCCGCAGCAGCTGTAAACAAGACTGCGTCAGTCTGTTTTTCAGCGCTTAGAGCTGACCCCACCATCACCATCCATTTGGCCCTACTTTATGATTACCATAAATGCCTGGATTGCCTACATAAAAATGTGGAGTGGAGACGAGGGCCTCCGCTTCCATTAGTGGCCTCTTTTTACAGGAAGGGCCAAGTGTGTCCCCTGGGTAAGGCCAAAACTCTCACTGTCCTCTACAGTCTGTCAAATAGGCTCTGTAATCAAGGACTAGGCTGAGTGGATGGCTGCACTGATGGTGATGTTCATAAAATGATTATTCATAGAGAATACACACTAATAGGGGGCAGCAATGTTTCCGCACAAAGAGATCATCCTTGAAAATAAAAGCTTAATCAGTGCAAACCATTTGTGTTTAGCTAACTTCTTTAATATCCTTCGGCCAAAAAGGATTTTAAGCTGCAGAATGCTGTAATTAAATTGATATCTGGAGATTAATGGTGCTTTAATTGATTGCCTTTGGACACATCATATTTAACTGTCTGCTATGTTGAAACATTTAAGACAAAAGTAGTCCAAAAAAAAAAAAAAATGCATTAAAACATTAAAGGGAAAGTTCTGTTTTTTGAAGTGGGGTTGTATGGGGTACTTATCCATAGTCAGTGTATTAGACAGAGATAGACAACAAGGTCCACCTCAGAAAATTTACATCAGTTTAAGAGTACACTATATGAGGAATATTTTCACTGCTTTCCCTCAATATCAGACAGTGATTTCCTACAGGAAAATTCAGCTTTTCTATTTTCTCTAGAGCCAGACTCCATTGAGAAAAACAGTGATTTAGCATAGTTGAACACAGGAGCTGCTGGTTTACCACTGCCTCAAACAGATATTTTGTTTTGTGTTATTGTGAGACTTTGGGATTTAAAATGGTTAGTTCAGATTCACCAAAGTCTCACATTAGCATAAACTACCAACTTACTGAGGCAGTGGTAGACCAGCAGCTCCCATGTTCAGCAAGCTAAAATGACTGTTTTTCTTAATGGAGTCTGGTGGCTTTGATGAGAGCATACTGTAAAACATCAATTAAAAGCCTAGTCCCAATTAAACGCCCGGTGTGGCTGCACATTTGATGAATTAACAGCTGTCTCAATTAGACATCTGGTTTGATTGCCAAGCAGTTCCCCCCCTTTTTTTTTGTTTTTTTAAGAAGCTCTCCAGATGTGTAAAGCCTAGTTGTTGGCTACCTCAAATCATGTTACCATTCCTCAGTTACCCTGTAAGTCATTCATATTCCTTTAGTCCGTAACGGTCCCCAGATCAAAAGATTTAAAAATGTTTTTAATAAAAGTAAATCCAAGTTGTGAGTATTGTTTTAACAGGAGGATAAGGCGATATTGTGTTGGTAAGTAATATTCAGACTGGTTTAAATAAACAGTTTGAGTATATTCGATGATCTTTGCTGAGCAATAGTTTTATGTGAAAGGAATTAAATTCCTGTCCCATATTGACGCCTGTCCCAAATATAGGCCCGTTGAGTTCAGTGATTTTAGCAAATAATAGTCCAGGCTATTAATTGAAGATTTACCGTTGATGGTAAACTGACGCAGTTAATGGCCTGCCTGTCAGAAGGAGTTGTGGGACTTTTTTAGGTGGCTAAAATATGTGCTGTTGCTGACCCCCATCCACAGCATTACATTACTTAGCTTCTGTGTCAGACTCCAGCCTGCTTCTCCAAAATTGGGGCATTGCTACTGACATATAGTGTATGTAATACACTGACTATAGATAAGTACCCCATACAAGCCCACTTCCAAAAATTCAAACCGTCCCTTTAATGTTTTTCTTAAATAATGTAAACTAATGACGGTAATAACATGAATGCAGAAAGCTGTCAGCTATAGGCACATGCTCCATGCTGTAATCCATGCGTCATTGATTTTTCAGGTCATTTAATCATTTGGGAGTAGGAGTCCAATCCAGTTTTAATATCAGCAATTGTGCAGGAATGTCCAGGCGGTGCATTGGGTTGTAAGGTCTTGCTGAGACAGTACATGGAATGAAATTGCCTTGTCTTATTCAGGGATTTGAGTTTCAATTTGATCTCATCCTGTTTGTTTAGAGCAAGCAACTTTTTTTTTTTTTTTTTTTTTTTTTTTGCTGGAGATAAATCTCAGCGAGGAAGGAATGTATGGAAATCCAAACAATAATTCAAAAGGTTGCGCTGCATACAAATTTGCAACCGACTAAAAATACATTCAAACAACCAGCGCAGCAAGCATTGTGATTAGCATTGACTGTGCAGAAAAGCGCATTTGCCTTTTCTTAAAGTGGAGAGATTAAAATGTGAAAGCAACTCCCATAGGAACTGAGGGGAAAGTAGCACAATAATATATGCAAGGGGGGAGGGAGAAAAAAAATCTATTATGAGCATGATGACAAGAGATCAATGTTGCCTCTTATTCCCAGTGACAGTCTGAAACTAATATACTCATTAGCGTTAATGCCACCGTGATATAAATTGAACAGGCTTTATTTTTAATAGTCCTGCTACTGTCTATAGTGGGTATAGAGTGCTATTCTATGAGCTGAATCTGTCATGTCTCCTTGGGCATCAGTGGCTAACAGCGGGGTGAAATTGGATGGCTATTGTGAAAATTGTAGAGGGAATTGTGCTATATTGTACACCTTAAAAATACCTTTGTTTTGCGCTGCTGTGTCCTCACTTTGAATTACTGTAGGCGGATGGTGGTGTGTAGGGAGAGCCAGAGGAAAATCTCACCTGGTGTGCTTTCACTACTTTACCTTCACCATACATGTGTAAATAAAGGTTTAGTTCATCATTAAAACTGAAGATTAATTATATGTTTCTTTCTTACTAAACCGTTTCCAGTAATGGACATATACCTTAGAGTTGTTTGTATGCAGGAATACATCTCTTTAACAAAATGCTAAGTATGGGTTTTATATCTGAATAAACTGGCCTCTACAGCAGGGACTATATGTCCCTTAGCAATTATCAACACCTTTCCTATAAGGAGAGCTCAGTGGCTGTTGGCTGTAAATTGTATGTAACACTGACTAAGTTTACATGCACAAAATATGCAGTTTTTTGCTCTTATTCCAAAGAAGACTAAATTCCTACTAAGCTCTTTACATGGCTAATGCAAATGAATATGCCACTAATATTCCCGTTTACATGCAGCAGTGCATACTCTGGTTAAGGTGCACTAACATGTCAAAATATGGAAAAGTGGAACGACTGGAACCGCATGTGCCTTTTTGCTTCTTTGCATCAGAATAGTATTTTTTTCACAGTTTGTGTGGGCTTGTCCTGACCTTCAACTACCTTCTTGAAAAGGTCTGTGCTGCAATATTTGCAAAATAAACCCGTTGATATCCAAGTCTTTTATAATGTTTAAAAGCAGGTGTATGTCTTCTTCTGACCAGGATTGTGGGCTTTTTTTTGGACACACATCTCTACCACATGGCCTTGCAAATTGTTGGCTAGTGTACAGTGCATCCATGACAACGCACAGACCTGGCCATAAACGGACAACATACTGTGTGTCGCAAACGACAGTAAAAACCCCAGTTGATATGCATATTCCGAATGTGCTGTACAGGGCTAGCTGATATGGCTGAAAATGTTACCATGGTAAAGATATCAATATCGATAATTTGCATGCTTTAAAGTCAAATCAGTATTTCTCTCGAGTTTAAAGGCTGATTTTTGCTCCTGAGTAAAAGTTACAGAAATCATATTGTTAACAATGCAATAACAATTAAATCAAAACAATGTCAATAAATGAAACAAAGACAAAGAAATCTTAATTCTGGTCAGGAGCATGTCAAACTCTTTGTGCAGACGGTTTAAAAAAAAATTTGGTAACACTTGAAGGTATCTACATAAGAGTGACATGACACTGTCATCACTATGACATTTGTATGACACAATTATGTACATGTCATAAACGTTTATGACTGCTGTCATTAAGTGTCATTCGGTTTTTGTAATGACAAGTTGACATTGTTTGGGTTGTCTTGATTATGACAACTTGACATTAATCAAAGTGACATTACCAGAAGTTGTCTTTGTCATAACAACTTGACATTAACAAGAAATGCACCTTTTTTTGTGTTAATGACAAATAGTAGCCCATGTAGTAGCCCACATGTGTACATGGGTTTCACCGCTGCATGGTGCTATTGCATTATACCAGTAAAGCCCCAGTTATCCGAATACTAACCGAACGGGCCATTTAACCCACAGTTACAGGCTGCCACACCGAAATATTGCCATTCCGATGGTTCGCCATCAAAAATTCTGGTCCCTGAGTCCTGACAGTAAGCTATGGCAAGCCTGTAGAAGCTGTATTCCCCATGCATGTCAGTAATTTTCACAGGGGACGCACGTGATTAATTCAGGCTGACATTACCTGCTTTTCAGCGAACTCTTCTGGTAATTTTGTTAAAAGGCATGGCATATAGGTCCACAGTAACTTATTATTATTATTATTATTATTATTATTATTATTATTATTATTATTGGGTCTTATAAGAGTGGGCTACAATGAGTACCGGGCAATCAAATCACAGCATCCGCAGTGAGAGGAGCACGCGGCTGTAGGTGATCACGGATATTTGATGTGGGAAAGATGTAGCCAGATGTATTACCTGTTTTAGATACGTAGCTGTCTGTCCGTCCGTCCGTCCGTAGCACGAGTCATGTGCACCACTTCACCACCAACCTGTGCATAAAAGCGCAAACAGTCCCTCAAGGAGGGACAGCCATGAGGCAATGAATGAGGAAATAATCGCCCGCGTTTAATACGCAAAATGGGGTCAAACCCCCAGCGGCTATTAGGTGCCCGGCGGCTATTTGCCTCCGGGCGACTATTTGGAAATATATGGTAAATGTTTTATTTACATTACCTTCAGTCCTGTTATGCCATATCATTCTAATTAAATAGCCAGTTGGCCACTGACGTTAGCTTGCTAACTTACCATTAGCATTAGATGAACTAACTATACAGCTACTGTAGCTCACGTTATGCGGCTAAATCAATGTTGTATGCACTGCATACATGCTGTCATCGAAACAGTCATACTAATAACATCTTAATGAGTGTGTTGAATGTTGTTGTAATGCTATAAAGTTACCGCACACATTATTGGCCGGTATCCTCTTTTTCTGCTTCTTTTACTACTACCTCTTTCTCTTCTTCTTCTTCTGGTTAAGGGCAGCTGGCAAATGACATGTAATGTGCATTACTGCCCCCTATACACGGGTATGGGTGGTTTATTTGTATGGATGAGTTAGTGAACATTTGTGAGACTACCATCAAGGAAACATCATATCTTAATAATTATTGTTAGCATTTTATTGCCTAGCCCTTGCAGTCCAAAGAATGGTACTACAATCCGAAACCCGGAAAATGTATCTTTTGGAAAAATGGCCCAATTCAGAATATCCAGATGGAACATGCTGCTTACATGACCTATCAACTTCAGATTACTGTCATATTCAGAACAGTAATGGAATATTAGCATGTAAAAGTAACAATTGATCTTGATTCAATACTCTTCACATCTAGTACCAACTAGGACTGCTCGACTTGTGTTTGATACCATTCCCATGCCCACCAAATGTCTACTTCCAGCACATTTGCTGTTTGCTAAGGATTACTCACAGAATGCTCTCATCAAGCTGTTTTTCCACCCTGTGATCACATAACCAATTCTTCATTGTTAAACTATCAATCATGTAAAACACAAGATGCCGTCCAAAAGGAGTGTTGGGAGGGAAAAAAAACAGCTGGAAGGAGAAACGGCTAAGCTGCTGAGGCTGGAAAGTTTCTCACAGCTGCTGCTGGCTAACAGCAACAACAAAGCCAGGAGCTGGGATTTAAAAAAAAAAAAATGTTTGTGGCACACAGAGCTGACTTCTAATGAGAGAATGCAATTTCCTGCATTTTCGAGATATGTACTTGTAATACAACGATTAGTAGATTGCATCATTAGTGAGTAACTGTCAGAACGGTGGCCAGTTCTGCACATCGCTAGGATGTGATTCACTGTACGGTTTCTTGGCTAAATTTCTAATGAGTTCCCTTCTTTTCTAGCTGCCAAACTTTAAGTTGTGTGACCATCTATGGATTTAACAGACAGTTAAAGATAATCAGGCCTATAGTTAGACATGAGACAAGGAGGCAAAGTTTTAGCCAAAAGTGTGAATGATCAATCAATGATTTTGCATCAGACCGTATATACGGAACAATCATTATGCTCCAAACTCACACTGACTGTTCACAGTAACAAACATTGTATGAATGTATTCATAGCTTGACTTTGTACTTGGACAGACCAGTTCTTTGAGAAACTTTCCCAAAGGAACGAGTGACCGCCCAGACCTGTAACCCTGCAGCTTTGTGTTTTGCCGACCAAGACAAATAGTCTAGAGTCGCACCTTCCGACAGAGAAAAAGCATGTCACTAGATTCCACTGCCGGTTCAGTTACACAGTGCCAGCTTACAGATCGATATGAGCCTGCCAATGACAATGTCTGTGTTAATGCCTCAGCCCGCCGCTGCATTCTCCCTCACAAAGCCATTTTTTGGCAATCCCTCCCTCTAATTACATATGCATTCTTTGTTTTCTCTCTGTCCATTCTCTGCAACAAGCTTATGACAAGGGCTAAAGCGCTTTCGTTCCCTCATTCCCACTCGCTGCCAATGAATTGATGAAATATTCATTCAGTTATGCCGAGAATGCCAAATCACAGTTTTGGAGTGTGACGTGTCCTAATGCCGAAATGAGGGGTTGTGTAATTGTGTGCTTCCTGCTGCATCATAATCATGTGCTCCAGTCTGACTAATAGCAGTTGTGTCCATGTCAGCCACCTAGTACCTGGGCTTGCGCAGATGAGACGCGAAGAGAGGGTGGGAGGGAAATTAAGAACAAAAGAAAGACGGAAGCATGAGGGGAGACGAAAAGGAAACAAAGGAGAGACAAGAAAGAGGAAGGAATATATTTCTGTGGGTATGAATTATTCACACGTCTCCAAGAAGCAACCACATCATTGGAGCTGGTGTGCTCTTGTATCTTGAGTTTTAACTTTTTTCTTAATGTTATCTTTCACTTGAATTGCTATATGACTTAATCTTTCATGAACTGGTTGTGTTTCATAACCCCAAAACAAGAAATGAATGCAAAGGTCTCTGTAGAAATTGAATAGAGGCAAGTCATCACTATAAGAACTTTGAAATTTGGAGAATGGGAGTCGGCATGATCTGCAGCCATAATTTAAAACCCTTGGAAGTGATAATGTAATAGTAATAATCTTAGCTGTTTGATCTGTGTTAGCACTTGAAAAATGCCTTTAATGTTGTTAGTCTATTCCGGTGATTGACAGTCAGGTCTTTCCACTCTGCCCTTTGATCAGCGGCAGGTTGACAAGGTGCAACACACCCCGAACCACGCGATAAATGCATGCGCACACTTGTTTTGTTGCCGTTCCACTGTGACAGCAATTTCTTTGTGATCCAAACTAATCAAATATTGAGTATTTTCTTTTTTTTTTGTGTGTGTGTGTTTTGTATATTATTATTCAAAACCCAACTCTGTGTTACAGTTCATAAATTTTCAATATCAAAAACAGTGGGGAACAAGGTAAAGAAAAATCACTCCGCCACAAAGCCTTCAGCCCTCCACTGTTGCATCCAGCAGGCTTTGTGTTTGCCACCTCAGCTGTGAGCCTGCGTTTGTCTAACAGAGCTGCGCCAGCAGAGAGGCATCGCATGTTCAAGGAGGCATTTTTTGTTTGCTCGCACGTGTTTGCCGAAATTCAATTTATTTGGAATTAAAGCTGTGGAAATAAAGACATTTTAATCACCTTTAAAGGCCCGCAAATGCCCTCTGCTTCGATGTAAAGATAATCACAATCACAATCCAACAATGGAGTACGCACTGGATGTTTTGAGCTAATGGATATATTCTAAGTAGGAGTAACACACTCTCAGCAGGTGGAGTTTAGGTGAGCTTTAATAATGGCCAATCACTTCAGCTCCTGTCATCGCCTTTTAAAGCTGCAGACAGTTTCCTAATGGGCCGGGAGGACAGTCCAGGCCAGCTTGAGATAAAAGCTGGTCACAAGACTCACACATGCACAGTACAGCAGAGCTCGAGTGATAGATTAATCAATTAGTGCATCGGTGGAAAATTAATTGGCAGCTATTTTGATGAAAATGCGAAGTCTTGTCAGTCGGACCAAACAACCATTGTGAAGACGTCCCCTGGGTCTTCAGGAAAGCACATTTTTTCTGTATCTTCTAACATTTTAAAGGCTAAACTACTGATTTATTGATTGAGAATATAATCTGGAGATTAATGGAAAAAGATTGTTAGTTGCAGCCCAACAATTCAGCACCTCAAATATGATTATATATTTGAAATATGTTCACAAGGGCCAGTGATTTGTCATTTTGAGCTATACGTCAGTAGGGATGGGGGGGAAATGGATACAGCATCAAAGTGCGATATTTTTGCGTGGCAATATTGTGTTGATACACATTTATTTCTTTCATTATATGTATATTTTTTTAATATTGCGAATACAAAATTATCTCCTGGTAGCCCACTAGAATAAAAAATAGTTGCCTTTTCTGTCTGCTACATACATTTTATCTTATTAAATAGAATAGATGCAGTTAAAATTAAGGTAATATGTCACAATATATGTTAACACAACACACAGCATATCACAAAACATTTCAAACTGCAATAATATCATGAGTATCGTGATAACATTGTATATTAAGGGCCTCTGGTGATTCCCACCCCTATAAGTAAGCACGAATTGTGCATTTAGGCTCAAACGTTACAGGAACATATCGTACAATAAGATGCTTTGCCATCACTATTGGGTAAAAATATTTAATTCAGTTATAATTGGGTGCATTTACCTACTTTAATGATGATCTACTGCCTCTTGGCTTGATCCTAATGAAAATGGCACCTGAATTTTTATTGCCAATTGAGTCCTATATTGCAAGCACAGCTATCATCTTAGCCATACCATCCCTGCAAATATCTTTATGGCTTTTGTCTGTTATACACATGGTGGCGTGCAGCTGTTCAGCGTGTAAATACTGTATGGACTTCATTACCAGTGCAAAAGGGCTCGTGTCTGGAGAGCTTGTGGTGCTGAGGTAGAAAGAGCAGTGCGAGAGGCAGCTGATTCCTCCCAGTCACTTGGCAAAGCAGAGAAACTGGGCCAGTGGTTGTATAAAGAGAAGCAGGGAGGAAGAGGACAGACAGACAGAGAGAGAGGGAGGGAGAGATCACAGAGTGAAACACACACACACGCACACACGCACGCACTCCTTCAAAACAGAATTTTAATATTCGCGACACAAAGCCTAGTTAATTTTACAGTTGGACTGCGCGTACCTGTACTTCAACATTAATGATGATGTTATGGTAGAGTTTTAGAGACTCCTAAAGATTAAAGACTTTCTTTGTAGCTCTGCAGATTTGGTATACCACCTGCTGGCAATCTCTCTGCAAGTTCATTTTTTCGGGAGCTTCTCATTAAATTTATGAATGCTTGAAGGAAGTCGGATTTTCTATTCTCTCCATCTGTATTTTTGTCCATATGGGATAAAGTGCTAAATAAGTTCTTTTTCCTCTCGTCTCTCTCTCGCTCCTCCTGACGTCACCGCCCGCTCTGCTTCCCTCCACTCGGAGAGAGTCTGCTGAGAAGGCAGCGCGTGCATACATCAGCTATCTAATCTATCTCCTCTGAATCTGTCAACGCCGCTGCCAACCGAGGAGGTGGGCATATTTTCACCTACCACTTAAGCTCTCCTTTGCTCTCCGTCCTCCGCTGCTGCCACCTCGGAGCGAGAGCAGAGCCGGAGAGATATAAGTCAAGGGGGGGAGGATGTTGTTAAAAAGGTCAATGCCACACCATTAGCTGTGGTGAGAGTGGGAGGGAGTGATAAATAAAGAAATAGATAAATAAAAATAGGCCCAGGTAGTTAGCAGTGTAATGAGACAGCTGCGCCCATCAGCAATCGATGAGCTCCAGAGACAGTAATCACTACAGCTTCCTTAACAGTGTTTTAATTGGATGTCAGTCATTTACACCGCTGCTGCAATAACCCTCCCAGACTGCCTCTACGTGCTTGTGCTTGTATGAGAAAGACAGACTGATCTAGGCAGGTGTGTGTGTGCCCCTAAATGTGTTTTATTACATAATGTGTCCTTTGCATTTGTGTATATAAGCATGTGCACTCGGGCATGTATCAGCGTGTGTGTGGCAGCACTCACTAGTCATTAGCATTGATTTTTCCAGGAGGGGCCTTTCTCCCCAGTCTCCGTCTCTCAGCCCACCCACCCTCGCTAACCCACCCCCCTCCTCCCATTGCTCTCTGGCGTGCAAATAGCTATAATTTCGCTCTCACGGTCTTGGTCACTATGGGCCCTGCCCTCCTGCAGTGTAAAAGATGGCAGTCATCGATCGGGGCATCTGGACGCCTGCCCTGCCCCTCCCGCTGAAGGATCCCTTTGTCGATGAGAATCTCAGGTAAGTTACGAGCACGCCTGCACAGCTTCCAATTAACTAACAGACTCAATGCCATCCAGCGCCTCCCCTCCCTCCCGAGTATTTGTCAGCTGTTAGCACTGAACCGCACCGCCACACTTAGCCTCCACAGGCCTTTTATAACTATCACCAACGGATAAGTGTTGTCAAGCACCAAAGAAGAGAGGGCTGGTTTTTGTATGTGTGTCACATGTGAGGTGTTTTCAGTCAGAAGTGACTTTTCAGCGACAGGCTCTAGTTTCCATTTCTCAAACCAAAAAAATACCAAAACAAAAAACCCCCACCTCTTTCACCTTGGCTGGCGATTATCATTCACAACCACCATGACAGTATAATCATAAAAAAATAATTGTCTGGCTTTTTTCTATGGAACACCCTATCATAAATGCACAGCCTATTGCTGCAGACGTGATTGCTCAGGAGTAATCGGACTCATAACCAGCCTCACCTAGACGGGGTACCATTTCCTGCAAAGTCACTGGGTGGAAGGAGTAATACTAAATGTGATTGTCCCTGCTGAGCACAAATCCCAGTTGCTGTTTCTGTGCTGCATGACAAAGTCATTATTTGAAGTCTGCGTTGATTAAATATTGAGTGACATGAGAGATGCTGTATTGAATCAAGCTCATTATGTTAGACAGCGCCTCTGTGGCAGCCAGTGTTCTCTGTCTCTCTCTAACATGCTCTGAACACACTGTTGCACTTGTGCAAACTAACCCTAAACCCCACCTTGGGTCAGGTAGCCAATCAGCAGTTTTGACTGGATAATTAGTTAAATCCTATCAGTATCCTCCCTGGAGAATATCTGCATATATGCATACTATGACTATTAAAACTAAATTGGCTTTTTTTTTTTTTTTTTGAAGAAAGAAATGCAGTAGTAAGAAGACTGGAATTAATCAGGCAAAGACAATAAACAGCCAGGGAAAGAAATGAGGGAAAAAAATAACAGAAAGCTTCACAGCTGTGTGCCTGCAAAACTGAAACCCTGCCTGCTCAAGCTGCAATTAATATTCCGAGACCATGGCTCAACTGACACCGATTATTTCAAGTGCCATTGTTTTTTTCCCACCACTGAAGAGGCTTAATCATCTTAATGTTTTGGGGAGAAGTGGTGAGAAGCTTGACATTTTTTTTTTATTATTTTCTTGAATGTAATAGGGCCAGAGATGTTTGCAAGCCCGAGCACATTAGGACCTGATTACTCCAATTTTCTTCCATCTCCATACTCAATCCCACGTCTTCCCCTCCCTGAATAAACCCCCAAGATCCTGTCATTTTGCCAGGCAGCTGTTTTTTGGCAGGTTTTCTTGCCTCCTCCTCCTCCTTTCTCTCCCTTCTCCTTCTCTCCCTCTCTCTCTCCCTCCCCTCCACCCCTCTCTCAGGCTCTAAGCCCACTGGGCCCAGTGGGGAAGATCTAGCAATCCGCGTAATGTGAGCATAATAACACCAACAAAACATCTCATTCCACGTCTAATTCAGTGTAGCGGCTAGGCCGCTGTGTGTGGGATAGAAGACAATCCTCTCTGCCTTCTCCCACCACTACAGCCTGTGACTGGCTTTCCTCAATAGCTTTTTATGGCGAGAAAATAGGATGGATGCTATGCCTTGGCGTACAAACAAGACAAACCCCACAGTGATTTTTAATTCTGACCAACATTCTAATACGACGTTTCAGTGTGTGTGACCCTTCATGCAGGAATGACGTTGTGAATATATAATACCTACCTGATTTCAGAGGCGTTTTAGGTTATTGCATTATGGGAAAAGCCAGTGGCATTGTAATCAAAGGCTTTTATGCCTTCTCTTTCTGAATTCCAGCCCACAGGGTCCCGATTTCATCAGCTATATTACAGCTCTCATTACTTCAGAAAAAAACACAGTGGCCCACATTTTAAGTCACTGCTCTCTTTATGAGCTTCTTTTGCCCTGAGCATTGATATCATCAGGTTTTTTATTGCATCTCTATTGTCCATTTCCCTTGTAGTCATAGTATTTGAATCAAGGATTTTGATTTGGTGTAGCTAGTGCAGTTGGCTTACTACATAGCTTTGCATTTATCAATTTCTTGATCATTTGTGCGCATCAATTAGTAATTTATACCCTTGAATTAATAATTTTCACCCTTAAATGACTTAATTTGTTCCCCCAATCTACCAATTAGTGCTAATAAATGATTCAAAATATAAATAAAAAATGCTACCCCTCTGTAGAAAGTTGCTGACTGGTCAGTTAAAGGTTCAGTGTGTAGGATTCAGGGGGATATATTGGCAGAAATGGAATATAATAACTGTTTTAAGTAGTGTATAATAGGGCTGCCCCCTAACAGTCGGCCAAATGTTAGTCGATTATAGAGGTCATTAGTTGGCAAGAAGACTATCAGGAGCTGTGCCTTGTCAAAATAAACCAAAACCTATATGACTGGACCATGTGGGAATTTAATTTGAAAGGATGGACACAGGAAGTGGCCACGCTCAGCAGTTAGACAGGAGTAACGTTACAAACCAATCACAGCCAACAGATATCTTTCCCTTCTTCTGTAAATATTCAGTCTGATAAATACGGAAAAGTTGATCACTTTAGTGCAGGGCTGCCCCGAGCTTTATATCTGTCCCATGGACGACAGGCCTACACACTTATAAAACAGCGCCTGGAAGAAGATCAGCTCTGCACTCAGGATTTCAGGTAAATAGGCTATACGGTGCTTGTTGCCTGTGATTATTCCACAGGCTAGTTAATAACGTGTCGGGCAGGAAATCCAAAGTGTGGGATCATTTTGAGAAGGTGAAGGATGAACCCAAGGTGATATGTAAACTCATCTTCATTGGTCGACTACAAACATGACGTATCATCTGAAACATGTCAGTAGCTACATGCCCATTAGCCACTTAGCACAATCATTACTGCTTCGCCGACAGCGTCATCGTGACGTGCACTTGTAGATATAATATAGGCCTATATTAATGAAGGTTCATTAGTACGGTTTTGTGTTTCTCTGTAATGTAGCACAGTGTTAACAATGTTACTGATACTATTCTTTCTCACACCTTCAACTCAAACCATTGTGTTACCCCGCCCAAAATATTTAATTGAATAATTAGCTTAATATTGTAAACATGCGGGCGACTAGTCGACTAATGGCCCTAAATGACGAGTATTGGTCGACTCGGAAAATTCTTAGTCGAGGGCAGCCCTAGTGTTTAATCACCTGAAAATAAGGATCATAGTGTTTTCATTACCTTAGAATGAGTCGTTTGTATCTACAAAGAGGCAGGAGTGGCGGAGTCCGCCATGTTGCATCACCAAGTTTCTACCATAGCTTAGAACAGACAAAGCTTACACTGATTCTAGATGGGGCCATTCATGGCAAGCCAAAAACTGGCGAGTGAACACATTGGCACAAAACAAGGAAAACCACATTTGTAGTGGGATCGTGATCTGTGTGTTAATAAAAGACTGGAAACAAGGACTTAAGGAAAAGAAGTCTCCACCTCTTTCCTCTTTCACTTATCAATCATCCTCACTCATCAGCAAACTTTGTTAGCTCTGTCACCTGAAGAGCTCACACTTCCAAGACCCTAATTAAATCTCAAACCCAAATGCTAATTATCCAGCAAAAGCATAACCTCCCCTCACCTCCCAGTGTGCCGCAGTCAAATCCTCGCAAACACTTACACATACACAAACACAGCAGCCCTTCTAGACCTGTCCCAGGTTGTCATGGTACCTCGGCAGATCACAAAGTGTCTGGAGGAGGCGTGCACCCGGTGCGCTCCCTCTGCAGTCGACCGAAAACAAAGCCACTTAACATCGTCAACACAGGTGACAATCACATGAAAAGATCAGCCACTTCAGGGGGCTTTGGGATGAACACGGCTTCCATAGAGTGCTCAGACGCCATGGGTCTCCTTTGAAGAGATTTGGTAACACTTTGGGCCTCAGTTTACAAATGTCAAGCAATTGAGGTTAAGAGTTTTAGATTTAGACACTCAAGGTTAGCGAAAACATCTTTTATGATAAGACTGAATTTGACACAGTGGCTCCATTCAAATTAACTTTCCTGCCTCAATCAGACAGCTATTCCATTTTGGCATTTCCCACAGCTATTTGTTTGCTTGTTATTAAGGCCAAAACTAAACAGATTTACTTCTCAACTGCACTTGTTTCCGACCATTGATCAACATTAACCCTAACAGACAGCTGACAGAGTGTGTTGCATAGTTAGTACAGTGGTTACAGCCACTTTTTTCCCCATGCATTCATCCGACATTACACTGATGAATGCTAATTCAGCTTGTCTGAATCATCCCAGTACTGATGCACAGGGCTTTTACCTCTATGTCTTATCTATTCAGAATTTTAAGCAGGGACAGGTTTTGTACACCAAACACAACTTAATCGTCCAAATAACATATTGGTGCATTTTAAACTCGCATCACAGCTGTGGCCACTGGTCCGTAAATAGCAGTTAGCAGAAGGAGCAGCAGATCGTGGCAGCAATAGCAATTAGATTTATGGAGCTGTCCTTATATAGATCATTGTTTTGTGAATGGCTGTGTAGTTAGCAATCAGGGGGATCAAGCAGATCTAAGATCGATACCACGCTCATAGATGCCCGTTAAATAAAAGCCAGGAGGTGGTTAGCTTAGCACAAAGCCTGGAAACAGCTAGCCTGGCTCTGCTTGAAGGCCAGAAAATCCTCATACAATGCAGATTAAACAAGTGAGATATAACATGTTAATCAGTGAGCTTTAGTGCTGCTGGTAGGCAGATTTTTTTTCACCCATTGTGAAAGATAAGCTTGCTGATTCCTCCTGTTTTGACTCTTTAAGCTAAGCTAACCACTTGCTAGCTGTGGCCTCATATTGACTGCACAGGTATGAGTGTTGTTTCTGAAAATCTCCTTAAACTAAGAGCATTACTCGTAACAAAACATCTCCGTTAATGGCCAGTGGTGCTTGTTTGACCAATGTGCCACTTTGGATTATTAAAAGTCAAACTAATACATATTGATTACACCATGCACATGGGATCATGCTATATGTATGCACATCAGCACCCCTGGTTCTTCATTTCTGGCACAATTACCAGCTCACTACCTTGTTGTGGCACAGGGCACCTGGAGGGAAGGAAGTCCTCAAGAGAGAGGCTCAAAGGGCCCCTTCAACTGCTGCATACTAATTCGCATTTGCGTGTTCACTTCCTTCCTGTTTTTGTCATACATACGCCACGTTCTCTTATTTTCCGTCCCTCTCTCACCGCTCCTTATTTCCCCTCTCTCCTGTAGTCCTCTTGATTCCGTCACATTTTCCCTTTTAACATTTATGGCTCCTTTTCATCAGTTGTTTCCCATGGCCTCTCAGTGTGACTGTGCCCTCTTCACTCCCCTGTTTGCCCCTGTTCAACAGGGCTTAGATGTATGTTTTAAATAGCCAATCTAGCTTTCAGGTCTGTGAAGAGATTTTTGACAAAAGCCAGTCGGGAGAGCATGTTAGCGTGGCAATCAGAGTCAATCAGAGCAACTTGAAGCTGCCTCGCAGGGCAGTAACAATGAAGTTAATACGGCTGGCTATTTTTACATTCATGGCTGATGAGCCGCAGTGATTCATTCACAAATAGTGTGCCTTGGCAGTGAATGCGTGCATGATGAAAGCACACCAATACAGCGTGCGCCTATTGTAGTTTCAACAGCAAAATGGGTCAATATAGCGATAAGCATAATTTGGATATAGCTTGTCAATTCTGCTAAATTTTCAAGGGGCCGAGCAGCCTTTTGGAATAGAAGGCGTCTGATTAAAATTGGAAATTAAAAATCAAATGATTGTTGATTATTATGTCTGGCTTTCCTTCGAGACTGCAACAGCAGACCTAGGGGATGTTCAATGTCACTACAGTTTCCAGGTTGAACAACATATTTCCTTGAAACAGTGTGCAGCAGGCTTTGAGGTGTGTTTCCTCTCATTTAGTGGGTGTGTTGGAGGTGTACCCAATCAACTGAGATGTGTATATACGTAAACCAACTTCTGGAACAATGGTTCCCAACAAGGGGGTCATGGGCACATTCTGAATGGACTCAAGTGACTCGCAAACATGTCAAGTTTGTAAAATACACACTTTATTTTGAAGTACAGTAAATTTCCAGCACAGAGCCTCCATTTTGAAGTGCTGTCTCCTGCTGTAGAGTGAATGATTTACTGTACATTCAAACTAGAAGCTTCCAAAGAGGCAAAGTCGCAGCTTTACTTGCTCTAGTCGCTCATCATGTGAATCATTGAACATTCGATCGTGCTTGTCAATTTAAAGGAGCCGTAAAGCGGATTATTGGCTTGAAAGCAGCATAGTTGCTGTTTGCTGTTGTCCAGTCAAAAAGCTCATAGCTGGCCTACAGAAAGTTATCAAGTTTGAAAGTTTGTCAATGAAAACAGAAAACGTATGTCATCCCATTCAAACCAAGCAAAGAAGACTTGCATGCTACGTCGCAACATTAGCCTGCAATTCTCTCCTCTGATACTGACATTACACTCTTTAAAACTCACCAGACCAACCAACTACCTCTGCGACGCGTTCCCAACCCTCATTCTTTTTATTCTGGTCTTTGTAACTGAACAGCGACACATTATAAAGGACTGAGTGGTCTCGAACGCAAGTAATAAACTTGTCGATATCCAGTGTGCTGTAGGAACCAAAGTTACATGGCTTGTTCTTTGGGACCCACTTCAGCGAAGCACGTCAGCATTCTGATTGGTTGCCACCAAACCGCATCAGAGCCCATTACCATAAAGTTAAACAAGTTTTAACTCTCCTCCGGTCGCTTTGGTCGCCCAAGTCGCCGGGCTCTCATTGAAAATGAATGACCGGTTGCTTTTGGTGTGAAGGTACAGTAACAGACAGCTACTTGATAGAGACAGCCAACTAGCTCAAAGACATGACCAAACTTAAGTATGACGCTGAATATATTAAACTGTGAAGACTTTGAGCTAATAACTAAGGAGAAATCTGGACCCCAAGGCAGGACCAGTTGGGAACCACTGGTCTAGAAGATCTTTACTTACTCTGCATAGGTTTTGTTTTTATTTTGCAACTGCTTTGGCAGTGTAAACATCAACTGAACTGAATTAAACCCCACCATATTAAAAGGCAGTTCAATGCACCACTGTTCTGTTTAAGTACACATGTTGCTATGTGTTGTCGGGGCTGAATGCAGCCCTGCTGTAACCCTGAGCCGACCCGTTGTTGCATCACAAGAGAATACACGCTGTCCAAGGTCCTGAAGCTCCTCCAGCTCACAGCCCAGGCTTTCTGATCTAATGAGCATAATCTTGCATTGAAATCATCGCAACAACACTACAAATGTGTCAGTCTGCCGGGTCGGACTGTACAAATGTCCAAACCACCTTTTTTCTTGCATTCATCATCAAGGAAAATTAATGAATATTTGCTAAACCTAGGTCTAAATTATCTAAGGGACACACTAAACACCCAGACCTCTCTCAAGCATTTCCTCATGAAAGAGATGCCTCTGTTAATGATCTTTTCCTTTTAACGTGCTCTCAGGCTCATTTTCAGGGAAGAAAAGCAGAGGCCAGTGAGCGGAAGTTTTCCTCAGGGCCAAATTTGTCAGTTTTCTGCAATGAAATCATTTTATTTTGCCCTATCTGTGTTGTTTATATTCAGTAACAGCCGAGCAATCAATCACTGTACACTGCAATGAAACACCCGCTGCTTTCCGAAACTTATTTCTTAAAAACGGTTGCTAAATGATTTCCGCAGATTATAAAACATCCTTGTCATACTCTGGATTATTAAATTATTAATATACGAGTGAAATAAATAAATAAATGAATGCATATGCAAATTGCTGCTAAGCAAAAGCTTTGGTGTTGCTACAAATTGCCAGAAGCTAAATGCATTTGTCCACTAACTCTTTTTAAGTATCACCCTGAAACACTCCTTGACTTAAATATGGAATTCTAACATAGCTACATAAATGTTAATGTGGAAAAAGATATTTTAATTGTATTCTGCATCCAGTGCCACCACTGGTCACTCAGCTTTCTCTCACAGCTCAGCAAATATCCACATGCCCCCGATCATTTCACTCATCATGAGCAGAGCAATAAAACATGCCCACTGGAAAAGTTAGTGATGGACGCCTGGCACCGAGTGTATAAACATCATAGTTTAAGTGTCGAAGCTGTCAAAGTGAAAGCTGCTTGTCAAGCTCAGATTTCTCGCCGCAATTCATTTCAAAGGACATTCTGCAGAGGGTAATAATAATTTACTCACTTTTGTCATCTTATGTGGAAGGACATCCTAAACAACCCCAGTAGCTACATCGCATTGTCTGTGTGCAAACATAAACTCCAAGGCAGCGTGACGCTACAGAGAGCCGTTACAAGCCTGCTGACATGCATCCCAGCCGTCCTCGGTAACTGACGTCGCTTCAGATGATGCCTGACTGGGAAGGACATCTCATTTCACAAAGTACATGTTGTCTTCTCTTGTGTTGTTTTTTTTTTCCTATTCCTTGTATCTCTTTGTTGTGTCTCAAGGAGAGGAACATGTGAAGCGAGAATGAGGCTGAACCGAGAAATTACTGTAAATGTGTCGAGTTGCTGTGGCGGGATTTTTTTCAGCTCAGTCTCTGTCCTTGGTGCTGAACCTACAGTACAGAGACCTGCTGAGGTAATGTACACTCAATGAACTGCCGCATGACGCACTGGTAATTGAATAAAGCAGGATTCCAGGACTTAATTAACTTAAAGCTACAATATGTATAGAGTAAAAATGTGCTAGGAAAATGATCTCGAACATGAGATTGAAGGATTTTTTCCAAGGAAACGGTTCCCCCTCTTGGATATTTTTACATAGCAAGTGCTACACATGCAAAGCTGACTCACTGAAAGTCCCCGTGCAAATGTCATATTACCACTCGAAAGTCATTCCGAGTAAGTTTCAAAGTGCTCGCAGTAATATTTGGGGTCTGCTTGCAGACCTAAATATAATGCTGTCAGCGATTGGCCCCACACATTGTGGACAAACTGAGCTTTTTCTAAATTGTTCCCAGAGTCCTCTGAGCTGCTTCAGATCAGCTGCTGAAATGGAAACCTAGCGTGCAGCTCGCACGCGGCTCGGGGTCAAAGGTTGCCTCTCATTTTCTGAGCAGATTCATATCTCAGCGTTACCCCTCCTGAGATTTCTCCTGCCCACTCTGCCGTGTGGAGCCTTTCTCCGAGGAACCCTGTCTCCACTGTTTGACCTCCCTTTCATTACGCCCTGACTCCCAAATGTCTCTCTGTTAAGAGTGCAGGCTTCAGGGCTGGAGATCCACACCCTTGCCACACGACCTCTTCACCCTATCATTCCCTCTTAATTAGGGGTGAAGATATACATGGGAAGACTGCTATCAGTGCCATAATGCAGCGGACTCGCCATACTCTATTTCACGTAATTGCCCGGACCCCATTGTTCAAAGACATCATCAATCGTGCACCGTAGTTCTCCTGTGTTTAACTCACAGCAATGTGCTGAATGGGCACTCAGCCTAACCCTATAATCCTCTCACACTGCAGCGTGTACTACTTCCTACAGTCCTCCAGCCCTGCTCATGTTTAATATCAAACAACGCTTTATTTGTGTTGCTGCGGAAAGGTGCACTAACTGCAACACACTGCTACAATTCACATCACCCGGCCTACTTATGTGAGGAGAAATATCCACCTTCATTATGCATAGGACTCTTGACAATCCCCTCCTAGGATTAGGTACGTGTGTGACAGTGAGGGCGCAAGCAGGCAGGCAGGCAGGGCTCAGCCGAAAATGGGGAGAGGAGGAAAATATGCAAGGTTATACATTTTTCCCCCCTCTGCTCTGTCTTCATGCTTACCATCTCATGCACCCCCATCTAGTGTATTATACATTAAACTGTAAGTAATGACAGAGCTCAAGTATATTCCAGTCAGCGATAATAAGAGAGCCTCGGGGATTTTTCGGAACATCTGCATGCGCAGGCGAAGGAAAATGTATAGACAGCCCACAATGCATCTCATCTTTTTCTTGCTTTTTTTTTTTATTCTTGGTTGCTGTTGAGCAGTCACCAAGGTGGAACAGGACAGTAAAGAACACTTCAATAACTGAAAATCAGGTTTTTTTGCCATGCAATAACATGCAACTGTGGGACATCAGTGCTGATGGCTGAGGGGAAAAGCTGATATTCCCGGCGAAAATAATTAAATCAGTAAAACCTGTGCACGTAGCTCAGATATATATACTAATGCATAGACTTGAGTATGTTGTAAAGTGTTTTGAAGTACCATTATGCTGATGCAGACACTTTTTCCCACTCTAGTTCCATTTTATACGAGAGCGTGGGTACAAGCCACATCTAAAGAAGCGTAATTCCTCCTGCTAAAATGAATTTGGCTCACGTGATTTTGACTTATTTTCCCTGAAAAGTACATTTTTTTGACACTAGTTAGATCACTCAGACTGGGGTACAGCCGACACGTCTCCCGTAATGGATTTACTTTGCAAAAACTGTGGGAACCTTTCATGTTCTCTCCAAGTGAAAATGAAGATCTCGTATTTTAACGCCTTGTTAAGATTTTGCCTATAGATTGACATTTTCTCCCTCATTATCACTGCATAGATGCTGTCTCTCTTCACAGCTCCGAGCGTGAGAGATTTCATTACGGGAGCTGCTTAATTATGTAGGTGTTGAAATTTAATTAATGAAAGGGGAGAGCAACTCCATTACTCTGACACATTTTTGACGCTCGCGGAGGGAAAAAAAAAAAAAAAAGAGAGAGAGATCTCGTTTTAGCAGAGCAATGTCCCTTGAATGTGTCTTTCTTTCAGCAGCCCGTGTCTAGCCTATAGTACCTGTCTTTTCGGTTGCTAAGCTTACACCTTGCTATCGATCATCCCTGGCAGTGTCAGAAGAGTTGACAGCAAGATTCTCCCATCCCCAAGACTCACAGTCCCCCTCATTGGAAAAAAAGGAGCAGTGACAGAGAGTAAAAGCCCTCCTTTTTTTTGCTGATGTACGCGTTTGAATATTTTTTTCCATGGAGTCTGCATTGAATATGAAATTGACACACTGTCCCTGCTTTCCTAATGCTCTCTGTACACACACTGTCTTCATCACATGAGATAAACAAGCACCATAGATGATAACTTCTCAGCCTCAAGGGCGAGAATTATGTCTCTACTTTGGGCCCGTCCTAATCGGTCAGAAATTCTCAAAGTGTTGCCTTTTGCTCAAACTTTTAGGCATAGGACTAAAAGTATCTTATCAGCCTTCTTAACCCAGGAAAAACTCGTATCACAGCCAATACTCTACAGAGCTAGAGAGCTGTCCAGCCCTGTTACAACTGAGGCAGAGACTTGCACACAAATTTTGTGGGAGAAGAAATGTTTATTGGTGACAATTAGGTAATAAAAGATACAGTTTTGTCATTCTGGTGACTGACTCTGTGTGGGAATGACAACCAATAATTTCAGTAGAGACAAATTAAACTTTGATGGTTCTTAATAATGCCTCAGATAATGTGGGAATTCATTCATATTCACAAGCTGCTTCATGCAAATAGTGGGTTGATTATTTATCTATTTTAAATATACATGGTGGGATGATAATAGATACAAGATATGTTTATACTGTCATTACATTTTCCCTTGACAGAAATAAATTTCTACCTAATGTCTGTGTTAACCTTCCATCTATTATGCAATTGGTTAATTAGTAAATGTCATTGTGAAGTTTAAAGGTTCAGTGTGTGGGATTGATGGGGGTATATTGGCAGAAATGGAATATGATATAAGCAAATGGAATATGATATAAGCATGTGATTTTTGCCAAGTAGGACATGCTCCAACCAATCACAACCCCCTGACATCATCAGTGTGCTTCTTTACAAATTCCTTTGTACTTCTTCTGAGCTAAGCTAGTTTTCAAAATTAAAGTTAATACAATTAAAATCCTCAGTAACATTGAACAAAAACCTTATAAACTACTGCAGAGTTAGCGAGTTAGCATGCTAGTTAAGTAGGCTATGCTAACAAGTATGCTTGCCTAAAATATTGTTCTTTAACATTAAGAGTAAGGATAATGTCATTTGTATCTGCAAAAACCTGCAAAGGACACTTTTTCTCTTTTTTAACAGCCTATTCAAAACTAAACCATAAACCTAACCAAACTGCTCCAGGATCAACGTGGAAAAAGGAGGGAAAATGCATAAACAGCAGGACTTTGCAACTGAAAAAAATGCTATTATCCTTACTTTTTGTCACTGAACAATAGCAAGCTATCTTGCTAATACTCTCATCAATTGGCAAGTTTACTCATTAGCATAGCCAACCTAGTTAGCATGCTAACTTGCTAACCCTGCAATAGCTTGCGAGATTTTTGTACAATGGGTTAGGGTTACATGAAAATAAGAATATTTGTGTTTTAGTTACCTTATAATGAGCCATGTATATCTACATAGGGAGCAAGTCTTTGTCTACGCAGTTCGGTATGTTTCTACAGTAGCCCAGAATGGACATACCAAACACTGGCTCTAGATAGTGTTACCTCTGTGTTTCAAATTTTGCATTTTTGCATTGCCCACCACAGTTAGCAGCCTCACTACAACAAGAGTGTTGGATTTTATAATGTGAATTGCTTCATTTAGCGTTTTAACCGGTTTACATCACTGGGTCTGTTTGTTTTGGAGAGGAAGAGGCCTCTACAAACAACAGCTTCCGGTAAAAAACTCCTAAACATCTGGATCTCTTACCAGAGGAAAATGGTTAGTGCACATTAGCACTGTGATGAGCCAAACAGCATCAGAAAAACACTGATTTGCAACCTGAAACTGCTTTATTCAGCGTTTTTACCGGTTTGAATTAATGGGTCTTTTGTTTTGGAGTGGAAGAGACCTCTGCTTACAATTCAGCTCCCAGTAAAAACGTCCTGAACAATGAACTCTGGAGGAATTCTAACCGGGAGAAGTTTCAGCTGGTTGCAATCTGCAATCCTTCCTGCTAAATTTTAGACATCGGACATTTAAACTATGTTAAATTTTAGCATCGTATTCTTGCATTTATATGCTAGAGAGTGGAGATAGTTACTTATCCTATTAACATTAAGGCAATTTGAATTTTACCGTTGTCTTAAATTAACTGCAGCTGTCAGAAAAGCCACAATACATCATCATTTCTACTTTGTTGCTGGGAGTGCTGTACAACAGCAAAAGGAGTATTTTTAGTTTTTGGTCAACTTTCAGCACAAGGAGTGAGTCTGAGGCACTTGTTTACTACTAGTTACGCCTCATCCTGTACATACACCATATGTTGTGCAGACCTGATTGAGGAAATAAAGGATCCCGAATCAGGAAATCAAGAAGTACAAAGTTATAGAGATACTTTTCTCTGTTGAGAAAATCAAATAAAATAGGCATTTCTTGCAGCGGGCTCCTCTAACCCGTGTCTCATGTGCACACAGCCTTGCACAGTAACACACATAAATACAAACACACACACCAGCCACCAACCCCAGGTGCGTTCTCATCTTCCCAGCAGGTGTCTGACTGGCCGAGTGCCCTGGCGCCTCCCTCAGAGAAACACTGTGTCTCTCACAGTGTACTGAAGTGACCTCCCTTCCCCTAAACTGGAAACCTAGAACAATGTGAACCACATAGCGACAGAACTTTGACATCTTTAGCACAGAAAGTACAACTTCTTAAAAGTTGGCCTTAAATCATTTTGCCGGGTGGCTGCTGCGGCAAACATATACCCCTGTACCCAGGTATAGGATTATACAGGTGAGTAATTCCTCTGAAAGATGGTGCATAGCAGACTCGATGGGCATGTTGAGTCAGAGAATCATTCATTCACAAGCCCTCTTTAGTGCAGATCAGAGAAAGCTTCAGGGCAACATTTGCTACAGCAGGTTCCGCCTGCATCTCTGTCCCTCAGTGTGCATGTCCAGCAATGCCAGCAAGTGGCTATTACACAATCTGCAGCACCATCATCTCTGAGAAACGGAGACAGAGGCAAAGGGACCGGGGGCATGCTGGTGTGTGTCAGTGAGCGAGGGAGCCGGATGGTAGATGACGCGACTGAACTGAAAGAACAAAGTTGGTGGCTTTCCAGCTTCACTGTGGGATTTTCATACAGTATTAAACCATAGATGGCCCTAAGTGCAGCAGCTCCAGCCAACCGGCCAGCTCAGCCGAGGCCGTGCCACAGACTCCCTTTGATGTTTAGGGGGAGCGTGGGGGGAAGGGAGGGGGGGTGAGGAGGGAGAGGGTGGCGAGGGTGGGTAGACCGCAGCTGTTTTGGCCTCTCCACTGTCACAGCTGACACGGCGAGAGCCAACAATAATTCTCCTCTGTAGTTCTGCACTACAACCCTCGTCCACCTCCACGCGAGCCCCCTTTCCCAACCTCCTTCACCACCACCCCCGTTGGGATGAACGCCTGCCTGCCTGTCTGCAAATTGAATTCACACACATATAAATACACCAGCAAGTGAAGTAAAAAAAGACGAACTGAAGCATATCAAGAATGGGTGTCTGATTGAATGTAACGCTGCTCTGAATGAGTCTTATACAAGCTCATAAGCTGTCCATGTGAAAATGCAATCACTGTAACACATTATGGGATAAAAGAAGTAAAAATAGAGTGAGTTGAACTTTTGCAGTTAGTTCAATACTGACTGATTTGTCAGTGCTTATCCCTCGGTTGGCGCTGAGGCATTCAGTAGCCGCACTGCAGTGTCCTTGTCAACCTCATGTTGCATCACCTGTAGCTGACATGGAACGTCTGTCATTGGACTTTCCAACTCCTTTTTCTCATACCTTGTTGCCAGAGGAAACAGTACAACGAGCGCTGAGCTGATGTCACCAGCTTCTCAATATTCAGTGCTGAACCATTCTTCAATGCATAACATGTTAGTTCAGTGCGGTGACACAAACAAATTGCAGGTGGCGGGACTTCCTTGACTTGCCGTAAAAATGATATTAAGTATACAAAGAGCTGGAGGGTGGTTTTCACTGGCCTTTGGCCTCACAATAACCAAAACCACAAGAGTAAATGTGCAAGAAATTGATTAAAGAGTGTGTTTACCTGCTCTTACATGAGCTGCAAATGTTAGCATGCCCAGCTACAGTGGTACAGCTTGACTCCCAAGGCCAGAGAGCATTTCATTAGCTAACTACATTTTGTGGGGTCACAGGTTATGTTCAAAAAGCGTCTTTCACCATAGCACATCTACTTTTTATTTTTCCACAGTGTGGGAGCTTCTTCTGGATGCTACTAAATCAGAGTTTAGGCTAACATTAGCAGCTCTGTCCTGCTCTTTATTGAGCCCATTTTATTTGTAATGTTAAAAGTAAAACAAATGAACACAAAAACACAAATTCAACCTCTGGCTGCTTAGCTTACACACTTGGATAAACAAGTCAAAGAGGGTTATTATACGAGAATGTATCGTATATTTTTCCCTGTCATACCGTTAGGACTAATTAAACTTTTAAGACTATTTTGCTCCTTAATTTCAATGTCTTCTCTTTGGTTCAACTGGTGAGGCTGCTGACTTTTAGGACATGTAGCTTTAGCCTCAGCCTTTCAGCACACTGTCATGCATGCAACCATCAAATACTGAGACTCCTTTTACAAAAGGAGCCAGCTGGAAACGTTTAAAACGTCAACAATCTCACAGAGCTAACAAAGACATAATAAGCCATGCATGCTAATTGCTACGGCTAATGAAATCTGCCAGTGACAGGTATCATTCTACCCGGCAGGAGCAATAGCCATCATGATACATGAACAAAGCTCACTGTATTAGACATGCGGGTGAAGGTACATAGGTAGCACCTATCACAAGATTTCAAGCCTGTACGTTGGGGTCAACCTTTGCCTTATGCCTACTAGTGTTTATATTTTGGACAATGCCACAAATTACCCCTACACCTGCCTTCCTACTTGGCGGTGAAATTCAGAGGATGTGATCGCCATGTGCTGTGTGCAAACAAAGGTTTTTGGCATTGGGAAATGGCTTTGCAACCCTACTCGCCAACTGCTACTTGCGTTCAATAGCACTACTCTTCTGTGTTTTGGCACAGGTGGTTTTCACACCTGATGTGAACCATGCTTGAGTACACATGCACTGCACTTGACGCCACCTGTTCAAGTGGACCAGGTATGGAACACGGTGTTCACACTACTTAAGCAGACTAAACATTGGGGTCAAGTGGTCAAGTGTAGCTACTTTGATTAGGGTCCAGGTCCTTGATTGGAAACCCTTTGAAAGGTCAATCACAGTTTTTCGCATCTGTGTGTCCGCCAGGGTCTGTTTTGGGCCATGTGATGTAAATGTCATCCACCCATGACAGCGAGGGTCCGCATAGTCCCTATACGATCATCCATGTGAAGCCCATTTTATGTGACCACATGGATTGGAGGCACAGCAAGCTGGCCAACTGCACATGCTCAAATCTCATCTTCCAAACTCCAGTCAAGTCCAAAACAAACACCGCTGTCGAGCCATCAACAATCACCTCATCACGCTGAAGTTAGGTTGGATTTCTGACAGACATTCACTCCAAACCCAGCAGCATTGTTTAGTTTCACTTTCACACGATGCCAGCAGTAGGACGGCATGCTCACCTCCTAACCCTCCCATTTTCTGCTGGGGGCTGACACGGATCGTCAGTTGTACTATGAATAGAACCGCATGCGTGCCCACATGACCGCAACCATCCGTGGACATTCAATGTGGCAAATATGTTTGACCCTTAAGGCTCCATTAACAGGTAAAATTGGTTAGCATTGCAGATAAAGTCCAACCTCTGACGCCAAAGCATCGGCATAATACAGTGGACAGTTACAGTGAGATTAATTGCAGTTTATTTTGCTGCTTTGATTCTGTATATTTCAGAAGAGCTTTGGCTGGAATAGAGAGGTCTAGGACAAGCTCCAGACTCATTTTAATGTTTTAATACAGTCAAATATCTCACTTGAATTT
Organism: Epinephelus fuscoguttatus; assembly: GCF_011397635.1. NCBI lineage: Eukaryota > Metazoa > Chordata > Actinopteri > Perciformes > Serranidae > Epinephelus > Epinephelus fuscoguttatus. Next base: position 22,182,475 of record NC_064774.1, read on the forward strand.
TTTTGAATACAAAACATAAATCTGTGTCTTTATTTGCTCAGCAGCGGGTTATTGTAATGCATTTATGGAACTCTCTGTTACCTCTGTCTGCAGGAGAACTCCCTCTACTTCCAGTGACTAACATGAACCTTATGCCATCCCACCCCTACGCTTTCCTCCCTGCACTGAATGGGTGTCTGATTCATACTGTTCTGTGTGATTTTTTAAGGATATCTCTTTAAAAAAAAGCCCTCCTCTTTGAAGTTCATTTTTAGACGCCCCGCGGATTACACTCGGTGCTCGGTGGAATAGGTTAAACATGTCCAGATGTGCTGTGAAGAACTAAATGAACTGGAGACAATTTTCGTTGTGATCCATAGATAATTCTCAACTTTTTAATGATGCCCCTTGGCTCCTCTGGAACACGATACACCTTCAGGCATTAGTACCGTTAGAGCACAAAGGGAAAAGTCATCTTTGTAATAGTGAAAGCTCATTTCCCATGGTGTTCAACAGTACCTTTACAAAAATAGCATGGTGATTGGGATTTATGTCTTGCGTGTCCCTGTGCCATTGCGAGTATGCAAAAACTTACAGTAGATTTTAGAAAATACCTATACAACTTCTCGAGGGACTTGTAAGTGACTGGTGTGCTTCGTTGTTTGCCTGTATCAGCAATCATGTTTGAAGCTCTGCTATATTTACAGTATTGTTGAGATGCTGCATACATTGTCCTGCTATTGCTATTTTAGGTTAGCTTCATTCGAGGTTAGTGTTTAAATCTGTGTCTTAGACATTTACTTCCAGACATCCATTGGTTTCCATTCATTTACATATCATCAAAATCAATTAGCAGATGCTTGTTGTGTTCAAGATACATAATCCATCATAATGGACATCAAGTCAGCATCATTGTTTTTGCTAATGTGACATTGTTGTTATGAAGTAACACAATGGAGACTTTTTAGATCAATCTGTTCCATCTATGATTCAGACATGGCTCTCAAAATGGAGGCGGCTGAGCTGACGGCTAGCAGCTAATAGTGCTAACAGTGCAAACAGTGCTAAAAACAGCAACAGTGCTGACAGGGCTAACTGTGCTAACGGAGGAGAGGTCGCTACACCTCTGCAAGGAAGGCTTTATGATCTCAGTGGTAACGATAGTATAAACGTAGTGCAGAGCGGCGCTGATTAGCTAGCCAGTGGGCTACACGCATGTGACTCACACGCACTAACATGCACACACGGCCCGACAATCTGCCACAAAAAAAGACAGAAAAGCGAGGATTACAACACAAACAGACGTAGCGTGACTTCATTCTCTGAGGGGATGTACCCGAATCTGAATATGTTATTCCAGAAAGCACAAATAACGCGATGAAAACAGATTCTTATTCCCAAAATTGCAGGTTATTATTTGGGGCAACAGAATAACTATTAATGGGTAAGAGGTTGTGTCTTCAGACTGATCCATATCATTGTGGATGGCTAACGACAGGAGGAGCAAGACAAAAGCCTGGTGTGGCACCTGTATTTATTTCACTCTCCCGCAAATTATACATCAAAATGAAGCTTAGACCCTGTAGTTTTAGTTTAAGCATGTGTAAATATCCTACATTAAAAAAAAAAGACATTTTACTTTGTATTTCAGTCAATATTCATCAGTTTAAAATGTAACACACTGTATGTATCAGCTGGAGGTTTTATGGACTTAGCATCCTCTAATACCTTATCAAGTCTTTAATGGTTATTTAAACAGATGGATATAAAAAGGGCTATGAAACAAATGTGGCATTAGAAAAAAGGAGGTCCACCGAAAAAAAATAAATGTGAAAATATAAAGCAAAAGTCACCTGGAATATATAAAAGTAGTCCTTTGAAGAAAGCATCCTTTATAAAATTTCATAATTATATGCCGTTATTAAATCAATTTGATGCTTTGAAGGCACAGCAGTTGCATTGCCAATAAACATCAGGTTAGAAAACACAACATATGGTGATTTAATGTGACTTCCAGTGTAAACCATGCTCAATTCTAGACTTCTATTCAACACAGATACAATACAGAGACAGATCATTTTGTTGGTTGAGCAGATTAGATAATGACATCTGTGTACACCTCTAAATCTCTGCTCAGGATGCCATTACTGCTCTATATTTTTACAAAGCACATATTGTTTGCTGCGATATTAATGCTCTGAATATCATACAGAGCGGCTTTAACTGCACTGCTGTGCAACAATAATATGACATTGAACAAAAATTGATGCAGACTTGATGTTAACGGTGATGGATTGCACAACTCATGTTCCTTTAAAGAGCTGGCTAATTGATTTATTCTAAATGAAAGCCAATGGCTGCCTGGACTGCAAAGGAAAAATAAAGCTAAAAATAAGTAATCAGTAAATCTGTATGCATTTTGAAAACAATGGCCAGAGATGTGAAGTGATTTGCGATAAGCTAAAAACACAATATGGATATACAGTCCAAAAATAGAGGGAAAAGAAAAGAAAAATTGTTGTTCTTGGATATAAATGGCCTGTCAGTGTTACCCATTTGTCAAACAAGGACTTCAGTGACCCACTAACCTATAAAAAGTGCAATATTTTGTTTTATTTTAGTCCTATTATTCATTTTGTGAGCGTAAGTGTTTTTCGCCCCTTTGTCGAATGCTCTACAGTTCATTATGAAATCAAACTCCTCTAGTGCTGTCAGTGCACAAATGAAACTGAACACATTCTGAAGCCATTTCTCAGGCTGCCCATCACAATGACAGTAATATCATAACATTTGCATCACCCGACCACATTTGTTGCCGCTTTGGACTCATTACAGCGCACAGCAACAGCCCAGTATCTGTCATCGCAGCGCTAGTTTTAGATAGATTTAGTTGTCTTTTTGATGTGATGGGACTCCATCTGAGTGCTTCTCTGTACAGTGGGTGAGACACTGCGTTCCGCCGTTGGTATTCTGGCCAACTTCCTCTCTGCCATCCCAGGAGGAAGTTCATGCATAATGGATTAATTGTTGCTCACATCCACATGTAAAGGGCCCACAGGTTAGTATTCCTGAAGTCTCACGCCGCTCAATAGGTCACCCAAATGGCCATGCCCAGCGATATCACTGCAAATCTATTGAAATAGTTCAATTAAGTCCACAAGTGCTCTACAGCCTCCAGTGAGTGACTGCTAAAGAGGTGTAATAGGCACCTTTTGAGTATTCCCTGTTGCTGATACATTTAAAACTGACACATGCACTTGCAAACACACACACCCACCCACCCACACCCACACACACACACACACACATGTAAAGGCCTGGGTCCCAGTGGAGAAAGACTTTGTGAATGTCAATGCAATTCAGTGGTGACAGCAAGCCGTGTCAGCAGTGAAATAGGCCCTATGTTGAGCGGAATGTAATGACTCACAAGACAATCGGAGTCGAATATGGAATGGCTTCCACTTTGTTGTGACGTGCTGTGGACGGGTGACAGGCGGACTAGCGAGCGAGTGAACAGCAAGAGCCCTTCAAGGGGGTGTCCTCTCCTCTCCACCCGTGAGTGTGTTCCCTTGGAAATGCATTTCCACTCCAGCATTTTTATTTATGCCAGCTCCCCTGTTGAATGCTCAGGGATATTGGTTCTGTCTGAACCTGAGTGAGAGGTCCAGCTCCACTTTTCTTGTTATACCTGCATTCTTAGCATCTGGCATTTATCTGCAGAACACTCAGGCTCCGAGACAAAGCAGCAGGCTGTAGTATCTCAGAAGGATGATAGCAGTGTAAAAACCATGTTCAAACAACACAGAATCTTTCACATCCAGACAGGCCTGAGGAATTGTTGGAAACTTTTTTTTCCCACTATAATAGAAACTTTTGTTTTTTTATGTATTTCACCCACCTCTGGCAGCGCAGGAGCATCACTATTTTATGAAATTCTGATTTGTGGCTTCGCTGGGGAGATTGGAGGAGCTGAAATAAAACATTACTGACATCATGTCCTTTTTTTGACAACGCAATGTAATATTCATAGGAGCGACATTTAACAAGCAATTTTTTAGCATACGGCAAGAAATATATGTTGACACCAAAGACATCATTTGCTTCAATCTATGTTGCACACGAGCTAAACAGAAATAATATCAACTTACTTGAACGGAATCACCAACATACAGTGCGGTATTTTGCTGTGTATGAGGAAATTGAGCACTACAAATATCATCTCTGCATAACAGGCGGCGTACAAATGATGTTGATGTTACCCAGTGCATAAATATTTTGCTAGAATACATCCTACTCGTGAATGAATAACAACAAAATGAATGCCACATCCAGCCTCTCCGAAGATCTCTCTAAACAGCACAATTAGACGCTGAGAGATTTGAATCCCATACAGAAAGCCTCTTCATTTCAAACGGCTCTTTGATCACCTTGCTGACAAGAGCAACAATTCAGCCCTAGCATTCAAAGTAATGAGAAAATGGGAGATTTTTTTTTTTTTTTTCCTAAAGCATAATTTGTGCGTGTGATGTGTCATAGTCAAAATGCAGAAACGGTGAAAATATGCAAGACTAAAAGGAAAACAGAAAAGAACACTGTAAGTGATGCTAGTAATGTACTTGATATGCATAGCAGTATGTACAGAGATATAGTATGGAGCTGTAGGGAAGGCAGGAAGTCTAAATGACGACGAGTCTCTAAAAAATGACTAAAACAGTGTCAGGAAATAGCTGGTGGGGGGGTACAGCAGCCATTTTGTGCCCTAATGAACTAATGATAAACATCGGCAGGCACAGGCAGGCCGGCATGCAAGCAGGCCCCCGTGGTAAAAAGGACGCAGTGGGAGAAAAGGACTTTAAGGGTGGTAGCCGAGGAGCAGAGAGATGAATCACACAGCCGAGTGTTGGAGAAGCACAGGGGCTGCAGAATTAACAAGCTACTTCCAGTTGTTCCACCAAGAGAGCAGCTTGCGAAGATCAAAGATGGTCATTGTTGCTGCCAAGGACATCTTATCAGAGCTATCTATTTTTTGGATCTTTTAATTGCAGAAGTTTTCACGGGAGTGCTGAAACAACAAAAGTTAACAGGCACAATTAGGGAAATATTCTGGCTACGTCCATTTTGTCATTTGCTAACTTTGAAAACTTTAGTTGATGGTTTTGCTTTTATTCCACAGTCTTTTTATTAAACTTTTGGTATCAATTAAATGATGTACAGTACTGATAATTGGGAGATCAGCATGCTATACAGTATGACATTGTTCCCATAAATTAGAATTTCACTGCTGGAAAGATGGTCTTGTCATAACACTGGGCTGTCTATGTAGTACGAAAAATGCAAATATTTCTGAAATTGGTGCCACATGACCAGAATAACAGAAAAAAGGGCTGTGGAATTTGCTTTTGCTTAAGATGTAGAAAACCTACAACTACCAGAATGCACTGCGCTGTACTGGAGCAATAAATGCTTCTGCCGGTGACGTAATGAGAACTTAGCTGTTTTCCCACAGGAAACAAAATGGCAGTCTGCTGGTAACAAACAATCTCAAATTACAGTTAAACAGTGAGCTGAGCTATGTTTCTGAGAATGTTTTAGATGAGAAATAGGCAGCAAAGTAAAAGAATCTTGGTTCATATTTATCAGCTCTGCTTAGTTTTGCTGCTTGAGTTTTTTCAGCTTCCTGTTTACAATATAGGAAAAAGTAGGCCTGCCCACTTCCTGTTTATAAATTCTTGTATTTGGGACATTTTAGGAGAGAAATAGGCAATACAGTAACACAATCGGGGGTAAGGGGTGGGTGATACGGCCCTAAAATAATACCCTAATATTTCAGGGTATTTTTGTGATGGCGACATTCTTGACAATATGACATATTAGTTAAAAAAAAAAAAAAAAAAAAGCCTGAAAAAAGAATTGCAACAAAATAAGTGATAAAGTTTTGTCAACCTAACAGCCTTCAAATATTCAGCAAAAACTACAATGATCTCTCATTTCTTTAGTCTGGAAAGAACAATGGTAACTCAGAGTGAGATTGAGGGAGCTATGCTGTTGCCAGAGGAGCTGCTCAATGAGTTCCCTCTGCAGGGAGGGTAACTTGCTGTAACTCGCTAAAAGAGTCCTAAGAAGTGCAGGGGCTGTTCATAAAACATTCAGGACATCACAGTGTATTCCACACTACTGAAGCAGCTCCTCTTTTTGGAACCATCGCGGAGGCTGTAATAATTTCGCTTTCAGCCATGCTTGTTGTTGCCATGGGTAACAGTATGACATCAATTTGTCAACGAGTCTAAATATCGCAAGTGTCATTAAATGAGTTTTTCATATGCTATTGAGAATTATTCTGGTATTATAGTGAATAACATGATATGGCACACCAATACTGCCTAGTTTTACAGTTTGGTCTTGACATTTTCAGCTTCTGGTTTTTCCAAAACAGGAAGCAGTATGCCACCCACTTTGTAAAATTTGGGTGGCTGTGGCTCAGAGGGTAGAGGGGGTCGTTCACTAGTTAGAAGATCAGCTGCTCGCCTCTTGGCTCCTCCAGTCCACAGGTAGAAGTATCTTGGGCAAGATACCAAACCCCAAAGTGCTTATGATGGCTATTAGATCGGAGAGTGAGCGCGTGTGAGTGGTTACTGAGTAGCAGGTGTGGTGCCAAGTATGGTAGCCTTGGCCACCAGTGTGTGACTGTGTGTGTAAAAAGCACTTTGAGTGGACAGAAGACTAGAGAAGTACTGTACAAGTGCAATCCATTTATGACTTCCTGTTTCTGAGGACATTTACGGTGAGGAACAGACTTACAGTTGTTATTGTTCAGCACTGCCTTGTTCTAACGTATGACCAGAGTTTAGTCTAAGTTGGAGAGAGAGAGCGACGGGTCACTCTTTTGATCCCCCTCCATATTCTTCCTATTAATGGTGGTGGGCATACAAAAATGTGCATTAGCCCTGAACCCAAAGAAACGTGTCATCTGGTGGATTTAAGCTGAGTGATGAGCAGGGAGATATGGGTGCTGGTAAGCTGAAGGGAAGACTTTTACCACAGTTCATTCACACATTAGCTACTTCCACACTGATATGATACAAAGCTGACTGAAAATCAGCAAAGTATCTCTTTTATGGCCCTGAAAACCCATTTCCACATCAGCTTTCACAGGATTCTAAATTTTCTGCTGAAGCTTGAAAAGTTCTTGCTTATTTTACACGAAAAGTTGTTGCATTTGTGTTTTTGTCCTTGCTTTTCTCACTGGTTTGAAGCGAAGTTTGGTTTGAAGGTTTTTGCAATTACGGTACTGAAGTGATAAACTCTCAATAATAAATATGTTTTTTTATGAACTGTAACCCTCATTCTTTCTTATTTAGTCACAAGTTTTAATGTTACAAATAAACAATTAAGACTGGAAACAAACTTTTCTGGGCTTTAAAAATGCTCCGCTCTTAACACTTTTGTCTAGGTAGATGAGCAGATGTGGGAGATTGCCTGATATTTTTGTTTACATCTAGGACATTAGCTGATAAATATATATTTAAAAATAGATGAATGACTCTGGAACTGAGGTTAATGTACTGTACAATGACAAACCTGCTGGTAAACTGGAGCGTTTAAAACATCAGCCATTACTGCTGTGCTTATCTTCGAGCTTGTTCATTCAGCACACATACAAACACAAAGGCAACCCACTGCTACTAATTCCCTTCACCCGATGCGTTCTGCGGATGGAAATGTCTTTTAAGTACTCAACCACAGTCAATTACTGTTGACTTACAGTAAAAGACAAATCAATTCCTTCTCTTTCGCTGTGTGTTGCTGACTCCTGCTGAGGCAACTCAGTGGCTTTTTTAGGGGCACAAAACAGTTTAAGCGCTCTACTTTTCTTCTTTTCAGCAAGGACAATTTGCCGCGGCAGAGCAGTCTCAGAATATCAACAGTCTGGGCCAAAACACTGGCTGCATACATCATAAGCTCCAAACTCAAGGAGTGATCCGACGCTGTATTTGCCTCCCAAAATGCGCAGCGTTTGAGTGACACCACCAATGGATTTAGCTTTTCGGCTGTCACATGGCACCTCCGCTTAAGGATGTGACACAATGAAAGATGTTATATTTTCTTGTCAGTGTGGGTATTAGAAAAAGGAAGTCATGGTATTGAACTGATAGAAACAAGACATCTGCAAATTATACACTGCTTGCTGCCGCTGACGGATCGCGTGATGGCTTTTTGTGTGACATATCCATTTCAGTCGATCTCCATAACAATTTGTACTCATAGATACAATGTCTTTATTTTGATCCAGCATGCGCTACAGTGGAAAACGAGATAACCTGTCGAAATCTCTTTACAGAATAAATCTTGTGCTTTCAGTATAACAAGATAAATTACCTTTGCCCAGAATGATCATTTCACTAGTCACAAGGCTGCCCATAACTCTTGTGGCATGGAACTTAATATTCACTTTCAAAAGAGTGGATGATCAGTCACACAGTCTGTAATAGGATGGACCCGTTTTGGAGTGGTGGTGGGGGTCAATTAAGAGCTCAAAAGGTTGCTAAGTGCATTCACACATTGTGGCTCTCAGGTGGACCCACAGGGAGCAGCTAGTGTTGGTCGATGTCACTGGAGCACTTCCTTTGTCTCCAGGTCAGCTGAATATTTCATAAGTTCGGAATAGGGAAGGCGGTACTCTACTCAGGGTAACTGATCTGTCAGCTTACACTAAGATGAAAAAATTCCTTCCTTCTGACCTTCCTCTTCTACATCATTACCTGTCCTGAACTGAAAAACACATACTTCCAGATGCAATACATAGATGTTATATTTGATTATGTGTGTTGCTACACATACACAAGTCAGTTGTTGCAGTGATTACGGCAGGCTGATCTAGCGAGATAAAAAATGAATTGCCTTATCTTCAGCAACTGATTGCCTCTGTTGTGAGTCACCATTCATTTCATTTGAAGTTGTCAGGAGCCGGATATTAAGCATGAAACACTGTAATGGAGTTCAGTCGCATTACTTACAGAGTCATTGGTACGTTGGTTATTGGTAAAGTGCTGCTTTGATGCTGCCTTATCAAACAGTCCACTTATCAAAGGCTCAGTGGAAATTGGGGAATTAACTTTAGAGGAAAAGTTTTTTTTTTTTTTTTTGGAGAAATAAACTCATTTGGATTCTTTGCTGAGAGTGAGATAAGAAGATTGACACTACCCTTATGTTTGTATCATAAATATGTAGTTGGAGCTAGCTGCATGTTAGCCTAGCTTAGCTTAGTCTAAAAGCAGAGGGGACCAGCTCGTCTGGCTCTGTTCAAAGGCAAGAGAATCCCTATACCTTCATGATTAATGCAAACCTGTGCATAAACCTAAAATTAGTTGGCTAAATTTCCATTTTCAGGGGGTTATGTGTTGGAATTTTCCTTCTGTTAAAGGCTGAATTGGCTTTTTACACATTGGTTTTCATACATAATGAACAAAGAAGTAACAGTGCTTTTATTAGTGAACATCAGGCACGAGTCACATTTGGACAGAGCCAGGCTAGCTCTTTATCCCTATTTCCAGTCTGTATGCTAAGTTAGGCTAACTACCTGCTGACCCCAACAACTAATACATATTGTAGTGTAACAAATGTTTTTTTTTTTTTTTTTGTTTTTTTTTATTAACATGGGAAACTTCTATTAAGGTTTTTGAATGAAGCTCCCAATGCCTGTCATCATACTTTATTATGTACTGTATAGGGTTGGGTACATAAACCTGGTGCCAATATGGCAGTGGTTCCTGTACGACCAGTACCCACTGGGCTGAACAGTAATGCAGATTTTGGTGCCAGTTTGTGTGAGTCTGGGAGAGCAAGCTAGTAGTGAGTGTGACAGTGACAGTGACAGTGTGGCTGCAGCAAAGTAGAAAGTATAAAGTTGAACGCAGCACTGCAACTGCAGTGCTACAACACCTTAAGACCCAAGCCAAGTTCCTGTGTCTTGTTTACCACCTGCTGATTAAAGTGAAGATAGTAAGCCTTGAGGTTAGCAAGCTAAGTTAGCCTCCCATTAGCACCTGAGCAGGCTCACTTAAGGTGAAGGCTTAAATACAGAAATGTCTGTCTCCCTTATGAGTTAGGGAGACAATTACTGATCCCAATTCCAAATTTATTTTGCTGTTATTGTTATTGCAACATTTATCTGGTGTTAAATTATTGCATTTGTCTTAGCTTTTATTTATTAGGTGAATTTGTTGATAGTTCATTCATTTCCCCAAACTGTTTATCCTGTTAGGGGTGGCAGGGGGGCTGGAGCCTATCCCAGCTGACACTGGGTGAGAAGTGGGTACACCCTGGACAGGTCGCCAGAAGCTCCAGGAAGCTGGAGTACCCGGAGCAAACCCACGCTGACACAGGGAGAGCATGCAAACTCCACACATAAGTGCTCCCCCACCCCAGGGACTGAAACCCCGATGCTAGGTTTGAACAAGGAACCCAAATTCAAATGTAGATATGCCTTTGCAATTAAAGAAATCCAATCCATTCATTTTAAGAATATCATTTAGCACCGATATCAGAAAAAAAACAAAAAACAAAAGGATACCCAACCCTAATGATGTCATCAAGCAAATAAAAGAAAACAGTTAAAAATCCCTGAACAAGATCTTCAGTTTGAGCGATTAATTGTCTTAAATTTCGTCAAATAAATACATGCACACAGCAGGCGAACTCAATAAGGGCATAAAATAATAATGATGAAATAACAATCATCACAATTATGGTGGTATTAGATTTGTACCAGAGAGCAAACAGCTGCAGTGAGAATGGTGTTTTTGAAGGGCTACAAGCCAACAAATATGGATTTAAGCAGTATATATCATTACATGAATACATGATGTGAAATTTGGACATGATTCCATCCTTTTTTCAGTACATTTTGACTTCTGGACTTCTTGTTCTGGAGTTACTGCAACTCTACAAATAGAATAATATTAACAGTAGTGGCTATATGAGAAAATCACTACCGCTCTTGTGTCCGTATGGGAGGGCTGTACTGTCAGTTAATTCCTTTGAAAGTCTTACATTGGACAAACCTTGCCAACAATTTGTCTTACATAGGCCTCACTATAATATGACACATGGCTGAATCTGCCTCCAGCCTGATAAACATTACTGTGAACTCTGTGGACTACGTCGACGTAAATACAGCTGTTAAGCTTATTTGTAAATGGACACAAGCTCTCATCTCCAGTGTGGCTTACAGCAGCATTACAGCAGCACAAAATGCTAATCACATTACCAGAAACAGGGATGCTTCCAACTCCTACACAACGCTTCCTTCACAGACAGATCCCCGACTCCTCCCTGCTAACTGGGGAGGAGGCTTTCACTGAACACACAGGAGAGAGGAGGAGGAAGCATCCATCCATAGATGGAGGTGTTTATTCCTTTGCTTTCTGGCATATGATGCACCTTGGGCGTCCCCGGAGCATCCCGGGTCTCAAATATAACGAGGTTTGACACAGTTTAATAGTGGGTAGCGAACAGCGCAATGTGTGTCTGTGTCAACACATGACAGTGTACTTGAACCTGCATTAGCACATAACCACCCTCCCACACAGCCCACATCATTTTAGTTTAGTAGTAAAATTAGAGTAGAATTTTACTCTCATTAAATTTTTACCTCTGGACTATAACTGACAGTCCCCGGTGGACCCAGTATGTCTATTTTTGCAGCTATGATGGTTGTGGAGAGAGTGAAGAGATGAAGTGGGTATCTGAACCACCTGAATCTATGTTTTGTTTTTGTTGACTCAAAATTGAGTAGGATGTTCTCATATTATGAGCTAATACTGGCCTGTTTTTCTCACAGAGATTAAGCCTAGTTCTGGACTGAATGAGTCTTTTGAAGCAGTTGAAATTAATTCAGCGCTCTCAAACACGGTTTAGCACAGTCATAGATTTTAGTCTAGTCGTCAGTGAACTAATCTGATTCCCTGAAGGAAGATTATTTCAAGACTAAAACCTCTCCAAGATCAGTCTTTACATTCCCATGCTATAGTTGTTTAATTCCACATAACATAACAGAAACACGGAAGCAAATCCTTCATTCTCTCTCTCATTCAACTCTGTCTTTCTCCCAAAAACCCCAAAAATGGTTTGGGAAGGTTAGTATTGACTTACAGCTCACAACTTTACAATCAAAGGGTAATAAATAAAACCTGAGCAAATTTTTAAGACAAGATTAGCTATTAGATTAAGTCTGCCGTAGGGGTGTGCCATGTCATTTTGTTCACGATAATGCCGGTTTAATTATTAATATCATAAATTCATATCGTGATACTTGCGATTTTTCCACTTCTTTACATATTGATGTCATACTGTTACCCATGGCAACAACAAGCATGGCTAAAAGAGAAAGTATTATCAACTCCACGGTGGTTCCAAAAAGAGGAGCAGCTTCAGTAGTGTGGAATAAACTGTGGCATCGTTAGTTTGGGCAATAAATTCTCACTCCGACCTCGTCACATATTGACATGCTTGGTCATGGACCTTCCACGTCCACATAAGACGTGCAAGCTACCCTGGGTGCGTTGGTTGTTGATGTCCATGGACACTGTGTCAAGTTCTGCCTGTTACATGCATTGTCTTCTTTCAAGATACACTTCTGTTGTCACAGGAAATTTAACGTTCACGTACAGGCTCTTTTAAAATAAATGCGTTACGTCGGTACAACACCACAAATTGACGTTTTTTTTTTTTTTTTTTTTTCCTTCAACAATAAATGCACGTGGTTGGGTTTAGGAAAAAAGAATCTTACGGGACACGAACACCAATCTCTCGGGCGAAAGTCATCCACCTCCAGCTCCATAGTGGTCAAAAACTCTGCAGTACACCTTTAAATGTACTCACACTGGCTAAAAAATAGGTCCAAAGAAATTGTATTAACCCCTTAGTGCAACGTTAAGTAAGGATAGACCGATACATCGGCCGGCCGATATATTGGGCGGATATTTGAGTTTTTTACTTGCATCGGCATCAGCCGACACGCATGTGGGTTCGCAGATTTATTTTTCCCTGGCATGATTTACAGACAGGCATCCACAGGCAGCTCTGTGTTGCCGGAAGACCCTGCAGCGCACATGCAGCGAATCCTACTGTGTACAGTAGTTGTTGTTTTATTTATGCTTCAGCTTAAATATTTGTTTATTTTATAAAGACATTACTGGAAGATTTAAGAGCACTGAACTCTTTTTTTTATTTGAATGTATAATAATAATAATAATAATAATAATAATAATATTCTACCTGTTCTACCTCAACTTTCCATCTTGTTTTAGTATTTTTTACTGTTCAATAAATGTTTCTTATTTTAAACTTGAGACCTGTAACATTTGTTATCATTGTGTCATTTTTTTGATGTAAATTGAGGGAGCAAAAGCAGTATCGGCCCCAAATATCGGCTCAAGAAAATTGGCAGTCCATAATCGGTCATCGGCGAAGGGTGATGGAAAAAAATTGGTATCGGCATCGGCCCTAAAAAAATCCATATCGGTCTATCCCTAATGTTAACATACAATTGAATTAGTGTTCAAGTAATTTATGTAATGGTGATATTTATCAATGCTAATGACACACATTTACTTGCCTTACATAATTGGCGCAAATAAAGACCATTACCAGATGAGGCTTCAGACAAGCCCATGTTTCTCTACGCACGACATGTCATATGCATACTACGATTACATGCAGTGACTATGATATAGACCTTTAAGATATTTTAAGTATATGGAATGATGATGCTAATGAGGAACTTCCATAATATAGGCCCATCAGTGTTTAGTTCTACTTCAAAATTTACTGTGATTCCGATCTCTCTCCAACAGAGAAAATGGGTGATAATTAATGTAATTTCACACAAAGTAGTTTGATCAGGCATACCGTGTCACAGATAGCGTTATGGCTCAGAGGTTTGATCACTCAGATAAAGGGGTGCGAACAGCTCTAATGTGGGAGGAGTGGAGCTTCGGGGGGAAAAAAGCCCCCTGTAAAAAAATTGCAACAGTGCAGCCCTTATTTTCCTCTCGATTGATACTAATTGGCAGCAGAATGCCTTCCTGACAAGTCTCTCGCCCTCAGCGCCTCCCGCGTGCGAGCGTGATGAACTGCCAACTCCGGAAATAATCCCAAGTTTAGCTGGGAAGGATCATCAAGGCCTTTAAAAATCTGCTGGGACCTGAAAGATTTTTTCCCCCCTTTCCTTTCCTGGCATTTTCACAGACATCTTAGGCTTGTTCTCTTTGTCTTCTTCCTCTGTAGACCCACAAAGTGAAATCTACTTATTAGTTATAAACTCAATTACAAATGAAAAAAGAGCAAGATCCTTTTGACATGGAAATAAGCTTGTCTTCTTATGACCATTATCTAGAAATATAGTTTTAAAATGTTTTACAAAATCTAGTTTTTTTTAATTACAATGCTGTATTGGAGATTATTAGAAAGGAAAAAAAAACATCACTCCAGTGTTGAGAAAAACACCCACCCGCTGCTCGCAGGTAACAGCCTTCAGTATTTATTTATTACTGCTTGATCTCTGAGGCTGTTTTTTTGTGTGCAATTTCAGAGATGGTATACCAGATATCCCAAAATATAGATCTTGAGAAATATCACAAATTTATTTACCACACCCTGTGCCGACAATTCCCATTCTTCACATGCTTAAAATATTGACTTCATAGTAAAAGATCATTCAGGGCTTAGGATGTTTTTTTTTTTGTTTTTTTTTCTTCCGGTGTGTAATTTGACACTTGACAAAGTGTTGTGGGTTTCATGGATGAATGAGCGTATCTATCAGGTCTGCCAGCAGTGCTCTTATTTAACCATACAAGTCCAGTGTGCTGGATCGTTCTCTTAGTCGGACCTTAAACAACTTCTTTTATCCACAGTGGATATGAACAAGGTTAATGACATGTTTGAGGCTTTTGAGAATAAGAGCATAGACCTATTGGCTTAAACTAGAATTTGACCTTTTGGATGTTAAATGTCATCAGTTCATCATCAAATTTTGTCATAACTATTACATGAATTCTCAAGATATGGGCAAAACATGTTTTTTTTTAGGTTAAAATGACCTTGACCTTTAACCACTAAATTTTAATCAGTCCATTCTTGAGTCCAAGTGTAAATCTGTGCCTAATTAAAGGGGAAATCCTTCAAAGCCTACTTGAGATATTGCCTTCGTGAAAATGAGATGGACACAAGGTCACAGTGACTGTGACCTTTGACCACCAAATTCAAACCAGTTCATTCTTAAGTCTAAGTGGACATTTGTGCCAGATTTGAGGAAATTCCCTCAAAGCTTACTTGAGATATTGCATTCATGAAAATGAGATTGACACAAGGTCACAGTGACCATGACCTTTGACCGACAAATTCATATCAGTTAGTTCTTGAGTCCAAGTGAACATTTGTGCCAAATTTGAGAAAATTCCTTCAAAGCCTACTTCACATATTGCATTCATGAAAATGAGATGGACACAAGGTGACAGTGACCATGACCTTTGAACACCAAATTCAAATCAGTTTATTCTTGAGTCCAAGTGGATATTTATGCCAAATTTAAGGATATTCTTTTTCAAGCTTTCTTGAGATATTGCACTTATGAAAGTGAAATGGACACAAGGTCACAGTGACCTTGACCTCTGACCACCAAAAATCATATCAGCTCATTCTTGTACCAAGTTTGAGGAAATCCCTTCAAAGCCTACTTGATATTCCCTTATGAAAATGAGATGGATACAAGGTCACAGTGACCTTGACCCTGGACCACCAAATTCTAATCAGTTCATTCTTGAGTCCAAATAGACATTTATGCCAAATCTGAGTAAATTCCTTAAAAGCCCACTTGAGATATTACATTCATGACAATGGGATGGACACAAGATCACAGTGACCTTGACCTTTGGCCAAAAAAATCTAATTAACTTATTGTTGAGTCCAGGTGTACATCTGTGCCAAATTTAAAAGTAATGAAATAGGAATATATTTGAAATTAATGAAACAGAGAGACAATACATCATTTTGAATATTATATTATATTTTGAATATTTGGGACAGTGTGTCCCACCCTATATTCTTAAGAAACATTATGCTTAAGAAAAGTTACGGAGCGTAATTACAGATTGAGCATATTTAACTGTAAGATAATTCATTTTAAGCAATACGTTTTTAGTAAACTATATATCACTGACAAGAAGTGATGCTCTTTTATTTCATGTTTTTGACAGAGGCATGCATTGCAAAAAGAAACAGTTTAATGCCTTTGGATGCACTTGGGAAGGGTCATTAATCGAAGAAGCGTTGTGTTTCTTTTTTCCCCTACTCTTTTAGGAGAGGGCAGGATAATGCGCTGATGATAAATTGAGTTTATGCTGAACTGCTAAATTCCATCTGTGGTGGTAAATCTCCCTCTCTCTCTCTGTCTTGCTAACTTCTCTCATCACAGAGAGTTCAAGTCAGGGAACCTTCGTAGCCCTGTTGACATTTGAAACAAATCAGCTATGGCAGGTCAAGATCCCTTTAGAATCACTGCCCCACAAAGAGGTCAATCACTGGATGAATGATTTATCTCAGGGAGAATGAAGTGTTCCTTTCCAGCAGAAACAAGATGTATGCTAAAATCATCTCGGAGAATGCTCTGGGTTGGCAGAGAGTTAAAATATGCTCTGCACACCCCGACTCGGGCAACAATGTGTTGAGCATTCTTACAGTGCTGATAATACTTAAGATGACTGTATTATAGGAGGCTCAAGGTCACCTTTCGTTCCCACTTGACTGACTTTGAACATGAATCTCCGCCAATAAGGGAGCAGAGGTCTATCTCCGCACACATTCAAGCCCATGTTGTCTGGAGCATGTGATTCTCCCAAAGGCTATACAGTACACTACGCTGCCAAGCTCTCTTAAATGTGCCAAAATGCACTCTGCCTTGAGGTGCACTGTGTCCAAAACCATGAAGCCTCATCCAGCTAATGATGTAAGTCCCCCTTAAGAGCAATGTGTGCACACTGGATTTGTTCTGACCTGCTCCAGTAGCCTGGCAAATGTCTCTGTGGCATACCTGTTGATGAAATGATTGTGCATGTGCATTGTGCATGTGCCTATTTAGCATAGTGTGATAATATGCTCTTTTTTTTTTAGTCAATTAAGTTCTGTTTATTTCTCCAATGGCTGCAGAATCCTCTCCAGTGCTAGATGATCTCTTTTGCAGTCAGAGCACCCTCAGCTTTCAGCAGTTATTGAGGTCATGTCCTATTACCATCTGTCTTTAGCTGCATCAGGAGTAATCCTCGAGTCCGCTCCCTTAACCTTATTAAAGAGATCAAGTGCAGCAAGCAACAGCTGCAATTTACATTTGCTTGGACCAACTGCTAATTTTATCATATGGGGTAGTGACATAATGGACAGAAGTTTACAAATCCATGCTCATCCAGACGATAAATATTAGGTGCTGGATAGGAGAACGTGAAAGACGGGAAAATAGAAGTCTGAAAAAGAACATCACTTGGTGGTAATTGAATATATGTTTATGGGAGCATTACCTAGTGTGCGTTGACATATTGGCAAATCTTGCTTTCCATTCTGTCAGATTTCATTCTGCCATCTGATGCCCAGTTCAGACCAAAGATTTGTGTGGAGACAAAACTCTTTTAGGACGTTGAAAAGAAACATTGCAGCGGTGTGAACGGGCCGGGCTCAGCTCGCCTTGAGCTGGCCGATGGTGTCACCTGCAGCTCAGTTGGCAAGTCATCATTGTGGCATTCTTTGACAACAGCCCGCCATCCCCGCCGAGCCCGAGTTAATCTCATATAAATAATAGCCTGGGCTACTATTTGCTTAAATCACTGAAATCAACAGGCCTATATTTAGGGAAGACATCTATATGGGACAGAATAGAAAAGTGTTGCTTAGCAAAGATGGGAAATACAATCAAATTATTTATTTAAACCAGTGTGAATACTTGTGTAAAAATGAGGCTTCAGATAATATATCAATTATGAATCATTCATTTGATCTGGCTCCGACAGCACATCAGAGAGAGGGGGAGATACGGCACCCGGCATACGGACGCATCATCACTTTATCCTCTTAAAACAACACTCACAACTTTGATTAATTTTCATGAAAAATCCTTTTGATTCTTTTCATCTGGGGTCCGTTACGGACTAAAGGAATATGAATAACTTACAGGGTAATCGAGGAATGGACACATAATTTGAGGTAGCCAACAACCTGGTTTTATACATTCGAAGAACCAGACCAGGGATCTAATTGAGATAGGTGTTTATTTGTCAAAATACGTAGCCAAACTGGGCTAGTAAAAGGAACTGGGTGTTTAAGTGGAACCAGGCTTTTAACTGAAGTTTTACCATCCATTCATGTTGCTGTTGACATGTATGGTGGTCTCTGTATCACGGTGTGTCTGTGCTGTTTGTGAGCATGTCACACATACTTACTCACTGACTTATTATCAGGCGCCAGTTATTTAAACGATTGTGCCATATGCAGAAATACTATCCATCTGAAGCTTAGGTTGGTTGGTTTGTTTGTTTCTTGCTGTTTCGTCACCACAAGAAACACAACTGTAGCAAGTATCTCACTATCACTATCCTCATGCATATCTGAGGAAGTTACAAATTGTATTCATCTACAAGATAAGCCTGAAAAGCTGGAAATCAGAGAGTATTTGCTATCTTCTCCTCTAGCTGCATTTGTGCAAAATGGCAGGTTGTTCACAATGTTGCCAACTGGTGCATTCAAGTAGTTGCAAGTTTCAACTTGTCTAGTCGTGAATCTTTGGTCTGAACTGGGCTTCACTTTGATGACAGAAAGAAATCTAATGACACCAATATCTCAGTGAAGTGAAGTTTAATTATATAAACTAAGTACTTTATAGGTTAAGTTAAGGGTGGTGGATGGAAAGTTCCCCGGAAGTTCACAGACTAATCTCGCCCATGCCTCTGAACCTTCATCACACCGATGTGAATCCCCACATCGACATACCACTAAGCCCACAAAGCCAAGCAGCCTCGACAAGACGCAGCCGTGCCAGCCAGTGCCCGGCAGAGGCTACTAGGCCAGCTGCCTGTTAGCTTATGAAGCCTGGCCTCATGCTGTTCCCGGCCATTACAGCGGGGCAGCGGTTCAAAACACAGGCATTACTCTGCATTTTCAAACAGTATAGTCGGCCTATTTTTTCCCTCTCCTTTTATATGACCAGATATTACACTGTGCTTGAGTCTAGTGGGATACAACAACTGCAGGGTCAATAATTTTCTATTAGGTGGAGAAAAAACTGTTGTAGGCTACAGTAAAACCATGTGGCATAACTCACAGAAGGGTCATATTGTACAGACTAAACGACCACATATATGCTCTAACTTGCACTTTGGCACAGACGCTCTAGGTAAGTTGATTTTCCCCCGGTAAACAGAAACCCACTGATCTATAATCATTATACATTTAGATTTAATTAAACCTAGGCATCGTGAGATGACCTGGAGCAAAGGCTTTCGCTATTGGAACTCTCTGAAATATGTATCGGGGGTATCAATCTACCTGTCTGCTGTCTGATATCAAATGTGATGGATGATGGCCGGCCAATGCCAAAGTCAGCTATTTCAGAGGAGCTATCTGGTTCAGACTCAGTCAAGCACAAATCTGAATGTCACAGTCCCGCTCACATCAAAGGGCCCCTTTTGGATTCATTAATTCGCAGAGACGGTCCTCCCTATCAATTATAGCCATGATTAAAATGTTTTGGAGTTGCTCAGACTTGGAATATTTTCACCGAAGGCATAACTTCACAAGTATGGCTCCTTTCTTCAGAGAAATTAAATCCCTCAAATCTTCTTTCTGTTCTGTGGTTCAGAAAATAAAATACACTACACCAATCACGCTGTCACTGAAAGCAATTTGTTACGGCCGTATGGCTGTAGGTACATTTAAAGGAAAACAGGAAGTACTGCCAGTGTAGCATTGCTTAAATGTATACAGTAGAATATAAAGAGGATATGAAACTGCTCAGTGTGAAGGTGCATTGTGAATATGCTAATGTCGAGAATGACTTTTGACAAGAATAATTACAGTTATGATAACCTTAACTGGATAAGGAGAACCAAGTGTCAATAAACGGAAGATAAAAGCCACTGGCCAAATGTAGAAAGCTGACTTTACTCTCCTTTTAAGCTATTTAAAATTCAATTCAGGATACGTTTAAGATATAGTTTGTCCAGTTGTCATGGCAATGCTCATGGTAAAGTTTTCATATTCCTGATCATTTTAAGGATTTTTCATCTGTGTTGTCTTGAAAGTTGAGATTGAAAGTTCCTCCTTGACCTTGGAAACAGCAGTTGGCAAAACAGTATCGATAACTTAGAAAAGTAATGGCCCTTGTGGTGAGAGTGTTTTGCCAACTGCTGCTTTCAAGGTCAAGGATAAACTTTCAATCTCAATATTTAACTTAACAGTCTGAAACCTGGACCGTAGATAAAATCACTACATTTGGTAACACGGAAAGTTATCTATGAAGAGATTTTTACAGTTTTTAACATATATTTTTAGAGCAACAATGCATCAAATGACTACCAATATATTGGACTATATGTTAAAATTTTGATATGAATATTTGTATATAACAGATAAGATAAAAGCATTTCTTTTTAAACTGTGAGATGTGAAATATGGGAGGGTTTGCAGCATGACAAGCACACCAGAAAGAAAACTTAATTCCTCTCAAATGTAAATTGTATTTTAGTGCCACTTGTTTAGAGAACCCTTTCCTCTCTTCCTCCCAAGTTGGAGACTAATTTTCCTCATCCACCCATTTGACTTGAAAGACCCTCTGAAGAATCTCTTCTCAGAGTCTTTGTGGCTGATGTTTGTGATGTTTATTTCTGCAGTGCACTGGCACTGCCTCACAGTTACTTTGCTGGGAGTGAAAATGAAATTGATTGATGACAACTTTGGCTGTATTTTGATGAAGGGGGACAGCAAAGGTGTGGATTGGTGTGGGTGTTTGTTGCCTGTTTTATTTTTTCCATCCACTGCATTATCGCAACTATCATCATTTTCAGCTATACGGTATCATCATGTGATGTTTCCTCTGTGTGCGTAATTTCAGCCTCTATTCTTTCCCATAAGCACTGAGTGCCAGGTGTGAGTCCGTGCGCTCTAAGCACCTTGTTTTGCTGAGCCCTTCGTTTTGCTTTGCATCCACACCTATTGCGGCTAAACTAAATCCAATATAAGGAAGCACAATTAGTGAAGCACTGCAACACACAGCAATTTCAGCCTTTGAAAATGTCAGTTTCATCCACAGTCAGTTTCATCCACAGACACCTGGTAAGCCGCATCACTAAAAACAACATGCTCGTGTGCTGCTGCGTTGCTGTCTTTGTTTTTATTTTTACAGTCCAGAATCTTCAAACACAAAAATGCTTATCCGTGGGAATCAGCGATCTGAAACATAACATGGTTTGCCGAGCCAGACAGCGCATAACTGCTTAGTGTTTCACTGCATAGGTAGGCATCCCTCTGACCGTGACGCTTCAGACACACTGGGCCTGATTTCATCAAAACGCCCGCATCCCAGGGTGAGACAAAACAAGTTCTGAAGCGCACAGCTTCATGTTCAGAGCCACTGTGAAATAGCATGAGCATGGACAGTAAGGATGCCATCTTTTATTCTGAACTACAGAGGAGGATTTCTTCACTTCTGTGTCTAGAATGTCACACTGTACCCAAACTGTCAAACGACATAGATCGAAGTATTTTTTTGTTTTTGGAACAAGAGATATCTTGAACCTTATCTTCCTCGCTGCTGCATGACTTGTCCTTGGTAGAACTGGCTGCCTATTGCTGTGCAAAAAAAATGGCAAATGTAAATGTTTCACTGCTTTGTTGCCAACTCTGATGATGCCAATTTTTCATTTCAATCTTTCACTATTCACACCTTACTCATTCTCTTCAAAATCCAACTTACGTCATCTTGTAAATACTGCGATTTCACTGGAGAAGAAAAGCCTGCCGGGCACAGCTGTGTCACACATTACTGCTCTTGTGGTTCTTTCGAACCTCAGATCAAAATCCCCACAACTCCAATAACAGGAGACGAACCATTTCCTCCTCCACCCCCACCCCCCTCCTCCTTCATGTCCTTACACCAGAAGTGTTCCTGGAGGCAAGCAATCAATAGAGCTCTCACGCTGAAAGGCTGTAAACCTGAAATAGTACCCATGACAAGCCCTTGCAGGTAATAGGTCAGATGTATTGATTGATCTGTTCATAAACACACATTTTAGGACGGCTCCCTGTGAAATGTTATGTCCATGTATAAAGCAAACAGCTGAAAATTTATCATGTCCTCGAAAAAAAAAAAAGATTTTAATGTCTCTCCGGCATTAATTTTACAGGAAATGTGGCTTTGAAAGGTTTGCTGGCTGAGAGGACCTGCTATATAAATCATTCGTGGCAACTTCAAGTTTCTGAAATTAGAAAGTGCCTTCTCAGCCAAACTACAGTGCCAGCATTGTGATTCACACATCAGACCACATACCATTGTCTCACCTCTGCTGTCACGCTAGGAGATGTTTTTTAAGTTGGATGCATCATGAGAATGTCTGTGCAGTAATAAAATGCTATGGGTACAGTGCAAACTGACATTTACTGCTCACTTAGTCGTGTGATATTTTCAATGTGCAGCATCCGTGCACTTGGGAGAAGCAGACCTTTCTGGATAAACAGCGTTATAACCCCTCTCATAAAATGGCATTTTAACTACTTCCAAAACATATTCTACTTTCATTTTCTTTAGGGACTGTACACAAATTTTTAGGGAGGGAGGCTAAATCATATTTCACACTTTAAGCCTTCTGCATCATTAGCAATATTTACTTTAAACCCTAGTTTAGACTCCCAAGAAAAAAATCTAATCTATGAGTAATATGACGTCATATCAGTTTCAAGAAAAACAAAGCCGAAGCAAGACAGCAGAAAATAGCCAGCAGTCCAAGGACACAGACCTTCTGTCGCAACTCAAATTCAGCCTGATTGGCAGCTTTTGTTGCCGCCATTATATTGGCTAGACCCAGCCCGCTGTGACTCCCGGCACAGGGCACTGCTACATCTGCTACTGAAGGTCTGTCTCCGAAGCTGCCGCCCACTCTCTACCCACCGTATTGTCTCCAAGCAGAGGGGAGTGAGGCGGAGGGACCGCAGGGGGAACTAGTTTGCTAGTTCTAGTCTCATTTGTGGTCTGAGAGAGATTGAGCAAGGAGAGGCTGAGCGAATCAATGTGCTGCATGTAGCCCTACAAGGAAATAGGATTTTACCCATTTTGAATACTAAAAAAATAGAAAATCAGTGTGTGGGAGTCAATGCTGATATTGTGGCACAAATAATCAGTAAATGGGAAACAGTGCACTAACTTGATGAGTTGGCCAGCTGAATGTAGATGAAGTATAGATTATATTTTTTATTCAAGTCTATTTAATAAAGCATCTGTCACAGAGCAAGGTCACAAAGTGTTTCAAAGGAATAAAACTGCTAAAAAATACAACCATAAAATCCATTTCTAGTTTATTTACCACTTTTTTGTGCAGTATATGATGTTGCTGAAATAAAAGAGTGAGACGGACTGCCATGTGATGCCCGCTGTATTTGGAAATATGCCTCATTATATAGAGTCTCTGGAAACATATGATTTAGCGTTTTCCCTCGTGGTCTAGTGTTAACAAAGCAGACAGAAATTGCAATAAATTGTTAAACTGAATCACAAGAACTGTAGAAATTCAGTTCTTTAAAATTGCAACACATATTGCATCAGCACCCAAATGTCTGGATAATATAGACTGGGGAGATATGCACATGTTCCCAGCCCTACTAAACCTGGTCAAAAAATCTGCCCAGCAAGTTGAGATGTCAACGAGCTCTGGTTCTTCCAGCTACCTTAAGGAAGCCCAACAAAACCTACAAGTAAGAGCAGCAGCTTAACTGTGCATTCCAGTCCCCATATTACCATACTATATAATATGGGAAAGATTTAGTACAGCGCATTCGAGTAACTGATGACCAGTTGAATAGTAGTAATAGGAATATGAATTGATTAAGTGACCAAAATAATCATAAATATTCCAAACAACTGCAATGTAATTTCACTGTCAAAGATATACTATTTTAAACGCTATAAGACATGCAGATTTAACTTTAAAGTTAAACTACACACATTGCAAAGTAACAACAGCCGAGCCCTCCAGGTTAATCTCCGTCCCTGGTGAACTCAGTAAGTGGCGCATGTTTTATGTCCAAGGTAACAGATTTAAAAGCAAGAGGGTCAATGTTCAGGGTGTAACGTTATGAAACAGTAGTGTGTCCCAATTGTGTGCATACTGCATCCAACATTACATGCTCTTTTAAAGGCAGCTGCAGTATATACTTAAGATAAAAAGAAAAAAGCCTCAGTCTTCCCTTGCAGAAAGTGGTTTGGAAATGAATGAAATCCAGACTGTGTTCCCAGTCCTTGACCAAGTCCATGACCACCATATCCATAAGTCCACTAGCCTCGCCAAAATAATGTGCATATTTACATCTGATCATCATACAGGCACACTTGAGATCACAAGGACGCATTTAGATCCCAGGATTAAATGCAAGACCCATCTTCTGTATCCAGACAGACACAAATGTGGTCTAAAATGACCATATTTGTTCTGCTAGCTATTGATATAATGGGCATGATAAAACCCATTCAGAAACTGTAACTATGATGTAACTATTACTGTAACTGTATTGTAAGGGAAGGCTGAAATGATTAAAAAAAGGGGACTAAAAACGACCATACCACCCCCCTTTTCTGCTCCCTTCCTCCCATATTAATGTCCTTACAGTTCCTGAAGTTGTCCTTAAAAACGTATATGTATTGGTAATGGCTCAATATGCACATCAACCACAAAAGAAAAAAGAAGGAAAAAAAAAAGAAGCTGTTGCTGACATAACACCGCGTCTGCATTTGATCCTTAAGGACTATAAGAGTCTATAGGAGAAGATAACCCTGCTCGGTGTCACGACTGAATCGCATGTGCAGACCATTTCAAGTCACGGCACATTTTCACTATACGCCTTTGAAGTCTTAACCACACCAACGTGACACAGATTTCTGCTCATCCTGAGGAGACACTGTGTCCTTCATCAAACTTAAATTGAGACGATGCAATCTCTGTTTCTCCCCTTCATCCCCCTCCCCACCCCCCCTCGTTCACTCTCTCTCTCTCTCTCTCTCTCTCTCTCTCTCTGTCTCCCCTCACTAATAAACAGTGCTCTCTTCTTCATGCATGAGGGACTCGCGATCGCTCCCCTCCCTCAGTCAGACAGATAGCAGGGGAGATGGATGTGTCAGTCAGTCAGCGCTGTCTCATCTCAGTCAGGTGCTCTGTGTACTTCACGTTATTTAGAGGCCTGCTGGCTGGTAAACCGCACACAGCTAGTTTTTTAAAAGCCTCAAATTTGTCTGGGGAAGGCAGAACTGAGCTAATTTTGCTTGGTTGTTTTCCAGCTGTTCACAGGGCTGTCAACTGGTGCTTCTTAGGCATTGGCCTGTGTGTCTATTTACAATTCAGCACTCAAAAAAACAAAAAAAAACAACAACATATAAATAAATAAAAAGGACCGAGATGTAGCGTCGCTCGTAGCATTGGGTGGCGAGGCTGTTTTCTTCAGGTCCCTTTTGCCAAGGCGTAGCCACCCCTACCCGACAGAAACTGGAACAGTCAGTTCAGTACATCTCTCCATCTGCCTCTCCGCAGTGTCATGTCAATGAATAATAAGCACCCGGCCACAATCTCCAATTATGCAAATCGATGGCGGGATCCAGATATAGGGTTGTTTGTGGCAGATCTAAATGCAGATGCACTGATGGTTTAGAGTTCTATCACATTGGAGTCATGAACAAAGGACTGTCATCTAAGACTCTCTGCTCAGGCGTGTCTGTAAGCTGCCAGTACGCATTGTACACAACAGTGATGCTATTAAAGAAATACAAAGGTCTGAGAAACATCATTTTTTAATCTACCAACCATATTAATTTCCCGCAGATCATCTTTGAGCTTCTATGCGACGACAACATGCTACAAAACAGGCACTGGTTGATGGAAGGTGACATGTTTTGCAATGAGTTTCTTTCATGGATAGTTTTTTTTTTCTTTTTTGAACACCATTCAATCAGCTGTCCTTTGTTTTTGAGTGGCCCTTTGTGGAGACTCCTGTGGCTTAATTCCACTCTCCGCCAGCTAATGATCAGCAAGTGGCAGTTTGGTAATTTGACTCATTTGTTTTAGTACTGAACTCATTTTCAGCATTGTAGCACAAAAAAAAAAAAAATAAAAAAATGAGTCGTCCCCACTTCTAATGCCATACTGCAATTTATTCTATGAAAAAGTTGTTTTTCTGGATAAATTTATGTAGATAAAGTTCACCTTTGTTGGTGTATTACAGTTAAATAAACACTACACTGGGTATCTTTGTTTAATGAGGGTTCCGACCTGTCATTTGTATTAATTTGCAGGACTGTGCAGTTCAGGCAGGGCAAACCAGAGGCTAAAAAGAAGGCCAAGCGGTTTCTCTCTCAGAGTGACCACAGACCACAAAAAACAAAAAAAAAAAAAAAAAAAGAGGATGACTTCTAACAACTTCTGCATATTAAATAGACTCTGTGGCAAACTATGCTTGCACAGGCATGGGTTGTATGCTGAGGAAGAGCTAAAGAAGCAGCTAGATGCCATTTTTTTTTTTTTTTTTTTTAACTTGTCCTACCTGCCTTGAGGGTTGACTAGTTCACGGACATTTTATTTTCCAGAGCGATTGCTTTGCTCAACTAATTCGTCTCTTTTATTCTCCGGAGCATTACGGTTTAGTCAGAGCTTGTGGCCCTTCCCTTCGCAGTCTCAGTCCGATAACAAAATCTCCTTCAAAATCTCAAACATTTGTCTTCTATTGAAATGCACCTATAGGGGGATTCACCGTTTCATCAAACCTGATCTTTTTCTTCAGCTTCAAGTTATTGACGTCACGGCAAAAAGAAATTGTTCCTCACTTCCGCACAACAAAGGGCTCGTCAGCGCTCTCTATTCAGGTCAGAGCTCTGCTGCAATCACAGTCAGAGTGATGACCTGATCCCACTTAATACAGCCTTGCTTGAAGTGCCCCATGGATCTACAAAGGAGCTGGATGCTGGAGATGGTGTGAACTGTTGGCTAAATGCAGCAATTCTTTCCTAAAAAGTGCCACAATGAGAAGCATCACTTATTTTTCTCCACCTTTTTCATCTTCCCATCCTTTATATTTTTTTTGTGTGTGTGCTTACATCTGGGTCGCAGTCATGGCAGCGTTCTACTTCCTTTGTAGTTGATTTAATTGGCTAGTGTTCGTCTTGACATGGAGTTTTCATTGTCATTTACTCCAGAGATAGCTTCTGTTCAAATTAGAGCACCCGGTGGAGGCTTGGACTTAAACACTTCAAATCAAGACCTTGTCTGTCTCAAAAATTAGATACGATAAAATTGTATAAACTTGTCGCAATCAACCTTAATACTCACAGCAGGGTTTTCAAAAATACATCCAGCTCAACAAAGAATGCATAATTGGGCACTGTTCAGACTTCCAGAGGAATTAAAAAAGAAAATGCAGCTCCACAATTTGGCAAAAACATTGTAACAACTTCAAAAATTTACTGTAAATATGAAGATTTCTTTCATCATGTCTCGCTTGCTATTCTCCGGCCACTTTTTAAGATACTCTTCCATCATCTTCCCCACAGAGGCATCTCATTTAAGCATGCAACCCGCTGGGAGGCCAGCCACAAATGCCTAATTGAAACCCTTTTTAGTTTATGAATAAGAGAACACCCATGTGCCCTGGACGACAGAATGTCTTTAACGGCAGGGCATCATTGCAAATGCAGGGCATGTTGAGCAGCTCTCCGACGCGCCCGTTACATAACACGCCACTGCAGGTGCAACTCATAGAGAGCGGATATGAATGGCAGGCGGCAGCTTGCGAGTGACCATCAGCTTGTGAGTGGGGGCACAGGGGGAAGGATGCATCAGAGGCATGACAAGTGAGGAGTGCTGCACATTGCTGTGCGTGCTGGAGCTGAAATCAGACTTGATAATAATAGTCAAACTATTTCTGGTGTGGCAAGGCAGGTGCGAGTTTGTCAAAACACCATCACGGCAGGGTGAGTATGAAATGTGTGAGAACAGCTCACAAAGCAAATGTTTTTCACTGTCACATCACAAGTCTTGCAGTCTTAAATGATGTACATTATCCAATCAAAGAAAGGAGACATTCATACTAGTTTATTTCAGCACCGAATTTGGAGGGTGTTAGTTTGGAAAAAAGAAGGTTTTGTGTAGCGTCTATCAATACATACATGCATGAGAGCCGTGAAGCTAAAATCACGCAGTCCTGTGAAAGTAAAACGCTGCATCAAACACCTCGAACAGATCTCAGAGCAGTTGGATTAGAAGCTGTAAAAGATGGATGTGGTGAGGGAGTGAGCTGCTACGCATCCTCAGAGTTGCTAGCAGCTGTTCAGGGTAGGGACTTGGCAGGTACAGATCGCGAGGGAGCTCGCTAGCAACTCTCTCCTCCCCTCCTCCTCCCTCTGCTAGCGATGGCCTCATTTATCTGTCACCACCCTTCCCACTCCCCCACCCCCACTTTTCACTCCAGACATCTTTGTCTAACATGCTTTCACCGTCGCCGTCGAGCCGAAACAACTCCCGTCACTTTTGTTTTTATTCCATCAATTACGTCCCTGCCAAATGCCGTGATCGGCCACTCTGAAAGCTGCCTGCTGCCCCAACAACTTCACATCTTGGCTGTCACTGGAGTCCTGTCATTTAATGACTTACCAATAGGCTCCACATAAAGACTGTATTAGTCATTCATATCCCCTGTGCTGCGCTGCAACAAGGTGGCAAAAATACCTATGGGCCCCCCGAAGCACATATTGTTGTTCTCTGAAATATGCCTTCAATTAGAATGCCGTATCGCTGCGCCTCAGTCATCTTTTGCCATTGCTTCGAGTGATGAGAGGGAATCGGGCATTAGTTCTCCATCTGACGGATGCCTCCCTTCAGAATTTCTCATTAGTCAAATGCATCTCTATTCAATCACAGCCAACTCACATTGTTGACCGCGTATCCTTTTGATGACGACCCACACCCCTTGCATTTAAAGCCCAATTAATTACCATAGATAGTAGTCACATAAATATTTCACCACAGCAGATGCTAATATTTCATACAGTGTACTTGAATTTACAACAGATAGGCGTCTTCCCTTTAATGGTGCATGTTCTTTTTTTTGAGAGAGACAGTGATGCAAAGCTAAAAATAATTAACTTGCATGTCTAATTATGCTGGATCACATTAACACACAGGTGTGTTTTCATTTGCACAAAAATATCCATGGGCTGTATGTATTCCTAACACTGTTATCACACCGCACTATTCCAAGCAATCTGTCCCCAACAAAATATCAAATTGACCGCATGAAATCTCCATCTTCTCAAAACCTTCTCAGACTCGCATCACTCGCCCATCTCCCCCTGCTCGATACTACTTGCTGATGAAAGCAGAGTGCCTCACCATTTGGGCGGCCCACGCCGATAACAGAGCTTTCAGTCTGACAATCGGGCCAAGCAGGTGTTTGGCGTTGTGTTGGGGGAATAGAGCAGCTCAACAGCACATTGGAGGATCAGAAGAGGCTTCAGATGCACCTGGTCACGTGCCAAGGCCTCCCTCCCCACACAATCTGGCCTGTTCTGTTCCCACTCAGTGGCAGACGCACCTCCGCTGGCAGCTCTGATGGACGCTAAGCTCTGTTCTGGTGACAAATGCAGAGATCATTCGCTCCGACCCACGCAAGCGTTTAATCATGATGCACTGCTACTGCTGCTCACACCCCAGATATTATATCGCGTGAAGTCCTGTTACTCTCACATTCTGAGAGCTAAAGGGGTTTTGGATATGTTAAACTCATTGGTGGCTATTTCATGCCAGGTTCTGGCTTGTTAGACGAGGTCTAACCTGGAGATTTATCTGGCAAGCATCATGCACAAAAATAAGGTTCATGCGTGGAGTTGCATTAGAGTGAAAGGCACTTTTTCGACGCTTAGAATTCACTGCACGTTTTGGAACCAGAGCACATGTCCTCTCCCGAGCACATAAGTAATAGGCATGGAAATCCCTGGTTAATATATGAATAATTCTGTGTTGTATATGCAGTCCTTTAGCTGACAATTTCCACCTGAATTTCACTAAATAAATGGACTGTTTAGATGTTCTGACTGCAACACTTTGCAGTGGGGAATGTTTTTGCATAAAATTGAAGTTGGACAATTTATCTTAACATAAAATCACATTTATTTATTGTGTGGCAAATGTGTTTTTCACGCTGGCTCTTCATTACATGCGGCTGGCTGAATGTCTAGTGTTTAATAACGGACTCCTGCTTTCATACTGTATCCGTCGATATGGTTATGAAATTTCCTACTATATGCGCGTGGTGTAAATTTATCTCCGCACCTTGTGTGCAGGGGAGGTATCAACAATATCAAAGGTAGCCTGGGCGATGGGAATGAGAGCATCCCAGAGGGTCCGCGAGCTGAAATAAGACAGATACAGCTGAGTGAGCCTTGATGGAAAAAAAAAAATAGAGAGAGAAACAGGTCAAAGAGATGGGGCTTGGACTCAGGGGATGCCTGAAGATGGGAGAGAACATAAGGCCTTTTTTTTTACCAAAGCCAGGTCTTCAAAGACTGAACAGTTACCTTGTGACAATATAGAGCTGAGAGAGACTTTTCCGCAATTGGAAGTCAAATTCACTAAGTGTTGTGTTAAGTTTGCACTACTGGATGTGGCCATTTGCTTTGGTTTTCCTGCTAACTTGGTCAGCCTGTCCTGAGTTATAAAATCCAATTCTTTACTGACAAGATAGAGAGACTGGAAAACTATTCAGTAAAAGACTAATACAGTCCCAGACTTAAGCTTTAAATAGTAGTATTATCTGAAAATCTAACTCTCGGCTAGAAAGTCAATAAGTTTCCTAAAACATGGCTGCACAATACACTGATTCAGCACTGACACTGCAATGTGTAGTCATCAAGTAAGGCAAATAAACTTAAACAAATCATGCCACAGCTTATTTGCTGCTTGATACAGAAGGAAAACTTCCACACTTCTTATTTCCATGACTAATCTTACCGGCTGAGCCCTCCCCTTTAAGACAGGTTGTGTGTGTGTGTGACGTACTCTGGTAGCATTTGTTAAAGGAAGTGAGATTTTCCTGCTTGTGTGTGCAGAAAAGTACCATAAGTGCCACAGACACAGTGGTGCTGCAGTAGTCGGCACAAAGCGTCGAGATAAGTTCAGATTCCAGTGTAACGACCTTAAAAAGGGTTGTGTTTTGTGTTTGCCGCGCAGAAGACATAAAGTATCTGCTTGATGCAATGTTATAATGACATCTCCCACTCATTCTTCACCACAGAATGTTAATCTACAAGAGAGGTCTGTCTGATAAACAAGCAAAGCACACCCCGCTAGTAGTCGACCAGAACCCAAAATTAGACAGGATCTGGAGGGGAGCAATATAAGAAAGCCCCCATATATTAGGGTGAGCAACTTGCATTATTAATATGATATGCCAGGTCATTGACTTTAGCCTGGATTGATGGAAGAGTATTACAATGGTGGTATCAAATGGTGTCATGGTGAGTCAGCCAGTGTGTAAAACTACCTAATTTCCCCTACTCCCCCTCATAAAATTCTTCAGAGTAAAAAGTTATTTTTTAGTTTTTATTATTTTCTGTGCAGATGCACTCACCTCCAAAACACCTTCATAAATCTAGAGTGATTCATTATTTCCAAATACAGCTATTCAAGTCATCTGGTGAAAACTATAATTTTTCATGTCACAGTATATAGTAATAATATTACAATGTCAGTTTTTCACAATGTTGTGCAGCCCTACTATGAAACAAATACTTCTCCAGTGTGCTGAGTGTAAAGCAGAACTACAGTGGTTGATGTGAAAACACAAATGGCCCTGTCTAGAGCCAGTGTTTGGTTTGTCCATTCTGGGTTACTGTAGAAACAACATGGCTACCTCTGTGGAGGAGGACCCACTTTGTATGTAGATATATAGTGCTCATTGTAAGGTCACAAAAACAACTATTTTCAAACCCAGTTCAGACCAATGATTGGCAATGAGATCACACCTTTGTAGAACGTTGCAGAGAAAAGTTGCAGCGATCATCAGCTTGTAGTGAAGTCTGCTAGTCAAGTCAAAATGACTGCAGACGGCGTGTTTGCTTGCTGCAGCAGGTGCTTCATCCCTGCCAAGCCCTTTGTTTCCGTCTTCACGTGTGCCGGTGTCAGACGACGGGTCGCTGCTGCTCGCTGTGTGTGCTTATGCCCCCTCACACACACACACACACACACACACACACACACACACACACACACACACACACACACACACATTCTCATTGACTGCCAAATAGCCGCTGTTTACTTACATTATAGTGGCATATTTATTATGAATACAGTCTATCTGATGCTTGTTTTGTTTATGTTTTTCGCTGTTTCATCACTACTACAAATGCAACTGTCACAAGTATCTCACTATCACTGTCCTCATTCATATTTTAAGAAGCTACAAATTATATTCAGCCACAAAATAAGCCTGAAAGACTGGAAATTGGAATGAAAGTACAAAGAGTTGTTGCATTGAAATGATACACCATCTTATCTAGTTGCATTGGTGTGAACCAGCAGGTTTTTAGAACAACGTTGCACTGCAAATAGCTCGTCTCGTCGCAAATCTTTGGTCTGAACTGGACTTTAGTTTCAGGTGATTTAAACTAATGAAAACATAGTTATGGATATTATATTCAATTTCTGCCAATATATCCTTGGAAATCCAACACACCAGACCTTTAAAAGAACAAGCATTATCACAGCTAATTGGGGAATACAGTCAAAAAGATGACAGAGTCATGTCTTCTCTACACTCCCTACTCCAATCATCTGTCTTTCAATCCAACCTTCAAACCCAGTGCTGCATGTTTCCCATCTTTATTCCCATAATCACAGTGCCCGTTTCAAGTGTCTTCTACCTCCTAATTTGTTCCAAAACCCTGTCATGATAAGTACATGAGTAAATGCTGTCACAATTCTGCCGAGGAGCTGTCCTCATTTCACCCTAGAAGGAGTCAACACGGGATATGCTCCTGTGATGGGATGATTTCATACATCTTTCAGTGAATCACATGCTAATTGCCGCTTTATACTCTTGCAAATGAACTGAGCAATTTGCTGTTGCAACACAATGTAAGCAATTTTTCTCCTCAAACAAGCACATCATTATTATGTTATTCTGTCCTCAATCTGATAACTCTATAATTTCAGCTCTGGAACTGACACTGCCAGGATTGAAATATAAATTTTCCAAATTTTCTTCCCTTCTTTTAAAGCCCATTAATATATGTTTTCTTCACAACTCTTCGTCTCCTTTACTGTCTTACACGATATCCAACTGAGTCCTTGTGGATCTGATAAAGCTGTGGGATATCAAGGATCATCAAGGTGATGTGTAGTTACTAGGCCCTGGTGTTTTTCGACAGAGCTCAAAACGGTGCAGCAACAGAGCCGAACTGACAGCTGAGAGTTGCAATTATTTCCAGGTTAGTGAAAAATGTCACAGCCAAAAAAACAGTGGGGATTTACCAAAGGGACCGCTGTTTAATCAGCCACATTCACTTTGTGTTCATATTTAGATCTTCTCTTAGGGATTGCGTTGCTGTTTTTGTGGCAGCTATTCAAGATGTTTTGCTTCCAACTTTTCCTAAAGAGCTATTGATGTGCCTACTTTGGCATTGTTTCTCAAATGAAAAGTGGAATAAATAGCTGCTTTTGTGAATGCCGTCCTTCAGCGTTTGGAAATCGCTTATGCAAGAGACAACTTGTGTGTGAAGTTTAATCAGTACGTATACATGATGCTTAGATATGTGGGCAGTGTGTCCATAAGGTGTTGTGTGACGCTTGGAGGCAGCCGGGCTGCTTCTTGCTCCAAGCCACGATTGCTCAGAGGCGAGGACAGCAGGAGTGCAGTTTGTCTATTCACTCTCACTCTCACAAATGTCAGTAAGTGGTCGGGGATGGATGTCACAAAAGGGAGGAAGACACATGAATTTATGCTAATATACTAATAGTCATCTACAGTCAATACAGTCAGTGTTCAAAGGGAACTATCATCTGGCTGCTGGAGGGGTGACTCACGGCCATTCAGTTGTTCTCAGGACATGTGGACCAAACTCTGCAGATTTGATTATCATTCTCGCAGCGATCTGAGTCACAGAGCAATTACTCGTCAGGAACTGTAATCACTCAGAGTCTAAGCATGCATTTAATTACAGGAGTATTAACAAAAAAATAATCGCTCTTGAACACCAGTCACACAGAATGAGATTTGGCGAGGGGACTGTGAGATGATTACTGCCTGTAAATCTAGCCATAAAATTGGGGGCTATTATGTCTCGTACTCAAATGGCTTGTTCAACAAAACTCTAATCGCATGCATAATTTTACACAGTTCATTACTGTAGTTCATTAAGATACGAGAGGTGCTTTTCAGAATGGGGGCTGCTCGTACAGTATATAGTGTGGTGTGGAATATTCACCAGCAGCTCTAGATGGTAAAGCTGTGTAAGCTGCACATGCAGTGGCACTGTTAAATAAAAGGCTGCTGCTAAATTACCACTCCCCTATCTTGCATCACTATGCTTGTAAAGGCACCCCATTGCCATATGTTGATATCATTCCTAACACGACTCTGTAAACATAAATAAAAAGTGTTACATAATTTATCAGAACATAACCCTCTGCACAAACTGGTTACCACTGCCTCCTTTGTTGCTGCTTTGTTTGCCCATTATAGTTTCCTCCACCCCCCTCTTAGCAATGATATTGTGTGACAACACGCGGCACAGGGGGCCGCGCAGCAGGTGGCCGCTGGGAACCTCGCTGTCTCTCAAGCGACCGGCCTCTGGCAACCGCTGACCTCGTAACACGCGCACACACAGTCATACATACTAACCACCTAGTGTGTCAGCCGTGGCAGTGTAGCAACCCAGGGAGCTTGTCCGACATGCTGAGTCGACAACGAGGGGAGCTCAAGTGGCAGAGTAGACAGCGGCCTCAGGGGTTTGCTCACCATGTACCTACGTCACCGCATAAACCGCACGGTGTTGACAGGCCGAGCAGATAAAACACAGGGGCTAGTGTAAAACTCATAAGTCAGAGCTGCTGAGTTTCACTGACTTGACATGCAGGAAACAAAGGCGTAAGCTTGTTCTCTGTGCGTGATTGTCCTTTAGTTGGTGTGTTTATTCAATCATAATGTTAGCTCAGGAGAAAGTCTTGAGAAATAAAGTTGTCAAACTAAACTGATGTGTTGCCTTCCTGTGAGTTTGAAACAGCCTCTTCAGTTATTGATCTCAAAGTATAAAGTGAGGCATTCATCTGCAGTAAATACAGCATGTGTGAATAATACTTAAGAAGGGAAGAGAAAGAGGCGTGCATTGTATTTGAACCCACGATGCTGTACTTACATGGCTCCAAAGCCACCTGGGAACATTTGCTCATTAACATTTAATGACATTCGCATAAAAATATTTCACATTCAGTCCCACACTCAGCTTTTTGGGAGGAACTAAAACGAGTGCCCGGACTATAAATAACGGCCTCGCAGGAGGAGGAAAAAAAAACAAAAGCAAAGCTTCTTCCAGCTACAAGAGTCGTCGATGATAAGTCCACCAGCAGTCATTTGTCTTCTGTCGAAATTGGTGTTGAAGCCTCCTTCC
The DNA here is from genome assembly GCF_011397635.1 of Epinephelus fuscoguttatus. Lineage (NCBI taxonomy): Eukaryota > Metazoa > Chordata > Actinopteri > Perciformes > Serranidae > Epinephelus > Epinephelus fuscoguttatus. The sequence continues at coordinate 22,218,401 of NC_064774.1, forward strand.
CGTTCTTATCACACTTGGCAGTTTGTGTTATGTTTATATGCAGTTATACAGTGAGTGCCCTTCTCACTGACAGCCAGGCGGCTCCTAAGCAGAGAGCATATATTTCAAGAGAGGGTGCCCTTCTGCCAAGCTCAGAGACTTAATGTCAAGGGGGTGTATGTACTGTAGCAGTATTTCCCTGGAGATTACCTTTGGTTTAATCAGATGCAAATGTGGATGCTGATTGATTACAAGAATGAAAACACACACAAAAACATCATATGAGCTGTGGTGTGGTTTTCAACCTATTCTTCACTGTTTCCTCCTAAAGAAATCTTGGATCATATGCACATACTATTTGGCTAAAGCACAAAATGTTTGGGACACATTTAGTCGCATAATGCAGTACCCTTTCATTCCTTTATTTCTGCCTGAGATTGAGCTGCTCACACTAGGTATGGTTTTCTGATTTTGACAGAGCTTCATCCAAAAATGTACCCGAGCTGATGACAAAGAGACGGAGAAAGAAAGGGACACACAATTCCCACGTTTCATTTTGTAACAAACCTCTTGAATGCACCCCGTTATTCCACAGCACTTCACGGGAAGTTTAAAATCACCAAAATGGCAGTCATTCAGTCACAATTTTTGTTATGTAAAACTTGGAATTATGCCTCAATCCAAATGGCTTTTTGTCACATCCTAGATTAAATGACTCACTCAGCTTTTCAAGTGGCATACAGTACACGGCATCATTGTGCATTCAGGAAGCGAGCGCTGAAGTGATTGAACCACCAGAAACCATGCCATTTTGCAGTGCAATGTTCAGACAAACAATGCTTCTTAGGAATCGCATTGACTTTTACGATACCTACTGACTAAAGACTCGCTATTACCTGCAATCAGCTGTTCATTAAGTAACCACTGGCCTCACTTTGTGTGAAGATTGCAGGGTAAGAGCACACATCGCTCGTCGTTCAAGCCATTTCCTGCTATTAAAAAGCATTTACTGGATGGGAACTGCTGCACTGAAACAAAGAGGGCAGATGCAAGAGGCAGCTGATCGTGATGTAGCCACTTTCCCACCCCGCACATGTTCAGTAATAGGTTGGATCAATACTCTCTTACCTTTTCTTTGTAAAACACTGCCTTACACAAGCTTTGTTTGATCTACAAATGATGCGAGACATTAAACAAGTTAGACTGAAGCAAGTATCCAGTCGGACCTAGCATATTTGATACCCCCCCCAACTGTTCGCCAACAAAGACTAATAATAGATAACAAACAATAAAAGAATACGGTATGTTCAAATTTGATCAGCAACCTTTCTCTTTTTTCATACTGTGCCCAGATTGCTTTTGCCTCATTTTCTCTTACTCTAATGCTCTCCACATACACTCCACTCCACCATACCCATCAATGCTGTAGCATGTCTGACTGTGATGATCACTCACTAATGAACACAAATTAAGGTGAAGTGCATTACCAGGACTACAGGTGGTACACCGATTACAGACCAACCGTTAGCGTTAGATCCATAGAAACAGAATGAGAGCAAATGGACATGCCCATTTAAATAAACATAGCAGGGTGGTCAAAGTGGCAGCTATTCTTAGGTGCATCATTGCCATTGCAATCATTGTAACCGTTGGTTACCCATCAACAAACCAACTCACTGACATGTGGTTTTGCAGTAATGACTGAATGAGCAGTGGAGTGGCAATGTAACGTTTTCACTTAAGCAATATGTGACTTTTAAAATATCACCGTAGCTAACTGCACTAGTTAGTTTGTTGCCACTAATTGCATCTTTCCTGAAACATAACTTGCTGCAGCTGCCTCGGAAGAACGACTGAGAGCCACTGCTCGACAGACAGCCGAGAGGCAGAGACAGTGGGAGTAAGCAGCGTGTAGATTAGCATATTTTCACATCAAGCTCATGGAATTAAGGGTTTATTTTGACCGAATCAAAACTGGTGATTGCTGGAACACTGGATTAACGAAGTCAATGACTAACAAAACAAACTAAGATGGTTTTGGTGAGTTTTGTTTTGTTTCTATCAAGTTTGAATTAAGTGTTTTATCATGAATTAACAAGGCATTTAAGCTAACGAAAGAGAGAAATTTTGATTAGCGTATGGTTGTATTTTACTGTAACAAAAGAATGGGCCAAAATGGAGTACTCAAAATAGTTAGTTTGGGAGCATTTTTTTTTTATTTACCCCAAGGGATCAAGTCTGCATAAGTCCAGCTCCCTCCTTTAAGGGTCTGGGGGCCACCCGAAGTCGGACAGATCAGTCCGAATAAAGAAACACAACCCACCTGCAATTGTAATAATAACAGTATTAACAAAAATAAATAATCTGTAGTCGAAACATATCGAAACCACAGTTATAACAATATATATTTTTGCCCAAATTTCAAATCAATAACCATAAGATGCAGCAATAACCTGGTTGATCCTGCTGGACTCCCCCTGCTGACCCATTCTGGGTTTTTTTTCAATGATGCCCTGATACTAGTGTTGTGTCGTTTGCGAACGAATCGTTCAAAAGAACAAATCTGTTGAGTGAACGTACTGAACTGAATCATTTCTGGAAATGATTCGTTCATTTCCCAGTTCAGTTGAGCTCAGCAGCAAGCATGCAGGCCAGGAGTGGAACTGCTGATTGTGTCCGTGTGAATGATGAATCACCTGCGAGTCGCGAGGGCAGCCAGGGTGCAGGGAGCGACTGCCTACCGTGTGTCGAATAACTCGGTGAACGAATCACTCGGTGAACGATGTAACCCCCGATCCCTGAGTGATTCAAATTATTTCTTCTCAGCGATACACTTTCATAGGGACTGTTTTCTACAAGCTAACGGCTAATGTAGCCAGGAGTCAAGCCACATGAACACAATCACACAGCTCCCCATTGTTTTAACAGACTTAATTTCCAGATAAACAAACTTAAAACATTAGGCTGGCCAGTAATGAGACTCACCAGTGCAGGGCAGACGCAGGGCTCCTCCCGCAAAGCACTTGACGGTTCGGTGAACAAATCTTTTGAACGAGTGTTTTTAATGAACTGATTCTAGTGATTCAGTAACATCTAAAGAACTGCTTTGCCCATCACTACCTGATACTGCCTCGCTGCCGGTGGACGGGGGACACACTTGTCTCTGACTTTATTATTTATTATCATTAAATATTATCTATTTATTGGTATTAGTGGCAAGTGGGTAAAGCTAGGATTGGTTTTAATATACCTCATTCCCCTTTATTTTTATTATTCATTTATTTAGTTAATTTATGTAACTATTTCTCTATACTATTTTCTTTTTTTTTTTTTCTTAATCATTATTATCTTTTTTTTTTTTTTTCTCCTGTAGAGTTTGACACACTTTATGGCCCCACTGACATGCACTGTCACCATAATAAGTAACTATTAATTATTATTTTTACTAGTAAAATGACTAACAGTTCAATGTCCATTGATTTTACTTTTGTTTTATTTCTATGATTACATCATTGGATCATTTCCCCCTAATGTTCACCTTATTTGTTGGGGGGGAGGGCCCTAGGCAGCTGCCTATGTGGCCTACATGAAGATCTGCCACTGTGGATAATAAAAAAGAAGGAGTTTTTTAATAAAGGATGCACAGTAGCATTTCATTTACAAGCAGGGAGAAAAAAAAACAACTATGTAGTCCAGCAGATGGTGTGCTGTGCTACTGTACTTTCATCTCCACAGGTCAAGGCAGGGTGAACCCTTATCTAAAGTGATGACTCAAGCCCCCTCTGTCTGGCCAAGGCTGGTGTGCTTATGTCATATCTTGCGATGCATTGTCTCACATACTCTTAACAGCCCATTTGACAGGGGGGAATAAGATAAATGAGATTTAAGTTTTGTTCGACAGATAAGATTCAGTGTTGTCCAGGAATTGACAGGGAAACAATGTTATGTGATACAATGTATCTAATTGGCCGAAACAAGTGTAGTGATGTTTATTTTGGCTTGGTTTCCGTCTTTGTTAATCCTTCAGTCTTGGCTTCTTCGTTATTTGAAAGAATTTTCACACTTTCACATGTGTGTTTTTCCGTTCTTCCCTCTAAGCCGCCAATCTGCGGCGTACAGAGAGCCAGCCACCGGCTCTTAAGTATGCTTTTAGGGACCTGCATGCTTATTTTCATTCATCTTTTTGTTTTGTTTTTGTCAGATTTGGTGCTGTTAAACGATACAGTCTGCTCTTATGTGGAAAATCAGTAACATAATGAGGCGTCATTAGCTGGCTTGTTTCACTTGACAATTCAGGCCATGTACTGTTTCATGTTGTCTCTATAGACAGAACTAGGTGCTGCAGAATCACAAGGTAAACGTGCAATTTACAATCAAGAAATCGAACTCTTAAATACTAGAAAGTGTAACTGTACTGTAATTGCAAAAAAAAAAATCTACAACATAAATACAGAGTGTGAGAGATAATTACAGGCATTTTACACCACATGAAACAAGGGTGAAAACGATGCTCTTCAATAACAGGCTGCAAATTTAAAGAAATCCAATGAATTACATTCCCGTTTTTAATGTAATGACACGTAATGTATCATCCATGGTCGTCGTGATCGGAGTCACCTTTTTTTAAAACCACCTACTGTATATCAGCACCACATGCAGAGACGCAGTACAGTGGGCGAGAATGATGATAATACCCGAGGTGTGATCATACCATGTTCCTGCCAAATAACAGTGACAGGAGGAGACAGTAATCCCTGCTCGTCCTGCCACAGTTTTTGACTGTAATCTCAGATTAATGTCCAGGAAATGTCCTCACGAGGTGATTGCACACTAGGGCAGATGCTGCAGCGTGTTAAGTCATGTGTTGCGCCGGAGCGAGTAGATAGATGAATGGGTGCTCACGTTCTCAGGTTTCGAAATCTGCTCACCTGAGGGAACAATGTCAGGAAGCTGTCTTGTCAAAGATGGAGGGCTTTTTCCTCTGTTCTAAGTACTGATGTGTGTATATATAGCTTGGTTGATTAATTTCTTAGATGAGACACCACTTGAAGTAGAGGCATTTTACTATTTAGGTTTCTGGCTTGATTCTCAACTTCCTCTAAAGCCCCATATTGACTCTGTGATAAAGAAATAAATCGTAGCCTGACAATATTATATCATGTGATTAACTGTTTCACCCTACAGGTCAGGAAAACAATTATTTCCCAGTTGACATTGCCAAGACTAGATGATGCAGATATCTCAGTAACTCAGAGACAAATCTTTGTCGTCTCTTTAGATATTGTTTTGAGGTGTCCTTAAAGAACCCATCACTGTTTTATGTATGAGTCGTTAAATTATTAACATTGAAATCTGGAAGACATTTTCACTGGTTGCAATTTATTTTTTAAGTGCTTTTCATTTAACTATCCGTCTTCCCACTTATCCTCACACAGCCTACTTTTATACTTGAGATATGGAATTGTGTCTCTAATGTGTAGGCGCATGTAAGTGTGCATATATAGCTCTGTTTGGTGTTTGGATATGAGTGCATTTATGTGTTTTGGCATGTGGCAGGTGGTGGTGAGGGTCAGTGGATGTGAGAGTGGCTAAACCTTGGAGAACTTTTGCTTCATGGGCTGCATTTTCTGTATGTTTGTGTCAAGGACTCACTTGAAGATGAGATGGTTTATCTACAAGGATTTATCCGTCTTATAAATGTTTTACCAATAAACTGCTTCTTAAATAAAAGTAGCAGAAATGTAGAATACTTTCCCCATTTCTATTTTTTAGATTATTATTATTTTCATAATTGAATTGAACTGAATAATTTAAGGTCTTGGCGGTGTCTTGTTTTGGACATATAGATAGGACATTAAAATATTGCATTCAGCCTGAATTTTTACCTGAAAGTGTTTTATATTTATTTCATACTGTTTTATATTTAAGTTAGTGCTATTTAGATATTTGGTTTTGAAGGTTTTGATTTATCGTAACTGCACTGCCTACATTTTCCCCATACATAAATTTACATCATTAACAAGGAGCTCAAGGACAGCAGACAGTATCTGTAGACAACACTGGTCTTCATACAATAATGACTTATACTGTACTGGATGGCTATCTGATATCTTGAGGTTTAAAAAGTTAATGTGAATTCTGCAAAAATTCTGAATATCTGTTTTGGAGCTCCTGGAGGATATTCTCCTCTTAAGCTGAGTAAGCAGTGAAAGGGTTAAATACACACAGCTGTACTGCACAGTAGCAAAGCCTTGAACAATGACTTAATGCACTCCACTGAGGCAGCTTCACATCCCTCTAATGGATCATTTTTCACCTGGCACCTCGGCTCTCTTAAGATCAACTGAGAGGGATCAGCTTTATCGATTCCTTTCCTCTACACCAATCTGGATCAATAAGGATTCCTGCATTATAAACCCACCAACCCTGTTTCCAGTGCTGCTGCACCTCGTCATGATCTCGCTCTTGTCATTCGAAATTGCATAATGAATTACGTTGATGCAACTGATTTGCCTCATGAAAGGCAGCTGTGTGCTGAAGTGTATTTTAAGCCACACGCCACACCTTAGAGTTAATTCCTTCCCATCCTCTTCTAATTAAAAGGTAGAATTATTGTAGCAGCCTTATGATGTCCATCTTTAGCCTCAACTGAGGCACTTTAAATGACAATTGCTCTTGCAAGTTGTCCTCATCAACGCCCAGATATATTCCCTTGGTGCACATTCTGGCAGATGATTCACTGGCATGTTGAAAAAGCAGTTGGAAGTCTGCGAGATTGTTAAAACCTGCGGGGGAAAAAAAAAAAAAAATGCACGCGCTCCATCAGTATGCAATACATCAAAGATGCCGAGATGCCTCGATGACGCGCTCACTGGCATGATCAAAACAGCGCGCTTAAAATGCAAAATCTCACTCGGCGATGGCTGAGATGGAAAAGGAGCACTAATACAAACAACAATCTTGGGGAAAAACAAAGGAAGACGCTAAAGATGCTGGAGTGGAGTACCTTCAAAGGAAATATGAATATGCCTGAGTGTCATTGTGATAATGACCCCTTAGCTTGGATTCAACCCTCATCCATCCACTTACTGGGGAGAAAAAGACAACCCATTTCCAGCATGATCAGATATCATACATATAAGATGAAAAAGAAAGCGATTATTTATACCGCTTGTTGACACTGGCATCAGATACCTGGGGAAGGTGTTTTTGGTGTCTGATCTCTCTGGGTAATGTGGTGGGGGGATAGAAGAGGAGAATACATTCTCAGTTTTACCTGCAGCGTTTCCAGTCCTTCATTATGGGAGGCTGGGCAGGGTTAACAACACAGGGAGGCCTCTACGCCTGTGAGGATTATTGGCAATACACCTGCACAAAACAGCTGTGGAAGGCAAATAATTGTCTTAAGGTGAATAACAATACCATGTTATGGGGGGGGGTTATTACAAACCAAATAGAGCTTATTTCTCCAACCTATGTTTCATTTATGAGATGCTCCTATGAAGAAGTTACTCTTGGTTTATATTCATGGCTTATGCACAGAAATATGGGGGAGGGGGAGGGATTTTGCGGAATGCACAAGTAAATGAACAGGGGTTCCAGGGCCATGCCAATATGCGTATAACACAATGGTACAAGAACTCTCCCCTGAGTGAGTTTGGATTTTGTGAATGAAACCCCTCCTTATCTATTCTGCTCGGGCTGCCGATCAGTAAATGCTGCCCGGGGCGAAGCCCTCTCTGCAGCACGCAAAGATTCAAACACATTTGCAAATGAGCCTGTTTCTCCAATCTAAATAAGGCGAGATGTGCGGAGCCAGAGGTAAAGCATATTAGAATGGCCTGACTTGGTCATTACTTGGTGGTAGCATGCAGTATTGCCCTCGGGTTAGTAACGGAGCAAGGCAGCCGTGACATTGAGACATAGAGCTTGTGTTTCTCACCACGCCAGGCCATGCTGGGCCTGTTTGTGACTCATGTTAGGTCAAACAGACGCCGTGTACCAAGGCGAAGGAACTGTCTGGCAGGTTGATCGTGAGAATCAGCAGGGGATTTGCCAAATCACAGCAAGCTGTGACTGCCGACAGAGGTGGGCTTGATGCGATATTGCTCATAGGACATTTGAGTCTTTAGGAAAACAACTACAAGTCTTATTGCTCCTATTAATTGACTACAAATATATTAAAATTATTATGCTTGATTGGATTGGATTATTTCTTTCTGTTGTTTAATTATATAAAGAATTTACGACTAATCCTGTCCTGATGGTTCTCAACGAGGGGTCCAGGGACAACCTGGGGTCCCTAAGGGGTTTCCACAGGGCCCTCAGGCAAATGGGGAATAGTTCAATTTTACTATTGAATTCACTATAGAAGTGAGCCCAGTGTGATTAAGAGTCACAAGGGTGAATATTCTGATCACAGGTTTCACTATGTTCACAGTTATCTTCACAGTTATCTTCACAGGTGTTGACAATAGGGCTGCTACTAACTTTTATTATTTTAATGACTGATCTGCTCTTTATTTTTGCAATTAATCATTAATCAAAACAATCTCTACAGACACTTTTATAAACAACAATAAGAGGATGACGGCCAATTGTCAGAAAATACTGAAACATGCCATGTGTAATTCCCCACAGTCCAGGGTGACTTCCTCAGATGGCTTTTACGACCAACAGTTCAAAAATCTAAAGCAGTTTGGATTATTATCACATATGACAAGGGAAAGCATCAAATTCACCTATGAAACATGAAACCAGCAAATGTTTGGCTTTTTTGTATTCAGTTATCGCAATACATGCCAATTAATTTCCTGTCAATCGACTAATCAATTAATCGTCTACCTGTTGCAGCTCCAGTTGACAACTACAGAATTCAGGTCTTAAGCTCAGTTCAGACCAAACATTCTCGTCAAGACAAGTTGAAAGGCAACTACTTGCAATGCGCCATTCTGCAACGTTCTAAAAAACTGCCGGTTCACACCAATGCAACAGATGAGACAGTGTATCATCGCTATGCAACAACTCTCTGTACCTCTGTTCTGATTTCCAGCTTTTTTTTTTTGTGGCTGAATACAATTTGTAGCTTCTTAAAATATGAATGAGGATAGTAGTGAGATACTGGCTACAGCTGCATTTGTAGTAGTGATGAAATGGTGAAAAACAGAAACAAAACAAGCATCAGATGGGCTTAAATATATATCGAATATCCAAATCTTTTCAGATAGAGCCCTGTTGTGGAATCTCATTAAATGGGGTCGTATGTGACCTAATGTGTATCAATGTAGGGGTCCTAGGCATAATGAAGTTGAGAACCATGGGAATAGACGAAAAGATGTTACAGGTTTTAGGACTCTTTTAGACCTCCCTGCTTAGACCCCAAACTATATTTGTATGTATAATTGTCTATCTGTCTCTGTGGACACTTTACCTTTGTGTGCGTTTGCAATTTTCAGTATGTTTGAGCTAATCTCCCCGCCTTATCAGCTATGCCCTTACACTCTTGTGCATGTGCTATAATTAGTGCCTAATGGAGGCGATATGATTAGTAACTGCAGAAATGAGTGGAGCCCTGACTCTCGAATTAGCTCTTTTTTTAAATGGCTTTTAACACAATATTGTTAATCAGGAAATTCCACGTAGATTAACAGTTTGCATCACACTTCTACAAACAGGCTTATCACAGACAGAATCAATAGTTCATCTGCGAGTCATCTGCATTATTTTAGCCTCTACATCACCTAATAAAACAAGTCTTTAGGCAAAAAAAAAAAGCTTTTTGAAGTTTCTTTTTCGAGAAGCTAATATTTTTTTGGAATTGTGCAGTGCCCTAAATTACACAACCTCCACTGTGTTTTTAAATGAGAACCACTTCCCTTAGAAGTCATGTTATTCGTTTGACCAAGGGCAACACAGTCTGTGGTTGAGAAATATACTTCCCAAGCTGTTGTTGTTTATGTGCTCCGGCACAATCAGCCACCCCACCAGCATATTTCATCACCAGTGGAGTAATACATTTGTATGACTCTATGAAATGAAAAGCAAACTTCCATTGATCATCACTGTGTACAAAGCACTTAAAACCAATATCTGTCGCAGACTTATTGGTTCTGATAGTACCCTGACTTAATGAGGCGAAACAAAAGGAGAGCTTTTTTTTTTAATTTCATTTGTCAGTGTTCACCTGCTGCATCAAGGCCTAATCCAGTTTACACATTGAAAATCCCTGCTTTTTTTTCGCTGTTTGATCTGGTTTTTGCCTTGAGCCACATGCTTTAGTTTTGACACCCTTGTCTACTCAGAGTTTCCCTCCCGTGCTAAGCAAAAAAAAAAAAAAAAAAAAAGAGGGTCAATTGAAGAAAATGAAGAAAATTGCAATTTAAATATTCATAAGGCTCTTTGTCTTTTCCCTCCCATCTGTGTCAGAGAGAGATCATGCTATTCCGCCGTGGATTTTGGCAATTACCTCTCATTGTAACCTCCCCGTGTCCAAAGTCACCCCTGTGCTCTTGAGAGGCACGGGCAACCTTAACATAATTGTGAGGTTAGAAGAGGATGCCAACAGATTGGATACTGCTGAAGCTGACATCATTTCACTGTTGTTGAATTGGAGCACGCCCCTGCATTGTCTCCTGCAAATTAATCCTAATGCCATGGCTGTGCAGTCTGAAAAAAAGATTACATTGTATAATTGCATGTCTAGCTCTGGCAAAATGAGCCATTGTGAATGCCAAGCGGAGGGTCTAAATGTGTGTGTGTGTGTGTGTGTGTGTGTGTGTGTGTGTGTGTGTGTGATTTTGTTTTAGCCATATCCATGCCTTCCATTTTTTACTGTCTGCTAATCCCAAAAAACAGTATCTTTTGGGCCAATTTAATCTTTTTAAAATACAATGGTACCTAACTATGTGTAGTGACAGCAGTGCCATCAGGGTCTACATAGCTCAGACAGGATCTTGGCAAAAGGCTCCAGCTAAAGGCCAACACTCTGCCAGCTCTGTCACACTATCATTCCAGTGCGGACCATGGGGAGGCAGCTCCCCAGTGTCTCTGTACTCTGAGTGCCAATTATGCCATCCAATTGAATTATGCCCTTGAGTGGTATTATTAGCAGTTGTTGAGGGATCCAAACATTTGTATTCATTAAGGTTTGTTCACAGGAATGATTGAATGACCGGCCCAGTCCAATTAACGTGAATAAAGACAATGCATAACTAATTTAAATGTTTATTAGCTCAACTGCACTGCAAAAAAATAGCACTTTTTGGTGGGTTTGTTCCCCCTCTGTAAGCACAAAGTAATCTTGGTCGCACTGCCATTGAGTGGCACTCTGCACATTTTGCACTCTGACCATTAGTCCCATAACACGTCTCAAGTGTTAGCCAGGGCTCAGTTTGAAGTTGTTCCACACAGAAGAGTATTCATCTTAATGAAGCTGTGAATCAAAGAGCCACCAACTCATCCTGGCTAAGTGGCGCTGCAGCTAATGTAGTCCCCGGTACTCCCAATTCTGCCTGCTGGTGACCTGGAGAGGATTCAGGGTGTCTGTCCCCAAAGGTGACTAACCGACCATCACTCCTGCTTGCTCCGATGTAATGTTATTGTGAATATCAGGGCAACAGATTGCAGTCATGGAGCACTCTTTATCAAAGCTTTCAACACCATGCTCAGTCAGGTTTTACTCATTATGTCTTGCTGACACCAGATGGGAAACAGAATTACTTCAGCGTTTCGAATGTTGCCCGTTAACTGATACTCGAAAACAAGTCTAAATTCATAAGCTGAAGTCATTCACTCCTGAAAACAGTACTTGAACACTCCTTTGTTTCTGCCTTAATCATATCCTTCCTCTATCCGGGCCTCTCTCTCTTCCTCCAGCTATCCCACTGTGGCACAGCTGATTTGGCTACTAGTTTGTGTCACAAAGCCGTCTCAGTGGGAGCGACGAGCCAGTTGGCAGAGTCCTTCCCTTCAGTGAAACGCCCTAGGTTCCTGCATGCTCTGGTAATTCGCCCCTTTCATCCCACTCTCACCCTGACACAGTCACTTCCAGTGTACACGTCTATTGTCGGTGGGTCAGACCTGGCGCTGCCTCTATGTGGGTCAGGGCCAAAAAAGCAGCATGTACCTTCTTATGTGTGAAGTCAACCCCGCCAGGACGTATTGCTCTTTTCCTCCTCAGTTATTTTGTTCTCTCTGGCAATATCTGTGCTTATTGTAAGTCGACCACAGGCTGCAAAGTCAGTGTCTTTTCCTAGCCAGCTGCAAGGCCAGGCCAGTCGCTAAAATAAAATGTTGGCAATGCACGTTTATGCAAACCACGGATATGTTACATTTGTACATTTCATACTGTACATATCATATCAACATTTCCAAAATAATGTAGTTCAGATTGCATGAAATATGAGCAAGGTTTCTCATCAGGAAGTGGAGGGGATGGTGATGGCGGGAGACTGAGGCTAGACGGCTGCCAAGCAGCAGATCACTGTTTGAGACCAGTGACATTCAAGCCCTGTTTGTGGTGACCAAACTGGGTATTTTTAAATAATATACAGGGACATTTACAGTCATGATTGTGGCAAAAAATGGGTATTTTAAAACAAGACCTTGAGGCATTTTCAACTGAGTTCTTGGTGACAAAAACTGGTATATTTCAGCTAAATAAAAAGGCATTTCCAGCCTTGTTTGTGGCAACAAAACCAGGTATTTTTACACAATATGTAGGGACATTTACAGTCATGTTTGAAGCAACAGAACCAGGTATTTTCAAAAAATTGGGGCATTTGCAGCTGCGTTTTTGGCAACAAAACCAGGTATTTTTAACATGACCTCATGGAATTTTCAACTGTCGATCAAACTGGGTATGTTAAGCCAAAACGTAATATTTTTCCAACCACAACCTAGTGTTTTTTGTGCCTAAATCTTATCACGTTAACCACAGTGATATCATAACATAAAATAAAAATAAACAAATTAGGGCTGTCCAGTGATTAAGAAAATTCATCTTTTTAATTACATGCTCTGTTATCAATTAATGTAAATTAATCACATACATCAGTTTTTGCTGTGAAAGTATTTGAAAAATTAAATTCAAATTAATTTTGGCAGATGCGTCGTAGTAAAGCTTCTGGATTTTGGACACAATTGTCCCCCTGTCCTCTACCACCAAAACTAGTCTGCAGTCCATTGTAATCCATTTTGCAAGTGAGTTAGTTAGTCTGTCACAGGCAGACTTACAAAAGCCTGGTCAAGTGTAGACTGACGAGGCTGACTGTTAGCGCTAGCATCAGAGGCTGTGCTAACTCGGACCTCCGAATTCACAGCTAAATGCTTTGCGTTGAGGTGATATTTCAGGCTTTAAGTACTCCGATGGTACGAAAATGCTCAGTGCTCCTATTTACAATTCTATCTGGGCATATTTTTAATGTAAATGTTCCATTCACGGGGCCAAGCAGTGTCTTCTCGTCCATCTCTATGATGTGGCAAAGCCACTGTGGCCTTCAGTGATGCACCTGGTCAAAGGGCACCACAGAACACGATTAATCAGCGTTAATTTTTTAATGCTTTATTTGATCTGTGATTAATACATCAAAATGTATGTGTTATTTTGACAGCCCTAATACAAATACAGCATATCTGGGTTTGCACAAACATACAATGCCAACATTTATTCTGGCAAAGCAGTTGGTCTTCTAAAACTGTTCACAGTTAGATGGAAGGAGCCTATTTTTCTCAGGATCACTGCAGCACACCACTGTGATCTAAACTTGACCTTTCTTGCTGATGTAGACGGGCCAAATCTCCACACTACCCTGCCAAAGAAGGGCTGTTTTTATCTTCATCTTTTGATGTAAAACACATCAGTGTAAAAGGGACATAACTGACTGTCATTTTTTATTCTTTGATTAGAAATGAAAATGGTTTCACACATTTGAATTTCCTCAAGTGCAGTCATTTATGTTGTCAGACACCAAAAATCAAAGGTAGACAGCTGCAAGATAAGATCAATCAAGAGCTCCTCTTTTCCCACTCTTGTATTTAACTTAACAGAACCGCTACTGTACTTTATCCATGTTTAATCCCCAGCCTCATTCCTCCATAACAGTTCCCCTATGCGCACACACATAATAGGGTGAAGTGTCTTATGACACAAAAATTGGTTTAGCTGGGTTATTCAGCTTAATAGCTGTATGGATTGAATAGGAAGTCTGCAGAGCATTTTGATTCTATACAATTTACCATCTTTTAATGAAAAATAGAAAGAGAAAACAGCATCTTCTGGATTACAGACTGAATCGTCTACTTCAAAGGCTTCAGCAGAGCAGCCGAGTTGGTAACCTTGCCCAGATCCAAGTTTACTTTTCACTTGTTCTTAGCTTCAAATTCAATTTATACAATTAATCTAGTGCAGGGAATGCAGGTAGCACACAGAAGTTTGATTAAAAATTTAACAATACCATGACAGGAAAATCGAATTAAGAACATGGCTGCCTCAGTCAATCAAGTGCTCGGCTGTGGAAACTCATCAGCGTCTCGCTAAGGGGGTGCGTGTTTGTGTGCGGATGTGCTTGCGTGTGCATGTGTACACGCATGCACACGACCCTGCCATCTCAGTACACTAGATAATCCACATCCTGGACAAGCGCAAACTGCAGTCTTCCAGAACACTGCAGAAGGTAATTACAAATTAGGCCAGCCCTTGGATCATGAGGCAGGCGGCATTCTCCAGTGCATCCTATCACCCTGACTCTCCCCGGCCAAAACAGGCTTAGGCCAAGTGAACAATGACTCAGACCTCCCCACTGTGACAAAAACGCAAGCAGGCGTCCTGCACTAAGCCCGCTGGGGACTGTTGTCCTTGGTGAATGGCTTCCCGGTGAATTAGCACTAGAGGTCACTGGTTGGGGTGCACACTGAGGAAAATTCTGAGGGGGTATACATTCAAGGGACTACAGTGTGTGATGCTATATAAAACTTTAAGTCAATCAAATCCTTTTTGCCTGAAAGAAAGACAAATTTGATGTGAAGCTTTGACATGTGGAACTCTTCTCAGCACTCTTAGGTGTGGGAATAAATGTCTATCTTCATCCAGAGATACCTTCTACACAGGCAGTGGCAGCTTAGTTTCCCAAACACATAGGTAGACATCTCTGACTGTTTTGATGATCATCATCAAGCTTCAAACTCCCATCTAGTCCCCTGACAGGATGTACACGCATGAGCAAGAGAGAGCTTGTAGCAACTTAGACAGCACGCCTGTGATCGCTCTTTTGTGAGGCAGAAAGTGCTAGGGAACGTGTGTGAGCAAGCGAGGCGAGCATGTGGTTATTATTTTTTCGAGCGGGCCGGTGTGTGCGCGCACATGCATATGCCGCCTGTCTTCACGGTCATCAGGGCTGATGATGTGTTCAAGGTGGCACGGCAGCTCGGGGATGGCGCGCTGGGCGAATGCTGAGGGGAATACCAGCCATCGAGACGTTCCAGTTCATGAAGTGTGCAAATCAGGTGACAGGGGAAGGGGGGAGGGGTGGGAGATTAGAAGGGAATGGAATAGCCAGGCCAGGGCCAGACCACCTCATCTGGGAGGAGAGGTGGGAGGGGATTAGAGGGATGGAGAGGACGGAGAGGCAGTGAAGGGGAGCAAAGAGGAGAGAGTAATAAAAGTAGGGATACAAAGACAGAGGGAAACTCAGAGATAATAGATGAGTGAAAGGATGCGAGATAGGGTGAAGTGCAAAGAGACGGTGAGTTGATCGCAGCAAGTGCTTCCCCATACAGGCTGTATCTTCAATAGAGCAGACTCCTTGCGAACAGCTTAGCTTTGACTGCATTTCTCCGTGAGGATTTTTTTTGGAGAGCTAGTTACAGCGTGAATTAACAACCGCGCCGAGCAAACACGATACATTATACACTCTGCCTCGCCTCGGAAGTGATAAACAAGTCTGTGTACCAAGTCGTCATGCATGTCATTTTGGCCTCGGGGCATCGGAGAAAAAAAAAAGGGTGAAGTAAAAAACCCAGTCTTGCGTCTAACTATAGTGACTTTTCCCAACATTGTAGCGTCAAATGAGTCTCTGTATGTTGATTCTTTTTCCCCCCGCACCCTCTCTTGGTTGCCATGGCAACAGGAGTTGAGGATTTGGTTTTAAAAAAAAAAAGCTTTTTAAGAGTTGCCAACATGCACAGACAAGTTCTTGGATCTCTTTGCACCTTAGTTGTTGTTTTTTTTTTTGCAAAGTAAGTGTTTTCTTTTTTTTCCCTTTTCAACCCTCCTCCATTTTTCCAGCAGTTTTCTGGTGATTTTCAAATAACCAGATTAGTGTGAAGAGCAGTATTGAAGTAGCAAGGGCATGAGCGGTGCCAACAATAGTGCCTGGCAATTTCATTCCTCTGAAACAACAAGACACCGGGGCACATTTTAATCCGCTTGCATGACTTAACTTACACTCTGCAGAGAAACTTGTAGGCAATACTCTTTAATGTGTTTCTTTGCACTGAATCAAACCCAGTACATTTGCTCGAAGCAGATACCCTGTAAATAGCTACGCCGAACAAAAACTCAGAGCGGCTTTTTAAAGGTTACATTCTACTTGTGTGAAATCAGAATGCGGGCATCCTTTTTAAAGTGCTCGTGCTATATTTATGCACTATATATTGTATTGTACTAATTGTATCTCTGAGTTCATCAATCTACGCTTGTACATTTTTTAAAGGTCACGCAATTATGTGTAATATTATCATTTCTTATCATGACATGATATCTATCCTCACGATTTAAAGGCCTGACTAACATTGTTCACATTTTTGACTGATGATAATGAGTGACTCCTCCTTATTTTGTTAATAAGAATGTGGAACTAAATGGGCAGACTGGCTGAGTGATTTTGTCAGGGCTATAGTGTGTGTGTGTATGTATGTGTGTGTTTGGGGGTGGTTTTGTGTAATGGTGCTTCTCTCTATTAGATCCCATGATGTAATCCATCTCCTGGATAATTAGCAATGAGGGGATAGAAGGGAGGAGGTGGAGGAGCTGGCATGCACCGTTATAGATGAAGGCTCTTCGTCTTTACCCTGATGGAGGGTGTGTTTAATAGCTGTGTGGCATGTTAGTCTCTCATGACAAATGCAGAAGCCTCCATGTGAGTGCTCTCCTATACTGCCTGAACAGTTGTGTGTTCCTCGATCTTATATTGGATACCTTTTCAGTTCAAACATGGTGGCAAAAAAGCATATTGTAGTATTTGTTTTAAGAAGAAATACACATAATAGGGCTTTGTTGTTGGGATCACACTGTTTGCATCCTTCAATGTCTTTAACTTATTAAAACAACGTAGCCAACTCATGTATCTTGACATTTGCTTGAAAGACACACACAGAATGGAGCAACCCAATGGCCTAAATAAATCTTGGTATTGTGCGTTTCGTCTTTGTATGGTATACTGGAGTGGATAGAGTGAAGCTTTACATTTCTTTATGTTTCAACAACTCTATGGGTAATGTGTTTTCATACAATGATCATGGCCGTAACTTCCACTGATGTCCCGCCAAAAAACAGCAAGTTTTGATGACACAATAGCCGTATGTTGTACATTTGTGGAAAAAGAAAATAGCGATCTGCACACCAAAAAATTTTGCGTGACGTTTCGAGCATCACGCTCGAAACGTCACGCAAAATAAAGAAAAAAAAATGCATACGGGAGCTCTTTTGGTGTGCGGATCGCTTTTTTCTTTTTCATGCTTTTGATACTTTGTGATCCAGCACCCAAACCAGTGGGCTTCGGGGATGTGCGTGTCCTGTTTTTTTATCATACTTTTGTACATTTGTGGAAACCATGAATATCTTCAATTTGTACATTTCATAATTAGTGACTTTGTCACACACACACTATTTTTCTTTACGTTTCAATATGCTGTTGTGATAACGCTGTGGTTAAAGTGGTTAGCTTCAGGCACAAAAACCAATTAGTTAGGGTTAGGAAAACATCATATGTTGCCTTAAAATATTCAGTTTGGTTGAGACAAATGTGGCTAGACATGTCCCGACATCTTTTTAAGAAATACAGTGCTTAGTTGTCACCAACATGGCTGCAAATGTCCCAAGGTCTTATTAAAATATGTATGTTTTCACAAAATCATGGCTTGAAATGTCTCAACATCTTGACAAAAATGCCAGATATTGTCACCCAAGACATTGCTGGTAATGTCTAGAGATCTTGTCAAGATTACTCTGTTTTGTCACCAAAAACAAGGCTGGAATTGTCCCTATGTGTTAAAAAAAAATCTAGTTTCATGGCATGAACACAGCTGGTCTCTTACAGTGGTGTGCTGATTGGCAGTTGTCTCACCTAGGTCATACACTATCCGCCATTCCCTCCACTTCCCAATGAAGGAGTCATTTCATAGACATGTAATAAGAACTAGGCCACTTTAGAAATGTTGATATGATGAAGAGATCTTCAGTTTGCATCAACATACACAGCTAACATTTCTTTCTGGCAACTGGGCTCCATGGAAACATATAGATTTCCACGCACATACACAATATGCACACTTGCACACACTGGCATTACACTAATGGCATAGTTTGCATTTTAAAGTATATGGGTAGTAAATTTAAGGTAGGGATGAAATAAAACTTTAAGATTCCCTGAAGACTTTGGGGATACCACGTAGACAGGAAGTGGACTGAAGGTCAATGTGACGCCTCCAGTGCAATTACCGCTTCTACGTTCCATCGCGGGTCCCTTGATTGCTCCAAAGAGAGCTCTCTTGCTTTCTGATTCGCATATTGCCTCGTGCTCACTGGCACCCAAACTACAAGCAGAGGCCGTCAGCGTGAAGGAATCAGATTTATTACTGGAGCCTGAGATTAAATAACAGCACACAGAAATGGTGCTGACCAACGCCAAAATGAGGCTGCGTGGGGAATATGCAGCACGCCTGCTTGTTTCACTTTCCCACAAATGCCTAACAACAGGTGCACTTTGGGTCATCTATATTTAATTTGAGTGGCCATCGCTGGATGATGAATGTAAACTAGAGTGCGCATGTGTTTGTGCTGTCAGCAATGGCCAATAAAGTTTGCCCTCCCTTTTGATTCAAACAGAGCTGCTGCTCTGCTTCCTCCTCAGAAAACCACTCATTAAACCCAGCCACATGACTGCATGTATGTCTACTCCAACATACAAGCAATTTTTGTGCGTGTCCACATGCTTTTGTGAGCGTATGCACTTTGTATTTGTGCTTGCGCCCGCTCCGGCGAGGTGCTTGTCAGGACTCATGGGAGGGGTCAAAGGGAGAGGTCGTTAATCAAGACAGACAGGAGCAACACCCTGGCGTTCCCAGGATGACGGTGTTGCTGGGAGCTGCGGGTCCCTCAGCCCAGATCCCTCTCTGATCAGAGCACCAATTAAGCACCGTGCTGCTCCACTCCTCAGCGGAGGCAAGGAAGACAACCTTTTGTTCCCTGGCCTTACATCACACCATGAGACAGGAGCCCAGGAGCATACTGTATGTCCTGCTCGGTTTTAAAACAGCAGGAAACAAAGTGTATTTGGTGCACTCTGATATATTCTCGAGAAAAGGGCTCGTGTTTCACTTTTTGGGAGTTGCGTCATCACAGTGTATGACATGACAAATCTGAGGCAGAGAATAGAAGATACATACAAAGCAATACGCAGGCAAAATCCAATTATGACCTAAAGCAGAAACAGAAGCTTGTTTTTTGGGGGGAAAAGTACTTAAATAGAGCAAGAAAGGCAGTAATTAGACGACATAGGCAAAAACTAGCCAAGTGTCATCACTGACAATAGAAAGCGTCTCTTAAGGATCTTTCCATGCTTCGATACCACTTATCAAATTGCAGGGCCTCTATTCATCCTTGTTTTTCTTTTCCCTCCCCCAGACAGCACTAATGATCAATTCCAGCCCTCAGCATATTTATTCATGAGTGTATTACACCTGGTTCCTCTTTGTTGCCAATGCATTTCCTCAAGTATTATGTGATGCCTTGCCTCCCACGCTTCTGGCTCAGATGGCATTTCTCTCTTCTTCTCACTATCGGGCTTTGTTGAAACTCACGCACGCATGATTTCAAGTGCACGTGTACACACTACTTCCTCTCATTGGATAATCTGGGCTCATTTATTTAGTTTCTCTGTCACCTCCTACTATGAATCACTTTTAGTCCCTCTTTGTCAGGGCGGTCAGAGTGAAATGTGCACTTGTATCAGTTTGCAGACACAGAGCAGCATTTGTGTATGTGGGTTTTGTTTTTGTTTATTTCTTTAATAATTCCTTAATGTCACATTTCTTTTCTATCTGATTTGTGCATCCTCCACTGGCTGTGTGTGTACGTATGGGCAGGCACGCACGTAGCGTACCAGTGTTCGGATGCGCCCTCTTTGT
This sequence comes from Epinephelus fuscoguttatus, assembly GCF_011397635.1. Lineage (NCBI taxonomy): Eukaryota > Metazoa > Chordata > Actinopteri > Perciformes > Serranidae > Epinephelus > Epinephelus fuscoguttatus. The sequence continues at coordinate 22,238,783 of NC_064774.1, forward strand.
GAGCGTGTCAGTGGAATGAGTCAGTCCAGAAATGATGAAGTGCCATCAAGATATCGAGTGCAAATAACCTTAGAGATGCTTGAACCAATGAAACCACACAGCAGACAAGTGTTGCTGGACTGAGGATACAGACGAAGTACAGCTACTGCCACTGATTATCAGATTCTGTAGCAATGACTGTGCTTTTTGATTAGTTGTTCCCCTAAAAAAAATGTACATCACAAGCACCTAGAGTCAAGGGAACATCTTCAAATGACTCATTTTTATCCAATAGACTTCAAATGTCAATGACCAAACCGAAAAAAGCAGCAAATCCTCACATTTACAAAGCTGGGACCAGCAAATGTTAACATTTTTGCATCATACATGACTTAATCAACCATCAGTATGGTTGTAGAATTTTAAGTTCGTCCAACAAAAATGTGTTAACAGATAAGGTCTTTATTCCCAAGAAGCGTATTTATTAACAGTTCCCAAAGTCCCACTGAACTGAAGTAAATGGACTTTTAACTGTGCTGGTCCCTCCGCATGGCGCATTCTCTGCTAGATTCAAAAATTTTAAATGTTTTGGGGCATTTTATAATCTCAGTCTCATTTAAGTTAATGTGTTAATTGGCCTATTTTTTTTATGGTTTTAGACCACTCTTGGGCTGCTTTAAGGTGCCATTTGAATTGTTTTTATTACTTGGTAATCATAATTCTGTTTAACTATGATACTGGGAATATTTTGTGTTATCTACCTTATGTTGTTTGTTTGTATCCTGGCAAGGACACTGCTGACGTTTTTGTCACCGTTAAATACATCTTAACTAAAGGAATAAATAGGCTTCAGAAATAATGCAAGATAGCTCACTTATTCAGAAACGTAAACACATTTTCTGTGTCTTATTCATTCAGTCACTCTCAGTGTAAGTGTAATGGCCTCCAAGTGGCCAGTATAAGGCACTGCATGGTCTCCAGACACCACACTGAAGTGTAATTATTCATTTGCTGGCCTTTTCTGTGCAATATTGCCGGACGGTGTAGGCTGCACCACATCTGTGACTCTGTGTGTCCTCCTTTGCTTTCCTGTGTGCGTGTAAACACAGCCAATATGTTTGTCTGCCTGTTTCATCTATTCACAAAGGCTTCAGCTAGAGTTTCTTGTCTCTGTTCCTCTCCCTGCTTATCTCTCCGTCTCGCCCTCTCCTCACTTTTTCGCCTTACACTTTGCCAGACTGATGGGATGCACCATTTTAGGGCAAGCTCGTGGTTAGAGTTTCCTCCCACTGATATGATTAGGTGTCATTAGCTGGTTCAGCCCGCCAGGCTAGCCTGACAGTCAGCAAGTGAAAGAGGTCCGTGGTATTGATTGCCTCTACTTTAGAGCCCTCAATCCCAATCTTTTTAGCCTTGCTTCACTCCTATGAATGAACCATGCTACTATGGCATCTGCAAGTGAGTTCAACCTGGAATACTGAAGGATGGCATGGGCATATGTCTCTATGTATATATCCATTTATCTATCTACTCTCCCATCTGTCTCCTTGACTCTTCCTCTTGATGTCCTGCAGCTATCTCCTCCCTCAGCCGTGTGGTCGCTGAAGAATATGAAGTTTTAGCTGCGGCTGTCTCGCTGGGGAAATATAAGTTGACTGTCTATTGCATTACTGTTTCTAAGCCTCACATCAGGAGGTGATCAGATTCCCTGAGGTAGAAGGAACAGGGGAAATGGAGAAAGGGATGAAAGAGTGTGTGTGCTGGTTTGTCTGTGTGTGTGTGAGCCTGGATGTTTGTGGGTGCACATTAGGGCTACTACTTTTCACTAAATCACATTTGAACAGGCTCCTGTGTCAGTGTATGTGTCTGAATCGGGTAGGGAATCATTTTATGCTGTGCATTCAGTGTATACAAAACCATTTTGTTAGGGTACTGTACGTGCTTGTTAACACAAACAGGCAGGCTCCTCCAAACTGCAAATCATGTCCTTTCCTCTATACAAAATGCATGCAAAGTCGCAAACACAAATCCAGTTACGTTTAACCAAACACTGACAAGAAACGCAACTTAACTGACTTAATATGATTTGATTGTTGATGCTGTGACAAGGTGGTTCCAGTGCTGAGGGAACAGCTGCTATCCTGGGGTTTTCAAACACCATGTTGTCTAGAGTTTGTAGAGGATGGTGTTTTAAACAAAAAACATGCAGTCAGCAGTTTTTTTTGTTTTTTTTTGTGGAGAAAAAAACAACTTGTCACTGAGATATGTCAGAAGAGAAAGGCCAGAAGCTAACGATCAGGCCACAAGCATGCAAATAATAGCTCAGTGCAACGGTGAACATCTCTCTACTTATCAAACCTCTGAGTGGGTGATCTATAGATGCATAACACCATACTAATATACACAATACGGGTTCTGAAATACAGCACCAATACATGGATTCATCCTGTGTTTTCTCCTTACATGGTATAATGATGCAGGGGTGTTACCTTGACACACACTAGACCCCTCAATACAAACTGAGGGTCACTGTAAAGCCACACTGTATCTAAGCATTGTTGCTGAAAAGGTGAGGCCCTTCATGTTCACACGCTGTCCTTCCAGCACCACAGCCGACCATGTGACACTCTCAAGATGGTTTCAGGGACATGGCAGTGAGTTCAGCTAATACAAGCTTCTATAATCTCCAAACCTCCACTCAGTAAGGCTTTGCACACATACTGGATCTGAAAGAACTGAACCTCCCGTTCTAGTCACGTGTGCCCACTTCAGTGGAGGGTGCTTCATACATAGTTATCAAATACGTTTGATGGGAAATGCCTGCCAAAAAAAGTACTTGAGGGTTCACATAATAATGTGTCAATGTGGTTCATTATTTTAGGGAACTGTGCGGCAATAATATGTATTGTAATACAGTAGTGGTACTTGAAATATGTATTTTACTTGCTAAAAAGGTAGTTATCAATGCTGTAGACATTAACATATTAGGGTGATGGATTTTTGATTTCAGTAAGAAATTTCAATGAGGACATCTTTCACCTATATTACTCACACATATGACTTTGCAGGCTACTTAAATACAGAGAAAAAGGGTGGTGCCAAAGTCATGGTTTGTCATCAAAAGGAATCATCTTGTTTTTCCAGAATAGCTAGTGCTCAGATCTGTTATTTAAGTAAAAGCACCAATACATCAATGTAAAAGTATTCAATTAAAAGTAATATGCTGTGTCTCAAATCCCTTACTTCTGTTAGTACACTTCCATGTAGTATACTATGTGCACTATGTACTTACTGGCGTAGTGCACGAATTTCGACAGGGTAGTGTTGTCTCAAACCAAATGTGGCCATTGTGCATTCACCGGAAATGACGACCGCAAATTAGCTAGTTAGCAAACTAGCATTAGCATTCACGTTATCGTTCGCGGTACCAAATCATTACAGACTGTTAAATTAACCCAGTAAACATACTGCTGGCTTATACTCGACAACACTATAGTGGTGCTTCGTGCAAAAACATGTATTTGTACAATGCAGCAACGTTCACGGTCACACAGTCCTCAGCCGCCATTTCCAGTTTGAAAATTGGTCCCTCCCCCTCCGCTACATAGCCAAGATGGCGACCATTGAGGATGAGAAGTGTCCATAGTTCCACACTCATCTTCTTCTTCATTCAGTGTGAATGCACTTATGCACTCAAAATATTAAGTGTAAGTACAGGAGTCGCGATTTGAGACACAGCAATAGTCTTTCTAAATCCTATTAAATTAAAAATAGAGATGTCATCTGCAAAATGTACAACAAAATGTATCACAGGACCGTTGTCAGATGATAGTAGAAAAAAGGAAGGTTGCCTCTTTGCCTTTTGTAAAATATTTTAAGTACACTGCTCAAAAAAAGAAGGAACACTTAAATCACATTAGATCTTGATGAACAAATTAGTCAAGTTGAAAATCTTTATTAAAATAATTTGTTTAGAACAAAACGACGCAACGACAGTCCGTGGAAACCAAAATCATCAACCAAGGGCTGAATTCAAAATGTATTGTGACGATTAAGCGTTCTCTTAATTTTTTTTTGAGCAGTGTATATTGGCAAAATCTAGAGGGGAAAATGTGTTTGTTGGCAGAACTGCTATAAACTCGGACATCTGAAATGGGTCAAGGGATAGGGCTCTAACTAGCACTGCTTTTCTAGAAGGGCGACCAGCCAAAAAGTCAGATGTTTTTTTTTTTAAAAAATGTAAAATCTATGGCACGGCACAGCTAACTTCAGCTCTCAGGTAAATTGTAGTGGGGTGAAAAGTACAATGTGACATGTCGCATTCATAAACTACCCAATCTTTTGAAAGATTGGAATATGCTGCAATGCCACCGTCAGCAACTAGCACCAACTTTTCATTCAGTTGGTGCCCATCCTATACGATGACAAACCTCCTATCTGAACCCTACCTGAGTTTTCCCACCACTCCTTGAGCTTGATGGGCTTTCTCCTCTCTGATTGAATATATATCCCCACCAATCACAAATGAGGTCTTCAGCTATTTGGTTTTACTAAATCAGGGTAAGCACTTTATCCAGTGTCCTATAAAGGCAAGGACCAGCGTTACCGAGAGTGCCCAGAGCAGCGCTTTGACGCTGAGTAGCAGCTTAACAGGCTTATAACGGAGCAGGGGAGCGAGTCAATCAGCTGCTATTGAGTGACTCTGTAATGGCCAGCCTGACCATCACACTCCCCAGAGAGCCAGTTTTGTTTTCCATTAAGATTGTCATTACACAGGGCGGCACGACACAGCCTCCAAGTGAGGGTGTCTTGTGTGTACACGTGGAAGATAGAGAAAGGTGTGTTTTTTAGCTGACAACAATGTCCTTAAGAAAGCCCATGCTGCAAATCATGTGGCTTAATATTTCTAGTATGTATGGTAGTAGTGTAGTAACACATGTTTTAAATACAATCTATTAATATATCTTACCACAGCTATTTGCAGGATGTATAGCGATGAGGTAATGTATTCATTTGTGGCTATGTAAGAGTGGTAACAACATGACAATGGTGAAACAAAGTAAACTTGGTCTCAGCCATCAGCATAAATTCATATATTGCTGCAAAGCCTCATTCCACAACTTAAATTATACAAAGAATAGACATACATCTGTTGTGGAGAAGGAGGGCAAATTTATGATTGGTTCGAATCCTTTTAAATTCTGCAAATCCCATGATATGCCTTAAAAATAACTATATAGAAATATCCAATCTTCTCTCCGATAGTCTTGTTTGCTTATGTAGGTCATATAAAGGCGTCAGCCTAAATCAAGACTGTTTCAAAACCAATGAAAAGCTCCTTGTTGCTGCTTTAAAGTCACCCAGTGTCCCGCGCCAGCCAAAGGGGAACTTGATGCTGTCCCTGTCAGCTGGCTCACCGGCCTGGGAGGGAGAGCCATTAGTTTTAATCAAACGCCACTCTAATTGAGAGGCCTCCCATCTTCATAAAGATAATTACTAGAAATGTCAGACTACGGGTGCTCCCTCCCCTCCTCTAGACCCGACCCATGCATAGCGATAACCACAAGGCTGGACATGTATCTTTATAAGAGGGCAAAGCCATGACATCTACTTGACTGGAACAATTAGTCAGCATTAGCTGCAGATGGCCTCCATAACAGAATTAAAGGCCGGTGTAACTCTAAATCATCCTTACTGAACATTTATGGACCAATCATTTGAGTTACTAAGTAATAGAGTGGAAATGGGAGAATGAATGAAATATATTCTAAAGAGGATTTACCTTGTTTATAGAGTTTGTAGTTTCCTTAAAACTGTAACATGGAGAAAGAATATCTAAAGCCTTATGTTCATTATAATATATTCCCTAATACTTTTTCTTGATATTATCTGTATGCAAAATGAGTTCATGGAGCCCAGCGAGGCTTTCATGTGATGAAACCTGGAGGGTAGTCTGGGTGGGATGTCTTAAGATATTGGAGACATTAAAATGAATTCTATGTTGGTAAAAGGAACGGCCAGACAGCCTCATATGATTCAGCCACGACCCAATTTTGTTTGTTTTTTTTGGATTAATATTATTGATGTTTATTTATGAGCATTTGCACTTGTGAGAGAGGAACTGAACTGCAAATTAAACTGAAGTTTATTTAGCATAAATTTTCTTAATGTAATTTTGGTTTTTTTTCCTATGCAATGCTGCTGTGTATGCATTGATGTGAATGGAATAACAGTTGCACACCTAACTCTCTGTGAACAGTGATGCCCAGGGATTAATCTGTGACAGGAGTCTCAAGTGAATAGGGTCAAAGACAGGTTAGATGTGTTCAGTAAAGCGTGTTATGGCAGTTATCATGTGTTATCATCTGTACAAGAGGGGTGAGAGATTGTCCCGACATGAAAATGTAAGCATATATAATATTAATAGTCACTTATTCAAATACCTGTATAACTACTGATGGAAGAAGTGTTGCTTGAGTAAACTTTAAAAGTACAAAAGTAAGGAGGTCAATGTGGAGTTAATGTTTAGTACCTTTTATATTGTTGGGTAGTTAATTGTATGGCAAGTCATCATATTTTCTGAATTAATCCTTTACATTCTGCATGTTAAATCCTATTCTTACTAATCTAAATAGTATCTATGGCTGCCACCCACTAAAAATTTTCCGAGTCGACCAATAGTCAACATTTAGGGTCATGAGTCGACTAGTCACCAATACAATCACAATGGTTTGAGTTGAAGGTGTGAGAAAGAATAGTATCAGTAACACTGTTAACACTGTGCTACATTACAGAGAAATACAAAACCGTACTAATGAACCTTCATTAATATAGGCCTATATTATATCTACAAGTGCACGTCACACACTGAGCGAGCCGCCTGTTAATGACGCTGTCGGCAAAGCACTAATGATTGTGCTAAGTGGCTAATGGGCATGTAGCTACTGACATGTTTCAGATGATACGTCATGTTTGTAGTCGACCAATGAAGATGAGTTTACATATCACCTTGGGTTCGTCCTTCACCTTCTCAAAATGATCCCACACTTTGGATTTCCTGCCCGACATGTTATTAACTAGCTTGTGGAATAACAGCAGGAACCAGCCCTGGAAATTAGAGGCCGAACACATGCCAGGTGTTTAACTGCGTGGAAAGGCGAGGTAGGGTGCTGGGCACTACTCCTTTTTTTGTGGCTGCTTTCAAGAGTGCGGCAGCAGATTGCATCTGGCCTCTACTGTATAGCCTATTTACCTGAAATCCTGAGTGCAGAGCTGATCTTCTTCCAGGCACTGTTTTATAAGTGTGTAGGCCTGTCGTCCATGGGACAGATATTAAGCTCTGGGTAGCCCTGCACTAAAGTGATCAACTTTTCCGTATTTATCAGACTGAATATTTACAGAAGAAAGCAAAGATATCTGTCGGCTGTGATTGGTTTGTAACCTGACTCCGGTCTGACTGCTGAGCGTGGCCACTTCCTGTGTCTGTCCTTTCGGACCTGTGTAATTGACAAGCAAGAGTGAAAACATTGAATTTCCCCTCAGGGGGATTAATAAAGTAAATAAAACTAAAAAAATTTAAATTTAAAACTTTAAATTAAATTTCCACATGGTCCAGTTATGTAGGTTTTGACTGATTTTGTCAAGGCCCCCTCATAGCGTTTCATGTTTGTTTAGTTTTTATTTTCTTCTGCGACTAAGCAACAAATGAAATCTTGCCAACTTAAGACGTTTCTGGTCGTCGTTTGGTTGACTATTATGGGGCAGCCCTACTAGTATCCAACTGACAAATAAATTCAGTGTAGCTTCAGTTCAATTCAATACATCTTTATGGTGCAGCACGAGAAAACAACAAACATGGGTGAATAATGTACCGAACATACGTAGATTTCTCTCCAAAATAAGCACACAGTAGCATAAATTCGATGTCCTCTAGTAAAGTTCAAGTACCTTAAAACTGTATTGAAGTAGCAGAGCAGCCACTGCAACCACTGTGAGATGTACAATTCAACTTTATACAGCGTCCCAAGATTCCAAAGTCTCATCAGCTCTTTGATGTGGCGTCCCTGTCTCCTGAACTTTGACTGATCGCTCCCTCCGGGCTCCAGTGGAGTGTCAAGAGAATGGATGAGGTGGCAGAGAGTGACTGACAGCTACCAGGCAGCGGCTGCTCCCCAAAGCAACCGCACTTCAGCCGGCCAGCTATCTTTAAAAAAAAGCTGCTTGTAATTGAATAATAAGTACATTTTAGGATGCAGGCAACGTTTGGTAAATGGTTATATTACTTTGAAACATTAAGGCTCCCTGCTATGTCTTGCCAGACATCTTTCACTTTCCTTTTGCCACTTAAGGCAAAATAAAGGGTTTTATTTTAGCTGATTTTTCATAGGAACCCTAAGAAGTCAGAGCTATGCCTTTAAATGCTCACCACATTATTATTAAGCCTTGTGAGCTGCTCATACTGAGAGTGCACCAGGGACAGCTGTCATGAATATGGCTTTTAATTAGTTAAATACTTGACAATTCTCTGTATACTAACAAGCCCAGCATATCACACATATGGTAACAAACACAAGTGAATTGTTATGGATCTATCATATTCCCCAGTACAAGCGTTAATTTGGTCCGACCCACGCACAGGATATCAAGAAATCAATATTGCTTTCCCATGTCTGTGGCTGCGCTAGGTGGGCCTAATTGAAATGTATGAGGGAGCCTGCTAAATGATCTGTGCAGGCAAGGGAGCCAGAGTGATTGCAAACATATGGAACGGTTCCTTAGACAAGAGAAACATTTGTACAATGCTGAGAGAGGAACAGACAGAGGAGCAAAAGAGCAGGAGTGATGGAAAGAAAGAAAAGAGAGAGAAAAGAGAGGAAGCTGAAGAATGATGTTTCTTAATGTTCATGCAGCTGGACTCGGGAGAGATGCTTCATGAGCCTCTGACAGCTTTTCAGTTGAACGCACGAGTTAGTTAGAGAGAGAGAGATGAAGGTGGGTAAAGCTCAGAATGATGTGGGTGTTGGCACATTATCAAACCATTAACAAAAAATGACAGCGTAAACATGGAACTGAGCATCCATTGTTGTCACATGTAAGCTGAAACACTAAGCCTTGACCTGCATGAGTGTTTGTTTTGTTACATGTGAGCGACAAATTCTGTATTCTGTTTTCTATTCGTGGTTCCTCCTTTCCTCCTCCTCCCCTCTTGTTCCCTCTCTCCTCCATCCATCTCTCTTACCACGTCTCTCTCTCTCTCTAATAAGCTATTGACATTTTGCTTAGTAATGACTGCAAGAATAATGGGTCTGGTATCGTCCAGAATGAGCAATGAGTAGAAGTGGCATTTTCTAACCTCCACAACAGGTAGACAACCAGGCTCACTCAATTCCAATTGGTCAGTTTAATTGGGCTATCTCTTCTGGGTAAAGGCTACCATCCCATGTGTACTGAACTGGCACTCCAACTCGCCACCGCTCCATGATGCAGTGATTAGTCAGGACCATCTTGCTCTAATGCATCTAAAACAAGTGAGTCACGTCCGTTAGAATCACAGCAAGAAGTTACACAGTGAACCACACCACACGTGTGCAGACGTCAGTGTTGGACAGAATTTAGGTAGGGTGTAATAATGAATTCTTACACCAGGATAGTCTGAACTAACAATATGTCTGGTTTAATTTCCATTCAGTTCATCAGCACAGTTGCCAGAATGAAATGTTGGTGTTTTTAGCTTTCATACTTGTCATATCAACATTTTTAAAATGACATAACTCAGATTACTTGTATATCAGCTGAGCTTCTCATTATGAGGAGGATGACTGTGGACAGCGTGAGACCCGGTGAGACAGCTGTAAAGCAGAAAACAGCAGCAGGCCATAGTTTGAGACACACCGGGACATTTCCAGCTACGTTTGTGGCAACAAAACCAGGTATTATTTAATGACACATTGGCACATTTCCAGCCGTGTTTAGGCAAACTAAATGTTTTTTTTTTTTTTTTTTAAGACACATAGGGACAATTCCAGCTGTGTTTGGGGCAACCAAACTGGGTGTTATTAATGACATGTCAGGACATTTCCAGCCGTGTTTGCTGCAACAAAACCAGTTACTTTTTAATGATACCCAGGTACATGTCCAGCTGTGTTTGTGACAACAAAACCAGTTACTTTTTAATGATACCTAGGTACATTTCCAGCCGTGTTTGTGGCAGCAAAACCAGTTACTTTTTAATGATATGTAGGTACAATTCCAGCCGTGTTTGTGGCAACAAAACCAGTTACTTTTTAATGATACCTAGGTACATTTCCAGCTGTGTTTGTGGCAACAAAACCAGTTACTTTTTAATGATTCCTAGGTACATTTCCAGCTGTGTTTGTGGCAATTTAAACTGAAAATTTTTAAGGACACGTCGTGACTTTTCCACCCGTGTTTGTGGCCATCAAACTCCGTATTTTCAATAAGACGTAAGGACATTTCCTACCATGTTCGTGCCAACAAAACCATCTTTTGTTAACGATAGTTTGGGACATGGATACTGGATACTTTTTAACGACACATGGGGGTATTTCCAGCTGTGTTTTTGATGACTAAACTGGGAATTTTAAACGAAATGTCAGGAAATTTCCAGCCATGTTTGTAGAGACAAAACGTAGGTACTTTTTAACCGCATACAGGAACATTCCCAGCCGTGTTTGTGGTGACCAAACTGGATATTTTGAGGCAACATATGACATTTTCCTAACCTTACAAGGGCCAAGCTCAATTCTCTTCCCTTAATCATACCCCTTGAATTCAAGTGCACTCGTCAGATAGATTCCCCTCAACGACAAAGGGGTAGTGTTAAGGGGTAGGGAATTTTACCTACGAATTGGGATGCCACTTCATGCAACTTAGCATAACAGACGTGTTCACATGTCATGCGTAACTCTGTAGATATTCATGTCGGCTACATCGTGACTTTGCAATTTTCAAGCATTCATATTCTAACTCATTGCTTACACATAACGATGCATATGCAGAAACATAACACATTCTGACATATTTTGGAATTTTTGCATGTTTATTTGCGAAAATAGTACTTACAATTTTGCAATGGCTTTCTCATCTTCTTTGAAAACTCGCCTGGCTGGATAGCTTCGCAATGCATGCTGGGAAATTCAATCTTCCCCTCAGATGAGATGGGTTCGTAAGTGTGCATTGCATGGCCCTTCGAATTAAGTGGGGATTTTAAGGGCTGAAAAGCATTTCCCTAAAGTTTGGGACACCTAAACATGCAAAAACAAGGGTTAGGGCCAATTTTTAGGGGAAGTGTGAGTATTGGGATGGGTGTTTTTTGTACCTAAACCTATGTACACAATAACCACAGTGTTTTTACAACATAAAATTGAAAATTGGAACATAAGGTTTTACCATATGCACTCCATGTGAAATGCACAACAATGAAAATTTAACAATTTAATGGATTGTACAAATGCACAATGCCAACATTTATTTAAGTGACTGGGTTGATTCAGTATTGTAGATTTCTTTCTTTTCCAGTTCAAGCACCAGTGATGAAAGAACAGTGAGAAGTCATAATGTCACACAGCAGCTCTCACTTTAACATTGATTTAAAAAGAAAAGAATCAACATGAAGAAGTCACCAAAAAGCAGCATATTTTTCCAAGTGGCCCTTCAGCCCTTCACAAATGCTGTGTTATTGAGAATTTACACCATTACCTTACCAGCAGAGAACGGATTATTTCATGAGAGCCGACTGGCAATAGTGTTTCTTTACAAACATGGCTTGAGGCTACAAACAAAGCTTGAGACACGCTCTTAGGGCCTGAGCGGGGTTCATGAGTGAGTGTCAAGTGTGCTGATATAACTCTTAAGTTATCTACACCTTGCACATTGCTTTATAAATAGAAATAAATCTGGATATATAAGTGCACAGGGTTCATGTTGGAGTGTGCAGCTTACACGGCGAGCTTTTCCTCTCTCTGCGTCAAATCTGACAGGTAGAAAAGGTCAAATGATTAGTGTTTTCGACCTCTAAATGATAACCCTCATCATTAACCTCTCAATATGACACAAAAAATGTTGTGGTGACATTTTGTCAGCTTTTTCTGCCAAAGAACACACATTTCACGAGCATGTGAGCCTCTGAAGCCGAGAAGACGCCTTGGCACAAGGATGCCACAAAAGAGCATCTATTATTCATTTAGTCAATGTATTGACATGGACAGCTCTGGTGAGCGCCAAGGTAAGGTCAGGACAAAAAGCTCCACGAAATGGAATCTGGGAGCAACATAGATACGGATAGAAATAAAAAAGATTTCAAGATGAAAGATCTCAGTTCACTGTCAAGTCGAAAGTCTGTCAGGGTCATGGGAACAGGCTTTGTCTTTAATGCTTTAAATTTTCTGACATTTAATGCAAATGTTTGACATTTTATAGGTACACCCTCTTAACAGCAGGAGATTATATGTAGGCTGACATATAAATGTAGATGTCATAGCAATATAGTTGAGTGACAGCCAGAATTGATTTGGCATCGGTCTGATTTCCTTTAAATGCACAAATGCAGGAGTGCTATATTTCCTTCAACTGTACCATTCACTGCAAATCTCCATTATATGTCTTTCTCATTCACCATGCCACTACAGACTGTGAAGTGTTTTGGAGCGAGTGCGATCCAGCCGAGTGTGTACAGATGTGGTAATCCATTTGTTTAAATACATCTGACATGTTCATTAAGCTGCTAAGCCACACACCCTCACATTTTTTCCCCTTTTCTCTCTCAATCCTCCTACCAAAAGCTGCTTTTTCTTACCGCATTGAGACGGTAATTACCATGCAGTCAAATGAGAGGATGGCAAGCAGAAACACACTGCTTGTCTGTGGCTGCCTGCCAGCCAAGCTACTTACACTGAGGAGCACACAGCGCCCAGACACTACAGGCCAGAATCAGGCTGCATGTAACTCTGGCATCCTGAGCTAATAAAGATCATCTCTCTGGCTGAGGATTTTTGAGTGAATATGATACAGCATGTCGACAATCTTTGACAAAAGATAGCTGGTGGGGGTGTCAAGGAAACACAAGAAATACGGTGCCAAAACAGAAAAAAAAAAAAAAAAAAAAATCAAAATAATGCAAGATGGAGGCATGGCACAGAGTATTGGGCTCCACTAAGTGATATGATAAAACATTCATCATCTGATGCACAGAGCTCAGAGCATGATGCACCACCACCACTACTCCTGACACTGACAAGTCAGAGAAATCAGACAGGCGTCGCACCAGACTGTGCCATTATCACAAATTCCGAAAAGAAAATGAAAAGGTTCTCCACCATCTTTCCACTCCAGGAGCGTCAGAGTCTCTCTGCCTGTTTGCCCGCCTGCTTTTCAGGCATGTCGCTGCCAACTTGGCACATTACCCGGGCACTGCATTGGTGTCGGCAATGAGCCATCTCTGCCAGCTCTGTGATTGCCATGATCTGGGTCGGCAAGAGTATTACATGGCCACCTGGAAAGAGGCGAACACCTGGACGCAGCTTAACGCCCGGCTCAGCCATAATACATGTCTTTTCTCTGCCAGTATATACAAACCTTCCTCCTCTCTCTCTCATATGGTGCACACAAGTGATTAGGCATTGTGTAGGCCCACTGTTGGTCTACTGTAGAAAAGATTTTGCAAAATCAAACTGCATTCAATGTTCAACCTGCTCGTAGGCCAGCTGAAAGTAATGGATGCTGCCAAATGATCCATTGTGTGATATGCAGCAGGTGATACTCTGTACCTAACAGGGACTTTCTGCATAATTAGTTTAAATTATCAATAGTGCATTGCACAGCATGTTAGCTCTGGGAGGGGTCTATTGTGTTGCAGGGACAGAGATGGGTCCTTGCCCCTTTTTGTGTCAAATTTAGGCACACACTGTGGCTATTATTTTATGGTGCAAATTTGGAGCTAGGGGTCAGGAGGTACTGTACGTATTGCAGCCCAGTCCCCAGAATAAAATGTTGCTGTTGGCTTTGTACATTTCCGCATGTTACATTTGCACCTTTCATATGTGTTACATAATTCAGATTACATGTATATGAGCTTCCACATACATATGAGTTTCTCATCAGGGGAAGGAGGGGATGGTAGATTGCGTGACACCTTGGCGAGACAGCTACCAAGGAGTAGACAATAAACTTCTGTCTGAGATCGACAAAAGCGGGTGTTTTTAATAATAGGTTGAAGGGAATAGGTTAATAGGTTGTTTTTTTTCAGACAGTTTGGGACATGTTTAGCAATGTTTTTAGCGTCAAAAGCGGTTGTTTTTAATGTCAGTTCATGACATGTCTTGAGGTGTTTGTAGTGACAAAAGTGTGTGTTTTCTAAGGACGGTTCGGGACGTGTCCAGCAATCTTTGTAGCAACAAAAGCGGATGTTTTCTAACACCATTTCAGGACATGTTCAGTGATGTTTTTAGTGACAAAAGCAGGTGTCTTCAACTACAGTTTGGGACATGTTCAGCCATGCTTGTGCTGTCGAAAGTGGGTATTGTAAGCCCAAACATTTGTTTCTCCAAAACCTAACTAAGTGGTTATTGTGTCTAAACCTAACCTCACATTAACAGTAGCATTGTCACAACATAAAACTGTAACATAAAGAATTCTGAATGTAACATATCCATGGTTTGCAGAAATGAACAACGCCCATATTTATTCTGGTAATTGGGTTACCACTTGGGTGTATTCAACAGACACATAAAGTACTAAAGAAAGTTTTCTAAGCTATGCACAACTTTGCAGTGTCTCACTTACACATTGTAAAGGACTTTTTTTCCTTAATTCAACAAACTAATGTAGGGTTATATTAGGTGGCTTTTGAATGTACTGCCACTCTGTGTAACCTTAGAAAAAGTGTCAGACACTTTTCTTCCCTCTCAATGCAGTTTTGTTCCACTATTTCTTCTTGTATTATGAATCACTCAGCTTTTTATTCTGCACTCAAAGTGCCACGAAAACCAGTTGTGTCCTTGCCAATTTTCCTGACAGCGCTGTCAGCCCACATTGTGCCACAACAATCCTCTTGACCTCTGTCACTAAATTTCATTGTCTTGTGATCAAATCCACAATTTGTATTCTCTCTTTTTGTTTATTATTATTTTTTTGCAGAGGCTTAACCTTTGATTCCTTATTGTTAGTGCTTAACTCAGTCTGGGAGGATCCATTTGCGGCATCATTCAAATTAATCTACCCCCCTGTCCACTGAGATACCCGACTGGTTAAGTCCCTTCTCCTTATGCTGTGTGTGCCCACGCTAGATTATGACGGCATAATACTGTATTTTTTCCTTGGCCCTAGCAATTGCTACTCTGTCTTTACTTTTCATTTGTCCTCAGTAAGTAGAAAAAATGTACTTAAGCATGATTGCTTGGTCTTTTATACATAACACAAGCAATCAATCAGTTATCATTATGTCGTTATCATATGCCCATATGCCCATTGCTATCCATTCTGAAAGATAAAACCAGCACTGTAGGACAAAAACCCTCACACATATATTGTCACAAGACAGGTGCTGTCCTCTATCGGAGCACACCTTATTTATAAACACATAATTCACTTCAAAAAACCTATTCGCCTTCTTTGGAGAACCAGTATTCATTAAATATGGTTCCCCTTCAGTAAGTTCAAGAGTCACAACTCACAAACAGCGGGATATAAAATCATGCCTCAGAGAGCCTGAAGAGGTAAAATGTCTGACTTTTTGTGATCTTGACAATGGATCTCGCTGGGGGCCATCAAATCCAGACAGCTCTCACAGAGGTATTCAGCAAAGCCCAGTCTCCCAGCTAGTCCTCCCAAATCATCAGAACCATTGTGTGCGCTTGGAAAAAAAAAAAAAAAAAAGGACGGAGATTTGAATGCTGATTGAACACAGATGCTCGGGAGTGATAGTGACGGTCACAGGAGAGCGGCGGCGCATGTAACACAATAGGAACAACACGGAAAGGTCACACAAGCAAAGAGTGTCGATAGGAAAACAATACCGGTGCGCAGCAAATGAGGTGGGGGAACGGTGACTAAGTTAACTATACCTCCAAATTTATGTTAATTACCAGTCCTGTGGGTGGTTGTTAGCTGTCCACTGCTCATGTGTGCTAAAATAAGCAATCAATGGCTTTAATTAGACTATTAGTTTGAATTGGGTCCCAGCAGTCTGCCTCCAAGCCTTAAGCAGCCTTATTGTTTACCGTACTGATTTCTGAATGTGTGGCAAATTGGGAGGTCAGAGTATTTTAACTACTGATGTCATGGTTTGATGTTTGGTGAAATTTTAGAAGTAAGAGTCGAGGTGATGGCGTTGTCGATATGCGATCGGCCGCTTTGGTCCAGATTGAAAGTGTTAACAATGGCTGGAGAGATTGCAATGACATTTTGTACACAAGGCCCCTAAACACCCACACCATGATGTTACATTTTTAGTTTTAGTGAAATGTGTTAACAACTACTGGATGGTTTGGCCATTAAATTCGGAATGGAAGGCCAGAGGATGAATCCTAATGACTTTGTGATCCCTTCAATTTCCATCCAGCGCCGTTTGTGTTCACAAAAATCTCCAATGTTATGTCAGCATTCTGTTTTTGGGTGGTGAACCTCTGCTGTCTATTCTCTTATTCGGCACAAATCCCTCTTTACATTCCGCTGAATTTTGCTCCATTTTCCCCCTCAATTTCTTTTTGAGGTGCGGTGTAAGCCGGCGGTGGCCTTTTCCCTGAACCGCTATAGCAGCCTTGTAGATCCAATAACACTGCGTTTACTGAGCAAACATGCTGAAAAAACACTATGGCGCTTCCCCATCTTCATATTCAATATTCCACATCAGGCACATTCACTGACCCCTCAGAACTGAAACGCTGTGAAATAGGAAACCCTAATGCTGGTATTATTTTCAGTAGCCTTTTATCTTGAAGAGCTGGATTTTTATATAAGCAACCGGGGTGACATGAAGAGGCCTTTTCAGTGCTGGCTTTTATCCAGGAGGGAGAAACGGAGATGTATATAAAGAAAGAGAGACACTAGTGATGCAGGATAAGTAATGAAGGGGGAAAGAGGAGGGGGAGGATGAGGAGGAGGAAAAAAAAAAAGTCAAGCTGAGCTCATAAAGAGACAAAGGCAAAAAGCGACTGAGAAAGATCCAGTTGAAAGAGCAAATGAGATAGCAGTCAGAGCTGGGAGGTGGAGGGGAGCACTGTTATAACTTCATGCATGTTTAAGCAGAGAGGTACCATGAGTTAAATGCCCTGAGGATGAAGGTGGGTGCCAGCACCCGGCCAGAGAGATGACACCAGGTGGAATGCATCTCAAGAGTGGAGGAGAGGCAGTGAGCTCCAAGTCACACTGGGGACTTGACAGACTTACCACACACATAGACACACAAACTCAAACAAGTAGTATTTTTATCTGACAATATATGTACTAGGATAATTTAATAAGTACCTAACTTGTTTATTGAGAAGATATGCTAAGAACAACCAGCTCTCCAAATATGAGAATTATTTAATTTTCTGTTTTCCGACAGTGTTAGCATCACTAGCAGCATGCCTCAGGGATGGCTATGTCTGTCCATCAGTTGCTCAACCACTTTGTCCAGACTGAAATATCTCAACAACTGTTGCATTGTTTGTCAGTTTTGTACAGACATTCATGCTCCCCAGAGGTGATCCCCAGATGCTCCCTCTGGCTGCACCATAAGGTTAAAATTTGTGTAGATTTAAAATACCTCAACAACCTTTGCGTATATTGCAAAGGTGGTACAGACATTCAAATTTGGTACAACCTACACCCCAGGATGAATTTCAGTAACTTCAGGGTTTCATCTAGTGCCATCATCAGGTCAGAATTTTTATTCACCATGTTTATGACCAGATAACTGAAAAACTAATGGCAGTCCCATGAGCTTCAGCTGTACTTATGTTTAGTGCTAACTAGCAGCTATGTCAATGAACTAAATTAAGATGGTAAACATGGAAAACGCCATTGTAACTGTGAATGTGTTAGCATGCTGACATTAGCATGTATGCGTTAATCTTGTTGGGTTTTGGACTGGTGGTAAGATAAATACACTAAGCAGCCAGTTTAAGCTCTGAGGAATTGTTTGCTATTTTATGCACTTTATCATTAAAGGAAAATGATAAATGGATAATACTGAACAGATTAATGCTGAAAATGATCGTTAGTTGCAGCCCTAACCAAACCCTTCTCATTCCCAGGGCATCAAATATGCAGCATGGTCAGTGGCCCTCGGCGTCTGACACTGCAACCCAAGTGCTAGAGTAAATATTGGCATTGTTTGTTTCTGCAAACCATGGATATGTAGCACTTATTATGTCACAGATATGTTGAAACTTTACATTTCTTTACGTTTAACAGCACTGTTTCTAAGGTGTGGTTATTTTTAGGCACAAAAAATGTGATTATGGTTAGAAAAAGATCTAATTTTGGCTTAAGATACCTGGTTTTAGTGCCACAATAGACAAAGTTAGCTCATATACATGTCGTGACAATTACATAACTTTAGGAAACTGATACATGTATAAAATGTATAAATGTAACATATCCATTGCTTGCAGAGCTGTCTAATGCCATTATGTTATGCTGGTGACTGGGCTGGATGCCAACGCACACGACATCCTTTAAAGTCCGTATGAGATGCACCAGGCTATCAACGCAACTCCAGCATAAACCCATCCGCTGCAAAATTAGACGCTCAGAGCAAATGACATGGTATAGAGTGATGTATGGAGGCGGTTAGAATGGTGCATGGGTCAAACAAACACAGGACTTTCACCTATGAAATCACTGTACATGTCCCCTGTTAAATTAAAGCTCACTTTTGAGATTTTTTTAACCACGTAACATCTTGTGAAGTGACATACTAGTTGACTTACATACATGCAATAAGTTATGTAACAAACATACTTATTTCTACCCAGACATGACTTTTTTTAACCTAACCAAGTAGTTTGAGTGCCTTAAACCTATGTTTCCTGTGAACACGTAAGTTTTTTGGACAAGACACTATGCATGTAACATGGGAAACTGATACAGAAACTCGAACATCCCAAACTGATGCTAGACAGGTACCTAGAGCATCATAGTTGGTGCATAGTTCCATTGACAAAGCTGCCGTATTTGATGAGTTGGGAGTGAGAACATGTTGCTCTAATACATGCAATCAGCTACCTGGGTTAAACAGTTCCGATGTACAATATGTTCGAGAAAAACGTGCTGCGCTCTGTCCCCATAGTATTCCATCCTCCACTCTCTCTCATTGTCGTCCACACACTCTCACGCATCCTCCTCTCGTCTCACCAGGGAAAATATCCACTGTCAGTGTGAAAATAGAGTGGGACAGATGGCATCAGAATGATTGAAACCACCTACAATGGTTCCCACAACTTCCCTATCTTTTTACCCCACTCTCCCTCATTTGCTGACTACTTCTCTCTCTTCACCCTCCTGTTCCCTGCGTTCCTGCCCAACTACACCCATCGTCTGGATGCACCATCCCAGCCTCTTCAATGCCATCCAGGCTCACAGGTCTTGCCAAAGAGGCTCAGGCTCACTGGAAGCCCCATGGCGCTACACAAAGTCAGCCAAGAGGAGACAGAGAGGAGGGGGTAGTGCAAAGAGGAGAAGAAAGGTGGAGGGGAAAGGAGGCAAAGATTCCAGTGTTTTTCCCCACCAACTCGAAACCGTACTCCATTTTTGGCTGGGTTTTTTAGCAAATAGTTGAAAATATGAATGGTTTTGCACCAAACTATTTTAAATCATAACCTCACATGCTAAAATGTCAAATCCTGAACTAAAAATGTACCTATGTGAATGATCTTTTGCTCCTGGAGCAGCTATCCTCTTCTTTCTGAACTATTTTCCCACTCTTCCTTTCTTTCTTCTCACCCCCATCAGCCTTTCCTCTCCATCCCACCTTCTGTCGTCACACCTCCCCAACTTCAGGCCCTGTTGCTGGGCTGCTGGGCGCCAGTCATGTAAATGAGATAGTTAGCAGATCAAAAGGCATGGAGAGGTATTTTTAATAGCAGGAGAGGTGTTGATTAGTGTCAGAAAAGGAGCGACAAGGCAAAGTGCAGGCAGCCTCCATTACACCCCAATGCTTTGAGGCATATGTTGAAGTGTGTGTGTGTGTGTGTGTGTGTGTGTGTGTGTGTGTGTGTAGATGTGAGAAAAAGGAAAGACAAAGCAAGGAAACGCATGCACACTCTGGCATGCATTTACAGTATACCTACAGACATTTGTCTATGAGAGCGTGAGCAAGAGTGTGTGTCATCAAAGTGTGTGTACCTTCCCTCCGGGGGATCGTCGTTAATGCATAATACATAGCTCCATATTTCCGACTATAACAGCAATAATGTTGGCGCGCTGAGTTTATGAAGAGGAGATCAGGTGTAGGAGAAAGTGATTACAGGGCATAAACACTGCAACTGATATTGCTTTATTGTGAGAAGTAACTGGCATGGAAATGACAGTTGCTGAAGATAGCCCCGAAGAAGCGCGCCAGCAACACTGTTAATCAGGTGCTTCGCTGCAGTGATTGTCAGTAGTTATGGAGGAGTCGCACGGATAACGAGTTGTCCTGGTGAATTAAATTGAAGCTCAAATCAGGCTAATTGTCAGACATGGAGGCATAAAGGTTCCAAATGTGCGTAAAGTCATTAAACTCCAGTGTATGATGATGATGATCTGGCTCGGCTATGTTTGTTGGTATATGCAATTTACATCAGCAATGGAGATTTATGAGTATAATCGGGCAGCCCTCTTCCTCTGGTAATATACTACATGTAATTGTGTAGTTAATTGCGTTTTAGCTTGACACTAAGCATTGTGTGTAGCATTTTTAATTAGACCTCTAAGGGATTGTTTTTTTCTGTCTTTTTTATTATTTTATTAGCGTCATGGTTACGCAACGCTTGCCATTTGTCTTTCAAATTTTATCCAGAGCAAAATGTGACCCCGCCTAGCAGTCCTTATCTCTGAATCTAAATTTGAATCCAGCCTTTAGATAAGGTCTTGGAATAAATAAATAGCAGTTCAAAGCTGGCATATCAGTGGCTCTTCATTCTGTGTCCGGGGGCTTGCCCGCATGCTTTTGCCCGTGTCAGAATTTTCATCTTCCCGTTCTCCCCAGCTGCTTCCCTCGCACGGCTCTCTCCCTCTCGCTCGCACAGATGGCAGAGGGGTCGGAGCACTTTAATGAATTTTCAAAGGAGCTGCATTGGCAATATTAAAAGGAGCTCAAAAACTTAAACACGTCTGACACTGGAGTCACACGCATGCGCACAGTGACATGGCCACGCGCATACAGAAGCACAGGCGTCAACTCTCTCCAACACACACACGGACAGATGCACACATTAAGTGTCACATGCACACAAATACAGTACACACACAAACACCATTATTACTTTCTTCACAAACCAATAACATCCACAAACACAGAGAGAAAATACCACATCCTACACATCGCTCCACATTCTTAATTAACTCCATTAGAATGACAGGCACCCGCTGGAAGGTCAAAGGTCAATTTTAATGATGAGCCTACATATGGCAGACACCGTGTTGCCTTGCAAGGGAAACGAGCACCACTTCTGCTGATCCATCTGTCCCGTGGTAATGACTGCACCTGGCCTCACATGGGCCAGCGCACACAGGTACCAGAGCTCTCAGAACTAGCTCGGTGCACAGAGGGAAACACAATTAAAAAGCAATAAGCACGCTCACATCTCGCGGCCACATTGTTTACTCATTATGTCTAATTATCTATTTGAGTCAGAGATTTAAAAGACTCCTTTGTACGAGCTTTTTAGACAATCGGTTTGAGCGTTTATGGTGCAATGAGGCCGTAAATGACTGTGATCTTGGCCCTGATGAATTTCATTTGGAAATGCAGTCAATTGTCAGGTGTGTCCTCGTGACCTTTGTTAATGGTTTTCGTGTTGCGAGAGGCCAATGTTTAGGAACCTGATTTGTGAGTTGAGAGCGAAGTGTCAAACATCATTAAAGCCTCTCTGTTTTTGCCTCTCCTACTCACACCAGAGCCTGGAGGAACCACTCCAATACAGGCCTCTTTTAGCTGGCCTTGATCGCGCCAGTCGACATACGACTGCCTGTAGGGTTCCCCCACCCCACCCCCACCCCCACCCCCGATCTTCACAAGTGGCTGATATGAAGGGCCAGGCTGGTGCTGCGCTGCCATGGGCATCAAGGCTATTGCCTCACCCTCTTTTTTATTTCTTCCTTTCTATCCTGTCCTTCCGTCTACTTCTCCCCAGGCAAGAGAGTCTTTATCCCACCTCTACGTAGCTGAACTCAGGGTCAGAACTCAGCATAGAGCCCATGGGCCTCTGATCTCCCCAACTTCTGATCACTCATCAAGGTCTGCCGGGCAGAATTCTTTAAAAAGCTGCATTTGAAAAAGTCCCTTAAATCCCCTCAGTTTTTTTTTTTTTTTTAACACAAGAGGATAGGCAAGGCCCCTGGGAAGGTACATCAGACTATGGCTGCATTTGATTTAGCTGTCCTTTCATTTAATTTTTTCTCCCTATTTGCACTGGTATAGCATGGCAGATGGTATTAGGGCAAAAAACATATGAACGCTGTTTAACATTCCAGAGATACATTTAAAATCCTTATGATAAACATTTTAACAGTTTGAGCAAAAAGTGTGTACAATTGTAAGTGATTTATATACAAAATCAATTAGTTATTAGCTCATCTGTCATCATCTAATTTGACTCTAGTTTGACCTGAGGGGGAAAAAAAAAAATAAAAGGAGAGCTGTGAAGATGTGGGGATTGAGAGATGCAGAGCCATGGCGTAGCGCTTCTGTTTTCAAACAGGAGACAGCTGCGACATGAACAGAACATCTGCTGCGGTGCTAACATAAGCATACCTCGTTCCCGCACTGTCATGCCTGAGCGGCCTTTAAACCGGACAGCGACGAGTCTGACAACCGCCTGATGAAGTTTGGAGTTCCTATATCTGCTCTCATCAGGCTGTCACTCACAAAGTACTTGTTCACACCTCGCCTCGAAGAGAGATTAAAAACAAGTGAGCAATATTCCCCCCCCCCCTCAAAGAACAGCCTCAGTTTTGGAGCCAATCTGGCTTCTTGTCTGACTTGTGTAAACTTCTAGATACTTCTGCAGTCTGTGTGAGCCCGGGCCATCTGTAGCCTCCGTCAGTGCCTCATAATTCTTTGTTGCAACAGAAAAAAAAAAGAAAGTAATGTTGATATCAGCTCAGATGGAAGGGTGCAAGCTCTCTCAGTATCATTGATAACATGGCAGAACTGTTCTCTCTCCTGCGATGTCTGCTTCACACCTTCTCCCTTCTCTTCCTACATTAAGGCCTTTTTGCTGCGAGCTGGAGCTTGGCCAGCAAGAGCCATTTTGCCCCATTATGTGGTACTGTAAAAAAACAGCTGTTCCCATTCCACACTGGTGAATAGGTTAAATGGTGACACAAGGAACGGGGCCTTTCTCGTCACGGTCTAAATTGACCGACAACAGGCGCTGGAGGTTCCACTGTTCCTTCTCGGGCTGCCTTCCAGCTCCATTGCTTTTGATTTCCAATTAGCGGCCACTCAGTCCTGCAGCCATTTCAGGGACACAACTCTCGCGCTCTCTCTTCCTCCCTTTCTGTGTGTGTGTTTGTGCCTTCATTGACATGTTTCCATGTGCCACTGAGAGAAAAATGGCCGACCCACTGATTAACTTAATCTGTAAAGAGCACTGTAGAACTAGCGGAAAGAGATTAGATTCCCGTTGCAATGGCTCGCTTGAGTGCATGTGTAGTATAGTAAGAGTAATGATTGTTTTCAGCTTGTGCCATCTTCAATGTAAGCCGCTCCATCATTTATTGAACTGATCTCTGTGTTTGGCTTTTTTGCCCCCCTCCCCACACCTTAAAAAGAAGTGGTAGGCTTTATTTAATACCATACGGTAGCAAAGCTAAGGTCACGGTCATTATTTTTACAGGAGGGGGGCTTAGTATACTTCTATTCAAACATTTACAAGGTATTCAATACCAGTATACCGTATGTGGGCTGGAAGTGCACTTACACATCAAGTGTTTAATAGCATTGAAATATGCATGCTTAGGATAACACTACGAACCATAAATGTCACATTTAACAGTACATTTCCCTATTAAAACAGAGAAGAAGTGCCTGGCAAAAGATACTTGTAGATAACGAGGGGAAAAGATATTTAGAAAGAAAAGATAAGAGCTACTTGAGATACTTAACAAATGCAGAGTAATACAGCTTTCTCTTTTTCCTTGACTGACCTCAGAGCCAAATTTGCTGCTACTCTGATCACCTTCAGTCCTCCATCTCTGAGGAGTTGGAAATCAGAGGGGTGAGTGAGGGTAGTGGATAAGGGAATATGGGGGAGAAAGGTTTTGACAGAATTCCCTGTGGCTGGCGAAGACGAATTGAGCCACTAGGGATGATTAACAGCCCCATCAAACCGATATACTGTGGTCATTTGTGTAATGGGAGATAAAAGTCATAATCTTTATGGACATTTAAGTCCAGATCAAAAGATGGTGAATTATTTCCTCTGGTAATTATTAGATAAAGCATGATTTGTGATCACTACATAGAAAACCTTGAATCAACACTGGAATCATCTTATTATTTGTAGCGCTCATGAGGATCACAGTTAATACATAGAGATCTTATATTTAAGTAAAAACAGTTACAGCAGCGGTACAAATTGGATCATTTTTACCTATCAGTGGGTGTGGCTGTCAGTGACCAAACAAACCAGCCCCTCCGACTCCCTTAAAATGCTGTGTTGTCCCCGCTGTGGTGCACTGACTGTTATGTGATGAATGAGGAAAGTCAAGACCGGCTGTGTCAAAAAGAATCTCCCCTGAGGAAACTGATGTCCTTGTCCAAGAACCGCAAAGTCTCAGAGGACTGAATACACAGCACCGCAAATATCCCACCAAGGGCAGATGATGTCTCTCGAAGTTTAATCCACATTTCTGGACAAAGTGTAATGTCTGTCGCCGTATTTTCTTTACACATCAGTATCTTTATGGTGGAAAGACGTGAGCACACTGTAAATGCCATATGTGTTGTTGATACATCTAATAAGATGATCTGCAGACAGTTTTAATTATAGGCTCCATGAATTATCAGTGAGATAAACCATCATTTAAGTTCACCTGCTGGGCAAGATGTGACTACCTGGGCAGCAATAAATATGTACACTGTTATTGTGGTAACATATTCTAAAGGAACAGTTCACACCAAAATCAAAAATACATATTTTTGCTCTCACCTACTGTATAGTGCTATTTATCAGTTAGGTTTTGGTGGGAGTTGCCATTGTTGGAGATATCAGCCATAAAGACTTCTGCGTTCTTTAAAATACAGCAGCAGTTTAATGTAGAAACTATTTACTTTCTACCAAACTAACAAACAAGCCAAATGTATCACCTCGCAGAAGGAAGCGTACATCTACTCATGGATGAGAGGCTCATGTTGGTTACGGCACGAGATGTTAACATCAATGGCGTCCTCCTCAGCAGCTGTAATTTTAGCTAGCTCAGTGGTGCTAGGTGAGCTAGCAGAAGATGCACGCTTCCCTCTTTCCTTTGGTGGGATTACTTGGGTAGAAAGAAAACTAAACGAAACCGCTCACTACAAGGTCTGTGGATTATCTTGAGAAGCTGGGTCATGATTTCTGGAAAGAAACACTGCTGTTGAGTTTGCCCTTTGAGCTAAGTGCCATTATATTCATGTAAAGGCAGACATCTTTACAGCCGATATCATCCAATCATGCAAATCACCAAAACAATCTAGATTGAGAAAAAGTATGACAGGTAAGAGGAATAACATGCATTTCTTAATTGGGGCGAGACTCCCTTTAAGTATAGTGTCTTTATGAACTCTTATTTCATATTGTAAATGGGGCTGTACATAAGAAGCTTGTGAAATAATTTTAAAGTCCTATGCACTACAGAACCCTTCCAGTGTTCAGCCCCCCCAGCCAATTCTGGCATGAGATGTTATGGCGAGGAATGGCAATAACAAGGGAAAACTGCCTAATAAAACTGTCACATCACATACAAGAGAAAAAACTCTTTAATCTGGAAGCAAAAGGGTTCATGGTGTGGTTGCCAGTTACTCATCTTGGCATGGCCATTTCTGCCTTATTCCAACGGCTAGCCCAAGCAAAACTTCCCAAAATTGAGTCCATGTCTTCACTAAAACCCATGTCTGAGTACTGATATGCTCACTATGTTGTATCACAGAGGCTTTTTGTAATTCCCCCCCAGCACTGACCACTCCAAACATCCCCAAATCCCTCTTGTCAATATAGAAAAGACAACACGAGGAGCGGACTTCTCGGCTTTTCTTTGCCTTGTCAAAAGTTTCCATATCGTGTTGTGGGTTCTACACAGCATAACTAAGACCCTGGAAGCAGCTTATCTGCTTAAAACAGGAGGGTGAGAGAGGGTGAAAAAAGTGTCTCCGTCTTCCATCTTTTTCCTGGTTCACAGAGTGGGTTTATTGAAGCCACCAGAGCTTTGGTTTCTCCCTCTAGATTCCCCCTCCGCCATCCCCACTAGTCTAATCCACTTAGGCCCACGCTACCTCCACTGCTTTTGATTGGCCAGGCTGCCAAATTTCCACCACAGGGCTGAGGAAAAATCAATAATCTCCACTGCATTGCAAAAAAAGCCTCTATTTTTGGTTTGATTCTCCACACTTTTAATTTTACATCAACCTTGGTGCTCTGTACACTCCATGCCAGAATGTATCACATTTAAAATTCTGCCACATAGCACTCGTCTGCTCTCCATTTTTATTATTGTCTTTCATTGCCGTCCCTTCAAGTGTCTTGGTCTCTCAGTCTCTCTCTCTACCAAACAACAGTGATGCTAATGTCATTGAAACCCCAGGTGCTTCTAGTGGCTCTTGAAGTCTGACATCAGTCCCTGCCACCCCCCTCCCCTGGGTCCAATTTTCCCGGCATGAAGCTTCAAGGTCCTCAGCTGAGCTCTCTGTTTAGCAACAACAGTAGCAGCGAGTGTGAATGTGTGTCAGACAGAATGGTAATGAGCGTCCCTGAGATTGAACCCCAGTCGGGCCCCCCCACCTCCCTGAAAATAGATTTGTTCTCACGAGCAAAACAGATATTGTAATCACACCCCACCCTCCATCGTTGATCCCTTTGGGATTTGTTGCATGCACACCAAAAATGTAAATGAATGCAGGGGGATAGACATCATTGGTGATAAATCATATTACTGGCAAATTCTGCTTAGCAACACAACTAGACTGCACCGGTAAGCAACTGCAACTTAGATTTAGTCCTGAGTCTACCATTTCCCTCACACTACACCCAGTTATTGTCAGCTCACTCCATTTCCTTGTTTTATTGCACATTTACAAGAAAGCAAAACTGTACTTTAGAAGAGTACATTCGTAGAGGGACCACTTTAATTGTAAAAAAAGTGTGCTGTAATGGAAATCCAGTATATATTTCTCTAGCTGCCACAGAGTTGGTACAGGAAAGTGGAGGAGAGTGCAGGTCTGTGCCTTTCTAAAATCTTTGGAGATATGACTGTCAGGCAGAGACACGGTGAAAATGTGGCTAAATGTTGCTTTTTATTTTAAGCATACGGGTTCACTGTTTGTGCTGGGGCCACCCTAAGGTCTTTGCAGGTAGTGCGGGACTGCCATTTTATTATGCTGTTGGAGCCTCGGATGTTGGCTGTCAAACCGACAAGCTTGGGGAAATGTAGCAAAGGTCGAAGCGCAAAAAGGGAGAGATTTCTTTGGGCTACGAAGTTAGACATATGGGGAGAGGGGAACACCAAAGTGCATGTCTGTGTGATTACATTTGTTTGGTTATGTTACACTGGTGCAAAAAAAAAAAAAAAAAAAAAGGCTGGTAATAGATTGGGTTTGTGCTTACATCCTCTCTGCCTCCACCCTCAAAATCTTGAATCACTGACAAATATTAATGCAAGTTGTGCCAACTTTGGATCCTCAGGGGAAACTATCTGAGACGTTTCATGTCCCTCGATTAATAAATGATGTCCCCCTCTTGACGGGGACTATTCTTAACCCCCAGTCGGGTAGAATGCTGGGACACCATCATTTTTCAGAGGAGCCAGTGACAGCCTCAGCCTGCATTGAAGTTTAGCTTGCTGTACATTGTAATTTGCTGACGTTTCTCTTCTCTCTTTCTCCCCCTTTCCCCTGCTCCCACTTTTCCCCAATGGCCCGCTTACAGATGTGACCAAGTACTCTACACTAGGTAAGACTCATTTTTCATGGCACCTTTCTCAAGAGTGAGAGTCATGTTTGAGTTGTCATGTGTGTTTGAGAGTGATGTGAATGCATAAATATGGAGGAGGGTTAGATGGTGGGTGAGGGGGGGAGCGCAGCACCAAGATGCTGCTGTTTGCTCAGTAAGGTATGCAATGCTCTGCAGTCCTCACCCATCCCGTTTTCCCACATGTGTGCATGGGAATACACAATGGTAGTTTTTTTTTTTTTTTTTTTTTTTTTTTACTGGCAAGCCGATTGTGTGCTCTGTGCCTTCAATTTGAATTTTATTCAAATGAGAATCAAATGGCCCAGATTGTTCAAAGAATACGCCGGCAGTGTTGACTTAAACAAGCATAGCACGGATGGTGTCTGTTTCCACACTGTGGTGGGTGTGTGGAAATATCTCATATGTTAAGCTGTGAACCCTTCCGCTGTTCCCAACTCCACATGTCAACATGAAACCACTGGTAGCGTGGACACCGACAGTGTCCATATGTTGACATAGCCTTGGATGTCCTTTTCTCAAGGGATAACTTAACAATAGTCTCTCAGGGACTTGCTTATCTTTTTTTTTCACTTTGTAGTCGGTTCATGGCAGGCTCCGGAGATGTAAGGCACTTTCATGTCAACACTTTAGCCCAAATCCACAAACTGTTTGCTTAAAAATTGGGTAATATTCGCTCTGGTATACACCAAGTCAACCAGTTGGTGTGAGATTAGTAGAACAGCAGCGCACTCTCGTCAGAACAAATATAATGTTAATAATACAGAAGGGATTTGATGAGGAATGGACCTTTACCTCTTTTTTTGGGCCATATGTCAAAATGGCACCAATCACTTTCCCCGGCTATAGTCGTAAACAGCCACACTTAGCTGCACAAGGACTACGTAAGCAAACCACAGTTTGTATCAGTAGTGAACAAGGCTGACAGCACACCAGCAGGCTTCATGAACTGGGGAACAATTGAACAGGTTGAAGCAAGTGAACCCAGTGTGAAAACGACCCTAGCTATTGAATGCCATGACGAGTGTAACATCCTAGGTTTTTGTCAGACTGTTTCTGGAGACACTCAGCGGGCTGTGGGAGTGTGATAGAGGTCAACTGCATGATTGAATCCACCATAACAGGGCCTCAGACCAGGACAGCAGGACCTTTCAACACTACCCACGGCTCTGAGCATCTGTTCATAAGGGAAAAAAATCAATCATCTGATCTTCAAGGTGGCGCAAGTGAATTGGATAAATGTGAAAACTGGCAAACCTTGATGATACCACTACTTTGCTGGTGTTTTGTCTAAAATATGTAGTTGTGCTCAATGCACTTGGCTTTCGGTACAGTTTTTGCAGACTGCCACTTCATTGTGTAATTGAAAACCCAGTGCCATGCCACTACACTAGCACTGTTTGGCTACCCGGCAGAGCATCTGCAAGCAGTTCTGGTCCGACTCTCAACTCTTTGAGGCAGGCGCTGGCTGACTGCTCGGAAACAGAAAACCCCTGGCTAGCTGAGAATAATAAGTACCCATGGGAAGCTGCCAGATGGACATTTACTGTGAGCCTAGCTGGAGAGGGAGAAATCTGTCAAACATCACACTAGGCATCTGTGGGGGAGCAGTGCAGGTTCATGTCCACTATGTCGGATAAGAGGAGTGCTTTTTGTCGAGACTAAAAGCTGTTAGATTTTTAACATATCGCATCTAGTTGATGCATTTACCTTCTTTCAAGGTCAGCAATTCACATCGCATTAAAGCCACCTGTTACAGTGAAAGCTTTAAATAATGTCTAGATAATGGATGCTTTAAAGATGTTTATCATATGGTAGTAGTGGCCATTGCAGACACAGTCGCTAAGTGCTGTGGAATAGCCTTCTTCATTTAACTCAAATTTTATTCCTATTTCCAGACATTCAGTAGCTATTAATTAACACTAAAGTCAATTTGCAGCCAGATTCTGCTGTGCTGCTGATGTGAGAAAAGAGATAAAGATCTGAATTTTACTTGGAGTTTCTCTTATCTCTCCCTTACATTTTAGTACAGGCAGTTGTGTCTGTCCCCATCATGGAATAATAAGGCAAAAGCATGTTTCTGCCTTAGATACTCCTTGAAGCCCAGTCTTTTGACTCGAAGTAGAAATGTCCAGTATCTTTTTTTTTTTTTTTGTTCATACGCTCTTCAATACAAAGCTATAGGCAAGGAATTACAATTGGCTCATTATGCTCTTGGAGGCTCAAGGGCTTCAGTGCTGGTAAGGAGAGGGAGAATGAGAGAGAAAGAGCACAAAGAGTTCATCCCAGTATCGTCGGCAGTGAAATAGGACCTTGGTTCTCTTAGACAAGCTGTGCACCAGTTATTATTGCATTATGTCTGGCAGCCCTCCTCTCAGACAGGAACTGAGCCACACTTGATCAGTGATATGACACTGGCACAGAAGAGAGTGATTGCTGGCTGCTCAGTTAAGCAAATACCATTACGCTGTTGAAGTCTAAAAGTAGATCTGTGCTTGGTAAAAAAAAAAAAAAAATTATAAAAGGCCAGCCCGGACAGTATCCAAAGCACTGGTCGCTTTGTAATACTCAGGAGTGGATTCTTCTGAAATGGTTCTGGTTTATTCATCTCTCAGAGGACAAGAACAATGCTATTCACGGATAATACAACACTTTCAAGTCTCCATCTGGGTTTCTCATGCCCTGGAAAAATGCTGTTATGCACTATTCGAAATATCAAGAACAATTGTTTAATTAGAATCATCTGTTTTTTGATAATGTGCATTATCTAAAAGTATGTATTTTTGTGTACAGAGGTGTCTCCTTCTTTCTAAGGAGAGAATACATAAGTCAAAGGTAACAGAATATATGTTTTAGAAATGATCTCGCCTTTACGGCCCTCATAGGAATGCTTGTATGGAGCGCAAGTGAGCAATCATAACCCCAAACCATTAGAGAACAACCATAACTTGTTCCTGTGGTGGGTCTTAATGTTAGCGCTTTCTTTCTTTTAGCTGTGCCCTCTGGGTAACGGGCCATTTCGCTAATGGTGAGTTTCTCAAGCGTGTCAAAAGCCTCCTGGCATTATCAAAAGCTCTTGAGGGAGCTTAAAGTTGCTGTATGTTGATTTTTTTCCTCCTCTTTTTTTAAGACCAACTACCACAGGGGTATGTTGTTAGTAAGAAATGTGACTGATAGCTTGTTAGTGTGACTTTGCATACATTCCACAGTAATTACACATGAGTGACAGATTCACCAAGTGTTCACTTTTACAGCCGCCTCTTAAAAATCTGCCGACACTGTACTATGTCAGCAGAGCGTGTCGATCCCCGTCTCTTATTTTTGATACCGCAATGTTGATATTTACGTAATAATCGCTCATCATGGCAGATAATTGCACAGTGACTATCCATACTATGCACATACAGATGCTTTAAGAATGTTGTGCAACAGTAATTAAGGCAGACATAACACACAGCATCAGTGTACACTTGGACGCCCCTATCACTGCAAGTGAAGCCGTGCTGCTGTTACGAACAGATGGCTTATCTTTAACTTTATCAGCGGCGGCAGCGTCACCGGCAAACGCGATAAGTTGCTCCAGTGCCTGGGGAGAGCGGCATCCATCAGTAGCTAACAGCATATGGTGAAGGCACATTAAGGTGTCCTCTCTCTCTTTCCCTGCCTTCCTGTTCTGTGAGTGCTTCTGCAGCCAAGCATCAGATGCTCACTTCACAGGACAAAGTGTGTGTGTTTGAGTGTGTGCTGAGGGGCAGTGGGCGCCCAATTTGAGATCTTGTGCTGCCTGTTTGATCTGTTTTATGTGATTTCAAAGCTCTGCAGTAATTTATTTGCTTATTTATTTATTACCATGCCTAAGATTAGGGTTGGCCCTAACTCCTTAACACTATTTACCAACCTCCATTCTTTATTTATTGCTTTTTTGTGTCTTTAAGGAGATATTAAGTGTTAAACATGTTTTTTTTGCCAGGCATGGTAAAATAAAGTGTTTTTTTTTTTCATTTGGAGAGAAATCACAAGGCAATATCAGCAACTATGTCTGTGTCAAGAAGGTGTTGTTTTTCCTCTCTCTCCCACTAATAACAACCTCCACTGCCATCCCAACCTAACCACCCCGGTAAGGCACTCTATTCCAACATTGGAAGGAAAGCGTGTTTACCAGACCCTCCATGTGTTGCATTCCTACATTAAGCTGAATGTCAATCAAAGCCTTGTTTGCTTGAGCAAGTGGCTCAGTCTTCCTCGGACCAACATGACAGCATGGTATTGGACACAAATCAGACGCTCTACAAAAATTAGCTTCGCCTCCTGTGTGGATACACAGTAGCAGAAGAATTGTTAATGATGAAAATCTCCTCTCCTGAGGCAAAAACAAATTGCTACATATTGGTATGTTTGGGTCCTTAACTACCTAGACTAAATGCACTATGAACATCAGTACTTTCGTGTTTCTAAGCGATAGCCCCTGCTTAAAATAAAAATCCTAATTGTATAAGTCCTGTCATGTCAGGACTAGTGACACCTTGCCTCAAGGCCAGCGTCATTTCCTTACACCGACTACATATTTTATTGTTTTTCAGCAAAGAATTAATATTGTGTCATGATCACCTCCAGTGCTTTTTAAATTTACTCTTTCTCTCTTGCTTTCAGTTTTGACACCCCCTTTTGTGCTAAATTTCAACTCATGTATAAAACCTCTGATATGTCACAGCATGCATCCCACCCAAACCCTTCTAGCCTTCCCTTTTCTATTGTTATTCCCGTGTTGACGTCTCTCTAATAAGCAGCGTTAATTAGCCCGCTCTTCAAAAATATAATTTTCTATTCTGTCTTCAGGGTTTGGTCATTAAATGAACAAAGGCAGTCAAATGGCTGACACAACAGGCTCAGCTGATTAAGGCTGCAGCCATAGCAAAACTTGGTTGAGAAACAATCAGTGAATCTACTTGATTCGACGTCACCCTCTTTTCTCATGTTCACTAGGTAATTGGTGCTAAGAATGTGTTTCTCAAGTACAGAAATGTGTTGTTTATGTTGTTGGAGAGTATTTTTTTTCTGGTGAGCTTGCAAGTCCAAGATCTGGTTGCGATATTGCACGTATAAAACTTTTGAGATCTTTAGGATAAGGTTCCTCTTGATATTATTTTCAGCATCTACAGGAACAATGTTGCCTCTGTTTCATGTCCCAGACCTGTCTGCAGAAACAAGCTTCATGTATCACCAAGAAAATCCATTGGGATATCAGCTGAAGTCATATGGTCTCCTTTGAGACAGCATCTGGCCCAAGTTGGCTCAAGCATCCTGCATCCATTTTGGCAGAACATTTGAGAATGATGAAGACCACTGGACTGAATCCATGGCCTTGCCTCTCTGAAGGTCTAATGTCAGAGGTCGTTGGGTGGCCAACCCATCTGCCAGTCTGGCACTGCCACACACAGTACAGGCTGGACGTTAGTAATAGAGTTGCATGTTTTGTGGGTGTCTAAGCGGTGACAGGCTGTGTTCATAGCCTGCTCAGATGCATACTCTACATCTACATCACAGCATAGAAATCCAGCAAATTATGGCATTGTCATTACTTTGATTAACAATGTTTTGACAGACACAAAGTGACAGTAATTAATTAGTTTTTTGGGCTATCAATCTAATGCAAAGGCAAATGCTTAATAGCATTGTAGAATATCACAGCAAATCTTGCATTCAAAACAGTTTGTGCCTCTTTGTTGTTACTAGGAGCTTAGGATTGGTGCAGGATTCTCTTTAGATGAAAGTACTATTACATTTTGTCATCCAAATCAGGTCTGAACTTGAAAACCAAGCTTATTGCTCACAGCCGGATTAACCTATGGGGGTCCCCGGGACAAAAATTGGTTGTCGGGCCCCATTAAACCCCAAAGCCTACATACATTGTATAGTTTGTATGTATGTATTAGAGTGATGTATTGGCAGTAATGTAACATAATATTTATGCCTATGTTTTCATTGGTTTATAATCACCTGAAACAAAGAATGATTGTGTTGCGGCTGGTCAGTCCTTTGGCGATTCTCTCATAAGTTGGCCCGTCCTTCACCGTCCCCGTCACTTGGCGGTTAATGGCCTCTTCATTTGCGAAGACAAGGAGGGCGCGCAATTCTTTGTCTCCCCAGTTGCTCATCTTCTTTTCCCTCTTGCTACTAGCTGCTCATTCCTGCTATCAGCTGTTTCCTGTTTATCCACTGGCAGTGGGTTACACGTGCGGCATCATCAACAGTTCTTCCCACAAGTCATCAACAGCCCCTCCCGTGGCGGAAGGGTGCCTCGTTCTTTTTAAACCACGAAGGTTACGCTAATATGTCTACCCTATGAGACGGAAAATTGGGCACCTCGGATCAACTCGCCAATCCGGCTCTATGTGTCTAAACACACGCAGCTTGCCGGCAGAACGGCCCAACATTCCCCGAAAATCTGGCAGTGTAAAAGGGACTATAGATACCCTCTTTATGGAGCAGGTCATCTTCACCACAGTCCACCATGTTGTTTCTACAGTAGCCCAGAATGGACAAACCAAACACTGGCTTTACAAACCATTTTAAGGTATCTTTCGCTCGCTAGCAAACATAATTGTTCCACCTAGAAACATGAAAACAGCATTCACAACACTAAACTTAAGTCCTCCTGTACTGAAATACACACTGTGGGAAGGGTTACAAGGTACAATGTTGATGTCAAAAATTGAAATCTACTGCTTCCTTACAGAGACGAACCAGCACAAAGTGTGGCAATGGTCAAATAAAGGAATTGGACACTGTTGGGAAACTCCCCGCCCATGAATAGCCAATGACCACCATATAAGGAGGTGTAGGTGCATCCAGTCAACCTGTCAGTCATGGCGCAAATAAAGAAAGAGAAAGAAAGAAAAAAACATTTTTCCAAAGCGGAGATTGAAATAATTTTGGGTGAAGTGGATTTAAGAAAAAACATTTTATTTTCTTCAGTTAGTAGTGGTGTGACAGGGACAGGCAAAGCGAAGGCCTGGAGGGAGGTAACAGATGCTGTTAATGTTGTCTCCGTGGTACAAAGAACCATGTCAGAGGTGAAGCATAAATGGTTTGATATGAAACTGGAGGCAAAGAAACACATACGCACACACACAAAAAATACAGCGGGCACCAAACAAACAGAAGATTCATTTGAGGGGTTTTGAATGAAGTGGGAACGGGAAACCAGAGATGTTTTGTGCCTAATGGATAAACTCTAAATCAGTGATGGCTGTTGGAATGTAGAGATATTTAACATTTATTTTAACAAATGATACGGATAACATATAGCCTACAGCAGTTTTATATGCATCGTCCTCAAATTAGTCTATTTGAATCTTAATAGCCTAAAGCTCTATTTTATACAACATAAATTAAACATTTTCAAATCAGATTTATTCTTTCAAATGATCAAAAAGCCACAAAAAAAAATGTTGTCTCAAATAATTCTTTCAGCTGCTGCGTGCCCCTTCGTGGCTCCACCACCTGCTGCTCCTGCTGCACCCAGGCACCGAGGCCAAAGAGGCTGTGATCCAGCTGTCCTTACGGATATTTTTATTATCATCATTCAACATGTAGAAAGAACGTGTGATCTGTTGAGTCGATTTACATAGATAATTCACAATTATGAACCTAATCTGGATCTTAAACCTGCTAATTGCCAACTAATTTAACTAAATGTGTTATATTTTTAATATTTTGTCATGTTTAGATTACGTGTTTCAAAGGCATCGAGGCACGAGTTAAAATTGTAATTTACAATAGTGACAAGCAATATTTATGTGCTTTACTAAATTTACACAAGCACTACGAGTGGTCAGGAGCAGGAGTAGATTTTGTCAGTAGCTACGAAAAGATCGGAGCTACTAAAATATTGATGGATGCGGACATGCACGTAAATTTCCGTCTGCGAACAGTTTACACACAAATTCCTTCTGCTCACGTTTCATGAATGAGACCCAGTGTGTATTTCAGTTCAGTCTTTTGTATGCCGTTTACGTGCAGCAGTGGCTGGACCGGAAATCGAAGTGGAACAACCCAAAGGAAATCTTTCGGTTTCCTAGCAACTGAAAGATGCCTAGAAATGGTCTCTAGGGCCATTCATGTTTTCATGTTGGCCTCTGTAGTTCTCCCACACACTTGACACAGAAGTTTAAGTTGGTTACAAACTGCAACCTCACTGCTAAATGCCACTAAATCCTACACATTAGACCCTTAAGTGATATTCTGTTTCAGTGGTGTGAATTCTCTAACAAATTCGTAAGTAATCAATTACCAAAACCAAGTGACCATGTAGTGATCCTGGATCTTTTCTTTCTGGAGTCATGGTCAATTGCCTTCTTTGTCCAGGTGGAAACACAGCCTTGGTCATGATGTGTAACTGTTTTTGTAGCAAGGGACAGGTTAGATGAGGTGCGGGAGGAATCTTATCTCCTTTACTGGATTATTTTCAGCATATTTTGAATTAGTGTGGATGTGTGTGTGTGTGTGTGTATATATATATATATATATATATATATATCTTTTTGTTACCAGATGGAGTAAAGAAACTATAATATCTTCCCTACGTAGGTTGAGTAGTGAAAGCAGCATCAGTCCTCTGTAAGTGTCTACAGATATGTATTTAGGCACAGTACTGTTGGACGGGCCACCTGTGTTTTGGCAACAGTCACGAGTCTTGTACACTGACTGTAGCAGCACACATAAAACTGATGAAAGAAGATGAAGATGTTATATGCACAAAGCATGAGTAAAACATGACCTATTACGTGGCCTATGATGATAGCTGTAGTGATTAAATAAGTTCTGTTTTGTTAGATGTATGTTACACAGGCAAATGCAATAGTCGACCAGCCAGAAAACACATTAAAAGCATCACCTATCATATTTAGACTTCTCCCACCCAACCCTATATTTAAAAGCATTTTGCTCCCTCTCCTCTCTTTGATTTACCTTTGATAGCCACTGCTAAACTTTGCCAACACAAAGAAAAACACCTGCTTGTCTTGATCTCAGTGTGTTACACTGTTATGTATATAAAGGAAGAGACTGAAAGTTTAGTAGAAAAGGTATGCCATTCTACAACAGTTACATTCAGACAGAGTAAAATAACTTTAAACTGGTCATTTAAGAGCTAAATTGTTCTTTCACAGAGGCAGTTTTGAAAGCATTTGATCAAGGATAAGAGGAAATCTGCTGTAACACTTTATTTTCATGTTCAGCCTTGGTATTAGTCACATTTTGACATGTAGCCAAATCATCATTCAGAATAAAGTATTTATTAACACAGCAAGTGAACAATCTTTCACACAATAAAATAAATTATGGAGCTGGAGTTTAAATAGGTAGCATGATATATTAGTTTGTTTCCTCTTGTTAATTACCTCTAACAGTGCAGCAAGGCTTCACTGTGCCACGGTTAGGGGCAGCAAAGCATTGATCTGTAGAGGCTACACCATATTTACCCTGCAGAACTCTATGTACACAGAAAGCTGCTCCACCATTTCCCTGTGCAATACTACTTTGGCTTTCTTGACCGACACCAAAATAGCAACTTGTGTTAATTAGTCCTTTGGGGACTTCCATACGGAGAATCCAGGTTTGTAAATACAGGAGAGGATGTGTCCTCGGCTGTCCCTTGTTACAGATTAAGGCCTGAAGCCAGATGGGAAACTTGAGCCAGGCTGCTTCTTTTTTTCCCCGCTCTGACATGTGCACTGACATTCCTGCAGGTCAAAAAGGGAAATTACTGTAGGGTTTGTGTTTGCTTGGGGGCCTCGAGTGTCCACAGGCCGTGCTAAAGGGTTACCCTTTGGGGTAAGCACACAACAGTGACCATGGGATTGGATTCAAGCTTGCGACATATGAGCAGGGTAATGAACTGCTGTGTTTACAGGAAAAACAATTGTAATCTCACCACTATTCTCATTATAGGACAAAGCCGAGATACAAATTGCTCTGAGGGAGCATATCAACAATGGCTCAGCTCTGTCTTTTATTGTTCATTTCTTTATTTCGTCTGGGGAAGTGGTAAGCTGTTTACCAAATACAGCAATAGGAAAGGTGTGAATGTCCTGGTTGTGGATGGTCATGACTTTACTGCAGGAGACCGCAGTTCAGGTCCTTTCACAGACTTGCAACCACATTTACCTTTACCTCAAACAGGTGTTTTAGTTGCCAAACCCTGATTATAACTTGGACATATTTCATTCCCTAAAACCACAATCTTTCTCTAACCTTACCAATGTTGCCATGCCCAGATACTGCAGTAGTCAAGCCCACCTAAACTAAAACGAAGACATGACCACAGAGTATATGAGACCAAGAAAAGGCAGAGACTTTGAGGGGTTGAGACCAAGTCAAGACCAGACCAGTGTGGGTCCCACATTGCATGACACATTAACGAAAAAATGTGGAACACGCACACCACAGGCAGTCCTCAAATAGATCCGGAAGATCCACATTCCCAAAAAAAAAACCCAACAGAAAACCAATAAAAGTTCCTCCTTATTCACCTCTTTTATTGCCATACTGTAAATATGTGTGTGTGTGTGTGTATAAGTGAGAATTTTTTTGATAAGATAACCAAAAGGCAATGCAGAGGGGAATTTTATGTGTGGAAATTTTCCTTTGTTTTCTGTGAGCAAACACATACAGAGAAGCACATAGGAGCGGAGTTTAACTTATCAGCACTCCTTTTTTGCACGTGCAATATAGTGAGATCCCTGCATTTGTGTTCTTGATTGGTCTTGAAATAAAATTCCGAGCCCTCTTTGTTTGAGACCAAGACAAGACGGTGAGCATCTGCGGCCCTAGCTGGCCCTTGTCAGTGGCTTTTCAGCCGATTGTGCAGAATTGGCGACGGTGGTGAGAGAAATCTCTCCGATTAGCTGTTAAGCTTAAGCAAATCAGGGCATGAGAAGAAAAAACGCAAGCGGGGGAAAAGAAGCAAACAACTAAAGTCAAGAGGGCACACACAGAAAGCTCTTCTCATCTTTCATCCTCGTCTCTGATCATTACAATGCACAAATATTTTCACAGCGACATGGCCATCTGGAATGAATTAAGTGAAGAGCAAGTGGTGAATGACAGTGGTGTGAAAATGGTAGGCGAACGCTGCTTTGTTTCATGTTCAGAACAACGGTTTGCATATTTGCTGTGCTAGGTTTTCTGGTTTCCCTTTTTGAATGACGAATACAGTACTCCTGCCAGCTGCTGGTATTGACAGTTATTTTCCCTCATGCTTGCACAGAACATGCGCAGCGGTGTGTTCAAGTGCAACTGTCTGGCCCAGAGACAGGCGATGTGAGTTGGATTAAAAGTCGGTCTTCATCGCTGCTGGTTCTTCGATATTAGCTTGGTGTGTCCTCTGCTTAACATTGCTTTGGGTGCCAAATTCCTTCAATTTGATAAACATGGCAGATGCAGTGTATTCCTCTTAGATCATCAAACTACCACGTTCTCAAGCATGCTCAGTGTCGCCACTCTCCAAAGACAGACATTTGAGGAGATGG
Source organism: Epinephelus fuscoguttatus (assembly GCF_011397635.1). Classification (NCBI taxonomy): domain Eukaryota; kingdom Metazoa; phylum Chordata; class Actinopteri; order Perciformes; family Serranidae; genus Epinephelus; species Epinephelus fuscoguttatus. The sequence goes on from NC_064774.1 coordinate 22,278,660, forward strand.
TTTCAGAATAGCTCCATGAAGCTTTGCTGCAGTGGTAATGCTAGCTTGCTAACTCACATCGAAATGCACCACACATTCAGCTGGTAGAAGTTATTGAAGTGTCTTTCCAGACACCACTGACTGTCAAAAAATAAAGTCACATAATTTCATATCAACAGTTTCTAGATTAAATTGAAAAGGTTGGGTGGTGCGATTTCTTAGCCGCAACCTACCTTTTTGAAAGAACATGTTTTTTGTGCTTTTTCTTTCTTGAGTTCTTAATTGGTGCTTTGTGTTGTGGAAGTTTCTACTACTGTCTTCAAAACACACCAAAAAACATTACCTTGAAAAGAAACTTTCAAGCTGCTGATATGCGCGACTTCACTACTGATATTGAAAAGTTGTTTTTCATTCACTGAGAGCAGTTGAAATAACATTATGTGACTGTCAGGCCACAAGAGCCAGTCACACAGTGGCATCACCGCGGTGTATTAATTTGGTATTTTTTTGAGATGCAAAGAGGCTGTTACATGTGTCAGCGCAGCATTACACCCCATCATTAATTTGCTATCTTGTTGCCGTGCACCCACCTCTCACTTCTTTTATTCTCTTGCTCTCAAACTTTCCTCTTTGACTTGGCATGATAATCACCTCGCTTGAAAGATGGCAGACAAAGAAAAAAAAAAATCAAGGTACTGTATGCAAGAATAACAAGCTGACACTGCACAGTCAACGGCAGTGAATAATCTCTCCCACGATTTTATTCCTCCCCCTAGATTTCCTCCGTTATTTGTTTCTATCCTGCTATTTTCTTCTTTTCTTTCACTAGAATTCTATTTACTCTACAGTTTTCTATTGTTTCATATTTTCTAGTGGGTCCGTATATTGTGAGCTCCACCTACACAAACACATATACGCAGTTACACACCACACAGTATGGAACAGTTTGTTCAACAGTGAATAACCGCTCACATTCATAACACAGAGGCGAGCTTTACAGATTTAGCCATCTTAGTGAAGAGATCTGCACAAATGCATCTAATAAAATCACCAGACTCACTTTCACCAATGCAGTTATAAAATATAAAACTCTTTGGACGTGCAGAAGTAACAGAATTCCAGGAAAAGATTAATTTCTTCTCCAAAGTGATGATGAACTATATCAGTGTCTCTGGTGGTAAAATCATGTCATCGCTTTCTGAACCATATTAATTACTGAGCCAGAACAGGTAATTTACAAGGCGGACATTCAGTGAGGCTAAGTTGAGTTGGGTGCATTATGATTATATTAACATAATCCGGTCTTGTTAAATTGGATCAGCAATATTATTAAAGCAGGCACAGCTTTCACTCAGTGTCGCTAATTCCTCTCATGCTTAAGTCCTAATGAGAAATAAGGAAGCACTTACAAGGAAATGCACAGACTGAACGGCAGGTAGAGATTATCTGTCTGCCTCACTCAATTTCACTCACACACTCTGTGCCTATGTCATGTGCACAACTGCGCAGAGCCCGACACGCGCCCAAACAAAGAAAAACCGCACACACACTCAGGAATACACACTTTCGCTTGCAGTCTCTGTCTTTGTGCCTACCTCTCTCAAATGAATAGCACTTTGTAATAAAGCCAGGAGGATTTTCAAACACATCATTATAAGGCTCTTGGGGAAACTGTATGGAATGGAGACCGGTTGATACTCCATGATTTGGCAGGAAATGGGAGTTTTGAAAATATAATCATACTGTTGTCAAAGGCAGTGCTTAAGTCTCATAAATTATATGTTGCCACATCAAAAATTATAAAGTGGGGACTGCGAAAGCCCAAAAATGAGGATTAGCATTTATAACTGATTGCTGCTTTTGAAACATAAAGCAAAAAAGTGACTCATAATGTTGGTGAGCATTACAGTAAAACCAGAAATGTATAGGCATTAGTACACTGCCGTACTCATGCAGCAAACTAAATTAACTACACATTGACTGATATAAATGCATTCAGCGTAGGCGTGTAATTATAAATATAATATATCCTCTCCAGTTGCTTTGTTTTATTCTGGTTTGTCCTCATGCCAATATTTTGTCATAACACATATAATATCCACTGATTCATGACAATTATCCGCCCTGGTTGGAGGGAGAGAGACCATCAGCAGCTCTGGCATGTGTGAATAAGCTAACATGCAGAATCGCAGACAGCAGTCCAAGGGGAACCATTCACTGTCTTATCAGGCTATCTGACAGCACACAATGCTAATTCAGGTGTGAACAGTAAACTCATTTCCATTCTGTAGTCTGGCCATGCTTTCATAAATATTGAGAGTCTGCCCATCTCGCCGCTTCCCATTGGACACACAAACAAAAACTTAATATCCAGAATAAATTGGGAATGAAATGAGTTAAAAAGGATTAATCATTATGCACTGCACACACATAATATGACAGTCAATACCCTATCGATCACTGTGGAATTTTAATTTACCCATAATGACACAACATTAAGTGAACCTGATTGATAGTTTTTACACATGGGAGGACACAATTATGTTCCGCACAGGCTACAGGTGCACGCGCCGAGCGCACACACACGCGCTCCCGGCGCGCACGAGTCCCCCCCGCAAATCCACACACTCCCATTCCATAATGTTATTATCTCATTCTCCACGGTCTCATTTTTCACAAAGCCCCGGGGTGTGTGAGGGACAGTCAGGGTTGAGCTCACACAAGCCCGGGCTGCACACTCGACTGCCAGTGAAGGTCTGTTAGTACCAAGTGCAGCACTGCCAGAAGAAACAGGGACAGGGAGAAATGGAAACAACCCAGATGATCCTGCAACACAGTGTGGTGTGGGACCCTTTCACACTGCCAGTGCAAGCAGCTGCTTGACTTTATTGGTGATTACTGTTTACTTGGAGATTAGAATTGGAGACTGATTATTTAAAAGGACGTTATTACTGGGGAGATGAGTCGGCTAAGGTCTTTGCAGCCAAATAATACAAAATGACCACAATATAATAGAGGGGTTGCTAGGGCTGTTTATCAGTGCCAATTGATTTATTTAAAGCTCACTTTTTGGCTCGCACTCTGTTTTGTAGGGAAAAAACAATTAATTTTCTTTCGACTATTTACACTGTCAACAATGCAGAACAGAGCATTCCAGCTATGAAGATTAAAAAGTATCATTATGAAATCCAGACGTGACACTTCACTGTCCATCTCTGTTGACTCGCTGCTTCAATTCGCTATCTTACTCATCTTACTCATTGTTGATTTTTCATGGGGGGGCAGAGTTGGAGGTGAGGTTCTTTCAGACACTTGCAAAGACAAGCGTTGGTTATCAAACTCAAGAAGTTCCAATCGATACTTGTCTTTGTGAAAAAAATCCTTCTAAAGTTGCCATGGAGAGAGTGCTTTCTTCTCATCAAACACGCTTCCCCGTCTTTTAGAATGGACTGCAGGAGTCATTTCAAAGTCAAGACACGCAACCATCCATTTTCACAGCTGTTACAACAGGCTCTCTGCTGTGGACGGCTGCAATGCTTGGACACGGTGCATCACCATTGCAATGAATTTTGGGATCCTATTCATTGTCATATGTGAAGTCACCATGTGACACACTTGCAGTTGGCTTTTCAACTCCTGCAAACTATGGGTGCATTCCACACACTGTATATAACGATGGACAACATGACAGCTCCCTAAAAGTGAAGCCAAAATGTCTCAATTGCCCCCTTTTGGCTGGCTGCAGTACAGGCCCCGCCCTCTCCATGTTAGCTGATAGTACATGGGCCAAACTGATAACCCAAGTACATGCCAAATCAATTTTTCCCAAAGATTGTTTATTGTCATTTTAGGTCATCCTTATCAAACTGCTATATGTTCAAGTGTTTGTTTTTCTGATAACTTTGGTGTACTTGATGCTATAATAAGAGGTATAATGTCATGATTGACAGCTATGCCTGCCAATCTGTACACTCATGATCAATGGTGCTGCTCACGATTGGCCAGTTGTAGCGGTGGGAACTGGATACACCCAGATTGCTACTGTGCAGACTGGCTCCAATTGATGTCACCAGCACAAGATACAGAAGCACATACAGTGAGCAGCAGCAGCGACCCACAATTCAACAACGCCATCTGCGGTCATTTTGACTTGACCAGCAGACTTCACTACAAGTCAATTGGCTGTTGAAACAGGTGACATGTTTTATGTTCTAAAACCAATTGCTGGTGATTTTACCAGCTGAGTTGCAGGTGACACGATCGGCCGGCTTGAGTCGAGGTCAGACCGGCCAGTTCATACCACTGCAACTTTTCTCTGCAATGTTATAAAACGGTTTTGTCTTGTCGTGAATCTTTGGTCTGAACTGGGCTTTAAAACATTCCCTTGGAGTACCTTTCATGTACACTGTTGAATGGATGCAGCTTATATCCTCCTCCATCCTTCATTGTTGTTTTTCTGTTTTCACACTAAGCGAGTGAATAACCACAGTACTTCAAATGCATTGTGAGGGATTCAAGAGTTCAAGTTCAGGAACTCTACTTCTGCTTGTATTGTGATAGAAGTCATAGTTAACCAAATGCTACAGTTATTACATCTGCCAGCGAGGTTATGTTTTCAGTCCAGTTGGTCTGTTGGTTTGCTTGTTTGTGTCTCATCATGAACTTTGGTGTAAAGTGAGGTGCTGAGCCAAGGAAGGAACTGATTAGCTCTCAGCGATGCAATAATTTATCAAACATTATGTTTCCATTTAGCAGTAACTCCTAAAATGTGAGGTGTGAAATTCTACACTTAACAGTTCCATATAGATATTCCACCTACACAGATCTTGGACTATTTTGGACCTTTTGCTAAACACAATTTTCACAACTTGTCCTTGAATGTTTCCACACACACTGTCTTCACACAACATAGTTGGTTGCAGACAATAAAACAAAGATATAACAATTTAAAATGAAAACAAAGAACAATTTACAGAATTCATCACATATCAGAAAACATTCATCAATCATTCAAAACATCTACAGGCAGATGCCCCTGCTTCCAAGTAATTTAGAAACACAAAGACAGAGGTAGGGTTGCAACTGATTCCAAGCTGAGACACCAGCAAACGCCATTTTTCCATATCAGTATGGACTAAAGGAACAGTTAGCAAGAATATGTCTTATAGATCCATAGGTAGCAGACCAACAATAGCCTTATAAATAATGGTGCCAATGGTTAAGTCTACGAGCCAACAAGGCAGACCATCCAACCCAAGTATACAGACAGCAATGTTGAATAAGGGCTTTGAGATTTGCAATAAATCTCAGTGGTCTGTGAAAGACAGTATTCAGCATGTGTAGGCATTGTGAAGATGCATGCATGTATAAAACATCACCATATTCCAGCACAGACATAAAGGTGGTGGCCTCCTTTTGGCCCTTAAAGGAAAAGCAAGACTTGTTTCTAAAATAAAAATCCAATTTTAACTTCAGCTCTTTTTTCACCAGTTGCCAAATGTGAGACTTGAAAAAAAGACAATCATTACTTATAACTCTTACACTTATAATGAGATACAGACTCAAACTCAGAGCCCTGAAAAATGGTGATAGAAGGGAGGTTCAGTTGCTTTGATTTGACATTTGAAAAATAATGAGTTTTGTTCTGTCAGCATTCAAAACGAGACTCTACTACAACATAATTGGATTTTAGCAGGCAGGCAAATATCAGTTCTGAGCTAACCTACCTTAGTTTGGTATTTTGTCTACAGGAGGCTCTACAGGACTGTAACATGGTAGATTTAAATGGTCATAACAAGTATTGGTAACAGTTTAAAGTTAATTACTGAAATCCACAACACATCCATGCTAGTGACATGGCTAAAGAATTGCACGTTTGGCAAATGTTTGGTTCAGATATCAATGGTGCCCCAAGGGATGAACCGACTTTGACTTTTCACATAGCACCACCAGCAGGTAAAAAAGTTCACTTATTTCGTGATACATCTCAGCATCTACTGGACAGAGCGACACAAAATATTGTGCAAATATTCATGGTTCCCAGAGGATGTATCCTAATGGCTTTGGTGATCCCGACATTTTTTAAAACACCACTGTGAGATTCAGATTTGCAGATTTGAGTATGATATCTCAACAACTTTTGGATGAACCGCAATAGAATTTATTACACACTAAATGCTAATTAGCAAATGCTAGCATGCTAACTAGCATTATACCTGCTCAATATCAGCATGTAACCATTGACATTATGAGAATGGTAGCACGCTGATGTTAGCATTTAGCTCAAAGCACTGCTGTGTCAAAGTACAGCCTCAGAGAGCAGCTCCCATGGCTGCATACTCATGGTTGTAAGGTGTCCATTAGAAATACTCTTCTTCCTCATGCACATAATTCACTGTTATGTAATTCAGAGACCCCAGCCTTGAGCTGTGGAACAATCAGTTGACATAGAAGTGACGTGCTGCTAGAGGCAACTGGATCTGATGACTGGACTGCCAACAGATAGCCACACACATGATTAGTGTCAGATCAGTGACATCATTTAATGTGATGCCTCAGACACAGGCCAGCTGTTACTGTAGGGAGCCAGCTCTCCATCACCACTTCTTTGGAATAGAGACAGAATTACATTTGTAGGCACAGGCAGTGGAAAGGAGTGGCTGGAAACCAAATCTCCATGTATCCCTGTCCGACCGACAGTGGCGCCCATCGCCTCGAGGTGACGCCACAGACTACTAAATCACAGAGTTAGCGATTAGCAAAGTTGGAGGGGCAAAGACAGGAACCAAAGCCCACACCAATAACCCTCAACATTGACTTTAACGTTTGTCTAGGAGGTGCTGTAAAATGTCCCCTCCATTTTTCAATTTCCACATTAATATCTTAAAAGAGGTTACAGGACTCATGCGGCGTTGACATCTCGCTCTGAGGTTGTTAAGAGGTTCGTGTGATCCACTCATACACTTCCACTGCAGTTATTTGAAACAATGTGATACAGTACGTGCGGTTAATGCTGCCATCTTTGTCTCACATCCAGAGTGTTTCAGAAAGTGGTAGTGAGAGAAAAAGCATATATTAAAGCTGTCAGCAAAACAGCACGAGGTGTAAATTTGCCGTGGGGAGAACACACACTTATGGTGCCAGTGATATACTGAATAATACATTACACAAGGGAGACCAGAACATATAGAAACGTTACAAAACATACCCAAAGAACTTTCCTTCTCCCACTTTTGTTGTTGGAAAAAATACTTTTCTAACACATCCACAAGAATAGCAATGGCAACATCTTTAAATTTAGAATGACGCCCCCTGAAAGTGTGATGAACACTAATTAACAACCTTTCAGCTTGAGAAAATGCTAGTCTCCTGCCTCTTTGCACATTGCATCCCCTTGCTGCTGCTGCGGTGGCGGGTGGAGTGGAGGACTGGGACTTTTTTTTTTTTTCTCCAATGCCTCCTGTAAGATGTTGATTTCTGCACCCCTTAAAAAGTGTAAACCTCCTGTTTACCCACGCTCACATCCTCATGAGTTCCCAGATAAGCCATGCACTTTCATCCTCAGAGTTATTCATGCTTTCACACAAACTCTCTTCACCAAAGTTGTCTTCAAATCTGCTCTACAAAACTGTAGACCCTCTATAGATGTGCTGTGTTCACTGCGAGGTGTTTTTAAGACGTTGTCATGGGGACAAATGATTAATTGAATTTTAAATTTGTATCAATACTATGTAGAGTGGATGCGTTTTACACTGGTTGTTTTTATGTATAATAGATAAAAGGTGGCAGAGGAACAGTCGGGAGGGGTATGGAACACTTTGTTCTTTCTTTAGAATTTGAACAATAAAGGAAAAAACAATGGATCCTGGTTCACAATATCCATTTGGGAGTTTAACAAAACAATCCATTGATTGTTTAATAGCTGTACATTCCTGTTAGAAAAGACCTTTTGTGTTATTCAGCATCAAATAACAAAGACACAGGAGCTGTTTCGAGCAAATGAAAGGATACTTGATTTTTGATGTAAACTTCTACATCCGTGAAGCGAACCTTTCTCCTCTCAGAGTGCTGGGCATCATGCCCGGACCTGCCTGATCTGTGTGATATATTCACATCGGCTAGCTCAAAGCAAGGCCTTGAACTCAGTCAATACCATTTTCTGTTATATTTCACACCGCTCTCTTGTGTCTCTTCAAGCAAATAAAGTGCCACAGGGACAAGTTCAGACCAGAAGAGTGCTAAAATTGGACAGGCAGTCTGTGACAATTAACTGACTGTATCATCCTTAGATCAAATTGATGCTTAAAGGGACAACTGGTACATTCTTAACAACGGAAGTTCCAGTTTTATATAGCATGATAAAATATATAGTTGATTCGACCTTAATTGTGTTTCCTTTAAGTGATCATTATAGCTGTTTTTGTGTTTATTGCGCATTAGCTGATGTTAGCAGGCTAACAAGTTAGGTTAAGATGGTGAACACCCACTAAATATCAGCATATTAGCTTTGCCATTGTGAGGATGTTAGCATTCTGATATACGCATTTAGCTCAAAGCACCACAGTGACTAAGAACAGCCTCACACGGCTGTCAACTAAGTCATATGATTCGAATGTATGACATATTTCAGATTACATGTATATGAGCTGAGTTTCTCATCAGGAAGAGAAGGGGATGGATGGCATGACATGCAGGCAAGATCAGATCCACAGGAAATGCGAGGAACAGTACTTTGGCTGAATCCACATGTCTGGACTTAAACGCACTTTAAACGCCCTCGCAGACTTTATGTGATGACAGTCAATACGTCACACTACGTATAACTGACAAGGATTCAGTCCGCAAGTTCAGAAGGTGGACATTTGAATTGAGCCTTTGAGGCCAGTTTGACATCGTGGCCAAACCATGTAACTACATCTTTCAGGTTTGTCACATGAGCCCAAAGTGGGCCCAGTGATGCAGATGATCCAGGGGATTTTACATCAAAGAAGTCAAACTTTTTTGGCTTCACTTCCCACTGAACAAATTTCATAGAAATGAACAGGGCTCAGCTTCCAATGTGTTTCCAGGTCTCTTTATACATTCATGGGCAATATGGCTGCCAAGCAGCAGACATCAGTAGACCACTGTTTGAGATCAACAAAAGCAGGTGTTTTGGGACATTACCAGCTTTTTTTTGTAGCTGTCATACTGGGTACTTGAAGCCAAAACATTTTGCTTTCCTCATCCCGGCCAAGGGCTCTTTGTGCTTAAACCTAACCACATGGGAATCACAGCATATCCACAACACTAAATACAATTATGAATCGTGAAGTTTTAACATACCCACCAAATATGAAACGTATATGAAACATATCTGTGGTTTGCAGAAATGTGTGATTTCAACATTTATTCTAGGGATTGGTTTGGTATTCTCCGTTTGTTTAAGTATATGAATTGCTACCAAGAGTCTCCACAGGCTGTGTGTTTGTGCACTACAACAGTTTGATTGCATCTCTGGTCTATTTTCCAATATAATATTATCATAACCAGTTTTATCTCCATATAAATGAGTTGTTATTTACGTAACTTTAAACCACAAAAATCCCCCCCTGCTAGTGTTTATTTGACACCAATCAACAATCTCTGCAAATTTGTCTTTTGTGTAATCTCTTCAATCTTGCCTCGTATGACTTTCAAAACCCTCTCTGATGTCAAATTATAAGAATATACTGTCTTATAGATGACTTCATGAAGGCCTCTTTAACCGAGCAGCTCCTATCAGTTACAAGTATGATACACAGTGACGAAATGTGAGTAATGGTTTATGCTAAAGAATTTTAATCAATGCCATTATCCCCTTATTAACTGTGTTAACACAGAGGGCTAAAGCAAACAACCAGTAGACTTCCAAGCATGAATATTGCGCTTCTGCTTAACCACCGCTGGGGGTTGAGTCCCTGCACTGTATTTTTAAGGCTTGTGAAGATCTAACTGCAGAGTCTCAGAGGTGTATTATTCACAGAGAAATGGGGCTTACTACCATAGCCCTCATCCAACACTCTCTTTAAAAGGTGTGTGCTCATGGTGTAGTGTTCTCTCCTGTTCCCATTGCTTACCCTCAGACTCTGTCTCCTTCTCCTCCTGAGTGTGTCTTGCAGTATTTTTTCTCCTTGCCTCTTATCTTACTCTCAATGGTTGCTTTTCTTTTGTCCATTATATACTTTGCCTCTTTGCACTGAAACTCTCAGACAAGGCTTCTCTATAACAAAATGCCACCCAATCACATCATTATAACTCCCTGATTAAATTCCTGGTTAAAAAAAAAAAAAAAAAAAAGTCACTCAAGCTCTATTAATAAGATTGAGTATACATGTTTAACAATCTAATGGATGTGTGAAATAAGCCCCAGCTATTAATGTTTAATGTATAATTGAATGTTCTACATGGCCAAACTTGTTTACCGGAATAATTGATGTTCCTGATTTCCCATTTGCCTGTGATACAAGAAGGGACGGAGACAGTAGGGGGAGGAGACAGAGACAAAGAGAGAGACCCACTTGGCTCACCCTCTGCAGTTGAAGGTGGTGGGGTCAAGTCACGGATGTTAGAAGTAATTACGGCACTTGAAACCGGGCTTGTTTGATGAGCTCTTAAAAGCTCGTGACAGACCTTATATATTCTAACAGCAAGCTGCTTTCTAAATAAACTGAATGAACTTTTCTGTTTCCTTCCCCACATAAGCAAGAGGCCTCCACACAGGCTTTACACTGCAGCCTGCAAGGTGCTATAGGTTTATATTTTGGTTTGTGTGAGTTTGTGTGTTTTCTCATTTTATCCATTGGGTTTTTGTGCGTGTTTACCTGAGAGGGACAGCAGGGTGTGACTGAGGTGGAGAGTGCAGTCTCATGGTCCACTGCACTTTAGACATAGCTCAGTCCCCAGAGCGAGCCTTCAGGCCTTCAAATTTTCTGTCTGTCTTTCTTGATTTGGCTCCACGCAGAGCTCAACAATTTGTAGAAAATATCGAATTTTGATTATTCTGACCAATATTGCGAATGTGAGTATTTCCAACTCATATCAAAACTTTAAAGTCGTTGAATTAAAAAGAAATGATTGCTTTACAGTTTAACTGGGAGATCACAAAAACGCTACACACCAGCTGTCTTCAATTTACACTCGACAACAGCAAAGCTACCTGCCAGCTACCTGACAAGTGGTAATGGCAGTGAAAAAGACTGCAAGCTTGGAAATGAATCACTGTATGATTAGAACAATTCTAATAATTGGCAAATATTTTATGAGTAAGAAAATACATTTGGTATGCCTGTTGGACCTCAAGGACACACATATTGTATTCTGGAGAGTAACACTGAATGTTAACATAACTTTCCTATGTTTACAAGAAACCTCCACAAAGAACCTTGAACTATGCAGCAATGTTCCTTTCTTATTACAGTTATGTTATTAGGTGCAGGTCCTGCATATCTGACCCAGTAATTCGCAGTCACACTCCTAGGGGACGCAACCTATTTATTTTTTTCCTGAGAATGCTACATTGTTAACAATAAATTTGTGTTGAAATCACAGAAAAAAGTAAAGCTTGCTGCACATCTATTTTGTGCAGATGAGAGATTCCATGTTCAAATTTTCAAACACTGCCAGAAAGACTGAATGTCCTTGCTGCAACAGGACGAATCCTTGCCATACAGATTTCATTTCAATAATCAGGGCTGCTTGGTAACGGGTCCATGTCATTGGTTCAACAGCCCATTGGTTCGACATCCCATTAGTCCGACTGTCCGCGGTGCTGAATGGCTCGCAGCGGGCGTATGGTGCGCCGTGACCGGCTTGAGGCGGAGCAGGCTCACGGCTTATGTGTTTGTCACTTTCTTTTTCATTTTAACCCACACCATGATCTTTTCCTGACCCTAACCAAGTGGTTTTTGTGCCTAAACCTAACCAGACCTTAACCACAGGGCATCATGATGATTTTGGAAGGGACTTCGGAACAATGAGTTTAATATGGTCGGAACAATGGGGTGTCGAACCAATGGGCTGTCGAACCAATAGGCAGTTCCCGTGGTAACATGGTAACTTGGTATTGGAAAATAAACTCAAGTGGCCACTGTTTGTTGCAGATGACTCAGTGATGCTTCACCCTTTCAGGGGGTGTGCTGTGTTTAAAAATGAAGGTGCCCATTAGCTCACTTGGTGGCGCAGGTGTCCCATGTGCAAGGGCCTTATCCTTGCCATGGTGACCACGGGTTTGATTCCAGCCTGTAGCTCTATTTCCCCCTTTCACGTGAACAACTGTCCTGTAAATTAAATCCCCCCCCCAAAAGAATATGTGTGTATAGTATATATATATATATATATATATATATATATATACTCATCATAGAAATAATGTCAGTGGTATATCAAATTTAAAGCTTTATATTTAACCCAGTGCTCACTCTCTCAACCGCGGGTTTTTGTTGCCTAAACCTAACCACGTGTTTTTGTTGCCTAAACCTAACCACATGTTTTTGTTGCCTAAACCTAACCACGTGCTTTTGTTGCCTAAACCCAACCATGTGTTTTTGCTGCCTAAAGCCAACCTTGTGTTTTTGTTGCCTAAACCTAACCACATGTTTTTGTTGCCTTAACCCAACCGCATATTTTTGTTGCCTAAACCTAAACATGTGTTTTTGTTGCCTAAACCTAACCACATGTTTTTGTTGCCTAAACCTAGCCACATGTTTTTGCTGCCTAAACCTAACCACGTGCTTTTGTTGCCTAAACCTAACCACATGTTTTTGTTGCCTTAACCCAACCGCGTATTTTTGATGACTAAAGCCAACAACGTGCTTTTGTTGCCTAAACCCAACCACGTGTTTTTGCTGCCTAAAGCCAACCACGTGTTTTTGTTGCCTAAACCCAACCACGTTTTTGTTGCCTAAAGCCAACTATGTTTGTGTTGCCTAAAGCCAACCACATGTTTTTGTTGCCTAAACTTAACCACGTGTGTTAGTTGCTGAAGGAAAAATAAGTGAATTTGCAGTGTTGTACCAACGCAGTGTGTTTATTTTTAGAGAGACTGTATGTGAACGGTAAATTTCCTGTGAAAATGGAAGTGCATTTTGAAAGAAGACAATGCATGTAACAGGCACAACTTGACATGATGTCCCAGAACATCAAGAACCAACGCACCCAGGGTACCTTGCACATTGTATGTGGACATGGTATGTCCACATACATATGCGATGAGTTCAGATTGAGAATGTTTTGTTATATGACAGTGACTTTCTTCTAAATGTTAGGTGGAAGTGTGTGTGTGTTTCTGTTGTTATCCAACGCCTCTCTTATGTGTGTGTATAAGACATGTAGACATATATAATCTCAAGTATGAGTTCAACATGACCGTTTGCCAAAAAACACACACTATACTGACAACCTATAAATACATCAGTTATTATTTGTTTATTTATTTTTTGCCATGTCAAAATTCATGTTAATTACCTACACATTCTGAAGGCCAGGTTCGTCATACATGATAAAATCCATGCTTAAACTTTCCCTTGGCTTGTTAACACACTGTTAATCAAGTAAGATTACAACTAAAATTGGTGCTCATACCATTTGAAAATTACACTTTCAAATTTTGATTTGAAAAATAATGAATCATTCAGCCCTAGCTCTCTACCAGGCTATCCATGGGCTTCAATGTATCATTTCACTGAACTTCTTTATACTTCTTGCTCTGCTCCCTTCTCTCTGTTGCCTCCCCCACCACCTCTCGCATCACTAACCAATCAATAATCAATGTGCATGGCCTGCCAAAGACAACTCTCCTGTAATACTGTTTACAGTGACTGGACAATAGCCAAGTCTTGATCAACACACACACAGAGGCGCTAACAGATGCACCCTCTCGCCTGCTGGCTTTGCAGAGCCTCACACTCGGGGGACACTCTCCTCTCTCCCGCCGTTCCCTTTCACACTCCCTCCACCTCGGCTGCTTAACCACACTGCCTCCGAGTCATTTAGATCTCTCCCAGGTGGTTCAAATTTAGTTTGAACTTACAGGCGGGTTTAAGCTGATGAATAGCTTTTATTGAACATGAATAAATTTAAGGATTGAGATTAGTCAGCTCCTTCTCTGTGATGATCTGAGTCCGCCGGAGGATGTGCTCAGCATTAAAAAACTGCACCGAAGGAAACAAAAATGTGCACAGCTTCTGAAAGGAGAGGAGGGGGGCTCTTTCTGTGTGAGCTGGTAGCTTAAGATCATGTACACCTGCTTATGAAAATACCAGTGCATAATGTATACACATTAACAATAATATCCTGTGTAGGATGACTTATAGTTACTGTCTTGCAGAGTTCAAAGTTTTTCCTAGGTTGGCAGTCACTCCCACAGCTCTTAATCTCTTGTGCTTGTGTCATCTTATCGCTGATGTCTATCTACCTTATCCTTGTCCATAAACTATCCCTATTATTTAGCCTCTTCCAAATTAAAGCCCCTGACACCAGATCTCCCCCAACTTGAGTAATATCACACCCATTGACCTTCCCATCCCTCAAGCAGGCACCGGCCGGCACATTGATCGATCCCGCTTATGGCCTTGGTGCTAATCTTCCAAGGGACCGACAGGAGGTGACGGTATTTCACTGTTCAATCTGATGCAATTACCTTCAAAATAAACACATTTTGGATAGCAGCTGACCTTCCAATGAAAGAAGGTGGGTGGGCGGGATGTTTGTGTGCTTGTAAGTGCCTGTGTGACTGCAGTTATTTATCAATCAAGCTGCATCATAAACAAAACATATCCTGAGCAAGGCCCCACAGCTAAGTAAAGAGAAGTGAGTCAGGTCTGTCAGTAATGACGCTCCTCTTCCTCTAAAGCCTTTAATGTCCCGCAAGGTCAAACACACTTGGTGCAATTTCACCTGCTGCCATTTCACTACTTATTTCCTAATGAATTTTATGTCTGACTCTACGAAGGACCCCTTCGCTCCATTTCACAATAACATGAAGCGTTTACATCATGAAACAAAATCCCCTCCGGGAAGATTATTACAGCGGTTAAAATGAAAGTGATGTGATGAGATCACACATGCTAAATTGAATAATGAAATGTGCTGTAATCACTGTGGATTTAAGCAGCGGTAATTAGAGCAGATATGATTCTTTACCTACATACTAACAGCGATAGCAGTGCTGTTCGACCTAGGCCTCGTCTTTGCCATGGAGCAAAGAAGACTAGCCTGTAAATACTATGTCTCTGAGGACGCAAGCAATCGAGCGTGGCCAGGCACGAGCATGGCTTCCCTTTTAAGTATTCCACAACAGATTTCTTCCAAAGACATCCCTCTGAGCTGCTTTCTTTCTACACATCCCTAAAACAACAGCACAACAAACACCAGCGAGCAAAAATCAATAATCAACAATAAGGGAAAAGAAATGCATTTTTAGTGTGCGATCACACGTTCTTGAGGGCCAAAAAGTAAAGCAGGTGTTTATTTGGACAATTTTTCAGTGAGTTTATTGAAGAGGTGTCAATACAAATTTGTCACTGATCAATGCTTATGTTTAGATTATTAAAGACGGCTTTAACAGGTGAGTTTTCACCTCCTCCCTATAGTTGTGGGACTCAAAGTCAAATGAAAAACAGAGCAACAGTGGCAGCCATAGCTTGAATTTTAGTCACTATTAAGCTCCAAAAATGCTGCAAACCTCCAGTTTGTAACACACACCCTCTGCCAAAGATTTGAAGTTTCAACCCAAGCCGATACATTATTCATATCTCTATACATTTTGCAACTGTTTGCACAGGCTGAGTCGTATTTCTCGTGGTAAACTGAACTTGATCCTGTTTTAACGGAGATCCCCTTAAAATCTCCCTAAAATAATGTAAGATCATACTTTATGAGTCTATCTTTGACAGACTGTCATCCCGAGAGTTTCCAAGTACTCAGTGCACTTTTTAAGGACACTTCTGCAGGGAAGAGGCCTGCCGACATATGGCCTCGTATCTGGCTATTCTGGCTGACGGACACTCTCCCTAACCACTATTCCACCCTGCCACTTCCATGAGATAAAATTTCCAAGTGTGACAGCTGAAGAGCAATTCAGTTGCAAACTTTACACCCACTTTCATCAACCTTGCTCTCTTACCCATGTGGGAATGAACCCCATACACAACTGATTGTGGCGAGATGGGCATCTGCCTGTTGTTGGAAAGCTAAAGGGACAGCGACAAGCACTTAGCTGGTCCCTCAGCAACCAGTCCCATTCCTTTCCTCTTATCTAAAGTGACAAGAGGAGTTTTCCAGCCCTCCTATGCCTGAGGCTCATCCTGCATTATCTCCCAGTGTACCAGCACCACGAGCTATCTTGTGTCCCTGATTCCCTCGGTCTAAAAATATGCTAAAAAGGATGATGGCATTGCTAGAAATTCAGGAGTGCAAACCAGTTGTGCTGCTCGGATGTTTTTCAAACCGCCGATCATATCATTAGATGATGGACTTGGAGCAAGTGTGCGGAGAGCACGCGGAGATCAGTGCAGGTCTATTTTCCTGTATCTTGTGCCATGTACTGCATTGCCCTTCCCACCAAATGGCTGTAGTTACCGATCCGATAAAGTGTGTGTGGAGAATGCAAAGCGACAAAACATGAACTAAAGCAGACACCCTAATGAGATATTGATTGCCCACACTGATGTTTACACTTTTGCCTGTCTAATACTCTCCAAGTCCACCATAAACAATCGGCCATCTGTTCAAGCACATTCTGAGCTGTGCTGTGCAATTTAGATATGTCTGATGTTTGAATGAATTCACTGTAAGTTTTGATAGGTAAGGCAGCTGCTATAACTATCAAACATAATTAATACATTTTTGCATCCCTTTCATAGTTGTATACACTCCCATTGCACAAAGTGGACCAAAACAACCTAAAATAACTGTATGAATATGCATCCTTTTTAAGCAGTTTTATACTGAATGACTCAACCATAGCATTCCCACACAACTAAATTTGACACTTCACGTACACAGCACAAAATGCACCCAAACAAAACACATGAAAATGCATGATTTTTAGCTGTTTTGACAATTTTGAAGACTCAAAGGCTACAAGCAGAAAAACAGTTTCTCCTTGAGAGACAAGGCTGAGAAAACCTCAGCAATTACATCTTCGCCCCCATCCTCGCTTTTTTTTTTCTTCTTCTTCCTGCTAAGCAGCAAATGGTCCCATTTTTCTGTGCTCAATTAAAGTGTGTATTAATTGTGAAAAAGCCCCAGGGACTCAAGTCATTCGGATAGTATTCATTAGCCATGGCTTATACTTTATAGCCAGCGAATGCAAAACAGCAAATGATTGTGACAAATTTTTGTTCTAAACAACAAAGGAATGCTCACCCCGAGCTCCCTGTTGTTTGTGCAATGGCCCCCGCTGCCTAAAGTAAGGGCTGAGAGCTCCCATATAATGAACCTGGGAAGCTACTCTTCGTGCAAAATCAATAGTGACGAGCTCCTTTAAAACTCTCAACTTTGAGCCTTTGATGCCCGAGAATACATTACCGCCGTTAACTAGGGCTCCCGTCCAGGCAATAAGCATGCAGCTCACTCTCCAGGCTCCATTTGCCCCTATCCCCACACAGACTTGCACCATTACTATTACAATTACAGTGGACACCACAGCTGTAGTCTACTAGTTGCTTTATTTATCACCCTGATCATTCCCACTCAACAAATTTATCAAATGTTACAGTTTTATTAAGGGTCATCGGTAAATCTGCGGACTGGGCATGGCAGTAGCTATGAAGCAAAAAGCTGCTGGGGAAGGTTTGATGTGTGTGTAATGCTCTATGCATTCTGAGCACTTCATCCTTGCAAAACCCCACTCACCCTGTAACCCCTTCAAACCATACCATACGCGCACGCAGTCGCCACAAAGCCTTCAATATTCACATAAACCGGCTTTGCATACAGATGTTAGGGTGATTAAAATAAGAATTGAGTTGAAAAATACAGGTTGTTTGCATGTGTACATGAAGAACATATTAATACCACATGTGTGGGCGTGTGTTAACGGCAATGTAAAGATAAAGAAATGCTTTGCCTCTGAATGGTTTTGGCCCTGTGAACTCCACAAAAGCATCAAAGCAGGCATGAATTAAAATACATTCTGCCATAGGCTGCCTTTTTCTGCTGTGCTCATATTCACATCCTCACTGTATTGCCTTGGCTGCCAGGCGCAGGTGAACTCAATATTTGCTTTTAAGTCTTTGCACGTACAATATGTGTGCGTTGTGGTATATACAAGCGGTCCTCTCTGCGGCACTACCCGTCACTGTCACATCCTGGGCCATAATCATATATGCACTGGGCTTGTTAAGTACTTCCTCACATTCTTTACAGCCGTGAATTGCAAATGTGGGGGGAATTAAGTTTGAAGCAAAGAGGTTGGATTCTCGCCTCACTGTCCGCCATTAACTAATTGGCAGCATTGTGCGCACAGCGAGGAGCAGGGGGAAAAAAAGAGAAGAAAAGGAAACAGTCATCTTTAGAGCGTGAGAGTGAACCAAACTCTGAGCGAGACAAGCTGACAATGAAGAGACAATTCCCATGTGTCTCCTCTCACATTTCCACTTTAATTTGGTGATGCGAAGCTTTAAATGGTGGACTGAATCACTTTTATGAACAAAAGCATGGTAATTTTAGCAACAAAATGACGGAGACATCTGAAACTGGCATATGAATATTTGAAATAGCCCCTTTCAATTAACCATGTGAGCGTGTGATGTCACACCTACACTGTGGTAACATATCCGTGTGTAGCATGCATAGATTACAGCTCTGTTATATTGTTAGACATCTGTGTCAGTGCATTCATGCATCAAAATGGCATGCATCAGTGTAGGTTGCAAACCTTTACATATTTAAACAGATGCATGCAGCTCATGGCCTGCTGATTGCATAAAGGGGTGCTTGTCCCCAGGAGTGATATGTGTGAGATTACGTCTGTGCTGCAGAGCCCTTAAGTGTAAGACTATTATGCGTATTGGATCTCATGTGGGAGGACACAGCAGCTGAAAGCTATTTATACAGATTAGAACTGTGAATAAGGTGTAGAGGGGGATATACTGTATGTAAGAGTGAGTGAAAGGACACAGTGTGAAAAAAAATTCAGATTTCATTTTTGTAATTTTTTTCAGCCATGTGAATTTGCTGGTTCTTTGACAGGAATTTCTTTGGGTTTTGGACTGTTCAGAGAAAAATGGTAATTTCAAAAGGCAAACTTTGGCCTAAGGAAACTGTGATGGGCATTCTCATTATTTTCAGAGTTATCTATTCAAACAAAAAGCAATCAGGTTAATCAAATGTTTTCATCACTTTTTATAGGACGTTCTTCAATTGACAGAGTCTCAGAAAAGGCGTTTAATGAACGCAATTGTGAATTGTCAATCCTTCAAGTTTATCCTGCTATTTATTTTTGTGTACAGTGCAGTAGGGGACCTTATTATCTTTGAATACTGGAGCGTAATAGGAGAAAAGTGCAGCTCAATAGGGACTGTGGTTCTGTAATATGACATATTATCGACATGTCACTCCATAACCACGCAGAGAAACTGCTGGAAAGCTGCCCATAGCATCACAGATCCACCTATTCAAGCAAACACGCTGCTAATGGGGATTTAATTCGCTTTTACATTGGTAGCTTGCAAGACTTACTTGGTTGTCTTCAAGTTAAAGTCTGCTTTGTGTCTTACAGAGGCATCCTTGACCCAGTCGGTAAATTCATGTCTTGCTCTTGTCTCTCTGAATAGTGTCAGTATATTGCCTTTAAGACTGACCGCCTTTTCTGAATTGCATTAAATCAAATATTATTAAGATGAATTTCATTTTAACAGAAGTTATTGAATTATTTTAGTTTTGTGTTTGAATAGCTCAGCTGTGATATTATTACTTTCATTCCTGTTGCATTTGTTATCACACTGGATTAACTAAATAATGCTAATATTGTCAGTACACTAAGGTATGGACTTATCAGTGATCCTGACGATGAACAACAGAGTAATTTACCTAAACCCCAGTCTTTTATGCTTGATAGAAAGAATTACGCTTCTCCTCTTCACATTTTCTCAAAACCGGTCACTGTGCCAGTATTGGTTACAGCCATACCTGTCATTCTGCTCATAGACAGTGACACTGTAAATTGGCAATTACAAAATGTCAGTAATCAGAGCAGAAATTATCTCTGTCACAGGGCTTGCAAAATACAGATGGTTTTAGAGAAACACAGGGCTCCCATATGAGTTCAAGTGCAAGGCACAGCAAGCTTCAACTGGACAGAGTTAGACACTGCATTATTATACCAACTTTTTCATAAGATTTCGGGTACACTTGGACTGATCAACAGACATCATTTCTGGTATAATTTTCGTTCCCCATATCCTGTCACTTTCTTTGTATCTCTTTTTATATCAGTGGGCTACTGCACTACTTTCCAGACATGTCTAACGAATAAGTGACTTCTGCATCTGTAAAACTCTACAGTCTATCTCAGATTACAAATGTTACAACCTGTGCTTTGGATGATATGGTTCATCCAGAACGTCCGTGTGGCCTTTACATAACAATGTTTCCCAGCTGTTGTGCTATTTAAGTCAATTTTGGCCAATTTAGCCCATAATTGCTCCAGTACTGTGTGATCCAAGTAAATCCAAGAACAGTAAATCGGCATTACATTTTAAAGTAATAGTTCATCAATTTGGGGAACACGCTTCTTCACTTTCTTGCTGGCAGTGAAATGAGAAGACTGAATTTCATGCCTGTGCATTAGCTATAGAACTAGAGTAATTTAGCTTAGCTTAGCATAAAGACTGGAAGCTGGGGCAAACAGCCAGCCTGGCTATCTCTGTCTCTCGAGTTATAAAATTCACCTACCACTACATCTCACTACATAATTGTATCAGCTTAGTTCAAATCCATAAACCAAAATGTTCTATAGTTAACGTAACCTTGTGGTAACTTTTTTGGACAGGGGCGCCATCTTGTGGGGATCAGGCTGCTTTATTGCACCTACTACAGCAATGATATTTGGACAAATGAATCATGATCATCAGCATAGATCCATACAACTTGGCAGCCCAAGGCTTGATAACAGACCCTGACTTCCATTCACATATCCGAACATTTCTGGACTGAGTACATACACTTTGGTAAGATAAAAAAGTGTGTGCCTCACAAGATGGTGCCCCCATTCCACATAGTTTAATCAGAGATCACTGGTGAACTGAGACAGCCCACTTTAGATTCATTTCTGTATCTGCGTTTCACCACTGCCCCACCCGTTTAGGAAACTAGCAGCGGTCCTGAGTCTATTCATTCAAATGGGAAGAGTGAATGTAAGTACAGATTATGACCAATTCTTTTGCCCCATAGCCACCGAAGTAAATACTGGACCCAGTTTTCACAAGCCACATATCTTCCAAACATACTGACACTAAAATAAACTTTTTCCAGAAAGATAAATCAGAAGAAAATCAACTTTTTTGAGACATGTCTATGCCTCGGCAGACCACTCTCACGGCAACACAGAATCTCTTCTCTCTGTGGTGCTGAACTGTCAGTCTGGTTTCACTGCAGTGTTGCCGATGGATATGCGGAAATTAAAACAGACTTTTGCATGAAAAGTTTAAATCGAACTAAAACTTGTGTTTCTTTGCTTAATAATACTATTATTGCTATTTTTTTTTAACTGTTTTTAGGAAAGATTAGAGTTATGTTATTTGATGTTATTAGACTGATATGATTTTGTACTGGGTTGATATCAGATATTAAGCTAGCAGATAAAAACGAGTTTTATTGTTTTGAATCTGCTTTCATCCATCCATACTACGCTGACAACACCTCCAAATGAGGTGGGGGGATAAGCAGGAGGGGAGACCATGCCCTTTTAGAAGACTGGTAGTGTCAGGACCGCTGCTGGCCATTTGGGTGCCCTAAGCATATTTGCTTTGTTGTGCCCCTTGAAATAAGTCATAAGAAAAACAGAACTGTCCCAATAGCCATACAAAACAGAAGAAATGTCACACAACTCTATGATTCTGTAGAGACAGTATATTCTTTACTATAGAAGAACGACAGAACAGGCATTTCTCAGCAGTTGCGGTTGCAGGAGGCCCTACTGAGGCACATGTCTGCATTGCTTGGCTGAAGGTGGTTAATGGGGTCATTACATAACGGCTTATGAATAAGTGCTGCATTGATGTTGATGACAGAGAGACCACAAGATATTCCCTCTGACACTGGATCCCTACGTACAGCCCTTAGGTGCTGGGCAGTGTTTACCGTTTAATATCACTGGTGCACCTTGTTATGTATTATCTTTGTTATTGAGTATCATTGCTTGAATGTACCTTCACATTCTCTATAGAAATGGGTTTGATGGAGAGATGGGTTTACAGAGTTTCATGCTCTACTTTGTAGTCTACACTGGTTGCCTGGCAACCTCATTCCAGGAAGTCACTACGCCCAGAGGGAAAAAAGTTCCCACATTAAATTTCCTGTAAGACCACAACTTGTTGGTGTTATATTTTGGGTTTGTGCACGGATTTAACAAGCGAGATGCAATATGTTTATTAGTCAACTTTAGAGGTGCTGGTATTTGTAGTTTATTTACTTTTATGCGTAACTAGGCTAATCCTGCTAGCTCTGGCTTCACATTTCATGCACAGACATGAGAGAAATATATATCTTCTCATTTGATTCTTGGAAAGAGAGTGCATCAGAGTATATCTTAAAATGTGGAGCTCTTCCTCATTCATCTACAGACTTGACTTAAAGTCCCCGATGACTCTTGTGTTAACACTCTAGCTATCTAGGAACACGCTCTCCTTGTTCGACAGCAAACGCTTCTTTCCCTGACAACGTGAGAAAAGTGTGTTCTCCGCAATGAAAAGGGCACTTAGTTTGGTTATGTTTGGTTTGAAAGAGGACACTTAAAACCAAGAAAGAAATGCAAGAACTGTCTGCTGTGGCTCATCTCCCTCCTGAATCTCCCTATTCACCTATAGACATGAAGTAAATACCACATACATCCTCACCCTGCTTGAGACTTGACCAGTCTGGCCTTGGCTTTTCTACATCTAAGTTGCCTTGTTTTCTCAGGCCTGATCCCTTCTTATTAAATATAATGTAAAATTTATGTGAGGGAAAAATCTCTGCTGAAAAACATTGCAGGAAATGCTCTAAATAACAATTCCCCTCACACCAAATGCTGAATCACCCCACCACTCCACCTAACAGCAGCTGGAAAAAACTTGACCAGACACAACACACACGTACGCCTCTCGACTGGAAAAAAAAACAACAGCGGCAGCACAATCAGCAAAGCCATTTTTAATGAGCCTCTTCCCCTCTCCATCTATCAGAATGGAATTAGGACAGCACTCAGCGACTTAGGGGAGGGAAGCTGGGAGAATGGGGGCACATGGAAGAAGGAAAAAGTCTTCATTAAGGACAGTGAAGTGGAGGTAGGAGGAGAAAGTGGGGGGAAAAAAATAGAAGAGGAAGAGAGACTTAAGTGATCCAGAAATGCTTCTCCCCTCCTCTCACTGCCACCTAATCAGGGAGACAAAGTTATGCCGGTCAGAGCGTTTGTTATTCCAGCTAATCCCTCATCACGGTATTTCATCAGGTTTGGCATTTGGCTATCTGCATTAATTAGATGTTAGAATGGACACGGCGTTAATAACTGACACAAGGCAGATAATGAGAAATCGTCTGCACGGCCGTATCCTCTCACCATCACACTTCCTTTGTCAGCACTGATACCTCTGTGCTTGAAACACTGCGTCGTGTTTACCTGCGCCGGATTTCATTTATTGATGATTCAGGCTGTTTTTAGTGCCAGTGGCGATAATGTACTGTCTGCACTTTGGGAGATAAGTGTGTTCTGGCGCGATAGTTTGGGCTTGTTCGGAATGTCTTTCCTTCTGTCTCCCCCTCTATTTTTATCTCTGCTCTCCTTCCAAAATTTTTTCTTCTGCTTTCTCCTTTTCTTTCATCCCACATTTTGCCTTACATTCTCTTCCATTCACTCTTTCTCTATCTCACCTGTCTTTCTGGGTTTTTTTTTCCTCCAGACCTTCCCAGAGGAGAGTAAGAACCCCCTATCTCTCTTTTGCACACTCTCCTCCACTTTTAGACTGTCTCCTCCCTCCCTGACTCCCCCTCCCTCCCTCCTTCCCGCCTTCATCCATATCAACACCAGGTGAATAGCCCTCTGCCTAATATTCATTCACAGTTCCCCTTCTTCCTCTTGACTGCCTCTCCTTCTCTGGCTGTGTTTCTGTCTCGCTGTACCACTTTCGGTTTACACTCCACGCTTTAATATTCCGTCCTCCATCCCAGCGCTGCCTCTCAACGCTTTGTCTCCCCTCCTTCACTCTACCCCCTCCTTCACTCTACCCCCTCCTTCCAGTGACGTGACTTTCTCTTTAGTATTCTGTCAGTCATTGACAAGTGTATGGTGATGCGCCTCACTCCGTCACAGGTTTCAGATCAGCTGCAATCATGGAAGGCACGACGTCTTTGACCTTCTCTGATGTAAATGCATGTCACCAACTGTATCTCAAGCTAAAACAATGTCATAGAGTTTGTTTCTTTCTCTATTCGCTTATCCTCTTAGTGATTTATTTTGCTATTTTGCCTTTTCTTCACTCCATTGCTCTTGTTCCCTCTTTCTCCTTCTGCATTGCTCTCTTAAAAGCGTAATTCTTTATGAGACAAGGCATGTTGACAAAGAGCACATTCTTATTTACAGGAACAGCCTTGGAGAGTAGTCGCAGAGAGAGAAAAGGTCATACTCATTCACACCTTCACACCAGGGAGTTGCCCTGGTGCTGTACTCTTTGCCACCGACCAGCTTCATAGGAGCAGTCCGAGCGCCTTGCTAAAGGGCACTTGAGCAAACTTGAAAGAGTTCTCAGGACATCTGTCCATTTTCTGCTTCTCGTTCTACTCTGCTCCCCCACCTTTTCTTCAATCCTTCCCTCAACCGCTTCGTCTATTCCTCTATCCATCCTCTCTGACGCCTTTACATTTACTTCTCTTTCTGCTTCTCCCATCTGTCCCTCGCTGTCACACATCAGGAGTGTGTCAGCGAGGATTCAGAATATGTCAGAGCGCCGTCTGGTCACTCTTCTGGGTTTTTTTTTTTTTTCTCCAAACCCGTCCTTCATCTGTGAAGGTTTCGTTCCATCTCCTGCCTCCTCCCTCACCCTCCCCTGCCATTGTAAACAACTGATTATGCCTTTGAGTTATTCCATCAGGTTTTTTTCTTGCCTAATGATTCTTGTCATGGCGCCGAGCTGAAAATTGAGGCACTCGCGGATCCCCAGTGTAACAGAGCCTTTATCTTTCAACTTTCAAATCCCAGAAGCTCCTTAAGTCTTCTCTTTGGAGATTCAGCACCAAAAGCCAAATCTCTCAGTCAATTTACCAGTCGGCCAAGTTGTCATTATTTTTGTGCATATACTGTCATGATCTCGGTATCAGTAAAATTCGTCCCTTACGTAACCATCAAGGATGCAATATCTCGCTGAGAAGAAGGACAGGATACACTGTCTGTGCATAGAGGATCACACATGCGTACACACTCACAGTCTCATTTATTTATATGTTTTCATATACGTATTTACTTTCCTCTCTCCATTTTTGGATGAAGCGATGATTCAAAAAGAATGAATGCTCAATAAGCACAAGCCATGAGTGAAATATTCAAATGGTGCCCTATTTACAAAGGCTGGAGAGTTTCTCTCGCACTCCCGTCACATGTTTGTTATGTGATATAAAAAGAGAGGCAGCGGCAACTACAGGGACCTCATCCACGGATATTATGCGCCAAGTGGAATCTTTTTATAGCAAGTGTAAACACATTCGTTTGCTGCATTAAGATCGCTCAAAAATTTAGGCGGTTGTCAAGTGCTGGACAAAGGATGTGCCACGTCTTCATTTACAAGAGGTGGAGGATGCTTCTGTGTTTGTGTTCTAGGAGAGGGATAGGATGTTTGAGGAGTACAGTAGAAGAGGGCTTGTGTGTACTTATGCAAAATCCTGTGTGCTCCCACACCTGTGTGCAAAGGAGCGCGTCTGTGTGTGTGTGTGTGTTTTGGGCCGAGCTGCCAGACGGCTGCTATCTTGGTGAGTCAGACGGGCAGGGAAGCTGGCGAGGCACGCCGATCGTTTGAAGTGCTATTCTCTCCCGGAAGTTCGATCCGCCCCGAGGAAATTTGTCATGTTGTTCTACCTTTCTGATTCCTGTACGGTGGGGGTGAGGGGAAAGGTATTTGTTCCTATTTGCTGTCGACATCTCAATAAACACACACTTGTGTGTAACAGACCGGTAAAGGTAACTAAGGAATTTGTTTGGCCTTGCTGTGAAATCAGTTTTATCTCCTTTTTCTCTCCCTGGTTTGGGACAGAAGTGGGCCAAGCAGCTGTTGTAGCCCAATTCTTGACAGGACATAATTCATCATATATTCACCCAGCCCTTGGCTACACACTGGATTGTTCCGCCTTTTGCCAAATATCTGATTTTCTTTCTTACAATCCTCATCCAAATCTGCCTATCATCCACTCTTTCTTTGTTTGAAATTGTCTCACCAGATCCCCATCCCCCTACTTCTAACACCTGATATCTCTCTTTGTACTTCCTGATCGTCTCTCACTCATCTCTATCCAGTCTCCCTCCTGATTTCCCTCCCCCATCCATCTCCCCCCCTCTATCTCACAATATCCACCCAAGGCTTACAGTGTATGCCGGTGTCATTCCATCTGAATTGAATACCTTTTCTTCCATTGGTTAATTAAAGCCACTCTCTCTTTCACATTATTAACTCAACTCCTCTGAGATCCATCAAATCCCCTGGACAGTAAGTAAAAATGAGGCCGAAAGGGGAAGAGTGAAAGAGAGACGTAGATGGTAATAGAGAAAGGGAGAGAAGAAGGGGAGAGAAAGCATATTTTGTTGAGACAGAGAGCCTCAAGAGTGATTCAGCCATTGTTACTCATCCCCTCCTTTTTGCAAGAAGGCTCATGTCATGAGTATTTTAAGTGCTCTCCATTCCGTTGTTCTCCTTTAATCCTGTTAGATAACTCTCTTCCTCCCTCCTCCTTCTGCGTCTTTCTTTCTATTTTTCTTCTTTCCTCCTCCGCTCCCTGCTGCCCACTCAGCAAACGGCGAGTTATGCTCTCTGCCACACGCAAAAAAAAAAAAGGCTAGAGTGTGCCTAAACAAGGTAGAAGGAGGAAGAGGGAGAGGAAGCTCGAGCAAGAAGGAAAGCACGGGAGAGGGAACATGACAAAGATGTGGTGGTACTGGTAGGCGTTGGAGAAATCTGCTGGCTGGCGCGGGCTCATTTGTTAGGAGGAGAGATGAGTGTGGACGAAAGCCAAGGCAGTGGCGAGTGAGTTGTGAACTACACACAACTTGTCAGTAACCTTCGCACAAAGACGGGAAGGGGATGGGGTCGATTTGAAATGCATGTGATGCGGACGGTATTGTAGAATTCAAATCTGAATATCTGGAAAAGCTGCCAAACACAGAGTGACATCTAAATGTGTGTTAATGCTTTGTATTTCTGTCATTTGTCCAAACACACACTCATGGCTCATGCACACACACACACAATTTGCAGAAAGGAGTATTCTGACATACAAGTGCATTTTGTAACCCTTAAAACAGAGACTCCTCTTCCCGGTCCCTATTTTTACAGTGTCTGATGATAAGAGGTTGAATCACACTGGATTCACACTTGTATACCAAACAATACGTGATGCAATGGTTCAAACCTGCCTTGTAACCGCTATGCAAAGCCAGCAACCTCACTGGAGCTGCTTCCACTTCACAAGGAATACATTTCCCACAAGCCCCCATCTCCCCAGTCCATCATTTACATGAGGACAATTACAAATGAGGGAGTTGTAGAGTAGGAGCCAGGCGCTGCAGTTCATCTGCCAAGACGAGGTAGCCACTTAGCGCAGGTGAGGTGGGGCAGCCACATTCCTGCAGCTCTTCACATGGGAAAGAAAAAAAAAAAAATGGGTCACAAGAGCGGAGGAGAATTGGCTAGACCAATAGCACAGACTAGTGGTGAAGGTTCAGAACTGCGTGAAAGGTCTGTGCTCTTAATTTGAGTCTGTTTGAGGGAAATTCAGTCGAAACCAACAACCCTTATTTCAGTCATCACTGCAAGTGGATAATTCTCTTTGATACATGGTCCTTGCATTTACGCGGCGCCATCATTACCACTTACTTGAACAAGCTTAACCTTCTCAATCACACTCCGACCACCTGATTTGCTTTAAGATTCCGCTCTTCCTCTCACTGCCAAAGAAATTAATTCAGCACAAAGAGGAGGCAGGAGGGGCAGGCACTTGTGCCGAGAAGAATTTGCATGACCCAAAAATGCCCTGCCTCTCCTCCGACTCCATAAATCAAAGGGATAGAGAGAATCCCCAAACGCCTCCATTCTTTGTCCTCAAAGGTGATAAATTGATCCCTGGCTGGCTAATAAGCAGAGGCACAGGGCGGCCCAAACTTCCCAAAGATTTATGCGGCGACAAGTGGATTTATAGAGGAGGAAATCTGAGCGATCTGGAGAACAAAATCTATTTACTTCATTCGTCCCAGTACTCATGAGAGTTGAGATGGGAACTCCTCAGGGAAACCCGGGGGTGTAAGCCTCGGAGAAGTAATGTATCAGGACAATAGAAATAGACTATCTGTCATAGATGCGATGAATGTGATGGAATTATCTGGTTTTGATTGATGAACATGTGTTTTCAATTACAAAGTCTCAGTCCATGCGAATATGCCCACTGCCTCTGGATGGGCCATGATCCAACACAATTTTGAGTAGATTTCATTCCTCTACTCTGACCCCTTTCATTAAACCTGATCTAATAACAGCAGATTGCTGAAAATCGATATGACCGACACTTAAGCATTCTTAGGTTTGTCAGCAGAGTGAAGGGAGGCAACAGTTCCCCTTCGCCAGGCATAAGAGAAACCTTTTAAGGCAACTCAACCAGTCATCTTAATGACGTGAGGTGATACGGTGACAGGAAAAGCGGCCTTTTAAGAAGATGATCAATGCTATCATCTTCTCCAAAGATGACTGGAAAAAGGGACAGAATATAGCGGCGTAGAGTTTCCTAAGAGGAGCTACCCTCCTTTCCTGTCTCTTCCTCTCTCCTTCTCCTCATGCAGTTCTCCCACTCTAGCCTTAATGTGTTTTCCCTCTTCCTGGCCTCGCTCGCTGCACCTTCCTGTTTCATTCTCAGTTTCTTCATCTCATCTGATCTCTCACCCTTTACCCTCTTTGTGTCTCTTCATCCTCCGCCGCCTAAGCCCTTCCTCCTTTTCCACTGTACCTCCTCTCTGCTTTCTGTCTACCGCACATTATCTCACTCACTCCCCTCTTTGCACTGACAGCATGCTTATCCTGTTGTGTTGATGAGATATTTGAACGATTAACATTATGCATGCTGAGCAGATTATGATAGCCTTTGGGGAGGAGCAGTTTCAGCATGATGGAAAGTTTCCAGCATGATAGAAAACTCTGCTGATAAGAGGGCTTTGCAGACAAGGGAGAAGTACCATCCAAAGATGTCTGTACTCACCTATTCTTCACCACAGCAGCAGCAGCAGCAGCAGCAGCAGCAGCCTTCCACATTCTTCATTCTAAGAGAGAGGGATGGACAAGGAAATTCAGTTCGCTTCAAAATTGTCAATAGTACTTGTGCAGAGGACAAAAATGTAGCTATTATCTAAAGGATTAGCAATAACATTAAGGAGAAGAGGGAAGACAATGCTCAGTTTTTGCAATAAAGGACGACAGAAGCCTATTTTTCCATGCCACATAACTCCTGAGGAAAAGTTGCTGCTTCATGAAGTGATTTTTAGAATTTGCATCTTTGAGTTTGGATGGGAACATTTCTCACTGAGACAGCTCACATGGCAAATGTGATATCCCGTCAACATCCGCCTGACAACTGCAAACCTATGCAAATGTGTCTAAAATATCATACCTCCTCCCACCCGAAGCATATCTTTTTTGGGCTGCATGACGCCAATTCTGAATAGACATATGATGTACCATATAACTAATTCCATCTACGTCTGACAGTGACGCTACCCTGTGCCACTGAGGCAGCTGTTGGTACAGAGAGAGAGTGAGACGCAGAGTGAGCGAGAGTGAGAGAGAGGGGGAAGCGAAAGGCAGATCACTTCCCAAGTGCTCATTTTTAGCTGGCTTGTTTGGGCACAGCGCACCAGAGCTGACGAGCTGAGCACAGAGTTTTTGACACAATGGTGTCAAACTCGGAACTGTGATGTTCAGCTCACACAAGTGAATAGCAGCGCACCTGCTGGCAACATGCAGACACAGACACAAACAGACTGTTATCAAGCCTGCGTGGCAATTAGTGTGTTTGGGAGTGCTGTGAACCCTAATGACACATTTGCCATACATTGTTTCATTAGGAAGCTTTCAGGGAGATGGCATATGGAATCTTTTGGAACTGCAGAAACAATTTGGAAATGGCATCCATAAATCATATAAGTTAGGTAACTTGGAACTAGAGCAGAGCTGTAACACTTGAGACGTAGCAAGATAAAGCTGGTCTAGCAGTTGATCCGTACTTGGTTATGGCATCATGTAAGAGTTGCTGTCTTGAGAGTTTTGTTCCACCTCTTTCCTCAGGATCTTAGAAAATATTTAACAGATGGGAGCCTCACTGTTTTCTATGCCATGCTGTGTCAGCGCTGAAATGAAGACTATTCCTCCTTTTTGATGTTTCAAACTGTTTCACTAGAACAGGCGGTAAAGCTCACAAATATACAAAACTCTAATCAAGAAAAACAACTGCTGTTAAAGCTGCACTTGTTCATTTTTTAAAACCCATTGTATAGTAGGGTGTATGCATCGATCTGGATGACTATGTCAATATAACAATCCAATATCATTGATGCAAAGAAAAACATTGATACAGACTGTCATCTTTAAAATATGCCTTTATTTTGAAATTCTGATGTGACACTATTGTCATCAAAGCACACCTCTTGTGCAGCAAACCCTACGCTGTTGTCTACGTACGTGGCCTACACCACTGTGAGCATTTATATATGTGCACTGATGTGTCTGTGTGGCTCTGCAGTTACTCCTCCAAAACACGAGTCGGCAGCAGAGGTTTCTGTGAAGTGCTGTTAAGTCTAGGTCATTCAAAACACACATTAAATATGGTTTAATAGAGACAATTTCAAACACAAGTACACAGATGTACTTCACTATAACTTGCAGGACTCACAAACAAAGCATTTGTCTTTTGCTGGACACACTTTTCTCCATAAATATGACATGTTAATGTTATTAGCACAAGCCTATGGCATTTTACATTGTATAAATTAGCCTAGCAACGAGTGGAGATTTCCTCTGCTCATATGAAGCCAGGATAAATCACACAGAAGACTTAAAATGCTATTTTTGTGGAGGCTTTATTGTCATCAGAATTTACGGTTTCTTATCTATAAAATTTAAATGAACAGAAGCTTTGTTTGTAAAATGATGAAATGACAAAAATAGAGAGATCTGCATCGCTGAGATGCGTACATTTCTGGGCATAGGGTACGGCATAGGCTCTACGTCAACGCAGATTCTACAGCTTAGTATAAATCCCACCTTAATATTTAAACAGTGCTAGAGGCCAACACCAGGCAGATAATGGCAAGCAGCTAGGGAAAAACACGATGACGATATTTGCTGATATTGTCCCATATTGATTGCAGGTCCCTAAATTGAGTCAAATGGAAATCATTTCATGGCAGATTTGTGACATCAGCAGATATTGTATTGTTGTCTAAAGAATCATTTTCATATTGTGATGAAACTTGTGATGCCGAGGGACAAGGTAGCAATGAGTTTGCTGAACACAGGGTGAAGCATTTAGCAGCTAAACAGTTGGCGAAGACCAAAACAGAACTAAAGAGGACTGTGGATACCACACTTGCATTGCATGCCAACTAGCCATTAATATATTGCTGTCTTAAGGCTGGGAAAGATAACAAGATTATCTTGATATCAGGATATGAGGCTAGATATCATCTTAGATTATGGATATCATAATATTGTGTTGGCTTTTCCTGGTTTTAAAGGCTGCATTACAGTAAGATAATGTCATTTTCTGGACTGTTGAAGCTGTTGTATTATTTGCTTTTACCACTTTGTCATTATATCCACATTGGTAAAGACTGAACAAAAATATCATTGTGTAATTATTGTGTGAATGCACGAATAGTCAATCCTACAGTATTGTTGCAACACAGACAGAGGTATTTACTCAAAAATACAGTGATATATATATATTTTTTCATATTGATTAGCCCTTCTCTGAATCACTGCTAGAAACATAACTGAGCCATCCAAATGAAATAACAAAAAAACAACAAGACAAGTGGCCAGAACTTATCGAAAGAGTACTTGGTTTCAGTCTACCTCAACAACATAAAATCCTAAAGAGACACACACAGAACTGTTGTCTTTGAAATGCACGACAGTAGATGTCATTTTCTATGGTTATTAACTATTTGGGTGGCAGCAGCTCAGCCCACAAGAACTTGCTTTGGGAACTGGAGGGTCACCAGTTCAAGTCCCCATACGGATCTAGTATGGAGCGTGGACTGGTAGCTGGAGAGGTGCCATTGAACAAGGCACTGAACCCCCCAGCTGCTCAGGGTGCCTGTCAAAAGCAGCTCTTTCGCTCTGACATATCTCCATTTAATGCACCTAAAGGTTCTGTTTGTCTGTGTATGACAATAGAGTGGAAATAATTGAATTTCCCCTCACGATTAATACAGTATCTTCTTCTTCTACTAATATCTTCCCTTGTGTCTATTGGATGTGTAAACAGGTGACTGTTTGCTAACCAGTTAGCCATATAACCCAGTCTTCCTAACATTTTCAACTGACTTTTATTTTTGTCATAAAGAATATTCTATGATATTTGTAATTAGGCAGCAAATACATGATTGCCATTAAAATTAAGTACTCTTGTGTCATTATTATTCTGAATAAGACAATATTCTGAATTAGATTTTGGCCATGTATGCAGCATATTCTGCTTGGATATTGTGAATCAGGCTTTTCTTCTGAATGTAGCATTTCCCAATGAGGACATTTAGGATATGCTGGTAATGGCTGGGTTTTAGGAGCATTCTTTGGACATGGTAACAGCACATTCAGAAAATGTGTCTCAATTTGGAGTGGTGCAGTTTGCAACACAGGGGGTCTGGCCTGTTTACTGTCAACTCTGTGCATTGTCGTGGATGCATTGTACATACAGGAAGCCAACAGTTTTCAAGGTTGAAGCAGAGATGCATGCCTGAAAGAAAAGCTCACATTCCTGGTTGGAAGGAGAAACACTCCTACGTTTAGACGTTATAAAAGGTTTTTTGATATGTGCAAATATCGCCATGCTGACTTTTTCAAGACAGTGACTGAAGGAATGAAAGATGGAGGCTGTGGATGCACAGATGTACAAGTCTACCGCTGGTGGAAATCTTAAAGAAAAAATGGGGTTTTGACGCAAAGAAGCAAATTGGCAACTGGGTCTAGCCATTCCACTCTTTCAAATTTTGACATGATAAACAGCACTTTAGGACATTTTTATTGGAGTGTACGCAGCAGCATGTAAACAGGATTTTAGCAAAATATTCACTTCCATTAGTTGTGTCAGCAGCTTTCAGAATAAGTGCAAAAACCTGGATATTTTGTGCATGTAAACAAAGTCATAGTATACGCAATGGATCACTGAAGTGCTACCCTAAGTGGTACCTGGCTCTACTGTAGCTGACTTTCTACTGTATCCAAGTGCCAGTTTTAGTCACAGGCTTGAGGCTGGTTTTACAGTGGTCCTGCAGTAAACATTGAACTAACCCTCCATACCACAGTCCATTTCCTGTGCTGTTTATACAAGCACGATGGCGCCATAATTCCTGTGCTTTGCCAGCAACAGAGTGTGCTGTAAATTACCAGTCATTTATGACTGGGTGTGATCTTCCCAGCATTCAATCAGAGCACTAAAAAAATAAACAAATAAGGATTAGATTTTTTTTTTTCTAACTGCTCCCACTTGACTGGCGTTTTAGAAGTTGTGTATGGATAAGTAATATCTTCACCTCCACCTCAACATTCTGCTGGTTTTATGAGTGGAGCTGGTGTCTCTGTTGGTTACTGTTCAGGGGAAGGTCATAAACGGGCGATTTATGTCTGAAGTGCAGCCAGGAATGCTGATGCTACTGTCAGAGAGCAGAGATACTGTCTGGTTTGACTTACATTTAATGGAAACTGTAAAGTCCACAACTGAACGTCCTAACTCATGCACTTTTTACAGTATGTGCTCACACCGAGGAAGCGTTAACATAACAGGCAGACGGAGGATATATAGAATGGTATAATGAGATAGATGGAATATAAGTTTGCTCCTTGCGACACTAAAAGCAGGTCTCACATTTTCAGCATCTTACATCACATTTCAAGTCTAATTTGAGGTCTAAGTGCACCAAATGTGCCTCCAGTATTAAACTTAATCGTCATAGTGAGAAATGAGAACACTTCATTAGCTCTCAGTCCTCCAATGGTGTCTGCACTTGTGGAAAATATTATTCAATACAAACACATAACTTGCAACACAGTCTCACAAGTGCAACAGTGTCCATAAATGCAACACCAGCTAATATGATGTTAGATCGATTTCTGCACCACCTACTTTTTTCGCAGCAGTTATCTGGACTTTTAAGCCACCATTGTTAAGTTATGGGCATTTTAATTGCTATAGACAGGGGTCCATTAGCATAGCTTCTTGGGTGGCCATGGCCATGTTTCTCCAAATCATTAAGCTAATTATACAAGCTAATTAATCAGTATGCTTGGAATGGGCTGCGTGAGCAGACGCTGCTCTTTGTTGGCTTGCATAATGAAAGGAGTCCATTTTTAGATGGGGAAAATGAAGAAGGGGAGGGAGAAAGAAACTTTGATCTCAAAAGTAAACATATGATTTTTGCATATCAAGTGCGTCGGCTAAGTTGGGGAAAAAAAAAAAAGTGAAGTCAGATTACAGATGCAAAAAGCCAAGCTGGATTCACATTTGTAGTGCTTTGAAGATGCGGAACACTGCATGGAGATAGCAGATAGTAGAGGTAGCGTGTGCAATGGTGTCCAACAACCAATTATCAGTGTCATTGTCATGCAAGACAAACACAGGCAGAGATCTGTCAGTCACTGGCTCCGCTGTTACATTTGAGGGCAATCAGACAACTTCAAGCATGTGCTTCTCTTCCGTTACTGAGCCGAGCTCTGGTCTTGGAATTTCATAAAGCAAACATGGGAGGCAGTTAATATTGATGTGTGTGTATTTGACAAAGCCTGTCTGCGTGTTCTCAAGAATGAGGAGGACCTCTGTGCTCCTTGGACATCATTTAAGGTCCCTTGCCACCCTATTATTTTCTAGTCATCAATCTGAACCAAGGCGTTGACAAAATCAATTAAGGTCCCATGTATGTGTGCTGTATGGTTATCACTGGGCATGTATGTGCATCTGTGTGTGTGTGTGTGTGTGTGTGTGTGCGTGCGTCAGGCGCATATTCATGCTTTCTTGCACACAACTAAGGGCGCATGAAAGAGAGTCACTGTCAGAAATTATTACTTACAAGCAGACATATCCAAACATCCTGCTATCCTGTCTCCAGTATGTGGTAGAGACACTGTCAGCGTTCATGCAGGAGTCTATTTTTAGCAGCTCTTATTATGCACAACGGAAAATCACCTCCTCAAAGTACATGAAGCATGTTTACAAAACCTAATGGGACTATGCTGATAACACAGCGATGCGTAGTGGCTACAGGGTATGTTGGAGTATGCACGTCTCCATACGTCTCAACATGTGATTGTGTGTGCAAGTCTATGGCACAATGAGCCAAGTGTTCAGTTGTAAATGGACAATGATACAATACACTAAAGCATGACTCACATTGACCTCTCTTTCTCTTCCCCCTCCAGGGAGATTCTGAGGAGTTCTCTTCTTTCATCACTCTGGTCTGAGGCAGCAATCGCAAATCATTATTCCAAACAGGTAAGATCCTCCCTCCTTGAAACTGTATTATTGAACAAAGCACTCCGTCTATGACAATCACCTGTGACCAAATCCTGTTTTCAATGTTCAAATGCCAAAGCAGCCACGAAAAAAAATCAACAGGACAATAATGTCAACCCACAGAAGTCAAATCAAAGGTCAAACAACTAAATGTTGTTAGTATAGATGGGTATAGATGATTGTATGAAATGATCTATTGTTCAGTCACGGTAAATTGGTTTCCTGACTGCCTGACATTTTATTATTTGATATGAAATAATAGTCAAGCTTGGCAAACAAGTTAGGTTTGATTTCCTTTTATGAAACAGGGTAGATGTTTTATAAATTATAGAACGGCTGTGTTTACAGTGGTACACTGAGGATTGTCCTGTTGTAATCACATTAAAAAAAGAGGCACAGCATTTCTCTCACAGACACATTGTTTGGCTACTGTACTGGACTGATGCTCAATTGCCTGAAATATCACTGGTATTGCTCTGCAAAGCACAGTGACACACATAAAGCATGGTAATGGTGCCCTCTGGAGTACAGAAATCTCTACTGCTGCTGCTCGACTGTTTTTACAAGAGATCTGTTTGCACATTAAGACTGCGTGGACGATGCAGCCATTCGCACTTCTCGCAGCTTTTGGAGGACTGACAGGTGCTTTTAGCACATTGTGGAAGCCTAAGCACACTTGCAAGCACATAGAGACGACAAGAGGCGGCTCTCTGAGAAAATAAAGTCACAGTAGGTGACCTTAATCTAAACACGCTGAATCTCCAGAATCATCTATCGAAATAATATCATCTCTAAAATGCCCACTACTGTGTGGTCACATGCAAAGTGGCATTTTCAACTGCACTCACATGTACATAAGACTACAAATGCTCAACCATACTGCAAAAAATCAGTCTCACATTAAAAATAAATGACTCCTCCTCGTTATTATTTTCATCATAATGATGTTTAAGTTGGGATCATTAGCAGTACAGTTCACGTCCTTTGGAACCAGAGAGGAGTTACCCTCTATCACAGCGCTGTTTTTCAGATCAATGACTAGTGCTGTGGTTTCCCCCAAAGGACTTGCGGGTGCAGCTGTAATTGGAGCATTTGTGTTGCTGTGAGTTACTTTCCCGTAGGCCCCACACACCAGAACATTCTTCTACATGTCCATAGGATTCCCAATGAACTTATCAAATGCACCTGCAAGAAAAGTTCTGCGGCATTCTATTTTGAGATCAAATTATATAGCAAAGCTGCTCCAACCCTGTGTCTTGTTACTGGGACACAGCCCTTCGCTTTTATGTCTTATTTTTACCGGCAGCGTCAAGTATATTCCCCAGTGTGTTAAATAGGTGAGTGTCAACGCTACGAGGCAAACGCTGCTTTTCACTCAGAGCATTTCACACATATGATGCCCTCTGTCCCC
This sequence comes from Epinephelus fuscoguttatus, assembly GCF_011397635.1. Lineage (NCBI taxonomy): Eukaryota > Metazoa > Chordata > Actinopteri > Perciformes > Serranidae > Epinephelus > Epinephelus fuscoguttatus. Next base: position 22,316,236 of record NC_064774.1, read on the forward strand.
TGTGGCAATTACTGTGAACACTTGCGAAAATTTGTCAGAGGCTCAGGTGGCAAAGTGATTTGAATTAAAGATGACAGCGACAAATGCAGCTTCAGTGGAAAGGCTAGACAAAAACAGTTAAGTACAGACAAGTGAGTTAGACTAACTTTGTGCCTGAAGTATTGTAAATGACAGCGGCAAAATTGTCAGCATCGCATAGTCTGTTGGAGGCCATTTGAATGTCCTGTTCAACAACCATTAAGGCATTAAATTTAAATTGAATCTGCTGTTTCTTCTCAGAGAGAAAGTCTTAAAGACACTTGTTAAATGACACTGTAGCGCATTTCACAGAGAGCGGTGGGTACGTAGGTGCCCTACACCTGTCAGATGGAGTTGTGTTATATAAAGCAGAATTCGCAGCAGTCGCAGGTGACCTCGTTCAGAATAGCAATGAGTCCAGCAGCCAAAAAACTTTCCAAAGTCTACTTTCTAAAAGTGCTTACAATAAATGAGAAGTGACCTGCTAACGGTGAAAAATGCTGTCTTTTTACAGCGAAGGCCATCCATAATTGGGAAAAAGTTGAGGTGCTGCACACAACAGTGCATGACTACTGGGCTGAATTATGTCTTTTGAAGGTCCAGTGTGTCGCATTTAGAGGGATACACTGGCAGAAACCTAATATAATAAGATGAGCATGCTTTTTTAGTTTATAATCACCTGAAAATAAGATTCATTGTGATTCTGTTAACTTAGAATGAGCTGCTGATATCTACATTGGGAGTGAGGTCTTGTATACAGAGATCGCCATGTTTCTACAGTAGCCCAGAACAGACAAACCAAACACTGCCTCCAGATAGGGCCGTATGTGTGTTTACATTGGCCTCATAACAAAACTTTGTGGATAATTCTGCTCCTTTTGAAAATCCCCTGAATGTCTGAATCTTAAGTTATCAGAGAAAAAAAGGTGAGCATACATTAGCAGGTGCTAGGCTAGAAGACTGTCTCTGACATGCCAAACAGCATTATAAAAACACTGATTTGTAACTTGAAACTGCTTTATTCAGTGTTTACTTGTTTTAATCACCTGGTCCAATTATTTTTGAGAGCAGGAGATCTCTGCGGATAATTCGGCTCCCAGTAAAAACCTCTTGAACATGTAGATCAGAAATAAGGTGAGCACGCATTAAGTTATCAGAGAAAATAGATGAGACGGTGCTGGGTGAGCTGCCTGTCTACATCGTGCCAAACGGTATAGGAGAAACACCGATTTGTAACTGAAACTGCTTTATTCAATGTTTTTACCGCTTTAAGTCACCTGGGCCATTTGTTTTGGAGATAAGGAGAACTCTGCGGATAATTCGGCTTCCAGTAAAAACCTCCTGAACAAAAAACACTAAAGAAATTCTCACCTGGAGAAGTTTCAGCTGGTTGCAGTTACCATTGGGCAATATGGACAAAAATTCATATCTTGGTATTTACAGGCTGACTGGTGATGCACGATCTGGGTATTTTCTATGAAAGGGCGACATGTTTTCAGTGGCAAGTCAAAGTCACATTTGAGATGTAACAAGCAGTTTTATAAAAACAGACTGTGATCAAAATAAAATGCAAAGACAGGGATTTTATTCCCATGTTTGATGTGCTGTAAAGTTTAGTTGATTCAAAACACACATTAAATATGGCTTAATAGAGACAATTTCAAACACAAGTACACAAATCAGCTTTACAACTCGCAGCATTCACAGACAAAGCACTTGTCTCTATCTAGACACATGTTCCCCACAAATACAACATGCTAATGTTTTTAGCACAAGCCTATGGCATTTTACATTGTATAAATTAGCCTAGTGGCTAGCGAACTTCTCCTCTACTCATATAAAGCCAGGGACAACAGCAACATTTTAAAAAAGTAATGTTGCAAAATTTGGCTCCATTACAGCTCACAAGGTTTAATGACAAAAAAACTGTCTTATGCTAAACATGTTTTCCAAACACATATAACATGCTAACGTTATTAGCACAAGCCTATGGCACTTTACACTGTTTAAATTAGCCTAGCGAATAGTGGAGATTTCCTCTGCTCATATGAAGCCAGGATAAATCACACACAAGACTTAAAATGCTATTTTGTGGAGGCTTTATTGTCTTAACAATTTATTGTTTCTTATCTCTGAAATAAAAGTAAATAAAAGCTTTATATCCACTGAGGGAAATGGTTACAGCTAGGGATGTCCCGATCCGAATCGGCCGCCGATATTAGCAAAAAACATGCATCAGCATCGGATCGGACTGCATGGAAAAATGCCGATCCCAGAACTCCAATCCAGTTTTTCACAGAGTCCGATGCAGGTTTTCTGGCCAGCCCAGTGATCCTCGATTCAAGCAGTCCATTCCAGGAATCCACTCCAGCACTTACTATCAATCCATCAAGCCAACATGCAGACACATGGAGGGAAGGGTGGAAGAGTAGGGTCAATTTAGCTAACTGACTATTTGTTTTCTGCTCTGTTTTTTGAGAGTGATATTTTTATTTGGTTTACACTCTTACTGTTTAAGTAAAGAGCACTGATGGCATTGTTTTGGGCACAATTAGTGAAATTGGAGCCATGGATGGACTATTGCTTGTTTAAACAGTTGTACAATATTGTGTGTGGTTTTTTGTCCCCTCTCAACAATGTTTTGTGGTGTTAATCTATTTTTTATTTATTAGGGGGCCAAAGCACAAGTGTGTGGAGTCTTACTGCTATTTTAATTTCAATGTTAGACATTTTAAAGATTTCTTGTGTTGATTTATTTTCTATTTATTGAGGGGCCAAAGCAGCCAGAGCAAACCAGCTATATTTTTTATTTAATGTTAATGTTCAAGTTTAAAGTTTGTTTATTTAACCCTGTTAACAATAAACGGGTCAGTTTCTCACACCAACTGTGTGGATCATTCTAACTAACCCGATTAAGTAGTTGTTCTTGTTAGAGTAATATCGCTTGATCAAACCTTTTCTAACATGACTGACAACAAAATAAGTGACTATGTATAATACGCGCTTGGATCGGATCGGTATCGGCCAAAACTCAAGGTTGTAATATCGGTATCAATTCGGAAGTGAAAAAGCTGGATCGGGACATCCCTAGTTTCAGCTTACAAAAATAGACTGGAGGACTGTTTTGCCATGATGTGTAGTTACATTTCAGTAGAGGTGCATGTCAAGTTACGGCTCAAAAAGTTGTTGCTGGAGAACTTATGAGTGAGTGAGTGGGGTGGAGCTGTGTGAAGAGTGCACACTGGTATGCGTCATGTAACGTAACTTGACCCTATATCGATATAAACGGTGCTGTCTAAATTTATATCTTGCTTGAAAATATATTGTTATATCGCACATAGTTGTTACATCTCCCAGCCCTAGTTGCAGTTTTTAATCTTCACCTCTAGATGCCATTTAATCCCCCTTAAGCTTACACACTGTTCCATTAATGTGAAGATGGCAAATATTGTTAAAGAACAGTATATATTTTTAATCAACCCTCAGGAACACATTTCCATGTAATCTCTTCTGTTTAAGGCATAGAGGTAAGAGCTCTCTTGGAAGTAGGTCAGGGGTTAATTATCACGTTCAAGGATACTTTAATGGGTACGGCCATCCATTAGGTTAAGACAGAGGCCTTCCATTGTGATGTGTGGTCTGACCTAACTGACTACTGGTCCATCCTGCCACCTCCAAGGGTCAGGGTGCCTGATATGACTGCGTCTCCATACTTCTTAAATTTGATATATCGTATTACGGCTAACAAAAAGGTGTGTGTATGCGTGTGTGTGCACCTAAGCATGTGTTGGGGGCCGTCCCCGGCTGCGATGATTTATTATACCGCTTGAAGGGACTTGTACTTTCATGAGGTCACATGAGTAACATGGCAGTCAGGCATAGCACACTGTTCTCTTTGGCCCTGCTGGCGATAGGAAGGCATGCCAAAACAGCTAAAACAGATTCCAGTTTGCACATATTCAGGTACACAGTATAAAGTATATATTCACTGTGCACACACTCACACAGACGTGCGCACACACACACTAAATCAAATACTGTAATCCAGGCTTAATACTGCTTTATCACCTGCGCAGGAGGCAAACGTTATGCAAATGCACATAAGCTATTCCAAAGGCACGTCAGATTTAAGGCCTGTCTTTAATATGTCTTTTGAGAGGTTAATACTATGCAAATACAGCCTCATGAGTTGGGAAACGCTCAGGATATTTTCCTAATAACACTAAGGGGATACCACTGAGATGCAAAGTGGAGTCTTTTAGATTGACCTTGGATGATTATTTTGAACTTGGATTTCACCTGAGGGTGGCAATGCAATATTTCATTATTTTGTATTGCAAACACAGGTCTGCACAAGTGAAACAGAGATAGTAATGGTCATTTGCATGCTCAGACTTCACTGAATTCGTACAACTAAAGTAGCTTCTCTGGAATTACAGTCAAATCTGCAGAATGACAGAAGTATGAAAATGGAGTGAGGCTGAAGTGTGCTAGTGATCAGCTTTATGATTTTCATTTTAGAGATCTGGTCTTCTTATATTCACCCTCAGGTGTATTTTTCTCATATTGTGCACAATATCAAAAGAGTTGGTGGAAAAAAAAACCCATAAAAGCTGGTTGCTGGAGAGACACAATGCACCACTGTGAAAAGACTGATGAAATGAACATATCAAATCTGACATATTTGTTTGTGCTTCCTCCCGTAAGTGTAATTTTGCCCACTCTCTGCAACAGTAAATAAATAAGGGCATTGTTGAAAATAGGCCATGAAAAACATGCTAATATTAGAAATGCATTTCATCCACTGATTTTCTTTTGCTTTCAAATGACGGACTAAGCCTCTCGGGCGAGCAGTGGGTTGATGCTAGTTGATTTTGCTGCTGTTATCGACAGAACAGTAGAAGCTCATTTGGCTTTATTTCAATCTTTCCAGTTTGTTTTCTTAAAAAAAAAAAAAGAAGGCAAGGTTTGTGTAAGATTTTCTGTTCAATTATTTGAGATAAAAACCTTATCCCACTGACTTTTTCTCATCTCCTAGGTGGGGGCAAAGGGGGCAATCTTTTCAGTGGTGAGTCGGCGAGGTAAAACTGCAGCAGCGGGCAGCATGTTGGCACCTGCATGAACCCAACAGAGGAGCCTCATTTCTTGGTGAGTTGAACATGTTTTCTTTTTTTCTAGTACACCACACAGTCGATAAGGATGCTGTTTTTCTCACACAAGGTTTTCCATAGTAAACTTAGCATGTGTGGTAGCTAATTTGGTTATGACTTAATCTCATTAACTCTTGAGAAAAAAAAGAGCTTAATTGCAAAATAAGCAGGAGCATTTTTCTCTACACTTTAAGCTTCTAATATGAGAAAAGCAGCTTTCAGAATAAATTGGAACAGCATTTTCATTGACAGTGATGTACCAGGGCCTCTTTTTTGAACCAAATCAAAGTCTTTGCCTTTAAAAAGTTGGAGCTATTGATTTTGTGAATGGTATGAAAAAGACAATTTCCATTTTTATGAATGACATAAGGATGTATTTTAATTGAAGAATGTGTAGAGGTTTCTTATAATCGAAGTGTCAACCTTAAAGGTCCAGAGTTCAAACCACTTTTGTCAAGAGCTAGCATTTTGGGACTAACGCTGTGGCTAAATTTGGATAATACTGTACACTTTCATGTTGTTCACTACTTACTTGCACAGTGTATGAATTTTGACATGGTAGCGTTGTTTCAATGCAAATGACAATTGCAATATTTGACCGTATATTCTTTTAAATGCCAAGTTGCCACCAGACGGCGCATTACTGCCAACATTTTACCGCAATTGTTGCTCACCAAAATATCTGCCAGTTTATTTGCTTGTTCACCTATGCTGCCATTTTCACACGTTTCGTAGTCTGTCCCCTTTATGGATGTATGAAAAGACCTGGATGCAAGGTCGGAGATGGGACCCCATTCATTCCAATGAAAGTTGCTCAGTGGTACATAAAGCCAAAACTGTTCAACTGCTGCGCATAAAGTTACCCAGAAGATCGGCGCTGCTTCCACATCACTGGGCCCAAAGAGCAAGGGCACTAGAGAGTTCCCCGGCCTAGCCAGCTACATCCAGTTTAGCCCTCCACTAACTTGAATGGGGAAACCATAATTTAATAGTAAGGCTCTTTGAGACTTTCCAAATGTCATCAACCTGAATGCATCAAACCCTGACAGAGAAACCAATCATTTTGCAGGGGTTCTGATTATCAAAACATTTCCCATTGATCACAGACATCTCTTTCCCGATGTTTATCTATGGGAAAAATGTATTTTGGGCCCAGTGGCAGTTTAGCCACCAAAAAACTGGCTTCAAAGCCTGGCACACTTCCTGGGGGCCTGATCCCTGTCTGCTAGTTAGTCAAAATGGCGACCATTAAGAGTTAGAGTGTCCAGTGTCCCACACTCAGCTTTTTGACTGTCATGAGTGCACCATCCGGGTTCATAGTGCATTACATTTTGCCATACTTGTCGGTGTGAACAGACTTATGCATTTCAAACAGGAAAAGGAAGTATGAAAAACGCAAATTGAGACACAACATTAGAGTTCCTGTTGCATTTCACTCATTATTTGACTTGACTTGACTATTGTCTTGAAATACAATGAAACATTTGACACTATTTGAAGCTAGGAAGTACAGGAAGTACGAAGTACAAAGGACAAATGAAGTACAAAGTTGTGTGTCATCGGCACTGTGGCTGAATGTCATCAATGGATATTACAGAATACATAAATATTAGGGGGGCATCTAATAGAAGAACCCACTGCATTTAATTTTAGTTCTGACCTCAATAAATATAGATATAAACATAAATAAAAAATGACACTGACTAAATTTTTTACCACTTTTGTGGTAAAAAACTTTGAAAAACAGAATCATAGATTGAAGCCTTTAGCTTTCATTTCTGGTATTACTGAAGGATGACTGTGAATTCCTAATTGGTTTGGATTCACACACAAAACATATTTAATATTGATAAGAAGAACTTTATCACATCACCAAAAGAAAATAAAAAATCAAAGTTCTATTAATCAAGGTTTTAGTGCTTTATGATTACCTAACAAAACATGACAGCATTACACATTTGCGCTTAAATGAATCGCCTGCATGTTTAAGAGAGCACCATCATTAGCGAGAATGTGTTGATTTGATTTTTTTTTTTTATTCTTCGTCTGTCCATTAAGACTCCTCCGCTTTGGAAAATGTTTTTAAACCATATTTTGAAGCATTTACATTTCGTGTGAAGCCCCTCCGAGGAGGGAGAAAATACATTTATAATGAAGCAACACACAAAAAGGGAAACAGAAAAAGACAAAGAAAGGGCTAATCAACAAACCCAGGCAAACAAGAGACAGAAACTCCAGTGAGAGTTTACTGGATTGGATGGGGTACTGCGTATTGTTAGAGGGAATATGAGGACAAGCTAATACAGGGACAGGCACATGAGTTTAGTGTCCATCTTTGGGTAAACAATCGCTAAGAAGAAGTCCCCAAATGACTGTTGTCAGCATTATTAAAATAAGCTTATCATAATTTAGTTTTACTGCCAGGTGAATACACTAGATATCTGAAAATGTAGACATGGGATTAGATGTAGCCATCAAAAACCATACGGAATATAAAAAAGTCTAAAAATAGGCATTGGCACCAGAGCCACATACATCATTCTAAGCAGACAGAATGTGATCATGGGACAAATTCAGAGGATTGTTTCCCAGATTTAACTAAGGTCTGAAATACTAAAGCCTGTTCTCAGAAGAGAAAATCCCTGCCCTGGGCCTGTGTGATGATGTAGCTGAGAAAATACATTCAGCGGGGTATAAATATTGCACGGTGAGTACATGGAGGGCTTTTTGGCCGATGAATTATTACAAAGTCCAGTGGCTTTATGCCAGCCGCGGAGTATATCTTGCTCAGCTTCACCCTGCAATAAGCTGTGGCTGGGGAATTGTGGTTATAGGCACGCCACAAATAACTACCAACGATACTTGGAATCCATCACGCTCATCCCACATGTTGTGTGCTTACACTTGAGTGCTCTCAACATCAGCCGGTAAGCAAAAAAAAAAAAAAAAAAAAATAGTAGGAATTGCCTGTGAGGCCTACAAAACAGCCCTCCAAAGATGCATACAGTATATAATCTAATTTTTCACATTTCCTCCATGAGCACATGAAGCACCGTGTGTTCTCTGTGTGTGGAAGTGCTGTCAGGGAGGCAGGACTAAGAGGGAAAATGTTTACCCGAATATTCACCTCCAGGATGCTTTGATAGATGGTTTATCCCCCAAAAGAGTAAACTGTGCCAACTCCTCGTGCTCACTCTTGGAGGAGCAAATCTGGATGAGTGATGATGAGTCTATTCGCTCGACATCAATAGAACAAGGTTGTGAAATTAGTCCATCTTCTGCTTTTTTCCCGCTAAATCACTTTTCATTTGCACAAGATAATCATGTAACTCAGTGGAGCGCGGAGTTAATGGTTAATACATCTGATTGTACCAACACAATGAGAATAAAAGAAGATCAAAATAAGCATCTAAATGGGAAAAGGACTTTTGCTCGGCGCACTGCATTGTCGAACCAAAGAAATGTCGGGCAGGTTGGGTCTTTTGGTGATTAGCGCAAAAAAAAAAAAAAAAAAAAGCATAATCCCCCAGACTGCTGACATATTTCTTTTGAAAACAGCCTGTCTGAAAAAGACAGATATGCTCTGGAAAATGGATCAAATCTGTTTCATGTCAGATAGCAGCTAGCGGTTTCCCAGGGTGAATCTTTACTAAGCCACAAACAGACGGGATTAGAGATTGAAGTACTGGCCATAGTAGATCAGGAAATACAAAAAAAGGGACAATATTAAATGATTAGAGACAATTTATGATAACCTCTAAATTACTTCCTTAAATACAGTGCATACTACACTGTGTGCTGTGTGAATCAGCAAGTTCAAATCAGAGAATGTGTGTTGGAGGTCCAAATTCATACTCTTCCCTAATTTGTCGCAATAAAAGTGCTAATTCTCTTCCCTTACACTGGAATTGCGATTACTAGGAAACAAGCATAGAAAATTCACTTTTTTTCCCCTGCAAAGGAGGAATAATTCTGCAGCCCGAGCCGAGCCGCTGTGTATGTTTAATGAAATGCGCGGATTTATCTCAAGGCACTATGGATGAGGTATTTAAGTCTGGTGCATATTTCATGACCGTTAACTGCACGCCGGCTGCTCATTAGTCGCGTGACAGGTAATGGTTGTGGTGCCTTTTGAAATGCATTAAAAGATCTCTCTCTCTCAAGCACACAAATATAAGCACATGTGCATAGGGGGGGGAAAATAAACAGAAAAACTGGCTGCTTATAGTCATGATTAATTGCAACCCTCCTCATTCCATATCATAGTGCAAGCATCTATGGTTAAATGTCCACATGGCAAAAGCAAGTGTTATGATCCATTCAATTAAAACCTCGGCATGCTTAATCCGATTACAAGCCCCTAAAGGAATGGAAGAGAAATGTTCATTTGCATCCCCTTTAGCTTCAAACTTTTAGCAGAAGGCTATTTTTGCCTAAATGTAATCATCAAATATATATATGGCTATTTTTCAGTCAAATAATAAGTGTTATGGCAACCTCTATCCAGTGAAATACAACCACAAGATGGTGCTGTGCATCACCGTTTGCCCTCCAAGTGACTCCATCTGAAGGGTGATATTTACCTCCCATTATTAAAGTGACTGGCTTCCATTTGATTTGCTGTAGCCTCATAGATTTACATGCAAACGTTCAATAAATATTAAGCCTTTTGGTTAGCTTTACACCAAACTGAGAGACTTTTTGTCGCCTTTTTACTTGACATTATCGAAGAATATATACAGTATGTCTCTTTAATTGGTAGTGTCTTCATGTTAAGGTGAATTTCTTAAACATATGCTAAAAGAATATGCTCATTTTAGCTCTGCAGGTGAGAAGCAAAACCTATCTTCTAAAGAATAAATTGAGAAAGGAAAAATGTAAAACAAACAAAGTAAATTAGCTGTTGCTTTCTGTCTATAGAGGGTTGGATGTGTGCATACAGCTGGCATCATTACAGTTAATCACAATCATTAAAGGAAAATACATGTTTGCGTACACTGTATGCAAAAGGAGTCATGATAATAAAACAGTATGTATTGAAATTATAGTAAAATCCAGTAGATGGCAGTCTGTCAATACAGAATCTTTCCACCCACATCCTCCTCTCCTCACACCCACAGCTCTTCCTTCCAGTAGGTGTGCCTCTCGTCATCAGGAGAGGTCCCTTACCCTGCGCAGTATGACAAGAGAGCGCAAAGTGACAGCGCAAATGAACTTTTATTGCTGCTGTAATGAAGTACACAGGCTATCTGGATGTGGAATATAAAAAAAAGAGCATGTGGATTAATGCCTGTATGAGAAAGTCACCACACGCACACACACACACACACACACACACACACACACACACACACACACACACACACACACCTCTGCAGTGCTTTTCCCTCCTTCATTTTCTCCCCTTATATCTCCTGCACTCCATCTCTCGCACTTGCACAAAGCCGAATGGCGTCACCACCCACCGCTCGCGTGCACACACACACTCCCTGCGTCACACGCACACACACCTCCTCGCCATCTGTCTGTGCAGCGGCCCATGTCTCTGGCACTGGGAGCAGTTGGGGAGCAAGAGAGTGAAAGAGAAAGTGTCTCTTGGCTGTGTAGTCCTGAATCCCACTTCCTCTCCTCTTTCTCCTGCTGTGCTGTTGTCTATCAAACGGTCTCACAACATCACACTGTCCGCCGATGGGCCCTCCCTACTAGCGTAACACCTATACTTGATGCCATTTGGAGGGAAATCAAATGCTCCCTCGCTGGAGCCTTATGAGCGAAAAAGATGGAGGATATGGGCTTTGTGTTTTCAGTGATTTCACTTCACAGTTATGAGGGCTCATTTCAGCTTCGTTCATTAACTACGGGATACACATTTCCTCACTAATGTTAAAGCCCACAACTCAACAAGAAGGGAAAATAAACATGCTTGATTAGCTCATGTATTAGGCGTTTCAAATTAATACCGCAGATGGCAGAATTATGCTCACTATTTCTTGAGAGGCAGAAACATAAAGAAACAGGGAGGGATGGAGTCTATTCATGTGCCCTGTGACAGAGTGAACGCAACAAGAGTCAGGATGTTGCTTTACTTATATTATTACCTCCCCTGAAGTCGTGAGAAAGCTGCAGGAATTTTTTATGCATCCTGATCATATCCATCAGGAGTTTATTGTATGCGCAAAAATAAATACATAGTGTACGTACACAGGAACCACAGTATCTGCACACAACATACCAAGCAAAATCCACAGGAATAAAGGTGATTATCTGTCATCAAGACTTTTCCCCCACTGTACAAGACTCCCTTCTCTTTTTAGAGAATTTTCAGAACCATGCAGCTTCACAAAGAGCTTTGTAGACAGCTTAAGTAATTTGAGCAAAAAAAAAAAAAAAAAAAAAAATGCCTTCCCTCTCTCTCAGTCTCTTCCATTTGGACGGCAAGTGAAAGTGCCTTCATAACGGTGCCATATTCAACTGGAGTGATAAGAAATGGCAGCTATCAGCAGGCGGTTTGGAAGCCGCATATAACAGTTATTGTGTGTGTATATATAAAAATTGATTTATGTGGCCTATCACTTAGCAGGCGCAATATGTGGATGAATATGGGCTAATATAATATTATGGAATGAGTGAGAGGGTTAAGGGAAGGGCCAGGTGCTGCCTCAAGGTGAAAAAAAAAGCATGATCAAAGTCCAAAGACATATTATGAGACGTATCATTACTCCATGAAAGACGCTATATTTCAATATCTGAACCAATGTGAGACTGTCGAGTCGCTGCATATGCAGACGGAATACAGAATACAGAATACAGAATTTCATAGTATCAGAAGCTGCATATTATTTTTTTAAATTTCGACCATATATATGGGTACTTCCTGTTTGAGAAAATTATCATTTTATAAATTTAGAGAGAAAATTATGTCTGATTTTATTTCTTCTTTGTCTTCTTTTTAAGTAAAGCGATTCTGAGTTTGTCGGAATAACAAAAAAATATCAAATTGTTTCAACTCATTCATGATTAACCAACAGAGGAAAAAAATGCAAATAATTTTCTGTGGTGTTTAAACCATATCTTAATAATTAATTTTCACAAAGGCTTAATTGCTCATTGAAAATGTAATTATAAAATGGCACACTTGTGGAAAACACAACAAAACGAAGAAGTGAGTCACTCCATTATTTCTAACTGTCAGCTGGGTCCAACATCCCATGCTGATTTTGAATGATATTTTTGCCTGACTTATTATGGCACATGTGTGAGTGTATGCACTTATATGCATGAAGATCTTATGTCTCACAAAACGGATGTACTGGCACTTTCGGCAACCAGTTGATCATATTGGGCAACAGAGACAAGACTGGTGTTTCTGCAAGGGAAGGCAGGAATTAAATATAAATATGAGGTGGAAAACAAAAGACCCTCCTAAGGTCTGGCTGGAAAAATTCTGACCACCCTTCATTCAGCAAAATGGAAAGCTACATAACCCATAATCCTTTTGACACGTTGTGGGGAGGGTGTTAGAAGGGGAGGGTGCAAAGAAAATATCAGTAACTCTCAGAGGGGCCTTGCATTAAAGAAAAACCTCAGGCACACATCATTTTAAACTCCTCCTAATCAAAAATGTTTGGACTAATAAATGCAGGCATTCGTTTATATGTAATTTTAAGATGTTTTTAAGGGTTTATTTGCAGTGATGTAAAAAAAAAAATCATAGATCTAAAAAGCTACTTTTTCTGTTATGAATGTCGGTCTCTCCTCCCCATTAAATGCAGTAGGGAGAAACAGGCTTGGCGGCAGCAAACAGCCTCATGTTTACCCCTTGGCGCAGAGCTGGTGCCATGTCCAGACTTGTAAATCAGGCCCATTGAGGTAGCATAATGCTGATGATTATGACAGCCAGTCGCATGGGAGTGATAGAGGGACGTTGAGTTATGGGCTTGGGGAGGATGCCCAGAACTGAAGAGTCTCACAAATGGAGAAGCACTTTCACCAAAACACAAGTCCCCAGATGGGGACTAATGCTGCAGTTGGCGGCAGTGCCACCCAAATGAGTGCACATTAGCTGCTCAAAACCCACAGAATAGTGAAGTATGTTTGTTTTTTTTTATTTCACAGTTCTGCCGCTTCACTCTATTACTGCTAGATAATATTTCAAAAAACACACAGGCTGAATAAAAGAGCAAGAGACAGCCAAAGTATTTTGAAAGTGTTTTGTGTTGCACTGGCATGCAATGCATCACTTAACTAGATGACTGCAGGATGGGAAATGCATTTCCATTTGCTGTGTTACTAAAGAATGTCCTGTTTACATTCTGCTTTATTCATTCTACTCCCCTTTGCGGATGAACGATCATTCATTCGCATTGATCGTCAGCCATGATAATATAATCAGGCGTAAAGCCTGACAAGGCTGGCCGGTCCGATAGATCAGAGCTGCTGACAGCAGAGCTATGCACAGGTCATAAACCCTCACCTTCCCTGTTTGACCCCACATCAATTTGGCTCTTTCCAATATGAATGCAAATAACAATGCATTTTTGGTGACATGTTTATGGTTATCTCTGTATCTCCACTCGCTCCGCCTGCTGCCCCTAAATGTGCTGATGTTAGCGAGCTAATGGGATTGAAAAAGGTAACCTATTGCTCACTAGTGGTCAGCCCGCCACCACCCTCCCCTCCGACGCCTCCCCCAAACATAAACAAAGCATCCGCGCATGCCCTTGCTCACACACACGCACACACATGCACACCTACATGTCCTCCACCCCAGTCACTTGTGTATGCATTGAGCTGATAAGTACTGCGGTTCATTTTCCCCATGGCAAAGCACAGTAAAAAACTGGGGAGTAATAATTGCTTTGGGGGGGCGAGACGAGGATGGCTAAATATGCTTGATTGCCTCCTAAGCTTTGGTGCTGTGTAATGAAATATGGCTGCTGCAGACAGGAGCTCCCGTGCGATAGCTTTCTTGTCACTTTCTCACTTGCTTTTTTTTTTTCTCCCTTTACCCCTTCGCTCTTCTGTTCTGGCATTTTCGTCTTTGCTCACCCATTGCCTTTGTTACAGAATGGAGTCCATCAAAGCATTTGTTGCCATTGAACACTTATCTTAGCTATAATGTAATAATTACGGGGGCCAAATCCAGCCTAATTGAGTATTCCTCACCACATCAAAACGGCAGGCGCCCTAATATTCCTCTGTTCTACAATTTAATTTGTGGATTCATTAGCATGAACAGGGTGTATAGAGAGAAAGCAGATAACAAGGAACTTAGCAAAAACACACTGCTGATGAAGTCAGGTTGAAGGGGCTAGGGACCTGCCATATCCTCACCTGGGTAATTATGTCCCCCTGTTATTTACACGTTTGGACCCTAAAACTTTACATCATAATTCTGGCTCGACAAGTATTCATGACAACCTTTTAATGCAACTAAAAATTGGAAATTGAAGCAAGGTTTGTTTGCTTCAATTTCCAATTTTACATAAGAAATTTGCCAACTACATCCAAACAGAACGCTGACAGTGAATTAGCACGAATGAGAAGTTTTGGGCACGGAGACCACTGTAATCATGACATTCATAATCATCATCGCTAATCATCCCATTTGACTGCCATAAAACCCTACAATAACGTTTTAAAAGATAATGAGTCAAATTAAAGCTCACCCACTGTAGCTGTAAAAAAAAATGTTTATCCCCAACTCATTTTTGTTGTAACCACCCAAAGCACATTTCACCCTGTTGGTTAAATAAGTAGCTAATCATTTACAAGAATATTAGACCACAGGCTTGTATGGGCACAGCAGCATCTGCTAATGCATTTAGCAAGAAAATAGCCTGAGAAAATCTTCCCAGCACATTAAATGCAAGACTTTTTTTTTTCTCCTCTCTTTTGCTTCCAGAATAACTCACAAGCCTAATTTGTTGTGCTACTTAAAGGGAAATGTAATTACACTTGTTTTCATTATAATTCACAAAGCCAATCGATAACTGCGGTTAAGTCATTCTCTAGTGCACATGCAATTTTCTGTTCCTTCAACTGAAATTTGGTCACGAAACAAGCATCCTGTATGTCTTTACTATATATTTTCTACATAATGGTGTTGAGTAATTAACTCATTAGATGAACAAAAAATAGCAGGAAAAGTTTTTATAGCAAGCACTGTACAGTGAACTTCACTGGTGCTTTTTTTTAAATGAAGCGTTCCTTGCTTTTTGCGACACATGTACAGAAATGCCGGCTCTTTACTCCACAGACAGGCTGATTAAGCTATTCATCTCTGTCCTGTTCCTCTCTGTCTTTCTCATTTATGCAGTTCTCTTTCCTGAGACGTCAACCACAGGATGAGGCCTGCGGCAGGTAAGAGACTGAAAAGAATATCTGATGAGCGTAGGACAAGAATGTTCTGACCTCTGTTTTGCATCATTCCTCATTTTCTCAAATTCCATGCGACACATCAAGGGCGCCCACATGCTGCGTTTTCTTTACGTTTTTTGAAATTTTTCAGCCAAGGGTTCCAGCTGATCATGTGTCCACATTTCCATCTTTGTTTAAAAAGACGGATTTTTATATTTCAAGTATCGAGGCAGGACAGAGAACATGCCAAGTGATATCAAATCAAGAGCTGAGCTGAATCTCGACTCTGGCTCAATCCCTCCCATCTCCTGACCTGCGATGGGGTGAGGAGGGGGGGAAACAGACTATATCTGGCAACCTAAACCTTTTTAAAGTGACTGAGAGAGTGAGGGAGACTGACTGGCACTGATGGGACCAGACTAGGACTGTGCGATGCTGTGCTGCACTGCGCCCGGGCCTCACAAGCCTGATTGATAGAGTGTGATGAGACTGTCACTGAGCAAGGAGAGCAGCAGAGAGATAGGGCTAGATGGAGGGAGGGAAGTGGGCTGACCAGGGTAGAGAGATAGAGAGAAATAAATTTGAGAACATGTGAAGGATGAAGTAGGGGAATGAAGTGGCTGGATGGAATGTGTTTCGGACAAATGAAGGATGGGGAGGTGGAGGGGTAGGTGGTCACTGATGGAGAGGTGAGTCAGATACTGAAATGCTGAAGACTCCGCTTATATGCAGGTTAAGCTTGCTGGAGACAGACTGAGTTGACATGAAAAATTGACAAAACGGCATAAATCTCAGTGAAGGTGCCAAATAAAAATTCTGAAGCAGTGATAATAGCAGTGTTTCACCTAATTCTGGTATTAAGCCAAGCCAGTATTGCAATATCTGTCTCTGGCATTAGATTATCCAGACTTCTGTCAATTTTTAAGATGCCATTTTTCAATTACATAAGCAATGCAAACAAAATTCCACTCACTGCCATTAAGGTGGCTTTGGCTCAGGGGGGAAATCACTTGTCCACCGATTAGAAGGTTGATGGTTCGTTTCCTGGCCCTTGCATGCTTCATGTCAAAGTGTCCTGGCAAGATACTGAACCTTAAAGTTCACCGCAAAGTCTGTGAGAATGTTAATCTGATGAGCAGGTGGCACCTTGGCCATTCATCCTGTGAATGGCTGAATGGTGCCTGTGTTGTAAAGCGCCTTGAGTGGTCCCTAAAAATAGAAAAGTGCCATATAAATGCAGTCCATTTATCATTGTGTGAAAAGCATTCAATAAAACACAATATTCAAGAAATTTATAAATAGTAACTTTTTCAATGGAAGTGGCAACGTGTGCTTGTGTTCCCAAAACTAGTCTCAACAAGTCCAGTACCTCCCTACATCTTGCATGCAGCGCACAATTGCAGCACTTCATTGGGGAAAAAAAAAAAAAAAGCTAAACCAGGCAATTATTGCATTTTCTTTAGAGCAACATTGGCAAAACAAATTAGCAGTATATATAAACTTAATTGCAAAAAGACTGTTGGTATATGAAATACCTAATTTAAAGTGGAAATTGGCAACATGACATTGTGTAGAACATATTAATTTGATTTTTATGAAACACACAGTCCATCCATATTGAAATGGAAATGAGCGAAGTTATTCAGCTACAACTGTTTTGATTTTCACAAGTACATATTCCCTGTACTGTATGTTGTCCATGTGAATGTCATAAATAGTTTGCTGGCTTGTTTATCAGTCTATCAGCACCTGCTTTGGATACAATATTAGATCTTGTGGACACATGGCATCTTGGCACTGAATGGAATACAGGCCGAGCTAAAGCCCTGTTCTGGGAATTCCACAGTTAGTGATTTCAGACTCAATAAAGGCACCATGTTTTACTTTTATCCTTGCCTGAGGAAAGAAGGCTGACTCACCAGAACGCCAAAGTTATTATTAGTGCCTCACATGTGTGGAGAAAAGCTATGCGTATGTGCGTGTGAGTGTGTGAAAGACAGAGAGAGAGACAGGGAGGGAGAGAGGCTGAGCTTCGGCAGCAGTGGTAAGTGCATGCAGGAGCAGCATGAGGAGCTCTTATCTGCCGCCTGCCAAGCCCTGACCGGGGCCCTGACTCCTGCACTCCCTCCCTCCCTCTGTCCCTCTCTAGCAGGGGCTTCCCACTAGTCTGCTAAAGGCAAGGCGGCCAGGTGAAATGAGCAATTCCCATTCAGGGACAGGAGCGCCGCGCAGAATCGCCCTGTGAAATGGCTGCTCACTTTGGCAGATCAATGCACTCCCTTTCCCTCGCGCACTGCCACTGAGTGATAGCCAGGAAGAAAAAAGAAGGGGAAAAATGAGTACGGGCACAGAGAAGGGAGAGGTGGTTTTGTGCATGTGTTTGTTTGTGTATATGTGTGAGTGTGTAGAGGGGGTAGGGTGTTAGCAGGGCATTTAATGATATTTGCCATGGCTGCTCTGAGTGAGCGCTGTTGAAGAAAAATGGGAAATGCTTTGCATATACTCAAAAGACATGCAATATTGCTGTTGCCTCTTTGGGAAGACATAGTGGCGTTCCCACTCCCACCGGATATGAGAATATTCAGCCACTGAACTGGAAATTTTGCAGATATGAATGATATTAGTGACTGTCATTAAAATGCTTAGTTGTGCCAAAATGAATTCCATATCTCTTCAGTGATGAAACTCATATGTCATTTGAAATTTATAGCATAGGCACAGATTGGGCATATAGTTTCAAGGGCAAAACTGTGAGGTGAGATGATATGATATGTGCATAATCTAGGCTAATTTTCTACCAGGTATATCTTACGGACTTAATAACCGAGGGATTTCTGTTATGTTCTTCGCATACCATGTCTTTGTTCTTAAACTGCATTGATGATGGCACAGAATGTAATAAATCAGGATTGCGCAAAGGCTGGTGTATGCCTTTCCAATGATATCAAATGTAAAATGACAGCATATATTATACATTTCAACAACATATAATAACTCCTGGGTCATTTGTAAAAATGAATAATGCCTTGGTAATGATCCTCAATATTATTACTGAAAAATCATGTTATGTTCTGTGTTGCAGAAGACCTATGATAACTCATAATTTGCTGCCTTCAAGTTGTTAAATTTTAATGTTACAGAGGTGCAAGATGAACCACTGTCCAAGTGTCTACTCTCATCATCCCCATAGAAACCATTAAAAATCTGATGGGTGAATCATTTCCGAAATTCATACACTCTCTGACCACATCCTGCACCGGCACAGACCCTGAATCATGTTTGGCTATAGATGATTCCAACAATGCACTTTGTTGATTGGTTATTGGTTACATCATTGGTTCTTGAGTGCCAAGTGATTCATGGTCAAATCTATTATTTAAATCTGAGAGCTCGCCCATAAATCTACCATTTGTAGGATTAACACTTTTGTAAGATTATTTTTTGCTCGTCTGAACAAAGACATCGGTTCTGAATACACTGTTGTGGGAGCAACACAGCAGCACAAAGGGCTATTGTGATTACTGTCTTAATACAGTATATTATACCCATGGCTTGCAACAGGGTAGCCTTGGGTAAACGGTCTGTCCAGACTGTCAATACTGTCAACCAAGTCTAATATATTATGGTTATTAATCTGTACCAGCTACATAAATACACTTGAAGTATCCAGATATCAATGATTTAAAATAAAAAATATATATAAATATATATATAAATAAATTAAGCTAAAAATCAGTGTCCAGATCAAGTGAATGAGTTAGAATTACTGTGTAGCCATGTCCAATGATGAAAGCCATTTAATACTGAATACTAACACAATCAAAACAGTCTCTTTTTGGCCATTCTAAATGAAAAAGATGATGATTATTATTATTTTTGTATAAAGACTGCACAGGTCTATAGTTCTGCTGCTTTTGGAGTAGTAGCTATTTGGCGATCTTGTTATCTTATCTTGTTACTCCTCCAAATAATTGTTTTCAATCAGAGGACTCCAACCAAGGCTCTAAACAGATCATCCTAACAGCAAATGTTTGAACAACTTCAATCTCATTTTCTTCTTTGATGATTAAAACTGATAAAGAACAATTTGTCCCTCTCTGTTTACAGGGGTTCCACAAGGCTGTATACTGGGTCCTTCCCTTTTTGTTTTGCATGTACATTTATTTCTCTCTGTATTGGCATTATGCTGATGATACAGTATTATGTATGTCTCAAATGTTATCTTCTCTATGACAGTCTCAAACTGGACCACTGACATAAAAAAAAATATCTTGATGTAAACTGTAAGATGCTGGATCAAAAAATTAGACCACAACAAGACTGGGTCTCATTCTCACAACTAGATAAGTCTTAATTTAGCAATGTTTTCTACAATTTCTCAATTTTGTCTCATATTTACAAGGAATTAAATCAATAAACCAATCTCGCATAACCTTCCTTGAAATCTCATTTACTTGGGGATTATGTGGTCATGTTTTGTAGCCTATAGTGTTCCTGTAAGCATAGCAAGCAGCTGTGCACCTCAGTGGAGGGGCAGATTAAAATTTATAAGAAAATGAAATCACCTCACTCCCTCTTGTAAATCATGAAGGAGTGATAGTCTCTAAGCAATCCAGACCACTTCAGATTCATTAAAGTGTGCTTGCCAAATCTATGCCGACTCAAAATGACATATTGAACTAACTGAAGAAATGCAATGCCTTAATGAATGAGCAGTGAATTAGGGATTCAGTTTGAATAAGGAAATACTGAAGCACTTGACCTGAAGCTAAATTTTATTCTGTGTATAATCTAAGAATGAGACTTTTACTACCGTGTCGTAATTGCAGCTGGAGTCCCAATCATTTGGTAGAACACATACTACAGTGATATGAAATTAATTTTTTACAGTTTTACTATTCCATTTTACAAGCTCATGAAACATTTCACAAGTAATTCAAATAGAAAGCTAACTGACTTATAGATAGCCCTAAAATGAATGACTCATCCTGGAATTTACATTGCTTTTGACAGGAAATTGAGAGTTCATGATGCCAAACTCATATTGAACAATATATATTTTAGTGACAAATGTGTCAGACAAATTGATTAAACCTTTATTACTACTTTTCAGATTCATTACAAAACTAGGGCTACAAGTTAAATTCTTATAAACTATTTGTTTAGCCATTCTCTCTGTTCTAAAAGGTAATCTATCATATTTTCCTTCCCATTTCAAACCCCTGAAGTCTCTCAAGCCCGAGTTGAAAATATAGTCAGACCTATGCAGACATGACAGCAATAAAGTGCACTTGATTACATGGTTGAAAGTAAGAACGAGGAGACAGAAAAGCACGGGATAAGAAAATAGAAAAGAACGCAGCCTCTCAGCTTTGATCGCTCTGAACATCTTGAAGTTAGAAAGTCCCGTTTGTGTGCGCTCTTGGCAGAGGCAGGTGCAGGAGGGTTGAATCTTGGTCATCAGCTGTCAAGGCAGTAATGAACAGTGTTTACTAGTAATACCATGCGCTGCCACATTTCAGGGTGTGAAATGTCAAAGTGTCCATTTTCCCCAAGCTAGTCTGAAGCAACACTGTCAAGGCTTCAGCTGTAAACAATAGGAAAAGAGAGGCAAGACAGCAACAAGGAGCTTTCTCCGTTTCACCCATTACAGTCAGAGTGAGTGGGAAAGAGTGGTAGAATGTCAAGCTTAGAAAAATAGAGATGCTCGCAAAGGGTAGAAATAGTGGATTCCAAGTGGATTCCATTTGGCAGACACATAATGATAGCTGTTAAACAAAACTGAGGGAAGGAAAGCAGGAGAGGCTGAGAGAGAGAGAGAGAGAGAGAGAGAGAGAGAGAGAGAGAGAGAGAGGCACAGGAAGACAGACAGTGGATATGAGACAGACAGGCAGAGAGACACCTGCTGTTGCATCACCTGCTGTAATAATAGTGTTGACATTCAAATAGAGAGCTCTGACAATAGGAGCTGGCTGAGGCAGCACCCAGTATGCAAATAAAAAGAACACATCAGGAAATATTAGCTAGCGTCAGGATTTTTCATAGCACACATTGAAAACCACTTGACCCTTTGGCAGCCCACAAGTGCTTATGTATTATATGTGCGTGTGTGCATGTGTGTATGTGAACAGGCACGAACAGTTGACACATTAAATGAGATGATTTACCTCTTAAGTCTATTCTTTGCATGCTAACGCTGCATTTAAGGCTATGAATAGAATTATGTTGTTAATATTTGTTTATAATGTATATAAACACCGTTAGCGTGCACTGAAGCCCTCCTATGCAATTAGTTAAATCGCTGCTGTGGTGTATAGGGTTTGTTTTCCTTGATTGGCATTCCAATTCCACTCACACTTTCACTCCTTCATTCCCACTGTCATGCTATCTTGAATACCCAGGTTAAACATAATTCAAAAACAGAAAGGATCATTAGTTGGCAAATTCATTTTTGGCTCTCTCTTTTATGCACCCCACATGGCCCCAAAGGGCCTATCAATCATAATCAGATTCAGCTGATATCACATTCACCATTGCACATATTTCATTCCCTTTTAAGTGCTCAGCGGTCTTTTGTATCAATGCAGACTTATGTGGTGATTGGTGCAGAAACTTTTCATGTTTGAACTCGGTGGGATTTGAAGGACTGCAGACATCAGCAGATCCTCGCTGATGCACAGGTCAATACCTATTATAGTAAAAGCAATAGTCAATATGGCGCTCTTACATTACCAGCTCTAGATGTGGTTGCTTTCAAAAGCTGTGACCCTTTCTACAGCACTTCGATGACGAATCTGATGGTTTAACAACATTGTGATTGTTTGTCTTGTAAGATTCTTTTTCTCGTATTATGTGAGGACAAAATAAAAAAGATCAGACATCGGGAGAGGAGCTTCACTTCTCCACTATACACACAAAAAGCTCTATTATGGCTGGCTGTTCCAAAGTCTAGATTGATTGGGTGTTTGCCATCAATGCTCTTTGGAAAGGTCTGTGCAGCTCTGAGGCTTGCCAAATCGCTACCACTGTTTTAAATCACTCCCAAAAACTCCACCTTTATTGACTTGCCTTTATGTAATCATCTTAAACTAATTGGCCTTCACTTCTTTCTTAATGCAATGCTTTCAATTTACTGGCATAATTTTGAACAGCCAAATTCGGTATAAACGAACAACATTAAATTTGCCTATCTCTATCAACCTGCAGTTTATCGCACTTGAGGAAATAATTACTGATCTTCCTTATTGAGCAGTATAAAAGCTGCATTAATCTGAAAATTTTAATTTTAGCTGTAAAGTGTGAGCTGTCATGTTTCACACAGCTATCATAACCACCCCACATTCAATTGAAATTCCATGACATTCTCACTGTGATCAATTTGCAGGGACTGTTTTGATACAGATATGGATGGCAAAAGACATAACGTATAGACTCATCTTTCATTTTTATAAACACATATCATACGTCTCATCGATTAAGGTAGAACTTAAAATTTGCACCTTATAAAGCAGTCAACTATTCCATTTATTAGCTTCACAGTAAGCTGGGCCGTTTTGGGTTGAGACAAATGTTCATGTCTGACATCACTGTGTAAAATGCTCTGTTGAAATCACTTGCAGCTGTCTCTCATGGACAGCTAAACCAATTTAAAGGCCTTTTGCAAGAATATGATAAATAGGCCTTCAGTTAAATGGTGGTATAGTTCTGCAATCAGCTGCAGACAACCCTGAACAATTTGTTTGTTTGTTTGTTTTTTTTTACTGCAATGCAAAATATGTAATAAATGAGGCCCTAATTTGGAGCCCTGTGGCACTCCATATGTTAATTCTTTAAAGTCCTCTGTACTCTCTCTCTCCTACAGTATGGAAATTATGTCTTGATCCACTTAACATCATCATACTGGCATACATCTGTATCACTACAAGCACCTTAAAATCACCTTCTATGTTACTGCCCAGTCTTCCTCGCAGTTTTTATTCTTAGTGGTAAATTTTTCAGCAAATCATAAAATCAATGCCATATTTTAGTGTTTATGGAAGAAATATTGTGATGTTTATACAGTGAGGCAAAAGGTATGGTTAAGTTGGTGTCTGATTTGCATGACAAAGTTCACATTCAATCTACTACTAACAATTAATATTCATTTTAAATTAATCCATACCTTCTTTAGATTTAACTATAGTGGTACTATTATGGGTTGTTTTTTTTTTTATTTGTTTTTTTTGTTTTGTTTTTTTTTTAGCAAATGCTGTATTTAGTCATTTAGTCCCAGGTTTAGCTGAAGTAACCAATACCAGAGCTGTGTCTGGAAATATGGTTTGTAAATTAGTACTATCATAAAGAGGGAGCTGCAATTATAGCTATTGTGCTTGTCATTTGCTAAATCCAACTTGTACATGGAGGAAAAATATTAAAAGAACAAGACCGTAGAATTTGAATATCCAAATGTATTCAAAAAAAAAAAAGGAAAAAGGAAGAAAGGACATGCTCTGATTTATACAAGGGAGCAGAGGAGTGCAGACAAGCTTGAGTGACTCTAAAGTTTTCTATGGGAAATGAGATTTGGAATATGACAGAGCTCCTAATATCTTTACGCACAGCTTCCCAGCATGTATGCTAATGCCCCTGTCTTGACCAGTAATACACAACAGGAAAAGTGGACTAAATAAAATGAAGGAGGAAGCTGTGAAATATAATTCTGAATGCCTATAACGACTACAGTATCAGCCGTCTTGGATCTGTACTTCTTCATTCGGATGTTCTCATTTGTATCCACACCTGTGTCATTCACAGCCTTACGTCTTAACCTAATTTCATGGTCTACGGGTTTGGATGGATAGCTCTGCTGCAACTTGTACACTGAGGGGAGGAGAGAGAGTACCATGAGTGTGTGTGCATCTGTGTGAGTGTGCACTCACACAATAACACAATTCTGGAAGAGAGAGAGAGTGAGAGAGAGAGAGTGAGAGAGAGTGAGAGAGAGAGAGTGAGAGAGAGAAGGGGAGGGGGATGCGCTGCTACAATAGCATAGAGAATTGTAGTCACTGCCAGATATTAACCTTTTAACCTTGTACTTTTCTGTTAACAAAAATACATTAAGCTCCTCTGGATAGCTGACAGTGAATTGGGGTTTTACAGACTTTCACTGAGCGTGACTGAATGATCAGAGGTGAACCCATTTTGCGGTAATGCGCTTCAATCACAGTAAAAGTCTGCTAAAAACACGTAAGTTAAAACGAGATGATATATTGCAGAATTTGGTAACAGCAAATGTTATTGCCATTCATGATTTGAATGTTACATGAACCATGCTCGACCGCAATGGGAAAACGAGCAAATAACAGTTGTCCACATTGTCTATAATGCACATATGCAACCTTAAAATCACAGACGGAAGAGACATGTGATTAGAAAACTGACATGTCTTGGCTAAGTGTGAGTAATTCCTATTTATACTACTTGAAATTGTTCTAAGAGCTTTGTACAGCATACTGCCCCAAAACCTTTTTTGTCAATGTAATTGCTCAGTATATTCTTAGGCAAAGTGTCAGCAATGCCCTTTTAGTTTGCCAGAGTATCTTCTGGTGTAATGGCTTATTTAGCCAAACCAGGCATGACACCAATTATACTGGAGGGAAATCGATTCCAACAAAGCACTCTGCTTGGACAAACAATAAAATGATCAAAGTGACTGCATGCTTTGCTTTGCTTGCGACAAGCAGCAAAAAATGAGCGTGTACTTTAAACTAAGTTTTTAACCCAGTCAAAATCTGCAATTCTTGAAGCTATTAAGTTTTATACCAGCGTGACATAAACACACAAATGCAAAGACAGGCAGAAAAAGAAGCAACAAAGAAGAGAAGATGAAACTACAACTTTTCTTGCAACAACACAGGGATGATTAAGGCCCGCCACATTACTTCACTGCACATTTTCTTTTCAAGATAATTGCTTTTCCACACATTAATTGATAAAGTTGGTGACATTTTATTTCAAGAAGCTGTGGCTCAAAATGCAGATTTATGTCCAGTGTCCAAGCTGTGTTGTTTTCATCAAATGTTTGCTCTTGAATCAAATTTCTCTCACATGAAAACTCGTTATAAAGGCCTTTTTAAGAGTCTCAGTGTCCTCCTATTAAATACATCTAAGGTGTTTCAATATAAACCCTTACAGGTAGGTGATTATTTGTATGGTAGATTGGGCAGCAATGTCCCTTGACAGTCAATTTGTCCTTTTTAATTCATGTACACATTCTGTGAACTAGAGAGAATACACAACTTCATAGTAATTAAAAGGTAACCTTTGTCGGGCATAGTAAAAGACCACCACCGTTGTATTTTATTATCTCTTACCTTGCCTCTCAGGCATTTAATTTTCTATGTTGTCATTATACATGGGAATTCTGAAGTTCAGAAGGGGAGAAAAGCAGTGAGGCACACAGTTTGCACTAAGCTTATTTTAATTACTGTAGTATCTCACTTGAGCTCTGATGGTACAGTACTCACTGAAATGTACAGTACTGTGAAAGATATTAAAATTATAATGAAAATGCTAATTATCCTTTTTCATATTCAGAATCCTACAATGGTTTCATATTCTAAGGACAATAGCACCATTTTTATGTAAGCTATAATAAGTGCATGTAATTACTGATATTATAATAATGTGTGTGTGTCATAATACAGCAGTCCATTGTGCTGAACTAGGCTAGAGATCTTCAGTATTATTGCAATCAGTAAAGCATAACTTTAACTCACAAATGGCCTCATATGAAGTGTTAGTCACTGTTCTTGTCCAGTTCATTTTTTGGCTGTCTGCTGCCCGGTGCCCCTCGTTGTCAATCTTCATTCCTGTTTCCAGACGCTAGTCTGTCTAAGATAGATCCCTCATATGTCAGAACCACACAGACCATTTCCTGGAGTCCGCTGTGACTGTCAGGCTCCATGGACCATGAAAGCCGTATATGTGATGCCCGAAATTACCTCATCGCAGAATGCCACAGACTCCCACATTGGCGTGGTAACAACTATCCCTTCTAGAGACACTAAGGGAGCTCACTGACACTTTTAGGCAGTTCTTTGCCAACAAATATAGTGGGAACTATTTCACATTCTCAGACAGAAACATAAAATAAATCCATTTTACAGTAGGTGGGCAGAAATTGAGTTGAGCATGAATTATCAGGTTAATGGTGTCCAGGACATTCAGTAGGTTAAATCATAGATTTTACAATGAGGGATGATGTGTTTTTGGCATTTTAATAAGGCACTATGGCACCCACAAAACATGGAATCGAAAACACTGTAAATCTGTGTTGAATTTTTCGGAATGCGGTCTATAATGTCAGCACTCAGTCTTACAATCTGTCTCCTGTCTTAACAAGAGGTGTCTGAGGCAAGAGTGGGGAAGAAACCCAACTCTCTCTGGTGCAATTATAGAAGTGCACTGCAGTCACTTAGCCTGCTAATACACGGTGTGATATTAATTACTGTTTGTAAACAATGCACTTTGCAGAGATTATTGCATGCACTCGGCGTCCTCCATTTGTGTTTGGTAATTCTCACAAGTGATTAAGTGGTGAAGCTAGGACAGCTGTTCAAGATGAGTTCATTGGCATGTTTAATTAATTGCACTTGAGATAATTATTCAATCATTACTTTGATTAATTTTCTGCATCCCAGATAATGCATCAAACGTCTGCTTGATGTCAATAGTTTGGAAAGCGGGAGAAGAACAGGGCTAACCATTTTTGGGAGCTTGATTCATGACTAGATTCTGCTTTGTGGAGGAAATAATGTCAGTTGGCAGTGATAGGAATGAATTATTGTGGCTGCATGGTTGATATGAGCAGTCCTAATGCTCATTTAACAGTCTTAACTCCCAACACCTTTAACGGCTGCATGTTTTTCTCGTGTTTCATACACATCAATGACACCCTGTCACTGCTCACTTTGACGTTTTGAGTCGATTCAGTCCACATTATGCTTGAAACATGCTTATTCTTCACCCCCTCAGATATGCAGGGTAGTGGCAACATCCAACTGAAGGAAAGCCAGGCAAATCGTTTGTGAGAGATCTTGTCAAACAGATTAATTCCCACCCTGGGCCTCGGGGTTCTGGGCCGTTTTTCTGTCATGCTGCTTTGCCAGGCTCCCTCTTGATAATACCCCAAAGATAAAATTAATTGTGCAGGGAGATGTGGGATGGGGAGTATCTAAAAGGACCTTGAGCAACACATGAAGCTCTCTTTTTCTCTCCGCTCCTCTGCATGTGAAAACACAGAAACAATCAAACCGTCAGAAGCATGACACATTGCACCAACGATCACTAACTTTGTTAGGAAGTTTCTGGAAGTGGGAAGTCCTGAGAGAGATGTGAAGGGACAGAATCAACCCTCATGAAACATCCTTGTCTAAGAATGTCTGTGCTCAAATTACCATCAAAGTGGAATCCCTCGCTTCATCAGCACTTTACAAAGACGGTTGGCACACCAATATTTGTCTACAACTGTCTCATTGTACATCTGCAAGTTCGGGGACATGTTCTTCTTTTCTTTGACACTGACAATCAGAGTTTAAATGAACTGAAGATGTGACAGCTGTATCAAATTCTGCACTGAAATCAGTCTACTGAGGAATCTTGATATAACAAGAATAAGAATCTGCAGCCATGCAAGCGGCACTGTGAGGCTGCACGGTGGTGCTTCAGATTGAGCTACGATCTAGTGTCAGTTTGCTAACATGCTTGCAATGATAATAATGGGATTGTCATTAGTTTTGCAGGCATTTGGTCATAAACTAAAGTATTGGACATATCACAGTTTTGATCTGATGGTCCTTGGGATTCATCATCTGGGAACCATCTGTTTTTTCATACCTTCCTGAAATTTCACCAGGGTATACGCTATATGACGGTATTTGTATGCAGCTCTATCCTCCCAAACTTAACTGGCAAATTTACTTTGTTCTGCAAGCTCTCTTAGCTTTTTTCAGTCTAACAAATACACAATATAAACACAAAATAAAAAGTAAGGTAATAGTTGTACACTTATTTTTCTTATTAAATAGACAAACACAACTGTACATCTTCTGAATTCACGTTTCTCTCTTTCACCGAACTAAGACTAGCTGAAATGCCTTGTTTGCTTACGGTAAAGTGCACTTCATACAAACTGACAAAAAATAAAGCTCACCAAAATGATCTTAGTTAGTTTTATTAGTTGTCTATTTAGTTAGGCCAACAATTACCAACTCTAGTTTGGTCTGAATAAACCCTTAATTCACGAGTTAGATGTAAAAATACGCTGCTTTACCCTGCAGTCTCTCTCTGCTGTTGAGGGTGTTCACAGTCCTGTAACATTATCTTCACCACTCGCACTTGCCGTGTTTGTCAGCTCAGCTAGAGACTGACCTCTGGTGGCACGTGATATGCATTACATACAATACAACGTCATTACAGCATCTCCTTATGAGGTTAAAAAAAATGAGCCTGTATTCTGGACGGTACTGAATATCATACTGGTATACCATAATACTGTGATACCACCCAAGCCTATGTGTCTAAAATTCCATAGCAATCCATCAAATCGTTGTCAGGACACTTCACTAAAAATAACAATGTCAACTGTATGGTGGCACCAGAGAAAAAGCCAGGGGATAACCAAAGTCATTTGGATTCATCCTGCCAGGGCAATGAATGCATCTGCGAGATTTCATGGCAATCCATCCAGTAGTTGTTGAGGTATTTCATGCATACCTCTAGTGTGGCTAAAAACCATTCCTCCAGGAAATACTGCCCATTTAGTGCACCAGACAGTATAGCAGTCAAATGCAGTCACACTACACAAGTAAAGCAGACCTTTCCCACAACCTCCTGTCACCACGAAAAGCTCAGAACATTAGCTAACAAGTGCTAAACCCTGCTGTGACTGTGTGCAAGTGCACAATGTCTCAGTCTTTCATCACCGCTGGCCTTCAAAAGCCACCAAAAGACCGATTTAACCAAGAAATATTCCATAGAATGCAAAACAGAAGAGCAGGTAGATTGTGGCAGCTGTACTTTTTTTTTTCAATAGCCCCTTGGCACTTGAGTTGCCCCTGTCACCTCCACTGGCAGATGGTGCAAATGAGCCTTTATGTGCTGCTGCTAGACACTGTGGACAGGCAGCCAATGTGCAGTCACAAGAGATCCATGTTTGTATGGGTAGGAGACTGAAACAAAAGTGTTGCTTTTAGTACTGTCATGGTCGAAAGACATCAGTGACTGCTTTAGAGGTGGATAACGTTTGTATTACTAGTAATGCTTAAATCAGAGTTTGGTCAGATGTCTTTTTTGCTGTGACAAATGCAGACTAGAATGACTTGGCTGTTGTATTATATATTTTTTGTTAGCACAGACATTGGTGCTGTCAAGACTTATAGTGCTGTATGAATAAGAGATGAGATCATTGAATTGTTTGTTGGTACAGAATGCACATTTGGTTTTTTGTGCGGGGAGTCTCAGTATAGTCCAAGAATGTGTCTGTGCTTACAGCAAAACAGTTTTTCTAAAGAATATTATGTCTGGCAGTTTCCCTGGATATGCATTTGGATCTCATTTTAGTAAGCGTTTCACACACATACTCGAGCATATACACGATGGTACACAACCCCACATAAACACCCACAGTCCCTGGGCAGTCCACATCCAACTGTTTTGAGCTCAAGTAGTCGCCGCTGTCACAGTGTGACATCATCCACCGGGCTGGCAGTGTCCCAGTGGTGTCCTCCTTTAGAGCCAGAGATATCCTTCAACAGAGCTCATCCTGTGACGCTGCTGTGTCACTCAGGGGCCCAGACAAGCAGTGAGCAAGGATGACAGCCCAGGAATGAGAGCTCAAGAGCAGGTAGAAACTATTGACAGGACCCCAGGGAGCAATTATGAGTGAAACCCAAGGACTTGCTAAAAGGCAGCTTGTTTAAGTCTATTGAAAACACAGCTCCAACCCCTGTTCGGGGATAACAGTTCTTGCTAGTTAGCTAGTCATGAAAGTAAATTTGAAGCTCAACCGGTGACAGATTAATCATGTGAACTCCACAGGGGTTGTCAAACTTGAGAGTTCAGCTTAAAAGTAAATTAAACGATTTGGCTTTACTGTCAGTAAAATCTCATCAGTCTTCATCTGTGAATCTGTAAAACAGTAAATGTAGTGATGTGATTAACAAGCTGACCTTTTGCGAGCTTTTTCCACTCCTCAGCGTTTGTATTCTTAAGCCTATAAAAATCCAGCAGGAATAAATTCAATAGCTACCGTTGACACTCAGCACATCACTCTCCATAAAATACCTGCAAATGATCAAGGCAGACAGATAATGGCTTGGAAGAGGACTCGGCTTGCTGCCCTGTGACAGACATTTCCAATTAAAAAGGGTAAATAACTTGAGATTCATCTATTTCACCCTGTCCTGAAATTTATCAGTGCATCGTGCTTTAAATCCGCTCACCCCTGAAATGGTAATATCGCAGATTTGGATTTCCCAGGCAAAGAAAAATGTCATATAGTTCCAATATCCTCACACTCCTATTTAAATCTCCCTGCCCTGTCTGTATCAGAGCTTTCACGAGGCAACCAGAGTGTGGGAGGAAGCTAGTGATAATAGTCCACCAACATGATATGAACAGTATTTGGAACTGAGTTTGCAGAAATGTTGGATTTGACTTTGTGCTTAACCTGCATACCAAGGCTGTTTCACTCTACATCCACAGGAAGGAATAGGATCTACCATCATAACCCTCACCAGCCACATGGAAGCTAGCACCATGCATACTTCTTTAAGTGCTACTATGAGCTATATATTGAATTACTATGGGCGACTAAATGTTATGAAAGAGCAGAACCATTTACATCTGTCCAGGGTCATTCCATACAAGCTCATCTAGGACATCCTATTTCATGCCATTGACTTCCTTTAAAAATACATGTAAAACTTTTTATCAAACTCATGGGACCTTGCAATTGGACTGAAATTTGTATTGAACATCCAAAAACACCGGTTCACAGTAGACTGGATTACAATCAGTGGTTTCATTTCATCGGTAAATATTTGTACGATGTTGACTTCAAGGTTTTCCATCTCTGTGTGATACCTTTTGAGCCCATTTTCCATTGGCTTCAGGAAATTTTCAAATTACAGCTTGTAATACCTTGGTTTGTTGCATACTAGATGAGGTCATCTTTTCTGTGTGTCATGACAAAACATGAATCGTAGCTCCTCAGCTCAGTACTGATACAGCATTTATGATGAATTTAGCTCTGGGTCAAAAATTCAAGTATTTGGAGTAGATATACAGGATTTTGCAATTTGGTTGTTTCAAGAAAATCCATGACATGAACTGGGAGGTCATGGACGAGTTGGTATGGAATGAACTCAAATCTAAATATATAATCATTTTCTGTTGATTGTTATTTTATCTATCTGAAATGGAGAATACATCACTGTAACAGAAAAACAACCACTCATAAAGCAGCAGTTCTGTATACAAACCAACCACCCCAAGACTTTTACATTCCCATGTTAGCCAAAATTGCCTTGCCCAACCATGACCTACATCGGGCACAGCTGGTTGCACAGACTTTTGCCTCAGGTATGATGAATGGGCCGCCTTTGGCCCAAAGCTTGCCCAAGTGCTAATAACTGGAGCTGATTCTGAGCCAAAATCGCCCCATGTCTGCATCTCATAAACCCAGCCAAATCTGAACCTTGCTGGTGTCAGATTACAACCAACTCACAGATATTCAGCTGCAATCAGCCTGGCTCTGCTGGCTACCTGGGCTACTGTAGATTAATTCTTACATTGCCTTTTTTTCGATTAACTTCAGCCAACATTAACAGAAAGCCGCATCATGATAGCGAAGCCCATCCATGGGAAAAAAAAAACTCTCCCTTTTTTGTAAATAAAGTGACATGACTCATTAATGTGATGAATGACCATGCAATTCCCCAGGACCTCAGCATCAAGCCTCCGCACCCCCAACCCCCTTCAGGCGTGCCTCTTGTGGGCCATTCCGGGTGAAAGCCGAACATTTAAACGTGTGCCTCTAAGTGCTGAGGCAAGCAGGTCCGCCGGCCAAATGGTTGCTCTTTTCAGCTGTTGAAGCTCCCAAGGACCCATTTCACTGTTAACATCAAATCATTAAATTCACCCTATACTCAGTCACTTAGAGTTATAGGGAGATAGATAGCAAGACAAAGACAGCGGGTAAAGTTAAAGAAGAAAGAAAAAAAAAGGTCATTTTCAGCTGTAAAAGCTAAATAGGCCACATTATTAGGTTGGAAAAAAATAGAATCAAAACTGACAGCTCTCTCTGGTCTTAATTCCATCTTGTCTACCACAAATGCAAATTACTGCAATTTTAGATCATAAAGGAGGGGATCAATAAAATATGATTTGACTAATAAGTCACTGTCAAAGCGCAGGACTTGAGATTATTAAATTATACTGCAGTATTAAAAACGAAATTGCATCTTTGGTCGAGTCTGAAAATCTCTGATAGCGTCTTACCTTGAACTTGTATGAATACACATGCAGATGAGGGCTACAAGTTGAAGCTCTCTGTCAGATTTTTAAATGGTTCTAATATGTCAGGGTTATTCGATACAAGCTTCTCTGACTAAGCAAAGTTAAAATGGTGAGATGTGTGTGTTCATTTATGTGGAGAAATAGGAGGAAGGAAATTGTATAAAAGGCAAACAACAGATGGTGTAGCCCTTCAGATGTTCAGTCTCTCTGGCTAAATGCAACCTTGATGTACACAAATGTGTTCAGAGTTCAGCCAGTGTATTATTTCACGCTACCTCAGGGTACAGAAGAACTGACTGTCCACAAATATCTCGCTCTTCTTCTGCAGCAAAATGTTTTATGATCTCTGAAACGTGAAATTTACAGTAAAATGCCCGTCAGAGTGGTGTACAGAAAGTCCCGCACGAATCATGTGTTTACAGTTACGCAATGGAAATATGCGCCTTCAGTGCTTTCATGCATACTTGTGCTTGTGGCTATACTATTCTAGAGTGCGAAAATTTCACATTTCCACAGAAATCACTTGATACGACACATTACTTAGGGACCCAGTTATAAACAGAGACTGCTCATACAGTAGAATCTATTATAACCACTTTCAAGACACTTACAGAGGTGTTCTACCCTCAGCACTACTGGGTGACTGACTGGTTTCTATGGGAACCAAAGTGCATCACAAGCCAATAACATGAGGATACAGCTGCTGTGCTCACAGGAGAGGCAGCATGGAGCGAAATGAATGGAAATCTATTGAAACTAATAACATGTATACAGAGAGAGAGGGCTAAAAGAAAGAAGAGCACACTTTGTTTAAAAGAAAGATAGTTGAGGGAAAATAGCACGGCATGGCGCTGTGCACTCCAGGGGTGTTTGACTTTCCCACTTTCATTACTTTGAGCTCTGTAATCTTGATGTTCAAGGCAAGTAGAAAGATAGCAGGTGAAGGCCATCATGTTTGAACTAGTCTCACTTGGGCACAGTATGAACTTACGGGTGCACCGCGAGCTCGTAGTCGCTCAGATACAGCACTCTGCGCTTCTAGAAAGATGAAAGAAATGACTTTATATCAGGTTGCCTTCTTTTGTATTCAGGCCTTGCTCCCACTACCGATCAATTTCTGAATCAATCACCTAAATAAACACAGAGCAATTTCTTCTTTTACAGGATTGTTTGCAGAATCGGTGCATGTGTGTGTGTGTGTGTGTCTTTGTATTGAGGTGGTCATTTTACTAAATGACTGACTTGATGAATATTCAGTTCTCGAACAGTGCGGCCTACAAACACTGTGATTGACTAAAAGATTATGTGGAATGCACCTGCACTTATTAATACACAGCATGTGGTCCAGTGCGTGCTGCTTATTAATTAGTAACTCCAGCGAAACATGTGCCAAATTCCCAGTCTATACACCATTCAGTTCCCCACTGGTTTGAGTCGTGCAGCCAACCATCTGTAAAGGCATCTCGTCTATTTCTTTACCAACAAACAAAAAGTACATCTGATTTTGTTTTTATGGACCTTGTAAATGTCTGTGTCTAAGTATTAGTTTATGTGTGTGTGTGTTTGTACTGCGAAGTTTGGAGAAGAAAAAAGTTAAAGCACCAGTCAGATGCCTCCCTCGAAGGGCCGGCTGTTTTTGGCAGGCGCCCCCCTAACCCGCGTACATGGCATGAATAGAACAGAAAGCAAATGTGTCCCTCCTTATGGTAGGTCAGACTACAGTGCAGTCCAGATTTTCCGGGGAGTTTATTACAGGGCTAAATCAAAAACTGAATTTCAACACAGTGCCATATGAAGCTTTTGCCTCAAGGGCCTGATTTCCTCATTCTCTGGTGTTTTAACAATGAGGCTGTACTTGACAGTCCAACTGAGGCAGTCGTGTTTAAGTGGCCCTCGAGTTCAGCCTGTTTTGTGTAAAAAGAGATAAAAGTGCCAGTGAGGATTGATTTGCAACTCATGGGAGTGAGGCTAATAAAATCCTAGCCGGTCGATACTTATCAGATGCATCAAATATCAAGCACGAAAATAAAAATACAACCCAGCTTTGTCAATGTGTTGATTGCCCAAATGTTAATATTAATAGCAAAATACTATAGATACATTGACCAGACTGCATATTACTTCACCGGGTGCACTCATCAGTGGTGGGTATAGTGCTGAAAATCTACAAGCAAGTAAAAGTACATTTACTCCCCCCCAAAAATGACTCAATTAAAAGTGAAAATTACCATTTGCAAAACCAACTCTAGGAAAGTAAAAAGTACCTCATTAAAAAATTATTCAAAGTACCTCCACTGCAACAAATGAACAAAACAGCATGTGCTGTTGTTGCACATGAAAAATTAACGAAGCTAACCATTGCTAGCTTACAACAGTTTTACCTACAGTATGTGTAACTTACTTTAATGTGCTTATGAAGGCTTGAGGAGGAGTTTTTAAAAGAGCAGATCTCAGTATTTTCTTTCTTTCCGCAGCTGGAAACTTGGCAGCTGCAACAGAGATGCCCCATTCGCGGTCTTCTCCCTAAGAGTCAATTCCAACATTTAAAGCTGAATAGTAACAAAGGTATCAGTGCTAATTGTAGTGAAGTTAAAAGTAGATTACTGGATGGCATGGTGGTGCAGTGGTTAACATTGTCGCCTCACAGCAAGAGGCGAGGTGATTAAGTGATTAAATTTTATCTGCATTCGAGCTTTTTTGGTGTGCGGACTTCTTTTCCTTTATGGTACTCCGGCTTCCTCCCACAGTCCAAAGACATGCAGGTTAATTGGTGACTCTAAGTTGGCTGTGGGTGTGAATGTTAGCATGAATAGTTGTCTGTCTCTATGTGTCAGCCCTGTGATAGTCTGGTGACCTGTCCAGGGTGTACCCTGCCTCTCGCCGAATGTCAGCTGGGATAGGCTCCACCTCCCCCGCGACCCGTAACGGGATAAGCGGTTACAGAAAATGAATGCTTATATGAATAAAAAGAAGATTACTGAGTAAATAATGAGTTTGGAAAAAGGATCATTAAAGTACTTCTCATTTAAAAAAATGGTTTGACTCATTTGTGTTACTTGTAATGAGCTACTATCCACCCCCGCATCAGGTATGACATACGAAAGGAACAGGGACCAATAAAAAACATTGCTTGACAGTGCTACTAACAAAAAAAAACATTTTTTGAGATACAGGACCAATTTTCAAGGTTTATATTTGGAAATAATTAGATGTTTTCCTCCATATTTCCCCTACTTTTTATTGTTGATGACTTTAGCCTTGAAAAAACTGGTCAGAATCATTAAGGATTTTGGAATTTTACAGGAAACTGTAGCCATGATGGACAAAATGCCTGTAACTTTTGATAGTCTTGGTATTACTTCATTCTGACTTCTGCTCCGACTGTATGAAATCAGACATGCACCTGTACAAACTGCTGCCCCAGACGGGATGATCCTCTTAGTGCCTTAGCAATCTGGGGACACTATTCCCACTACTTACTTTTGCCAATTTGCTCCTGGGAGCCCCTGAGTCCTTGTCTTCATTAAGGGAGTTCCTCATTGATCAATCACTGTCAGAGGAGCTGCTCTGTAATTGCACTGTGGCCTAATCATGACTGACGTCTCAACCCTCCCCCCTCTCTACTCTGTCACAGGTCTCAGGAGAGAGAATGTTCCATGACTTTCACACCTTCGACCTCAAGGTAGGCCTCTCTACGGATTTCACTCCTCTCTCTGTGGTTTATCTTAAGAGCTATATGGTTTTATAATGGCTGTTATAACTCAAATTTGACTATTGTTGGAGATGATGAGGAGGTAAGTCAAGACGGGTGATGGGAGATGGATATTTTGTAGAAGCCCCGATGAGATCACTGCTCTGTTTTGTTTTCACTGACTTTGAGAAAGTGTGAAAATCAACTTTTGCTTATCATCACATGCAACTAATGTCCAAACACACTACATTTAAACTACAGTCCAACAGAGTTGCAGATCCTGGCTTGAGTTCTTAATATCCATCAATCAAACCACATTTTTATTGTGAACTGATTTATATGTGCTCTGTTTGTCACATCCAGTGAATAGGCCCTTACATCTGTCAAACGTATTACAGTCAATGTAAGACAAAACACAAGTCGTAACTGCAACAAATTAATCGCCCTTGACGTCTTTACTGAAGCACGCACGGCATTCCACCGGCAAACAACTTCACAAAATATGCACACTTGCCTATATAACAAATTAAATGTGTTGTTATATTACCCTTGTTAAAACTAATGACTGATTTTCTGCTGTTGTTTTGTTGTTATATGCATGAAGTATATTTGCTAAGTTTCCCATCTAATTTCCCAGCATCACACACCATGGACCACTAATACTGAGCACCAATAAATGTGTGCTTTTATTGAACAATTTTCTCTCACATGAAAATATGCATGCACATGCACACCTCTAGTTACAAACATGAGTGCAAACACACACACACACACACACACACACACACACACACAGTTTAAGGCACAAAATGTGCACATATTAATATACACTTGTGGTCCTGCTTAAATCAAAAGATGTGCATTGTTTTTTGTTTTCTTCATATGAATGGGAAACATGGAGAGAATATTACAAAATTCTTCCCGAAAGGTGGTGTACAACAACACATGTCGCATTAAAGATTTTCGTGCTAAAAAAGTCATAGTATGGGGCTTCGGTGGCTTAGTGGTAGAGCAGGCGCCCCATGTACAAGGCTGTTGCCACAGCGGCCCGGGTTCGAATCCAGCCTGTGGCCCTTTGCTGCATGTCATCCCCCTCTCTCTCCCCCCCTCACGCTTACCTGTCCATTAAAGGCAAAATGGCCAAAAAAAAAAAAAAGTCATACTATTACCTCTAAATTGGCCTGGGAGATATTACCGTTTACAGCCATTAAAATAATGCTTCATTTCAATTTGTAATACAAGTTAGTGAATTAATGAGGAATCTGAAAAAACAAAAAAACTTATTTTCTGCAAACTTCTTTTAGAATTCTGATTAATACATTTCCATATTTGCAATGCATCATCTGTTAACTCCCACAACTACTCCTGCCCGAAAGAGTTTTGGTAATTATTCCTTTGCGGCTGCTTAACCAAAACCAACAAACCTGCTGACAGAACAACTATTGAATAAAACAAAACATTTTGGGTGACAAGTCAAAGTGAGAAAAAAACATCTCAAAATATCTGTAGAGCACCGTGTAAACAAAGCCAGCTGTGTGGTGATGCATTTGAGTTGTTTTTAGGGGGAAAATGTAGTGCAAAACGTTAAGTGAAAAAGTGTCAAACATAAAACGAAAGCTACAGTTACACAAGAGTCTTTAAGGTATATAATCTGCAGGGTAGTGTCCATCAGTGCAGTGTGCTGCTGACCACTACAAGTGACATATTCGGTTACAAATCCAAGTGAACAGTTCTCTCTGTTTCACCCAGGAGGTATTTCATGTGTTTGGCTAAATGTGCCAACAAATGTGAACTAGCAGTCTCTCCTGATTTGTGAAATGCTGGATACAGTGCAATGTCTCTGTTCTCACTCTGACCTCAAACTACTGTACTTTTCTCCCTCCTCTCCAGAGTTATGCAGGGAGAGTTGGAGAAAAGCAGCTTTGAACAACAGTAGTAGGAATACACTGATGAAGCCAGATAGCGAGAGCTCAGATTCAAGCTTGTGCATGCTCATGAGATGACTTTCTGACCGTTTACTTTGGATATCATCCTTGTAATACAGATAATCTGCTGCAGTGCTGCACAAAGATGACCTTTCTTTCGCGAAAAAACTGCCCAACAACAAGGATTTTTCTTTGATAAAAACTACGCTGTTCATTTTCCTTCTTTTCAAACACCTAACACACGAGGATGAGCAGCTGGTCATGGGACCTTAGCGAATACACTCAGGAGGTGATGGTGTTTGTGTTGCCACAGAGCGACATTAAAATATTCCTGCTCACAGTTAACTTTGCACAACTGCAGCACGCAGTCAAAAAGATGGCGAGTTTGCCATTAGCTCCTTAATCCGCGGTGTCACACCAACACACAAGTCGTTGGAGAACGAATTGGAAAAGATGCAAAATGATGTAAAAGAGATCAAGAGCGATTTTACGCATTGAAATTGATATCTCTGCCATGATATTAAACCCACTGGGATGCAGGAGTTGCAAAAACTTGATGTGATTCTGTAAAATGATTTGTGAGTCTCCCGTTTTTGTCACTGAAAGGGGTTACACATTGGTTTCATAGCGCAGATTAGTCTCAGTCCTCTTGTGAACCTGCATTAGCACAAGGTTATTCGTGCTTACAGACAGTGATTGGACTGAATGCCTTATAGACCTGCATTGGGCACTGTGTGGATGTAAACACGGTACAATCCTGCTCTCAACACATTAATATTTCCTCATTTCTGTAATTATTTAGATTTTTAAATTGCAGTTAGCAGCTTGTGGAGGGCTTTATGCATGTACTGTATGTACATGACATGATCTGTCATCTCCAAGAGAGAGCACAGACACAATTGCAAATACCCCCCCTCCAAATATGCTAATGCTTTATCCCGTGCCGTATTTCATGCAAATTCCTTTCATCGTATATTTTCAAATGTCATTTATATGACAGCTGTAGCACAAGCATCCATAATGTTTTGACTAGGGGGGAAATTGCAACACGGATCTCGGTCATTGTGAATTCTGTCCACAGTCACAATGAGAGAGAGTCAGGAATGGTGAACTCTCCGTCCTATAGAACATGACTGTTTTATTCAAAGACGTGTTGATGATAAATGCTGCTGGGGCAGTACATAGAAAGGGTTATATGAAAATTGTATTTTCAGCATTTGGATCTGGTGGGGAGAATTCAGTGTTATTTTATATATTTTACCAATGAGAGATATAAAGAGTTGGTCAAGAGGGAAAATAGCTATATCTACACATCAGAATTGTAGACTATTTGCAGTACTAACATATACAAAGAGTTACCCTGAGTAGATTTTTTTTGTTTTTCCATTTGCAACATCCTCACAGCCACAGTTCTGTAACTTCAACAACTAAAGTCAAAAATAAAGTGTGGTATTTCCCTCCCAGACTATGAGATTGCAGGCACCTTGGCATTTACTAAGCCCGCTATGTCATTGTCTGCAATACTCTTCAGGACCATGTACCAGGAAAGTTTTAAATTTAAAATGTAATCAGCACAATCACCACAAGCAATCAGTTCCTCTTCATTTCACCTGATCGAGCCCCCCGCTAAAACGAGCCTGTTAAATAGAGCATCTTATCAGGCCTGGATTAAGTCTTGACTTTGATTAACATCTGTAGTCAGAGTTTAGAATGTCAAAGTTCAAGTTTGGGGAAAATATAGTTTTTTAAAAATGCAAAATCACCAGGTGTCATTATCAAGCAAAACTTCTATTTGGAATGAAATAATTCCACAATCACTGTGGCACAGGGCTCTGGTCCACTGAGCCACAGAATAACTTGATGGCATCTACACACTGCACAACTTTCAAAGTTGTGAGATTGCCGTTCTGATCATATTACATGACCTTATAGTGGGGCATCTTTAAGTTGTGGTTAGCACATTACACGAGTGATCGGTGACAGGGGTCACACAGATCACAAGACAGCAAGACCAAGAGTCAGACAGGAGTTCTTCCCTCCAAAAATGGATGACTGCAAGAAACTTGTGATGCGAATTGTTACTGGCCGACGCAGCAAAAAAAAAAAACAATAAAGGACACAAAACAAAGAATATGGAGAAGAGAATGGTTCCTCTCCATATTAGATGGTCCCTGCTGTCATTGCCGGTCAAAATTAATTTCACACAACAGGATTTGGACTTGCAGACATGTCTGGATATTGAACCTGCTAGATGTCTCCTGGGCCTTTGCAGCACATTGACACATTGGTGCATTTCTGCCATCTTTAAATATTCACACATAGCGATTGTTGCTTACAAAAGCAACCACCAGTTTGCCTCTAGGGCTTTTCTCTGTGATCTCCAAAAACTGTCAGTGAGAGAAAAATCAAGGCTACAAACTTGTGGTGTAAACTTGGCATTGGTCATGCTCACCGGCATAAAAGATGAAGGAATAACTCGACATTTTGTTAAATACACTTATTTACTTTATTGCTGAGAGTTAGATTAGAAAATGATACCACAGGAAATAGGCTAGGAACCTGAAGGGTGAAACAAGATCTGTGGGCCAGCGAGGTATGTTCAGTCAGTTATCCATCCTACGAAGGCCGCTCTCTTTTAACCTGGCTAGATTGCCATGGTAAACTATGCAGAAAATCTAACCTAGTCAGGACCAAGTTTTGTTCAGAGTTTCAGCTTGAAATCGTTCTAAAAGTGCCTTTCGCCACTCCTTTGAATAGTGTATATGAATATGAGAACTTACAGTAGCCTACATCAGTGATGCAGAAAAAGTTTCATTTGATTTGCAAGGTTGTTCTTCCTGAACTACTGAATGTGTTTGTAGTGTTCTGTGGTCCGTTGGCCCACAATGGCCATAAGAGAAGCCGTCTATACTTTTATATATCATTAAATTTTTAATCAGGATGATGTTTATATACATACGAAATGTGGTATAATTCCTTTAAACCATACCATAATGTTACCACTTTGGATTATGTTTTTAGGCTTGGTCCTGATTTGCTGAAGTCTGTTTCACACTGCTGGTATATTACAGCTAATAGAACACCAATTAGCAAATGTGCTAGGTATTTGATTTACCCAAAAACGTAAGTGATTTTCATGTCTCCGTCATTATGGGACAGTGTTAGAATATATACATGCAGTTGAGTGTAACCTTTAAATCTACTGCATCAAGTTTGAAGTTTCAGAGCTGTGGGACGTGCAGCTGTCACATTAGAAAGAAACAGAGTGGTAAAATAAGTATATTAAGTAGTGAATTCACACAATTGGTAATATTAATGCAATCACTACTGTTGCTTTAAATGAAGAAACAGTAGTGATTGCTTTTACATATTTTTCAATGATTAAAAACATATTACAGATGCTGACATGTCATTTAACCTTATTTTATGTGAATGTGCAGCCTGGGTAAATAGAGCAAGTTGATAACCACCATCATGGTACCCGTTACCTCTGTCTGAGGCTTTTGGGTTTGTCAAGCCAGCTCAGACAAAGGGAGCCTGACTCTTCTTTGTGGTACAGCCCTCTGGAGCTAGCAGCCAGTTAGCTTAGCTGAGCACAAAGACGACAAACAGGGGGGAAACAGCTAGCCTGGCCTACATGCACCTCTAAAACTCACTGATTAAGTCATTGAACTTTAGAGGTGCTGGTTTGTTACTTTCAGACAGAGCCAAATTAGCTGTTTCCCCCTCTGTGCTTAGCCAATCTAATCTAGGGTGGCTGACTCCAGCTAAATACATTATTCAGTCCAATAGAAGCAAGAGAATGGTATCAATATTCTTATCTAACGCACAGCAAGAAAGCAAATTAGTTTATTCCAAAATGTTGAACTATTCCTTTAAAATCCCTATAGACACTAGGAGGAAATTACATCACAGAAGTTCTTTAGCTTTGTAAAAATATGGATGAAAAACCAGTCACCAGTATGTTTGGAGCAGTCGCAGAGAGCACACTAACATGATTGGGAACAAACGGCCAGCATACTGTGACACAAACTACACAGGTGCAGTTGCAGGTGCTGGTGCCACCTGCACACCTGCCCACTACAAAGAGACGAGGACGAGCGATAAAGAATCACACAGAACAGTACACGGCTTGTGTGCTGAAAAAGGTTTTTGCAGCGTCAGTGGCAAACCTGCCATGAAATTAATTCTCCGTTTACCAGAGACTTATATTTGTAAGCAATTTGTAATTTAAGACCATAAACTCATTCACATTATTTGTCCACGCTGCTTCAATGGGACATGAATTTAATTGTCTGTTTTCTATCGGCTGCAGGAGTTTTGCCATTTCTTGATAGCATTGTTTAATGAGTGAATCACAAAGTGCAAAATATTGTTTTCCTATTTTTCTGGGTAATTATTTTTTTGATAAACAGTGCTGATACAGCGTGGCAGGGCAATCAACAACTTTAAGAAAAGACTTGATGACTCGAATGATTTGCAAAAATTAAAACGTATCAAAGTACTGTATTTGCAGTTCTTCATTACGACGTTCACAATAAGCAGTGCTGACTGACCGACTATGAACATTTTCTGAATTTCAATGTCATTACAGCTGAGCTCATTTGGGGAAAGGCAAACCAAGCACACAGAGGCCACATCCAGACATAATAAACTGTCACCCTGTTCACAGAGGCGTGGAGAGGTGAGAACACCTCCCCAGTACATCCTCAGACACATCTGTGCCCATGCCCCTCGAATGTTTCTTTGCGGAGGAAATAGGTCAGCCGTGAATACCTGGCTCCTTCCATTTCAAAAACTCCTTTGATGCACTTAATTAAGAGTCTAACTATGTGGATTTATTGCGTGTGAATCCTAAAATGTTGACCTTTTTCTTTGTTTTTGTAAGCTGTTGTTGAGGAGCTGTAGGATTCATATGTTAAGAAGGGCACGTCTCTCTCAAGAATTGTATTTTTCTATAAATCTTAAATTTTGGAAGCGGCTTCATTAGAAGCTGTAACGACACAATAATGCCAACATGGCCCACATTTAGACACTGCCAACTTGGCCCTCATTTAGACACTGAATCATTCAGATTGCACCGCTGTGATTGCTTAATTAAATGCCCGGCTGTGTAATGACTTTGCTTGAAAGGGAATTAAATGTCTAAATGCTGCAGAATCCGCGTTGAGCTGAACAGAAATCAATGGGACATAGTGCCGGAACCGAAGGTGTTTTCCGACTTGTTTAGGGTGAACGCTTTGTATTGATGCCGTCCCTCAGTCAGTGAGTCAAAAGCTCATTCCTCTTGGTCCAAGGCATTGATTGGTGGCATACAAACAGTGTGCTTACTTTGTGCTTTCCGGAGAGGTCTAGCAAGGTAGTTTACAATGCCTTACAAGTCAGCAGTGTCTGCAAAGCTGCATTTATATTTAAAGAGGTTGAACTACTAACAACATCCTCTCTTCTGAAAAGCAACAGATACACGTTCAGAACAAATTGCTGGTAGCAGGGATCTAGGGAGGTCTGTCTGTGTGTTGGTGCAACACAGTCTGGACTGAGGTAACTCAACATTTATTGGATGGATGGGCACAAAAATTTTTAAAGGACATTCATGTTTTCAAGACTATGACTCCTAACGACTTTGGTAATTCCCTGACTTTTCTCTGGTGCCAAAATTTGGTTCACATTTGTAGTTTTTAGTGAAATGTCTCAACAAATGTTGGGTGAAATGCCAATAAATTTGGAAAACACAGTCATGTCCCTGTTAGAATGAACTGTAATATCTCACTCTTTCTCTGGTGCCATCATGAAGTCAAAGTTTTAAACTGGTTTAAGACTACACATGCAAAACTAAATGCATTCTCACCATCCTAATCCATACTCAGGGCTCTAGTTTCGCAGACCGGGCGAGGCAGGGGCGCAGCGCACCTGCGCTTCGCCAACTGGGTGTGGCCTGGCGGATTTTGCAAGTTTGGCACACCGTGCGCCTGGCGCAGCTACTCCTCTTTCCCACCTCCGTCCCTCCTACCTGCGCAAGTCGGAAAGAGGGAGGAGAGAAGGTGTGGAGTGGGTTTTACACACATCACACCAATCAAATGAGCCCCTCTCCTTGCCCTTAAATGCGCCACGCGAAGGCGTAATGAGAGTTTACTCAATTCGCCATGGCAGAAGAGAGCAGCAGCGTCAGACGGCCAAACTTCTCCCAGGAGGAAACTGATGT
Source organism: Epinephelus fuscoguttatus (assembly GCF_011397635.1). Classification (NCBI taxonomy): domain Eukaryota; kingdom Metazoa; phylum Chordata; class Actinopteri; order Perciformes; family Serranidae; genus Epinephelus; species Epinephelus fuscoguttatus. The sequence continues at coordinate 22,361,140 of NC_064774.1, forward strand.
TTTGGTCCGGGAGGTCCAAGCTCGCAGTGTCCGAATATACGGAACTGCAAGCAGTCCTCCACGGGCTGATGATGCAAAGGTAGCCTGGGAGGAGGTCACCACAATTGTAAATCAATGTTGCGATTCTCTCGTGCGCGCGCGCTCTCTCTCTTTCTCTCTCGCAGTCTCACTCTGTTTCTTTTCTTTTGTCTTTTCTAAGATGACAGATGCTGAATATGTACTCCCTATCTGATGCTGTGGCTGTTTGTGGTTGGCTGAGAGGGATGTGAACTCATTTGTATTAATCAAATCAGGTTGGGTTTCCATTACGCGTGCCAGACGGTGCCAATCCCCTTTGATCTGACATCAGATGTGACGGGACAGTCGATATAGAGATACATTTATGTGCTGATTGCAGATAGTTGCATTGAATAGTGTTTTTTTGGGGTATTTATTGCATTATTAATGTGCCTGATATTCCGGAAACCTGCCTGTGAGGTTTTGGTGACGTGTGCGCACCGTCCGCCGGTCAGCCAAAGTTCGGCTTACACCGGCTGCGCTCTGCCTGCGCTGACAGTAGACCTGGTTTCAGCTAGCGAGCTTTTAGCACACCTTCGGCGAAGTCTTTTGGAACGAAACTGTCACTGCGCCAAGCTGGATCTGTCTACACCTCCCCCTGCTGCGCTGCCACACCCATCTTAGCGCACCTCGGTCTGCCAAACTGCCAAACTGAGCGCGCCTCGGGTTGCGCTGCTCAAAACTAGCTCTGTGCGGGGTTCGCCACCCTGCACCACCCTGCGCTGCGCTGGGAAACTAGAGCCCTCAGTGTTGAGCGCTAATTAGCACAAGTTAGCACGCTAACACATTGAAGAGTTGAGCGTTGAAACATTACACTCATTGACTGTCTGAAAGGACTGGACTTAGCCATCGTGAAGTCACCCAGTGGTTATTGGATTACCGTTTTGAAGCCTCAAGTTTGGCATTTTGGCTGTTGACATCTTGGATTTTTGGAGCCAAAGAGCACTTTCCACACGTGACTTGTTTTGTTTATTGTCTCTTTGATGTAAATGGGGCCATAATTTACAAAATAAACATTATGCTGTATTGAAAAAGATTTTAAACTAGCTACTGAGACCATTAACTCCTTTTTGCAACCAGTGGAGTTGCCCCCTGCTGGCCATTAGAACAAATGCAGGTTTAAGGCACTTTGGCACTGGCTTTACTTTTTAGACCCAAGGTTACGTCCACATTTTTATCCAGTCTATGATTACACCTGCTAAACATCAGCATCTTACCATTATCATTATAGGCATGTTAGCATACTTGAATTAGCATTTAGCTCAAAGCACTGCTGTGCCTAAGTATAGCCTCAGAGCTACTAGCATGGCTGTATACTCCTAAGCCTTGTTACTTATTCACTGCACATCCTCAGTTCACATCCAGCCCCAATGATCCTATTTATGTGTTTATGTTACAAACTACTGCATTTCACAACTGGTTTAAGTTTACAATGTGTATTATTCCTTATTGACCATTAAATTGTGGCAAAGCATGGCTACATATTTCTCAAAATAACTTTCAGAGCCCAAAATTATCAGTCTTCCAGCATATTTCAGAGTGTTTTACCATGAAAGCCTAAAGGCAAACATTAAAACCCAACCCACATGGAAATAGTTCTTGAAAGGAGTGCAGCCAACTAATCTCACAAACATTTGATTGAACCAAAGACCTTTAGAAACCGCCAAAGCTGGGAAGGGCGCACAACTCCTAAAATGACAACCGATTATCAAACTGCCTCTGGCTCGAGACACTGTAATCCCCCAGATGTTGCAGTCTATGAAATATGAGAGTCTGAATTAGATCTCTCAAACAATGTCAGCTTGTCTGCATCCGTAAACCCTCAGCATTTAAGTCACAAAATTAAGTTGACCCCGTCAGAAAGCTTAAGGACATGTAACAAAGCCCCCGGCAGTCTTATTACTTCATCTGCTTTCGTCTCATCTCCTCTGTGTAATAAGTTCCCACTCTAGCAAGACCACTGGGGCTAATAAGGGTTTTATCTGCTTTTGATATTAGATATTAACACCTCATCAAAGTTAAGCCAGCGGTAGGCCCACGTCCTCCCTCCAAATTTACATTAGCCTAACAATGTCTCAAAAAGAAATCTTATCAAATTCAAATTAAGGGCGAGTTGAATAGCCAGAAGGACACTGCTACCCATCACTCAAGGAACATGTAATTTGGTTCTGCTGCAAAGAATACAAGCCCCCCTTTGTAAATCACTGAGATCATAGTTTTCATGCAAAAAAACGTTAATACTTTGAATTCTCTCCTCATAATCCTGAGCCAAAACAGAGCACATTTGTAGCGTATGAATGATGAATGTTTAGCTGCTGGGTATTAAAACAGGTCTGAGTGACACAATCAGGATTTGCTGTTTTGAAAACTCTATAAATAGCGACTCTAGTCAGCCAGTCTTTGTGAGCATCACCTGAGGGGAAACACATTTGTAGCATGTTGTTTTGTTGTTTTCATCAGACACTCAATGCCGGTTGTAACCCTGTGGTTAGCTGCAGTCATCTATGAACTTGGATCAAACACACATCAACACCAAACACCAAACTCATCATAATGAGCTATTAGAAGAAGACGATGTATAGCTTATATAGCTCAAAGAAAGAACACACTGGTGTTGTTTTAAGTGTCTACCTTATTTTAGAAGTCTTATTTCTTCGAAAAAATTCTCAAGGTAAATCCTGTATCTAGAGCGAGAGTGCAAAGGTTTCAGACTTCTTATCATCCCTTGTGGCATCCTTTGTCAGGTTGTATGAAAAAAAAAATGAAATATTAACTGGAAAATATAGCTTGGAGAGATAGAAAATAAATTACTTCAGTGTGGCAGGGAAAAGAAGATTGTGATATTTATCAAGTCAAGATGGAAATGCCTGCTAAGTCTGTGCCCCTACCTTGAAAAATTAAAGAGAAATCAAATGCCTTGGAGTACACAGCGATTGTGATGTAAAGGTATGCGTGTGTGTTTGTGTGTGTGCGCGCCTGCTTACCTGTTTCCCCAGTAATTTATTGTTGAAATGTTATTGCTCAGTATCAGCTATTTTCTGCCAAAAGATACAAGTCTGCATATGACTGTAAAGCTTGTGCACGGACACGACTTGTACAGTGTCTACGGTCTTGTTATATGCGTTTTAATTCTTCCAGAGAGTTCAACTTAAACACAGTCCACAATTAGCCTGGCTGTACTCTCCAGTCTTTTAACACTCAACAGATTTTCTGTGAAACAGCTTGACTGGCAAAATCTATAATTGTACAGATAAGTGAACATGTTAGCTAGATAAAGGTTAAACTATCAGGGATATGTTCTCCATCCATCTAAAGCCAATTTTACACATTCAGCTCAAGCTATACTGGGTGGGGAAGGGGGTTAAAAAAAAAAAACTGGCAAGTCAATATTGATTGATCTGGTGCCTTAGCAATTACCTCCATGTGCAGAAGACCATGTTAAGGTCAGTATTATCTTAGCTCATTTTATGGGTCAGCGCTCTGGCTTTAGCTGAAATAAATTAATGGGGTAAACACTTTAGTTCACCTTGATGTAATTTACAGCAAGTGTAAAAGCTTTGCATAGGTGGAAGGTACAGTGCCAGGGAGTGACCCTTGATATTTTGCTGAACCTTCGTGATCTTGGGTGGTAAAATGCAGTCTATAAATAATATTGAATTCCCTGCAATGCACACTAATATACTGTATAAACTTAATGAGCCTATTAAATTCATGCATTTTTGTAGGTAAGTCCATTTTGCCTTAACTGCTGAATGATAACTGTTTTTAAAAATGGTGTCACATATATTAAAGTTAGAGAATAGAACGTGTGTGTGCTTTGTTCTCCTGCCATATGGAATTCACTTTCCACACAAATATGCTATATAGATTCAGGACTATATGGCTGTGAAAACAATTTTTAATACATCTTCTATGTAACCGTGCACTTCTTATCATTTAAACGAGGCATCGAGCAGTCGACTGAAAAGAACTATAGCGCACTCTATCCAATAATAACAGCAGAGTCTTCAACTTTGCATGTTATTTCTTGACACCTGTATGTATTTCACTAGAGGGAACAGGGGGGAGCGTTATTAGTCAACCAAAACATTCCATCAGCTCTCGGTGTATCGGCATTCTTCTGTGGCCTTCGGGCTGACTCACAAACAGCTCTGTTATGTTCTTAAGCCCAAAATAAATTCAATTTCCAATGCAGTGATCTCCTTAATGAAAAGTCAATGTCCCTCACTCATTGGCGAGCTCCCAGGGGGACAGTCAGAAAGATGAATTTATCAGCAGGCCTGAGACTGCGCCCTAGGGGACACCACCCCTTATGATCAAACAGAATGCTACAGAGTGTGTCCAACCAGTCCTCCATTATTACCCAGCTTGTGCTCTTAATGTGAGCCGACGGAGGAGGGATGACAGTATTGATCTAATGAAAGTGCTATTTATATTCTCACAAATCCTCTCACCAGTGATTACAAAAGCACTCCACTATTGCGGCTGGCTTGTTCTCAATTTGTAAAGTGTGCAGGGTGACAGTTTATTTGCCTGATATGCATGCAGCGTTATCTTAGCATGCTTATATGTGCAGAGGGTTCGGCATCCCCTATCAGACCGCATGTAGCTGTGCCGAAGCATCCATATCTCAAGTGTCAAATTAACGTCTTTTTCTGGACTAATATTTAAACAAAAACCCAATTTTACTTAATATTTAAAACATGTTTACATTTGCTATGTAGCTCTGGGTTTTTTGTATAATTTCAGTGGAGGTTCTGCATTGTTGGGCTGCATCCAGTTCAGAGGTTTTTGATTATTAATAACACCATGTCTTGTCAGCTAACCCTGTGATAAGGGGGACATGAGGTTGTTGTCACGGCATATGGTTAACAGTACTATAGATAAGCATTAATCCCCACTAGGCTCCATGTCATGCATAGCAAAAGTGATGGGAGCACAGACCATACACATGTGTAAACATCAACTACGGGGGGAAAGAAATAGCAGTGTGCCGAAATTGCACACGGCAGAGGGAAGAACATGAAATAGGTTGCTTACGATGCAGATGTAATTCATGCTCATCACCTTCATTATTATTCCATAAGTGCAGCTCTTGTGTAGCTTTCACTCACATGACCCCCAACAGGAAATCATGTGTAGTTTAACATGCACGAACATATTCTACCCGTGGCTATGCACTCATGAATAAAACACTGAAATATGGATAATTATCAGCCTCGTATGTGTAACCGCGGACCTCCACCCAGCAGAGAATGTGTACATGTGACTTCATAGCATGCAGTCTGGATTGTTTAAACAAAGATAAAATGTCTCAGATAGAAGTTTCAAATTATTTGGTGTTAGAGGCCAAAATGATTAAATCTGATCTGAAACTCTGTTCAGTTGTTTTTTCTTTTAAGGTGCCAGTACTCCAAGGCAGCGACTGCGTATAGTTTTAATCAGCAAGCAATATTTTTGTGTACTGTGCATAGCTGATTAGCTGTGTTGTTAAATGCTAAATGTTATTGAGATTATCCAATTATACTCAGAGCACTTCAATTTACATTAATTTGTGTGTTTATATGTTGCAGTGAATTAGCGCATATTAATATGACATACAAAACATCAATATACCAAGCTTTTCTCATGGAGTATTGGACATTATTGCTATTGTAATATGCACAAAAGTTGCTCACAGTTGAGTTTATGGCATAAGGATCCTGTGAGGTTCACTGAAACCTACATGTAGCTCCGTTATGGAATAGGTTACTTGATGTGGAAATAAGCAGGCTGACCAGAGAGTTATTTCGTTGGAATAATTATCTGATAGGCTTGATCAAGGCTTGCAGCATTTCCTTTTTTTTCTAGTGTTATTCAGTGTACACTTTATTTATTTGACATAAATGCATTGTACTCATTGGGGCAAAACCATATTTATTTGGGTTTTTGATTTTTACTCTTCAATTAGGCTGGGAAAAATATATTTTAGAGATCAAAGTCTTGACTATAAAAACCTGTAACGGGCCAACCTCCCAGTGATTTCAGTTTTTACTTGAATAGCATACATGATGGATGGAGGTAAGAACTGACAGAGTTAATGTCAAAAAGTTACATATTTATCAGTTTCACAGCACTCGTGGTTAGTAGCCATTTTAATTGTTCAAAGATAGTTCACTTAATGGTAATCAATACTAATTTCTAAACCTTTAAAGCTTATTTAATTGACCAGTTATAGTTAATACACACCCGACAGCAGTATTATTTAATGAATTTATTAAAAAAAAATAGTAAGATAACCAGTACTTGAGCAGCATTTGGAAACCCGGAAGTGAGGTACAAGTCCATTGGGTATAACTTCCCCATTTAATGCCTGATTAAATGATGTTTTTGTGGAAATCTGACAGAGCTGACAAAAATCTGGGACGCATATTCAAAGGACACAAAAAAAAATTAAAAAAATAAACAATAAAAATTAAAACAAACATGACTATAGCAGTAGATTTTTACATTGATGTTGCCAGCACATGCTGTTAGTTTTAGATTTTGAAGGCTTTTAACACATTTCTTTAATTGTGTGGAGCAGGGGTGTGTACTGGCACGGGGCTAGTTTAGAAGTTAAATACATGAAAGCAGTTCAAAATAATTTATAAATCAGATTTATTTAATATAAAATCCTTTAACAGGGTGTAAGGGTGTGTTTTTTGTTTTTTGGTAGGACATGCTTTGTCCTAAATCTCAAGACTGGGTGACTGTTTTAAAGTATGTGGAAGTACACACAATAGTCTAACAGTTTCTTGGATGTTTAATAAATAGTGGTGTCTTGTCTTCCCGTAAAGGACAGCCAAATGTTTGGCATTACACACAGATAATAACTGACTAACTTACTATGATTACTGTATATTGTTGTACAGCATATGTTGTGATACCTTGTGCCAGCTGTAACAGGTAGTTATGACAGGTTTCTTAAATCCATAGAGCTACAATTTGCATACCAGCAGATGTCAATGTCCAACAACAGTGTGCAGATCAATTCATTAACATTACTAGTCCTCTGTGCCTGTAAGTAAGAGTGTGTCTGTCAAAATGAATGTCAAAACATGTAGTAATATGTAGTCACATATCTTAATAGACAACAGTCCACAGATGGTACATGATGTTCATATGAAATGTTTACAGATTGCTAAAGATACAGCTGGCGCAACTCTGCTAACATATGAAACCATAAACTTTATATAACTTGAACATTATTTTGTGGCAAGACTATCTTTACATCCATTGAGAAAAATGCATTCTATACATTGAGAAAGGGGTCTAATTTATTGGATCCTTCACAGATAGAGGATCTCTGTTCATCTCAGTCTCCACTGTGCGAGTCTCTCTCTAATGTGGCTGTACTGCCCATAAACAGACATTGAGTGATTAGCGCTGCTCTGCCATTGACATCATTTGCATTTTAATAGACCATAATTACAACTCGGGGAAAATAAATTGCAGTTTGAAGAATGTTTGAATTACTCCAACTCTCCGGCTCTCCTTGCGAGATAGCAGTGAGCATATGCAGGAGCTGCCTGGATGGTTAATATCAGGTTCGGAAATGTACAGAGAAGCAGGATTGCAAACTGAAAGGAGCAGAAGAGGACAATGTGGGCTGCGTTAATGTCGTTCATAGCATAAATCAAAGTTTTTGATACCAGACATTTTCTATCATTTAGGTTTGAACCCCGCTGAAACTCCACTGATACAGAAAAAGAACACGCAGACGCTTGCTTGAGGATACTTCACAGTACAAACAGCTGCTGATAGACACACATTGACTATTTCTGGGATCAAATCTGTGACCTTTCAGCTACAGAATGTCTCTCTAATCACGAGGCCACCCTGCCACCCTCCTGTAGATTTTTGCTTTCTCATTAATGTCTGTGATAATTGCAGTTTGTCCATTTAATATCCCACAGTCTGTCTTATCGCTGCACCTCACCTGCTGAGATGTGACACTTTCCTCGGATTTGCCGAGGGATGTCTAACCCTGGCAGCTAAAGCCCATGTGACCCTGTAAGCAAGAGTGACAACACAATAATACTCCCTGCGCCTAATCTTTCATTGGTGGATTATCAGATTAGAGGCCCCAGTTGTTTATGGGCTCGGTGACTATCGAAAAAGTTGATCTGTCAAGTTTATCTTACACTTGTCGTATCAAGGCAGTGTTGGACCATACAGTTGGCTGTGGATGGAAGATAAGGCCGACATAGCTGAATGGAAGCAGCAGAAAATGAGAAACAAGGCTTTTCTTTTTACTCCAACGATACACTTTATCTAGTTTAAGAAATGGACCCCACCAAAAGTATTACCGCTCTTTTGGATTCACTTGATTTCTTTGACCTCTTTGGTGTGACAGAGCTGCCCTTTTTTTTTGCTTTGAAAGGAGATATCAGAAATCATCCACCAGTTTAAGACTCAGGTTAGTGTTGAGGAATCACAAGTTTCAAAGAGGACATAATCCATCCTCTTTCAAGCCGCCCCATTGTGGCGTTTCAAAGACTTGAACCAACATACGTTTCCTATCAATCTGTTGTCTTGACAAGGTAACAGGATGGAGGGAGTCCGTTATTGAACCCTTGGATGTGGTTCACTAATTCAGCCGAACTGGTTTCATTCCATTACAAAGCAGTGACTCTGAAGGTCGTGGCCTTTTCAAACATGACTGTCAGAAGATATCTGTGAATAACAGTCAGAGATGAGATCGCTATCTTTATAAATCTGGTCTTATCGGATTTGCAAGCCAAGGTGTAAATGTTTTGACACCGCCCCTGGTAGGATGGGAAGCTGAATTTCCAATTACTGTAGAGGCAGCCTTTTTATGAGCAGAATGATAAACAACCATAGCAAACCTTAATGACAGAGTGTTATTCAGACTGTTCTGGCAAACCCATACAGAACTGTAGGTTAGGAATCATTTTTATGTCATTACCATGCCAATAAATGTAAATGGTTCAGTATGCAATTCTGTAGACAGATAGCTGATTGTTCCAAGTCTCATTCTGACCTTGGGTTGGTATTTGGACCAAACTAGGACTTGACAGGTCAGTGTCAAGCATGGGGGGGTGAACGACATGCAGCAAAGGGCTGTGGGCTGTAATCAAGCCCGTGGCTGCTGCAGCAAGGACGCTGACTTTGGACACAGTCTACCCACTAAGGTACTGGGTGCCCTGGCTAAACACTCTCAGGATTTTAAATTGGGCAAATTAATTTTTTAAATCTGTACATGTATAACATTCTACCTCCCCCTCCCCCAGACTGAGGGTTATAAGTAATAACAGTCTAGTTCGTATCATCAGGTAAAATAGTTGCAAAGTTGACGTTCCCATCGGCCTTACCGTCCTTTGGTGCTAATTAGTAAGTGTTAGCATGCTAACAAACTAAACTAAACTAAACTAAAATGCTAACATGTTGAATATTATACCCTCTAAAAATTAGCATATTCGCATGCTGACGTTAGCATTTATCTCAAACTAATACCCTAAGTGCATCCAAACAGAGCCGTTAGCATGGCTGTAGACTCTTCATCTTGTTGCCATGAAGTTCTCCATTGATAATATTGGCAGGAAAAACCAGTGACACATGTTTTCTAGCTTTTAGAAAACAGTTGAATTTACTGGGTATTTTGTGGCTTACTACAGCAGAATCCTCTGTCAGCCAACCTCTGCCAACTATATTCCACATCCACTGTACTTAGTGGATCACATTCATCAAACAGTGGCTTAACTGTTTGGGGATGCATGTCATCACAGTTGTGATTCATCTAAAGCCCCTTTGAGTGTTGGGGCACTGGATAGTGCCAAACAGCCCGAGTTTGAATTTATATGTATAAGCACAAGCATTATATTTTAGAATAGTAACAGCAGAACACCCTCCTAAAAGGATAATAATCATTTCCCTATGCCCCATTCCCATCTTATTTATGGCACAGCACACTGGTTTGTCACTTCCAGCCAGTGTGATTATTCACCTGGCGAGCATATTATTCTAGCAAATACCACAGCTATAAAAAATTTTCATATTTCATTCCAGGGGTTTGATGAGAATGCGCTGAATCCCATTTTCCAAAATATTGGGTACTCTGTGCGACAAGAATATGGCTTCCCTGATTACATTATGCCTTGGAGCTGTGTTTAGCCAAATGTGCATGACTTGCAAGTATAATGTACAATAGGCTGCCGCTAGTGTGTCACATTAAGGAAAGAAAGAAAAAAAAAAAAAAGAAAGATGGAACGAAGGCAGAACATAGAGGTCCTCTTTCATCAGACTATTTACATGCAGATGGAATCCTCCAAGTTGAATTTGTCCGTCACCGGAAATTAAAAACTCAGTTAAGGTCGTGTGTTTCTTGTTACAACAGAGTGACTGCAGGTCCTTGAAATATTGAAATGTCTTAAATTATATTATTTTAACTTGTGGCCTTGAAAGATTTCAGTGTTTCAGATATTAAATTAAATTCTGGAGGCTCAAAGAAATTTTTTAGAGCAAACAGGTAGAGAGCCACCATCCAGCCCAGTCACAGTGATATATTCCCATATTCCTTTTTATTTATTTATTCTTATAGGTTTTTGTTAATTATATAAAGACACACACACTTATAGGCACTTTATATTAAAAAAATATATTCCATATTTTAGAACAAAACCATTCCTTGATACTAAAACAAAGGGACCTAAGCCACAACTAGAGGCAGTCTGTAGCACAGATGTCCACCACATGGAGTGGACGCAACTCATTTGTTGCACTTTGCAGTTATTTATTTATTTCCTGGATCTGATATAGGGAAACATCTGTCACCTTTTGCCTAAGTGCCTGCTTGCATGATCCATGGACTACGTTTCAGAATAAAACACCCCCATATTGTTTGGCTCTCCAGTCCCGAGCTCAGGTGCAGAATCCAGTTAGGCATTTGGAATGCCCTGCTGTTGCAATAGAGGCAGGCAAGTCCCAAACACCTGGAGACCTCTTGTGTGCCACCAGAATTAGCAGGCATTGCCAAGCCATCACATGGCTTTCCTTTGTTTTTCAGTGACATCACACCTTCCTTTGAATTTTATTTCAATCGTGGGTGTGCTGAAATTAAAAATTCATCAGTCCTAAGAGCAGGTTTGGGAAGTTATAAATGTAAACTTTCCCTCAAATGAATTTTTAAAGACAGCCTTTGAGCTATTTATCTAAAAGACTGGAAATGGTGCCCAATGAATAAACATGAGCTGGATACACTTATTTGTTATATACAATTTTTAGAATAAACAAACAGACTCCAATGCTTGAGTGGTCAGTGCCATACATAGGCTTAATTGCTCCTGTACCCTTTTCTATAGTCCTTCTCCTAATGGCAGTCAGCCCACCCCCAAAGTAAATTAATTAAATGGGCATAGTGCCACACTTGTGGAACAGAATCTGACGCTCGTGTCTGAAGTATTTGAAGTGTCACCGAAGATAAAGGATGTCGGAGAGGTTCTAATTCTCGGAGCCCAGCCCCAAATAGCCATCTGTATTCTCGTTTCTGCAGCACTCACTAAATCAACACACTTGACACAAGCCTGAGGATGCCTCCGCACAATCATGCATGACAACATCAAAGCTTTTCTTTATTGCCTCCCCTCTTCATTTTTTCCCCTCCTCAGCCCTTCTTAACTGCTATCTGCAGCCAAAAGCAGTGGTAACCACGGCAAATATTATCTTTGGGGTTAGTGCAAACACTGAAAATCCTAGCTGTCTCTTGTCAATGGTTTCAGTCACAGCTGATAGCCGTGTTCAGGGATGATTTAATCCTTGCAGAGGTGCGAATTGAACACGTGAACCTGCATGCGTGTGGATTACCAGGAGAGGGTTGTAGTCTGATCTGTGAATCTGTGGCCTTAGAAAAGACCTCCCATCTTCCCAACAAATCCTTAGCAATAGACTGTTCAGCATTCTTCAGGATCTTCCCTTAATTGCCTGTCTTTGTTCCCACCTCAACATATTGACAACCATAAATCTCGAAAATGTCGAAGGAGCCAAATCCCCAGATTTCCATGAGCGGGATGTTTCAATGATAAGCTGGATCTGTCATTGGGGAGCCACTCAGCACCCACAAACAGATTGAGCAGGCACCCAAGATGGATCTGTCGACACTTCATTCTGCATATCTCTATTTAATGATATTATATTTCATTTCCCGAGCAAAGAAAACACCATTACCCAAAGCAGTGAGTCGGAACGAGCCATTCTGCAACAGATTCCAGGCCTCCTTGGTGGTACAGTAATTGAATTACAATTGCATATGACACAAAGTTTTGGAAATGATTGTATTTGTTTCCATTTGTTCCTTCTACATACTACATACATTACAGTACATGCTAAGTTCAACTTCGGGCCCAATTAAAAACACTGAAGCATGTAGCTGCTTAGTTCTGTTGTCTTCTGAATATGACCATAGTCTGTTGTGAGAACTTCAGTGCAGTGGTACCCCAAGAAATTTGTCATGGGGTGGCCAGATGGGGAGACTGAAAATCTTGGGGTGGCACACGAAAACCAAAAGCCATTACTGAATTCCAGGTATTTGATTATGCTGTTGAAGTAGGGTCGCACAATTATGGTCATAATGATTGAATGAATTACTCTGATCAATATTCAGATCAAAATATTTTTATTGCACTGCTTTTACCTGCATGTTGTGCTACATTCCTGCTGACGTACAAATCTTTGCATCAAAATAAGACTTAAAATAAGGTTATTCTTCACCTGAATTCAGTACATCTTCTATGGATAAATTGTATACACACTATATACACATAAAGATCTTCTTTTACTGCAATCACAGTATTGTGATTACTGTTTTGAATTCTGGGTTGATGCTGAACAAGGACGGGGATTAACGATACGGTAACCTCAGCAACATTATTCTTCTTGGCCTTCATGCATTCATTGTACTGCAGATTGCGTTGTTTTTTTCTGGTGGTTTACCAAGTTAGTTGTGTTGCTTTGCGACACAGACACGTCTAGTGCACTCTTTCCATATAATTTGTTCTCTCCTATGTCCAAACAAGAGATGATAATGGTTGAGGGTGGTGATTTTCAACAGAGTTTTTCACAGGCTGCAGTTGTAGGGCGCACACGTAGCGGCAGGGCAGCTCTTCAAAAGTGGAGGCTGGTTGTTAGTTTAGGAACCTTTGCACCAACTGAAAAAATGAGCATTCTACAGCCTCTTCAAGACCACCACTGCTTCAGTGGAGGCCTCATTTCAGGTGGAGCTTTACAATGCTACATGTATGTATATGGGTAGATTAATAAGGGCAGCTCTCTGTGACATGCTATATAATTCCATCAACCCTGTAATTCAGCTTACAGGAAGACACGGGTGGCCAACCAGCAGAGAGGTCAAAATGAAATGGCCCTTGGGCCGCATTTAGGTTGATTTCTGACAATCACTGTGCTCCATATTGATAAGTGCCTAAAATTCATTTGTCTGGTAACTGTGGTTAAGTGCTTTGAAAGCCATTGGGGTTTTTTGAAAAAGTGTGCCCAGTTGTTTTGACCACAGATTGAAAAGCAGTTATCATTTCAATGGGAGCGATATGCTCATAGGGGAAAGGACAAAGAGGTCAGCAGAAGTGGAGTAAGTGCTCCCTCAGGCACAAACACAGGGCCATTCAAAAGGCCCCACAGAGAGACCAGAGGAAATTGATTTCAGCTTTATTCCTGGTCAAATGCATGACTCTGCTGGCGGGTGACCCAATGGTGGACCTGTCCACTCAAATTAGGAAACCATTTGGAAGATATGGCCACATGTGAATGGCCTATCACACTCTATGAATATTGTGCCACAATAACATTATTTCACACATCAAAACATCTAGAGGTCATCCAGTGCTCCTGTTTTGTGAGTGATGATCTATTTGTCGGGGCAGGCCCCCATCTACTAAAGTAGTTTGTGATAAGTGCACTGTGTGGTCTCCATCGGCAAAACTGAACAGTGACGCTGTAAAATGTTTCTGGGGCACTGTCATTGGCACAAATTACATAAAGACATAAAAGCTTTCGCTACCGGCTGCATGCGTTTTGACAAAGGAGGGATTGGCACGTATTTTTTTTCCCCCATTGATAATGGAGAGAGAGTGCTTTCAGCTCCACTGAACCACCCCAACACCGATCACCCATCATCATCCCCCTGGAAAAGGCAAGAGGGGTGAACACAGGGAGGCGGAACATATAGTATATAAGCTGTCTGATCACGCCAGCTGAGTTGACAGGTTTTGAATGGATATTTATTTATGTGGTCAACTACTTAGTTATTCATAAGCTAAGAGGAAGCCAGTCACATCGCCTTGGATGTGATGGTAATGGTTTAATTAGAGTCTCAGTTTGAATTTTCATGCAATCTTTGCTCTAGTGCATCAGTGCGCCTTAAGTGAGCTCAGAGACTGCCTGAATTCCATGTGGTACAGAAACTATATTAACATGGCACACATACAATTTGTCATGCAATTTATCTTTGTAACACGAGTTGTAGCAGTAGTGGCGAAAGAAACAGCTGTGACTTTGTTCATGGCTTGTACAGCATGTCCTCTCTGAAAACATGCCTGATAATGTGAATAGCGTTATGTATATTTTGAGCCAGAGTTCTAGTTGTCCTCAGTTTAAATTCAACTCAGTTTTAATTGGGGGTATTTATCTGTTAGAAAGTAGTTAAAATGCAAAGTGATGAAGCAACACCATGCAACTTTTTCCCCTTAAAACATCAGTTTCAACACCATTTAGATGCAACACTGACTTGTAATAAGGAGAATGGAGTCTAGTTCATTCCCACTCCATGCCCCAAATGCCTGTTCTTCGGTGTGCACTAGGGATGGGAATCATCAGAGGATCCATGATACAATATTGCCACGATATTTAAGTCACGATACAATATTATTGTGATTTTAAAGATGTTGAGATATGCTGAGTATTGCGATAAACTATGGTGCGATGTATTCCGTTTTTTGTTTTTTTTTGTTTTTTTTTACCTTTTTTCAACTGAAAATTATGTCCCCAAAGGAAAACTTTGTCAACATCTCTCTTATCTTATCAGATAAAGTTTTTAGTCTGTTCATCTCACTTCAGCCATTTTTTGACGATTTGTGACGATACAATATTGCCACACAAAAATATTGCGATTATTTGCTGTATCGATTTTCTACATACTACATACTTCTGGTGAGCAGGTAGGATCTCCCAGGAGAAGTGCGTAGCGCTATACAGCACTATAGCACTCATCACCAGCTTGCTATACAAAGCTAGCTCGGTTTTATCTCTTTAATTACAACCTATAGTCCCTCTGGTGTGTTTGACTCAAGCGATATACACAAAGTGTTGTGAATGAGTTGTATAATTGTCTCAGTAAAGTTGTTTCAAAAAAGCCTACCATTAGTTTGATATTCTTAGTACGGATATCGAGGCAGAGGCAAAGAGGACATCACTGAAAGAAACGCAAAAATCCAAACCTCATACACCGTTAGCAATGCATAAAGTATAATTTGTAACTGAGCAAACTAATGCAGGGTTGCACACCGTATACTGTCCAGACGTAATCATAGTGATCTGTCTCTCAGCTAACAGGAAATCCACGATTATTGTGTGTGTATATCCCCGCCCCTGTTATTCATTAAGGTTGCAATGAAGGCTGTAACCTTATCCGTGTCATCGCTGTCTAACACTTTGTATTTACAACCATGGTGTATAATATAAAACTGTAGGGGCATCAAATAGCAAATTTACCAAGTTTTGCATAATGTTGCTTTAACAGCAAAGTCTGTTATTTACCCAGAGAGACCAGGACAATGTTACTGGAAAGACACACTGATGCTGAAATAATATTATTTCAGCCATTAAAGACATTGAAATTCCATTCACCACCACCAAACTGGGATGGCAGCAAAAATCTTAGAGACAGGTGTCTTTGTTCAGTAGAGATAAGTGAGAAAATATGTATTTTGGTTAACAGTGCACACTTGTTGCCATAATTATATCTTTTAAATGTCAATTTGTAAAACATCTGCAATTCTTTCATTCATTTTTATTGACGTCAGTCTCCTTCCTTCCTCAGCGAGCTAATTTTACAGTCAATGTGGCGCCCTGTGGGAGCTCTGTGCTTATAGCCACACACTGTGCACATACATGATTTATGTATGTTTTGTTTGCTCTGTTGCTTTTACGATGGCACAAATCTGGTTTGGTTAAGAGGTGATTTTCTGCCAAAAAAAAAAAGAAAAAAAGATAAAAGGAGGTGTTTTTTTGTACCCACACAACCACAATGTTTATACACTACATTACAGTATATGAAGCAGGACAGGAGCAGTGGTACGGAAAAGAGGGTTGTACCAACCATCGCTATGTTGCTTCAACACCACGGACCTCAGGGTTTTGCTGGCTGCCAAGCTGCAGTCACCCACAGAGTCGTGTGCTTATTTTCTCTGCCCTCTTCTTGACCATATGGAGCATAAGGGTCATAGGGACGCGGTGTATCACAGATTTGTCTCTGTGTGTGAGAGTGTGCGTATACATGTGCGTGTGTATATGTATTGCCTGTTTGCGAAATGAGCCAAATCTGCTCGCTAGTGTCTGCGGATTTGGCAGCGGGGCACATTGATTTTGTCAGCATTTGCATTTTCCTGCCAGCCAAGAACACTTTTATTAGCTCTACCAATATAGATGCAGAAAACAGTTCATAGTCTTTTCACATTCTGCTGTGTTGGACTTAACAAAACGCCTGGGTTCTTTTCTCAGCTTATGCAGGGATTCCTTTTGATGGTTAAATTCAAAACCTCACATGGCTGAGCTGTTTCATATAAACGATTGACTATCCTGTGGTACAAGTGTAAGGAAAACCCCAGATGATAAATGTAAATGCCAAAGGTCAAAGACACTCTATAGGCACAAGATGATGAAGTGTCTTTTACTCCATTGCCAGCTGATCCGGGGTCAGCTTGTCAAAGCTGACACAGTGACATAGTAGCAACCTCTCATTTAATCACCATATTAATTCACCCATCACAAAGCCCTAATGACACTGCCGCTGGCCGATTAATCTCCGAATTTGATTTAGCGAGTGTCCATTCATCATAACTGACTGTTTCAGTATGCAATCAATATGGCCCTTTTAGCACTTCGGACACCTAGACCTCAAGAGGTACACAGTCATGGTGTGAAGAGTGTTGTGATAAAGTAAATGCTTGCCCAGGCCAAAGGGGAGAAACATCAATCATGTAGCAGTGCATACATCAGCAGCACTTTTTTCCTCGGGTTCCTTTGGACAAGAAGCGGAGGGTGCAGCACACTATTCGTCAGCACTCCCATCCACAGCAAACATGTGTCTATCACTTCAAGAAACATGTCCTCCCTGACCACAATGAGTAAATAATTTTACATCACAGCCGAGAAACATGTAGTGATACAGCCTGCTTGCTGGCGGCTCCCAATTTACTTGAGTAGAGTTGTTTATATTGCTGTGTCTTGGAATAAGCTGCGTTGCTAGTGCACCTTGTCAGTATCCCTGCATGCTCGCGCATGGACACACTCTTGCCCATACGTACACACGCCATCAAGCCGCGGGGCGAAGGCAACTCTGCTCACTCAAGGGGAAAGTGAACAGCTGTGCCTGTGACAGCTGGAGCAGTCATGACATCCCTTCACCAAATATCAGGGATGGCTTAGGACGCGATGGCGAATCAGCCGAGAGGGGTCCATTTACAACCTGGACGAGGCGCCGAGGCTTTAGCCTGCGACCAGACTGAAGCGACAGAGCTCAGTTTTTCCTCCTCACATTTGCGGTGATAATGTGAGAAGTAATGAGTTTCTCCTTGGTCTACAGCCCATATAATAGTCCCCCATTTGCTTCAAAACAAGCCCAATGGAGCAAATTAGATAATGTTGTGCCTGTGAAAAATGAGCTGAATACTAATGTTTATTTTCAGAGGTCCGGTTTCAGTGATTCCTCATCAGATTCTCACCAGAATCGTGTTTCATTGCTTACATTTTCTAATCTCATCTACAACAACGTGGTAGCAATTCACTCCGGAGGAAAAAAACATCTGCTAGATAAATAAAAAAATAAAAGATGTACACTGAGAATTCAGTCTGTTGCACTAACTAGCATCGGTGGCATGTCAATCATTCCTCCTTACCCTGGAGATACATTAAGAATGCAAAATGTTATCGCGCATAAACACTTTTTCTAATCATCCCAGAGTTTGGGTTTTGTTTGAAATATTAAAAATGATGGATGTCTAAAATGTGTTAGAACCGGTCGTAATTGTGAAGGCAGCATTAAAAAAAGAAATCAGTGTACTATGCAAATGAGCGTAATCACCTTCAGCCCCTTTAGCACCAGACCGATTTTAATTACACCTTAATTTCATGTATAAATACCCCCAATTCAGACGAGCTGCTGCAGTAAGCCCCAGCAGAATAGACTGAGTGGGAGGACTGTATAGGTACAGATAATTACAACTCGCTGTTATGGACTCCTGATTATATGAGGTGGTGGCCAACATACTGTCTCCAAATACCCCTGAATGAACCTCAGCGGGGTGATAGATTAAAGTATATCACAGCTATGACAGTGGTGTCCTGTAAACTGAGCAGTACTTCACACATGGCCAAGACTGTTTCATTTTATCTTGAGGATTCAGCTTGACCAGGCCAATTTTATGATGTTAACACAAGATAACTAAGACAGCAGTTCTGCCACTTCACACTGCCGAGAGTATATGACTCAAGGTTTCATAAAATCAGAGTCACTCAGGGTACCAGCTGGTTATGTGGTACAGTAAGACGAAGCATGGTGGAGCTGGATTTTCCCCTATCAGATGTTCTGAAAACTGTACAGTAAGTGGAATTTTGAGACTGGTTTATGTGTAAAACAGACTTCTAAAGGTTGCCATCTGAATTTCTCTTTTTCCTGAGTGAGGTTATTTAAAAAAACCAAAGACTCATGGTTGTGTTTGTGGCCACGTTTGTGTTTCCAATTAAATGTGATTTGTCTACGGAAAGTTTCCAGCTTTTAATTAACTTGATAACATTAACCGGTTTTACAGGCGCAACCACATGTTTGCTTTTTCCTTTTGATGTAATCTATGGAAATTACCAAAAAAATAATATATGTATGGTGAAGTTAATGTACTATACTTGAGAAAGTATACACAGCGTTACCTGGGAAATTAGCCCTGACTGAAAAGAAGCAAAGCCCAGTCCATCTTGAGAGAACATTAGAGTTGAACTATAAATAGAGGCTTTTTCTCCTGCAGGGACTGAAGATTGAGCATTGTTGAAAACACCGGAGGAGCATATGCTGAGGCACAGCTTGTTGCGGCCTCAGATGTTCCTTAACAGTTGATTTCCTCAAGTTGCATTTCCTTTTTCACCACGTTATTGTGCTAATTATTTTTCGGCACGTTCCACATGGGTGGCTCGTGGCGCGCGCCGCACAAACTCGCCCCAGTCCCCCTCCCCCCCTACTTTTCTTTTTCTTACCCCAGAAGCAACCAACACAAGGGCCACTGAATATCAGCCCAGCTGTGTGACACATCAGCCCCTCAACACTATTGACTGTTTTGAAATGCTTATGAGAGCTGATGGAGCATTTTCTTGCTCTTCGCTTTCGCAGCCAAATAAGATTTGTGCAGAGCAAATTTCCCGTGGAGTTGCTCGCACAGTGTTGATATTCAGGTAGATTCATATATAGGAAAAAAATCATTGTTTATATTGCCTGTTTAGGGTGATTTTTTTTATTCTACTGTATGTAGTCCACCTCCCACCATGCTGCAAGGCTCGGAAAATATGAAGCAAATACTTCTATTACTCACAAAGTGCACAGTGATGCCACCAGAAATTGCCACAGACAACAGCACACACTGACATGGAGGCAGAACAGCAATGCAGTCAAAAAGAAGTGTGTCATTGTGTTGCTTGTCACGCAGAATTTTCCGGCTATACATTTTTCACATTTCCTTCAAACACTCAAACACACCGCCTGAAACCTTTGCTGTCTGCCGTGATATGAAATGGGTCTGTACTTTGTGTGCACACCTGTATACCAATGTTACAGTTAGAATCTGAACTCTTATTCATTTTCTGCTGGGAGGAACTACTGTGGTTTGACCCGACTGTAAAATCTCCTGACTTCAGCGTACCAGATATGATCTCGTCTAAAATGCCAGCATGGAAATTCAGACTAAATCTGTCACTCCCTGTGATGTTTCTGATCATTTCTCTTTTTTTGCTCTTACAAGCAGGATGATAAAAAAAAATCTGCCCTGTGGGTGTTTTTTTTTTTATCCTGTAAAAAAAAAAAGGAGCAGAGAAAGTAAATAAATAAATAAATGAGCCAATGCATATTTCACGTTCTTTTAAAAGAAAGGAAAGTGCTGGCTGTTCTATAATTTCAGACTTGCCTACTGAGGTCAGGGGTTCCATGCTTGAATGCCCACATTTGCATCTTTGACTCGCTCTGGCCCAGTGAGGAAGAATGAGCTGTTGCATCTCCTCTGATGTGCAAAAGTGAGAATGTACAACAGCATTCACTGAACTACATGCGCTCCACTGATCTCAGCGTGAAACTATTTCACCACAGCGGGGTATGCCTTCTCTCACAAAAACTATACAAATGCAAAACCACATGAAAATGGGGCCAAGCTTTCACAGGAGCATATGAATAACTTCATCGAGACACAATGAGCAAAATAGTCAAGCAAAAATTTGCTGCCTAATTCTATTTACATTTACTCTGAGTAAAAACAGCACATGGTGGTCGTTCATTCTATGCCAACTTTTTGTCATTTATTTAATTGCTTTGTGCTTTGTGGCAGGTATCTGCACGGGTCGCCTCTGTTTTCCATTCCCCAATTATCATGCAGGATCATAACAACAACAGTAACCAAAGGCATTTGCAGTGGCCGGGCTATATGACCCTTGTTCGTCATTCCCAAGCTACTACGCTCTTGATCCATGCAGGCAAGGTGAAATCTGCATCCATTCCTCATATTTACATATGAACTAATGATTCCCCTGTGGGCTGACTGTGGCCTTCCAAATACTCAACATGGTGCAACTGGGGTGATGTATAGTACTAGTGGGCAACTGAAGCTGGTGACTAACCCGGTATGATACATGGTTTCACAGCCTAATTGCAGCTCCCAGCTGAATAGGCCATAAGCCAACAGAGACCTACTGACCTTGGTGAAAGTAAAAAAGGGCCCCGTGCCTCTACATGACCCACTTTGTCACAGAAAATTCTCTGCCAGACATTAAAAAAACTCTGAAAGGCTATTGTGAATGGCCAAATGTGCCAACACACAGGCAAAGATGTCAAGAAAGCTGCTTGTATATTACATTCAGAGAGAAGTTAACATCTGCTACATACCCTGGGGAGAGTATAGAGGAGTTATGCAGTAAACAGTGCTTTACCTATATGGCAGTATTTCTAAGGACAGGAAAATTGAACAGCATCAAACAGCCTTTTACTTCTGTGGCATAGGCCTCCCTACCGACTGTTCACTTCCAGGATGCAGCATTAAACAAACCACATGTCTGTTTGCATAACTTAACCGATACTGTCGTGTCCAACTATATTAGACACACCTGGAGAGAATCTGCACTGGCGGTGGTATGCCACACAAAGATATTGATGAAAAGTAGCGCGTCATCTTTCAAAGAGGCAGATGCTGCCCTCTTTGTTCTCCATCACCCGTCTTCCTACCCCGTCGAAAGTAACAGCTGTTCTTTTGCTGTGCACTCCAACAGCAAAGTAAAGGCAGGAAACAGATAATTGAAAATGTCGATCTCATTAATTATCACGGTGAGAGTTGAAGAGGCATCTTTCACTGGGAAATAAATGGCTCGTTCTGATAGTTTCAGACCTGGGTGCTTACAAAGCAAAATCATATTCCGTGGCAAAACCTTTTTGCCGATGCTTAATCTCAAAAGTTTAAAGCTGCATTCAATGTGTCTATACTGTCAATGGATCAAATGGCTATGTCAGGGTTCTCTTTGAATTGGTGTTATTGGCTGCCACCTTGGATGAAACTTCTGACAAAGACGCAAAGGGATTTTTTTCTTTAATGTCAAACCTATGGTACCTTTTATCAGCAACTGCTAATGATAATAATACACCACGATAATATGCATACATTCTTTGTTCATATTTGGAATAAACAAATCTATCATTGTACTGCTCTAAAACTGCTCACAACATGTTTCTGCCAAACATACTGCACATACAGTAGCATTGTTTGCTGTGGTTACCGTGGTTACTACAGTGGCAAAAAGGCATAGCTGAACATTTTCAAACTATAACCAGCCCCAAAAACAAACACAGCTGTTCCTCACATATATCTGGAATAATGCAATAACTTCAAATTTCATTTACAGAATCAAAATGAAGAGGGGAACGGTGTTCTTTAATAAAAGGCTGAGGACAGAGGAGGAAAAAGAGGTTACAGACTGTAATAGGCTATTTTAACATCTTTAGAGTAGGACAGTAACTCAATATTGTTTAGGAGGAAAGTGAGGGTCGGTCTGAGACTCAAACCAGACAAGGGTGAGCAATTATATGAGTTACTGAAATATTGAGCGTCATATGGGAAACACAGAGCAAGTGGCTTCGACCGAGCATGGCAAAAAAACTGCAGCTGGCTAATGAACATGTCTGATGGGATGCTGTGTGTACTCTGCAGAACACACAATCCCTTACATCATGCTAATTTCGTAAAATAGCTACTTTAAAAGGTGCACAGTTCTTCAGCCTTCTTCAGTACTTGTAGTACCAAAGCCACAGAGGACAATGTGCTCAGCGTTATAGCATCTTTCAGCTAATTGTTTTGATTTTACACCCCAGAACCACACTGTTTCTTTACTTTCATCGCTTCCATAGTGTTGTTTACTGCAAAAAACATCTGATATATACACTGTACAGTATCTGCCCAGCACCAAATGGCAGACAGAACTTGGTTAGCTAGTGATCAAATTGGATCATTTATCAGCTTGAGGGCCATTTCATAGTCAACGCAAAGGCACGCAGACGCAAACGCATTGGGATGCATCAAGACGCACTGGCCGCCATGATGCATGCTTGCGTCTCAAAATGTGTTGTCCATTTAATTGATACATGACGCAGCGACGCGTGTAAAACCATGCGTTGCCAGCAGGGGTGATAACGCAAGCGACATACTTGAAATTAACCACTTTTTGTTATTCACAGAAGAAGCAGGTATGAAATATGGGGCACGAGGAGGAAAAGCTTTGTGAACTCGTACTGGCACACCCCGCTTTAAATTTCAGTTCTAGTGCCCTGCAGCAGTACTAGCTAGCTACAGCAGTACTGACTAGCCAGAATGTACCAGTGACTCTGCTACCCCCTATTGCGCGAGCGATGTATTGCATTTCAAATGTCGCCCGCATCACTTGCGTTCAATGTGTTGACTATGAAAGGAAGTGCATTGCTTGCATCGCTTGCGTCGCTTGCTTGACTATGAAACGGCCCTAAGAGTCGAGTATTTCCTTCAGGAGTTGGTGAAGACCAAAATAGAGCTAAAAGGAGAGAAAATATTTAGACTTACATTCATCACATAGCCAGAAACACGAATGAATGCTAATGTTACAATAATGTAATATCCCAGTATTGTCGGCTTAACTTAAGTTTGGGGTCATAACATAAGGAAATGCATTGGACAGGTTTCTACTGCCATAGAGACAAACACTTTCACACTTCCACACAAACACAAGGAAAACTAGCCACTGCCATTCGTGCTGCAAGACAGTGGTGCTGGCCTTTTAGCCCCAATGCCATTTTCATTCTACATTTTATTGCACTGCACTGATAACACAAATTAACATAAGCCACAGTGTTCCTGTTGTAGTTAACTGCAATGTATGAGAGCTTATTGCATCAGTGAACAACTTCACTTAAAGACAAAAAAATAAAGTCTTCGGGCTCAGGAACTTGCAACGTTGCAGTCAGAATATACTTTCTTTGCATTGCAACTCCCAGCTGTCAAAACTTCTCAAAAGTTTTCAGCAACTCATACCTACAGTAGGAAGCCACTCCTCAGAAGAGAGGAAGATAGAAATTTTGTGACTAAGTGCTTCAGATTATATACTCTTGCATGGCAGATTTAAACCACTCTTCTTGGTCCATTTAGAGAGGTGCCAGCCAGTGTTGTACCTGTAACACATACTACAACTCCTAATTGATTTTACAAGGCAGCTTAGGCTCTAATTGCTGATTTGCCTGGGGAGATTCTTGATCCAAATGGCTTAGCAACTTCTTTTGTGGGGTGCCGTTAGGAGATTTTCATTCATGGGAGAGAAGATAGGACGGGGATTGAATGAATGCATCAAGAAACAAGTTGTGTGCTGCATGTAGAGTAAAGGCAGATATGAGCATGCTGACACGGGCAAACAGATGCATTCCATGTACCTCGCGTTCAGTCCATATCCAATTTGAAAGTTATCTTTTTTTGAGAGTGGTGCAGAAAATACTGTTCACGTTTGGAGTGTGATGATGATGATAACATTTTTGACATTACATTTTTTTTCAGATCAGGACAGCAAGAACTCATTGTGGTGTGGTAAATTCATGCAAAATTGCTTTCAAAGTCTTGCAAGGATAAAATTTTGCAAACCGTTCAAGACTGATCTTCTAGGTTTTTAGGTTGGTTCAAGTGAGGAAGAAATTAATTGGATATGTTCTAGAGTAAACGACCGTATTTTAACAAGTCTGACACTAAATCTGGGGCTGATGAATAATTGTATCACAATATCAAAAAGATCGAAGTGATAGAACGCAGCACACTTTGAATTGCAATGTAACTGATTTTTTTTCCCTCACTTAGAAAGTAGTGCTGTACAGAAGAAGAACACATTTCCTCTGTGTGCTCAAATCTTGTCATCTTTATTGCTTTTGATTTTGAATGAAGCTTCTTTTCAAAACACATCAATAAATGGTCTTAATGGTCATCAGCACAGAGATAGTAAATGCATCAATCAGTATTAATCGGTGAAGCAAGAAATCCCATTCAGATTCTCCATTATTGGGTGGCCATTAAGCTAATGCAGCTCTTTGTCATAACACTGTGTTGAAGGCATCCCATGTTACTGCAGTGTCCAAGGACAGTGTAGTCATCTGGTTGCAAACACTGTAGCTTCTCCAAAGACAGTGAGTACAATACCAACTTTTTGAAGCGATGCATTTGCCATTTTCCCTTTTATGCTTCAGAGGGCTTTGTATAAAGGTCCAGAATGGTCAGCATTTCTGGAATGCAAAGCTTATTTCACAGTAAGATATTTAAAAAATGTAACAGTACAAAAGTATGTCTCTTATTCAGTCTGAAGCCTTTCCATTTATGTGACATTACACTTTCAGGTTAAACAATGTATTAAATTATTAGAGTTAGTTTTTCCATCTTGTAGTATACAGGAATTCACTTTTTTAACTTGTTTAGGAGGTCACTGCAAAAGCAAATGTTGAGATTTTGTAAAAGACTGGTAAAACAAAGGTTTAAAGTGTGTACAATGAATATTTAAAGTTCCCCTCCAGACATGTTTAAGTTTGTAAAAATACTCTGCTATGATTAATATTTAGTTTGACATGGCTTCCCTACATAAAAAATAAAAACTCTGAAAAGGGTCCAGAAGTATCTGGAATTCTGCAATTGCCCCGCCCACCACTGCTGCTTGTGCTAGGTTTTGCTTTCAGTTTTCTCCAGTGTTGTTACAGTGCTACTATCACCAGGTTCACTGGTGAAAGAGCAGTATGCATAAAGATGGCTGGTATAGGTGTAGTTAGCATTTTTTACTTGTTTACTGGTATGTTGTCTGTTAGCTTGTAGGCTAACTGGCAGTGGCTGGCAGAGAATACAATAATATCGGTTATTATGGGGTTTTTGGTACATAGTGAAAGGAAGTTCCTGGGTCTGGTTTACACATGGCTTACATCCAAAAACTTCACACACTATCATGTTTGCAGTCAAAACTTTAACTATGCTATTGTAAACTCTCGCTCGTTGAACTGAGAAGTCTGCTCTGTGCTGGAGGTTTCAGGTTTCTTTACTGCCAGTGTTGTCTCGAAGTGTGTCCCCCGGTCAATATGTGTTCCTGGTATTAGACAGCAATTGGCTTTTCTATTAGTGATGTACCTAATCTAGCTTGCCCAGGGTACATTTGAATCTCAGATTTTAGGGAAGTGCACATTGCTCCCTTCAGTGGAGAAATGTAAGAGGCACCTCACTAGTAACAAACTTTGCACAAATACAAGTCAGTATAATCACAGTCAGGCATTTCAGGTGACATAAACAAAGCTGCACCAATCTAATATATCTATTTGGGCTGTCAAGTGATTAAAAAAATGTCTAATTAATTACATGCTCTGTGATTAGTTTATCTAAATTAATTGCATACTTCAATGTTTGCTGTGAAAGTCTTTAATTTTTTTTCCACTTCAACCGAATTTTGCTAGATGTGTCGTAGTAAAGCTGCTGGATTTTGGACGCAATTGTCCCCCTGTCCTCTATCACCAAACTTGGTCTGCAATCCATTTGTCAAGGGAGTTAGTCGATCACAGGTAGAGTTGCTCAGTTTGCGTCTGAACACCTGGTCGAGTGTGGATGGCTGCTAGCGCTAGCATCAGAGGCTGTGCTAGCTCGGACCTCTGGGTTCGCTAATAAATGCTTTGCGTTGAGGTGATATTTCAGGCTTGAAGCACTCCGATGGTACAAAATTCCTTGCTGCAGAAACTGCAAAGAACAGTGCTCCTGTCAGCTGTTCCATTTGGGTGTTTTTAAATGTAAATGTTCATTTCACGGGGTCAAGCAGCTTCGTCTTGTCTGCCTGGCCTTCAATAACACACCGGGTCAAAGGGCACCACAGAATGCAATAAATCAGCGTCAATTTTTTCGCCCGCTAATCAGAATTCATCCACTATTTTGACAGTCCTAATTTTTAGATTAAAAAATGATCAAATTACTACATGTAATGTAGGAACGGTCACTCAAAGTGATGAACCAGAAAGAGAATTATGACGTAACCATGCAGTTTCGCTCAGGTCAACAGAGCATTTCAGGGTTTCATCAGCTCATTGTTTTGGGTTGAAAACATTTCTTGTCCGGTCTACTATTGCTCTCACCATAAGCAGAATCAGGAAGCTGTTTTCAACAAAAAAAGCTCTGATTAACTATTTGTATGCTACCTGTGCGCAAGAATGTGAACATAGTTGATCGGTTAGCAACTTAAAAGCCAAATTTTTCCCTGCTTGTTAACACATTTTTTACAACTTCATTAGGGTGCAACTGTTGTATTTGCAGCTTGTATTGCTGTCCCAGAGTGGCAGGAAAAATGCACTTGTACATATTTCTTCTCCTGTTAATATGGGTCAAAGGTAGTAACGGCTTGGTAATTTCCTCTTGGTTTCACATAAAAATAGTTTTGCCCCGTTAGCTCTGATTTGTTGAACTGATACACCATTCTCTTCACTTTATTAGCTATTGTCTCAAAGGCAGCAATTTTTATGCACAGCACCGGCTCAAGCTCAGGCTCAGAATGAATAGAGACATTAAAGTAATTTCCCGACAAATGAAACTTTAACTGTCATCATCTTTTTTGTTGTTAGTTATATAGCCCATGTACTTTTAGGAAAAATATTTTTTCTTTTACGAGACAGTGACAGGAATATCTCCCTGAGATCACACTTATGGTATATTACAACCTATTGATCTATTTAAGCTAAATATTGAATTAAGTATCATTTTAATTTGCTGTTTTTCCCTAAGACTGGTGGCTTGCCTTTCGAAATGATGCATATTCTAAGTATGAAAAGAAAGCTTTAATAAATATCTACTTAAAATGCATCTGTTTATCTGCAACAGAGGTTTTATATTCCTACTGCGTAACCGTGCAGACATCTGGTAGAATTAGAGGAAGTGTACATTATCATAATACTATGATACAGATGTGCCACTGAGACCTTAAACACAACTCAGAATGTATTCACCACATACCAGGATCAGAAAACCATGAATTTAATTTTTCAAGCACAAAGGTCCATCGTTAAATCTCCGAGGTGCAGCCCGTCTCTGATCAGCTCACACAGTCTGTGTTGTTTTGGCCTTCATTTCCAAATCTGCTCCTCAAACACCCAAGAACTAAACATTATGGGAATATGATGGGAGTAATCTGACAGAATATATGCAGTTTCATAAGACTAGCCAGGCAGAAAATAGATTTGGTTGCGATTCGGGGGAGTTGGGATGGGAGTGGTGAGGGTTACGGAGAAATAATGTGTCATTCACAGTGCAGAGACTGCTGTCTGTGCAACCGGGGCTGAGGCATGACCCGCAGCCTTTTTCATGTGATAGACCTGAACATTTGTACCTTTCACCTTCGGCAGCTTTAAACGCTCTTACAGAAAAGCAACAAGAAAAGGAGACTTGACGGGAAGAGAGATCAATTTAGACACCCTTTTTCCTCATCGTTTATTTTATCTGTAGTGCAATGATGTAAGCTTAGTCTTTCTGTATGAGCTTTGACAGAAGTGCAAGGTAATTATTGAAACATATGGATGGCTGAGCCCTCTCTTAACCCTCTCACTAATGATGCTTGGCTATTACAGAAGGGCACGGGAAGGACACTTCTACCATTAACTGATATATCCCACCAGAGATCCATGACTTATCTTACACTTGTTGGCTAAAGAGGAGCTGTTAGAGCTTTTGAGAGAAGTGGGGTAAAAAAGGTCTGACACACGTGACCTTATTCGAGTTTTCCTCAAAAACAAAAAAGGGACCATGAGACAGATGCTGCAAATGCTCAGAACCTTGACTTAGCTTTTTAGTTTTTGCCTCACTCAACAACATGCTGACCAAACAAAATATTTTATCATGATCGTTATAGATGGCATGTCCTTTTTCCACACTGCATTAACATCCTTAGATTACAAGACGAGTACAGCTCCAGTTTATGCTTATCAAAAGTAAAACTTGTATTTCTCATACATTTAACACATGCTGTACAGTTCTGACTGTATTCCACTGCATGTTCTTACCAACAGAGTGAAGTAACCACTGATGGACCGAGAACATTTTAAAAGGGTTGCTCTCTGAGGCTGATGGTACTCTGGGTTTGCACATAAAATTACAACAATTGCTTAATCTTTGCTACATCAAAGCCTTTCCATTGGCAGCAGATTCAATTTAACTCTAGACGACCCACTTCAACTCCATTAACTTTCTTTGCTGAATGGGATCAGGGAAGATGCCTCCCCATAATGCCAGCTCGCTTAGGGCAATTTTTTCCAGCTTGGAAGCTGCAGCGCTCTCTCATGTTAATGGACCCAACAGTTACCCTCCCCGGTCTAGCAAAACACGCATACATCCCGCAGGTACATCGCAGTGTGACCCAGCCAACTGAGGCTTTTGTTCATGTGGTCTTGTGGCTATGGGCAAAAGTGATGCTGCTACACAAAGGACTAAAAGCCTTGGCGGACAGCAAGAGTCCCTGACACAATGGCTGTAGCCGGTCCAGATACAGCCGTTGAAAATAGCTTCACTCCTTCAGCTATATGCAGCACTTACACAATTCAGCTGAACTGGCCTTTTGCTAAATAGACAGCAGCATTAGCAGCAGTTATATGGAAAACGTATTTGCATTAGATTATCAAAATATAAAGCAGATATGACATACACAGTATTGCCAACCTCGAAATGCAGCTCTAACAAAGTTTATTATTAGACTATATTTTGTGTTAGTGAGCGCCTTGACACAACCTCACTGTGCTGTTGATTTTATCTTCAGGCAGTGGAGATAGAGTGCCACAAGTCCAGCTGAGTGGGTGAAACCGCGGAAAATGAATGCCAACACGTACATCTGTTCAGTCTTTCTAAGTGGAAATTTTTAGTCGGCTGGTGCCTATGGACCACCTCAACACATTTTTCAACTGGCACATAGCACACATCTTTGATTGGTCCATAACACCAGAGTAGTTCTCACATCCATCTCTCCCAGTTGCTAATTGAGACAGGAGAAAGGCTTCAGCCATTCCATTCTTTCCCTAAACGACTATGGGACGCTGGAGACCAGATGGTCTGTCTGCGAATGTCACTGGTGGCCAGTTGTTACATTTGACAATGTGGGCTGATCTGGCAAGTATCAGTACAATTTTTGCTGCCTTTAGGAGCAACTGGGAAAATAGCACTTGGATTGATTTCATCCCTCATTCGGCGCACAGCAAATATTTTTGACAAAGACATATGGTGGAGAGAAGTGCACAGCAGCGGGCTGCCCAGCCTCAAGCGTGAGCTGTTTTCACTTGATTGTTTCAGGCAACATGCGCATTTAGACAAGCAATGTATGCAATGTTTGCATGCAGGCCGGCTGGCAGGCACACACCCTGCTTTAGCTCTAACACAGACACAGAAGCAAGTGATAAATCTCTGCAGAACCACAAATATTCCTCCCTTACAGTATCCTCCCTTTCTTTTTTTCCCCCCTCAAAGCGTCATCATGTTTACAAATACAATTCAACACATCGTTTTTTGCTGGTGTTATTAAATCATGGTCACAGAGTCAAACTATTTGCATCCAGACCACAACACTGCATGCCAGATGTTGGCTTGTAACATGTCAGGAAGGAAGCAGCAATGCTGCCTCTGAGCTCCGCCTCAGTCGCCCTGTCTCCAGCTGAACCAATCTTTGAGAAATAGAGTCTTTCACCTTCAGTCTATTTGGAATTGGGGGAACCAACCTGACGTTCAAAGTTGCTTGCTGAAGCAGAGTCCCTGTCTGGGCTTTGGCAGCTGGACTGATAGCCAGCCCTGTGGAATGGCAGCTGTTGAAGGGCTTTTTAAATTGCACCCAGGTTGATGGGTGGCTGTCAGGAGGGCAATGGACAGAGAATTTCGAAAGGGAGGGGGACAGGGATGGAAGGGCAGGAGGGAGGGGAGTTGAGCTGGGAGGACAGTGACCCTGACTCCAAGGTGTGCAGAGAAAGAAATGTCTCAAATCCTGAAAAAAAAAAGAAGTATATAAAGCGAAGGCATTGAAATAGTGTTGAATGCTGAGTGGGATGAGGGGGAGGTGCAGTAGTAAGGTAAAGGGGGGAGGGGTGTGACATTAGTGTAAGAATAAATGGAGCGCCAAGGCCTGTCATCACCAGGGTTATTTAGGTAGGCGGCACATCATCAGTGTTCATCATGTCTGATATTCCCAGACTGTGTTTACATACAGCAGGATAATATCACTTTCTTTGCAAGCTTGATCGCTTGTCACAGATACAAATGGAAATGTCAAACGTCCACAGTGCTCTCGTTCTCCCTTTCAGAGTGTTTTACAGCAGCCTTTGTGCCCATCAAATCTTACTGTTCTATTAATTACAATAGCGAAGAAATGTTTCCACTGGCATTTGAATGAAATCATTGTGAACGCACAACAGCGGTTCAAATTAAGCGAAGTGGAGATACTGTGTTTTGCCATTTACAGTGCGCCGGAACACTGTGGGTGTCACATAAAGTGACTCTTTCAGCCTCGCTGGCTAATCTTGCCTTGCTGTGGTTGTTCTGTGCAACAGATGGTGTTTTAAGAAGGTCATCATGTCGATTTTGCCCAGTTGTTGCACGTGCTAGTTTCATTATTTGGGGATATTTAAAGCATAATCTAGAGCCTGTTGAGGTGTTGTCAAACTGCAGCTGGAAAGACACAGCGCTTGTTAAATCTATTAGACTCTGTGGAGTGTTAAAGAGTGAGATGTAAGGAGTGTAAGCTGAGCAGCAAATGATTTTAATAAACTATCCAATTAGTAATGTTAAGTGTCCTCTTACAGCGCTGCGGAGTGACTTGCAGTAATGTCTGCCATCCTAACATTTTTCATACTATAAAATGAACACAGGCTTGGGCGCCATTAAATGTGACTGTCTGTCTATTTTAGGGAGGGAATCTTATTGTCTGGAGCTATTCTCGGTTTCTAGCAGGCTCAAGGATTTTCAGTTGGAATTTATTTTCTTCATCTCCACATACTCTCACAGTATTCAGCATAAAACAAACAGATTGATTTCCTTCTGTTTGTATCTCCAACCAACTGGCCCTGTGAGGTTCTGATAGCACCAGACTGGCTACATTCATGGCCAATTATTAGCCATAAATCTACGAAGGGCGGCGGGACCTCTGACAGGTGGCTCTCTTATTGCCTGCTGATTGCTGGAGTGTACCTATTAATCATTTTCTGTATTCCCCACCGGTCAAAACACCTTTTTAGTGGAGGGACGGATCAGACACAATGGGGCTACCAATTTCCTCTCTCCTACCTCTTTGTTGTGTTTTGCTTTTTCTCATTAACTCCCTTACAAATGATGCTCGCATTATATCCCTCTAATGCAAAATACAACTGATGCCGAGCATCATTTATCAAGATTCATTTAAAATGGATTTTTTTAAGCTTGAGAATATCAGATTTGCAAAATGTCCTTTTTCACACATAACAAGCTGACACGTAGAGCAATAATACGGCCCTGGCAATTACAACAACAGTTCAAAGATTTTTTTTTTTATATTTTGAAACGTAACGGATTTGTCATATCCCAGCAAATGATTGTATGCTCTGACTGCATTCAGCGAAGCCAGGCACAGCACCCATAAGCCTGTGTCTCGAACAGCTCCGTGATTATACGCCAGTGAAATGACAGCATACTGTACATCAAACTGTAGCCATTTAGTCTCAGTAACTCCATGATATAGCTTGCATATAAACTAGGAATAAATTCCCCTTCAGCATTTTGACAGCAGCTATTCAGATACTTAGCCCTCGTACTCTGCAGTCACATTCCTCAGCCAGAATCAATTGCGCTGGCAACCATTGCCAAGCCGGAATTTTATCTCCCAGCTGGAAAAAAAAAAAAAGGGGGGGGGGGGGGGGTAAGGGAACAGAGCATGGAGATATGCTGTTTATCGGTCATATGACTAATTCTCTCTCCCATCTCTCTGGATTCCCCTTTTGAAAGTGAACTTGGTATTAATCTACAAGACCTTGAGCGCCTTATGCACACAATCAGCAGTGACGTGCCCTCTTTTTTTTTTGGTCAATCTTTGACCTTTCGAGTGCCGCCCACATTTTAATTACTACTAAACTAAAAAGCTGCTCAGTGGCCCCCCATCCCAACTCCCATTTCCCCTTTGTTCTCACAATTCCTTTTTTGTGCCCCAATGAAATCCCTGTTAGATACACCACAATCAAGCAGTGATTGAATATCAGTGGCGAAGAAGGGGTTTTTGTAACGGCTTGGAAAATTACAAGGGCTTAAGTGTCAGACACATATGCCTGCCAAATGTAATCAGTGGGTAATAAATGTTTGCCCTTTACACCATAAAAAGCAATGGCAGTACTCAATGTGAGCTCAGGCTCAGGGCAGCAGATCACTGCGCTGTTGTGTGCTGTGATTAAAATTATTTCCCAACAACAAAACCTGCTGCTGTCTTCACCCTCTTGAACTTGTTCCCGCAAATGACATCAACTTCTTATCATAACAGCTTTTATGATGGTGAATAAACTGTAAGCTAACGTGTGTTTTTTTTTCATTGTTGTTGTTGTTGTCCTGCAGCTCTTGAACTGTTGGGAGGGTTGCTTGAGTGCTGAAAGGTAAGCTTTTATAATCTCATCTGAAGCACAAATCACTGTATAGTCCACAACAAAGATGGGTCATGGCATTTTAAGCTGGGTTTCCATTTTCTGCTCAGTCTCAGGACTGTGTGTGTTAATGCTGGTTGCAGCAGAATGGAGCCTCAGAGGGTAGAGAGTGAAGGCCTCTTGCTCTTTTCTCCCCACTGTTTAATTAGCATGGTCTCAGAGACTGGGGTGCCGCTTTAGCAATCACGAATCCTGCCCAGCCAATAAGAACTTGTGTTCAACCACGTCTGACAGAGATAAATGGCATGCCGCAACATCTCAGCCTCACCCATCATCTCTGTTACCCATGCAATAGTGCATTGTGGGAAGACTAGAGAAGTGCCACAAGTCTAAGTGGGCATGTAGGTCATTCGATAACAACATAAATCTATGTGGGTGTGTTTGCGAAATGAGTCGGAGCTGCTTGTGTTTGTATTGTACGCATGGTTGTGTGATTGCTGAGATTACATTCGACATCTTGAAAGTTTGAGATAAAATACAGCCGTATTATCAGCCGTCGCCACAAAGTGGGGCCGCATTAGAGAAGAGTGGCCCATATTTTCTAACTGAGATGCAATTCATCTGCTCTGTTTACCCCAAATGAGATCCTAGGGCTGGGTTTGGTCAATAGGTGGGAAACTTGTGGGGTTTTTTTGGGTAGCAATGTAAGCCAATTACAAAAGACTAATAGAGCGACGTATCACATTCCGTGATTTGATCATGGAAAGCATTTTGGAGCTTAAGAATCACTTAAAAGAGCTCATATTTTGGGAAAGTGTCTGAACATTGATCCGTCTTTAAAACAAAGGAACTGGTATTCATCCGTGCAAAAGACTAGATTAACATGGAGCTTCCACTGAATACAGAATACGCGACATCCTGAACTGACTAGTTTCTTGAGCCAGATGCCACATCTTGTCCATTGCTGCTTAGTTGAATTATGCCCTGTGATCCTGAAAGAACCACGCATGAAAGGACAAAACTACATTGAAAATTACATCACAGGTGAAGGTGAAATAGAAATAGAAAAGACATATAGTAGTTTTACAACAGAGATCTGTACCCCTACTCCACAAATTAATCAAAACTTTTTTGAACATTTAGTGCTGTTAATAGCCACTGGTGAACCTCCCAGATAAAGGCAATATGACAATGAACACCCTGCAAGCCAGTGCTGAGTCCAGAAACCTGATCAGAGTTCAGTCCAAACAAGGACACATAAGCCACTTCAGTATAGACATTGCATTTCTTCCTGCTTAAAATATATATTATAGCCAATACTTGATTTTTGGGGCTGTTGCTGAAACCGATAGTAGTTATTGATATATCAGCCGATACTACATATATATGCATTTATACGATGTAATTCTGGTTATCAAATATTTTTGACAAAGATTGTGACAGCCCACTAAAACAGTAAAATTAATTGGAACTGTAATAACTACAAATTACTCCAAGCATCTTTTTCTGCATTATGTTCCATTAAAAATAAATGTATCATGTCAGTGCATATCAGACAACATATGAGCCGATACCAATATATCTATAATAGGTCAATATCGGCTGATTAAATCGGCTAACCAATATATCAGTCAGGATGTAAGATATACATTTACATTAAATACATTCTCTAAAGCTGATTAACATGCAAGCTGTTCTAGATAAACAGTAGATGTGATTTCCATCTTTTTACTGCATTAATGTGGAAATTAGTGACACACAGTGTTTTAAATTCTCCTGTCATAAAGTATTCTTGCTTATTTATTTCCACCATAGTAGCCTGTATAAGTTGTTGAATGAGACTCTATAGGTACAGCGAGGAATGAGCATTTTAAGTTATTTCCATATTCGAGTACTTGCATTAAATTATTAGTGTTCTAATTACTTGTAAAAAAACAAAAAACAACAACGGAATAATAGGAACAGATATTGGCCTGCAAAGGAAAACAAGTGCAAGTTTAAATTAATTAATTGAGTAACAAGGCTTAAATTAGCCTGTTAAACCAAAAATTCAAAGTTAACATTAGAAAAATCAGCAAACGTA
Organism: Epinephelus fuscoguttatus; assembly: GCF_011397635.1. Classification (NCBI taxonomy): domain Eukaryota; kingdom Metazoa; phylum Chordata; class Actinopteri; order Perciformes; family Serranidae; genus Epinephelus; species Epinephelus fuscoguttatus. The sequence continues at coordinate 22,396,920 of NC_064774.1, forward strand.
ATGTCGCTGCCATTACATAGGTTAAAAGCAGCACTTTAGTGCTGTCTCTGGAGTCTGGAGCCACTTTCCACCCAGTCACTTCAACATCTGCCCAAGCTAACACAGCAGCAGCGGCTAACATCCAACACAGAGCCTTTAAACTGTCCCAACAAACTCATAGTGACACTGTTGTTGAACCTGTTCATAAGTGTTACGTAATGTTAGCCACGTGAAGCTAACAGCTAGCCCTGTCCCTGTGTGTGGGTGTGTGTGCGCACACACACTCTTACCGATGGTCCCCAGGCGTGGAGCTCCACCACAGCTGTCACTGCACGCAGCTCTACAATGAAATACGATTTTACCCATTTAAGTAGTAAAAACATACATAAAAATCATGTCTGCATGTTAGAGACGATTACTCTATATATTAAACAAATACTGACATCCAAGCAAGTACTTGAGTACTCATGCCCATCCCTAGTTCCGGCACAATCGGCATGCACTTCTGAGAACAATTTACAAAGTAGGGTAACTAAAAAAATACAATCAGTTTTTGTTTTCAACTTCAAGTTTTCACATTGTTTTAATGCCGTCAGAATCTTAAACTCCAGAATTATTTTAGAAGCCTTTAATAACTTACTAAAAGCACCGTCTCTTTATTAATAAAGAATTTCCCCCACTCCCTGACACTTTCTTATGACTAACATGCACTTCACTTATGGGGTGGTTTCAGCAGTAATTGCTGCAGCCTTTTCCCTTGTCTCCCGTTTCAGTGGATCATGGTAAGGGAACAGTTTGTAGCAGTGGGGGCATAATTAGTGATAGGCCTTGGACATGTCATACTCTGTTAGTCAGCCTTGCTTTAATTCCTTTGTCTCCTCTCTGCTTCTAGAATTTATTCAGGCGGTGTGTATGTTCGTGTGTGTCTTTGCTGAGGCGTTACAGCGCGTGTGCATACTTAATGTACCTGGTAAAATTTCATTTGCCCCTATACAATAGCATTATGGTAATACAGGAGAGACGTTTCACCGGGACGTATGTTTGCGCATACGTGTTTGTCTTCTCTGTCTGCCTGCACTAAGATACCTGTGTGAGTGCCCCTTTGATTTCCCGTAGAACAAAAGAAAAGCAAATCATTCCATTTTGGCTTTGTCTCTCAAGCTAGAAAGGCTTCAATACTCAGCTGGCTCACGAGGCTCATTTGGGCTATAATTAGAGGAAACCTTTTTGGGCTTTCTCTATTCCTTTTTAAGCAGTTGTCTGTAGCAACAAAATTCACAAAAAAAGGTTTTGTATGATGCCAAAAGGTAGACTGGTGATTACTGTCGAAGGACGCTTTCTGGCATGATGAGTGTGTGTATATGTGCGCGTGGAGTTTGCAGAGAGGTTTCTCAACCTAGGCTGTTGATGTGAGGGTGGATGAAAGCCGCTTTGAGGATACAGTATACGGCTAGGAGGGAAAGCTCTTCCTCCACCACCTTCCTTTGCTTTTCTCCAATTTCCCCCCTCTCCTTCATCTCCCTCCTTTCTACCCTCGCTCATTCTGCTGCCACTCTACCCTTGCTATCTCCTCTTGACTGCCTCTCCCCTCCCTCTGTTGTTTCCCTATCCAATTTTCCCTATACATCCAGCCCACTCCTTCTCTGTAGCCTCTTTCCCCACCGTAGCTGTCTTCATGCGACTGCTCCTCTCCCTGTCCTCCCTCTTTTAGTTTTTCCCATTCACTTGTGACCCCCTCTCCTTTCCCCAGTGTGAGGCCAGCAGCAGTGAAGGACACTGCCCAAAGCGTGATTAGCTAAAGATTAAGGAGGCAAAAATTACATACAAGTCAATTTCTGCAACAACATTCACTCCACACACTTGTGTAGTTAGTGCAGCGTTGTTGCTTCGGACGCACGACTCATTTCGAGATGTAAATTTATAAATGTGGAGCACGGGGTTCAGGTGTGTGCCCAGAGCCATTTTAGAGAATATTCCTTCAGCCATAGCACATGGCACCTCTGCAGATAGCGACCCTTGTGCTTCTGTTCTTTCATCACGCTATATTAGCTCTACAAAGACAAGAGGGGGAAAAAAAAAGTTTGGAAGTGAACCTTGAACTTGAAGTTAAGTCAGAAAATAGCCAGATTTGTACAGCTCTGCTTGATTGGATTATTTCTCAGGTAATCTCTTGAGTAGATCTGACAGTATGAAACACACTGGAGTTTAGAAACAGCAACAAACAAAATTACATGTAGTAAAGATTGCATCACGGTAGTACTGTTATTACTCCAGACCTTTATCCTTTATATTACCCCTCATCAGAAGACTTTGACTATTCAGACTTCAGATACACATCAAAGTCCACAGAGCTTTCTTGTTTCTTTACTATCTTATGTAGGACTAATTTCCTATGTATTCAGGCTAAATTAGGACTGCTTTCAAACTAACAAATATGGCTGACTGAGATAACACTCCACGCTGCCGAGTTCTGTTCACGCCAGCAAATAAAAAATAAAAAAAAAGATGGTGGATGAATATAACAGTTACAAGGACATTTTAGATTCAATATTAAGTGGAGAAATGGCTGACAAAAATGCCTTTTCATGGGGTCTCTCTGGTCTTTTAAAAACTCTTTCCCTTGTCATTGCTTCTCCACAAATTTGTGAACAAATGACAAATTACGGTTCATGTTTTCCTCTTTTGTGTTCGCTGTCGGCAGGTGTGATTGATTCTTAACATGGGAAACACAGCACAAAGCACTTTGCGTGGGGGTGGGTTGGCTAACTTCTTGGCTTGAAAGGTGCAGGGTACATTTTTGTGCAGCTGTCTAACACGCATGACGTACCGTCAGCGCTTATCTGATAATTCGGTATTGTTGAGAGATTTATCCTCAGACACGTATCTTAAATGTACTGTATCTTATCCTGCCTTCACTGTAAACCTTGCATCTCTCCCATGTGCCCATGCTCGCTCATGCCTCCAGCATTATGTGCTGGATTGTAATTCACTGTCTACTATTTGAGGAGCCAAGGCAGCTTGTTTGCTATTGATTTTATTTACAAGGCTTCTATATTTTACTCCGTGCAAATCAGAGCAATTGTTTCCAAGTGCATGCATGAATCAATGCTTCCCTGGAGCCTGCGCTGGCGACTGCATGCAGCTCAATACGTCCAATTTATGTTTTAATTACGATGATCTACTAAGTGTTGGGAGCTCGGCCCTGTTCTCACAATCAGCATCAACAAGCCCAGCAGCATGCATTGTATTGCACATTGGATTTTACTGTCTACATAGGCGGACAGCGGTTTTTGACCGCATTCATCAAACTGCCCCGAGTCTCAACAATGCTGATTTGTAGTGATGATGATGTGTGCAGTTGCAAGGATGCTGTGCCTTTTGCTCACAGTTGACTGAATACTGACATGTATACAATAGGTATTGGTAAAAAAAAAAAAAAAAAAAAAAAAGATCTTGTAAGTGTTGCAGTTATTGTCATATTTACAGCACTGTGTTGACTTTTGGGAAGCCACACAAAAGAGTAGGTAGTGGTTTATTTTATGATTTGCTATCAATTGTTCAGACACAGAGTGTAAAAACAACAACTGCTCAGCCCTGACAGCCTTGTCTGGCAATGTGGCTCCAGACTGGATTTTATACCCCTCCATGTTTGTTCTGTACTGTTTTTGTTTGGCTGAACAGTATATCATTTGATCACTTGTCATTAGACGTGATTGCTCAACTCAGTATGCCATATAAGTGGCTTCTGGCAAGCCTGAAAGCCATAAATTTTATTGACTCCTGTAATTAGGACAGATCAATAAAAGGCAGTTTCTTTCACTGCTTCCAAGGACTGTATTTGGTCGGTGCACTTTTCTAGGTCTTGGTTCCATTGCAATCACAATATTATGACACAAAAGCACCATAAAATGCTGGGGAAAAAATGGTAACAGTGTATTTTACAAACAAACATATAGCAGCACAACAACATTTTGCAATATCAATCCCAAATCGTGAAGAAATACTGTGCTATTTTATGGAGAAAAAGACCGCCAGGGCTCCGCTCTGCTCTCAGATATTTTCTCTCTTCATAATTTGTTGCTGTTGTTTTGCGTTACAGCATTTGCAGATGCTCCGCCAGTAATACCTAATATAATACAGTAGAAAAACGGCCCCATAGTGTGTTGCTGTCAAGCCTCTTAAGTTGATAGCTGTGTCTTTGCACACTGCGGGAAGAATCCCTTTCTGTCAAACAACAGCTGGTGAAGACAACATGATGCGGAGGCCACGGACGAGTGAGCCATCAAACCTCCGTCTCTGACAGTACTTTGGCAAGCCGCATTTCATAAGAGTCTGTCTCACTCTGCTCTGCTTTTATGGTGCATGAATCAATGATAATTGTGCTGTGTTCTCACTCGAATGGCAGAAGTATCCCCCGTGCGGCAACAGTCAAAAAAGGGAAGATTGGACGGATGGATCAAGGAATACCCAGAAATTAGCATGAATGAAATGAATCACAGTTCCCCTGGGATTCTGATTCATTAACTGGAAAATGTTCAGTGCAGAAGGCACTGGTATTACTGTGCCAATACAGCTAATATAATATAAATTATGAGCAGCTATGAAAAGCAAGGTTACCCTATGCATGACACATGCCTGTTGTTGACATAGCTTCAAAGAAGAGTTGTGAAAGGCAATGAATCTACCAGCTGTTCTGTAGCTGACCCACAGGGGAGTAGAAGGTGAAGTGAATGAAAAATTCCCTGAAGGGACTATTAAAGCTTTTTTTTTTTTTTTGTTATTATCATTGTATTTCACCCAAGCTGTATAGCATGTTCAATGCACAGTGTAGATTTGATCAAACATGCTACTGAAAAGCTTTCAAGCAAACTGTGAGATCAAATCAAAGCCCAACAACCTTATCCCCAGCTCCATCAGGGGCTAATTCCATTCCAAACCAAGCTCCCATTCTCCTTTCCCTTATCCCCTCTGAAAAGCCCAGTGATTAGAAGTAGACTTAAAGTCGACTATAGCACCCCCTCCCACACACACGCCTCACCCTACCCAATTCTCGACGAGACCTTCTTGAATCCCCAAAGCCACGGCCAGTTTATCAGCATCAGGGGATCAGGCAATCTCCCCCCCACCCCACTTCAAACGGGGAGTCCAATGTGTTCCGCAGCCTTCGGTGTAATCTCTTTGGCTGTTGACAGATCTAGCGAAGGGTCAGCTGTGATAACAGGATCACTCAGGTGGAGACAGGGGAGGGGACCACTAAAGAAAGGGACAGAAGCTAAAAAGAGAGAGAAACGTGAGCGAGCGCAAGGTGAGCTCCGCCGGTGAAGTGGAGCTGGCGAATCGGACGAGGGAGGAGATTTTTGTGGAGCATATGCAAAGCCACGGGAGTTACATGCCCACACATGATTATGCCTGCATGCAAAAGCACACTCACCCACCTTGGTTCCAGCTTTTTATTTTTTTCTGCTTCCCTCTGTTTTATTGTAAATTCAATATCTTTGGATGGACTTAAAAAAAGAAAGATTAATCAATATTATAATCAAGATGTGCAGCAGTGTGGTGCCAAATCTCACAAAAAATAAAAACTTCCGCAGAAGGAAAGAAAGAAAGAAATCATGTCCCAACTATTACAGTGGAAATAATAGAAAATCCAATATTTAGTTACAAACTGAGCCCTATTTGACATGGCTGGTTGCCTGACAGAGCAGCAGGCACCCTGACAAGGCAACTTTGGCCTGTCTTGCCCAGTCTGCTTGCTGCATCCACAAGCACTCTGACCTGGCGTCTTATTAAAACTGCTATCACCCATAGAGGAGGGGGAAAAAAAGTGCAGCAGTGGACATAAATAGTGGAAAAAATGGAAGGGGTGAAAGGTCACACAAAACTGAGGAGCTACAGTGTCAATTTCACGCTTGGGCATCCAGTTGACATGGAGCAACAAACACACAAGCCATTACTCACACCACATACGCAAAGTTTTACAAACATATTCCGTTTGCATGCAACATTCATAGACTCTCTCTTTGTCTGTCTCTCTGTCTCTCTGTCTCTCTCTCTTTCTAACACACACACACGCTGAGAAGCAGCATGGTAGGCAGTGACACAAAGCTAATGCCTTGTCACACAGGCTGTCAGCAGATTAGCCAGTGGATTACACCCCAGCCATTAGATGTGCACAGAGCGAAAGGCCACAAACATGGCAGAGAGAGGGAGGAGAGGAGAGGAGAGGAGAGAGTGAGACAAAGTGTGAGACTGGCAGTGATAGGGCATATTCTGGCACGAGGCATAGGGAAAAAGCTAATGGGAAGATAGGTTAAAGGAGAGGAGAGGAGAAAGAAGAAAAATAAAGGCTGGTTAAGTAGTGCAAAGACAGAAGTCAAAGTGACACAAAGGAGATGTTGAACTGGAAGATGTAAGGATAAGAAAAAGGGAGTGGGTCAAGAGAATTTGCTGCTGGAGCAGGGGTAACAAGATAATCAGACAGACAGGACAGAAAAGGTAATAACAATGGTAAAGGGAGAGACACGGAGGGAAGCAGAAAATGCGAGAGGAAGGGTGGGAGAGGATCCAACGGCACATGAGGGAGCAGAGGGGAGGAGGTGGAGAAGTTGTGTAGTGTGCAGGTGGGAGAGAAAAAAAAAAAGGCGAAACAAAACCAAAAGGATGGGAGGAGTGGAGGTGATGAGAGAGACATGAGAGGGGAGAGAGAAGGGAATGAGGATGCTAGAAAAACAGAATGAGAAGGGAAGAGAGGGTAGGGGAGGAGCAGGGAGAGATGGAAATGAAAGGAGCAGGAGTAGAGATTAGAGGGAAGAGATGGGATGTGAAGCACCGGAGGAGAGGATGGAGAATACTCTGTGGTACATTAAAAACAACGCTGTTCGCAGGCGCGAGGAACAGATGCTAAGAAGTGGAAGATGGACCTTAACGCAGAGTTTGACAGAGAGAACGTGAGGATTGGATTCAATGAGGGACAGTGAGATGAACACATCTGTTCTTATAGTATCCAGAATCATACTGCCATCATCATGGCTGGGCCTCTGTGTGATTTGTCTAACCACAAGACAGACATTCTGGCTGTCACACAGTCATGGCTTACTGGGACACTTGAATGGAATGGAGCCATCATTAATGTCACCAGTAACACCTGTGCTTTCGCTTCTACGATGAGTCAAAGTGTCTGCTGTGAGAAATGCCTATTTCATGCCATGTCCTCTTTTATGCACAGGCTTTGTTGTCTCTTTGATTGGCTTGGCTGATCACATTTATGCTTTGTGTCACTTAAAGCTGCAATAATCAGTTTGTGTGGCCACAAGGGGGCAGCACAACAAGCTGAAAGCACAACATCTGACAACAAGACGCCGTACAAAGTTGTAATCGTGGACGTGTTTGCAAAAAGTTGCCTTTTTAGCAACCAGCAGACACAGAGCAAAGTCAGGTTTTTTGCCATTTGAAGGATGTTCATTTATTTTTGTAACCACCTATCCTTTAACCCTTTAAAAACGGACATCCAGCGGACGACTGCTGGAGATCGTTGTTTGAATAATCCTGCTTATAGAGATCTAAAATAAGAACCATAATAGCTAGAGCATTCATTCTTCTTGCAGCAGAAAGATGAGGCTTCCCATCATTATGTCATTACCTTACTTTACCCTATCTTATGTGCAAACAAAAGTAGTATGTCACCTAAATTATGCCAGATTTTCCTCATAATGGCCTTGGGAGAGTGTTGTTTGCATAATCCTGTATATATATTGATCTAAAATAATAACTACAATAGCAAGAAGAATCATTCTTTATGCAGCAGAAAGCTAAGGCCTCTGAGTTCCCTGTAATCACATTGTACGCTCATGATGACATCACTGCACTACATGCACGGCGTTGCCAGGGGAATGAATGATGAATCTATCACAGCCTTTGCACTCTGCTCATAAAAAAAGACCATATCTCAAAAAGTAAATAATGTACATAGTTTGAATAACTTATGGAGTATTAAGAAATAATATGTTTGTGCTTCTACATATAAAAATCTTTGGATTAACATGTTTTGTTTTTTGATTTTGCAAATGTGATAAACAAAGTGTACATATTTTGTATTATTCCTTAAACGACTCAGTTTCAATACTTTTTTAAAATTACTGTAGTTTATTGAAAACATAACTTTTTAATTTTGGTTGTAAAGATTGTAGGGATATGAAGCATTTGAAGATACTCAGGGAAATGACATCACAATAAGCAAAATAACCAATGTAGGCACTGACGGACCATCTGTGTTGCAGAGTTCAAATTATTAAGGGTCACAAGGGGGCTGGAGCCTATCCCAGCTGCCATTAGGCAAGAGGCAGGGTACACCCTGGACAGGTCGCCAGACTATCACAGGGCTGACACATAGAGACAGACAACCATTCACACTCACATTCACACCTATGGGCAATTTAGAGTCACCAATTAACCTGCATGTGTTTGGACTGTGGGAGGAAGCCAGAGAACCTGAGGAAAACCCACACTGGCTAATTCATTATTACTGTCTTATTAGCTCTGTTTGTGTCTCCACCAACTCCTGAGAAACTGTACTTTTAGCTTGCCAGACATACGACTGGCAAACTCTATGTATCACTTCATGCTGGGCAGGTAGTGGGTTTATCTGAACTTTTTTTTGCTGCAAGCTAGGTTGATACTTGTGGAGGTTGTAGGCCGTAGAACTAAACAAAGAGCTAAGAGGAAACGAGAGTAAAGAACTGAGTTGTATAGCTTAGAGGAACAGCAAGGTTGGGGGATAATCTCCTGTGGGCTGTCATTGTGAGCATTAACTTTCACATTATACACAATCATTTCATCCATTAGCAATTTAAGTATATTAATAAATGCAGGTTTAACTACTGGAAACAAATGAAAAAAAAACCTGATAGCTAGTACAGGATACAGCAGTCAGGAAACATATGGGACAAGTTTGACAGATATCACAATGTCACATGAGAGGTGCGACCTTGTGCCTATGACCGAATCACAGCCGTGATGATATTCAGTACAACACGTGAGTGTGACATTACTTTTATACAACAGTTCTACAAGCGTCATTTATAAGTTAGCAGTAATAAGCGACAACAGATGGTGATTTGTTTGTTAAATAACCATTTATGTTGTTCAGCCGACACAAGTAGTTCTCCAATTGATGGGACTTGACTGATGCCAAGCACGCATAAACATTCCTGAACATTAGCATTAGCTAGCTACGTCGTGTAAGTTAGGTCTATGGTAAAGCCTGAATTATGAAAACTGAAATTAAACAGTCTGGCTTTGTTTTCATCTTCGGCTTCAGAGAAAGGTTTTAGTCGTCTCCATGATAACCCCCTGCAGAGACATCTGCGTTTTTTATGCTACATGTCTATTTCTATCACAATTAGTGAAGCGTAATCTGCACAAACATCTGTTTAAATCAAACAACTATACTGCTGTATATGTTTTTAATTTTTGAACCAAATCTACATTGATTGATCTGCTCCCCGTCTGTCTGTGAGCAGCAGATTCCCCTCACTTGCTATGGTGGGCTGGGAAATAAAATCCACGAGTCGATAAATACAAACACTGTGGATTTCTTCCTGGGGAGCTGACATGAAAAATATTTTGGTTCAGTACATGTCTGCTGTCAGTCAACCTGGTGAGGGCAGTTTGGCCGTCATCTTTGTGGTACTAAGTTTACTAAAATCTAAGGTAATATTAGATAACGAACAACCATTAATGTAATCAACAGAGTGATACATATAGTTAAAAGTCCCAGTGATGTTATCAACCTCTTACCTGATTAAATAATTTGGTCGGAACTAACTGTTGTATAATGAAAGATAAGTTCATAAAGACACTCAGTGTACTCTAACTTTTGTCAAAAGTAGACATTCTGCTTTCCTCTAGATGTTACTAACTGCAGATGGCATATTGATGGGAGCCAGAAACTTTTCAAGCACTTGTCAGTTTAACTTTTACCACGGCACTCGTGTATCACCATCTGCTGAGTAGAATGAAAGCTACTCCCTGCATTGTGAGGCAATAATGACGCTTAGGCTTTTTTTTTTTTTTTTTTTTCCCTTTTTTCAATCAGTCTCTAGTTCCAAGTGGAGAGGTGTCAGGCCTTCTCGGTTGGTGTTTCATTTTATGGTAATCGACTTCACTGCCCCTACCGTCACCACCACCTACAGCAACACCACTAAAGCACTTTGCGGATGTAATGGCGTATAATTGTCTGCTGGATCTGCCAGTTAGGAGCTTCATTTCGAACTGGTATTTGCACAAGAATGGAAGGGAAGATGTCAAGTTAACGAGGGCAAATGGGAAATTTCGATAACCATTCAGACTGGGAATCGTGTTGAGAAGAACCATGAGAAGCACGTCTTATTGTGTTCACAGAATGCATATGTTTGGCGTGTAAACCGCACGTACAGTACATGCTTTGAGTACAGAGCGGTAGGCAATATTCACCGATTATTCTTGGTGACTGAGGTGGGAAGGGCTTTCTACTTGTCTGTGTTTGCATGTATGCCAACATTTGTGTGTGCATTATGTGTGTGCATGCATGCATACATGAGCGTATATATGTGTGTGTGTTTGACAGCAAGGCTGATGTCATTCAGGGCGCTTTAGCTGGTTGAGTGATTTGAATGTGTGCCGTGGAATGAGCTGAGTCTCAGAAGTGCCGGAGGGAGATGGGGGGGAGACTAAATGTGTGAATCCCCACAGGATATTTAGACTGTTTATTATGATAAGCCTCCGCATGCACACATCCTCCACATAAACATACATAAGTACACATATAAACTCGTGTGCACACATGTTAAAGAATGAAAAAGGGAGAAGCAGATGTAGAGACGGGGAAAATGATAGGGAGCCGAAGAACAGAGAGGAAAAAGGGTGAGAGACGCTCTGAGACACGTGATTCACATGTGCGCAGTGATAGGTTCGTAGTTCACAACCTATAAAGACTAATTCCACACCAGCCTATCCATAGCCACCTCATGTGGGAGCCATTCCACCTTTTAAACCCCCTCTCACTTAAAGCGGGCCCAGATGTAAGTCAAGGGGCTGCTTTGGATTAGCCAGAGAGAAAAACTCATTTCCTTTGCCATTTTACGAGCATTTAATTTGAAACAATTAAGATATTACGGTGCTGCGGATTCACTACACAGAGTGACAGCTGGGAGCAATCCCATAAACCCCTGAGCCAGTGAATGAGGCACCTTGCTTCTCTCTTTTGCTCCACTCACCTCCTCCTCCTCCTCCTCCATCTACTCTCTGTTATTTCATCGAAGCATTTAGCTTAAGGCTCTGTTGAGGTGAATGTGCTACCTTTGCCTCAGCTGAGATCTCGCTGCTACCGCCAATTACTTTAGCAGCTCATAAATGCACCAGTTGGCTGATGATAGAATGGCCTAATTTCCCAAGACTAAAGGGAGGAAGCGAGCACAGAGGATGTTTACCTTCTGGACTGCTTTTTCCATCACACCTTTTATTGCGTTATTGGATTTATAGCATGAGTTGCATGACTCATCTTTGGAGGAATTAATGAGAAAGATGCAAACTACAGGGGGCAGCAAATGGTAAGCTGAGATGCAGACGCTTTGCACTGTAAACTGTGGCAGTGTGGTCAACACCATGAAAAGCACTTTTAATAGACTCTACTCGAAATATTTGAATTGGAGCACTTGTTTGGTGTCATGCAGCTGTTGAGGACACACATACCGATGACCCTCCTTGTCCTATCTGTCCTACACTTGAAGAACTTTGTCACTCCTTGACTTCGAATTCCAGCTAGCTTTGTCAGCACTCACCCATCAATTCACCTCCTCCTACCTTCCTCACTGGCATAGGAGGGCATCGGGGGTGTGAAATTGATGAAGGTGTGCTTGTGAAAATGTCAGTGGGGGATCACTGGCCAGAGAGAGAAAGAGAGAGGGAGAGAATATATTTTGGGGTGGAGGGGGTGACAGATAGGAGTGGAAAAAGCTCCTTTTCATGAACACTGAACTGTAAAATGGAGGACCCAGTGCAAACAATGGCCGTGATCAATCGGCTATGGTGAGAGGTTTCTCGTAAATACCCGATGCCAGCCCGCACACGCTGAAAGAGAGAGAGAGAGAGAGAGGGGGTGAAAGAAAAAGGAAAGGGATGGAGAGAGAGGGAGTGGCCGAAAGAGACATAGACAGAGATGAGGTATGTGTCACTATTAGTTTGGGGAAGGAAAGTCAGAGGGGTAGAGAGCAGAACAAGTGGATGTAGAGAGGGTGGAGAATGGGCAGATAAATGAAGCAACAGGGAGCGACAGGCTTTTAGAGTAGGGAATATTTAAATAAATGAAAGGACAATGAAGGGGAGTGGAGTGAGATGGGAAAAGATCAACAGAGGGGAAAAAGCAGGAGTTTTTTTTTTAAACACACGTGTGAATTCAGGGAATACAGAGAAATTATAGAGGAACTAAGAACTAAGTAAAAAAAGAGAAACCATCATTTCCTCCCAAAATTGACTTGAACCCATTAGCTATAAAGGGCTGAAACCAGCAATGTTCTTTTAATCACATTATCTGTTTCTTCTTTTCCATGTGTTATATAGTCAATATAATAAAATAGAAGAAATATCTAGAGTCTACAACCCTTGGTGACCTAACTAAGACTTGCTTGTGTAGTCCGACAGTCCAAAACCAAATTTGCATCGATATGAAGCAGGGAAGAGCAGCAATTTTTCACATTTAACAAGCTGTAAACAGCAGTTCTGCTTAATAACTAACTTAAACGATTAGTCGATAATTGAAATTGCTGTTGATTATTAAACAAATTGATTGATCATTGCAGCACTAGCTTATAATATGTATACCCATAGAGCATACAGAGCACATGTTCATTCTTTTGGGATGTTCTGCATTTGCAAGGAAACAGCACACAATATAACTCAAAAGCAGAGCGGCTAATGCATCTACCAGTATCCATGGTGACGGATGCTTCCTGCTTATGGAGGAGAGTGCGCGAGTGCTTTTTACAGTTTATCTGCTTATGTATACCGTCGTTCTTAACAGGAGGCGCCCTCCGCAGCTGTGAATGTGACTTTATGCAGGCTGACAATTAGCAGTGAAGTGCGAGCGGGGTCGGGATCAGTTTGGGAAAAAAGCCTGTCTGTCAGCCACAGTCACTTCCACTTCCTTGACTCCTCATTCTCCATCTCTATCTCATAATCGCAGAATTGATGCCGACTTGTTAGGTTCTTATTGCATCAGGCAGACATTTGCATATGCTCGCAATACACACAGAGATTCAAATTTGCATGGTTTCACTGGACAGGTGTCCTGAGCTTGGTTCCACAGAGGGACTCTGTCAGGCAGGAGTTGACTCAATCTGTCTAAACCCCCTTTCCCTTGCTACCTCTATCTCTCTTTGTCTCTCCGCGCAGGCTGCTGCACACCATGGCTGCTCACGCTATCCCAGTTGATCTCTTAATGGACCTAATTGCTTTTCAGCTCATTGCACCCCATGCCAACGCTAAACTAAATCAAACCGAGGTCCCATACACAAGCCTCGTCGCGAATCTGATTCCGCTTGACATCATAATAAGGTGATATTGACTACTCATGACTCAGCAGTTCCAGAACAGATGACTAAGCTTGCGCCTCTCGTCACAGCGTGCCCCGTGACAGGCGGAGCTGTTGGGGTCATGTAAGAGTTCAAGTTGCCCTCTTTAGGAGTGCAGTCCATTGTGTTTTTCATCGACAATATGCTTGTGACCCTCTCCATGCCAGACATTATATTATGCATTGTTGCACACTGAGCAATAGATTATAAACACTGATATACACGAGGAATAGATGCAGCCTCCGCGCAGAACAATCTGCAGTCATGTCTGCTTCTGTGGCATCCCTACTGTGGCCTTTGCATGCCGAACTCGTGCCATCTTGGGAACTCTAGTTGAAGGCTGCTTGAAAGCTAATCAGAGCTGATCACACATGTAACACTTAACTCCTCCAATCTGAGGCAATGTCACACTAGACTAAACATGTAGTCAGCTTCGCCAGGATTTAACACTACGTGCAGTCAGGTCTGGAGGTATTGTGACACCAGGCTGCAGTCAGCTGCTCCAAATTAATATCTAACGTGAAACTGTTGGCAGCACCAGTAAGAGCTAATGTATAACCACAAAGCTCTCTCCAGGTCCAAAACCTATTTTCTCAATCAGCTTTTTCCAATGAGTGATGGGGTGCTGCCAAACTTGAAACAGCTTTGGTTTATTTTACATAAAATGTTGATGTCATATATTTCTGCGCACTTATCAAAGTTAGCAGCATTTGAATGGAAATGGGATGACAGTTGTGGGGTTGTTTGTTCATGTCGCCTGCACTGTCAATCAAACCTGATCAAAACTACATCCACAAAGTCCTGATGAAGCAGATTAGCAGAGTTTGGAGTGTAAAACTTTCAATAAATAACAACCAAAGATGTTTTCCCCAAATACCAACTTTGACTGTTGCTTATGAATATTTAATGTGACAGAGAAATACTTAATAATTGAAACCAAGTATGCAGAGCTGCCTGATTGTGGCACAAAAACTCCTTATGAAGTCATACATATTTTTTTGCTATTATGTGATTAATAATGCACAGCTTTTACTTTCCGTCATAACACAACTATCTATATAACTATAGGTCCAGGTAACTCTCTCGGGGGTTAATTTGGAAACATAAATAGAGTTGATTTAATGATCTGGCTGCAGGAGGCGTTAAAGAGTGTTTCGCCCTGGGGGACATGTTTTACGGCTGTCACTGTTTCCACTGTCACTGTTTACGTCGGTCACTAAGTGAATTATATAGATGTTCTCACTGATTGTGTAAGGCTCTGTATATAGCTGTCTGACATCGAACCAATAAACGAACCCCTTCTTCCCTATCATGTACATAATTATGGCTATCAAAGCTCATGAAAGCATGGCTGTATGCTTAGCCATCCATCATGTCTGACAGATTCTAAGAAGGAGAGAAGTATTAGGTGTCTCAGCCAAGGACTACAGTTGGGTGTTGGTTTACATTTTTCGTGCCTTCGAGATGTGTGTAATATCACCTTGGCATTTGTCGCTTTTAGCCCCACTCCCTCCCCTCATCACCCCCCCCGCCCTTCTCTCCCTCTCTTGACTGCTTGGGCAGCGGCCATAAACAAGTCAATCTCAACACATTGGATTATATTTATCCGCTTAAGATAGATTGTTATCCCAAAGAGCGCGAGTCTCGCTTGATGGGGAAATTAATTTTACGATGACTGGTTTACTTGATCAGGGTTGCGGGGGAGGTGGGGACTATAAATGTATCAACTCTGGGGCGTGAGGAGCTGAAAACAACAGTCCTTGTTTTTGATTCAGACAAGTTGTCCCTCTTCTCCGCAGTATTATACATGGTGTTGTCTTTGGGTCGCAGAAACTAGAGTAATGACTTGACTGACAGTCATTTGTAATTCGCCAGCAACTTGTCAAGGGTGAAAAGGCCTGCACCTCGGGCTATGGCGAGATTGACAGTGAATGATATTGTATTTTCACGTCTGTCTGTCTAACATTAAATGTGAAATTGACAGTTTTGCATGCAGAATTATAAATAGGCTGCATGATCAGAAATCCATGCAATTTATCCAGAATTGAAATGCTGTCCATGGAGGAGAAAAATCCCTCTAAAATAGCTGTCAGCCCTCCTAAATCTAAAGTGTTAAACTGATATGGCAGTTATTGGATTGAGTTACAATGGAACTGACCTTAGCCTATTGAACAACAAAATCCAGTCTGAGCCTAGTCCTTAGTGTAAATTCATCTGACAAGCATCACTTAAAACCTTTTTTGCAGACTAAAAGCAGACCACTTTTCTTGCAACTTAAAGAACAACTTGATTGATTTTTCTACTTGTGTTGCCTGTCTGTTTCTGAACCAGCCAGCTTAACACTGATTCACAAGAGAAAAAGTATGACTTTAAGAAGCTGTTTGATCCCCACGGAGATAAAAACTGCACCCTGTAAAATTAAATCCTACCAAATCTATGAATTGATTTGCTTCATACAGTAACTTGCATAGTCCACAAGGCCACCACTAAAGACAGTTCTGAGAGAAAATGTAACATTAAATACAAGGTATCCACCAGCTCTAGCAGCATGACACAAAGGGGCTGTCAAGGACTGGGCTTGTATTAAAAACCACTTTACTGTATTTTTAAATAAGACTCGACAGCCATGTCTGTGGCTTGGTGAGGCTGTACTTACAGCAGTGCTATGAGCTAAATGCTAATGTGAGCATGTGAAGAAGCTGACATGCTAACATGTGGTTTAGCAACCACTTGCTAACTAGCGCTAAACACAAAGCAAAGCTTGAGGCTCATGGAGGTGTCATAAGTTTCACAGGTATGGTAGATGTTAAGATATTTCACAAGGTAATTAAATGCTTTGACCTGCTAGTTGTGCTTGAAGAAACTTTGAAGAAAGTTGACAAAGTTAAAGGAAGAATTCACGCCCAAACCAAAAATACTTATCTCCTTTTTACTTGTAGCGCTATTTATCAATCTAGACTGTTTTGGTGTAAGTTGCAGAGTGTTGGAGATATTGACCATCGCGATGTCTGCCTTCTCTCAACTATAATGGAACGAGATAGCACTCGGCTTGTGGTGCTCAAAGTCAAAAAAACGTACATGTGAACTATTGTCTTTCCAACCAAATTAAACCCGCCAACCACATCACTGTGCATAAGGAAGTGTGCATCAACTCATGGAACCGAGGCTCGTGTTTGTGACAGCGCAAGATGCTAAGAATCACGGTGTCCTCCTCAGCTGAGCTTTAATGTTAGTTAGCTCAGTGGTGCTAGTTGAACTAGCAATAGATGCACTCTTCCTTCTGCGCAGTGAAACAGTGAGAGGGTGTAGTACGAAGTTCGTACATGAAACTGCTCACAACAAGGTCTGTAGATTATCTTGATGAACCAGGTCATGATTTCAATAAAGAGACACTGCTGTTGAGTTTTTTAAATGTATTTTCTGGGGGGCTTTGAGCACCACACGCTGAGTGCCATCTAGTTCCATTATATTGGAGAGAAGCCAGACATCTCTACAGCCGATATCTCCAACACTCTGCAACTCAAACTGAAACGATCTTGACTGACAAATAACACTGCAGGTAAGAGGAAAAATATGATTTTTTCATTTTGGAGATGAACTGTCCCTTTAAGTTAGGACTATGCATGTCTGTACAAAATTTAACGCCAAGTTATACAGTAGTTGCCAAGACATTTCAGTTCAAATCTGAGACTTTGCATGATAATAAACAGCATAACACTGAAATATCCATGGTGACAGCTGCTAATCGATACTAGCCCTAACGAAACTCATTATAGAATATGGCATTTAAATTATTACTGCCATTGTTCAGCATTAAGATACAAAAAAAAGAAAAGAAAAAGATAACTGGAGAGACAGATCTACTGCGTGGGCAGTCTCACAGTGAAACACATACATCAAAAGATTTGCTTACATAATTTATCAAAGCAAATGCATATTGATACTGTATAACCTTTAGAATCCTTAGCTTAATTTGCATCGCATTTACATAGTAAATGTCAATCAGTGCTACACTTTGCCTGACCCTCACACGCATGGATGTAAACATGCCCGGGGCGGTATATCAAACACTGTTGACTCACATGATAGTAATGTGTTGTCATTTTCCTATAGCAAAGAAAGCATTTGCCAAGCGAGTTTAATGGCCTTCCCACTGTCAACAGTATTAATAGGCAAACTTGCAGCATGTGGTATGCTGCGTCTCAGCTCAGCACTCCGAGTTTCTCTGTCTTGGATCCTTCTTGTTGAAGGACAGTTGGTTTATAGACTACCGCGTCCTGTTGGGCGACAAAGTTCAGCCATGATAGGCTAGCAAGGCAGGCTCTTGATAAATCCTACCCTTGCCCTCATTTGTCAACAAGTGCCGCTGTATTACTGCTAAGCTGGTGCCAAGAATATGAAAGCACAAGGTTAGATGCAGAGCAGAATTGTAAATCTAATAACTTGTGTCATCCAATTATATTCAAAGAACTCGAATACGGGCGAGGGATTTAAAGGGAAAAAAAAAAGAAGAAGAAGCAGCCCCTTACAGTCATGCGTCGTAGGTGAATGTCAGCATGCCTCACCTAAAGGACTGGAATCATTTCATTAATGAGAGCAGAGGTTTCTCAGTGTCAGATATTTTCTTCACAACCACAACAGCCTTCCAACCTAGAATCCATACTCCTGATATATAAGGATATTTTCCGAATAACTGCTTTAGTGAACGTCAGATAATCCGACATTTGTGATCTACAGTACATCGTGCCGCTAGACACAATGAGCTATCACTCCCACAATGCTTTCTCATAGCCAGCAGTCGAGGGCAATAGTTCACATAACAGTAATTTCATCAAGTTTCTCTATTGTTCATTGTCACAGAACCAACACTTTCTTTTTGGCCTATAAATCTACATGCGGAGGCTGTATCAAATTCTGCCCTTAGAAAATGGAGCTCGGCATAATTTGCAGGTATAAATCACCATCACAGTTACTCAATCAGATACATGACATGTCTGAGTGCAGGTAAGAAAACAGATCTGCTGACTGCAGTAGTCTGTCTCTCAGAGTACTATTGTTGGATGCTAGATGTTGGTGTCTGCAGGGCTCGGCTGTTCATCAGAAGGTTTGGGTTGCTGCCACAAAAGCAACTTTTCTCAAAACACAATTGGTCATAGTCATCTGTCTCCCCGGGCCATTGCTGTTATTTTTCTGTAGCCCTACATCAGAGGACCGTGCACTTGACTGTGTTATCAGCAGCAATATTGTCCCTTTATGCATTTGTCGTGCACCATTATGTCTATTCAGTAACGTGAACGTGAATGAATCACGTCTTGGAATCATTACATGAAATGTGTTTGATCATTACACATGGATTACAGCCGTTACTGCTCAACTTGGCTGCGACAGGCTGACCTTGGAGTACACAATGCGGTATGTGAACACAGCTTTCCTGCGTATAGAAGCACTGGCCTTTGATAAAAATAAACAAAATGGTAGGTGACAGACATGGAGACACATTCAAGCACAGTCCGACAACAAAATCAATACAATATCCCTGCAGGGACGTACAGTATAGTGTGTCTGTGGCTCTCAGTGATGAGTTGTAGTAGCCTCATTGTACATGATGACATTTTTATGGAGTTTGCGCTGACAGTACCCCAACCACTAGGTACTCGTGTATGCCAGGCTTCACCTCTCACCTGCTTAAGGACGAGTGGTGGAAAGTTAACTGCATAGATTTTCTCAAGTACTGTACTTTAATTAAATAAATTTTACTTTACATTAATAGTTCACTACATTTAAGAAGGAAATATTGCACTTTTTACTCAACCAAATGTATTCGACAGCTATAGCTACAAGGTCATTTTCACCTTAAGATGTTAAAACCTCCAATAAACACTTAAAATCTGGTGCATATTTTAAAGTATAAACATAGGTAGCTGCTGCTTGCATGTTAATGCGCCAGTAATAATCATCCAAGAGGACAATATATGGCCTAATAATGTAAAATTGAGATAGGGCCATTTTGCCTTCATGATCATACCAGATCATTGATTTACAACTCTCAACCAAGTCTCAAGTCTTTGCACTAAAGTCCCAAGTCAAGATAGGCAGATCCTTAGTCAAGTTCCAAGTCAAAACTGAAAAGTCCCAAGTCCTAAACTTTGAGTGTCGAGCCTTTAACAGGTCATTGTGCACTCTTCACCAAATGTAATGCCATTTTAGCAACAGAGTAACAATACATTAAATTTACAAATATCATAAGTGCTTTTTAAAATTTATTAAGTTTGTTAAAACAAGTGTGACTGAACGTAATAATAAAAAAGTAGTACTGGCATTGCTCTTTCATAGCGTATAGATCTAATAACTACGAATGGACTTTTAAAGTAACTTCCATATTGGAGTATTTGCATCAAATTGTTACAGAGTACTCAAGTGCTCTCAAAAAAAATCTAATGCAAGAATCTTCATGTAAATTGACACAGAACAACCTATCAGCCTATTTCCCAAAAAGTTAACATAAAACAATGAGCAAACTTTCTGTCCCTGCCGTGACATGTTTGATGCAGCACTGAGGGGCCATCTCCAAGCCGCTTTCCTTGCGGTCAGTGAACATCTGCCCAGTTAGCACGAGCTAACACAACAGCAGCAGCTAGCATCCAACACTGAGCCTTTAAAAGGTCCCAACAAGTTCACTCTGACATTGAAATGGCTCGACTCTGTCCCGTTAGTAATAGGTAGGTAACGTTAGCCTTGTGATGCTAACAGTTAGCCTTGTCACTGTGTGTGTGTTTGAAGGTCTACTCTCCCAAACTGTTCCCAGGTGCAGAGCTCACACTTCCACAGCAGTAGTCTCATGATAGAGAGAGAGAGAGAGAGAGAGAGAGAGAGAGAGAGAGAGAGGGAGAGGGGAAAATGAATAAAATCTTCACGTCGGAGGTCAGGCAGGATTACTCTATACACTGAACAAATATTTGTGTCCAAACGAATCCTCAAGTTCTCATGCCCATCTCTGTATTTAAACAGTAGTTTCTGTCCTGTCTTGTTATTTTTGTCTTACCTTACATTGGAAAAAATGTCGATATATTTCTGTTTTCAAGCTTCTCCAAACTTTTTCTTCAAAGTGATATTGCATATTGTTACGTCTTGTGTCCAGATGAAATACAAAGATTAACATTAACATTAGTTGATTCAGGGAATGAAGGGAAATTAATTGATTTGTGGCACACATTTCAATAGCATACTTTTTAATCTTTGGGCTTGGGGGAGGGTATCAAGTATTTTCAAGTCAAAAGGCTCAAGTCCAACTGAAGTCATGAGTCACACTTTTGATGAGTCTAAAGTTATCAAATTTGTGGCTTGAGTCTGACAGAGTTCAAGTCCATATTTATTTTTTTATTTATTTATTTTACTGTCCTAAAATGTGGGCGGTACAGTGATAGTGATACAGTGGTTAGCATCGTTGCCTCACAGCAAGAGGGGTTCGAACCTGGGGTGGGGGAGCCCCTCTGTGTTTTTCCCCCAGTGTCAGTGAGGGTTTTCTCCAGGTACTCCGGCTTCCTCCCACAGTCCAAAGACATGCAGGTTTATTGGTGACTCTAAATTGTCCGTAGGTGTGAATGTGAGTGTGAATGGTTGCGTGTCTCTATGTGTCAGCCCTGTGATAGTCTGGCGACCTGTCCAGGGTGTCCAGCCTGTATAGGCTCCGGCCCCCCTGCGACCCCCAACAGGATATGGAAAATGATTGAATCTTTTTATAATTTATTAGTTGTGTCATGATATGCAGTATGCATTCACCCTCCCTTATGATAACATAGCAGTAGCTGTAACACATGCAGACACGTGTGGGCTCACACATGTAGTCATATTCTCATGGTTTACCAACTGAAAATAATTATGCAGTCAGACCCAAACACTCACCCACGCGCGCGCGCGCACACACACACACACACACCTCTAAAATAGCCATGTCCAAGTGCACATTCCTGCAGTGGACTTGGGGGGGAAAGTTGATCCAGGAGAGTTGGGAAAGTGGGACCTCGCTGAGTGACGTCACCCCTCCTACTCACACATACACACACACCTCTCTCTCCCTCTCTCTCTCTCTCTCTCTCTCTCTCTCTCTCTTTCTCTCATTCTCCCGTTTTTCTCTGCCTGGGGTTTCAGTCCGTGCTCGGGGAGGGGGGAGAGAGAGAAAGAAAGAAAGAGAGAGAGACAGACAGACAAACAGACAGACAGAGTGAGGGAAGGAGAGACAGAAAGAGAGAGAGAGAGAGAGAGAGAGAGAGAGAGAGAGAGAGGGGAGAGAGAGAGCGAGAGCGAGGGGGCTGTGTGTCCCAGCCACACCGCACTCTTCAAACACAACCACAGTCTCGCCACGTTCAATCCAATGAAGATCTAACGAGCACCAAACAGACAGAGCCAAAACCAGAGAATATATCACACACACACGCCTCCACGTGCGTGTTTTTCGTCCTGTCGCCCCCCGAAGATCGTTAGCGCGTTGGTGACGGACAACTCGAGGAAAGACGCTGGGGGGGAAACAAGAAGAAGAACCTGAGGACGGATTTCTTTTTTTCCCCGGGACTAGACTGTCATAACTGGATGTAAAACAAGAACTCTCTTTGTACAGAAAATAAAGGAGAGACTGAGTTTCAAACTGACCGCAAAATGGTGATAAGGTAAGTGTTTGGCGAGCCTGGGAGTTTGGAGATGGTGACAGTCGGAACTGAAGTCGCTGCCGCAGTGATTTCAGGTGTGCGTAGAGCCTCGTGAAGTTGCTTCAAACATATCAGCTGTGAGCAGTTACACCTATTTAGCCTGGCGTTATTCTCCTAACGCACACAGGCTATGTGCTGGCTGGCGTGGTGACGGGTATAACCGTTTAAATCATGTGTCAATAATTGTTTTACGCAGAGTTTATTATTACGAACGCGCGCAACCTTGGATAGGCAGCGCTTTCCGAGCCACATAACAGTGTAAAACGCCCCGGACGGCATGAAATAGCAACATTAAATGGCTTATTTATCTGTTTTAATATGCATCTGCACATAAACTACATCCTTGAATGTGCAGGTGGAATATGTGTGTGATGGTGTGCCGTTTGTGGAGATTTGGCTTGTGACAAAATGTGTTTTCTTCTACTAAATGATCCCCACACATTCATGTAAATATATTACACTGCTTTAATATCGCGTTTCGAGTTTGGCTGCAGATGATCTGATCAAAAATAACAAAAGCCGCCAGCTCAAATGTTATTTTAAGCCCACTGTCATGTAAATACAGTTCATTTAATGGACCCTTTTAGACTTGTGGAAGCCTTTCTCAGCGAGTAGATTGTGAGGAATTTTTCAAAGTGCATTCCTGCAACTCTCCAGAGATCTCTCATCTTATCCGTCTTATTTTTAGATCACTTTTTTTTTTATTATTATTTTATTTTCGCGGGGTTTAAAGTTGACTTTGCTTTTTAAAGAGCTCACATGTTTCAAAAAGCTGAGAAAAAAAATAATCAGTGAGGCAGGCTCAGAGTCAGTCACGCAACATATTCTGTCAATCAGGTGAAAGTGAACCTTTATTTCCAGTAGAGCTGTGCACACACCACCTGTGCTCAGTGTGCCGGTTGGGCCACTAGGGGACTCATTCTCCTCAGCCAGTGAGGGGAATGCAGCACAGAGGCTACAAGCCATGAAGAAGGGATTTTAGGCATCATGTAGAAAACAGTCTTAAAAGAAATAGTCATTTACAAAGCTCATAAAATAACTGGCTGTGTATCAGTGAGCTTGTTGAAAATTCAGCATTTGTAATGTGCAATGTGTAAGGAGGCATTATGGTGTAAAACAACCTGACCGTATGCGGTGTAATATATTGCTGTCTGTGCCAAATGAAAAGGCGGTGATAGAGGGTGGTGTGGGCTAGTGAGGTGTTGGAGAGGCCAGTAGGTGTGTGTGTGTGTGCAAGCATGCAAATGAGTGTGCATGTGTGTTTGCTCAAGCAATTCCCAGAATATAGCCAGTAAGCACCCTGGAAGAGTACTTCCCAGCGCCTCCACTGTCTTTCATGTTTTACAGTTCCCAGCTCAAACAATTAGCACTTGCCCAATTTTGACACGGCGCAATTAACGCTGTCACCACACACGTTCGATTTCCAATTTCGCTGGTGCAACAGCAGCACTCAAAAGAGGAGGCAAAATGGATATGCATTAAGGTGGCGCTCGCTTAAAGTGCTGCTGTCCAAAGTCGCTGAAGGGAGCAAAGTGTCTTAGTCATGGAAAAGCGGCACTGATGCAGCCATCTTCTCTCAAACCCTCGTCCTTTCCTCAGTGGCGTTTCTAAATCCTCCAAAATAGCATATAGCTTTTTGTGGGGGGAAAAAATGGTAAATTGTGAAAAGGTAATTCTATATTATAGTGTCAAGGAAATGAAAGGAGAAATGAGTCAAGCTTTCAGCTGTGTGTGTGCGTGCGTGTGTGTGAAGGGTACAAACAGTTCATGGCATGCAAGCCATTAAATTGAAAAATGATATAAGGCTTTAGAAAGTGCCTATAAGGGAGTTGGGCCATTTTTGCGTGCCTGCTGATGTACTTTTTTCTCCAGCTTTTTGTGCCTGAAGCACATTCGGAAATCATATCCCACATTTTTGACAGTGTCTGGAAGGGACACCGGGGTATTTTGAAGACTGAATGTTAGAGAAGTCAACAATGTCTTTCAGATGTCCTTTTTACTTGTACGACTTCTCGAATCTACACTGACCTGGCTAAGTGTTTTTTCAAGCGCTTCAACATATGCGGGTTAAATGTTAAGCTCAAAGATATGAGCTCTTTGACAGCAGTGAATTTAATGTAACTGAGGCATCCTGAAGGACTAAGGGAGCTTTCAACATTCCCTTATCCAAGTCCTTTTTCGGCACAAAGCCAAGCCCTCTTACAAACAAGTGTGCCTGCACCTCACAGTCCCATTGTCTTAGCACAGCCAAGTAGCTCTGACTCACTGGTTTATTTTCAAGTGCAGACAAAAAGAGTGAGAAAAAAGTTTGTATGTGTGTTTACGTGTGTGTGTGTGTGTGTGTGTGTGTGTGTGCCTATGCCTGTGTGTGTGTTAGAACTACTTCAGGAATTCCAAGGCCAGGGCCCCTATTACGAGTGTGGAATGAGAAATCAACACTTACATTACAAAAATGGATACGTAAACATAGAGGCCACAATTATCAGGCGCCGTGGTGTTGGAGCTGGAGGAGATGGAGTGCCAATAGGTCTGTTAGCAATCACCCCCCTCACTGCCTGCCCTCTGTAATCCAGTGGGTGTATTCTAGCTTATTTTGTGCCAGCAACAGCCCTTAACAACTACCCACTGACTGGCAGGCCGGCTGGCTAGCTGGCAGGGTGGGTGGTTGGCGGATGCAGGGGAAGTTTGACTGGTCGAGGTCATGTTGGAGAAAACAGTGCAGGAGGATAGTAAAGTGTGTGTCATAGCAGTGTTGGTATGTGTACTGTACACTGCATATGTGTATCTGTACATGGGCGTATGCATTCTGTATATGTTGCATTTTATTTTCCTCATGATCATCAACCGATGTGTGCGCCTGTGCGCCAGGGGCCTCCAGCCGAATGCGAACCCGCTTCACAGAGGCCGGCTTGATGCATTGTGACAAATGAGAAAGCAGTTTGATTTCGCACAACACTGAGCTGCACTCCAGCATAATGAAGTGATCATGACTTTACCCTTGGTTCACTTTGGCCCCGGTCCCGCTGTGTTTTTCCCCTCTATTCAATCGCTTCACTCACTTATTTACTTGGCAAGCATTTCCTCCCGTAACCTCTAGTACTGCATAACTAGCGTCAAGGGTGGGTTGCTTGATAAAAACCACCGCTACGGGGCATTGGTTTTACACATAGGGGAACGCTAGCAGTTTTTATTGATATTCAAGTTGCCACTGGGTTGGAATAATAAGAAGCCTATTTTCACGCCCAGGCAAAATCACCTCTACTGTCCATCACCCTGTCAGGGCAGAAAGCTGAGGCGTAAATATTATTTGGCAGTGGAGGGAGCACAGGGCTATCGCTGAGCTTGTTCTTTCCTATTTACTCCTATTCTTTGTGTTACTCTTGTTTTCCCTCTGTCCTCTCTCATGTTCTTCTCTCTTTCTCTGTGTCTCAGATGACTCTCATCAAAATCATGAGGAATCATGAAAAAAGTGCCCTGTTTCCCAATCCTTTCATCCTGATTTCAAGATGTGTGAAACTGACTCAGTGAAATTGACTTGTGTGTATTCTAACACGCAAAGCGTCGTGTCACTTCCAACATGGTTCAATTTAGTGTTGGGCACAACGCAGTTCGAACGCTTTGCCCAGAGGCTCTGCCTCCAGGCTTTGCGTTCAGCAGGGGTACCGATGTGTCAGAAACAGGGAGGACTGCCTTTTCACCGCAGCTGTCCTTTGCTTGCAGATTGGGTTTCAGGAGATATGATGGATGCCAAACGCCTGTAGCCAGTTGTGAAGACATGGAGGGGGAGGGAGTATGCTGGTATGGATTTGGATCGGGGTCAGTGGCACTGGCAGAGGATTGGAATTCTGCCCTTGACCTCCATTTTGGATCATTCCCCATCTAGCAACTAACAGCCTGTCACTATTAGTGCTTTGAGAGAGTTAAAGCTAATTAGATGAAAACTGAAGAGCAAGTGAAAGCTAATAATTCTGGTTTCAAATATTGCCAGAATGAAAGTGATGGGGTATAAAAAGGTAGCTTGGTGTTATTTTTCGAGCATTCATCCTGATTGTGTTGCAACCCAAAACATTATTTCTTTTTATGCACTTCCCATTGTCTCATTTCCTCTTATCTTAATTTTTGGAAAGGCTGAGAGCAGAATCCACTGAGGTTCATTTGAATAACCGGCGGAATGAGGAAATAAAAGCTGGAGGAAGAAATAGAAGTAGCGGTTGGCTCTGTGCATTCATGTCACACAGCTTTATCAAATTATTCCACAATAGCAGCCACACAAGTGATGGAATTTCAATTAAAGTATGACAGTTTTAGAATTTGTTTCTGCTCGCAAGAGAGTTAGCAGGGGTTGCGTTTCATGGGTTGGGGGGCTGAGGGAGTGGACAGCGGGGAGGGTCTCCTGCAGAAGATATATTTCCCAGTCTATATTCTCTATCTTTCCACCTCCCTCCTCGCTCAGCCCCCCTCCATCTTCCATCAAAAGGGAATGACTTAGCTGAAACACTTTTGTTCAGAGGCACTCTGCGGTTAGAGCCTGGAGCCGGGCAAAAATGGGGTGTTATGATAAAGGTCTCTGCGACGAGAAGTCAAAAATGGAGCCTTTAGTTGATAGGCTCTTTCCAAGAACAATTACGCTACCTGCTGTGCCAAATAGAAGGGTGCAAGAGATAAGTGCAAGGGAGGGGTGCTCAGCTCAGGCTGGTGGCTAGCTCGTAAACTGGGAAAGAGCAACATATATATATATATGACCCTCTGGGACTGTAAACTGTTTCGGGGCTGAATTTGTAACACATGCAAGCTTGCAAACACTAGTGCACATGCACACACGCCTAATATGAGCAGACGCACTCACACAGGGATGTGAAAGACTGTATACAAATGATAGATCCTGAGAACAGACACAACACACTGTTTGTGACTGCCGCAGCTCTCCATAAAATTACTTCCATAAAATAAACCTAAAATAAGACCTTATTTTTTTCTTAAATTAAGCTTAAGAACAATGGTGATTGAGATTTGTTGGCCATTTGCGTTTCCCAGACTCCCACTGGAATTGGCAAAGACGAGAAAATTCCATTAAAAAGTGCAGTGACATTGCCACACAGCAATTTCACGAATGAGGAATGCATTTAATAGTGGATGGATTTTTCATAATTTGGAAGTGTTTCCCCAATCTGTGCCATAATTCTTGAAGTGACACGTGTTGTAATGGGATCCAGTGCCTCCAATCCGCTCAGAGAGTCTGGCACCCACATGTCCACAGGGAGATGTTTAAACGTATGGATCTCACGAGCAAAGCGAGAAACATTGTACAGAAAAAGGCAAGGTACTGGGGCTGACTAACATCAACCTTGTGTAAATATTGATTCTGTATTATTCCTCGTTTATCCTTCCCTTTTTTTGAATCCAAAGTTAAATTCCTGCATCACTGCAAGGTTAGGAGTCAATGTTTAAATTCTGTGTAACCCCAGCATTCTCTCTCTACTCAATCTGCAATTATAGCTAGCTGCTTTGAAGAAGCCAGGCGGAACTAAAATGACTTTTCATGTCCGGTATAATGACTGCCATTTGGAAGCGAACATGGAGAGAGAGGGGGAGAGAGAGATAGAGCAGCAGAGGAGAGAGTGAAAAGAGATGGAGGGAGAGGAAGAAGGAGGGAGAAAGGGGGACAATCAGTGGATGAAAATGGCTTAGGTCACCTCTGGTTCTGACCAGACGGCCCAAACCAGCCGCCTTTCCCTCTGTCATTCCTCTCAGATGAATCTACCACATTTTGGTCCTTTTCTTCCCTCCCTGTGCCGCTCACTGAAACTTTCACCCTCTTGTCCCTCCGTCTCCATCTTTCCTGCCATTGGTCTCCATTCATTTGCCATCAACGGAAGCTTAGCAGCTTTAAGGCGGATTACAAGATGAATTGCACGGAGCGAGACGCCGTATATTCTCTTTAGGGTGGGCCACTACTGCCAAAGGCCAGAGCTGAGCGCCGTCACCTGGGCTAGCAGCTGGCTATCTTTTACACTTCCCTCGCTAATGAGGCCAGACAGTTGGGGCTGAAGTTATAGCGCAGGCTGGATGCTGTGTTGGTAATCTATTATTTAGACTCTCGTGGGGAGGCTGGTCTCAAGAATTTCATGCATGCATTTTGCAAAGCAAATGGTAGCCCGGGGGGAATACAGAGCTCTGTGTGGGAAAAAAAATGAGCGAGTATTAGACATTAATGTGAGTTGCTGCGTTTCCTTGTCCTGCCTATTTCAAACCTGCCAAGACCTGAAAGGAAACTTTTAGGTATTTTGTCATTTTTTTTCTCATCATACTAGAACAGGGATGTTGCTCATACAGATGTGCTTCAGTGGTGCTAGCAATGCTGACAACTCCATCCGAAGCGTGAGCCTTCTTTGTCTTTTCCATTCAGTGTTTCTTCCCATCTTCCTTCCTTCCTTTATTTCTTTCCTCGTTGTGATATTTTAGGGATGACAGATGAAGGTTGTGCTTGCGTCTTCAAACAGCCGACACAGAAGAACGGGTGTATCTTTCCGTTCCCTTTTCATGTATATTTTAGGAACTATTTCAGAGGGGTTTCGGAGAGTTGCATCACGCCGTTGGAGATAACACTACGCAGACGGGCCTTGTTTATATTTAGTCAGGCTAGAAAACTATGGCACATATGACCCCAACTATGTATTTATAGAATAATACCAGTGTTAAAATTTCCTTGGGTACCAGGGATTGCTCTGGCAGTTTATTAAAACACTCCTACTCACTCACATCGAGCATCCACACAGTAGAGAAGCATTCTGACTACCAGTCATAAAATCAGCAAATAAGGCATCAGTATCCACTCACTTTTACAGCCCCATGAACCCATTTGGCAATTAACTATATTTGGACCTGTGTATACGCAAATCTACTGGGAGATGAGATGGCAACAGTTAAACATAGAAAGGCAGTTTTAGCCAGAGCTGTTAAGCAGACTTAGGTTACTCTTAAATGAAGTTCATGCAGAATGGCTCAAGATACCACAAATAGCTCAGAGTTAAAGATAGACATAAATAAGCTACACATACCAAACCCCATGAAGTCACTAAGTTATTTATGACTCAACATGTAAGGCAGATCCACATCATGATACTTTAATGAAGATATTTGCACAGGCATGAAATAGGCCATGCGACGAAGAAAGTCATCAAGTCATGAGAGTTGCAGCAAGAGAAATTGGCCCTGTCGTGCTGTCACACCACAGTCACAGCTACATTATACCAGCCCAATGAGAGGTATTTCCAATCACACACCTCACATCCAGATACAAATTCTCCAGGTGCAGACTTTGGAGAATACTATCAGCCAGCCATGACATCCCCAAATCCTAGAGGGTAGAGTTAACTAGAAGTTCCGTGACCTCTAACACAGAGATTTTCCAGTAAATTTCTCACGCTATTCAAGAGAAGTCCATGTCAGGTGTAGGGCAGCGTAACCCAAGCTGCCACACTTAATCCTCCACCTACCCCTACCTTGTCCTTGCATGTGTTCTCCCGTCGATCTACCCTAAAGAAACATTCCAGGAGAGTTTTAGCGTCGCTGTAACCGGACACCATCGTGCCTTATGTGTGTGTTTGACAGTGAGAAAGGGAGAGTTTGGACGTGAGAATTGGAATGCCTGGGTACGGCCTTCTCTTTTTTTTCTCCTTCAATCTGTGAAAGTTTAACACAACATGCTACTTGGGTTACATGATGTCAGGTAACACATAAGCCTGGGATCAGGTCCCTTGGTAGAAAGGCCTAATATGAGGCTTGGATAAAAATTGGATGACATTAGAGCTTAGTAAGGTTTAAAGACTGACGGTACCAGTACCTTTAAAGTGATGCTGATACCAGTGGACCAATACCAATGCAGGTACTTCATTTGATGCTTTTGTTTTCTACCTCATTCGATACCCACCATTTGAATGGAAGCATTCAGTTGCGTATTATGCCACCATATGCCACAGGTGTGTAGTGTAGCCATATTTTGAATGTTTTGATGGCATCTTGGCACACTGAACTTCATCACACCACAAATTTTATGGGTTGTAGCTGCTGCAGAAGTGGGCCAATGACACGTTGTATTAAATCAAAGAATGCTTATGGTGATTGGCTATGAGCAAAATCATACAAATAGTCTTTTTTTTTTAGATCTGGGTATAAAAAGGCATTGAATGCGGGTGGCGTTTGACTGGAGAAGTTTGGATACTACTTGGTACTGGGTTATTTCGGTCAATACCCTAAAGGTATGGTGGAATTAGATGAGGGGTTTCGAGAGAAAAGGATGCTAACACACATATACACATGATTAGCTAGGAGTTGGGAAAGGCATAAATGAAAGTTGTAGAGTAAAAGGTAGAGACAAGGCAGCGAAACAATCAAGGGAAAGGTGGATGGACAAAAAACCCACTCTTCTATGGATTTAAACGCTAGCTATAAAGTAACTTTGGTACACAAATGAATGATTCGAAGGCAACTCAGGGGAAAAATCTCCACGGAAACCTTTCCACCATGACTGTAGTTGAAACTGAGATTTAGATTGACTGTGAAATGGCTTACTAGCTTTAAGTGTCATCCATAGTTGATGGCTTGCCTTGGGTCTAGACGAGGAAAAAAGGCGTCAATTACAGCAGGTTTTATTTTAAAAGTATTAACTCAGAGAGAAAGCTAATATGCATTAAAAAAATACAGAATGTGTGGACGGATGGCAATTTAGCTGTTGATGTTGGCCGTCACACCTCAAGCTTTTAATACAGCAAGTGGATTTTCCTTTTGCCATAGCTGATTTCCATTCCTGTGACAGTCCAAGAGGAGTGTGTGTGCCTGTGTGTGTGTGTGTTTTACAGTGCTCTTTGTGTCACAGTCTATAGAAAGGTTCATTTGGTAGCCATGAAAACACATTACAATGCAGTCCCCCTCCTTCCCCTTCCTTCTGCTCTCTCTCCCCCATCTTCCCACCCTCTGCCGTTATTTGGAAACCTTCCCGACCGTCTATTGTGATAAGCAAAACACAAAGCTGTGAGGAGGATGTCCTGCGCTAGCTGCTAGCCATATTGTTGTCTTGCTCCTCCGCTTGGACTGCCAGCCTGCATAACACTGCACCAGGGAATTAACCTCTGCTGCTGTTTCTTTCATATTGTATAAATTGTTGCAACAGCCACTCCAACAGAGCCGCGAGGGGAAAAGTACTGTAAATGTTGCCAAATTACTGACAGCTTCTCTCTAGCCTAACTGCATAAATACACAGTGAATGTGATAAACAGCTCCGTCTCCCTTGCTTGTGGCTGCCTCCAGTGCAACCTTTACAGAAATAAAAGGGCATGACATTTTTTTAAAGACAAGTTAGTTGACGTGAAAGTGGGAAGTTAAATAAAGGAGAGTGTAGTTCAGTGAATGGGACATTACTACATTGTCACAGTTTGTGACCTTTCCCATTTGTTCTGACAAGCCAGGGTTTCTCTCTGTCAAAATGGCCTACGCTGTTTGTAAGTGATTCCTCCCTTCCTGCCCCCTTCATATTTGCCATCTGCAGTGACTGCATGACGCCACAGCTTCTGTGTCATCAGTGACAACACTCTCACACACACACAGGGACAAGACAAGAGAGAGAGTGGAGAGGAAGAAAGAGGGAGATAGAGGATACAGTGAAAAAGAGAGCTCACTTCATCCTTTAATTGTGTCTCTGAGTGTCCCAGTGGACTTCATTACCCAGGCATCCTAAGAAATCTCACTTGTTTGCTCTTGGAAACATGTAAAAAGCGTTTGTAGTTCTTTTTATGTCTCTACAGCAGCATGAAGTGCTTCAGTTGGGCCAGTCAAAATTTCTCTGTAGCACAGATCGAGGCATATTTCAAGCAGACAGTAAAGCCAAGGATTTCTTTGCAGCAAGAAAGTTTTGATGATTATGTGCTGAGCTAATGGATCTGATGGCTGCCCTCAGCATGGCCTCTATGCCAATTTCTTTCACAGCAGCAGAATTGAAGGACATTCTCATTCAACTTTATATATTCAAATTTTGGCCAGTCGTTTGGTTTAACTATACATTTATTGAACAGTCTGACAAGAAACTTTAAATCTGGCCATAGTTTAGTAATGCTAATGGACTCTAAATGGCAGACTGGCTGATTCACTTGTGACCTGGTGCTGCTTTCATCGCAACTGTAAAAACAAGCCAATTGTTAGGCAATAAAGTGCTGATGGGGAAAAAACTATTCATATTTTGTCAATAGAAAAGGCAATATAATATTACAGATTTTAAAATGTTCAAATATTCCGGGGTAGTGTCATTAGTCATTTCATTAACGGCCATGTTTGTGAAAATAACACCCTTTCTTTTACGATTTAAAGACAAATATTAGTGACGTGCTCAGCTTCCGTCGACCTTACCGGAGGATTGGAGGTAATTTTTGACTTCATTAAATCTGAGGCTAAAAATCTACAGCATCTCCGCATAAAAACACAGCAGGAGAGGTGATTATCTTTGGAAATTAGCTCACTCATTTAGAGTTGTGTGGATGCAGATGCCTCCGTTCAATGGAAGCCTATTATTCCAAACGACTCTCATTAAGCCATAGTGAAATAAGGCAAGCTGTGGAAGCAGTGAAATAAAATCTTTAGACTGGCTGTGCAGAACTCGGCAGCGGTGAGCTACGCTGTCTTCATTAAGAGCTCTGACGTCAGGAGTGAAATGCAGAAAATGACTCGGTGTAAAAGAAAAATTGTATGCAGCTGATTTCTACCTCTTCAGCCCGATAGGAGGTTATTTAGTGTTTGTGCTCCGAGCCGAGAGAACCGACAATACAGTCTGAGCTTGATGAGTGAGTTTACCTAATACTGAGGAGCGTGAGTCACAGCTGATGTATAATTTCTGTCTTTCAGTGTAGACCTGCTGATCAGAAGCTCTTTGAATAACATTCATACCAAACCACTTTCCTGATTAGTCAAGCTGTGCTTTGCTCACTTCCATATGACACGACAGGAATCACATGCTTACCATGGCCTGTGATACTGGTTCCCACAGACCAATGAGAACAGTCAGTAGCTGTCTCCCTCCAGCAAACACGTGTCTGCCACTGCTCAAGTCCCTTCCAGGTAGGCATCATCACAAAAAAGCAAAAGGCTCTGTAATGTCTTAGTTAAGTGCCGCTTGTAGTCTGCTAACAGCATAGATCGGAGCGGAAAGTGTCATCGACCTCCTCTCCTTCCCAATAACCACCTTTTTTTTCTCTACACAGCACAAGACATGTGCATTAGGAGCCAATTTAGACCAGTCTGCCATTCATCCATTTACTCAGTCAATCCCTATGTACCAATGCACACATGGATTTATGGCGCTTTGTAGGCAATATTTGAGATCTTGCGTTTATTGAGTGGCGTGTAATTAAAATAAAAGTAATTAACAGTTCCATTACTGCAACAATTCAACTTGATTGTCTTGTTTTTTTTTTTTTCCAACACCTTTGATGAAACAGCCACAATTGTCGCCTGGGTCACAAAGCTCGGTCTGTTTAGGTTCACATCCAAAGCAGGTTTAACGCGGGTCACTGTGTTCGTCTGAAAGGGGTGTTAGTATTGCTCACACAAAAATTTGCATTAACTTTGCAGCTGCAGTCGAAAAAAAAAAAGATATTTGCATGTACTAAACCTGTAAAAAGTGATGGTAATACAAACTTTTTCTTTATAAAACTAGGGGATAATTCATATATTAATAAGTAATTAAGTTGGTTTGATCTGCTCCTGCTGCTGTCAGTGGCTATACTGGCAAACGCTGCAGTTACTCTGATTATTTCAGGACTGTAGTAGCTTATATGACAGGATAAACCAATGCTGCATAACTATGCACCATGGGACCGTGCAGCATCTGGAATTATTTTTCCCCAGGATCCATTTCAAGTGTTTAACACCAGGGGAGTGCAGTCAGAGGAACGAGGGAGAGAGGGAGATTAGATGGACTCTTGTCAAATGAGGAAAAATACTGATGGGTCTCACGGTTCCCTGTGGTCTCAACAACACAGCAGGTGTCCTTCATTTGCATCTCCCATGAGCTTACCTCCTCCCTCTCCCGTTTCCGTTTATTTATGACAACGGCCGCAGGTGGAAATCAGATGACTGTCAAATCGGCCTGATGTTGAACAAGGTTCTATAACATATGCTGGCACACACACTTGCACACACAAACCCAACAGGCAGAGTCTGTTTTTAGAGTGTTTGCCAGTTTATTACTGCTCTATGATAACCTCCGCCGGTAGATTCATGTGCCGTTTGGCTGGGGCCCTAAACATCAGTAGCTTGTATGAAGTGATGGAATGTACACATTAAAATTCGATCTCCTGCATCAGTACATCCAGTGCTGGTCAGGACGGCAACTATAAATTGCTGGCCATTATTTTCGATTAACCACACTGACACCATGGCCCATCACATTTCTTCCCATTTTTACCCCCTGTCACAGTAGCGCCATATTTCCAGCGCTGTTTCATTTTAGATTGTCCCGAAGCGTGATAACACAGACCAGCAAACCTCGGGACACAAGCCACCGGGCGATCTTATTAATGGCA
This sequence comes from Epinephelus fuscoguttatus, assembly GCF_011397635.1. Lineage (NCBI taxonomy): Eukaryota > Metazoa > Chordata > Actinopteri > Perciformes > Serranidae > Epinephelus > Epinephelus fuscoguttatus. The sequence goes on from NC_064774.1 coordinate 22,431,774, forward strand.
GAGCTGCGATAACAGTAGTCGTCCACGTCCTCAGTCGGTATCTCGATCTTCAGGCACATCCTTTCCAGGGCCTGAAGAGCAGAAGCGTCATAGCGGGTGCAAAGGGACGATGCCTTGACAGTTTATCATTGATATGTTGGGAAAGTTTAATTCCCTGCATCCCCAGTACAGCAAGAAGGATTCCCTAAACAGTGGTTCAAAGGAAGATACAAAATGGCCGTCTCCGGTCGCAAACGCAAGGTTAACTTCCAAGTAAAAGATGTAAACTGTCCTGAAACAGAACTGCATCAGTGAAGGTTGGAACATTCGAGAAACCTTAGTGGTGGGGACATGATTACAAAATAAGTAAAGGGAAAATGAAATAACCTTCACATATTTATAGACCCTATATGTTTATATAATTGTAGGCAGTATGCATGTTAATTTTAATGTGCCAGATTTGACAACCTTGAAAGCTTCACATCCTATTAAAAATAATATGCAGATGGAATGGAAACAGATATGGTCAGCTGCCAGCGAACATCAGGGACAGCAGATGCACAACACAAGAGGAGCAGATATATGACACTATATGACTATCAATTGCTCATTCTCTAAAATAATGGCCAGCGTCCCAAACCCAGGAATAACTGCCAGAATTTCAGTGTTATCAGAAATATAGTCATTCCATTACCCTCATTGTTAAGCCATTACATTATGCACATTCATGTACATGTACCTATTTTTAGGTTTAAATATAGCTAGGGATGGCTGATATTAAAATCACTGAAATGGCTTGGAGCCAGTGCTCATTTGGAAAACAATAAGTTCAAAAGGGCAAAAGAATAAAGCGAATCCATGAAAGCAATCTGACTGCTAAGCTCTTATTTTGACAGAAACAAATTGTTGTGTCTGAGCGGAAAGTCCTTCTCTTCGTTCTTAATGAGTTTATTGATAATCAATATCCTTCTCTCGTGCACCGGCATGTGTGACACTGAGGCTGTGACCCCAGAGGGACCCTTAGATGGTGGAGTTGAGTGGGTCAGTGACAATTGGTAGTCACTTGGTCATGCTTATACAGACAGGAAGGCCCTAGTAGGTGAGATGAAGGCAGGTGATGAATGAAGCTGGATCTTGGTGCCCGTTGCTGCGGTTTTTACTGTAACTGGGAGGCATAATGTTTCTCTTCACTTCAAGAAAAGGAAATTGCTTTTCTTATTTTGTCCTCTCGAATCTTATTTTTTCTCAAGACATTACATCTCTTATACATTCTGCAGCCCATGCTAACTGCTTTGGCTTGTGACCAATTCTCTTTGAAAGCAGACCTCCTCAAAGAGCTGGGTCTGCGGCCCTGTCAAATACTGCACAAAATGCTAGTTTGCCTGTCATTCAAAACTTCATCGCTGAACCTCTCTCCCAGTGATTCTGTTAGCATCCTGCTGACATGGGCGCTTATTTTTTTTGGGTAGTATTTTTTTTTTTCCAGGAAGATGGGGCCTGGCCTCCCGTTGGGGGTCAGAGCAGTTGACCCTTCCCTGGCGAGCTCTCAGTCTGCCGGCGATGATTTTATTCAGCCCCACTCAGTAGAACAGCGGGGTGTGACCCGGGTCGATGTGGCACTGCCAAGGCTGATTCCATTGAGAAACCCAAGGCCCTTTGAGAGGCGCTGATCAAGGGTGCCGGATGTTTTTCATTCACACTGTTGAGCCTCTATATATTCAACAGTCAAATCAGTCTGCTAAGTTTGGGTTTGTTTTTTCTCTTCTGGAAACATGTGATTCAATGGAGCTGGCAGGGTGCAACGGAGCCTTGCTGTTCCTAAAAGAGATATCGTCTTCCTACTATGGCTCATGTCAGAAACGCTGTACATGCAGATCATTTCAGATCCACATCTTTTTGTTATTATTTAGTCTGATACAACGCAGAACAAAGGAGGGACAGAAGAGGATATCTTGCAAGTGAAAAACAATTTGGCCAGGTGCCAGACTCAAGTCAAGCATGTGAGCTCAATAAAGCACACTGTATCGATTTGCGAGTTATTCATTATTTGTTTTGGATGTAGAGAAAGTTCTTTGGAAAATGATTTTGGTGTGCAGTTCAGACTCTGAAATAAATGGTTTGACAGATCGTCAATGACCACAGAATATCATAGTAAATGGCCTGATATTGATTTATTTTCCAATGCCCCCCTTCTCTTCTCATGAGCAGTTATGCTTAAAGCAAGACCAAGCACTCTCCTGAGTATTGGATTTTTGTCCACCCTGCTTTCAAATGTGAAAATGAGGATTTATTTTGTCCTCCTGCTTGAGTGATGCTTATAAGAGAGCATGGATTGGACTAGATGAATGGAGATGGAGAAAGGATATACATCACACCGCACTTAATATCTCCCATGACAACAAACAGCCTTGCCGGTGGTAATACGCAAGCATCTAGACCCTCAAAATGCAAAAATGGCAGCTTTGTTTACTGCATTCAAAATAAATGGCCGAGGCCCCGCTGTCACTCACAGATGGCACTTCCTTTGAGAAAAAAAAAACTGCCGAGCCAGTGACTCGAAATAATGCGTTGGCATGGCGGCAGCCATTTTGCACAACCTCCGGAGGCACTGATCGTCACAGAGAGGCGTTGGCATTGTCTTGGCACCGGCCCGACCCCAGGCTCGGAGTAGTAACTGATAGCCAAGCTGGAGCTTGTCAGGCCTGACGCTTATCACTTTTGACATCTGTCCACGCCATCTCTCTTCCCTCGTCTGTAGCCGGCCCCAGAACACTGACCTTGGGATCTCTTTCTCTGTTACTCCACTGCCCTGGACCGCCCTCCCCCTCCCCCTATGTCCTCATTTGGCACTGCTTCTGTGTGTGTTGTTTTGAGGCTATCATTTACCCTTTTAGACCTTGCTTTGTGGTCAGACATGACTTGCAAGCTGATGTTCAAGCACTGACAAGCCCCCTGCCTTATTTGGATTCCTGCTTCTGTGCAATGCTGATGCTAGATGTAGGCAATGTCTATTGTTGTTATCATATCTTGTCTCATAAGTATGGGCAATAGTTTGTTTATTAAAGATTGATTTATGTAAGATATATATTTCACAATTATGTCCTTAGAGAGATCTGATAACAGAGATGTTGTGCAAGTATAAAAAGGAAAAAAAGAAAAGGGGGTTTATTTTTAAAGATAATTATGTAAACCATGGTTTAACTCAGTACTGATTTCTTCCTGCAGATGGTATGAGTTTTTTATACTGCTGTTTTATGTGCTTGCGCCAACAAGACAAAAGAAAAAAAGGAGAAAAAAAAGACAAGCTGCCACACACAGCCCAGTGTTGACAGGCTGGCAGGAAATGTCTGACAAGATGTGTTGTGAGGGAGTACTGCTGCCGCCGGAGTGCCGTGTTGCTGTTCGACAGCCTAAAGAAAGGGTCAGTGTGGCAAGCACATCCAGACACACATATGTCCATATGGCACCCAGAGTCAATTTCTGTTACGGCTGACAAGAAAAATATGTTGATCAGCTTTTACATACGTTGAGAGCCTACCAATTCAGAAGCTAATTATTTCATGCTCCTTTCTCTCTATGAGAACCGACACAAACCCCCCCATTTTAGCGCGTCAAGGGTGGTCTTGTTATTTTGTGTGTTTTCACTAAGCAGCTGAGATATTAAAAGAGCTAGTTAGACTCCCACACTGCTTGCAATCACAGATCATTTTTTTGCTGAATAGTTTTTTGCCTCTGAGTCACCACTCTAATCAGAAATCCACAAATCAGTTGCATTTACAGCAGAGTGTATTGCATTTTCCCCAAGTTGCATTGCACATCCTTTTACATTACGCTACTGTGACTCATCTGCAGCCCTCACCCCTGGCCTCCCTTATGAGGTAATTAAGCCTCTGGTTGTTTGTTTAGCTGTCTGCATGTGTGTCCTGTATAAAACACAGGGGGGGCATATGTTCTTCCTACCATAAACCCATTGAAACAGCGGGACATGAGTGGTGAGGAGGGGTCGACTCTGCATGTGTGTGTGAGTGTGTGCTCTAATTAGGCAGGCAGAAGTGTATTAGCCTCACTGGGCAACAGCCAGCTGGGAGCATCTGGAGTCGTCTTTCATACTCACCAACTTCCCCACTGCACACATACTCGTCCACGCGCGCGCACACGCGCAAAATTAGAAAAGATATCTATGGAACAGCAGTGTGATAAGAGAGCGTAGGTCAGGCATGACGGGTCATATGCGCAGCTATTTAAGTCTGCCACATTTTAAGCCTCACATCACAGCCCCCACCCTTGCCCCGTCTGGAGTCCTTGTTTTAGAGTAACGGTGCCACTCTCACGTCTCTCTCGAGACTGGAATGCCAACAGCAGAGAGGGGAGGACCTCATCCATTCCCAACAGTCTCTGCACTCCTAAAGACACATCAAAGCTGTCTCAAAGGACCAAAAGAATGTAGTTTCAAAGCGGCGCCGATATCTAAAGAAATCCTCACAGCCTCTTGCAATCACTCTGCTTTCTGTGTTTGGTTTTATTAATGGTAGATGAGATGGTTATTTTTGCTTTTTTTATGGTCAGCATTTTGATTATTTATCCTTTTAAACCCACTTCTTCTCTGTGCCAAAAAAACTTTAGTAGTTCTGCTATACCAACAGTAGAGCTTTCTCAATGACATACTTCAGCTGCTCCCACTCACTGCATTCCCTCTAACGTCCAAGTCTGGGTCCTGCGTAGGTGCACACTCACCGCTCTACAAGATACATCACTTCCTGTGTATCAGTTAAATATATTAAAAGAAATACTGCTGTCACACAGTGTAGAGGGGGAAGAAATAACAGATACTGAGCTGGCAGTCTCAGTATTTCTCCTGTACAGAGAGCTCAGTGAGCCAGCTGAAATAGTGTTTCTCTGTGCTATTGATTAGCTGGTTAGGCCATGAAAAGCTAGGGACAAGACAGCCACTGAGCTCCCTTCCTCTGGCTTAGCGCTGCATGCTAGTATGTCTGTGCTCTCACTTTTCTCTCTCGCTCCCACTTTTATGCCCCTTTTTTCCCATTTATTCCAATCCTCTCTGTGTACTGTATTTGTCGCTCTCATTCTTGTGCTATTCTTGTGTGTTTTACTATTCCGCTCACAGAGAAAAAGCCCCAGCAAGCCGCTTGCAGAGTTAGATCACAGGAACCCAGCTGTTCACAGTCAAGGGCCGCTTCTTTTATTAGCCGTCAGTAGGCCGACCTGGTAGGGCAGCGAGAGGGAGAAAGAGTGGGTGGTGGGAGGAGGAGCGCAAGGGCAGAGGGGGGCACAGATTTCCCAGCTGTTAGTCCACAAGCTCTGCCCCCCTGTCAGAGATGAAGTAGATCAGCTGAAACGCGAGCACATACACAGAGGCGAGACAAGACAGCTGACAGTAGATGGATTGAGATGGTCCTTCTCAAGGGTGATAGTAGTTGCACACGGACTACAAAACTCTTTACGTTTTTTGTGGGCTGAGGGCTGTAAAGTTTTGCACACTGCACCACTGGAATGTACAGTGGGATAAAGCACAAGCCAGCAGGCGTGCAATGCCTTAATACCCCTACAAATCCCCCACTCCTGCCTCGAGTCCCTTTTATTTTTCCCTACCATCTCACAAACCCATGCCGCCTTTCAGTCTGTGGAGGACTGTTTTACTAGTGAGCCAGTTGTCTGGAGGGACACAAAGGACCTGAGTGTAAAATTATATTTCTAGCTATATAACCAGACCTCCATTGTGCCATTTTTACGATATTATTTTCATTAAGATTGCAGGGTTGGTTTTCTGTCTTTGTTGTGCCTCCCCTCTATCTGCTTCAATTCTAACCACAGTGGAAACAAAACCACTCAAAAGAAGTGGCAGTGATGAGAGCAGCACAGAGTGCTCCCATTTTGTATGATTAAATTTACTGTGACAAGCAAGCATGCTGTGTTTTGGCAAAACATGTTGCAGCGGGAACTCAGAAACTTCACAATTTCTGGGGGGGGGAAAAAAGCACCCCACATGAGGTGTTCAAAAGACTTGACTTGAGATTTGAGAAAGGGTCTTCGGCAAGCCTTCGCCTAAAGTCCCTCTTGCGCTCAAAGTACTCGAGATGTCTGTATTGTATTTGCATATTTATGAGAAATGGGTGTCACAGTGATTAAGTTAACTGGGAGCCAGTTCTGCAGAGTGTGGATAATGAAATCATATAAAATGTGAAAGTCAAAGGACATTTTCTTAAAACATATCTCTTTCAACCTTGTGGCAGGGCTGGTGAAGTTCGGTTAGGAATTTGGCTTCAGCAAGATGGGTGGATATGATTCATGTCAAAAGATGGTCCAGCAGTTGCTATGACTGTTGGGAGATGGTAAAAATCCCCATGATATAGTAGACCTTTTCATTCTAGAAGTGGACAATCACCTGAACTCCATGCACAGGATTATTTTAGTTTAAAGGAGCAGTGTATAAGATTTTGTGGCATCTAGCGGTGAAAACTGGAGATTGCAACCAGCTGAAACTTCTCCTGTGAGCCAAGCATGAACTCCCGGTTAGGATTCCTGATGAGGTTTCTACCAGGCGTCAATTATCTGCAGGGGTCTTTTTCTCTCCATAGTAAACAGGCTGGGTAATTTAATCCGGTAAAAACACTAAATAAAGAATTTCACATTAAAAATCTGTTTTTCCAATGCTGCCTACTCATCTTGGAGGGGCTGCTAACTACAGTGGCTGAACACAAGAACGTGGCCCTATCTAGAGCCAGTGTTTGGTTTGTCCATTTTGGGCTACTGTAGAAACATGGTGGTACACCATGGCAAACTCAGTGGACAAGTACCCGCTCCCTATGTAGATATAAATTGCTCATTATAAGGTAACAAAAACCTGACTATTCTTATTTTCAGGTGATAATTCACTCAGGAAAACATACTTATTGTGTTATATTTCATATCTGCTAAATCTCCCCATGAAGCCTACACAATGGACCTTGAAATATATAATTTTTAAAAACGAAGGTAAATCTGGAGCATCAGCACTCAGAAAAGACATTTTCACCCCACATTCATGTCGTGTTTAATAAACATGGAACCAATATGGACTTCATTACTAAGTGCTCAAGACCAACGTAGCTCAGTGGCCCCAGACAAGTAATTAGAGTTCACACTGAGACCTGACTCTAAAATATAGTCATTATCCCAGCAAAAAATACAACCTTTCCAGGTCACATCACTTTGTTTGCAGCAGTAAAACAAGTTTATTTCTGCATTGAGCCACCATTATAGTAGCCCCAATCCACTTGCCAGCATTTTATGGAGCACAGAGTGATTGGGGGCGACTGAGAGATTCAATAAAAAAGTGGTAACACAATTGGCTCAACACAAGGTAACCGCACGAGAGTGACAATTTTTGTGTGGAATTTGTGCTCGATTATAGTATCATTTTATATACCAGTGTATGCCGTGCGTGTGCACAATAGTTTTCATCACCCTAATTTAACAAGCGCCTCCTGAGTGAAGCCCCAAACGAGGGCACCAAATTCTTTACAGCCCCCTTAAGAGCTAATCAGCCATCTTGCAATGAAACACTAGAGTTTATATTGGGCCTCCTTACACAATAGTCCCTGTGTACGCTTGTTGTTGAGCTCAAAGGTCTTGGCAAGGATGAAGCTCATCCTGTTGCTGTCTTGGTGATTACACAATGTAGACAGGAGGAGGGGGAAAAAAGGCCAGAATCTGAAAGGACAAAAATTAGGTCCAAAGTATTTTTGGTGACTGCGGGCTGGACTGTGGACAGAAGTTTCTCACAACAATGAGAAAATGTCCCTCGAAAAAATTGCCCTTGGAATGTGAGATCAGCCGTGAATTTTCAATCAACTCCACTTTCCTCTTGCTAGACTTCTGAATCAGCAAAACATCTTGTAAATATGATGTCTAACCACTTCTCAGGGACGCAGTTTGCAGTGCTCCATTGGATTGCATCTGTTTTCTGTTGAAAATGTATGATGAGGACAAACATTCTTGTCCATGCCAGTGTTAGTTAAGCTTAAATTAAACTGTTGTAATGTTGAGTGGTTTTGTTTTGGGTTTGACTGCTTTCCCATAATGTTGGTGCACTGATAATTACATAATGAATCTAGTCAACGACAGGTCTTCTAAGTTTCTCATAATGGAGATTTACAGAACGTGCAACAGATTTTTCCATATATCAGCGTCTGAGCAGATGTTACTATAGGTGATAAAAAAGATATAATGCTACTTAAGCATTTGGTGACTCAATAATGACTCATACTGAGCGTTAAACATTTTTAGTCGTCTTTTTGGACCAAACCCAATGAAGTGCTTTCCCTTGTTTTTCCCAAGAGGCACCACTTGAATGAGGATACGTGGGAGGATCCTGCTCAAACTGACTTTCAGCATGAGACACAGGCTGCACTTTCAAAGACTATACACTTCATCAAACACACCAGTGAAGGGGAAGGGGAGGATGACCCCACTCACATATACACAACACTAGTGGCACCATTGCCAATTTATCACACGTAATTTCCTCAGCTTTTGACCTTTGACCCCATCCCTAGGGCTGTGATTGTATTAAGGGCAACGTGCCACCGTCTGAACTGTCTGTCTGAAGCCTCCCCTGAGGGACACGGCGATGTTTGCAGGAGAAATATGCTGCTTAAGCCACTGATGGTGAATCCACCCTTGTGCCCAGCATGTGTTTCTGTCTCTGTGTGTACGTCTATCATTGTCTCCACAGCCCTCTAGTGTTTTATGCATGCTGCTCATTAGCCAGACAATGGCCACTTACGATGAAATGCCGCTCAGGGCAATATGTCAGCAAACCCTTGGGATGAAAGAAGGGGGGGGGGCAGTAGAAAGCTGTGTGCTTGGAAAGAAAGAGGAGTCTGGAGCAAAAGGAAAGAGAGGTGAATGTGAGAAGAATGACAGGGAGAGTCTATGGACCGCTTAAGAACAAAAGAGAATGTGTGCAACAAATGGGGAGGGGTTTTACGCGTTTTTCATGATAATCCCCGAATAAAGAATCAGCAAGACCTCAATTCAACCCAGCAGCGTGCCTTCCCGAACAGTGACATTACAAGTGAGCCCAATGAGTCAGACTGCCCTGACCTCTTGTGCTTGCGAGACCTAGAACAAGCCGCTGCTCCATGCATGCACCAGCCGCACCGCTGCAGCCCTGACTGAGGCACTAGCTCCATCCAGTGTATGCTGGCTCCCCTCCCCTTACATCACCGCGTCTGGAGGCGGAAGGTGGGGAGGGGTACAAGATTAATGATGGTGCTAACCGCGTATTTATCATCCGGCTGGAGAGTAATGCGACACCTTTCTAATCTGAATATATTTCATTGGGCTGTTATGGCACTCAGCCCTGGGCCCCATGTATGTGTGAGTGCGTGTGTGTGCCTGCACTTGTGTGCGACGCTGGAAGTGTATTTGAATGTTAATCATATCTGCATAAGTTTGTGCGCGGGAATACGTGTGCTTGTAAAGGCATGTGAGTACTGCGATACCAACCGGCCGCCATAAACGCTCACGCTATCTACCCTGGCAAAACGGCCCTGTGGTAATTAGATAAAGATGAAGTTCCTCTTTCCAGCACGTTGGGGCCACGCTCCCCAAGATCCCCTCTTCTGATTCCCAGCTGCCTTATCAGGTGAACACCCTTTCTTCCATCCTCCTCTCCAGCTCTCCCTCTCATTCTCCTGCTATTCCTTTTTGGCACTCAGCAGAAATCAAGATGGATGTCTCCTCAACTGAGATGGGGAGATAGGGGAATGCGCAAGGCCAAGATGGGACCTGATAGGGCCCACATTGGGCTGCCGCCCGTTAGATTGGCTCCACTGTCACCACTGCTGCCAGAACTGTGGAGGAACTTTGGAGTAAAAACTACCTGGTTGAGAGGATTATTCTGCCGTGGGTGTTTTCAGACAGGGAGCAGATGGTTGGTCCACACTTGGGCATGGAAAGACCACACACAAATGTGACATTATGCAATAATTTGGCTTTCTTACGTTATGTCATATTTACTGTTACCCTATCATCCATGAATATGGTAGAGTCTCAATAGAGGGCAGCAGCTGAGAGTGTGAAATCTGTTCTGCATATATTTTCTAAATCTATTCTGGTGTTTGGTCCTACATATGGGGTCAAAACGTGGTCATGCATTTGAACCAAGACAGAATAAACATAAGATATAGAACTGGTCATGGGGAAAAATGGATTTGCAAAATCCAGTGGCAACATAGAACATTTGAACAAACACTGGCCTCATCAATAATTAAATGTCTAAGCCCATAGCTAATTACAGTCATTCACAAGGTACAGCCTCAGCCTTAAGACAGTCTTTGTACTCACAGGCATCTCAATCTCAGGCATTCACAGTATCGAGCATACAGGCTTACATTCTAGTCAACAATCAGCGGTGACAAGGCTGTCGAAATTTTATGCTGGAAGGGAGTGCACACATGGGCACGCTTTCTCACACAAAGAGGTTTTCTCTCGGAGATTATGTGTCTTGCTTTCTTGTGTACCCTTTGCCAATCTGCCATTTATGCAAGTGAATGTATTTCAGACTGCAAAGCTTATTGCGCGCTTCATTGTTCAAGTTCATTGTGAGGCAACAAAGGGAGTGAGGGAGTTAGACGATGATTTTTCAAGTGAGATTTGGATAAGGCATCCTACCCAATAACTTACCTACCCAGCAACCCATGCTTACATTAAAGCCATCACAACAGCAGCAGCCCCTCGCACACCTGAGTCTACCTCAACAAGATTATTAGAAGCCATGGCTCATGTCCCAGATATGTTGACAGAAGCTTGTGTTGTTGTATTTGTTCTAGTATCTTAATTTATTGGGATTACACGGTTAGTACGCCTGTCACTCTCTGTGCCTATGTCTTCAAGTCAGGTACATCGAAGGGTGCCAATGTTAAAAAGTCAACACATTCTGATACAAAAGTTCGTATGATATCCTACAAAAATGCACACACAGTTCTTGTGACATTCTCTGAATTGGCGCCCCACAGACGAGGTTACTTCCTTGATGTAAATTAACGTAATTAACATAAAGTGACAGAGGTTAGGTTGAGGCAAATAAAGTTACTGTGGTATGGTTAACGAAAAGAAACATGGTGGGGATGGAAGTCCTGTATTCTCTAACCTTCCTCCTTACTGGTCCGCTCGGGACTGCTTTCCTCTTTATTGGTCACATGATGGCAGCCTTCCAAACATGTGGGTTATGCATGAATTACTGTCTCATTGTCATGTGGGACATGCACAAATTTTGGTGCATTACGCTTTGTTGAAAATATATCAATAGTGCATGAGGACAGCCTGAAAACGTTGCTTGGATTCATCTTTGCTTGAGATACATAAGGTGACTAGATACTCACACTGACAATGTGATAAAGAAATATTGTATAATTTCCTGATGCCTTTGCCGCAGTCTGACAATGAATGAACATTGAAACAGTCACTTTTGAGTTGTTATCATTGGTGGCTCACGGACAGATTTCTCACCTGTCATGTATGAGATCCAAGTTCATTTCCTCACTAACGCAGGAACCTTTTCAACCTCCATCATGTCAAAGAAGAGTAATTGGTCTGGTGCTAGAACAGCACTGACTGACTCATGATGTTTCAGTGTCATTACAGCCCTGAGCATCTTTGGCCAGACTTCAGCACCATTTCCCACCATAGTGCTCATATGAATCCCCAGAGGGAGGGACAGTTTATCTGTAGCAGTTAGCAGCTGGTGTCTGCCCCAAAGACTCCAGTAGCCCCCAGCTAGCGTTGCCACTTCAGATGCTAGTCATTTAGCAAACAAGTCAATCATGCGCGAGCCAACTGCCAGTGACTTGCCGACGTCCCCTGTGATCCCAGATATAGAGACGAGGGGGCAAAGAAGAGTCACAGCTTGCTGGGTCATGGAAATCAGGTCACATTGGTCATCAGAAAACTATCTGGGTCTGGCATTCTGCTCTAATAATTGTCGCTGTTGAAACTGTTTGTTATGACAAAACATCAGGGGCCTCTGGTGTCGTCCAGAGTCCACCTCTGTTCATTGACTTTAGCCCATCACAGGACTGTGGATTTAAAAACTAAGTTTAGAATTATGATCTGAACTTAAAAACCTTCCCAAAAAAATCACCACTGAAATATGTAGAGTCAATGAGCCAGTTAGACAGTCATGTTGTGGAATTGCAAAGGAATCTGTGGCCACCCAAAAATGTAAAATGTTGGGGTAGGAAACTGAATAGCATTCTCCCTGCACTGAACTGTTTTTTTTGTCACAAAAGCTTTGAGGATCTTAAAGACTGCACAAATAAGAGCTCCTTTTGAAGTAAATGTAACGTTTTTTTTTTCCTTTCACCACATCAGAAATTCAATTTCAGTGGTAAACATCACAATGAATAATTGTATTATCCGAGCTTCTGTAAGGCAGATAAAAAGATACACATCCCTCTTGTATCTCATCTCTTGTCTGACAAAACTGCTTTAGATGTGGCACTGGAGACCTAGGGGCTGACACTCCGTGGCATCAATGAAAGCATGAGTTTGACGGCCGACAACGTCAGCGGCATTAACTCACTTGCCGTCTTTTGTTGTTGGGCTAGAGGAAACTTAACAGTAATGTGTGCACACAAATTTCCCTTTTATTGGATTCAATTAGCTTCACGGAGATGGGAAATGTTTTAACTTTGTAGTGTTTTCCTTTCATCATGTGCAGCAGAGCCGGGTACTCTCAAATGTTCTCCTTGAGTTTGTACCTTTATTTGTCTGGCAATGACAATGTTGCCCAAAAATAGCAGTTGGAACAACTGGAGCAGAATTTGCATCACATTAACACAAAGATTGTACATATCTCCCCAACAAGTTTTCTTTGGCGAAAGCAAGGGATGAATGCTGTAATCTTTCACCTGTAACAACACTTTTTATCAAGTAAATAAAGCAGGATGATAAAAGCCTGCATTGAAATATGAAATATCAGCACTACGGAGTGAGAAACTCATTAATTTTGCATTTGCTTACCATTGGAGAGTAGAGAAATGTCCACTCAGCCAACTCATAGCGTAGATAGAGTAACTTATTAATCAGTACATTACAGAATACGAATAAGACAAGAACTGTTTTGTTTTGATCCAATAGCAAAAATGTCATCAGAATCTGAACTAACAAAAATCTCAGAAAACACCACCTTCATGCAAAGATGTAACTTGATTTGTATGATCAAAGGTTAAACGTGAAATAACACAGCACTCCTCTGCGGAAAGGGCTATGTTTACTCATGACTGCCAATCAGTTTATAAAGGTGAATTCATATTGGATTTACTTGAACAATCATGTACCAAACAGTCTAAGTGCAATGTAAACAGAAAGGCATCCAAGCTAACAAGGTAACCCTTGAATTCAAGGTTACAGTCTGCTGCAGCTCCAAAATGCACACACAGGCATATGCAAACCCACATTCTCATATCATCACCCCCCCCCCCAACGCACACACCGACGCACACTCAAACACATGCATACACGCATGCATGCACAGGCAAATACGTCTCTATCCCTGTAGTGCCCTCCTTGGCAAAATCTCAGTGCCAGTCTCTTAATGAAATGCTCAATTAGGGTCTTTAAATAGGTAATTATGCAGTGCCTAATCCCTTAGCTCCTGGGCCCTATCTCATTTAGATGACACTTGGGCAGGCGAAATGGGAGGGGCAGGCACCGGGGCCTTAGTTTCTGTCATCAAAGCCCCTCCGTGGTGGCACAGGCGGCCCTGTTAATGATAAGGCACATCCAGGCAGTCAGTCAACAGCGACTCCCAGTGAGGGCCACTGACAGCATGGGAGATGGCAATGTCAGGCTTGACAGTGTCTTAATCATGTTTGTGAGTGTTCGGGGGTGGATTGTATTGGGTTGGGGGAGCTTGTATAAAGGTTTCTAAGAGGATGTTAGATGTAGAGCGAGAGCAGCAAAGACTATTCGTGTGATGTGGGCTTATGTGCATTTTTTGCAATGATTTCCAAGTTAATTTTGCAAGAAACAAGGACAGAGGGAGAGAAAATCACTTCCAAATGTCAAACTGTGTATTTTGCTTGATGCCAGGCGTTGACAGAACGGTTTTGATTTCCTGTACTGACATTTGTTTGAAGGTGGCATTTGATTTGAATTTCAATCTCCAAACTGGGGCTGGAGAAAAGGACCTATTCATTCGTTTTCAGCAGCATAATAAAATGTCTTGTTCGAGTGCTACAATATACCATCACTGACGGGGGGACCGCTCTTGTTTGGTTGCTAACGTAGCAATGGCAAGCATTTGTCTTCGTGAAACGACAAAGGGGGAATTGTTGCTCTTGCCTTGGGGTGAACCATTGCTTTCCCTCGACCGAGCTGCACAAGCAGCCTGCTCTGCCTTTCGTGAGAACAATAGCTTAGCTTGGCTAAAACACCTTTCAAGGGTGTCCAAGAACTAAAAAAAGTTCAGCTTTTCAAACCTATTAATCAGCAGCGGCCACATCAAAGAGCTCAGTAAACTTTAGTAAGGATACTTGAACCACTGAAATATTGAAACAGCTTTCTAAAATGCTGTTCATCCCCACCCTGCATGTCCTTTGACAGTCTTATCAGGATATAGATGGAAAAGCAGAAACAACACAATTTCACCTCTATCTGTGTATTCAGCAAAAACATCTCATATCTGTGATAATATTTTTTTGTCCCGTTGCCCTCCCTGTTGGCGCTGATGTATTTTCATGCAAAAAGCTTTTGATAAGCTGCGGGTTCTAATGCCGCCTGTCTGTTCTCTCAGTTGTTGACTCAGGCTTTCTTATCAAGTCTGAGTCATGGCAAAAACACCAGTGTCCATAATACACTGAAAAACAAGAATCCCTGTCAGTGTCCTCATGAGCACCAGTTTGACCAGCGCTGCAGACACTCAGACAACAGTGAGACAGGATGACATTTATGCAACATTTGAAGCCTGTTGATAAAACTGACATAGCAACACAAATCATTCCTAAACAAAGCAACATTTTCACTCTTTAATTTAGCTTAGATTAGATATCTAAAGATCAGCTGCCCATGAGAAATCCACATGGCCTGTTGCTAAGGCCACATCATGAGTGCAGTTATTGAAACATCCGACGCATCACCTTAGGCAACAGATAGCATACAGTATGCTAGGCTAATTGAAGGGAAGTTCACCCGCCATTGCCTTAGCGCAGTACAGCAAACCATAATGTGGCGTTACATTTTAGCTCAGGGTATATCAAGGCAAATTAGCATTTAGATAATGGGAGACACTTGGCATTTTAATTATTTTGCTGCCCTATGAGTGTAGCGTGTATGCCCCAAGCGCCTCCTTACATCCTTCATGTACGCCTAAGTAGTGCATTTACATACCAAACGGCTTGGCTTGTGTACAAAAGCCACTAAAATGTCACCGCTGCACAATGTACCTTGGTGTTCAATTGTTTCGAAAAGATAAGGAGGCATATTGTCGTTGACTTATGCCATATGTATTAGGGGGCAACACAATTCCCAGTGCTGTATTATTCAGTTATTTTCAATAGAAGTCTGTTGTGATGCTTTCTGCCATGTCGGCGAGTGGCAGTGGAATGCTGTTTTGTCTGTTTGAGGGCTCTGTACTTTCCATAAAACGACATGAGCTCAGGCTGGGAACAACCTCCCTCTCACCCTCCTTCCTCTCTCTCATTTTCTCTGCCTCACGGAAGTGAGATTATTCATCCTCCCACAGACCGTTGCTGTGTTGGGGGTAGATGTCAAAGTGCCAGGAGCATGTGGTGCAAAGGGTATGCGTGCCTGTTCTCTGCTTGTATGTGTCTATTTGTGCACATGAATTCCTGAGTTTACATTTGTGAGCATGTATGTGTAGGAGTTTTGTGTTTTAGGCTGCATCTATACAATTAGATACGGACCTGAGCTTTGTGCGTTTGAGAGTGAGGAGAGTTTGCATGTTTCTTATTCTCTCATTTCTTCACCTGCTGTCCCCTCTCTAGTTCCCTCCCTTCAGGAAACAATACCTTTAGACTGTCAGAATGGCCTCGCCACTATCATCTGCTCTTCAGCAGCGCCTGCTTTTTCTCTCTCGATCTGTCTTTCCTCTCTTCCATCTCTCTCGCGCTGCCTCTGTTAGGCGTACAAGCACAGACGGAGCGTGAGAAAAGCTGGCAGTGAGGCACATTCCCTTGCTTCCCTCCCTCTGCCTCTCTACCCTACAGCGAGCTCTCCTCTCCCTCCCTACATCCTCGCCTCCTTCCTTCCTCTCCCCTCCACATTCCCCTTTCTCTCACCACCTCTCTCCCTCTCTGCCTCGTTGCTCCCCTTATCCATTATATTTCCACCCCTCTGCTCCACCCTCCCCTCACTCCCCCTTTTCTTTCTGGTTCATAATATGTAACATGATTTAGCCCTCCCCTGTTCATGCGGCATAAATTTAATCCCAGCCATTCCAGGTTGGCTGCTGCTGCTGCTGCTGCTGCGTCTACCATTTTTTTCCTCATTTCCCCCCCATCCTGCCACACACTCTGCTCCTGAAACAATAGACTCCCCAAGATTCAGCCTGTTTGTATGATAACAAGTTTTTTCCCTTGTACTAAATGCTGATGCGCAAGGTCAAGCACGACCCAAGTGGCACATGCTTGTACTATAGTAGCCACCCACACTGTGACAAGCAAACATAGCACGAGAGAAGGCCGCTCAACAAGCAGGCAATCATTTGAATAGTTTACACAGCTCACACGCTCACCCAAAGGCTGATTGTGTTGGGTACTGGTTTTATCTGCCACCCATTGAAAAGACATTAGTGGCGCCCATTAGAGTTCAACAGGTAATATGTTTACCTGTGTCATCAAGGTCAAAGGACGTGATCCCAACATGCAGACAAAGATGAAATATGTTGTGTTTTCTCCCTCTCTAAACTCCTCAGTGTCCTCAAAGCTTCCCCAATAGCTATGTAACCTTGTGTGTGTGTGTGTTTTTGTTTGTGTCTGCCTGTGTGTGCACTGTGTTGGTATGCTTTCAGGGAGCAGCACAACAGGGCACTGGGATAATCAGTCACTAGACTGCAGGTCAGGGTCTTGCACTGTGGGGACCATCCATCTGAACCCAACAGCTGCTGGGGAACGTAGCGAGAGGAATGGGACGAGAGAGAAAGATGGGTGAAGAGAGAGAAACAGAGAGGGAGAGAGGGAGAGAGAGAACAAGTGGTGAGGTAGACCAGGTAGAGAGAAAAGTCAAGGAGAGGCTGTTGAAAACAAAAAGAGCACACACAGAATGAGTGGGAGAAGGAGGAGGAGGAGGAGTGTTTGCGAGCTGATGCTACGTGGCGATTTTAGTCACTAAAGTGTGTGCTCAAGGTCAGTTTGGGTGGGCTGAATTCTCATGAGGACACAACCTTGCTCTTTGCACCCAAACAAGGTAATAGTTTTCAAATTGCAACATCCTCTCCTTGACCCGTGTTTTCTGGCACAAACTTGTTTTTACAGCAGTGTGCGCTCTATGACAATGTGTAACGTCTATATACGGCGGCAAGCATTTTGCATGAAATTGGAGACACATAAAAGACTCGACGATATTATTTGATTAATAACAGTGTTCGCGAGCGAGGTGAATAAATGCTATTTTACTCTATTTGTGGTGTGACATTTCAAAATCCAGATCGTTTTGCCAACAAAAAAAAGGGAGGAATGGCTTTGAAATTTCCTGCCGCTAATTTGCAACGGACACACATCTGAGATGGGATTGTGATAGCTTCCTTGTCCTACAGCCGCAGCAGGTGCTTTTAAACCAATTATTAGACAGACAAATGTCATCAGATGCAATTAGCTTCCCGCTGTGCGTTTCATGTTGGGTGATCATTCATAAGAAAACAAGATATAAGCAGAGACATCAGTTACAGCATTGGCAGCATTTGCCTGTCAGAAATTAGTCAGGCTCGCAGGCGGAACCGTAAAACCCTGACTTTTCCTCGCACAGAAAGTCAGGCGGTACCACCCGAAGGATAGTTTATGACCGTGGGAGGCTTGTTTGAGGGAGGTCAGGGGAGGCGAGGAGGGAGGGGTGATGGTGGTGGTGGTGGTGGTGGGTGGGGGGGAGTAAATAAATAAGTAAAGCAAATAAACTCCTCTGATGTGTGGTTGTCAGGGTCTTTCATGTGGAGGCTGCACTTGAGGGCATAGCTTAGCTTAGCTTGAGGGATGTTATTACACATGCCGGCTGATCGGGAGCGATGTGTGAGAAACGGCCTTGTCACTCGGTCTTAAATCACACCATCGCGGGCAGAAGAAAGTAGCGGTGGATGAAAAAAAAAAAAAGAGTAAAAAACACACAGAAGAGAAAAACAAAAGGGGAGAGCGGTTAGGAAAAGAAAAGAACTACACATAAGGAAGCTCAGGAAACTTAATGCAGTGAGGAGAGTGACAGACTTTACACTGTGGCATTAAAGAAAGAACTACAGTAAAAAAAAAAAAGATAAAAGAAATGGCTGCAGTGACCATGTAAAACACATTGTGACTTAACCTGAATTTAACCCCTCTTGATGAGGAAGTGGGGCTTGGAAAAGGAAGTGGGTGGGCGTTGATGTATGAGGTCGGGGAGCTGCCTTTGATGATCTTATTTAATAAATCTGGTCATATGATGTTTAAAAAAAAAAAAAAAAAAAAGCTAGGGGCACCGTGAGTTGGTGCCTGTCACAGGCAGCAATGTTTCACTGTTACTAAATCTGTTGAATGAGGGTAAGTGCTAGTGCACAGCAACCTGTGCCCTTTTATATGCCCTTTGACCTTAAGGCCTTAATTTAAGGAAAAGTGACTCCTTAAGTATCCCTGTCCCTGCTCATTCCCTGAGCCATCACAGAACAACATATTAATCTCAGGGCAAGGGCTCAAAGAGAGAGCAAAGAAAAAGGCAAGTGCAGGTCACTGACACCCATTACACAGATGGAGAAAGAGACGTGTGTGTCGCTAAATTATTTCACATATTTTCATATTTAATTAATTCTAAATCTAGCTATAATTTTCACAATTTCATTAATAATCTAAAGTAAAATATTTGTGAACATCAGGCAGCCATATTGTAACCAAATATGCTTAATAATACAATGACATATGATGTATCCTTGTTGGTATTCTGTAAATAGTGTGTGTGATGACACATTGAAGGCTGGTAGGTGCTCATTTATTTTCCTGGTAGCTTTCAAATAACTATAATATTCTTAAAATGCTGTTTTTAATGCAGGTTTTGGCATAAAATATCAAATAAATAAGATACAGTGAAGAAGCAGAGACTGAATAAAACAAGAAAAACAACAATAAAATACGATTAAAATGACATCTCAGTTGGCAATAATGTCTCAATTATGATTTAGTGCTATAATGAAGAGTCGTTAAATGGCTCTGGTGCAATACTGTTAAAGCATATTGGCAATGATGTACTATGTTTTTTCAAGTTAATCAAAAGTAAATACGCAACTCTTTAAAAATACTATGCCAGATTCCCTAAACATCAGCCACTGTGCCTTAATCAGAGTTAAAATAGTGTAATTACACATCATGTCAACAGCAAAAGGAAGGTGGTGGAATCTGTGCCCACTGCAGCCCTGACTCTTCTGCTTAACTTCACAGGAAGAGTGTCAGTACTCTCCAGAAGCTCTTTGTGAAGCGGAGTCTGTCTCTCTCAGCATCACTGCAAAGTGACAAAGAGATGCCACAGAGATCTTCGCAGTACCAACACAGTAGCCTACCCCGTGTGCTCACTGCCACAGCCCTGCATATCACTGTAGTCTGAAAGTGTGCGTGTGTGGGGGGGTAATTACTGCATTCTTTAACTCTGCTGGTCCGGAGGGAAATAGAAAAGTCCTGCCTCATAAAACGAAACAAATTCTTATTTGCTGTGCCTGGCTGGGCATGATACTGGGCCACTTTTTATAACCCAGTGCAGTATGGATCACATCCTCTGTAGTTCTGCTCTGCTTTGTCCTTGCATGTGTTGAGCTAATTACAGAGGAATTGGCCTTAATAGATTTGGTGGCATTTTTGCGGCTGCTTTGGTCTGTTAGGATAACATACTGTGAATCCGCTATTTCCTTTAAGTTCAATTCAGTTTGTGCATGAGCCTGAAATTAAAAACACCCCGTTTAAAAAGCCCCTGGAGCCGGCCAAAGTGAAATTAGTCAACTTGCACGAGAGATGGGCATAATGTGGTGCAACTGCTCCACTCAAGCCCATGTTGGATCTGTTAAAAACGGCACCATCGATAGCATTCTCGTGTCAGCACTTGTTCCCCACTGCTTTGTACTCGGTTTGCCAAAATATTACAGTATGTGCGAGAACATGGAAAGACAAAATTGCCGTGAAGCTGATGTTGTGAACCTGCTACTTTGGGGAGCTCATAACTATTCCGCCTGCATTCTTTCCCATAACAAGTTTATTGCAGTATGGCTGGAATATAAGATAAATATGACTGATTCCTTTGTTTTTTTCCTTCTCAATAATATTGCTATTCTAAATAGACCAGAATACCAAACACACACGCTTAAATGAGAATAGAGACCAGCCATTATGGAGAGTATAAACATCCCACCCTCCTTCTCTTTCACATTTCTGATAAGGATCATGGAGAAGGAGAGAGAGTAGACAGCTCAACAGCCCCTTTCTTTTTCTTGCCACACACTCCCCCCTTTTCTAATTAACATTGTGCATGTTGTCAGGCTTTGTTTAATAATGCATGATTGCTATCAGCAGCAAAATCCTTTGAATGAAGCACCACTGAATGGGAACACAATAATACCACCAGGGGCTCAGGAAGAAAGACAAGATTGTTTTTTCTGTCTATTGTAATAAATGTTCAATGGAAAGCATCAATGCCACCAAATGTATGAAAGTGAAGGTGCAGAGCGCAACACAAAACGGCCATGTTGGGGATAAAATGGGCAAAGGTGGCGCCGCCTTTGAGGGAGTCTTTTATACGGATAAATGGCGAGGATCGTTTTTACTCATGTGTGTGTTCATACGTGTAATTACGCGTGCATAAAAACAAGCTTTCATACAAAAAAAGCTGCAGTATTTGGGATAAAATCCATTGTCAGATAACAATGCAGTTGGGTTGCTGCTTCTCTGCCAGGTCTGGCAGGTGGCTTGTCTCCCCATAGCACGTTAGGAATCTGCAGTGCAATTTCCTGTAAAAATTAACACCACAAATCAACGCTAAATATAATTGCTTTCATTTTTGGTATAAACCGAGGTTTTCGGGAGCGGGGGGTGCTTTAGCCGTGCTTACATTAGCTTCTCCTTGTATTTACTCACATGGCACGGCCTCTTGGTTGTCTCACTGGTGGTTACACAACATACAGATGGTTTTGTTTGCCTCTATCAGCGTGTGTGTTTGACTGTGTGTGCGCGTGTGTGGAAATGGGTGTGTGTGCAGGCCGGCCGTGAATAGAGAGAGGGAGGGCTGCTGAGTGCTGTTTCTTGCGCGCAGCCTAATGTCATGTCATTATGGAAATTCACACATTAATTAACTCAAAGGCTATCACTTAGATTTGGAGGGGCAGATGCATGAAACAATAACCGGAGGAGACAGACAGCTGTACCTGCGCTACATACGATCACACTGCAGCTTTATCCCCTCACGCCTGTTTCTGTTTTTTTTTTTTTTCAGTTCAGTTGATTCTAATCAAATTCAGAGTTGCTACAAACACTACTCATGTGAAAATTCTGTCTAGTGTGCTCAAATGTATGTATATGTATACGCATTTGTGTTTGAAAGCATGTGTGTGTGTGTCGGTGGTGGTGTGAGCGGGGGATGAGATTGCCTCAAATTGATTCCCTTCGCCACACGTCCCCCGCTCTTGCGCTTGCTGCTAGCCCTGCAGCGCTTGGAGACAGGTAGTCGTGTCTATCTCCCCCCAACACAAATCGAGTGTGACAGGTGCGCTATCTTCCCGTCTTTTCTGCCATTTACAGCCCACAGAAATGAAAGAGGGAGAGCTAGGGGCAAGAAAGAGGATGATTGGTAACAGGGAAATGAGGTACTTTGTCATCATCGGGCCTGCTGATTGGGCTTAGGGGGGCTTGTTTTTCTTTTTTCCCTTTTTTTTTCTCTCTTTTAGTGGGTGGTGGTCAAATCTGCAGATAAACAGCCCAATAAAATATTATTTCTAGCAACAGCATTTATATGCACAGTTGCTGCCTCGAGAACAGACAGCTACTGAAACTGCAGATTCCAAAACTTCAAGAGATCTGACATGTCGTGTGTTTGATCTCATGCTACATAAAGTGTCAGAAATGTCACGGTACGCAGACCATGCACTGGTCGGCCTTCAACCGGTCGCCGCAGCTGAAACAACAGCATCCTGCAGGACAATGCGGGCAGACTAGCCGGCATGCTAACCAGCAGTACAGTGTGTCATCAAAGCTCACACACTTGGATTAGCTGGGAGCTGTGTTACGAGCCGAAGACTACCGCAGAGCATCCATCACTAAGGATCAAGCTCTGACTTAAGCAAATGGATGACAAGGGATAGAGCCGGTCTGCGGCTAATACTAGCTCACTGTATCACATTGATTTTCACAGCCAATGTAGTGGCCCTTCGATAAAGGGCTGAAACATGAATGGCAACACTTGGCCACTCTGTCTTATAGATTTCATTTGTTGTTTGAGCTGCGCTGGAAAAAGAGTGTGTGCTAAAGCTAAGCTGCTCCATCACTTTGTATCAGCACTTAGAGCTATTAAAGCATCTATTATGGATTACGTGTGGTGTGAGGGGCATAAATATGAGTTGGTTTATTGAATGCGTCTATCATGATGTAACTGAAAGACAGCATTTATTTCTTGTATTGTCTTTTAAGAAAGTCTCTCAGTGCTTGAATTTACTTTAACTCCTGACTGAAGAGCTATGAAATTGCTTTCAGCATTTATGAATATTTCCTGTACTTCCCCACATGCAACAGAGGCGCTTTTTATGTGAAACAGATATCAACACTGATCTTAGGCGGACTTAAAATGTACTCTTATTATACAGCGCGTTTAATTGGTGCTCGCGACCAAAGCTGTGAAGACAAAATCTTATTAGTCCACCCTTTCATCTGTGTGGTTTTCTTCCTCTCTCTCTTGCACTCTCTATCGCTCTCCCTCTCATGCACACGTGCACACGCATTGTGTGAAGTGACTATTCCATTTAGAGAACTGTCAGAACATACCCTGTGAGCACATCAGCCTCTTCCTATCCTCTGTCAGCTCCAGCCGAGGCTGTGTGGGGGTATGTCAGAAATGTGCAGGGATAGATAAAACCCGTGGAGCCAAACAGCTTTGTTTCATTCAGTCCCTCTCTCTCTTTTTCTCTCCATTTTTCCCTCCCTCCCTCTCCCTCTTCCTCTCCCCATCCCTCCTTGCCTTGCATAGGCTGTGAATACCCTGCATCTGAGAAATCAGACCAGACTGACTCACAGGGCTCTGTGAGCCAGCGCCACCGAGGCTGCCAAAGCATGCTGGTGCCAAGCTGTCCCACCATGCACAGAGCCAGACCCACGCTGCTGCTGCCGCTGCTGCTTGTCCTGGGTCTGTTCCTCCACCTCGCCGACGCTCAAAGTAAGTGGACCATTGGCTTTCACGTGGGCCTCAAGTGTTGTGTCCTGCTGGGTTGGGGGTGGGGTGGCAAGGGTGGGATTGCTTTTGTTTTTTCCCCTCACTGAACATCATCAGACACATCAATACTTGATGTAACACACATGCAACCGAAACACTTTATGAAATGCAGAAATCTTCATCAAACACACTTGCTGGTATTCATTAAGATGAGACTGCTGATACACTGGGGTGATATCACTACTACAGATATAAGAGAGTCTCTTTATTTAAATCTCAAAATCCAAATGTAAAATTCATTTCAGTTACATTTTAATAAATTAAGGCCACTCTGTGAATAATGAAAATAGTGGGAGAAATACAGAATCTCTATCATTCATCGTATAAAAAATATCAAAGTCCCTCTTCACTCAAAAATGACCTTCGCTGCGCAGAATAATGTATGTGCAGAGTCTGACACTAGAAGACTGCTGAAGGGGGAACATTTTGTCCGTGCTCACCTTAAATCTGAGTTCAAATGTTCACGTACGCACAAGATAGTTCTGTGACATCTCAACTAGGGATGCACCGATTTATTGGCCAGACATCATGGCCTTGTTGACTGCCACGGGCCTATCAGCAAATAAGATGACATCCACTGATGGCAGTGGCCGCTGTTTTCCTGTTGTGTCACATCAGTTTTGAGCAGGCTCAAAACCATGGCCTGGCTCGAATGGTGTCATGTTTTCACAGCGACAATAGAAAAGATGTTTGGGATGAACAGAGAGATTCCCCAGGACGCCTTTGGGACAATAGGATGCAGTAAACTCACTTTTGACATTTTATGAATGAAATGAGGTAATGGGGGGTGGGACCATGTGATACACAAAATATTATTCCAAGCAAAGTATTTTTATATATCTTGAAACAAGTTTGGAGGAATCCTGTGTCAATGAAACTCTGCTTCTCCATCTCTAATGTTCATCTCACCAAACTATCAAAATGTGTTCAAGTCCCTATTTCCCAACGACTTTTTTTTTTCTGCTGCAAAAACTGCCATGTGAACCAGAAACGCTCAGACCTCAGCCAAGAATCTCATCATGAGAAGTCATTGGAATTGAGTTACTTGACATCAGACACCTGCCCATTGATGTGTGACAACAGTTTTCAAACCTCATTGAGCTCTGGTCCTGCACCACAGCACCCCCCACCCCCACCCCCTCCTGCCCTCTCTCTTTTTTTTTTACACTAAGATCCATGAATCATTAGCTTCTGGAGTCACAGAGGGATGAATAAAAGTTTTATTGCTCCCTTTGCACCATCTGAAATCCCCTCAGTTCAGCTGAATATCTCTGACTGAAGGGATCATTCACCCAAGGTCATATACAACGGAGCCACGCAAAGTGAAATTGATGGGAGAGATTCACAACTTTGTGCTTGAGAAATGTTCCCTGCAATCTGTTCAAATGTGTTTTATTTTTCTTCTCTGCCTCCCGCCACATATGTCTCACAGCGGGGAAGAGGCAAGCGGAGAAATGTATTCTCCGTTTATCCCCCGTTTTATGTGCAGCTCCAGGATTTATTGACACAATTTAATTACGGGACCTTCCCAAAACGGCATTAACAGTCGATAAACGTTACCACTGAGGGGGCTCTTTAGTAGTTATCTTTTCAGAAACTCCCATCTTCCACAGTCTAGTGTGAATTTACATAACAGCATTTGATGAGAACCCCCCCCCCACACTATTGCCAAAACCTTGCCTCAGACAACTGTCATGACAAAACTTCCACTCTCGCGTGTCCAGACATTCCACAGACACATTTGAGCACAAATGTAACAGAGCCCTGCACAAGTGCAGTCAACGGGCCCCAAATCTTGACGCCTCTGTGCTCACCATCCCCCCAGAACCCCCCATTAATTTCCTTCCTTTAGCCGTCTGGCTGTGAGCAGCTGCTGCTACCTCATACCCTACTTAAACAGCTGTGCTGGGTCATCATTTCAAAGCCAAAACAAACTTATCATGAGGTAGCCACAGTGGCTGTCTGTTAATGACTGAGGGGGTGTGTGGGAGTTAGGGAGGTCACAGGGATGAGGTGCGTGTCCTGTCTGCAACCGAGGTAAGAGAGCAAGTGTGTGCTCACAGCCAGAACCACTCCAAGCAGTGCATATTAGCCCAGGGATTTATATTTGCACCATTCTGTTCCTGCGCTGCCTGATCTCCCACATGCACGTGTTAGTTCCTCCCCTTCCTAACTCCTTTCTATTGTTTTTCTTCCTAATCGCTCTCTTGCCAATTTTCTCCTCATTTCTTATTTGGGCTTTTTCTTTCTAATGTGTTTCCGCCTGCGTCTTTGTCTTCTCCCCACCTTGTCCCCTTGCTGTTTGGAAGCAGTGCAATAGCCCCTTCCAGCGACTGAGCGGCTCCTTAATTTCCTCCACTGTGCTACTGCATGCCCAGCCCAGACACTCTGGGGCTTTCTCCCCATCTGTGGTGTGTGCTGAGGACCAAAAAGACCTCCACTCTGCTCCAGACTAAACCCCAGCACCAAAACTCGGGTTGCATTTCCAAAGGGAAAGCTGCCCTCTGTTGGTGCTCTGGTTCCATTTGGGCGTGAGCTAGCCTCCGGCTGCGGACATGGTGGAGGATATGAGACACGTGAGAGCAAGAAAATGGCTGAGTCGGCCTGCTCAACAGATGGCACGATCCTCGGAGCCAGTCCTACTCGCCACCCCACACAGTGGACACTGCAGCCCCCTCTCAAGAAAAATGCCAATCAGGCCCCCGAACAAACACACATAGCTGTTAATGTGTTAATGGGAGTGCTACCAAATTTGTTCTTTCTGCGAGTGTTTCCAAGTGAGACCTGAGTGTAGCTGGGAAGAACATGATAGAATCAAAAATGATCTTAGAGGGTTGTGTAGCTATGTTTCACTGTTTGGTCTGTTGGTTTGTTTTCACTCCGTCATTGTTTTGTCTTTGGCCATCTCTCTCTGTTGCTCTCCCTCTCGTTTTCTCCTTCACCCTGTCCCCCTCGCTCTTCAAATGCGGACCAATTAATTTGTGTGGCAAATTGGGCTTGGCAATAGCTTGAAAGAAGGGCATAATTGTCCCCGGTGAGCCAAGGGGACAGAGCGCGCGAGAGGAAGAGCAGGGAGGCAACAAACAATTCCTCTGTGTCGTTTTGCTCAACAGTAATGCAAAAAGGGAAGCGTCGGAGAATGAGAGGAGAGCTGGAGGCATTTAGCATGTCCACCTGGGCTGGGATGAATCAGGCTGAAACTTTGGTGTGGGCATCGGCACTAAATAACTTGGCGGTTCATTAACTCGATAGATTGTTTCATGAGTCGGACACTAAAATGAGGAAAGGAAAAAACTGGTGTTAGAAGTTAGTGTGTGTTTCAATTCAATGCGTGGAAGTAGAAAGTTTCCCCCAGGCATCGTTTTGTGATTGGACTACAGTATGCAACACATTGACCTATACTAATTGAGCTACATTAGCTGAACTGTAAAAGTCAAAACTGCTGACTGTTTATTTTTCTCTCTCTCAATGAGCAAATTCACATCAAATATACAGCTTCATAAATATGCTTATTGAAATATGCCAAGATACATCGGCAGGGAAAACACCCACCGGTTTCTACCCCATGCTGCGTCAGACCATGTCAAACCCTGGGCCCTAATAGTGCTTTAATTGATTCCTCTCCACGCTGGTGGATGGCATGGTGAGTCCCAGCGAGCCAGCATGCTTCTCTTTAACACGTCAAATGAGTATCGACAGGCCCCTCCAGCCTCTCTAAACATTAAGATGTTAACACCCAAACCTCATCTCTCTCTCACTATTTACAGCCAGCCATGTATTCAGAAGCATGCAAATGCCTCGCGCCTCAAATGTATGTGCAAATCCTTTTGAGCCAGCAATCAAAGGTGAACCACATGGGATGAAAAACAGCAAATTGTCTATTGACACTGCACTTCTTTTGAGCCACTGCAGTGTGGGAAACGCAAGATAGGGGTAGGATGGGGGCAGAGTTAGTCACATTTTAATGCAACAACATGAAGATAGTGACATTTAAAGGGGAACAGCAGCTGAAATTAAAAATTCCAATATATTATTTCCATGGCTAAGGAAAGTTCATTCAATATTTGTGAACATGAGCTGCTCTCTCTGAAGCCAGAAACCAGAGAAGTCTCAAACTTGTGATGTCACAGAGCTTTTTTAAACCTACCTAAATGAGCTTATTCTATGACATCACTTATTTTATTTTAGCGCTGCAGTTGAGAGAGTTGTTTATGTTTACTGATATTTTTGGACAGTCTTAGACCGTAGGAATAACATGTATGAAATTTTAAAATGGCTGTAGTTCCCCTTTATAATCAGTATAGAAGTTTTTCTCTCCTTCTCCACCGACTTAAAATTGGACTCAGGCGTGTTCTCCTTTTTGTGAAAGAAACCCGTTCCCCATATGTTCTCTAAAGAGATATCTAGGCACAAGCTACACATTTATGATCCAGAAGCATCCATTGCTCTGTGAGGAGTAATTTGTTTTGTAGTTCTGCAGTAACAATCCAACAGCATCTGCCTGTGTTAAAGTCACTTGTAGTGTTTTGTGGATGGAATGCAGATGATCATTACTTTGATTTGTAGTGGTGTTTTGTATATCTGTTAGAACATATAAAAAAAAATCAGGGAGATGCATGTTGGGATGGACAAGTATACCTAAGTATGCACACACACGAAGAGTCTCAGATGAATAGAGTGGTCCTAATTACATGCACGTGCACCCCCCTAAACAGAATCACCTTGTAGCAAGTCCGAAAGCTAATGATACGCAATTCCCCAGATGACATCAGGCTGTAATATGTGTGCTTTATGCATGCCTGGCCTAATATGAATTATTGTAAAATAGTGTTGTATTTGCATATGAGCTTCCGGGCTGTACTGAAATTAGCATTTTTACAACAGCTCAAATTAAATCCCTCTGCTTAATTTGCCTGCATGCTAATTTGATTTAAATTGAGTCTATTCCATTCCCTTTTACACTCATACCCACACAGACAGCACTAACATACAAACCACGCACACACTCTAATTCAAGCACACACACATATGAACGCACAGTATGTACTCTTAAGAGCTGCAGCCTACATTCACCCCACACACACACACACACACACACAGCCTGGAACACATTGAATTAGACACACAAGTAAACACACACAGCTTACATGTTCGTGTGTCCGCATTAAATGACATTAAAGCGGGAGGAGAAGTGAACTTGTAACGGTTTTGATCCAACTTTAAATCACTGCAATTCCCCGAGTCTACCGCCTCGTTCATCATTCTGCCGGACACTGCTCAAGTGGAAATCTCATTGTTGGCTCCACTCGTTCATTTCAAAACGCGTCTTAGCACAGTACATCTTTAAAAACAGCATCAACATCACATCACGTTCACACTTCAAATAAAAAGTGGTGAAAACACCTTCGCTGAGAGTGCCAGCACTTAATTACCATCTAGTTGTTTGGATGAAGACCTTGTGACGAGACTGGGAATCTGAGATAAAACAATGTTATCAGCGCCATGCAAGATGCTTCTTGCTCGCAGGTTGAACTAAACGAGTAAGAAGTCATTATCATTTTCTTTGGCTGGAAAATGCCTGTACCAACTCCTTGTCAACAATGTGCTGTGCAATTATGTTTTAAGGTTGTATCAGGCCCATTATTAACTCCATGAATGCCGATTTCTCTGGCAAGTACACCCAAGTGTATTATTTAAGACCATTAGCCTCATCTATGGATTGCAGTCATTTTTCCTCGCACTTAGACCACAGAATCACACAAAAGCCAAGCAATTTTCACCACACTCCTGACCCTCCCACTCTTAAGAAAAGCAGATAATCACATACAATATGGAGATGTTGTACAGGCCCACATGCAGGTAATTAAAGGCTAGCCCTCAGCCACTAACGCTATATCTAAGTGCACTTATGTCTCCAAGACACATTGACTTGAAAATGGTGGGGCAATTTAACCATGCTGTACCATTCACTATTGACAGAACAAAAGCACCATAATCCAAATTGTAAATCCATTTGAGTGGCAATGAACAAACTCCCAGAATCTCTTTTTCTAAATCTATATATTTGAATACCTCTACATGAAATGGCCAGGTCTATCATATTGTGAAATGGTATGGATTTCAGTCCTTTGAGCTTTTAAGATGCCAAAAAAAACAATAGAGGGCCATGTTAACGCAGTGCACCACACTAGGTGTCTATACTTACACACTCTCTTTCTCTCACACACATACACACTCTCACACAAAGGGTACCTTGTAGCATGCCTTTGAAGCCGGGATCAGCCGGTGAGCTGAGCACAATGCCAGCTGTTTTGCATCTGCTGGGCTTACACTTGGCATGATTCTGGCCTTGCTGGCATATATACTAAATCTGATCACCCTTCATACGCTATGCCAGTGAACTGTATAACAATGCAGGTGTTTTCGTGACATTGCCCCAGTGACAGTGCAATTAATAGATTGATGCTGTAACTGCGGTAATGGGATTACTGGACCAGTCAAGTCTGAAATACATCAGCGTTGCCTGCACAGATGATGTTTTACCGCAGTGTGCAGTGTGAACAATGAAGAGCCGGAGTACATGTCATGTACACATGCAGCAATCTAAGACGGGGAAGTCATGCTAAAATACAGAGCGGGGGCTCGAAGACGATGACAGCCTGATTTTTTGAAATTCACATTCAACTCCTTTGAAGACAAAAATATAGGTCAAAATGGCACAGTGTTTACGGATCAAGTCCATTACGTTCAAGATCAAAATATTCTGTAAGTGGCGGATAAGTGCATGAGTGCATTAATGGTAGCTGATTTATCTACCGACTCTGTATTGTCTCATTAAGCACTGTCTGCATAGAGGTATCCCAGAATAAATTGTCTTTTAATGCAGGTTTGGCTAAAGCGTGACCTCACCTGCAGTACCTTCACGGCTTATTAATTGATTCAGTACAAGTAAAGCAGACCCATTATTACAATTTCAGCAATTATTAACACTGTTTGGGATCAAAACGTATATCTTAAACATGTGGCATGAACTAAAATATCAATCAAAGAACCAGTCGGCTTTTGTGTGCCATAAGCAAAATAGGTGAACTTAAATTACAGGGAGCCAAGTGGAAGACAAAGCCTACATGACTTCTGTAAGTGTCATTCTATTAACTAATTATTCTTGAATACAGAGTAAAAGAGCCACAGATATTACTGGATGCATCACTTTGTTCAAGAGACCAACATCTTGCCTCTTTGGATTTATGTGTTAGGAGGGAAGGAATGTGTTTTTTGCACTTTTATAGTACATAACAGTTCAGTTATAAAAGCATTTTTGAATTATCTGCCTCCGAATTCATGTGTCTGTGTGTGTGTGTGTGGTCGTGCATGTGAGCTCGTGTGGGTAACACCTGGCCCTAGGCTGGAGCTTTGGTCTCACTCCAGGGGTCCGTAGAGCGCGACGCATTGCACTGATCTCGGCACAGCACATTTGTGTGCCTGTGGGGTATGTTGAGATTCTGCGGTGGGGTTAATGGTCTAAACCATTCATCTCCATGGAGTGCCTCGGGGCAATCTCTCAGTCCCAGCCAGAAAGCTTACATCCCCACCTTCTTACCTACAGCACTCTCCAATGCTTGACGCCGATTGGGAATCTTTATGCCCTAAGCTCCTCTTGTCACAGTTGATTTACATTCAGCAGAGTGATGGAGTGAGTGCTCAAAGTCCGTCTTTGGAGAGCCGTCTTTCTCACCTAATACTCTCTCACACACTACATCTGTCACTCTTTTCTGTCACTCCGCCCTCTCACTTGTTTGTTTGCTCACTCACTCATTAACTCACTCTCTTGCGCACTTATTCACACACTCGCCGACTTACGCTTGCTCCCCATTTGGCTTCTCTGCGCCACCGAGTGAGTCATGCCATTCGAGGAGCTGAGATTTATTGTGACACACAGCTTTAGTGTGGTTTATTAGTTATGGCAAATGAGAGTGAAAGCCTCCATTGAGAGGCGAAAATGCTCTCACGCCACAGCCAGACCCATAGGCTTTTCCAGTTGAAACTGAGCCAAGGTCTTGTTTCTAATGGCACAGCGCTCTAAGTGCCCGTCCCATCACGCCTCGGAACATGGAGTATGCATTCTCACACACACATGCATACACACACGATTACCAAAAGGTCCCTGGACATTTATGAGCCGTTTACACAGCATCCATCATAACATCCATGAAGTCTGTTCCCCCTTAGCTTTAACACTCCCTTGGTGCAGTCTTTCATGTCATTCATCATTCTCTCATCAACTAATTAATTACCACAATCCCCTCCATCACTTGAGTCATGATGAAGGATATTTCAAGTTAAGTGTAGATAATTAATGTACAACAGAGGGTTGACAGTAGAATTTGGAGTGGTCATTTGCCTCGAAAGGGCCACATCTGGTTTTCCTACCTTGCGCCAAATTAAGTTAAGGCCAACACGCAGTCTGACATATTTCATCACAAACTTTTGGGCCTCTCAAGTTCGATCTCACTCAATCCTTATGCAGTCATCCTCTAATCCACTCATCTCCCCACTTTTATCTCTCCCTCAGTCTGATAGTTAGTACAAGAGAGCACGTACTGGGGGGTACGTGGGGGAAGAGGGGAGAAGGCTGTTTGAGCAGACTCGATGATGTCAGGATTTATGCCTACATGGATTTCTTTAAGTACACTATCTAAATAAGATTTTCCCACTCTCCTGCTCATGCCCCGCGGAGAGAGGAAAAAATAACACATGATCAGAGAGTCTTGAAGAGATTCCCTTTCACTTGCTCGGTCTCCTTCCTGCCACTGACAGAAATTTCACACCGCATGAGCTGCTGCCTCTCATTACACGGCGCAATTTAATTGGCTGTGCTTTCCCCCCGTTGTGATTATTCAGGGAGAGATGTCCACAGAAAGGATAAGCTGTAGTTTTGCCATTAAGTCCCACGGGGACAGCCTTATTGGAGTCTTTGACCAACTCCGGTGGGAGGAGACTGGGAACGCCCAGGAGACATTAGTCAGTTAGCAGGTAGCAAAGTGCTACTGAAAGGCCTCGATGAGATGCGTGTTGTAAGCAAACTGCTTTCAGTGTGCATCAAATACATGTGTGTAAAAATAAGTGTAACTTATTTGCCTTTATATGCACATTTAAATGTGTATGCACACAAAAATAAGATAATGACAATAAGTTAAAGGCATTATGATCTAAGGGGGTTTTCACAAGGTGGTACAATTTGACACATGCTGTAGTATGCACAACCATGCATGCATATGCAAGTACATTCATTTTTATTGTTCACACTCCCACACACACAGCATCCAATATGTGCACATTCCTCGGGCATGTAGTATGTATGTATATGATGGCAACAGCCAGCAGCTATGCACTGTCTTGCATATATTCATAGTCTGTGCAGTATTCATGTATAAAAGTAGTATTGTGTTCTACACACACATATTGGGTACCTAATGGAACCAAGAGATGGAAAATATGGCATATCTGTAATAATATGCTTTTATTCTCCATTACTGCCAAAGAGCACTACTGATCAGATGGTCTGGATAATCCACTTCGACCGATGCTAAAAATAACCATATTCTGTGATGTCTGCCGTAGTTAAGTGCTGTAGACACAATATACAAACAACAACTTTGTTTCCAGAGAAGATAGTCAAAGTACTTAGTAAGATGCCTTAAAGGAACAGTTCACCCCAGAATCAAAAATACGTGTTTTTCCTCTTACCTGCCGCGCTATTTATTAATCTAGATTGTTTTGATGTGAGCTGCCGAGTGTTGGAGATTTCGGTCGCAGAGATACCTTCTCTCCAATAATAGGACTAGATGGCAAAAAAAAAAAAAAAAAATACATTTGAAAAACATCTCTCTCTCCAGGAATTATGACCAGGTCTCTCAAGGTAATCCACAGACCTTGTTGTGAGCAGCTTTATGTAGGGCCTATTGTCCTTCGAAAAAGTACACCCACAAACAGTATCATCTCACAGCAGACTGCTGCTAGCTCGCCTAGCCCCACTGAGCTAGTCCACATTACAGCCCAGCCGAGGAGGACGCCATTATGTTTACATCTCGCACTGTCACAAGCACGAGCCTCTGTTCTGTTAAGGAAAAGCACGCTTTCTTCTGCATAGTGATGCAGCTGGCGGGTGTAGGTCGGTAGAAAGAAAATAATTCCTACATAAAACTGCTCACGACAAGGTCTGTGGATTACCTTGAGTAAAAATAATTTTCGCTGTTGAGTTTTTCAAATGAATTTTTTTTTGTTACAAGACAGACATCTCTATGGCCGATATCTCCAACACTCTGCAGCTTGTACCATAACAATTCAGACGGATAATAAGCACGACAAGTAAGAAGGAAAATGTGTATTTTTGATTTTGGGCTGAACTGTTCCTTTAAATTTAAAATAAGTGAGCCACAAGGAAAGTATAGGTAAGGGTCAGATTAACAATCAGACCTGCCACAGACATTGAATCTCAAAATATCATGGGACACAGAGATTAGGAGTAGGTAGATAGAAAAGAAAAAGAAAGACGGGAGAGAAAAGAGCTTAGATGGAGATTAACTGAAAGAATGGATGGATTGACTTTCAAAGGCATTCGAACCAGATAAGGTGATAGGAATGAAGGAAAGGCAAATCTGAGTTACGGGGATTTCTTTTATGTTCCTTCACTGCTTAGTCACAACTCTTCTCCTTCTGCAAAGCTCAAAGATAATTTCCAAAAAGTAATCTGGGAGTCTACAACTTTAATCCTACAGATATGATAAGGTTCCTGACATCTTATGAAATAATCTCAACCATTTTTTAAGGATCTTAAATGTGGTAATGAAAGTCAAAGGTAAACAGATTAAAGATATTGTATTTTGGATTGAATGTCACCCCTTCTGATCTAACTTCAAGTCTCTTGTCACACACAATGAAAAAAGTCAACTTCTGCCTGTAAAGTATCAGACGTTGAGTTCAACTTCAGGCAACTTCTATAAAAGCTTGGAGTGAACATTGCACGTCTTCATGTATTAAGTGAGTTTTTAGTGGCGTGCACAAAGGGAAGCACTCTGGCTTTTGGTATTATTATAGTAAATGGAAACTGAAGCATTATAGGGAAAAAATGAAAGAATAATGCAGGTTTATAATGTGCGCCGGGTAAGAAAAAGTGAGCCGAAAATGCAATCTTATGTTAAAATCGTAATCCATTGCAACAGACAGTGAGGCAATAAGCAGTGAAAATCACCCAGGTCCAGGCAACTTAGTAGTAATCAATTGGTTGCATAGTGACTAAAGCGATTCAGGGATGGAGATGGGAGTCACAATAATAGCAAACAAAAAAGCAAAACAGAACCATGAGACGGTATTCTTATCTCAAGATGACTGCTATCTCGTGGAAGACAGCCACTTTCGTTTTGCCATGCTTCATTGTGTGGTGTCTTTGAAATCCACAAGGGCCTGTTACACAGCATTCATTTTGTTTCATCACTCGCACAAAGGCTTGACTGACATTATTTGAGATAGTTTGTTTCAGGTACAATGAGAGTAATTATTCAGGCTGCATTGAGAACAGAGAGTACCAACAGAAAGTAAGCAATATTATTGTCAATGATAGAATATTATAGAAAATTGGTAATAAAAGCCACACAAATAACTACCTATTTTTTTATGATTCATAGCCCCATTTCATCAGGACATGACTCCTGCACCAGGCAGTGGCTTTTTGAGCTTTGCTAGTAAATGACAATGTTTGAGTAGCACCAGACTCTGATGAACACAGAGCCCTGTCTTGGGTCAGGGATGCTTGTAGAAATGGAAGAACAAGGATCAAGAAGAACAGGAGAAAAACATTTGGGTTAATGAGTCATTTGAAGGGAGCTTATTATGTTTTTTCTTAGTTTCAAATTATAATGTCAATATATTTTAAAGTAATCTCTGTCTGAAATCTTAGTTGGAACGTTTTTTCTACTTTCAAGACAAACCGACGTCAGCTTGTGACGGATTTCTTTATATGCTCACCTGCTTCAGGCACATCACTGCTCGAGTTTACATTACATATATTGCTACATGTAGCTACATGCTAACGTCAGGGAAACCAGTTATCGTGGTTTTCAATTAGGGTGGGCAAAATGGAGAAAATCGAATATAATATTTCAGATTAAATACCTCTATATCAATATTGCGACGATATTGTATGGTTGTCTATTGGTGCTTTCACAAAAAATGTACACTTTGAGATTTTTGATAAATAATCGTCATTAATGTGGAAATCAAGAAAACGTAGGTAAAATCAAATAATAAAACAGCTAGAGCAATCTGGTAAGTTCAGAAAATTACATGTCTTTACTGTAATGCAGCCTTTAAAACCAGGAAAAGACAGCTCTTATGATATTACTACATCCAAAAGCTAATACAATATGTGGTCTCATATCAATGTTGTTTTTCTCCCTGATTTTGGATCAGATTCCTGCTAGAGCATGTTGGAATGTGTAATTTTTGGTTTGGAAGCTTCTATTGGTGATTTTTCACAGAGGATATGATGGTGCAGAGACGCCAAAAGCACAGACACGAAAGACCTGGACAAGAATCCTGGAAATTGAGCGTTTCAGACAGTGGGCTAATACAGGTCTTCCAGTAAAGACAGGCAGATGAAGTATTTTTTGAACATTTAAGGATGTAAAACGTCCTAGTAGAAACCCAAAATACAAGTAAAATCCTGAAAATGAGCGCAATAGGTCCCCTTTAATTAGCAAATATAAGTAAAAGTGTGCGCTACAACTTGTAGACTCCCCAAGACTGTACTGCACTCCCCCAGAAAAACCTACGACAACAACAACTGCAAGAGAGAGGAAGCTTTTTCAGCTTAGACATACCCACTTGTTTTCCTTCCTCCCCTAACATATTCAGGTACAGCAGAGATGGCGTCCATCATCAAAAGATGCCGTATGCCCTTGGTCATGCATGCAGAGAAGCAGGTTCCTGTTTACTGCGGCCCTGCCACTGTCCCCAGCTACCCTCACACAGGGCTTCTCAGAAAGCAGATCAATCCACCCGGTCACTGCTCTACATCTGTACAAGATCTGGAAATATTGATTAGGTGATAATTAAATTGTCCATCCCAGCTTGATATGGATTAATAATTGCCCACTAATGCCCTCCTGACATTTTGCTGTATTGACTCGATACTGTTTGCAGCAGTACGCCGATAATTATGACGCTTGGCATTCTTCATTTTGTCCCTAATGAGACCAATCAGAGTTGGCTCGACTTTTGCCTAAGAATTAGAAAGGAGTGAAAGGGAGTGAGAAGGAAGGATAGATTTTCTCGTAGGGCCCATTATTCAGTGCTTTGGGCCTTCTCACAGAGATATTTCCTTGTCTTGCAGAGGCATTTATTTTCTCACATTCGACATTTCTTGATGTGTAATTAATGCTTTGTCAGGAAAAAGGATAAGGTGTCATACTATGTTGGTCCAAATCACATAAAGAGGACATCTTTGGACAAACAACATCACCACTAGGAGTACTATAAATACTGAGATGAGAAGGTGGTATGGGCATCGTGCCACATCACTGCTTCGACTTCCTCACTGCCATCTGTGAGTGTTCCTCCTCTGGCATTCTCACAAAGGCCTTTTGTGCTTTTTTCTCCTTTGTCCCTGTTTGCTAGGTTTAATTAGGTTATTTACTTGAGCCTCACCTCCCAGTGTTTCATTATAGTGGGCATTGCAGATAGGGCTTCACACAGGGCAGGGGCAGATAAAAAGTTAGGACAAAAGATGATAAATGTCGCGAGTGGGGACCGGAATGCAATCTGGCCGCCGCGATGCAGAGATGCTCTAATGGCTTCCCAGCAAGGAAGGGGGAAGGCACTGTCGAGATGGCAACGTGATAAATGGTGCCGGGATGGCTGTAAGGACTGTAGGCAAGACAAAGAAAAAGAAAAGAGTCATGGAAGGAGGAAAAAACGAAGATGACCACAAAATGGAATCTAATTAATCTGGACTTGGTTCTCCCTCCTGACAAATTCGGCGCAGAAGAAGAAGGGGAAGGGAAATTGTTTTTTAGGGACGTGTTCAGCTACCCCCCCCCACCCCACACCATTTCACTTTCCTCCCAGGTTGAAAAGGCAAAGGGACGTATGGGTTCTGACAATGCTCCTGCACCTGTGGAATGATTAATGACAGCGGACTCGCCTTACATGCTGCAGAGTGAAAATATCTGCTCCCAAAAAAAAAACAAGGAGAACCCTGCTATAAACGTAATTCTTCTGCTATTTACCAGTACATTACACAAATGTAGGTTTTAGAGTCCCTTTAAGTAAACAATAAAAATTGCAGACCTTTTATGTTTTCACTTAAGTATATAAGGCTGAGTTTTTCTGTGCTATATTAAAACCCCAAATGGTTTCTAAATGATAAAATGTACCACCATCATTATGATTTATATATGTTGCATTGTGATAATATAAATACTAATATTAATGTACAAAATGGACAGAAAAAGAAGAGCATCAGAGAAGAACATCTCATCCAGGGATAGATGAATGGATGCCAGTGCATTAGTGCCAATATCCGATTCAGTGAGATGTATGTTGAAGAGATGTCCTTACTTTATACATATGTGCATATACATGGAAACTAATATACATGCCACAGTGTCACACATTGTGACAACCTGCCTCTCATTCCAAGCTGAAAAACCAGTGACTGTGTGTTGCCTTTATGTGCTTCAGAGTGCTAGATTTCCTAGAATATTCATGAAGTTAACAATCATGCCAAGTCAATGTGCCGTCTTACTATTTAACCTTTAATCTATGTGAGAAAACAGATGAAGTCATTACTTACTGAGGACCACAGTACCTTGTGGCATTTTGTGACAATGTCATTGGCTTTTTACTCTCTCTTCCTCGCAGTTTCACTACTCCACATTAAAAGCCAATAGCCCCAGCCATTACTCACAGTTGTGCTTTTAGAATAATCCAGATAACTGTGAAAAGGGCATTGTGGATAGATAGGTCTTATACTTTTACTGGGGAATTTTCTTACCCTGATCTGGCTGATTTATGATCAGAATGACTCCCTTAACAAACACACAGGCACATTATTCAGGCCCACAATTAAATATACTGTATTGTCGGTACAGTATTTCTATGTACATACACTTAATGCTCACAAAAACCACACACATTGACTCATCCAGTGGACTAGAGCCCATTACTGCTGGCAAACATTTGCTCTTGAAGCCGGCGCCTTTGTGTACCCTTTCGCTCTGTCAACTGAGGCTCAGTTTGGCAAAGGGTGGAAAAGACTAAGAAGAGAAGCGCAACAAACTTCATCAGTCCAAAGGCCACATCTCCGGTCCCCAACAGTCTTTTACTCTGAGGAAGCTATTGAAATCTAACCTTTTTTTCACCCGGCCTCTGAGAAAATATGACACAATATTCCATTAATTCACTAATTGAAACACAGTTAGAAATATATAGTATACATCAATTCTGAGAGGCATTTTTTTTGGCCAACGGTTTGGTGTATTTAGCGCCCTTTTTTATTTCTCTTTTGTCAGTTGCTTCTCAAATACCACTTTAAATTGCCCGTGTGTTTCTTTTTACTTGCTTTGACAGATTTCCTGAAAATCACCAGAGTGGTGCATTTCAAGGCCCTGATCATGTTCATTTTAATCACCGCTAATGTGACGCAAATATTTACGAGTATGATGCAATTGTATTTTGGCTAATCGCCATACTATAGCTGTGACCACGTACATGCATCCAGCTGGCATGAGCAGTTAATCAGCTGTCCTCTGGCTCATGTCCAATCTTTCCAAAAAATCCTGAGCAAGTGTGTGAATTCATTTGGAAGTAATCCACCTTTTTGCAATAGGCCCCTCCCACAGTCACGGTCCCTTTTAGCCAATTGGCATGGACACAAATGCACACCTTCGCACACATACATGTGATCCCCAAATTTCAGCCTCCTAGGGAAAACACAGTGGCTGCCAAAGTGTGGGGAAATTTTTGTGGACCCACCAACCAGCCGACCAACCAACCGACGAAAAGAGCGAGCTATAAAACTGCTGGTCAGACTAAAAAAAAAAAAACTCCTTTCAATAAACTAAAAAGTTTAGCACCACATACTATGATACATTTCCTTTTCTAACAAGTTGAGGAATATAATGAATATGGATGCACCTTAAAACTTTGGCTCCAAAGCAGAGTGTCTAGTAACACCCACACACTGTAAACAGACACATGCACACACACACACACGGAGTCATCCTCTTTACACTTCTACGCATCTCCCGATGAATCATCCCCGCATCCACACACATCAAGAAGGAGCCTTTCAAAAATGATCTGAAGCTCTTAATTTCGCTGGATTATTTTAATTATGTCCCCTGGGGGTTGTTGTTTTTTGCTCCTGGGGTGACACTGCACTGTTTGCTTCCAAGTGAAAACCCCCATCCGCCAGGCTGACCCTGATACCACCCGCCCTCATTTGTTTCCCATCTGTAGCTCTTCAAAGACACAGCCACACACACGCGCGCGAGCTGCACCGTTTTCTTCAGGGGTTCGCAATTAAGAATTCAAAGGCCTCAACTTAGATTTACTGCATGCGGTTTAGTTGGAGACATATTAATAATGTGTGGCTGACAAAAACAACCCCGCTAATACGCAGCTAATGTGTTATCCCGCAGTAGTGTATGTTACTCATTTAATGTAAAACAAACTAATTAAAAAATGTAATAAAAGAAGTAACATTGAGAATAATC
Source organism: Epinephelus fuscoguttatus (assembly GCF_011397635.1). Lineage (NCBI taxonomy): Eukaryota > Metazoa > Chordata > Actinopteri > Perciformes > Serranidae > Epinephelus > Epinephelus fuscoguttatus. The sequence continues at coordinate 22,472,183 of NC_064774.1, forward strand.
ATTTCAATTTAATTAATTTGGACAATTATGTTTGCATTTTGACGTATATTATATCAAATGCAGCAGCTTGGAGGACATATTTTGACCATAAAAAAGCACTTTAACTCTGAGTAATTAATGTTTTTATGAAACTCTGATAAAAATCTCATTAACCAGGGAGCCAGCAAGTCTAAAAATTATATTGTGAGGTGAAGTACTGTAAGCTTATACTGTACATGCCCTGAAAGAATTGAAGCTAATGTGCTGCTCCAGTCAATAAAGACATACAATAACTCTATCAGCATCTATTCGGAGCTAGCATGTAAAGCTAGTAGCCAGAGGTACAGTATTACAGCTCTCATTTAATCACTTCCATCATATAGTGGTGTCTGGCAGTTTTCAGAATGGTTTTATACCACTGTATTGTGACAGATCACACTCATTGTTGGCTTCAAAGAGAAAAGGGTGATTTTTTTTTTTTTTTATCTCAAAAATGTTTCAATCACTGCCATTTTTCTTGCTCTCTTTTATGTGTAATACTCTTCCCTCACTGCTGCATAAAATTAGTGGCCTGTGAAAGGTCACTTTGGTCCTTGAGTGACTGTTTGTGGTACCTCCCCTTCATATCCTTTGTCCCAGTAATAGGTTTTTGGTTCGAGGATAGCCATGACTACGACTGGCTGCAGAGACCAGTGTGCAAAAAGAGTGCTCTTTTCAGGTTTTCTGAGAAACTGCACCTTAATTGTAGTTTCATATTTTCACATTGTCCATTACATCTATTCTCAATGGATTAGTGAAATATTCCCCGAACTTTGGAAATGTGAAAACCGGTAGATTGTGATAGTTGGACGTACAGTAGACATGGGAAAATTTGATTTGAAAAGCCTATTATTTTTTCCCAAAAAGCTCGGTTAAGGTGTAACCCTTTTTTTTCGCTGAACTTGGGAATATTCGCAGGATATCTGAGCTGCTGAAAGGAAGCCAGTTGTCATCTAGCGGGATTGCTGGAGCATGAGCTAGTTTGCCTGTAAGCGCTTGAGAAAACACAGTGCAGGGAATGTGTCACTTCTTATGGCCTGACAACTGGCATCCATCGGAAATGGCTTGGCACTACTTATCCATAAAATTAGAGTCTGTTTAAATATACAATGTCGAATCCCTGGAATGATTTGCTACATAATCCATCCCTGCTCCTACGGAGACAAATATGAGGCAAGCTTTTCCGCTCCGTGGTCGAGGGCAAAGACAATTATGTGAAGTTTATGCTATAAAGAAATAGGACAGGACCGAGCGTAGTGTAATTCTCTCTTGAATACAGCCAGTCAAATATGTTGCTTATTGGATTTTCCATTCCACTTTTCCCATCCATATCTTCTGATTTCTCCTACATGTAGAGTAAAGCCAGCAGCTTTGTAGATTGTCATCTGCGAATGGCGTCCTGGTGATATTTTCTTATCAATCTAACATAAGATTTATATCACATGTGGCAGAAGCATCAGAATCATTCACAATCACGCTCTCTTATTATCTACACGTGATTACATTGGCAGTAAGCTGACATGGCCGACCAATGTTTATCACTTTTGCCATTTTTAACATCTTTTCAAGTCTGTGCAGCCCCGGCATGATAACTATTGGCCATTTTGCTGCAGCACTGCCATTTAATGAATCGTTCCATTGCCTAGTGGATAACAGAATGAACGAATGGCTTTCTGTGTTAGTGGCTGCCACTGCCTATCCTATCAGATAATTAACTTTTTGCAAATAGACTGCGCTGACTACCAAACAGAGTAAGCCTGCACAATTAGAATTACTTATCTATGTTCTCTCTTTTTTCCCCAGACGTTGGAGGAAAAACAAACAAGACAAACAAATCCAAATTTCATACTTCTTGCTCGACTGTTTTTCCCTCAAATGGTCACACACGAACTGGCCCCAGATCTGTGCATTCACACACAAATGAACAAGTAATGAATGAGGGGAGATGTCTTGTTGAAATTGAAGCCTCTGTATTATTTTGCATCTTCGTTTGACAACCCCAGTCCAGATGTTCAGAATTTCCTACAGCAGGGTCTAGTGTTTTCCACCTCCCTCCCCCCTGCTTCGCTCGCTCTCTCTCTCTTTCTCTCCGCCGGATGGTCTCGCGCCAACAGTGGCGCAATTCAATATTTATATGTTTCCTTCTGTTTGGTTTCCACCGCAAAGGGAGGTGGGCTTTCATGTGTCTGATTTGCCACAGCAGCGATTCAGTTCCAGCTTTTAAAGCGTTGGGGGCCGTTTGAACAAAGCCATCTGTTTGAGTGGGCCGTTTTATTAAGTGACAAACTGGATCCCTCTACCTCGCTAATGTGTCCCGTGGGAGATGGCGGTAGCGTGTGTGTGTGTGTGTCTGGTAGAGAGACAGACACAGGAAGAGAGAGAGAGGAAGAGAGCGGTAGAGAGGGTACAAGTTCTCCTCTGCAAACATTGTCATATACCACAGACGAGACTACATCACTGATGTAGCTGTCATTGCACAACTGAAAGGTTTTTGCCTTTATGAATCTACAATGATAATTGAATAAGGGGGCCTTTCTGTTTCCATCTTATGCCATGAAACACAGACTAAGAAGCTCAGCACTGCTCCATAAATAACCCTTTATATTTATTTAATGGAACCTTCCAGAATTTTCTATTGTCCCACAACCCCCAATTTATTAATGTCGTTTGCCCATTTGTAATGCTCGCTCCATCCAGCAAGAATATCCTAACACCGGCGAGAGTGTGTCGGTGTGTTGCATGCACATGTGCGTGGTAGGTTGTGCACCTCCAGAGCCCTTCTCTCCCCTGTCTTGTCAGAGAATCTGTCAGTGCACTGAATGTGGGACAAGAGCATTAGCCATTCTTTTTGAAGCTGTGGCTGTTGTGTGTGCAAAAGTGCCCTAACTCCTGCAGAGCTCTAGCCAGAAGCTGAGACCTTGCATAGCGGTGCCACTGAGCATGAGTAACACACACTGGGGTTAAGAAAGTCCCATTGGAATATGATTTTCGCAACCTTAGTCATTGGGCTGAATATTTGGCAAGGAGAATACGCTGGTGAGTTTGTGTCTGATTATGCATGCTGTAGTTTTCCCTGCCTTTGAAGCCCTGTTGTAAGTGATGATACGCATTTATTTATTCACAGGAGATTCTCGGGCGGCTTATGAGCCAAATAAGAGACCCTGACCCTGTCGCGAAATGGACCTGCAGCCCTAGTATCCACATGCAGTCTCAATATTAATGTGTCATTAAGCTGCATTCTTGTATGTTCTATTGAATTAGTTTTACATAATGACTGTTATGAATTTTGCTTAGAGAGCACATTTAAGCAGTTGGGAAGGGGAGGGAGCAGTGTAGGAGAAGGCTTGTATTATGAACTTCATTATGTGTGACAAGCAGCACAATATTGATGGAAGAGCGGGTCCCCATCATTGCACTGCATTAAAACCTCTGCAGTGAATTAATGTACTATTCCTGATCCAGTAATTAACAATCATTCGGGGGCCATATCCCTTTTCAAGTAATCACTAATTGCAATAAGAATTTCAGTTTCCATTTAAGGCAAGATTACCGATGAGCATGCAATGCAAATCAGCCAACAGTTCTAATTAAGCTCCAATTCCTTTTCTTTCTTTTTGCTCAGACCCTTTGTGAACACATACAATGTGGAGTTTGTTTCCTCAGCATTACAAAAGACACATTTTTTATCATAATGCTGCAGATAGAGAGCTGTGTAGTGCCCCAAGAAAATGGCTTATGCTTGTGTTCGTTCCATTGATTAGTATGTGTGGTTTATCTCCCGTCTCTTTTTTTCCACTTTTTTTTTTGTTTTTGTTTATCTCTCTGTTTGTGTTTTTGCATTACTACAGTCCGTTTTCTTTTTGGCATGCGGTCAGATGTTTCCAAACATTGTATAGACAGTTAATTAATCCATAGAGAGCGTATTGCTTTATGAACCACACAACTGCATCCACAATCACCAACAAACCCATCCCTCTGCACCTTTTTTTATTTAAATACTATGATAATGATATTGCCACAATTGACTTTCAGAATACTTAAAGGATTACATTAAGTCAAATGTTCCAGGCACATATACTACATGCGTCACTTTTACCCTCTTCCAACATTAGCAGCCCCTTTCAGTCCGATTTGTCCCACTTGCTGCCATTGTGACAATTCATCAATATCACAGAACTGATATGCCGCGGCTTAAAGATGTCGAATGAGGTTAATGGCATCTTTAAATGCTCCTTTCTTCCACCAGTATGTCCAAAATGGAGCAGGGTATTTTCAGACTGCCACCCAATGTGTTAGGATTAATTATCGCCCTCCACAACCCCACCTCACCCTGCAAGTTAAAGATTCAGAGAGGAAATGGCCCTTTTCATGCAAATGAAATTGAATATGTCAGTCAGTATAATTGTGAAAACCGAGCCGTCTTGGACTGGTGTCTGTGCCGAATAGAGGTTCCAACTGAAAGTGGGTTTATTAATGTTCTTCTCTCCACTCTTTGATTCATGCTCTTTAATGGCTTGGCAGATCAAACTTTAGTCTATGGCGGAGCCCTGATGACTTGAAATGTTTTGGCCATTATGAATGAAACCCAGACTCTGATCTATTTGAGTATTTAAATGCAATGTTTGGCTGAGAGTTAAGCCAATATCAAACAAACTTGTAATGAATGCAGATCCGCAAGATGCTCTGAACCCTGCTATCCTCCAAGTTGAGCATGATGATAGAAAATATGATATCATTAGCCTCAATGACACAGTCCACTCAACACATAGCCTGGTCCTGCAACAGGTATCTAAAGTGGAAACAGACAAGGCACAATGTAACTGCTACAGAATAATAACACCATCCGCATTTAGATGATGTCATCTAGCGTCTTTAGGTTCCCTATAAGCCTCACTTTGACTATGCATTTCTGTCTGCCAATGGCTACGAACTCCCAGGGAAAATGAAGGCTTGAACTGAACGCAGCCAAAACAGGATTTGGATAACGTTTTTGTGTCACCCTGTAGCTATCAGTGGCTATTCCCAGTTACCAAAGAGTATCAAAGTAAGTTCTTAGTAGTTACTATCCCAAGTAGTGTAAATGGTGGACAGTGGAACAACAGAAGTAACTATGGAAACTCTCGCCAGCAAAAGAAAAAAAGCCTTGTTACTAGTCTCTATAGAAAACAGGAAGCAATATAGTTGCCTTCATGCCAGTGGCACCAACAGTAATACCACTTGGAAACGCTAAGGAGGTAATGTTGTATGTTTACACTTTAGGGGTAGTGGGTATGAAACTAGCTCTTCAGAGTGAGAGATTTCAGATGCTGACTTGCCAGCGAGGGGCAGACGTCACCATGGCTACCACCGAGCAAGAGACGGGGGGAAAAAAGTTCATACATTGCTAACGTTACCGTTGCCAGGTTGCTTGTTAGCTAGCTAGCTAGCTTGCACTATCTGGCATCTGTCATCTGCAAAATTGTCGGATTTTTCACATTACGATAACACGCCAGCTAGTATAACTATGCTGCCTCGTCACGTTAGCTGGTTAGCTAGCTATCTAGCTAGCAGAAGTCCCCTGTCGTCTGTCGTTCATCAAACAAAGCATGATGAATAATGCAAACGCGATCAGTAGGATGAACTCAACTGGAGACTCCAATGTAGATGCCGGTTGGAAATGTAGATGGCTCACAGCTTCCTGTTTAATATAGTTACGTATGCGTGAACATAACCGACACGGTGATGTAGTGAGTGGTGTCCCAATTCCTAGGGAAAGATTTCAACCCCTACCCCTCGTTGCTTCATTTCAAGGGCCAAGGGGTAATGGGCAAGGGCTAAGGGTAGGGCCAAGGGCTAAGGGGTAGTGGACAAGGGGAGGTATCAGGATTGGGCCTAAATATCTGAAACCGTTTGAACATTTTCCGTGGTATCGATACGTTGGTACCAGCTGGACTTTCTTGCTTATTCTTATTGTTAATGTTTACTACAGTCATTTTGCTTTTCTCTGCCACTAACCGAGAAAAGAAAAGTAGTTGTTGTCATGTTTTACCCTTCTTATATATATTTTTTCATACAAATTCAAAATTGTATGCCCTCAATGTCATTTTTTTTCTGTGGCATTGAAAATAGTATCAAACACTTATATTTTTCAAGGTATTGTACTGAAGTTAGCAATTCCAGGTTGGTGACAACACTACTGCAGTGTAGAGGCCTGTAATTCATGAGGGGTTCAACCCAACAAAAAGCAAAACTGAGACTGTAATATATGCAAGGTCAATGTAGTACCACCTTTTTTCAAAAAGTTTCACTTTCTGTAACATGTCGGGATTTGGTTTAATGTTCTGCTCTGTTTATTTAACTGACCATTTTTATTTAATAATTTGCTTTTCCTGACTTTCAGTTAGTTTGCAAATAAGAAACTAATCCCATTTGGTTTTTGGTTTTAGAGTTAGGGTTAATCAGGGAGATAGAAAATTGATCACAACATTCTTAGCATTTAGATTTAAGGTCAAGGACCTCTGTAGTCTACCTTTACAATGTAGTTTGGTGCTGCCATACATCTAGTATTTTTAGTCTGGGACATCCTTCCTGCCTCTATGTCTTTGGCATAGAGATGTGCTTGGTTATAGTCTTGATCTTGACGGTATATTTCTTTTGCCATGTCACAGTTTTAATAAACTGTTCCATGTCCAAGAGCTTTATGGTAAATCAGTGCACTGATGTTAAATGCTGACATTTCTGTGGAATTCAAGAGAAAACCATTTAGCCCGAAGTTACGTGGAAAAGCTGCCCATTGTGGTGCTAATCACCTAGAACGCCCTTATTGATTGGTCAGAGCACTTTATAGAAATGGTAATTAAAAAGACCTCAAACAGGGCCAAAATGTTAAGGATGGAATGCAGAAGTAGCAACAGCAATGCGATTTCATGTTCTATGTATGTGCTGCCCACATTGTCGAAGGCTTCCAATTTCCATTTATGTCTCCCCATTAAAAAATATATACTTCCAGTCATGCAACAGCCAGCCCCCTCAGCCCTGTGGACATGGGTGTTCTTAAGAACAGTAAAGGCTTTCAGTCAGCCACCAAATTATTAACATGGCGTTGATCCATGAAAAATAGAGCAAGGGGATGCTATGAAGAGTTTCTTCCTTTCCAATGGCGACGAATGTGAACAAGGTTACATAATGACCTCGAGGGAGAGCAGGCACAGGCCCATGTCACCAACCTTTTAGCTCGTGACAGGCTTTACACTTCTCATTTGTTTGCCGGCAAGAGCTTAGCACTGGATTAACAGGTGCCTAGCCACGGTATTAATTCGTGGTTACCTCTCAAAGGAGATGCCAACATGCAGCAGAGGTAACAGGAGCTTTAACTGCATGCACTTCTTTCAATTGAGATTCATCTTATATGATCACAGGCAAAACAATGTCCACACACGATGCCTGATAATATTCCATGTTAATGAAATTATTCTTTATTAAATTTAATACGATTACAAATAAATCTTTCCACTATTATTCTACAGACGATTTTGTGTTGTAATTTTCTAACACCAGCACTGAAAAATCAGGAATCTGTGGTAAAAGGTGTCTTTGCGCTGCATGAGTTTGCACAATGTTCATAGACCATATCTTTTCGGTTGCTGTCAAGGTGCTCGTCATGGCATTGTTCGGAGAAAACAGAGGTTTCAATCAGCCTCTGTCTACCCGAAGCCATACGAGGAGTCTACCAAAATGGATGTTTGTCAGCGGCAGACCTAAAATGGGGGTATGATGGTGCTATCAGCGGCCATGTCTGTGAAAACACCATTACCTCCATGTCACGCCTCAATCACTCCCCATTGTGCGATGACTCTCCCCCCACCCTCTTCCCCTCACCTCCAGTGCTGATCTCCCGTACATGTCCTAGCAGTCTATCACAGCCGGTGTAGGGAGACGCACCGAGCCATAATGGATGGCCCCGGAGCGAAAACAGCCCCAATAGCATATCAATTACCCATCAGCACCCTCTTGGCTGGATGCCAATGTGCACCACACCCCAGCAAAGTCAATGAGATAAGGTGCAAATGCAGATATAATGGTGCTTTTTGCCGTGTACAAATTACACAGTGTCAACTCTGCTGCCCACCTGTCGGATCTGTCAGCCGGTGAATGAAGGAGAGTCTCTGAGAGGTGTGTGTGTGGGTTTGTTAATGTGTGTGCACACACAAGACCATGCGCATGTCATGAGGCAATCAGGTGATTTCCCAGACTCATTTGCCCAGTGGAAGCCCAGCTGCTTTCCTGTTTATCTGTGCGCCCTTTTGATTGCTGACCACACATCTTATGTCACCTCTCCACGAATCCTGCAGGTTAATTTGTCCCTCGCTCGCAGCGCCACTGCAGCCACTGCTGGGCAGTACAATCTGGGAGGGGAAATCAGTCTGCACACAGGCACGCGAACAAGCACAATCGCACATTCTCACACACACAGATGAGGTGATTCAGATGGTTGGCATTACTGCAGCTGTGTGGCCCCTAATGGCCTGCTGAAGTGATTGATAAAAGGCAAACAGTTGCTCCGCAGGGGGACAGATGGAGCTACACCTCCCACTGAAGCTGGCACTCGAGCTTCAGAGGAAAACACAAGGGGGGTCTGACTTAGTGCTATGACATTATTGCTATTGAAATTAGCCTTGATCAACATGATAAAACTGGAATGTAAATCTCAAAGTCAAAATCTCATCAGGGAGAGACATGTTCCTTTGATTTTTTTAATCACTTTCATGTGTTTTGATTTTGATGCAATAGAAACATCAGCTCATGAGCAGGAACTTATTGTCCTGGAGGGGGAAAAAGGCGAAACAGAGCTCAATTCTTAGAATTGAACGTAAACAGAGAATTGTTATGATGGCAGACAAAGCCACAATTATATTGGAGAATCATTTAAACTGTAATTCTGAAAATCAAACTGCAGTAGCAGGGCTGCAGCTCTCTTCACTGTTATGGAGATCAGAGCCTGAACAAATGCTATTGTACAGTGTTGCAAAACCACCACAGTAGATGGGAACATCCATGTCCGTGTCCACACAAAGCAAACACTGTTCCACTCTGCTATTCTCTCACCTCCACTCCCCTGCATTTTTAGCATTTTTATCCTCATTGCCTTTACACTTGACTTGTTGTGCTGAATTGAGGGACCAATTAGGAGCAACAGAATGCTCACATCGCTGGTCAGAACGTTGCAAGGACCTTATCAGGTGCGTGTCTCATTTGTGCAGGGCACAGCCACAGTTCCAATTGGTGGTTTTCTAGAGATTAGTGTTGTCTGCTGCTGAACCGATAGACAAGCTTCTGTTTCTCTGCAACAGTTTGGAAAATGTTAGCCCTTGTTATTAGAGCCACTGAGTGGCCGCATGATTTATGTCCAGTGGAACAGTATGTGGACAGTGTGATGGGCAACAGCTTGTTAAAATAAACGACTTTTCTGTTGAATGACACATAGAGTACAAGTCTACAGACAATCATCCTTTCACAAATAAAGTGCGAAGTGATCTGAACTTAAGGGTTTTCCTAATTTTAAGAATGTATGTCCCCCTTTAATTGCATTATAAATTATTACTGGCAGCTGAAACAATGCATTACATACAAATTCACAATGAAGTACATGTCATTCAGATAATATGGTATTATTTTGAAAACAACTGTAAAGAAGAGGCCAGAGCAACACTTAACACACTTAAAGCATGATTATTTTTACTATATTGACCAGTGGTTAATCAATTCAAGCCCAACTCCAGCTCAAGAGGTCTTGATTTCCAAATTCTACTCGTATTTGACATTAAATTAGGAATGTCCCGATCCGATATTTGGATCGGTATCGGCCACCGATATTAGCAAAAAACGTGCATCGGATCGGACTGCATGGAAAAATGCTGATCCCAGAACTCCGATCCTCCGTTTTTCACGCAGTCCAATCCAGGTTTTCCGGCCAGCCCAGCGCTCCGCGATTCAAGCAGTCCATTCCAGTGATCCACTCCAGCACTTACTATCAATCCACCAGGCCAGCATGCAGACGGCAGACACATGGAGGGAAGGGTAGGAAGAGTAGCGGTCAATTTAGTTAACTGACTATTTGTTTTCTGCTCTGTTTTTTTGAGAGTGATATTTTTATTTGGTTTACACTCTTACTGTTTAAGTAAAGAGCACTGATGGCATTGTTTTGGGCACAATTAGTGAGATTGGAGCCATGGGTGGACTATTGCTTGTTTAAACAGTTGTACAATATTGTGTGTGGTTTTTTGTCCCCTCTGTTGGTCCCGGGAAACAGCAGCACCAGGCTGGCACTGACACTACTAAAATAACTGAAAAGGAAAGGCTGCATTGTTTGTTAAATGTCAACAATGTTTTGTGGTGTTAATCTATTTTTTATTTATTAGGGTGCCAAAGCACAATTGTGTGGACTCTTGCTGCTATTTTAATTTCAATGTTAGACATTTTAAAGATTTGTTGTGTTGATTTATTTTCTATTTATTAAGGGGCCAAAGCAGCCAGAGCAAACCAGCTATATTTTTTATTTAATGTTAAGTTCAAGTTTAAAGTTTGTTTATTTAACCCTGTTAACAATAAACGGGTCAGTTTCTCACACCAACTGTTGTAGATCATTGTAACTAACCCGATTAAGTAGTTGTTCTTGTTAGAGTAATATCGCTTGATCAAACCTTTTCTAACATGACTGACAACAAAATAAGTGAATATGTATAATACGCGCTTGGATCAGATCGGTATTGGCCAAAACTCAAGGTGGATCGGGACATCCCTACATTAAATGTACCTGAAGGGTTACTTTTGTATTTTCAACTTGAATCCTATTTTCCCATGTTTTGTGCCTAACTTACTAATAGGAACAACAATTTTTGAAAGTGGTCTAGTATTGAGCGAGAGGGCTGCAAAACAGGCTGCAATGTAACCACTCAGGGAATATGCACTCTCAATGTACATCCACAAAAAAAAGCTTGTTTTTGCTTGGCTCAGATTGTTATTCTTTGTGTCTGACAACATAATAGAAGGGAGCCCTACAGAGTCTGACCTTTTTGTTAATGAGGAAGATCCTTTTGGTTTCTGAGACTGTGTTGTAAACACAAGAAGAGGACAGGGGCATTTTTTTATGTAGCTTTGCAGCCAAAATCAAATTTCTTGCCACAGAGAAAATCAAACATCAAGTAGGCTATAATCATTTATTTACTTTCTATAGTGTTTCTTTTATCCAAGAATTCCTCCTTAAGGCTCCCTAAGTCAGTCATCCTACAGCTGAGATTTAAGAGTTACTGGAAATACAGAGTCGAGATAAAATGCCCTCTGTCCTTTAACTTCTGATCTCAACCACTGATCATCTGTTTCCACTCGCAAAATAAAGTCAGTACAATCTCTTGTCTTGACCTCCAAAGACAATCCTCTTAACAGCCACATGCTGAAATCTGCAACTTTGTTGCTTTCCAGTGCGTGTGGCTTGATAAGAAAGATTAATTGCTCTGTCTGCAAAGCTTAGCATGCTCACTAACTATTTTTGTTATCTTTTATTCTGTTTCTGTCTCTCTCCAGCACCACCAAAGTTTTTAAGAACCCCCAATGACCAAACAGGCGTGCAAGGAGGCGTGGCGTCCTTCATTTGCCAAGCTACGGGAGATCCACGGCCGAAGATTGTGTGGAACAAGAAGGGGAAGAAAGTCAGCAACCAGAGATTTGAGGTATTAGGTCTATTGTTCTGATGTAAAATGCTCGACAAAATGGGAATGCTTCAGCACTGCTTTTGGCTCTGCTCGCACATAATCCATCGCGCCAAGCCCAGCTCACTTGCATTTCGCCCTGACTTGCCACCACGCATTAGCAGGCTCTAATAACCATGCTGGCCAGGCTTTTAAACATGCATGAGTTTTAATGAGCAAGTACACAAAAGATCTGGGGACAGATTTGTAATTAAATAAAAGACAAGAAAAGAGCAATTGGACAGAAGAAAAAGCAACTTGTGGTGTGACCCAGATACCTACATTAGCATCACGCCACATTTGCCAGCTTTATGCAAAGTGAAACGGGAAGTAGCGCTTTCACTTCGAAATATCCTTTTGCTTTGTGGCATCTTTATCTTAATGCATGTCTTACCCTCCTTATTTTGGCTGAAGCTTTGATTTCTGGTCAGCTTTAATCTGCACTTGGGCTCAATACCCATGAGAAATAACACATCATCGCAGAACACTGATAAGATTTCTATTAATTTCTGTGTCAGTCCTCGGGACTATCATGGTGTCACTTTTTCCCCTCCTCTGCTCTAGATGCCATATTTGCTTGCTACTGCACAGCAGCGATGGCTTAACGGAGCTCGGAGACCTCTTCCCTCCTCTTCTTTGCGTCTCATGCCCATAGAAATCTAATCTTATCAGAGTTCATCGCGTTTGCATTGCACGTTGTGCTGAATGCTAACACGCTAGTTTTCATTCCCTCGTTACCTCACAGGGCTTGCTGGCTGCCACCATTCTGTGCCCATTCAATCATGCACTGCCACCTCATCTTCTAACAACAACCCATTTCCTTTTCGAACACTCACTTCCTTTCTAAATTTTCTGCTTTGACTAAGAAAGGAGGCTGTTTTTTTACCATCACCTGCTGTCAGCTTGAATGTCAACACTGCTGTAGCTTGGCCAATGAAATGTTAAAGTGTATTGTTAACTAACACATGCACAGATATGTTGTGAACTTTAAAAATGTTCGTAGGCCTCTGTGTGTGTTTGTGCGTGTGTGCGTGTGCGTGTTTGTGTGTATGAAGCGGAGGTCTCAGGCCTATCTTTATTGAATCTACCTCTATGCTTAAAAGAGATTGAGTTATGACACAGGGCTTTCTAAAATCAGTGAGTATACAACATGTAGCATGCAAAAATAGCTGAATAAGCTACAACAAACACCTGTTTGTGAGCATTTTATGTGTCGTTCGTCTAATACAGTCGGTCCTGTCTTTTGTACCACTACCTCACCTCATGGTACAACTGTCCGTAACCGTTTATCAAGCCACCTTTAACTGTTTGTGCTTGTTTCTGTCCCATTGACACAATCCAGTGTGATGCATTTTCAAGGGATTGAATGTTAACTTTAAGAGTGGGACACATTCAGATTAAAATTTCACTCCACAACACGATATCAGAGCAAAAATTCTGACCACGATAACTTTCCCCATTCTTAAAGTTAGTCAGCCGCATCGATTATTTTAGCAATCAATGCACAAAGTAGTAGTAGGCAGTGAATAATTCATCTACTTAGAGACAGCATGTGTGAACACATAATAAATGGATCTAGTACATACCTACAAAGACGATGCTAAAGAAGTTTTCAAATCAAATATGCTCACTACCCACACATTATCTGTATGTATGCAAATACTGCACAGATCCTGACGTTACTTTTTGTACATATACAATATACAACCACAGTATTCACGCTATAACACAAAATCACTAGGGTTCATTGTAAGGTAAGCTAGGCAGCAGCTTTTGTTTCTGTCATAGGAAGCACATTGTGTCAGTCACCATCAGTGTCGTTAGCCAAATGTCCTCAATGGTGTTGTCTTTTTTTTTTTTCTGCGGAAGGTCCCTCACCCATTGTGAACCAAAAAATCTCCTTTAACATATCCTGTCTCTCGCACCTGCAGGTGATAGAGTTCGACGACGGCTCTGGTTCAGTGCTAAGAATTCAGCCATTGCGCACGCCCCGAGATGAAGCCATATATGAATGTGTCGCCTCCAACAGTGTTGGAGAGACGAGCGCTACCACCAGACTCACTGTTTTACGTGGTAGGTCCTTCTCTGCAACCCCAAAAAGAAAAAAAGCACACACCACTAACATGCCCCTTTTCTCCCAGCTGACCCAGGTAAGCTCACATTTCCTTGTTTTATGTCTGTCCTGTCCTCTTTTCTTTGTTTCTCACTGCCACACCGTACAGTCAAACCCAATTAGAGAATCTGGTTACACTCACGTTGTGTATTCTAACTTGATAAGATTTAGTCCATTAGCCATTTAGCCAAGTAAGTTTCCGTTTCTAAGTGACTTAAGTCATTTGCATACAGATTCCTGACACAATAATTAAGATGCCAGTTAAATTATGCAAATAGCCATCCATTCTTAGCCTGCGGTGGTTTAATGGAAAAGCTCAGCAATAATTTTCAAATCAGTCATTTTTCATCTCTGCACTTCAGCTTTGATATTCTTTTGGCTGTGCAGAAAATAAACCAGTGTATTCTCATAGGATTAACAAGCATATATTGTTTATGGTTCGCAGTCTTGTCGCAGGTTGCCTCAATGTCAGTATCTTGTGGTGACCGTTGGCTGTTAATAGCCAACACTCCTCCACACAAACGTGTAATAATCCAAGCGGGAAAGGTCAGCCACTTTGTTTACTTCCAGAGAGAATAAAAGTCAAATGACAAATATCAAGTTGGTTGACAGTGCCTCTTTTATAATAAGCACTGAGCAAAATTTTATCTTGATTACACACAACATTCCATTCAAAGGCAAATATGTGGTGGCCCTGAGCTCAAAAGGCTGAGTAATATCTCTCTAAAACATGACTTGTTTGGCTGTGAATGGAGAAAATGGCTTTAGAAAAAAAGCCTTGGGCTGCCTGAATGAGGTGTGCTCCATTATGTACCACAATTACACAACATGGCAAATGAGTTTCTATTGAGAGGGGTGCTTCCATCCTATAGAAAAAAAGCTGGCTCTGCTAGTCTCTGAAGGCCCCCCCCCCCACTCTCAGCCTCCTCTGCTTCTTATCTCACCAATGAGCCAACAAAAGGCCCTTTGCACTGTCTCCAGAGGCAGATTGAAAGAGAAAGGTGGCACGTTCACATGCAGCTCTCTCCTGTTTACTCTGGAGCACAAAGTGAGTGTGTGTATGCACGTGTGTGCACGCTCACGCACGCAATACTGTGCACATTTCCTGTTCCCGTTCGCTCTTGCTCTGTCTCTATCTCTGTTTTTCCCCTTCACACATACATATACACACATACATACACACACACACACACACACACACACACACACACACACACACCCCGATAGATAGCTGAGGGACGGGTATAGAAGCAGCTCTTCCCGGCTCCACGGCCTAGCATTAGCATGTTTATTACCATTTCCATTTTGCTCTTCTGCTCACTCTCCTTTCCCATCAATGTATTGAAGGTGAGTAGAGGCCTATCACGGACCCCCCAAAAAATAGAAAAACAGAAAAAGCTCTTTCTTTCTCGGTTTTGGTGCAAATAAAAAGAGTGTGCTCCCTGTCCTCACACTGCCTCCCGTGGATACATAGAAACCCTCAAAATTAGGTAATAATCTGCAACATTTCTATATATGTTTATTTCACCACCCTCTGTCACCACATGCTACAACACAATAGGGATTCAGCCTCTGCACAGTTTGTGCCATTACATTCATAGACTTCTGGTGTCTGGTAGGTCTCACAGAGGAAATGTATTGTTATGCACACTGGAAGTGCAAATAATAAATTAAAAATCAGAATAATAATTATGAGCAGTGATAGCAGTCATAGTTTGGCAGACAAAGGAAAGGAAGCAAGATGAAAATCAAACATAAACAAAAGGAAAATGATGCCACAGTGCCGGCCACAGACAAGAATATCAAGCATCACCGTAATAAGATAAACTCCAGCTTGCCATATTATTTGAGTTTCCACTTCAACAGTTGCAGACAACAACAACACAGCCAAACTGATTCCCTCCCTTCTTCAAAGACCCAACACAGGGATGACTCCGAGGAAGCTGGGAGTAAGCTGACACACTGTACTGTGAGGGCATCTTACTGTATGGGCAACCTGAGGTAACACAAGGTTACCTCAAGGAGGCATTATATATTATTTAGGAGACCAAAAAGCTCCCTCCTTCCAAAACTACTTCGTACAGTACAATAAACACAGCACTGCTGGTTTGCTACTCATCATTCCACATGACATAAACTGCAGTTTGAAAAATGCAACTGCACATTTTTTAAGTCCGATCTGTCACCATGACCGGCAGAAATTATTTCTCTCCTCCTTTTGGCCCTTTTAGTGGAGAAACACTGAACTTGCACACAAGTGTGTGATGCAGGATTGGAGAGATAAATAAATAAGCAAACACAGATAAGTGCTACTACGCCAGGCCTAATACATATAAAGTGACTGTTCGTTTAGTTCATTTGGGCTCCAATGGTCTGTGGAAACGACTGCAAAGCATCTGTTGTGGGAAGCTCGCCACAGGGGGTGATGCCTAATTCCATGAAGGAAAAGCACATTGTTGTAATTGCCATGCTATGAGGAGAGAGGACTCGAGGTGACAAATCCAAAGCACTGGGGGATATTAGTATTCGGATGGGTCTCTAACTTGATGGGAAGTGCCATTAGTAATGAACTTCCAGGCTTAGGGAAGCGATTTGCATGAAAGGCGAACCCTGAAACGTAATGATGTTCCGAGTCAAATCTGCTAGGCCATGGCACGAGCCACGGGTTTCCTTAGTGCACTTTTTTTTTTGCGCCCTCTGTTTTGATTAACTACGAGATGACCCGACTCATATGCGACTTGTGTCTTTGAATTAAGGTCGTCTTGATTTGCTTTGTAATTGAGAATGACAGGCAGGGATTGAGAAACGAAGGAACAGCACATTTTGGGTGTCATGGCTGAAATATGATTTCAGTGAAGTGGTGTTTGATCTCATTTATGAATATGCCTCTGTAAGATTTCTGCGTATCCACATGCATCAACAGAGACTCTCTAATAAGAAAACCTGTCACTAAAAAATGTTAGTACAGTGGGATCTACTTTGTACACTTATAACCACAAGTAAACAAAAGAAATACTTGAAAATGTCGCCAAAATGCCTCACAGGGTCTAGACTCTCTGCCAGCAGTAGTTCTAGCAGAGTGATGTGTGGATTTGAGTGCTGCAGTTCATGATTCAGGCATGATTAAGGATTTATATTGCATCCTCACACTCCCATTATGCTGTCAACAGCCATTTCCTGTGCCCCACACACAAGCGTGCAAACTTATGCAGCTGTGCACAACTTGACAGTGGGAGCGGAAAATGGGAAGCCGCTCTCCTGTGACGGAAAAACAGAATGCATCATTTCCATTTGTATGGAATGGTGCAATGGCACGGTCAAAGCCGTGTAGCTGAGACGGATCTTTCCACATACAATGAAAGGGCTGCTACATGATCAGTGATTATTCATAGACAATGTATGCGTTCGGCTCTTTGTCACTGTTTGGAGAGAAATGGTCTCCACACTTAATACAACACACCAAAAGCTGCCTAATTTATATTCCAAACTTACTTAACTGATATCCATAAGATGCTGGTCAAAGTAAACTGTGTGGACCTGCGTGCACTGCAAAAACCCATAGAATACTGTGAAGGGTGACTGATAAAGATAATTTAAAATGTGTCTTAATGCTCATCCCTAACCATCGTTTTTTAATCTGTATGCTCTTGCACCGTTTTCTCGATGTATAATGCTTTCCGTCTAACAAGTGCAGAGTGAGGGATGAACAAAAGCTGGTCTGCATGCTCAAATTGCTTAGCAAGATAAATGCTGTGTCAGCTGTCTCGGACTGTCGGAGCAAGGGATGCAGTGGGGATGAAGCAAGTGACCATTGTGAAATTACTGCAGGGGGCCAGCAGCTACCATACAATTCGCCGGTTTACTGGCAGGAGCTCTATAGATGGCGAGACCTGGGATGCCACACGGAACACTCAATTTTGTTCGAGAAATACATTTTTTCCTCTAAAAATGGTGCTGTGGAAACATGCTGACTCACTGTAGGAGTTTAACTCTTTTGTTACATAGAAAACACTGATATTTGTAAACTTCCTGGCATTTTTAGGTCTGAGGGAATTGTATAACCTAACTGGCTGGTCCACTGTGAAGCGCAATCAATACAGAGTCCTCCTCTAAGACTATGTAGAAGTGTTAGACATGATTTTCCTTGTCATTATATACTAGTGTTTCATAAGCTACTAGGGTGTTCGCAGCTTTTTCATGTGAATAAGTAGTCATTTATTGTTATTTGTGGCACATTTTTCCCAGAACCCAACGTGCTTTTTCCTCTCTCTCACCTCAGCATGCTGAGACAAATAGTGACTGAGTGCAACCAACTGCACAGACCATCAATTATCTTCACGTCCATTAGATGTTTCATAAAGTATCCACAGGCAGAGTTATTGCTTGGGATTTGGCCAATACTGACTTGATGCTACTCTCCGCTCAATTCCCAGCTTCACTCTCTCATACGTCACAAAAATGGAGCACATGATGACAAGTTCTTCATTATTGTAATTAAAAAGATGGAGTTGACTGTCCTCACAGAAATCGATCTCTTCTTGGTAAAAAATAAATAAATAAAAAAACAGCCCCCCACACCCCTTTATATCTAACTGCGTGGTTAATCGTGAAAGCCAATCAGTATCTGCATAATATGCGAGATGATTTAAGGCATAACCGCTGCCAACAAGATGAATGTGAGACCCCCCTTGGACCGCACACTGAACATGATAGATAACTCTGCACATGTTGTGGCTCTGTATTTGTTTTAATAAAAGTAAACACAGCCTCCTGAATTAATAATTATTGATTCAGAGAAATGAGGAAAGTGTTTCTTGTTTGTTTTCTTTTTCCCTCGCTGGCCTTAAGATTCCGCTGTTCTCCACAGTGACCTCACAGTGCTGGCAAAGTAATTAGGTGATGAGCGATTTTAAAATGCAAACTGCAAAACACATCTTGTGGTGCTGCACTTTAAGAGTAAATAACAAAATATGAAAGGGTAAAAAGCCTGGAAGAATAATTTCTGTGCAAATCAACATCTTTGATACCGTATGGTATATAAAATAAACTTAAAGACTAAAGCCCTTTCTACACAGAGATCATTCTATAGAGCCTCTACGAAGTCCCTTCTTTGTGCAGCCTTTGCATTTTTACACAGAACCAAACAACAATGGCATCATGCTGCTCCAGTGTGTGATTTTTAGACAGCGTGCCAACATCACGAGGCATGATGAGCGTGACATGTAACAACAGCGTTAGCCTCTAGTGTGACATAAATCATACATGTTGGCAACACTCTAACAATAACAACAGCATTAGTATGGCAACAACAATAATTTCCGTCCCTGTTATGTGGTGGCTGATCCTGATCCTCTGCTCAGCGGGTAAGGAGCTCCCAGATCTCACTGTTTTCCCAATTTGTGGACATTTTCTTCCTCTCGTCTCTATCAGCTAGTTTTTAAATCTCCCGAGGTGGTCTTAATGTGGTCTTAATGTCATTATACCATAGGATATTCACCCTCAGTAACAGACATACTGCTTACACTGGGGAGCAGTGGTACTCATGCATAGAATACACTATCAAATACATGGCATTCCTAGAATTTAGGAATCTTGTTGTTTTCAGCAGTGTAGATGCATGAGTTTGGCGCAACTGTGGGCATCAATAAAGTAAGTAATAAGCTTGATGGCATACAATTACGATAGATTGGACAATTTGGAACCAGCTCATGTCAGCATGCCTCCGTTTAACAGCCATACATTCACCATCGTCGTTTAGCATGTTAGCATGCTAACATTTGCTTCATCCTCCAAAAATAAATGTATTTGTGCCAATCAGACAGTTAGCTTGATAAACTACTATCTGAATTAGTGCACATTACATGATAGACTATAAGACAGAACATGAAGCAGAAATATTCGACTGCCTGTACTGGAAGGGACATAAGGTTATAAAATGAATAGTGTGTAAGTCTGAGCCAGGTAGTCGAGGGGTGCTAATGTTAGTAGCTTTGATCTTAGCTGCACTCAAAAGTCATTTTCTACTAGATTAATTGGGTACTGCAGGGTCATCCTTAATGCATCTAATGATCTTGAGAAACTTTCCAAGCTGTGTAAAGCTGCTCGCTAATTACAACCAAACAACTTTGGACTGAGGAAAAAGTGATGTGGCAAGAATGGATTTTTTTGGGTGTAATTAGTCGTCTATACATTATTACATTAGTACAGGAAAGATGAGTGGGGTGACTAATTAGATGTTTTATTGCTGCATGAATGGAAAAGGGGGACAGAACCTTACATATTCTCATCACAAGTTTCATCAGAGTTAAACATGTGGCCTCAATATAGTAATTTCCATAATAAAACAATGCCACCCACTGCCTGCTGTGACACCCATCATCTCCCACAGTCGATTTTGGGGAGAATGCCCATCTGATAAATTTTGAAAGCCTGATATAACCCCATTTTCCATTAGGGCTCTTTGTGAGCCAAGAGGTCCTTCTCTGCAGGATGTCAGCAAGCATGAATAATCTCTATACTCCCCTCTCCTGTAGCAAGCTTTTAGCTATATCAATTATTGAAATGGCCTGTGCTAGGTTTTCCTTTTCTGAGGAGGAAGTGAACTTGTATGAAGTCGGTTTCCTGAGACATTTATACCGCAAAGACTCCCAGAGTACTCGTCTGAGTCTGATGATACCATGTTCAAATTGAAGAGTCGCGGGCCGTGACCCATAAAGTTATCTGGCACTGTCATGCACAAAATGCTAAAAGTGATTAAAGCTCAGAGGATTTTGTGGAAGCAGTCTGACAGCCGATGGGATGCTTTCTTGCTAGTAAAGTAATACACACCTCCACATACACACATAAACAGTCTCACACCGTCTTTTTTTCCCTTGACATACACAGACTTTGGTAAATGATATGCCATGGTATTAGAAACGCCCATTTGATCATAGTGACCTGCCTGCTTCTGAATGTATAGTACATGAAGGTTAATGAAGCAACTCAGTGTCTCACAGTTTTGCCTTCTGTCTTTTTTTCCTGCCCGGTCGGAAGACTCACCTGGTTGCTGATACTCTCTTGAGCCCCTGCTGGCTCCAGCTTCTGGCCTTTATCAGCTTCCCCTGAAAACACAAAACAAATACATCAACCTAAATAGTTCAATTTTGTTTTCTGATCGATATTGACACAAAAACATATATTTTATTTAACTTTGACACATCAAGCATCATATAGTCATCGGAAGTGGGCGGTAAGAGGGCGGATATACAATGAATAGGCCTGAAACAGAAAACAGAACAGATGTCTGGCAGTATATGCTTCATCATGACAGGGGTGTCTCTAAGGAGAAGGCAGTGTGTGGTTGTTTATATATTCTCTGCCCCGTCCTCTTTATCTGTGAATGTTTAATGCACTCAAGAGGATCAAATGAGGGTTGATGGACTGTTAAGAAAAAGCTAGAAAAAAAAGAAGAGGCTTCCTAAGGTAGGTTTCATGGAGTTGAGAAAAATAAGCGACATCCATTTTAGCTTTGTGTTTGGCAAATAGCTCAAAGCATTGTCAAATAGTTCTCTTCCTCCTCCTTTGAATATTACTAATAATAACAGAAAAAAATGCTGATGGGAGATAAGATGACAACAAGAGAAGTTTTTTTTTTCCTTTCCCCAACTCTGAATAAATGGGGCACTGTTTTCTAAAGTAAATGGAATCATTGCTCAAGGTAACAACCAGCAAATGGAATATGCAAAGTGAAATCCTGAAGAGGGTGGGAGAGAGACAGAAGGCAAAGAAGGCGGGAGACAGACAAAGACAGATTGAGGGAGAGTCTTTAACATCAAGCATCTTTTAAAGTCTCAGATGAGCCTCGGCTGGATCGAGGCATATCAAGTCAGTGAGTAAGGCAAATTCAAAAGACAATGGCAGTGTGGGAGAAAGACATGATTGTAGGTAGGAAAGGTCTTGAAATCTCCCTTTCTCCATCTCCACCTTCCCCCTAGGTGATCTTTACTCAGAACAGTACATCTGGCTGAGCTGACGTGTAGTCTGTAAAGCAAGAAGAGGGTGGGTGGGTGGGTGGGTGGAGGTGTGGGGTGGTGTGGAGTGGGGGGGGGGGGCATCTGAGCGTAAATGGAGCTTTGTGCCTGGCTTCCTGCCTGCTTTGCTGCTTGCCCAGCCAGGCCTGTAGAGAAAGGCCCCCTCTCCGCCCTTCCTGCTTCATCTCTCCTTTTCATCTCCCTCTTTACCCATCCATTTTAGCACTACCCCTAAGGGGCATCCGACACTAACACTCACTCTCTGCTTTCATTCTCTTCCTCCAACTCCCTTCGCTTATGTTGTAAATGGAGGAATATCACAGCTAATCCGTCATGTTTATGAATGACATGGGGCCTAGGGAGAGTAGGGGCGCCTTGCCAAAAGTGGTGTACATCTCTGTTGCATGCCCTCTGCTTGGCTGATCCAATCTGCCCCAGCAGCGATGGCCATAAAAAACGCCTATGGGGGATGGCAGGCTTGGAGGAACACTGGGCAGGGTAATTTTGAAGCATAACTCTCAAGAATTTCTGACCTGGATTGAGTTTTTCAAATTCCACCCAAATTCCAACCAAAATCCCAACAGCTGCTTCTGTATCGAGTTTCCTGTGAGTGTAAGGCCTCCCAATACAGCTGTAAAGGGAGATGACATCCCATGACCGTCTACTCTGTTTTCTAGCAATACCTGAAAACTGCAAATGTGCATTCTGTCTTTCAGGGTGAAGTATGTGATCCACAAATGAAATTGCCTTGTTTAACCATACTCGTGAAGAGATTTTTAAGTGTTTAAAAGGCATAATGTACCATGACACCAGTTTGTCGACTTAAGAGTTTTACAACTAGTTTTCCAATGTCATTGAGAATGAGCAACTGCTCGAATTGTTCGTCTGTGAAGGTTTTTCAGCAGAAAAAAGGCCTGGTGATTAATAGATTGACTCTACAATGGTTCCCTCATAATCTCAGGCATTAGGCAAGGGTTTTTAATGACAAATAAGCAGCATTCAATTAATTATACAATCTCAAAGGGGATTTATGGAAGAAACAATCAGTGCAGGGCAAAGGGGGAAGCGATGCTATTTTTCACCGAGACAGAGTGCCATGAACCTCGGGTTATAAGGGCTTTCTGTGCCTTCACCTTCCCCCTCCTGTATTTCGTTCCAACGTTCATCATCACAGCAGAACACGCTGGGTAGTATTTCACAATCCATTCTTGTTTTGCTCCTTTAGGCAACAAGGGCGAAATAAAATTTTAGTGGATACTAGATGGTCCCTCGTTGTCTGCCCTTGGGTATTAGCAGTTTTCTCAAAGAGACTGTATTTGTTCAGCAAATTACTGAACTACCTTTTAGAGGTACCAAGCCAGAGAGACTTAATGCCACTTTGTGTTGGAGTGGGCCTGCTCCTCTTAAAACTCGATTATAGTAAATTGGAATTAGCTGTTTGAGCCAACTGTGGCACATTCACAGTAATATTCATTAGTGTGCTCCATACCTGTAGAATCAACTAATGAACTAAACTAAAGCATATTTTCCTCAGCCCAGCTTTTCCACCCCTCCTCCTCTTTTACTGCTGATTTCTGTTGCACTGAAGAACCCAGTTTTTCACTACACAAAATGCAGTATAATGGGGCACATTTGTAACTAGAATTACCGCCTGGGGTTGTATGCCTCCGCCAACCAGTCAAGTAGCAGTTTGTATCCATGTCTGTCCAGACTCATATAGCATACGTTGTGAAGTGAGGTTTATTTTTTGGTGAACGAGGATGCTTTGCATACATCCTCAACCTGGTAGCATGGAAGATCTATACAATCAGCACAGTTTCAAGGTGGGCACCCAAGATTAGTGTCACCAATTCAGTATCTGACCAAATGTCTCCCCTTGTGTTCCTGAGTTATGCCATTGATCAGTAGCCATAAAAGTGTTTTTGCAGAACATGATGATGTCACAGTCTCATGGATATAAAATATCATCCCTTCATAATTTTATTCTGTTTGACCTTTTTATGAAATTTTGTTAAAATCAGCGTAGGAATTCTTGAGTTATGGCCAAAAATGTGTTTGTGAGGTCCCAGTGACTTTTGACAATCAAATTCTAATCAGTTTATTGTTGAGTCCAAGTGAATGTTTGTGCCAAATTTGAAGAAATTCCCTCCAGGTGTTCCTGAGATACTGCATTCATAAGAATGGGACAGACTGGAGGTCACAGTCACGTTAACCTTTTACCACCAGTTTATAATCAGTTTATGGCTGAGTCAAAGGGGATGTTTGTGCCAAATTTGAGGAAATTCTCACACAACGTTCTTGAGATACCATGTTCACGAGAATGGGAGGGACAAATGTATGGAAATACAGATGTACAACCTGAAAACATAATGCCGCCTGTGTGGATGTCACTGATGTTCTAGTTTTCTGACAGACTTAGTGTGGGTGGAACATGTAGTAGGTTTTCTTGTTGTTTTCACCTTCCCTCATATGGTTTATAAATGACTGATTTTTCTCTGTGAAAATAGGGCCTTGTTACACATTAGACACATGCAGACACATACATTAACTTCGAGGGAAAGCCAAGTATCCTTTTTCTGAGGTACCCACTCTATCAGTGTTATTTATGAAGACTGAAACATACATTTATATCCTCAGTTGAGATAAATGGATCATGGGCTTCTACAGCAAACATGAACTCGCCAGCACTCTGCTAGATACAACAGGCTTAGTTTTGACCTGCGAGTCCTGCACTGGCACATTTGTAAACCTAAACTGGAAAGCAGTCATGCCTTGCCACTTAACGTTTTCTCCTATCAGTTTATCTAAGGCTTTGGAACATAAAATACTGCAGCCCCAAGCATATAATTGGGGCATGCTCTCACATTCGAGCTTCTCGGGAGTCTTTTCCAGTCGGCGCAATAATAAAAACCACATCAGTCCAGACACATGCCATGTTTTAAAACAATTTGAAGGTTGACTCGGAGTTCACTAGCCTGTGAACCCTTAAAAAAACAACTTGGGGAAGATGTATTTCGGAATTGTCCCCCACCACACATCACTGTTTGCCTTATTAGATGGAAGTGCTGAGCATTTTGTTTTCCCATTATTGGATTACTTAAGCAATATCTACCCAGTGCAGGTGCCAGGAGGCTTATTTGGGAAATCTGGCTCAAAGGAAGCTCTGGGGGAAAACCTAATCTTATTTAGACTGGACAACATATGTGCCAGACAGCACTGGGATGTATCAATGAGATAAATACAGGCTTTGGATTCTCTGAGGGCATTTAGGGAAAATTCAGGCATTTCAATTCGTCATTTCTTCTTTTTGCTCAGCAAAGATGCACATGTGCTTTTATACTCTGAATGCCTGTCAGACTTGTTGCCCTCTAAATGAATGTCTATACCTGCAACTCATGAACAATACTTTATGGGTCGTCACTTTCAATTTTATCTTAACTATTGCAAGTTTGCTACCCGAGGCAGTGATAAAACAATCAAAGGCTGGCAACAATGTCCAAGCATGTGTGCAACAATCATTATCAGAAAGTGTTGCATCTAATCCAGGTCAAGGTCTACATACTGTAGCCATTTATCAGCTGTGTTGTTCAGTGAAAATTGAAAATAAGGGACACAAGTTAGACAAAGTATCAGGATGCCCTAGTCCCAGGGTCAAAAATTGATGTGGGGACAAGTTTCACCTCTGCAAAAGTTTATAGGCAGAATGATGGATGGAGTGTTGTGTAAAGCAACTCTGTCTGAGTCCAAGTTTGAGATAGTTTAACCAAGCTGCAGGTAGCTGATAAAGCAAAGGGTGGGCTCAGATTTAGAACCTGTCAATCATTAGGCACTAGATTGGAGAAGTACACCTTTTTAACCAGAGCATTAAGTGTACCTTGTAAGTAGAGCAAGGAAATCAACAACGATGTGGGTGAAAGTGGTGAAACATTAGAGAGAGGGAAAGAGAAAAATAGAACAGATGCCGTCATAGAATTGGCACAAAATGGAATTGCTGTCTGCCTTTGTTAATCAAGAGCTCTTACGTTTGGTTGAGTAATTTTGTTTGTGTGAAAACAAAAGCATAATTAACAGTTCCCTCTCCCATGCCAAAGGAAAAAAAAATAATTGAATACGTCAGTTGAACAGGAGCCGAACAGAACATTTTGTTGAAGAGGATTCAGGTCGTCTCTGAACGGATGTATTAACCAGCCCTGCAACAAATTTTTAGAGAACTGTAAACAAATTATAATGGACAATGTTGCCGTGTTAATATGTTCGAAATCAACAACCTCAATTTGAAAAAAAAACTCCATGTCACAAAATGTCTGCTCTGAGATACTTATAATTTATCTATGTGTATGTGTGTGTATGTTTGTCAAGATTTGATTTTCTAAGATGCTGATGCACTACAAGTTTTTCACCCATAACCTTTAATTGTGTATGGAATTATTTTCTTCATTAATTACCTTTTACTAGTTTCTAAAACACCAAGTCCTAATTCAATCTAGGTCAGCTAATGCATTAGCAGGCCATGAAACAGGCCAATTCCAAATGATGTCCTTGTGAGCAGCAAGAGTGCTGTATGATTAACATGATTAGCACCCTAACCCTGCTAAATTCTCCCATCTTCTTTCTCACTTCTTTTGGATTTTTGAGCGTGGAAAGAGCTTTAATCAGTGTCCCTCAACTTGAAATTATATGCTATGGTGCGGTGGTTTTGACTCGGGCTGCTGAGAAAAATAAGCACTGCTGTCACACTCCATGGGTAATGTTTTGTGGCTCGTCTTTTTGTTCTGCCTGAAATCTTATCTGGGGAGGGGGAGCGAGAATCAGATTGATTCCTAAACTGGGCAAGGATAATCTTTAGGGCAGGGGAAAGAGAGTGTAAAATGTAAGAGTGTCGACTTGAAGACATCTGCCCCAAATTCCCACACTTCCATAATCCAGCATCTTTTGGCGAGGAGAGATCCTCAAACAACAATACGTCTTGACACACACTTTTCTCCACCGCGCTGCCACAGCAAGTGACCTGTGACAGCCCCTTTGAGGAGATTGTATCCACTCAAATACATCCAACAAATATATCTTATTATGGCTTGCAGTGATTTTCCCTGAAGAATAACCTCAACTGTGGGGTGAAAAGTCTTGTTCCGCCTGGGAAGAAAAGGGTGGGACCAAATCCAATCCTTGTGCAGCAACCACGGAACAAAAGCCAGAATGTGACCGGAAAGGTTTATGTTTTTATAGTGCTTCACTTGGAACGTCCAGTGCAACAAAGGTTTATTTTCCTCTTAAATTCCTTTGTACTCATTCAGTAATGTTGCTGCTAAATGTGATTTCAGTGACATAAAAAACATCTCACTTAATGACTGAAAGGTCAGATTTACAGTTTTCTCAACATCTTTATGCTAATGTTGCATTGCATTTTAATGTTAATCATCATTTACAATACAATACCAAACCTACTCCAGTTAAAGCTTTAAACCTACAAGCTTAAGCACATGCAATATGAGCAGTCTATTAATATTTGGCAACACCAACCCACTGGGTACAGTAATTGCTTCATTCAAAACCTGTGCTCTGTGAATAGTCCATCATTCACCAAATAAAAAACGGCGCCCACTGTATGCAGTGGCAGGTGCACTGCAGGTGTTATGCAGGAGAGAAGAACATGCTTTTAATTTGGTTTTCTGGAGCCACAGTTTCCCACAGCTGTCAACATCTTAGCAGATAAGCGCAAGCAAACATCCTGGCCTTAGTTTTACTGTCTGCTTGCACTATCTTTTTAATGAATTCCACTCCATAGATGTAACTGCATTAGTCTTGTAATACCTTGTAAACATCACCTCCGACTGCACATACACACAAGTGCCTTGGTGTAGCGCTAACTGAGCAAACATGTAAACAGTAACAGATCACATTTGAATGGTACCTTTATCTGTTGAGACTCAATTAGGCTTATTTAATTAGAGCCTAAACAAGGAGGATATTACTTGAGTTTGTCACTCAAGCCACTACACCACAGCAGGTAAGAAGTTTACTTTGAGCTGAGGCTGCGAGTGTATGTTTTTTGGCACCGACTGCAATATGGCGACACATTGTGCTGAATTTATGCTGCACTCGAGCACCATTTCAGAAAAAAGGCCGCTGTTTTCATACGAGGAAAATGTGATTTCACGTGCGCTCGTATTTTGTATGAGTGATCAATAGATATAATCTGCTAATGGGTTGAGTTTATGTCCAGTGGCCTTATGTCTTCAGCAGAAATCTGCTCACTGAGGTACTTTTTGAGCCAATGTCCTTTTTATACTCCTCCCATACTTGGCACTGCACACTCATATGGCCTGATAGCCTGGCAGTGGCTAATGTGTGCAAATTGTCATTGGGAGTCTTTTTATATCAAGCACCAGTGCTCAGCACTTCTCTAGAAGGTGACTTCAGCATTTCTCTCCCTTCCATCTCATTTAGTGTGTAGATCCATTGTTGAATATACAGTATGGGTCTGTAAAGCAGAAACTGCCCTTGTCTTAGGCTGTCCTTGAGATTGCAGCTCTCAGCGAGGTAGAAGAAGGAAGCAGGAAACTCTGTAAAAACCCTTTTTTTTCTCTGATATTTTCACCTTTCAGCTTTGACTTTCATATATTGTACAAGCTAGCTTGGGGCTGTATGTTCAGTTCAGACAGCACACAGTATATTATCCCCAAAACACACATTCAAAAACAAATGCACTACAAGCAAATCAAACTTGTCCAATTTCCACTCCTATCAGGATGCAGCTCAGGGTTCCTAAAGGGGTAATGAAGTAGCTCCTTGCTGATAATTTATGTAACCACAAGTCGAAAACCAACCTCCTGACTGTTAGCGGAACTGCAAACATAGCACATGGGAAAAACTACCAGCCGCTTGGCTCCTGGTTGATTAATTATTTCATTCTTTACTTTTAACACATTGTCAATAACCCAACTTCTCCAAAAACGTACAACAAACACGCCGTGGCTCAAATTACATAGTGATTAATCTGATTTCATTCTGGTCTCTTTGCCTTGTAAGGGAAATGCTGCAGCAGCTCTGTTGACGTGAGCTGTTAATCACAGCACAAGCTAGCAAATGTGTTCAATTTCCCTCCCTTTATTTATTATCACAATGGTAATTCTCTTTGGGAAGTAAATGAGGGTATAGCTGAGAGCTGCAGTGAGATTGAGAACGTCAAAGTACTCTTGTTTATTATTCCTTTCTTTTTTTATCTTACTCTAAAGTCCTATGCAAGAAAAGTTTTTAGATACCTCACAGTTGATGTCATGACTTTGTGGCCGTTCTAGATGAGCATGATTGCACAAAGCAGCTGTAAAATACATTTCTGGGCTGAGCAAGAATGCATTGAGAAGGCCAGAAACCTTTGTAACAGATCATTAATTTTAAATGCACTGCCTGGAGTCATATCAGCTGCCTGCACTGGAGTTACGGGCTAGCATCATGTAACACACACATTCTATAGGACAGGGAAGATGAAAGTGCCCTTTGTATGCCTGACCCAGCTTCTTTTTTTATATGTTTTCATGATTTCAGTAAGCCACGCTGCAGCTAATTAATCGTTTAAATCAAACTACGGTTTTACTGCAGGATCCTGATTTTGAAAACCTATCATATTGACATAAGCTGCATCATTTACAATTTAAAACGAACCCTACACCCTCTTCTTTGCTCCTTAGAGCTGAATAACCAGGGACATCGCACACTGCAGCGCTAGAACAATTCTGACTTCTTAAAGGACAGCTAAATTATGATCTCTTGAGCACTTTGTTTGAGAATACATTGCAATTTCACAGGACTTGCTTTTTAGTTCGCATGGATTGTCACATCCAATTACTATATTCAACACGCATCCATGCTCCGAGGCTTGCTTCTGGCTATTGTGTTTGATCAGGTATACTTTTGACTCACTGTAGAATCGACTAATTGTCTGTTCGACCTTGAACAGGCTGAAGGGAGCTTGGACAGGAGCTACCTTGTACAATTAATTCCTTTCCCCCTCCTCCATGTCTTTCTCCATTTGAATGAGCACTGCAGCGCAGTTTTTCAGATTAGACTTTTCCCTGTTGCTTGATAGTTAATGTGGTGCTTTTAGAGAAGATGCGTTGTTATGACCAACCTTCTTTCTGTTGCTTTTGTTCCCTCTGGAGTAGGCACTAAATTTAAATACTGTATGTGTGAATATTTTTAAATGTACGAGAAACTGTTCTATGAATGACGATCACAGTACCTAATGTAGTGCAGTTTTATTTCCTGTGTTTATGTCACTGCAAATTAGAAACACAGCTAATAGCTAATAGAGTTCTTGACGCCTATCACATTAACACCTAAAATTAATAGAACACACCATCCATAACCATGCAATCACAGTTAATGACTGTAAAACAGATACACACTTGGCAAAAAACAAGCTGACAGAATAAAAAAGAGAACATTTGGGGAATTTCTGAATTTTTGTTATCCTGGCATCAGTTCTATCCACTCTCCTACTTTAACTACGATGTTAACTAAATATGGCCACTGTGTGACTGAGGTGAATTGACTAAGTGGTTATTGTTTTAATGAGCAGCACATCAATTTTGTGCAAACAACAAGCAAACACAGTGCCAGATGCCCACAAACTTTTAACAAGAGTGTAGCCGGGGCAGCTCTCATTACCTTAATGGATACTGAAAGGGATAAAGATAACATATATATATTGCACACCATGTCAAGGACACGCAGTGATAAACCATAATGTATGAGGATGCATGGGCCAAGATTCCCAGTATAACTAACAGTGCACAACTGCCAAGAAAATGACCAGTATTCACATTATAGAGGACAGTAATCCATTAAAACCAGTTTGAGAAGTCTTAAGAGAATGCTGCTTTGCGATTGGCCCATTAGAACATGCAAGGAAAAAACACCCCTCAATCACTAACAAAACATATGTCAGTTCAGACAGGGACACAGAGTTGCATCGGAAAGTTTTGCAGTTCAGTCTGAAGTCACTCATTTGTAATACAGTCTATTTCTGAGAAGATTTATCCATCGAGGTGGTTTCTCATGCCAGATACCCAAAAGCATTGTTGGAAGGCGGCCATGATTGTCGTTTGGCTGTGTGCAGGCTATGGCATCTCAAAGCTGTTTCCAGACTGATGTCTCCTCATGAAAATTTAATGAAGAAAGTGTTTCCAAAAAGGTGCCGTTTACAAGAGCAGCGGAAGACACTAATTAGCCATATCACAGCGGGGAAAGGAAAACTTAAAGGTGCACATAAACCTCATTGGCATTCAGAATAAGCAGGTCTTGTTTTGCAGATTTACACTCAGCTAACTTTGCGAAGAGGCAGACATTCTGCATACGGAGATCTCGTGGCATATGGAAAATTCCACTCTGCTCCCTCTCAAAGATCATCACTTGCTGCGAGCCGAAAATACTTCCTGTTTGGAGCCGTGAGCTTCAGACAAAGCTGCTCTCGGCTTTGATTCCCTTTGTTTTGCTAAAAGAACATGTTTGGAGCAAGGAGCAACGTGAGTTATCTTCTCCTCACATCTCAAACGGCAGCAAGATGTAGCCCGCCTTGTTCAGTCGGTAAGTTGAGACACAGGCAGGAACAAGACAGCTTATTCAACACAGCAAAGCCACCTGCCACCATCAAAGAACTTCAAAGCTCCACCTCACCTGAATGCATGTTTAGCCAGGGTAGATATACTTTCTTCCTCTCTGTTATCTAAAGAAAAACACTACAAAAAATTCTTTTTCGGTGACTCCTAGCTCAGTTAGTCAATTATATTTACATAGCCCAATATCACAAATCAAAATCTGTAGTGCACAGTATAGAGGTTGACAAAATTATCGATTTGGCCGATTAATCAGTGCCGATAAGACGCTTCACAAACTATTATTGGCAGAACTTGGCTCTAGTAGTAGCTGATGGCTGTGTAGCCTCCACCAGTACATCCTCACCCGGAGCTGAAGAGGGGAGGGTTGTGTTAAATGGAGCAAAAAGGAGCTGATCAGTGGGTAAAGGTCCAGAGAAAGCAGGTCCGCTCTGCCGTGTGAGTTTGTCAAAGTGTATTGTTCTTCGTGATTTTTTGGCTGCACTTCAACAGAGGGTCCAGTGCTAGCGTGCTTGAGCAAAGCAAAGTGATATCAGCCAATTAATCAGCTATCGGCTTTTACAAACTATCATTTTATCGGCCTTTAAAAATCCACTATCGGTCGACATCTAGCACAGTAGACGACACCCTCTGTCCTCAGACCCTTGTAACAGATAAGGAAAAACCTCGGGAAGAGCCCCTGAACATAATAAACTTACAATCCAGAGAATCTATGTGACAAAATGATCCATAGAATGTGAACATGTATGAAAAAAGCTGCAGCTTCAAATTAAACAGACAGATACGAGAGTGGTATTTATCTTCTCATCTAACTCTGAGCAAGAATGTGATTATGTTTATTTCCCCAAATACCCCTGAACTTTCCTTTTAATTGCTTGGAAATGAAACTGTGCTGTCGTCCATTTTCACGTTTTGTTCATTTTGTGTCCTTGTCAATACCAATTATGGGTAGGGAAAACAGTTTGTAAATGTCATGACTTTAGAAACAATTAATGTTTTACTTACAGAGTTAACACTGTAACAATAAAGCATCTTCTATCTTGCTCCTCTACTGTCTCTTTGTAACTACACACGACACATGACCAACAATTGCAGATAGATCTGTCGCTCATTCTGTTGCTCTGCAGGCTCATGACTATGACTCCCACTGGCTCTCCCTCCTCATTAGCTCTGCACATGGTTTGAGGAGGAACACTGACTCTTTGAATCTGACCTCTGCTACAATGTCTCTCATCTTTTTCCAGAGGACCAGCTGCCCCCTGGTTTCCCCACCATAGACATGGGCCCACAGTTGAAAGTGGTGGAGCGAACACGCACTGCCACCATGCTCTGTGCCGCCAGCGGCAACCCCGATCCAGACATCTCCTGGTTTAAAGACTTCCTCCCTGTCAACACCACCAACAACAATGGGCGCATTAAGCAGCTCAGATCAGGTAGGTTTCCTCTGCTGAAAACTTAATTACGAAAACAGGGAGTCTTCTTTCTTGTTGCCTTCTATCTGATCTGCTCCCCCTGTTGTCTCCTCTGTTCTTTCATCCTCTTCTTCCTCCCATAATTTAACTTCTCATTTGGCTTTTAATTTTGTAGGTAATGGCATTGTTTCTACTACTTCCTGTCCTCTACTCTCTGTACGCCCCGGTG
This sequence comes from Epinephelus fuscoguttatus, assembly GCF_011397635.1. Lineage (NCBI taxonomy): Eukaryota > Metazoa > Chordata > Actinopteri > Perciformes > Serranidae > Epinephelus > Epinephelus fuscoguttatus. The sequence continues at coordinate 22,505,304 of NC_064774.1, forward strand.
TGTGCTGTCTGTATGTGTGTCTCCCTTTGTCTTCCAGTGTTGTCATGGGCTGTTGGGATTGTTCCCCCTCTGTGTTTTGCTGGCTTCTGCCCTAACTTCTGCCCTCATTGCTCACTGCTGTGACTTTTTACAATGAATTCTTTTGCTGTTTTGTGTTGATTTCCTTTCCACTGCATTGGTGCAGTATTTTTTCCTTTGGATCCATTCTCTTCATTTCTTATGCCTTTTTTTTTTAAACAATTAATATTCAACATTCGGCTTCATCCAGAATCTGCTAACGAGTGCACATGACTTTAAAATAGGAAAACATGTAGAATAGCAAATTAATCATCGTCCTTGTGCATTTGTTGAAATTTTACTTCCAAAAGAGGGATCCTTTAACCTCCTCTGAATAAATATTTGCTTTGTATAAGCATAAGCATAAGCATCTTTAGGTTAAAGAAATACACCTGTTTCTGGACACTAATTAGCCACAGTAGTGCGTAAAACTTCATAAGGCTTTTCCCTCACCCCTTGATTCTTTGGATTTACAGCCCTTGCTTTAATGTGTAGATGCCAGCTTTGTTTTTATTTGCCTGCGACATACCCTAATATACCCATTCGCCTGAGTACCCCAAGTTTGATTTCAGTATCTCAATACAAAGAGATTATTCTACTTTCCAAAAAGTTGACATAGCTTGCAGCTTTATGTGCAACCTGATCTCACAGAAATACGTGAAATGACCATGACCTCTTAACATTGCATTCCGTGGTGACAGCACATAATGGGTTGAAATTATGTGCCGGTACCACGGAAACAATGCCAATGTAAGGTCAATTAGGATCCTTTGTCGTGGTTGACACACGAATTCCCTGATTCAATAACGTCCTGTATACACACAAAAACACGAAAGTGATTCTTGATATTAAAACGGCAAATATATCCCTCTGTTATTATTTCTCACCAATAATAATAATAATAATAATAATAACAATAATAACATGATAGTTTGGCTGTACTAGATATTTGATATATTCAAATATTCAGTCCCAAAAACGCCATTTCTAGAGAACTTGCTAAAATATCTGAAATGAACCATCATCCTTACTTCTTCTTAACATATTTCATCTAGGTGCAGTGTCATTACTAGTTCGGCTTTACTAGACATTTGATATATTCAGTAGATGTATCTTTTTACGACTCTAACAAGCCGCAAAAAAACGTACCGTCCCAAAAATGCCGTTTTGAGAATACTATCTAAAATATCTGAAATTAGCCAACATCCTTACTTTTTTACTTAACATTAGTTCATCTGGGTGCAGTGTCATTGCTAATTCGGCTTTACTAAATATTAGATATATTCAGTAGATGTACCTTTTTAAGACCCTATTTTACAACTCTATTTTACAAGCCGTAAAAACCTACCGTCCTAAAAACGCAATTTCTAGCGTATTAGCTAAAATATCAAAAATTAGCCATCATCCTTACTTTTTTTTTTAACATAATTCATCTAGGTGCAGTGTGTTTTTCAGCCCTATTTAGAGCCCTACTTTGCAAATCAGAAGAATTACAACTATGTTGCTGATATGTATCAAGCTGCATGGCGCGGTCCTAGGGAATTGTAGTTTTTTTAAAAAAAATATAAGTGTTTTTCCTAGATTTGGAAGTTGTAAATACTGAATTGAGTGTACACTGTGGACTTTAAGGGGATGGTAAACACACTTGTGTCATCAGATTTTAAATATCTAATTTCTAAATGGGTGAAAATTAATTTTATCCACATTTTACCCATATCTGACAGCACCCACAGTTGTTGACTACACTCACATGATAGTTGAGGTCAAGAGCTCTCTATAACAGTTCTGTGGCACTGGTTTGGGGTCTGCTCTCCCCTGGTGGAGTGGAGGGTGGCCGGGGGCGGACAGCTCCATGTGATGGTGTTTCCTCTCTGGTTCTTCCGTACTCAGCCTTATTTTTTTCTTCTTATTTATTTATTTATTAGTGACGTTTGGATTCGGTTACGGCAGACGGACGACAATCAGAAATGGAATGAAGCCTGCAGACAGCAGCTACTAAACAGTAGTGGAACGCACCCCATCCACCCACAAAACAATGCTCTTAAAGCCCTACGCTATCAAAAGCTGGCAAAATACATTTATTTTATTTTATGGCCTTGACATTAACCTGTCATATTGTTGAGTTATCAAGGACACTTCCGTGTTTTTGTGTGTATACAGGAATGTTAAAGATATCGCTGAGGAAAACGAGATTGACGTGACGTTGTTCAATCAGGGAATTTGTGTGTCAACCACAACAAAGGATCCTAACTGACTTTACATCGGCATTGTTTCCGTGGTACCGGCATGTAATTTCATCCCATTATGTGCTGCCACCACGGAATGTGGTGTTAAGAGGTCGTGGTCATTTCACGTATTTCTGTGAGATCAGGTTGTTTATGTGCCAGCTAACGACAACGCATTAGCGCAACTACTTGTAAATTTTAAGTCTTGTATGTTTGACCACCTGTCTTCACAGATTTCACAGCTGTCCTTTGTTAAACCGTCTTGTTAACCTTACTTACCTGCTGCTGACTTGTTTTCAACAGAACTGTGTAGAATTAACCCTCATTTCTAATGTGCGACTTTGATTCACGTAGTTGATCAAGCATTAACGAAACCTTTGTTAACTAAACTTACTTAAAGAATATAATCATATTCTTATGCTGTCTTTCTTCTCTCTATATTTTTAAATCTACAGAATCCTTTGGTAAGTGCTTAGCTCTAAAGCACACATCACCCCCCACTAATTTCCATGTTTCCAACAACTATTAAAATGCATGGCATGCATTTTACTAACAGATAGTTTAGTGGCAGGGCTACTACTAGAGGCACATACACTTTTCCCTCACCCCCACGGTGTTCAAGTGTCCCACCACTGCCAGCTATATACAGTAGTATCACCTTTATCTAGAGATTATAATCACCAAACCTTATCTTAGTTTTGTCATATACTGACCTGGGTAATGACCTCTCCTCACATGTATGTTACTCACTCACTGACCACCACTTACTCACTTATTTAATCTTTCAATACCAGCATAGTGGGTATGTAAATTTCAAGAATTCTAGGGAGGTGTCCAGTTCTGCTTAGCTCAGGTGAAGCAAAGGGATCTCAAATTGTTTAAATATGTCTGCTCTCAATCTCACACACAAAGTCCACAAAGTCTTTCCCCTCAGTAGATGGTCCTCAGAAGCCATTGCCACTTCCAAAATGGCACCTCCCCGTGGTACATCAATGTACAAGTTCTTCTCTCTGACCTATGATTTTTCTATGATGAATCCTGTCTTTCTTTGCCAGTAGAGTACAGAAAAGTTCTTATTCTCTCTCTCTCTCCTTTCTCTTTCCTCTAGTACCTTTATTTACGTACCCTGTTAAATCTAATTTGATTCTTCTTCCAAAGCCCCCAGCCTCTATCTACTCGTACTAATGCTTCTTCTTTCTAATCTTATTTGCATTCATATTATCCACCCAGGTGGTACACCAATAAGAGGTAAGAGTGCTGAACTGACGTTCACAGAATGAAAATAATACAAATTCATTCTTGCTGTCAACCCATCCATTCACTTGAATCACCTCCATTTTTGTCCTGTTTACCAAGACCAAATCCCATTACGTTCATATGGACCTTCCTTCTTATTTGTCCTGTTTCGTTGACTAAATTTGTACTCCATTTTTTTTGTCTATGCTTTATTTACTCCTTTGTATTCTGGTTTCAAGAGCCTGTTTAGCTCAGTTGCGATATGCTTGCCCTGGCTCAAATAAGCATATCCAATGACAATTATTTTTTTAAACTATATTTTTTCCGTTCATTTTTGTTTTCTTTTTGGCCATAGCGAATCATGTGTCCCTCTTTTTGTCCAACTAAAACAACCAAGCATTTTTTCCCCCTTAGCTGTTCTTGTTCAGCACTAAAAAATATGCACAGATGCTGTGGAATCACGCAGGCATGCTGAAGACAACATTGCCTCTCCTCTGCTTTTTTCTCCCAAAGAATTCTTTCTATCTTTGCAAACTATTTTTTTCCATTTCTTCTATTTGCTTTCCTCTCCTGTACCTCTACAAAAAAGCCCAAACAACCACTTTTTTGATAAAGTTTCTACGGTGCTTTTTTTCTCTTTCACCTATTTTTCTTACTTTTCTTGGGTTTGGAGACTATTTTACTTTTTGACTTTTTTTTCTTCAGGGTTTGGGGAAGGCAAACAGTAGAGTCTGGCGAGGACCTGATTGGCTCATTTTTGCCGTGTGACATGAAGCTGGAGAGTTGTTGATGCATAAAGCCATTTTTCCCTGGGTCATGTGACACCACACTGCTGATCCCATTGGTGGATTTTTATGGGTGTCTTTTGTAGCTTTCACAAGCTAAAAGCAGTGGTTGGTTGCCTTCTTGTCGGCTCAGGTCGATATTTTGAATTTTGTCTTCTAATACAATTGCATTTTATTTTTCAGCTAAGGGTTGTCAGAAGGTTGTAAGTTGTGCCGACATACATTTCTTGTCAAGATTTGCATGTCAAAACTTTTGTTACAGAGGGTTATATGTTGGTTTTGCCTTACATAATACTTCAATTAATATTTTTCCAAATATATGAGCAGCATTTTTCAATTTTTTTGTATGGGCTGCATTTTTTGAAAGCTACTTCACCTAGATGAAGTCCCAAATTATTCAGTTAGATGAATGTTACGCTCGATCTGTGATTGAATATGCTAAAATTCATACCTAAATTTCTTTCTTTCAATTGTCCTCCCTTGTTATGCTGCTTTCTTATACTGTAAACCTCTTTTGTTTGATCCATGTTTCCCTGAAGCAGTATCACTCATCCCCATATTGACCAGTCCAGTGACATGTTGTATATTGAAGGGCTTGCCCCTATTCTTCAAAGTGAAATTATGACATTTTTTGGACATTGGCGTTAGGATGAGTGTCTTTTAAAACCCTATAGCCTTATAAGTAATCAGGCTTTTTCTCTAAAGAAGTCACCAACAAGGTAAATGTTTTATAGACAGAAGATAACTTAGGTGATTTTCCTTTTATTTCTTTTGGATTTTGTTGACAATGTGTTATTTTCCCTTCCCTTGTTGTTACTTTAGCCCTGTTAAGTGGAACAATATACTTGTATTGCAATGTCTTGCATGATTACCATTTGCAGCTATCCCTCACCTAATGTAGGATAACACAGTCCTCAGCCAGAGGATCAGGCTGTGATAATGATGGGGGATAAACTTTAAAACATAGAGTATATAGTAACAGATGCAGAACATAGCATTTCATCCGTGCAGTTTATTGGACATTGTTTAATTACAACTTTCCTCAAACTGTCTGAGGCTTGAAAGGACAAAGCATAACTAGAAATGAAGGTGGCTGATGTTGGCCTCCTTGAGGTCAAACACTTCTTTTTCTTTTTTTCTTTTTTGCTTAAAGTGAACTAGATGCGATCAACATCATTTTAACCAAACATACCTTGCTACCTCGTTTGCTATTCCCAACCAGGAGCCCTCCAGATAGAGCAGAGCGAAGAGTCTGACCAGGGGAAGTATGAATGTGTGGCGACCAACAACGATGGAACCCGCTACTCTGCCCCAGCGAATCTTTATGTCAGAGGTAGGAAACATGTGTTGACGACACTGGCATGCTCCTGTCAAACATTATGTTAACTTTCTCTTTAAAATTTATGAGGAACCTTTAAATCAGCCAATAAAGTCTGCAGGGGCCATTTCCTGTGAGGCCATTGTAAGTATGTTTTGTTTTTGATGTTTTTTTTGTTTTGTTTTTTTCCGTTGTTTTTTTTTTGCACTTGACTTACCTGCACTGATTTGAACCTACAGTATCTGCTCTGTTATGTGTTTCTGGTCCTTTCTGTTGATAATCCTGAGTCTAACACCAATGAGTAGACTGCTTGCTGTGTTTATCTACTAATTGCCTTTCAAACCTGACTGTCGGAGGTGGTAAAGGGCGACCGGCCCTCCTTCATCAGTCCCAACTCTTTCCCCGGCAGTGAACAGATCCTCTCTGGCCTTTTTTCTCCCTATTGATCAACATTGGAAGGACGCCTTTAATCTCACTAGTTTTAATGACAATTAAATTCAATTTAAAATTTTCAAGAGCTAAAACTGGGATAAAATAATTCTAATATCAAGGGTATTTCATAATCCTACTCTTTGTAAAAATAAAACAGTAAAAACATAGTCACAGTTTTTGGTTGTTAGTAATCTTTTTTTTAATAGAGGTTAAGATCTTTTAGTCTTTTAAAGTCACAATATTACCACTTCTCACTTTTATATGGACACAGCAGTCAAGGCTTCATTTGCTTTTATATGTATACAAAACCCACTGTTTAACTTAGTTTTGTCAAGTATTGTCTTATTTAAATTCTTAAATTCTAATTCTTAATTAAATACACATATTTGTATCAGATAAATATTCTTTTTGTAATTTTCATAGCCATTTTACAATGTTATTGAGTCCTATGTTTAGCTTTTCTAATCAGCAAATACCATCCAGTGCCCAAGTCTCATTATACATATTATATATTAGAGCATTCATTATAATCTAAATAAAAGTTAACCATATGGCTCGGGCAGAGTTTGTATTAAAGTAAACACTCTTTTTTATTCAAAGTGTTTGAGCTCAGCCATGTCAGACTTTCGCTTTGTAATCTGGGTATCAGGGAGATACAAGGGACTCCCCCACACCATGGAGACAGAAGGTCCTTCGAATTGTTTAAGTAGCATTTGAACACCTAAAACATGGCCTTTTTACTCTCTGTGTTTCCCTTGTTTTTCTCCTTTCCTTATTTCATTTTGTTCTGCATCAAATTTCCTACATCCCTCAGAGCTGCGAGAAGGTTGGTGTGTTTTTACTTTTTGAACACAACACACAAAACAGAAATACATTCATTTGTTTGCCACAAAGACAATCTCTCTCTTTTTTTTAAACTTCTATCGATATCAATTTTTCTTTTACTCTTTTCGCTCATTCAATGTTCATGCTCCCATTGAGAATGCACCTAGTCCTTGTCAGAGTGCTTGATTGTCAAACAGGTGGTGCATGTTTGCATCCTTGAGGTGGGGTGGTCGGGACGATATTTGCATCTGTCCAAGGGTTTATTTGCATGGTCGCCTCCTACGCTTGAGCTAGTCATTCCCTTTTCCCCAGCCCTCGCCCAAACCCTTTCCCTGTCAGTGTTCCTGCTTGGTTTCTCTGATGACTACACAGCAGGTTGATGGGATAAGAGGGGTAAGAAATGAATACATAAATTATGGTACAAAAACAAGTAATTTCACACATAATGTCAGTGGGAACAATGTCCTTGATTTCTATGGGCTCCTGAAACTAATAGCTGCTGTTTTACATAGATGCAGAGCTGCTCCATATGAGCGCTGAATCTTTCTCTCCGTAGAGCCATTTAAGCATCACTACACTCAAATTTTCCCTGTGGTGCTCTCTCCAATTGAAGTTTCTCCGAGATAAAAATATGTTAAAGCAAAATCCATCCTTTGTTGTAATTGGCACTAAAGTCAAGCGCCAAGCTGTAAAAACAACCTTGCCCTCAGAGATTATACACTTCCTCTGACGAGGATGTTTCCGCGCAGGAAGTCGCCAAAGAATGATGTATTTAGAGCGTTATCCATGAGACTTGACAAATGTAATGATATTCAAATGAGCGGGATAATATTATGTCTGTGGGGAGCATGATCCAATTGGATATTAATTAAATATTGAGTGAGAGAAACGTTGTATTTAATAATGCAAGCAGTTCCCCTAGATTTCCTCTCTGGAGAGCTGCAGTGTGCTCAACAGAATGGGCTTGGTGGATTAGTAGCAGGCAGCAGGAAGCGCGTGCCTATGTTGCAGTCAAATATACCTGCACATCTACCTCGTTTACAGTCACAGGAATGACTATAGTGGTTGTTTACAAAGCAGGGTCTATTAACGGGCAATAAATATAAGTATTCAGACACTTAAAGGTGACATATTTCTTAACAGCTTTCTTTAAGGTTCACTACAGAACATAATACGAGATCTAACCCTAGCTAACAGTGATCTACTTCAAATACCATTAGCAGTAACACTGACTTTACTTTTAATTTCAGTCCTAAATGTTTAACAGCACTACCTGGTGTGTTTCCCTTATGCCTAAACCCCTTAGTTATCCACATGATCTGGATTTAAATGTTTTTGTATACAAATCCTCCCCAGTAAACCCTGAGGAGGAATAATATATTGTCTTTTTTATTATGTCCATTCATTTACCCTTTGTCCTAAGATGGTGTTGCCTTCCTCTAAGTGTTTCTTAATTCACCCGGGTCCTTGAGCAAGCCACATTTACAACAATGTAGTGCTACCAGACTAACCCTTCCATCACACCCTGTGCCACCACGTCTTCCTTTACTACTTATTTTGCCCCAGCAGCCCTCTTCCCCTTAACTCCCTTACATGGTTGCCTCACAAAGTCACGTATTGTTCTTGTATGCATGACGGACTCTTGCTCCCCTCCAAAAGGCCTTGAAGCCGTCCGTGTGCATTATGAATGTTATACATTTAAGTTAACTTTAAAGTGTAACCTTTTCTTTGAAGTTTTAGCTTTTTATTTATTTATTTATTTGGAATTTTTTTTGGGAAAATGTGTATCTGCTAGAGCTGTCAAATGATATGTTTTTTTTTTGTTTGTTTGTTTTTTTAAATCCAGATTAATATCGACAGTGCTGTAGAATCACACTCAATTATATTTTGAAATTAAATGTAAAATACTTTGTTTAGCATCAGCAAAACTTATGAATCACAAGAAAACTTATATAACACAAACATTGGTTAACTAAGACTCAGCACTAAGAAACACATCTGACCATAGTTTCCTGCATCTGTATTAATGTAACAAAATGATTACTTTGTGTACTCTACATAAATTGTGAAAACATTTTTAAAAAAGCAGTGTGTGGGATTTAGTGGCATCTGGAGATGAGGTTGCAGATTACAACAAACTGAACACCCCTCAACTCAATTCTCCCTTTCCAAGATAATGTAAAAACAAAGGCCCTCACTAGTGCCAGTGTTTGGTTTGTCCATTCTGGGCTACTCCAGGAACATGGCCGTGTAACATGGCAGACCCGAACATTAACCCTAACCCAACCCAAAAGTTGGTATTCCACCTGTATAGGTGTGGTTTTGCACGATGCACAACAAACGTTGCGGTGAGCCCTGCAACTGTCTCAGCCAGTGCTCTAAGTGCATGTTCAAACTTCATATGATAAGCTGTGTGCACCACTTCCTGAATGATTTTGGTTTGAGGAAAACGAAAAGTTGGGCTTGATGGCAAAATATGGGCTAATTTTATTTGTAAAGATTTGAAAATCAGGCAAACTGGACTGAATATTACACACATGAGTTCAGTTTATATGATGCATATCAAGTATGAAGGAGAAATAAAGAGAAGAGAAATATACTATCCATGTTTTCCTATAATTTGTATATTTGGTCTCACACCAATGTACATGGAAATTAAGAGTCTGCCTTGTAAGCCCATGGGGTCAGCTATTCATGCATAACACTATATTGACATCAAAATACAGAAACCCCATATGACTAGATGGATATTTGTTGTTTGATACAATTTGGTACAAATACAAATACATATATATATGTATATACACACACACACACACACACACACATATATATATATATATATATACAGTACAGGCCAAAAGTTTGGACACATCTTCTCATTCAATGCGTTTTCTTTATTTTCATGACTATTTACATTGTAGATTCTCACTGAAGGCATCAAAACTATGAATGAACACATGTGGAGTTATGTACTTAACAAAAAAAGGTGAAATAACTGAAAACATGTTTTATATTCTAGTTTCTTCAAAATAGCCACCCTTTGCTCTGATTACTGCTTTGCACACTCTTGGCATTCTCTCCATGAGCTTCAAGAGGTAGTCACCTGAAATGGTTTCCACTTCACAGGTGTGCCTTATCAGGGTTAATTAGTGGAATTTCTTGCTTTATCAATGGGGTTGGGACCATCAGTTGTGTTGTGCAGAAGTCAGGTTAATACACAGCTGACAGCCCTATTGGACAACTGTTAAAATTCATATTATGGCAAGAACCAATCAGCTAACTAAAGAAAAACGAGTGGCCATCATTACTTTAAGAAATGAAGGTCAGTCAGTCCGGAAAATTGCAAAAACTTTAAATGTGTCCCCAAGTGGAATCGCAAAAACCATCAAGCGCTACAACGAAACTGGCACACATGAGGACCGACCCAGGAAAGGAAGACCAAGAGTCACCTCTGCTTCTGAGGATAAGTTCATCCGAGTCACCAGCCTCAGAAATCGCAAGTTAACAGCAGCTCAGATCAGAGACCAGATGAATGCCACACAGAGTTCTAGCAGCAGACCCATCTCTAGAACAACTGTTAAGAGGAGACTGCGCGAATCAGGCCTTCATGGTCAAATAGCTGCTAGGAAACCACTGCTAAGGAGAGGCAACAAGCAGAAGAGATTTGTTTGGGCCAAGAAGCACAAGGAATGGACATTAGACCAGTGGAAATCTGTGCTTTGGTCTGATGAATCCAAATTTGAGATCTTTGGTTCCAACCGCCGTGTCTTTGTGAGACGCAGAAAAGGTGAACGGATGGATTCCACATGCCTGGTTCCCACTGTGAAGCATGGAGGAGGAGGTGTGATGGTGTGGGGGTGTTTTGCTGGTGACACTGTTGGGGATTTATTCAAAATTGAAGGCACACTGAACCAGCATGGCTACCACAGCATCCTGCAGCGACATGCCATCCCATCCAGTTTGCGTTTAGTTGGACGATCATTTATTTTTCAACAGGACAATGACCCCAAACACACCTCCAGGCTGTGTAAGGGCTATTTGACCAAGAAGGAGAGTGATGGAGTGCTACGGCAGATGACCTGGCCTCCACAGTCACCGGACCTGAACCCAATCGAGATGGTTTGGGGTGAGCTGGACCGCAGAGTGAAGGCAAAGGGGCCAACAAGTGCTAAACACCTCTGGGAACTCCTTCAAGACTGTTGGAAAACCATTTCAGGTGACTACCTCTTGAAGCTCATGGAGAGAATGCCAAGAGTGTGCAAAGCAGTAATCAGAGCAAAGGGTGGCTATTTTGAAGAAACTAGAATATAAAACATGTTTTCAGTTATTTCACCTTTTTTTCTTAAGTACATAACTCCACATGTGTTCATTCATAGTTTTGATGCCTTCAGTGAGAATCTACAATGTAAATAGTCATGAAAATAAAGAAAACGCATTGAATGAGAAGGTGTGTCCAAACTTTTGGCCTGTACTGTATATATACATATATATATATATATATATATATATATATATATATATATATATATATATATATTAGCACTATTTATTTGTACATATTTTCCAGTATAACGTTTTAATGGTCACGTTGAGAGTTTGTCAGCAGTCAGGTAAAAGTCATTTAAAAATCTGCAAAGAAGTCCAGTCGTGGCTGCAGGCTTGCCAGCAGCAATACAAAGATGAAAAATCTATATAAAATAAATAAATAAAAAATCATCTTTGTTTGAAGTTAGGCCATGAGGTGTCCTGTAAGTTTAATCTCGGGGTTAAAGCAAAGACTAGACTATTAAACAATTATTTTAGGTTACAATTTTGCTAGTTAAGGGCTCATTCTAAGCTAAAACAACGATTTGTGGGTCCAGGTGATTATACACTCAGAAAAACATAATTATCATATTCCATTGCTGCCAATAGATTCCCCTAAATCCTACACACTTTACGCAGCTGAAAAGCTTCTTTCAGTGATTATATTGTACTGTATATATACTTCAAGCATCTTATTTGCTCTTTTTTATAAAGACGTGGCTTGTTTAGGTGCTTAACCTTTGCCACATGTTCCTGAGTTAAGGTAAAGTTACATCTCAGAACTTTCAATCTGAATAAGCTCTCTCAACCCATTATCTGAAACTGTACTGAGGCCTGCAGTCCCGTTGAAATAATTTGAATTAGCATCGGTTAATGTTCTTGATTTTGATTCATTCACGGGCCCGGACTGATTTGTACAATCATAGAACGTAGTGTAGCGAGACACGTTAATGCTTTAAGCGCCAACATAATTGGTCCTCTTGTGATAAGCTAAAGACCTCTCATTCGTCATTGAATTCACCGGTACAAAGAAAGTATGCATAACTTTACTTTCATCCTCTGAGCTATCAGGCAGAGTTCTAAAGTCTACAGGCAATTTTAAGAGTAAAGGTAGGACAGGGAAACATGTTAAGGGTGACTGTGTTATCACTCTAAAGTTGATCCAAGGTGTAAATGCATAACATTTGACAGCCCTAGTTTCTACTTTGGATTGTGCCTGAAAAGTACAGAGCGTGTGTGACTTCTAAGGAGCATTATTGTTTGTGTGATGTGAGGATGTGATGCGGCACATTATCTCACATCAGCTGGAAGTGCGCAGCCTTGAAGTTGTTTCTTTGCATACAACTGTGGAGTGCTGTCAACTCTCCAGTACACTGTGCAGTTCTGTATATCTGTACTGATGATGAGAACGTTTTGTGCATGGCTCATGTTGGTGTTAACACATTCACCATTGAAATCTCTTGGATCAAATGTGTTTACTTAACCTTCATCAAACAATCATAAATTATCACACAGATTGAATTTTTGTGCTATGATTAAACCTTTAACATCATCCTTATGTTGTTATTGTATAATGTCTAAGTGTTAAACAATCAGTCTGTTTTCTTTGGCAACATTCAAGGAGAATTCAGAACATTTTTTCTATAAATGTATTGGACTGCTCCATTTTCTGCTAGGTTTTCACACCATGTTTTGTTTTTTTTTATTCAGTACGCCGGGTGCCACCGCGATTCTCCATTCCACCTACAGACAATGAGATCATGCCAGGCGGCAGTGTCAATATCACGTGTGTGGCAGTGGGCTCGCCCATGCCATATGTCAAATGGATGTTGGGTGCTGAGGACCTGACGCCAGAGGACGACATGCCCATTGGACGGAACGTCTTGGAGCTCACAGACGTCCGGCAGTCGGCCAATTACACCTGTGTGGCCATGTCAACCCTGGGGGTGATAGAGGCTGTGGCACAGATAACAGTGAAAGGTAAAGCTGCTCCTTCTTTATCATTAAAGGCTGAAATTTCAGCAGCTCCGACAATAGACATATGAAGGCTAAAAGTGGACTTTAAAATAGCCCACTCAAAATCCTGCATATAGTTAAAATACATATATCAATTTGCAGTTTTATATTAGGAGTAAACTATCTAAGCAGAGACTACTGGCGGTGCTTTAAAGAAAGTTATTTACCTCTCACTGCCACAATAAGTCATCTGCGGAGGATTCCTTAAAGCTTCAGACAAGCCCTGGCACCGGCCTCAGTGCATTAGATGCCAGATTGAGAATATAGTGAAGTGCTTATCTCTCAGCTAGAAAGCTACAGAGCCACAAGCTCACCATTTTCTGTTAGCAAGAGGTAGAAGAGGAGGGGGCTTGAGGGGTGGTGTGAAAGGTAGTGAGCACGGTATTGTTTGGTGTCCTCTGTAGGCATGCTACTTATCTGAGTGTAATCATATCTACACAGCAGCGTACCCGACAGATATCCCAGATTGGCGTCGCCCTGCACACAAGGGACAGACTCACATACACACACTCAGCTTTGTTTTTCCTAGACATAACATAGAGATATTAGTCACAATATAACAGTCTGGCAGCAAGCTCCCCCAGAAGCATACTTCAGATGGCATATAAAGACAATCTATTGCCCTGATATCTTTTGCCATGTGCCACAGTGTAGGGAATTAAAGCAATAAATTTACCTGTTAAATTATTAAAGTGATAAACACTGGGAAATCTGAGATTAACAACAACAGCACTCTTCGCTGCTGAGCATGGGGTATGCGAGCCTTTAATCTCAAACATTAGTTCATGTGCGACTTTTGTTTTTTTAACAAATGTAAACCAGAAAAATGAAACAATATCAAGACTATCCACCCACCTAATAGAAAGCACACAACATATTTGTCTCTTATGACTCAGGATATATTGTATAATATCAGTATCATGTGCAATGGGCTGGTAAATGAATGTAATCAATATAATTCAACCATCTGCAAATTAAAATAAAGTCTCTAAGGACCAAAACATGAAATAAATGATTCTACAGAGGTATAACCTTGCTGTGTATTTGCATTTCTCTTAATATTTATGTAATGATTATCATCACAGCATTGCCCAAGGCTCCTGGCATTCCTGTGGTGACCGAGCGCACAGCCACCAGCATAACATTGACTTGGGATTCCGGCAATCCTGAACCAGTGTCCTACTACATCATCCAACACAAGTCCAAGTACTCAGAGGACTCGTATAAGGAGATTGATGGTGTAGCCACCACTCGATACAGCGTAGGAGGCCTCAGCCCGTACTCAGACTACGAGTTTCGGGTGGTGGCGGTGAACAACATTGGGCGAGGGCCACCCAGTGAGAGCATCGAGGCCAAAACAGCTGAGCAGGCACCCAGCACGGCACCAAGGCAGGTCAGAGGTCACATGCTGAGCACCACCACAGCTGTCATCCACTGGGATGAACCTGAGGAGGCTAACGGGCAGATCATGGGCTATCGAGTCTACTACACCATGGATTCCACCCAGCACGTCAACCTCTGGGAGAAGCAGATAGTTCGGGGGTCTAACTTTGTCACCATCCAGGGCCTCATCCCCAATAAGACCTACTACATCAAGGTTTTGGCCTACACCTCAGTAGGTGACGGACCTCTTTCCCCAGACCTTCAAATCATCGCAAAGACAGGAGGTGAGCGTTGTTTTATTTTCCTTGTCAGAGAATCTATAATTGAACGAATTCAAGGTTTAACAAATGTTCACACTCCACAATTAAACTCTGAGTGTCACAAACATTTTAGAAGCTATGGGGTTTTTTTTAGTCACACATCCTCATTAGTGGTTTGCAGTTGTAAACACATGAATGTCTTCAGGCTGTTGGGGAAAACTTCAATTGGCTTTCTCAAGTGGGAAAAATAGTTTTGTATCTGAAAAGTTAACTAAGAACAAGAAATTCAAACGCCTAGAAAAGAAGTTTTTCAGCATGAAGTAACCATGTACTGTGTGTCTGCACTGTCCTGGTTTGTCCGAAACAACAGCGTCTCCTGAAATACAATGTGGTTCTTGTAGCAATACCTCTAACCACAAAGTGGCATCTGTGCAAGTATGACTGTAATGATAATGAATAGTGTGAGATGTAGAGAGTAATGAATTCATCCCTTCATTTCCACTGCAGTTCCCTCCCAACCAACTGACTTCAAAGGAGAAGCCAAATCAGAAACAAGTATTTTGCTTTCATGGATCGCCCCAGCACAGACCGGACAGGAAAATCAAATCACAGGATATGAACTTATATACAGGAAGAGAGATGACAAAGAGGAGGTAATTATTTCCTGACTTGTGTCTTTTTGGCCAGTCACTACATTAAAAGTTTCTTGTAACAAACACAATACAAAATATAAGTAGTTTGATTGTGTTATGTATTTGTGCATTTATTTTTATGTCGTGTCATTATCATTGTCTTGTGCTTCCAACTTATTAATACCAATAGCACTAATTATCAAGTCTTAGTCAATACCAAAGTAGGAGTGACTCAGTCCAGTAGTTTTATTTTGTCTATACATGATAATGGGCATTAAATGTTCAAAGAAATGTGTACATTTATACCGCAACTATATGGTGTCATTTCTCAATAATTTTGCATGGTCTCCCCATAACACTAAAAAAATACAGCCCTATGGCTGCATCCCTGATGTTTGTATAATCAGGAGTAGTTCATACAGTATGAAAAATCTGTAACATAAAGAAAGACTTTGATCAGACACTTCTGAAGAATGGGTTTTACCATGTAATTTGTCAGTCACTATGAAGTGTACTAAATTGAGTGTCAAACTCATTTATATAATCTGACACCTTGTTTTATTTCTGACAGCAAAATCGTAGACCTTCGAATTTTATTTTCATATCAGGAGGCAGTATACTTGTATTCATTTTTTTATTTGGAACTCCCTGTCTTAATTTAAAAACTGACAATATGAAATTCTCCCCGCAGAAACGTATCAGCTTTGAGCCGACAACAACATACTTGCTGAAGGACTTGAAGCCCTTCACTACTTATACTTTCCGGCTGGCTGCCCGTAGTAAACATGGAGTTGGAGCTTACACCAATGAGATCTCGGCAGAAACTCCACAGACACGTAGGTCTTCTTCCTTATCTGACAGAGTTTAAACTATTTGGGAAGGAACACATTTTCAAATGCATTCCAAATTTTACGTGTGCTGCAAAATCCCCAAAATTGACAAGAATGTCAGGAAGGTCCTGAGCACAGATAAAGCGAATATGGTTTTTCTTTAAAGGGGTTGATGCATTTGAAAGATGTAAACATTTGAAATAGTAAATAAGTGTTACCTGACCATGCAGTATTCACTTTGAAAAGGTTGCATGGACAGCGTAGCCAGGCTTTCCTGTGAAGTCAGGAGACAAGGTTACAAAAACTACCCCTCTCTACCTTTGTTGTGCAAAAACAGTCCTGACTGAAATGACTGACAAATCCTTGAATTATTTATAGAAATGCCCACATATGCGTTACTGTTTTTCATAAATAAAAGGGCATCTAAGGAAGCCTTGTCTCTTGACATTGCATGTCGGCCAGAAATAATAGAGTAGAGAATTTTTGAAACTGAGCTTTCTATGTAGCTACACTGCCAAGAACCACTTGGGATTTTCCCATTTTTCGGCATTGATGTTTACACTCAATTCAAATTACAATAAAGAAAGTTGTGGAGTAACAATATCATAGAAAGCTCAAAGCAAGTATTGTCTCTACAGTTAGGGACATTTCCACCCAAAAGACCCCAGATTTATGTAACGGGTCAAAACTGAAAAATTGGATTCTATTAAAAGCTAAATGAAGTGCAGTTGAACTCACTCTGATTTGCAGTCACAGAATTCCCCTCCAACCATAAGTGAAAAAAACACTGAACTGTTTGCACATCTGACATAAATCTGGGGTCTGTGTAAGACAAGGGCAGGGATCAGGTGGGTATGACAGTTCAAACTCTGCCCAGATGTATGTTCTGAGGTAAATGATGAAGTAAATCAAAAAGTGCATGCCAATGTTATCAGAATCTAATAAATCAGTCATGTCTCCTTGGGAAGTTCTCTGTTGTACAATCAGGCTTTTACCACAAACCAACAGGCTTCGGAAAGGTTGGTGACAAATACAACATTTTTCTGTTTTAAATAGTTAAAGCATCAACCTTTATGTTTTTGGATTGATGGTAACTGCTTGCCAAATTTGTCTTAGTTATTACTACATTTATTTTGGAATGGTTTATCTTAAATTGTTTGAGTATTTTCAAATATTTTAGGTTTTTATTTTAGAATTTAAAGGATCTAATAAGTAGATTATTAGGATTTGTGACTTTTGTTTCCCTTTTTTAATTTTTTTTTCTTGCCAAAGGTAGGTTACATATGTTAAAGCTGTCCTTTTTCCAATCAACACCTTCCATTCATCTTCAGTGTGTACACTCTTGTGTTGGTTTTTGCCTTTTGTTTCGTCTTTATTTGTGATGTTTCATTGATTTGAAGTATGTTTTATTTACCCACATGAGTCCTTGTGCTTTTTCCTCATTTGTGTCATTTTATTTTCCTCTTCTTTTTTCCTTTGTTTGGTCAATTCTACCATCATCACCCCGATCAAACCAAAAACTGAAACTCCTTTAAAACAAAAAATCCAACTCAATGAATGGCCTGACCAAACAAAAAACCCTTCACCTGCACCAAATCCAACTCGCCAACCAGAACCCTCGGGCCCACCTCAGGGAGTCAAGTGCTATAGCCCCAGCTCCACCAACGTCCTGGTAAGTTGGCGGCCACCACCAGTGGAATTACAAAATGGGATCATAACACAGTACACCATCCAATATGCTGCGACTGAAGGGGGAAATACTACTGCTCTTCAAATCACCAACATACCACCGGAAAGCTCTCAGTACCTTTTGGAAAACTTGGAGAAATGGACAGAGTACCGTGTGACGGTCACTGCTCATACAGATGTCGGGGCAGGACCAGAAAGCCTGCCACAGCTCATCCGCACAGAGGAGGATGGTATGTTTTCGCTAAAACAAACCTCCAGCTGCAAATCCAGTCCACCCCCTCTTAACCTTCCCCGTCAAATACTAACAACCTCGCCTATATCTACAGCTCCCTCTTCTTTTCTACCCTCTCTGCCTGCTTCTAATACGACTGTCACCACTTGATACTTTTAGCCCATTTTGGACTGTGCACTTTTTCACCCGAACAAACTGTGATTCACTTTGCAAAAGCACTTTTTTTTTTTTGGCTTTTTTTCCCCCCTACGCTGCTCAATTTCAACACATGGTATGGCATTTTCAACTGCAGGCCTCCAACTTCCATCCCAACTGTCATTTTTGAAACTTTGAAATATTCTCTGCAGTGTTTTTGAATGGCAGCATTTTTTATAACTCATTTTTTAGGAACTTGGCAAAAGGACAAGTTCTGGACAGTGGGAAAAACAAAGGGTGGAAGAATTTTTTGAAGGCCATTTTTTTTTCCTCCCCTCATGTGATAAAATCATATTTTTTATTCATTTTTTTCCTCGCACCATAGCCAAAATTCTTGCAGTGCTTCAAGCATTTGAAACACTTGAAGCCCCTCTTTGGCTCCACTTTTCTATTTTGGCAAAACACATTTTTTTTCCATGTTTTAAAAATCCACTACCCATTTTTAATGTTTCAAGATTAGGTCAGTTGTCAGACCTGTTTTTGCTGTTGTTTTTTCCCCTTACCATTGTTGAAATATTGATGTCATGCAGTGCTTGTTGCAGTTTGCTGCACTTTTGTGATTTTTTTTGGTCACTGCAGCATTTTGCGCTACGGATTTTGGACAAGATTTAAAAAGAGGGTGACGGGGTTCTCTATAATTTTGACCTTTTTTCTTCTATCCCATGGTGTTCCTCCAGTTCCTAGCGGGCCACCTCGTAAAGTTGAGGTGGAGGCTGTCAACTCCTCATCAATTAAAGTGATCTGGCGTTCACCGATGCCCACCAAGCAGCACGGTCAGATCCGAGGGTACCAGGTGCACTATGTCAGGATGGTTAATGGGGAGCCCACAGGACAGCCAGTCATCAAGGACATCCTGATTGATGATGCCCAGGTACAACAGCCTCCTCAGCCAGCCACCTCTTCTCTCAGACACACAGTATCGCATTCTCTTTCTCACCTTTACAGCAAAGTCTTTTATTTGGAGTGGAAAAAAGCTCCTTTTCATCATATCATATCAATAACTGAACTCAGTAAAACAATTACTATTAAACTGATTTATCACTAATTACAATTCTGCTGGATGCAGACATTGAGCACTCTTATATCTAGAAGTCTACATGTAATTAATGCTATTTTTGCCGCAATTATTTCTATCAAATAACAAGTTTATTTGGTGGTTGCAGACAAACTGTGTGTATTTTCTCACCAGTGAGTCGTGTCTGTACCTGGCCTTATTTCTTGTCTCTTTTCTCTCCATATTCTTATATCATAATCAGTGGGAATATGATGATTCAACCGAACATGTGAGTAGTTAAACTTGACAAAAGTCCAATCTTGTTTTCCCCTGCTGTCATCCTCTGCATGAATGGCATGTGTCTTTTGTGCATTAGGAGTTCAAGACCTCAAGGTTTTAAGCTTGAGCGCTATTTCATCTTCTTAAGATATTTACCTTTAAAACTGCGGATGGAATCCTTGACTAACACTAATACTGACCTTAAAGGTTTGACTCTGATAAAGCTATTTTAAATTAAGTTCAGCGAAGTTGTTTTTTTACGAACGCTTGTTAACACTATCCTTTTCCACTGAAGCATGCCTCAGTTTTCAGTATATGCTGAGAGAATGTGTCTGTTGTGTCTTTCGTGATGATTACGCTGACATCACATCCCATTATATCTCTGTACTTGCATGTATCTGCAATAATCCAGTGGGTGTCCTTCAACTAAAGTCCTGGGTCTTTACAGGAAATGATCATCACAGAACTGCAGGCTGAGACCACATATTCAGTTACTGTGGCAGCCTATACGACAAAGGGCGACGGTGCACGCAGCAAGCCCAAACTGATCACCACCACTGGCGCAGGTATTGTAACTGTGACTGCTGACAAATCTCTTGTGGTTCTCTGCTAATACACTACATTTTCACATGAAACTGCATTTCTGCTCTGTGAAGCTGTGAAACTGCAGCCAATGAGGGGAAAAAAAGCACGAGGCAAATATTCTTGTCATCGAGCGTGTAAAGTGTGAATGCAGCTAATTGCTGTCTCATTTATTGCAATAACTCGTACCCAGTGGTGTGACACAGCAATGCTGTAGGCATTTTCAAAAATAATGAAAAATGGAGAGGAACTGAAAGAAAGACAAGAAAAAAAAGCACCCAAATTCAGCTCTTGCACTCGCTGCTTTTGACAGTGTTATACCACGGTAAAAGTACTTGGCTGTACTCACAGACAGACAGATAGCATAATTAACTGATATTGAATGCCTGTGTACCAAAAATGATAAGATGGAAACATGGTTCTCCATATTAAGTTGTCCCTTTCTCCACTGATACTGTCTTAGTTCCTGAAAAACCACGGCTAATGGTCAGTACAACCAACATGGGCACAGCTCTCCTCCAGTGGCATCCCCCAGCATTAACCCATGGTCCCTTGCAAGGCTACCGCCTCCGTTTTGGCCGCAAAGACGTGGATCCACTGACTGTTATCGAGTTCCCCGAGCGAGAGAACCACTACACTACCAAAGAGATCCATAAGGGAGCCTCATACACTTTTCGCCTTTCTGCACGCAACAAGGTGGGCTTTGGCGAAGAAACAGTCAAAGAAGTCACCACAAATGAGGATGTCCCAAGCGGCTACCCTCAGAGCATTACAGCAGAGGGCGCCACCACCTCCACCATTCAGGTTAGCTGGCAACCTGTTTTGCTGGCAGAGCGAAACGGCCAAATAGTGAAATATGCTCTGCAGTATAAGGACATCAACAGCCCACGCAGTCCCTCGGAACTCTTCATCACCGCCCCGGAATCAACAGTCATCCTGGATGGCCTTAAGGCAGATACCACTTATGATATTAAAATGTGTGCCTTCACCAGCAAGGGCTCTGGTCCCTATAGCCCAAGTGTCCAATTCAGGACACAGCCTTTGGATCAAGGTAGGACCAGTCCCTGAACCTTTTTAGCTCTTTCCCTTTTAAAATCAACCTTTCCCTGCGCAGCCCTTTCCAACCACAGCAGCTTCCTCTGAAAGCCTCAAATGGCAGAAGTTGACAAAGTCTGGAATCAACCACAAGATTTTGGTATTAACATATTGCCCTACCCTTAGTCTCCCTAATCTAAGAATGATTTAATAAACTCACATGGAGTAAGTATGTATGTCTTTTTGTGTCTCGTCAAGCAAAGGTCAGTCATTAATTTAAGAGTTGGTGTTGGTAAGAAGGTAAGAGGACAGTGTTGAGTTCAGTGTAGTAGTGATTTCAGCCTGGTTTTGAAGGAGACATTATCAGGTAAGCACCGGTGTGGGACCAGTAGAGTAGATAGATAAAAGAGGATGTTTTGTGTCTAAATCACCTGCTCCCCCTTTCTTTTAGCAGTGTTTGCAAAAAATTTTCACGTGAGAGCTGCCATGAAGACATCAGTGTTGCTGACCTGGGAAATCCCAGACACCTACAACCCAGCTCAGCCTTTCACTGTGAGCACTGCCTAGATAAATAAACCTTTTCCATATGTATTACTATGATACAGAGAATGATTCAGTGAACATCCACAACCGAAACTTCACATAACACATCAACTCATTCACACACAGATCCTCTATGATAATGGGCAGAGTGTGGAGGTGGATGGGAAGCTAACGCAGAAGCTAATCACGGGTCTTCAGCCTGAGACACAGTACTCCTTTCTCCTAACCAATCGTGGCAACAGTGCCGGAGGTCTGCAGCATCGTGTTTCCACCATGACGGCCCCAGACATCCTCCGCACCAAACCATATCTGATTGGTAAAACCAACTCAGATGGTATGGTGACTGTGGAGCTACCATCAGTGCAGACATCTGAGAAAATAAGGTGAGTAGAGATGATTAAACTGAAGGTGATTTCTAATTGCAGCCCCCTAAACGTCAATGATTCGAATCATCTGTCAAGACGCCCTTGAGCCCTTGTCAGTCAAATCAATGCACTTTTCTTAGCTGTGTCTTGTACACAGACTAACTGGCAGGCAGTAAATTTTAACAGACCTAATCAACTCCAGGAGTGCCATCCCCGAGTCGACTTTGATTATCCAGATCCCAGATGCTGCCCGACTTGTAATTGCCAACTTGCATTAAGCATAATATGATTTTAGAATTTGTTGGATATGTGACTTGTAAAGACATCACAGACAGTTGAACTTTCTCTTTCCATTGCTGATGTCCACATTACTAACTATTATTTCTTACTGCTGCACTGTGAATGGAAATAAAGAAGATAACTTGATAGCTGCCCTTGTCAGGGGTAATTCTTCCAAAACAGAGTCATTTATATTCATCCCTACATTTCAGTGTAATATCCACTTCACCTCAGTCATTACACACTGAAACAGCCCGACTCATTTAAGCGCACTCCTCTAAGCCCTATAAAGTCTCTTATAGCCTTTCAACAAAGCCCAGGGTTGTCAGAAGGCCAAGGAGCACATCCGATTGTAGACTGATGCTTCAAACCCATCTTGGGTTTTTTGATCTTGCTGGATGCACTTGGCCCAGTGTCTCCCATGCCAGAGCTTAAGCTAATTAGTTTCCCATTAGCCTGCCACACTGCCTCCCTGGCTAAAGCTAGCTTGTGCGGTGCCCAACCAGGAAGCCCAGAAAACTCTGGCAGAGGCTGTTATCTCTCCTGCCACCCTGATGAAGGGATGAAAATCCCTCTAATTCTGTATCTTTTCTGCGTTCGCAGAGGTCTCCTAATTAGCCCACGGGGGGCCTCAGTGAGGTGTAACCGTATTGCCTGACTTCTCTGAACATGCTTAAATTAAATAGGAAACAGGGGAAAATAGCCCCAATAAAGTGATAAAGAATTGCATAATTTGCTAATGGCATGATTATGCATCATTTTTCATCTGATTCTGCTAAGCACTCCCCTCCCTAGTACAGGCTGACATGGTAGACACTGGGCAATGCTGTATTTGTTATTGCTGTCATACCCCGTTTTGCCAGAAACAGCGACCACTGACATGCAAATAGAAGCTGTGAACTTGTGTCTTTTGAAAGGTGGCAGTGATCTTTGACCTCATGTAGATTATTTATGTACTGTCTTTACATTTTATTTTCCAGGGGATACTACATTGTGGTAGTGCCTCTGAAGAAGCAGCGTACTGGCAAGTTTTTCAAACCCTGGGACAATCCGGACGAGATGAATTTGGAGGAGGTAGGTTTAAAGGATGAGCTGGTCAGAATGACTCAGGTTACCAGGAAAGAAAATTGAAAATATGGCATGTAAAATTCCAGTGCTTTTTTTCAAGATCCAGTTTTTGTACACAGCCTCCTAATAGGGCCGACATAACTGTGTGCACATAGCTCACATTTCTTTTCTGAAAATTGGGGGGAAAAAAGTTGAGGCCACTAAGAGGGCAGGAGGAACAGGAGATGAGCCTCGCTGATTGACGCAAATAGCTGCAGAGAGCACTGTTCATATGGAAATGAGAACATGAAGTAGCCATCAAGTGCACTGCAAACTCAACCCCCATCCCCACCTCCTCCTCCTCCTCTTTGTGTCTGTGGTAATTACCTGAAGAGCTGCATCAGGCCTTCATGTCTCTTCTCATTTCAGGCAAAGCTAGGCTACTGCGTATGCACAAAACACTTGACAACTTTTATATTTAGCCGGTTGAGATAATTCAGGAGTTTCTGCACACTGCAGGTATGATTTAATGCGTTAGCCAACGAAAGCTTTTATCACTATGTATTGTTGGCTGTGATTACATTTTAGGTATTCCTTTAGATGCAGTGTCAAACACTGAAAGCTAATGGTTCCACACATTTGCTGCAGCATATACTGTAGTCTCTGTCGTAGAAATGTGTAGAAATGAAAACTTCTCAGAAGTTATTCCCCTTCAGGTCACAAAAAATTAAAATTCAGCCAAGCATTCTTCAATAAATCAAATCCTCTGGCAAATTCTAACTTATTCTGAAACTGTGACTTTTAAAATATTTATTTCAATTGTATAAACATCACAATACATCACGTGTCTATGGGGCCAAAAGAAAAAAACACACCATGTCTCATCTGGCATTGGCTTTACAGCTCATGCCTATAGGCCCTTGTCTGTAGCCTTGACCGATTGCCCAAAAGTCGCCCCTCTGTCAGAATTTATTTGTTTGTCAATATTGGCACTCACCTTTTCACAACTTTTCCCAAGGGCAGCTAGATTTAGCCGTGTTGACAGGAGAGATGATTGAAGACATTATCGGGCAGCACCAACAGCCCCGCAGCCAAAACAGAACACACACAAGAACGCACACACAATGTGAATGACAGCCACACACGGCGTGCGCACACGCACTCATTCGTGCACACAAGTGAGAGATATGAAATCAGACGCCCAAACAAGTAGCCAGGCTTGATTAGCATAATTATGATCCACGCTTTGTACTGGAAGTTTAAAGTCAGATGGAACAGACTTGTATGAAGGGCACATTTGATCAGTTTCTTTCAGCCTATTATTATTATTATTATCATTATTATTATTATTATTATTATTGTTGTTGATTGAAGGAGCAAAGGTGGCATTTTTGGCTTTAATATTAATTATCTTAGAGACTATGAATGTTGAAGAAAAAAAATCATTGGTTTGATATGTAATAATTCCCTTCGAAAACTGGCAGTGACATTGGAAACATGTCCCTTGGTATCCAAATTTTTTGGATAATCCCTGCCAATAACATACTCGTGTTTAAATTTTGAAAGATAAGGTTTGTTATGCTTGGCAAAACGTAGTTTGAAGCCATTTGTTGATACATAATGTAATTCATCCTCGCTTTGCATGTCATTCATTCATATTTATGAAAAACTGAATTGGAAAATAAATAACAATGTTAATCAAATCCAGCAAAAATTAATTCCGTCTCTTTTTTACTGTTTGAAGCTGTTGGATAATCCTCAACTGTTTTATATGCTGGGAATCCACACAATCTTTTAATCTCGCAATCTTTTGTAGTCAAAAAAAAAAACAGATGAAATAAGTCATTGATCTTTTCTGTAATGTTCTGCCTATTGCAATCAGCGTTTTCAGCTCGGCAATCAGAAAGAAATCTAGATAGACAGATCTGGCGTGGATGTGTTTTAATGTGTGTGCCGTGTTATCAACTGTCTGCCTCTTTACTCCTCGCTGTAGCTGCTGAAGGAGATAAACCGTACAAGTAGAGGCCTTCGATTCCGGAGGCAGGCAGAGCCCAAAGCCTACATCGCTGCTTCCTTCATAGACCTGCCCAGCGACTTCACCCTGGGAGATGGAAAGACCTACAGGGGCTTTGAAAACAAGAAACTCCAGAATGGCCAGGAGTACATCTTCTTTGTGCTCGCTGTTTTGGAGATGTCTGAAAACGTAAGTCTGCTATCATTTATTATATCCATTACTTGAGTTCAGCTTCAAACCCTGAGCTTGTTCGCCTCTTGGATACCCCGTGGTTGTGATCTTGAGGTCTTTGTGCTAGAAACTGTACACATAAATAGACAGAGAGGGTTAAACCCACTGCATCGCAGCAGTGGGTCGGAGTTTGCTTCTGGTCAGATGTGTTACTCGGAGCCCTTGTGAGGCTTTGACTTAAAAACTTAAAGCTGCAGCTGGCCCAAGAAGCTGACCCTTAGCTGCTTTGGGGAGGAGAAACCCCTTAAGACCTTAGCTGATCGCAAGAATACCTCGATAACAGCGCTCCTCTTTAATTGCGTCCTACGTGCGGTCCACCTTATCTCCGCTGCTGCAGCTAGTGTGTGTGTGTGTGTGTGTGTGTGTGTATGTGTGTGTGTGCATGTGTCTGTCTGGACTGAAGACCCGAAAGCCGCATGATTAGGCAGCCGCAGGCGTGATGATGGATTTGATGAGCTGCAGGGTCTATAGTGCTGCCTCGCGCTCTCTCCACTAACCCTGAGTTCAGGTAGAGCAAAACGATAATGGCGAACGGAGGGAAATCTCTAATTTGCCCACTGAAGCATATATTTTCATCCCACAAGACCTTTTTTTTATCTCCTCATAGAATGTGAAATAGTTCAATCACGGCTCCTGTATAGGAGAGATACTGAAGATAATTTTGATTGGTCAAACTGAGGCTTAGCAGAAATTACACAGCAAAACTTTGAATTGGCTTTTAATTTGTATTGTTGGTCATGCTGCTTTTGTCAGAGTCTTGTTAGATAATGCTCTGTCGTGAGGGTAAATTAATTGAAGTCTCGCAGTAGTGCTTTGAATATGTTGAGCTTAAATATGTCTGGATCTACTGTAGCCTTTGGCATTCAGTCCTGGGTGGTAACATGACATGAGCAAGAAAATATCTTTCCAAATCACCAGATTATAGATAAAATGATGGAGCATAGAACTGGATAAAGTTTAGTATACAGAAGCAGCATATGGTGGTTGGAAAAAAATAACCACAGATTCTAATGCTGAATATTGATCAGTGTTTGTTTTCCTTGGCTCAGATCATGTACGCCACCAGCCCCTACTCCGACCCAGTTGTATCAACTGACATCGACCCCCAGCCGATCATCGACGAGGAGGAAGGCCTGATCTGGGTGGTGGGCCCTGTGCTAGCCGTTGTCTTCATCATATGCATCGTCATTGCCATCCTACTCTACAAAAGGTGAGGATATGAAATAATAATCTGAATATAGAATTAGAAAAGCATAACTGTTTCATAAGTGGAGCAAAAAGCACAGGAATCCAGCTCAGATGGGAAAACTACCTCAACACTTAACATAAATACTACAGACAGTACACATTATTACTTTAACATGTGTACTTAAAATTCATGTAGAGCCACTCAATATTTATGTGTGATCATTTAATATTGAAGATTCATGACACCAATACACTGCCACGCGTGCAAATCTTCAATTAGCACATTGGAATGCAGACACTAAATGTAAGATTTTAACTTAAAGCCTGAGGCGCATTGATCTTCAGACTATCAATGACCCTCACTTTCAGCACCACACACACACACACACACACACACACACACACACACACACACACACACTCTAAATCTCAGATGAGTAAATGCAAGCATACAGCTACCCAAACTGTTAAGCCATCAAATGCAGACACCCACAATCCTTCACACAGACATGTGCGTTGACTGAAAGTTAATCAGACACATCCATCTACCCCCCCTGCACGCACAAACACACACACACACACACACACACACACACACACAAACAAACACATGTAAAACTGTGGAGAACACTCGCGGTAGTGCACTTTCACACCGAATCAAAACAGCTTCTTTTTTTTTGTCTGAAACCCCCTAGTGGTAGCGAGACCTCATGCTGTCACTGCTCATCAGTCAAGCGTAGGAGGGGAGAGCTTTGACTATCTGCTGCATGTCACTGCATGTGTGTGTGCAGCTTTTAGAGAGGCCTTGGGGCCTGGGCAAGCATCCCAGCCAGCCCAGCCCCACCCCCTCTTTTACTACTACCCATTCCACGAGGGAGACTAGCTCTGGATCTCGACTCTGACCTTATGATGCCCTCCTGCTTTGCAAGGATACACACATATCTTACATGCATGTGTCCAGACACTGATATTTTCCCCCTGTCCTTCTTTATCTCGTCTCTTCTCACCTTTTCCATGAGGCAAATTTTCTGCAGAGTTCATTCAATCAAATGTCCAGTCCTAAGCAGAATTTCACAGTAGTCCTCAAGAAGTAATTTGGTGAAGGTAAGATTAGTTAGTGAAGAGTCAGCACAATATAATCAGTAACAGCACCAATGCTGAAGACAAAAAAATACATCAATAGTAGTGTAATGTTAGAGGTTTCTGCACACGGCTTTACTCCCTTACACCTTATTGTCCTTGGATCCTATTCATATCAAGTTTTGGATAACACAGAAGGTGAATTGAAAGTGAACAAAGACCGTGTGTGCGGGGGGTTTCAGACTTTCTATTTGTGGCAGGCAGATTTACACATCGATTACCAAGTTGGTGTCACCGCCACGTTAGGGAACATTCGGTGCATAACCAGGAGATATTTCTCTTGTCAAGATCAATTTTTATGTGGCAGAATGCTCCTCTTGTGCAAAACAAGGGGCAACAACCATGTTATGTTGAGCTCTGAGAAAGGACATGGGAATAACAATGTGCAGCTTCATCAGAGAGAGACATAAATCAGAGTCATTCATACACCTACACAGAATAATTGAAGCCACGTCTGCTACCAAACCAATAGATTTCCTAAATAAAAGGGTTCTAAAATGGAAGCACGCACTTAATGATATATGCTCGATATATACATATTCATTCAAAATTATGATCGCACGTGTTCTCATTTATAATACCACATGCATCGGTCTTGAGTATGCATAATTCTTGATTTCAATAATGTTAACAGTGCTAAGCTTATTTGCAGGAAAAGACAGACACAGCAATTAGGAGTCAAGAGAAGACTTTTATGCTTGAACAAGAAGCAATCAGCTGAAACTGCTTGAAATAGCAGAGATACAATGTAGGAATCTTGGATGCACCTGGGAAACTGTAGTATTTGAAACAAAGAGCCCCAAGGCGGCATAATTGAGCATAATCTCTGAAGTGAAGCATCACTAATCTTGCACGCAAAGGAAAAACTGAGATATGATTGGTATCGTTTGTCTCCTATAAAGTTAGTCATTCACTTATTCTAAAGAAACGTTTCTGGAATTCTCAATTACATAAGCCAAAGGTCTTACCACCTAATGTTGTGTCGATATTTCTTTCCTTGCTGACCAATGGAGCAGCAAACCAGACAGGTAAGAGTGAGAGAGAAGTAGAAAATAACTAACTCCCTTTAAACCCCTTTCCTCCCTAATTGTACAAATTATAACTAAACACACAGAAATTGGTTGCCCAGTGGAGTTGATGTCATTCGTGAAATCTTAGTATGTGCTTAATCAAAATGAACATATGTTAAACACATGTTACGTACTGTTAGCAAAGCGACATTCTATATATATATAACAGCTGTCAGCAGGCAATTACTGAGAAATCAAAGCACATTTTTTTTATTTTTCCCATTATAAATCTTTACATTCATTTTGTCAAAAAATTCACTGTATTACCTTTCCATTGTACGCACAGTATGTTGTAATTACTAGTGACCAAAATATTATCCATGCCAGTGGCCAATTCTGTGTTGATTCTTATAAATGAACAAGCCACGTTGATTTCTGTGAAACTGACATATAGCATCTTATAGCAGAGGTGACAATTATGTGCACTGAAAATGTATGAAAAATAGGGATGCACCAATTCATCAGCCGATATTGGCCTTGTTGACTGCCATCCACCTACCGGCAAATAAGATGACATTCACCGATGGCAGTGGCCGATGTTTTTCTGTTGTGTCACATCAGTTGTACGCAGGAAAAAGCAGGGCTCCAGACTAGCGGCATCCCGTCACCTTGGGTTCATGTTTGGGATGAACAGTGATTTTCCCATGAGACCCTTCCTGATGAAAGGATGCAGTAAACTTATAATTGATGTGTCAGGGGACGCAACCTAATTTTTTCCCTTATAATGCTACAAATACATGTTGAAATCGGCAGGAGGAGAGTTAGTTAGCTTTAGCTGTTAGCAGCCGGTGACCAGAAGTTACACCATGATGCATTCAAGCTCTATTCCGAAACAATAAGCATTGGGCGAAGGTACATTTTAACATCATCATCAGGTGCTCACATTTAATGTTTTATTTTTGGTGAAAAACTCCAACAAATTATTGAAGGTGATTTTTGTTGAAGGTTTCACAGCAATATATGATAATGTATATCCTCCTGAGATCCTGAGAGATGAGGACATCACATTTTTGGTTTCCTGCACCTTATACTTTGTTTTGCTTAAACATAGGCCTGTTGTCCTCATTTGTGGACACTCTTTTGCCCCATCTAGTGGTAGTTAGAGCAAAATACACTAATCCATGTGAAAACAAGATGGCAGCCATCTCTGCAAAGTTAGTCTGCAGCAGATCCCAAGGTCCAAAACCTGATCACATTTTATGGTTCAAACTTGCGTATATATGATTAATAATGTTTGTCGTTTGACAAAACTACCAAACAAAAGTTCAGGTCTCAGGAGGATATGTATATAGTAAAAAGGCTTTTGAAGCAGTTGTATGACCGATAAAGTTACTTTAAACAAAAATATCTTTGTTTCCCTGGCACAAAATGGGGAATAAATAACAGCAAAAATAAAATAAACAACAACAGCAACAACAACAACAAAAAAACATCGGTATCAGCTATCGGCCAAGTTGTTGTTTCAAACAGTGTATGCGTATAGGCCCAGAATTGGTGCATCCCTAATGAAAATGATACTCTGCAAATATGTGTCTTATAACTGGCATTCAAAATACTGAAAAAGGGGACTGGAACAGGGATACTTTACAACATAATACAATCCAGTACACAGCCCTGCAGTAAATGATACCTTTGTGAAGCATGTAGCTTTTTGTTTGTCTTGTTTCTGTCTGTACAGTAGCAAGACAGGGTTACAATATACAGCAATCTAAATACCACCCCTAACAATGGTTTCAGGAGTACTATAGAGTTGACTTGACACCCCACTGTATCTGACACCATCACTGACAATTGAACATTAGGCTGCACTAAAGGTAGCATTTAAGGGTTAAGGGCTATTGTATTAGATTGCATTACACTGTGAGGTAATGATGTTATTTAGTCCACCCCCTGTAGCCTTATGTACTGAGAGATTGCAATCCTGTCACCTCCTTAATTACATATTTGCCTGCAGTATTTATTAGTCCACGAGGCAAGCTGAGGTTATACAGTAAGAATTTTGAGTGCCAAGCCAAAAAAAAAAAAAAAAAAAAAAAAATTTGCTGTTTGTTCTACAGAAAAAGAGCAGAATCTGAAGCTAGGAAAGGCAGTCTCCCCAACAGCAAGGAAATGCCACTGCATCATCCCACTGACCCTGTTGAACTTCGACGCCTCAACTTCCAAACGCCTGGTATGTATTCCAAATGATGTCTGTCTCATACACTGTGAATTCACAACTGAAAGGGATGCCAATGCTACTGATTGCTCACTTAAAGGAATAATTAATATTCACAATTAGATTTCGCACCCACTGCCGACATTGAAACCTCATACCTTGACGTCCTGAAAAGTACCCATCAATTCTGCGGCGAGATTGGCACTACACAAGTGAGCAGTTAGACAGTGCAGGTGCTGGTAGACGGTGGACAGGTGCTTAGAGAAGGCACAGAGGGTCAAAACTGACAGTTTCCTCCCCGGAGACACTTCTCAGTGGAAAATGAAGAGGCAGAAATGCAAGCTTGACAGTTTCATGGCAGCTGTCGTCTTCCTCTGCACCTGGGTTATCCAGGTCATCAAAACTTGTCATGCTTACTCAGAATAGCACAGTCCTGCTTGGATGGTATCCTGCTGCTAGGAGACAGGACGCAGCATTGTGGAAGGTGAGGGAAATACGAAATGTGTCATGGCTCTCTGTGTTCCACTTTGTATGCGTATGGACAGCAAGGAGAGAGTGGTGGCAAGCTGTAAACACTAGTGTTTACTCGATCTGACCTTTAGTGCTGAGGTGAGTGGTGGTCAGTGGTCGAGTATTGGCCCAGTCGTGTGGCCTTTTCTCGCCTGGGGGAATGATGGGAGTCACAGTCCATTTATCACCCAGAAAGGAGGTATGCATCTTTGCCCCTGTGCCAACCGAGACAGACACATTTAACTGCCGTTTGAGTTCCTCTGGCACCGCCTGCTTTGGGGACAGGTGTTCAGAGACTGCCAATAATGTAGTAATATCAAAGCCATATTTTTCAGGTCAGCTCGTATGAAAGGAGGATGAATTATCCCTGCAGGCTCATTTTTGAAAAAAGATTATGCATATTTATGAAAGCTCTTCAATGATGTTAGGACCA
This sequence comes from Epinephelus fuscoguttatus, assembly GCF_011397635.1. Lineage (NCBI taxonomy): Eukaryota > Metazoa > Chordata > Actinopteri > Perciformes > Serranidae > Epinephelus > Epinephelus fuscoguttatus. The sequence continues at coordinate 22,537,592 of NC_064774.1, forward strand.
TTACTGGCTGTTTCAACCTGGCAGAGGGGTATTTTTCCTTTTGGCTCAGAGTGATCTCAACCATCCTCCCACTATTTCACTCGCCTCTCAAGCCATCAGTTTTTTTCCCCCAACAGCCTTTCTGAGAGCTTGGCTCTCTCGCTGCTCAAAAAGGACCAAACATTTCCCCCCCCCAGCCACGTGACCACTTTCTCTCAAGTCCTGAAGCACTCCTACATTAGACCACCTCTCTCCCCTACTCTCTCTAGCCTTTCTTCCACCTCTTTACCCCTCAATGGACATTTTCATCTTAAGGATGCTTGATGTTTGAGCGACGGCGTGTTGGAAATGGTACTTTCATTGTCCCCCAGTGGTGGAAATGGATTTTGAGTAGTGGGCTGCAATAGAAACACCCTTTACCGTCTTTCAGAGACGTGAGAGTGGGTGGGAAAACGAGGCACAGCTTCCATTAGCTAATGCCCACTTGTGCCGGCAACCAAAATGAAACATCACCTCGGTGGAGAGAGAGAGAGTGACTGTCATGCATCTGGTGTGTCAAAATGGCACCTGAATTCTCAAGTTGCAGATCTTTGGCCACAGGCTGGGCTTTGAAAGCATGTACAAAAATGTGTCTCAGTGAGCATCAGTGCTGTTCAAACCCTACATGTTTGATTGTTTCCCTACACCTCTTGAATATGCTGATGACACACCACGACTACCACCTATATTCAACAATGTCAGTTCTACATAGTCAAAGTCAAGTGCACTTAACTGCAGACTATGCAAGTGGTATATCACCATGTCAGCATCCTCAGGTTAACGTGAATGTCAAATAATATCCTTTGGTTGCTCAACTTTGATTCGTGCTGCTAGGATTTTTATTCCCTGTGCGCTTTCTTATTTCCATGAAATAAGCATGGTGGCATAGCCCAGCTTCTAGCATGATGATCTGTATGTTACTAATGAATGTCCCATTTAGAATACACATAAATCATTCAACTACTTCTTGTCACATTTCAATTTTTTACCTTCTGTTTGTTAAAGAAAGTAGTCATCACATTGCTAATGACATCTGCAATGTATTTAATTACACCGCCGTTTCCTCCACAGGTTCAGGTGCGTCCAGTCACCCCAGTAACCTCCATTTGTCAAGTTAGTTGGTCTCGATTATGCATTTGACATGGTTTTGTTTTGTTTTTGTTTTTTTTTTAGCTTTAATTCCCTTCTTTATCTTTTTTCTGCCTAGTCTTGTATTCCCATTCACATCTAATCCACCTGGTGTTAATGCTACGTCATCACAGGAGGCGGAGTTTGAAATGACAGCCTGAAAACTTGTCATCACTCAAAGCAGACATCAACATCTGGCCTAACATTTTGAATGTTTTTTGTTTGTCTTTTGGGATGTTTGTTTGTGTCTGTGTCTTACTGTCATGCTAACTATCCACCGCAGCTTTCCGTGTGAATAACGTTTTTCTCTCTCAATAGGGAGAGTCCCAGTGGGGCAAGTTGTGCTCGGTGACTTCTCATTGGCTTCTGTGTCCATATTCTCTTTATGAGCATGGCCACTGCTTTGAGTGAACAAACTAGCCTAACAAGATCCACTCTTCCATTCCCCCTGTTAAACACACATGCTGCTTATCTAATGATTCACTGTTGGCTTGTGCTTGGGTGATTCCCTCTTAAAAGACTGCTGGCTGACCTTCAGTCCATCTGATTGACAGGTATGGCTAGCCACCCTCCAATCCCAATTATGGACCTCGCAGATCATCTAGAGCGCCTGAAAGCCAACGACAACCTCAAGTTTTCACAAGAATATGAGGTAAGTGTCAGGGAAGTCCCAAGGTTGATTCGACAGTTGTTATAAATGTTGTACCAAGAGTGGAGCGGCATTAAGACAAAAATACAACTTGTCGAGTGTTACATAGGAGCATGCACCAGGTGCTTAAATTACCAACTCTATAAGTGCGGTGGGCAAAACCAGACAGGGCTGTATATAAGGATGGATGACACGTCTCCACTTCCTCCCGCTGTACAATAATGAAACCAAAATATCCTGGATTTAGGTGCTGCCATCTTGTGCTGCTGATGTCATTTGGAGCTACAGTCTGCTCGGTAGCAATTGGAGCCACACTATCAAGTTGCCATTCATAAACCTATCCTACCCAATCGCGAGCAGTGCCAATAATCCGGAGCACACTGACTGACACACACAGCTGTCACTCCTGATGTCACACCCCCTTTTTATAGCATCAGATAACTCAATAAAACCAAGCTTCAGAAAAATGAAACACTTGGACACAAATCAGCGTGATAAGAACTACCTAAAAATGACTTAAACCCATCTTTGAGGGGAAAAAAAAAACTGTACGTGATGTGTACTTCCAATTTTTAGTTTGGCCCAGACAACCACCAGGGGGCAATCGATATGTTTTGGTTTCACTTTAGGGGAGTTGTCACGCTGTCCATCGTCATATACAATCATTGGGCAAAGCCCGAATTCAATTCAGTCAACACCCACACTGTTATTAATATTTTTATATCCCAATCCTTTCATTGCATCCCCATGCCAACCACACAGCAGCTCAAACATGTCAACAATTGGTGGATGACTGCCAAACAGTGCAGTATAAAGTTGGGAAATGCTTTCATGGGAAATATCTTCAGAGATGTCAAATCAGTCAGTGTGCCTTTTCTCAGCAGGCATTTTGACATGTCATAGCAGGAAACGCACAGGTGTAGCCTAATTATTAACATTAATAATGGCTGCACTCCATTTCCAGTTCCAGGGCCCTGCTGGCTCACTAATGATTTACTGAGAAACCGGGATGAAAAAGGCCACCATTAATGTTATAAATAACACCTATGCTTTCTGTTTTAAAGCAAGTCAAAAATGTGGAAAAAGGCCTATATAACTAAACCATGAAAAACAGCAGTGTGACAGCCACAAGATATCAAAACAGAGATATCTGCACTGAGAAAGCACATTTAAATGACATCATTTTTACTATTTAAAGGTGACATCAGGCACTGTATTGGATATCAGCATGTTATCACGCTAAAAATAGCACATGTATGAAGTTGCATCCAATCTGGATAACAATCCCAATGCTGTCTAACTTCATATTTTTTATCACCCTGTGCAATATTATAAACAACCAATTAAATTAATAGGACTAAAAATCAAAGGCAGCACTGCACCCCACAATATGAACGTATTAGATGGAGTAAACATACTGCAAATACATATATAGAAGGATATTCAGTATTCTATATCCTTGAGAAAACTAATGCTTTACTGCTATGCCAATGGGAGTGACAAAAGTACTACTAGATAATGGAGATTTTAAAGGCTACAATTCACTTACAATTGTCCAGCCAGATCATCACATCTACACTTAAACTTCAGCATTACTCTGGAATGTACGGCCACTATCAGAATAAAAATGCATCGTGGAACAATGGTGATATTTTTGGGTCGTTTGATTAGACCTCCAAATGAACAGTCCCCTCAAACCCCATGAGCTTGAGTAAGACAATGTAAGTTATTCTTGTATTTTGGCTTTGCATTGTAGATGAACTACTGTTTGCCGAATACTCACGAAGTCAGAAAAACTATGCGAGCAAGAGGTCTGTTCAGGGGCATTGTGTGAGATAGGAATGGTCACCCTTTCTCTGCCCATTTCTCTCTGCGGGTCCTGCAACAGCTCCAGAATCTATGAGGTCACCACATGGGTGGCTGCCAAGCTGCCCAATCATTACTGCAGCTTAAGTACACTGAATTCCAATTTCATAGTGCTTATTCGAGAGCAGTGGAAAGCAATTTTGCAAGCACAATGAAATAAAGATTTTTATTATGAGCAATGTTGCAGCCCACTGTTTCAACCTATTTTGATAAAATATCAGGCTTAGCCAGTGGTTTTGTCCCCCGCATATTGCTGCTTTAAGTGATTTGTGCAGATAAAGAACTCAGTGCTAAAATGTATTATTGTATTCACATTGAGCTCATGTGCTTTTAAATACCTCTTAATGTATCTGCTTCCATGGTCATAGTGGTATTATAAAGTTTGCCATCATTAAAAATGAATAATTGAGCTTATCTTTATATATTTATTGCTCCCATAAATTACCCAAAAGAAGTCATGAAAGTGTGATCACATTCAGATCTGTCTCTAGATTACAAGCAAGGTCAGTGCACTAATGTGACTGGTGGTTGTTGCGTGTCCTGTTGCTCTTGGGTTTCTACTTTCAGTGGAGATGGAGTCATAAAAGCAGTCTGCGGTCATTAAAAACACAAGCACAACATTTCCCCTGTAATGTGAAATGGAATACCATCTTTCATGTCTTTGTATTTTCCCTTTGTGATATTATATTTTATAGTTCATTTATTGGTGATGAGGGAGCCTTATCAATCTCTGCTTTACAAAGCTGAAAGAGGGCTTGGATAGCAAATTCTGCTGAACTAGTCTCAGGTGTGGTATTCTAGCATGTGCCGTAAAGTTCTACTAATCAAATGAGGAAAGCCAGCGGAACACAAGCTTTTCCTTTGTGACTGATTCAGAATGTATCTTTTCTTAAATCTAATCATTTATATGTCGTGGTTATTTCACGCCAAAGACAACGTGTACTTCACATTGTTCATAATAGGCAGCTATCCACTTTTTAATCCAAACTTCCATCCACAAAATGCTCTTTTCCACTTTTAATTTAAGCTTTGCAGACTTAAAGTGTCAACTTAGATTCCAGTGTCTGTTGACACCCCATTTTCTTTGGCCAGAATAGACTCTACTTAAATTAACTGAGAAGAATAAAAGTCTGGGTTGGACTATTCATGGACTAAATCAGCCTTCAGTCAGAGAACAATCATTTCCTTTGGACTCAGTAACCTTAAGTACCTTTATATCATAGTCACAACTTTTTCAGCTTTTCACCGGCATGGCTAGAAATTCTTGCTTGTTCATGCTTTTCCTGCCCTTGTTAATGCAGTGTGTGTTAGTCCTCTGCACTTGGACGGAATCATGAGCTTAAAATGGCCAGTCTTAAATATTATTTGACCTTGAGGGGAAACAGTATTCATGCCAGACAAACTCTTTCATGCCAAAGGGCCAGAGATGAAGCAGCACTTTATCAATATTTTACAACCTTTCTGCATCACTGTTGTGCACACATGTCTAACAGCAACACAAGAAATCAATGCCATGCATAGCATTAATACAAATGAATATTTTCAGCCACACGTGTCATCGGTGTAGAAAAAAAGACTGTGGGACAAAAAGGAAACATCAGAGGCAAAAAACTGAAATCATCAGCTTTCACTTTTATAAACTGCTTTCCTCTTAGCCTTGGAAAAACAAGGGACTGGTAAACCTGTGAAGACATACAAGGCTAGGTGTGGCCTTGAGTTGCAAGTACACTCTTAAAGAGATGTAAGCAATACAACACAGCATCTTCATTTTCAGTTGCTCTGTGGTGATATTTCAGTAAGCTTTCTGATATTGATCTTTTACAAACACCTCATGGGCAATAGCCATACAGTTAAATGCAATCTTAGCAATACAATCTTAGCACGACACTGTTATACACTATTTCATATGAACATTTAATAATATTCCATTATAATGACAAATTTTCTTCTTCACAGTCCATCGACCCTGGCCAGCAGTTCACATGGGAGCACTCCAACCTGGAGGTCAACAAACCAAAGAACAGATATGCCAACGTGATTGCCTACGACCACTCCAGAGTCTTGCTCTCTGCTATTGACGGTATGCCGCCCACCAACATCTTCCCTCCTAACTGCTGTATCGATTCCACAGACAGCCAGTACAACTGTATCTTTGAGACCTCAGGAGCGCAACTACGCTGCACTTTTAAATTATATTCCTACACAAGCACGTCAGGCTACTTATTCACTTTCATGCCTCAGGTGCAGAGAAAGAGGTGGCTTTAAAAACTGGCAACTTTCCTTAAAAATACTGAGGAAAGGAATTCAGACCAGATTAAACAAGCACCTTTACTGAGAGATTTAAGTTTCTCTAACTTGATGTGAGGTAATGTTTTCATAATGCCTCCCACTTGCTTTTTGTGAAGCCATGGCATGTTCCTTGACCATAATTTATACCTTGAAACAAGAACAGTAAGTACATCGGAAGATAATTAGACAGCAGAGTACATTATTATTTGAAATATACATTACATTGTTTAATTGTGGGTATGTGCCTATTCAAATAACACAAAAATACACACTTGCCCATTTGTTATGGGTTGAAACTGACAAACAAAACTCACAGCTAGACACAAGACAAATGAAGTGCTAAGAATACATTAGCCAGAGTGACACAATCAACGAAGCATCGCTTGTAACATTACATGGACAGGACTCACTCAAGATGTGAGTGCATTATTTCACTTGAGCCCATCACAAACCGAACTTGAACCAGTCCAGTAAGTCTCTGGCACATTTAAAAAGTGCTGCACTGTACAGCACAGCTTCTAAGGAATGAAAGGCCATTTTGAAATGGCTAGTTAAGTGCTGGCTCCTTCACCAGTTTATTGGATTAAACACAATTGCACATACGCACACAGCTATTAATTAACCATTTCCATTGAGCTGCTCCCATGGAGGGCGAAGGAAAATAAACAAAGACGTAAATGGCTATTGTGACAAAAACAGATAGATAAAGACTCAAAGAGCCCTTTTTGCAGTCTCTCAGAAACAACACACAGCTTGAGTGTTGATGGAACTCCATTAGCCGGGCATATAAACACATCTGCACAACCACATTGGAGCCTTTGTGCTGTAGCAAGCGAGTAGTTCTCAGCCAGGGGGACATGAGGGACTTCCTCTTTTCCTTCTAAAGCTTAAAGCCTTTTGGCAAGCAATGCGTCTATTGTTTACTTTGATTGAGTTCTTTGAATAAAAAGGGATTTGGGATTTGACATCAGAATTTGAAGACGGCTACTTTAAGAATTTATTGATGTGGGGATGGATCAGCAGAATCTTCAGAATACAGGCGCTCAGATGCTTGAGTACATTTGTGGACTTTAACTGTCGTGACATCGCTGAATTCGCTGTACTTTCAACGACTGACGAGGCACCTCTTGCCAAGATGCCTGACCGTACAAAACATGCGCTTAGCAGGATTAAACTGGAATTCAAAGTTAATCCCCCAAAAACTTTGTCCACCCTTCATTTGCCAAAACTGTACAGTTTCTAATTTCAGTAAGTATGTATCAGTTTGTTGTAAATCCCATGTTACCTCCAATTTCCATCAATTCGATGTTCTTTTTAGAACATTAAAGTTAAGCAAGAGCTCAGTCTTTTTTCCATTGATCTATATTTAGTGTGGGAGCTGTCACAAGCCTACTGTTATTCTACAAAGAGGCCATTTGTGAATAAAATGTAATCAACTTGTAATGTGACATCTTCATTAATCTACTGTATGGTAAGAGTGTCAGAATTTGTGTGTGTGTGTGGTCATCTGCTCACAAATCCACAATGTCTAAACATGTATATATTCCCACGACTCAGAATCATCTTTATCACCATTACAGTGTTGTAGGCTAAAATCTCTCTGTTTCCCTTGAGATTCCTTTGCTTTCCTATGAGGGCTACTGAGTGCTGAACAACACTGGAGCAATGTTTATTTCTCAATAAGCATATTGACAGAGAAAATGGTAGAATTTATACAAATCCTGAGTGACAGAAAGCACAAAGGCAAAATCCATTTGCAAATGTGCATTAAACAACTTGCCGCATTCTCATTAAACCACAGTAATGTCTCTTCTTGCTTTTTCTTTTCAATTTGAAAACGCACTGGGCTTAATTGCATTTATCCCTTGTCCATCACGGAAATGTACAGCCGTCTGGCTGTGTGGACAACTTCAACAGCAAAAGAGAGGGCGGGGGACAGTTGGAAAAAAAAAAATATGTGGGCTGGTCTTTGAATGTGTTCATATTCCATTTTCTTTCCTTTTTCTGTTGAATAAGTTACCTGGGAGTAAAAGGGAGTCTGGGGGAGAGAGGGGGAGGGGGAGCAGTTGGAGTGAGGGGATCCTCTGATACGTGGCGTCCATGCAGATGAGACTTATCTTGGTCGACCATGTGTGCACGAAGCCCCTAAACTGCCAGTCCTGAAGCATTGACTAGCTGTCAGCTCTGTCTCTTTCGCCTGGATTCGAAAAGGCTGCTGTGCCTTTCATTTAATATAAGCAAAAGGAAAGGAGGAGTGAGGAGGGGAGGAGGGGGGGAAATTGTTTTGCTAGTTTTTTTGTTGGTTTGTTTTTCTCCATGTGAGGTGATAGACTTTTACAGACCAGGCTTTATCTGCAAGTCAGTTGCAGATATGGAAGAGGGACACAAAAGCTGCGGATTTAAAAGTGTTGTTGATAGCAAATACAAATCCTCATGGACTGGAACACTGATTCCAAATGTCACTGTTTTATGCTATTTTTAAATTTAATACAGAAACACTAGCTTAACTGACTTCATTTTAGGAAACAGAGGCTAGCCTGATGTGGTTTCATCTGCCAGGGAATCTGACGTTACCTCAAATAACTGCAGGGAAAATCAAGACTTGGACCACATTAGGAGGCAGCAAATACTACTTTGTGACATCTGTTGTCTTTTCTACAAACAAAGTTGAATTGTTTCCAACAACCACCATCTAAATACCCCTGTACTCTTATGAATCAATCATAGCTCACACCTCTTCTTTTTTTTCCCCTCCAGGTATCCCTGGAAGTGATTATATCAATGCCAATTACATCGATGGCTACAGGAAGCAGAATGCCTACATTGCCACCCAAGGATCTCTGCCAGAGACGTTTGGAGAATTCTGGAGGATGATCTGGGAGCAGAGGAGTGCAATCATCGTCATGATGACAAAACTGGAGGAGAGGTCCAGGGTAAGAGACACAAATACAGATGCTGCCATATTTCACTGCAGCGCTCTCCATCTCTCCAAGTCATATTCAAATGAAATGAAAGGAGCAAGTGTGTTTTATTTTAAGCTTTGGAATGCTCATAAATATAACCAATGATTTAACAGTCAGAGCAAAGTCAAGCAAGTTATTGACTAAAACAAAAATAAATGCAATTTCAAAGCCAATTACATCATTTTTCCGGTCTGGTTTTGACATCAAAATTTGCACAATAGATTCTTCCAACTTAGATCACCCTCTTTCAGTGACAGTCATTTTGAAGTCCTTTTTCTCCTGTGTAATTTGTACAGTGTGTTGTTCTCTGGCCCTCCCTAGATGCTGTCGTATTAATTCTCTAGGCAAAGCCAAGTTCCATCCTGTTATCCACCGATATCCTCAATCCTTTCTTTACAACAACACTTTCTGTTGTTGTTTAGTCCTGACTGATTAGTGGCATGGCTCCCTTCATTAGCCCAGCACTGCTGAAGGCACTGGATTACAATCAGTGATTAAAAGGCTCAGCCTAAAAAGCCACATCGCAGAGCTGTATGCACTCACTCCTCCTGTACGATTGACATGGTCAAAAGGCACTTTGTCTCTCTGTCTTGCACATCTTACAGTGTTTGACTGAGCACATAAAGCTCGCACAGGCTCCATAAGCTACTGACCTTCACACTTGTATGCCTTTTCTAAGAGCCTGGCGTAGTGTTAACAGGGGCACTGACTCAATCCACAGAGCAGTATCTGTACAATCTGCAAAGCAAATACGCTCCTTTGGCTGATATTCAACATTACAGGCACTGTGAAATGCATAATTCCTCAATTAAATGCGCTCCATGCTGTCAGGTGTCCGTTTCACTCTACAGATGCTTTGTGATATAAGAGTGCTTCTTGGCTCTGCCGTAAAGGATTCCTGCGAGACAACCCCCACCCTGACGCTTCCATACTATTATGTTGTTTGACATTTGTAGTGCATAATGTGCTTTTGTTGCTGCCAACAGCTTCTGTCTTTCATATTAATCAGTCGTATCATTCGCTGGGAAGCACTCAAGCTGTCTTTGTATGTATGTTCTGCATATCTAAAGCTTGAGTATTTGCAAGTAAATGCTATTATGAATCAATTCATTTCTCCTGGTGTCACAATAGCTTCATTGCTGCTGGTGTCAATCTTATAACAGCTGCTTAGGAAATGGGCGGATAGTAAACATTTTAAGATATTTGACTATTCCAGTGGCACAACTGGTGTCCACTTGTCGTATATCTTAACAGCCATAGACCACCAGGCCACCATTTGTTGAGCATGATGACATTTTGATTGTGTTCAACATACTGCTAAAACCACATCAGGTCTATTGGACAATAAGAAGAAAAACAAGTGAATTGGAACCCAGTTATTTCCTCCCCAACACCAGTATGTGCTTCCCTTTGTCAGCTAAGCAGTAACGCTATAATGGAACAGTTTTTTATTGGCCGTTAACTGGGATACAAAGCTGTACACTCGAATGGCAATAAAGCTGAGTCGCTGATATGATTGGAAACTGTGGTTACCTTTGTAATTATAGAGTATGTCAGGACAATTAATAGCTCCGTCGGCTCTATACAAATATCTCAGGCCATTTAATTGATTATGAAATCAAACCTAGTCAGCAGGAATGAGCGGAATTTGTTCATTCATTTAACCATTATTTGACTCGTGTGAATGTGAAGCAGGGCACTGTTGAAAATGAGCATTCGTACTCAGTAAATATGCCCCAAATGGATGATGGTATTTAAAAATTACAGAAATGCGTCAAGACTAATCTGTTATAGCTACAGAGCAGACAGTGTTCATATACTCCTACCCAGACCTTGTTTAATGTGATGTTTCTCTCCACTGCAGGTGAAATGTGACCAATATTGGCCTACAAGAGGGACAGAGACATACGGCCTCATCCAAGTGACACTACTAGACACAGTAGAGCTGGCCACATACTGTGTCAGGACGTTTGCACTTTTTAAAGTAAGGAACACTTAGATTTTGTTGTCCTTGATCCCGCAGCATCTGTCAAGTACTTGGTGTGAGCTGTGTTACTCACTAACCTTCCTCCACCTCCAAAATGCAGAATGGCTCCAGTGAGAAGAGAGAGGTGAGGCAGTTTCAGTTCACGGCCTGGCCAGACCACGGGGTACCGGAGCACCCCACTCCGTTCCTGGCCTTCCTGAGACGGGTGAAAGCTTGCAATCCTCCAGATGCAGGGCCCATGGTGGTACACTGCAGGTAAGAAACAACATGGTTTCACAAAAACATTCCGAAGCATGAAATCGATTTTGGTCTCTCCATTTGCTGTAATGAATATATGAATACATATGACAGCATACAATAGATTCATGGTTATTTAGAGCTTCATATCTGAATCATTCTGCGTACTGATAGAGATTTTTAAAAGACAGCAGACATGAATCAGACGAAAAATGTTTGCTAAAAGTCGAATATTTGACAGGGAGTAAACTGCGGCCCACCGTAAGCCCAAACAAATCAGCCTACTAGCTTTCACAGGAGGCACTTTAAATCTGAAGGTGTTTTCAACAGCACAAAGAGTACTAGTGTCATTGCCCTCAGCAAACTCAAACATCTCCTCCCACTCACTGACACACGAGCACACGCAGACCTGTCGCGTTCCTTGCTACACCACTAACATGTCGCACATCAGCAGCCCACAAGTCCTCGGCTTATCCCCTGGGTTATTGCATCTGAAACAAATAACTTTCACTTTCACGCCAACTTCACTTCCCTCAGCTACATAAGCGGCCAGACTCCCAACAGAGAGGCACAGGAATATAACACAGACTTCTGGCTCCTCTCAACTCAGGAAGTCATCAGAGGCTCTGCACAGAGAAAGCAAGTGACTGAAGGGGGAAAAGAGACAGTAAAAATGAAGAAACAGCCATAGTGAGTGTAATAGATACAAACTTGTGTCAGAAAGTGACAAAAAGGCAAGGGGGATTACTGAAGAATTAGAATTACCACATGCTGAAGTTAATTAGAGCTAGTTGCCGAATCGCTTCAAATTGAAAATCCTGACTTTTTACAATGAAGCAGAATGCAGGAATTAATGTCACTCTGCAGATGGGAGTTTTTAATTCCTCTGGCTCTCTATCAGATGCAGTCCTTTCCAAGCTCCAAATCCTTTCAGAGGCATTTCTTCACTTCATGTTTGACCACAATTTTAAACAGAGCCATCTCTTCTATCTACATGCTTGCAAATTAGGAGTGTTTTGTTGTTAAACAGAGATATAATGCAGATAAAGATATTTTGCAGTGTATAAGCCAAAACTGTTTATGCACATGCAAAAAGCACTAAACAACAGTTGAAAGAAAAAAAAAAGACTTTGTTCCCTATAATTAACAACATCGTACTGTCTCTTAAGCAGTTGATTAATTAGTTGGTGCACCAAAAATTGCAGTTTACTATGTACGTACATGCTGAGGGGCCCTGATGCAAAGACCATAAAGACATAAAAAATAAACAATCAGGGGCTCTGGATTTGTTTTTCTCACTGGTGGCGTATGAAGTTAGAACTGTTTAAAAGAAACCGCACGCTGCTTCCATTCTCTGTAAATTACTAATTAGCAAAATGCCCATTTATCATAATTGTCATTATCTCCTGACTACTTAAGGACACACTGATCCTGAGATATAACCACGCAGTCATTTTACAGTATCTGTATTCCTCCACATAGACACCACAAGACTCGACAAGATTTTTACACACATTTTTACACACTACGTCTTTAGGGGAGCAATTATGCTCATTTTCAGGTTCATGCTTGTATTTTAGGTTTCTACTGGAACATGTTTACATGATTTAATGTTTCTTCTGTATCTGCACTCTTGGCATCTCTGCACCGTCATTGCAAGTGGGAGAATGACTGTAATCAGCCACTTCGACTGTCATCAGGCAATAAAATGACTGCGTCATTTGTGGTTATAAGCGTCAAGGATATTTGTTAGAGGGGGCCTGCCACACCTGCTATTAAGTTCAGGAGGCCATTATCAGACCATTAAATGGTCATTTACGTTTACTAATAGGTGGTGACATCTTGTGGCCATAATAATTATGACGAAAGCGAAGGAGGAAGTCAGGTGACTTAGTATAAAGAGCATGCAGTCTATGTAAAACGCGCGGGCGGGAGGGGTGATAGATGGGTTTAAGAAACACAGGACTTTCACCCAGGAGAGTGGGGTTTGTGTCCCACCTGAAACCAAAAATCAGCATTGACTTGTTTCAACCAGAGATGGATGTTTTAGCAGACTTACCATGGTTTATCTTCCTAAACCTAACCATGTAGTTTTCCCTGCTAAAAATGGCAAAAAAAACCCAACCGTTTCACAACTTTCAATATGAAATGGACATTCAATTAGCTGATAATGGCCTTTGAACCTAATAGTAATATTGCAGGCACCCTCTAATCGATATCTACGGGGCTAAAAACCAGATAATGGCCATTTAATTAACTGAGAACTTCCGAATCGGATGCAGCCACAGAGGGTGGCTAACTGTCTATTGTGAAAAATCACTAATAAAGGCATCTAAACCAAAATCCTGACAATCAACATTTCCAGCAGTAATGTGATCCAAAATGGGGAAGAAATCGACAACATCAGCAACCAAGATTATGTTTCCCCGACGTTAGCATGTAGCTACATGTAGCAGTGTAGGCTACATAATGTAAACACATGCAGTAGCATGCCTTACAGAAATACTGGAAACAGAGAAATCACAGGGGTTACTTTCATTTACGTTTACCTCATCATTTGATACTTTGGCCATGTTCTGACATTGTAACATTATTTATACAAATAAATAATGAAAAACACAAAAGGTCCCCTTAACATTCTACAGTATTTACAGGTTTCATACATGGCTCTGCCACAGGCATTTCTAACAATAATGAGCAAAGTGCACTGAAGTGTTTCCACTGCTTTTCTCCAACATAAGGTGAAAACACAGTATGTCTTGTGAAATCTGCCTCCCAGGGACATTACAGCATATATCCTGCTTTCAGAGTTCCTGCTGTTTTCACTAACCCACAGGTCAGGGACCGTTTTGCTGTTCTAGCTGAAGGGCTACCCATGCGTTGTGAGGTGACGGAGGAGGTCAAAAGGTCATGATTGAATGTCATGGAGAGCACTGGCCTCAACCAGTGACTCAGAATGGAAACTTTTGATAGAACAACACTCAAATTTAAACTGAACATTGAACTGACAACCTGGCTGCATTTTCATCCTGTCTTCTTTCCTTTCTCTGTATTACTGTGGCAGCCAGCACATAATGCAGAATGTAGTCTACCTAGCTAAACTGGACAGTTACAAATGGCACATGCAAACAACTGAAGCGCTAGCTATAACAGAAGCTGTGTATTTACCTGTTTTTAGTGATTCTAATACAGGGAAGGAAAGGGACCACTCAAGAGTACTATTGCAAAACTCCACCTTGCTGTCATCATGGCATTGTTTCATGCAAGGGAAACAGTCCTACTGATGCTGGCCTGTCACAACGGACAAGAATCAGTTAGTGGGCAAAGCCTGTCTGACAGAACAAAATTCCATATCCCCAAGTTGAAACTGAATGACCTTTTTGATTTACTTTCCACATTTTGAAAAATATTCAAGGACTGAAATTATTATTGACTCCATTAACTGCAATGAGGTGATCCTGGTGAGTCTGAGTTCATGTGTGCGTGTTCAATAGGCAGTGTGGGGAAATGGTGACAGGTTAGCTGACGGCAAGAGATTTGGTAACAATACATATGTAATTGCTTTCACTGCTGCTCATGCTTTATCTTCTCGGGACTCATTGCAGCTGTATTTTAAACTGCGCACTCTCTCCCATCCCCTATTCCCTAAACTCCTGGAAAGCATATTAGTCTGACACTTAATGTGTGTCGACGTCCAAAGCAGCTGGTCTTGACTGGCTGAAAAGGCAGTGTCAGGTCATTAGTGCAGTCAGTCCGCCAGCTCCCCTTCAACTGCCAAATGTACCGACGGCTTTCTGCACCACCTCACCCCACCACACACACACTTGTCGATAAAGGAATATTGCATATGTTCCAAGCATTTCCTGGTCTTACATTTAGGAAAAAAATGTGCTTAATATATATTCCTGCTGCGCAGTCTTTTAGAAAACTAACTACACAACTTTAAGATAACTGGCAGCATCTCTCCCTGCATAACACAA
The DNA here is from genome assembly GCF_011397635.1 of Epinephelus fuscoguttatus. Lineage (NCBI taxonomy): Eukaryota > Metazoa > Chordata > Actinopteri > Perciformes > Serranidae > Epinephelus > Epinephelus fuscoguttatus. Next base: position 22,552,709 of record NC_064774.1, read on the forward strand.
CTCCACCTTCTGTCTCCGCACCTCCCTCCCCCATTCCTCATCTTCCCCTGTCTCCGTCTCTCCAGCTCAGTGCTGTCACTCTTGTCACTTACTCTCTCACAGGTCATCACTCTCCCACATTCAGGTCTGCACTGCAAAATGTTTTCAGATTGGAAACAGCTGGGGTAAAGGGAGAAATCTCGTCTAGTTTCTGCATCCCTCGCCCAAGGACTGAGGTGTTCTCAGACCTGGAAGTGATTCATTCTTCAAATATCCCTGAGACACTTTTGCATTTCTTTGCAGCCTGATTCTTTCTTTGACTTGCATGCACATTTTGTAATCGCCCTAGAGCTGTGAAGAGTTTTATTTAAAAAAAAAAAAAATAAATAAATAAATGAAAAAAATAAAAAAGGGGGGAAAAAGTTCATTCAGCCAATGTCAGCCATTTTGAAAGTGATCATCAGATCATTTGTTAAAGCCAATGACTCCCATACGTGTCTTTATTCCATTCGCAGCACAGTTCCAGTGCAGCATGGCACATTAACCAGACTTGTCCCCCGGGGACTAACTTTACTCCCTCTTGAGTTTTCCTTCTCAAACCTTTCCCCGCTCCTCAGAGCAAATGAAAAACAAATGCTCCATCAGAAGGAGGAGGCACGAGAGCATGGCTCACACCTCGTAGGCATGTCAGCTTAATGGATTGAATAACCTATTTACTTTGGAGTGCCAAGTGCAAGGTGCTGTCTTGTCAATGCCGTGCTTTGCAGGAGGTGGGAGGAGAGTTAACGAACAAGATTTAACACCACCATGTCGCCCCATGGTAAATAAATTGTCATCAGAAAACATCCTCTGTGCTGAGGCATGCGCTATTAAAACATGTAATGTGCAGGGGTGAGTGTTTTAAATTTGTCAGCAGTCTGCAGAAGGGGGCCACATTTGTACAGTATGTCTCAAGCTGGTCTGTGAGAAGAGGTCAAAGACAAACCGTAAAACATTTCCGCTCTGTCAGAGTGCTTTTTTCACTCATGCATTTTTACACACTAATGTAACGATGTGAATCTTAATGAAGAGACCTGCCTTTCAGTGCCTCTTGTAAAGCTCTTACATTATTTGGGTGCACTGTGCTAATCTAATGGCATTAATTGAAGTCAGCTGCACTTCTCAGAAGTTGCCCGGCACATTAGCGAAGCCCTCAAAAAATCATACCCTCAAAATTGCGTCTGCGTATCCACATTTCTCTGTGCATTTGTTGTAGTGGCACTTTTCGGAACCATGAGATAAAGGTTAAATGTTGCCGTTGCATAAGTGATTAGTCCTGATGGATTGGAGAGCACAGGTGGGGTCCAGAGGGGAGAGACTAGATTGCAAAGCCAGCAGTGAGCCCGCTGAAGGCTGTGACTGCCAAGCCCTCTTCTCCACACAGTGCCACTTCAGATTTAATTACACTCCAAGCCAAATGGTCCATCCTACAGTGGCAAACTTGGCGCGGAGAGTTTACCTTTTGGCCTCATCGCTGGGAGAAAGGGAGTTCTTCAAACACTTGTAAATGTTGAGAAAAGACTGCCCCTAATTTGTAGAAGTTATGATCTAGAACCTCAAACATGTCACATTAGAGACATTCACATAATTTTTCCATAATGTATGTATTCAACCTTACTTTTCTTATATAGCTCCAACTGAGACTACTATCCATTAACATTCTTTCTTCATTGTCTTCTACAGTGCTGGGGTGGGACGCACAGGTTGCTTCATCGTGATTGATGCCATGATGGAGCGTATCAAGCACGAGAAGACTGTGGACATCTATGGGCACGTAACACTAATGCGTGCCCAGCGCAACTACATGGTGCAGACAGAGGACCAGTATGTCTTCATACATGACGCGCTGCAAGAGGCCGTCAACTGCGGCACCACCGAAGTGCCCGCCAGAAACCTATACGCCTACATCCAGAAACTGACACAAATAGAAGGTGGAGAGAATGTCACCGGCATGGAACTTGAGTTCAAGGTACAAAGAGTTTACTGAGCCAAAAGCATTGGGGTCATTTTTGGGGTCAGAGATTATTATAAATGAGTAGTGTCTTAGCTTTAGATTCCTACAGCACATCTCACCTGACCTCAAGTTTTACACCAACAACTTGCCATATGTGGCAAGAATTTACAGGCATCCCATTGGCGCCCTTATTCCTAGTCACATGCAAGCCCCTGTGTCATTGATTGGCCACTCTTGGTACAACTCTCCAACTCTTTTCCAGTTCCCATTAGGCCCGCTAGACAGTATGGGGCCTGTGGTTTCCTCTTTATTCCAGTTAGTCGACTCCCTTGTGCAACCCAGCATTGGATAAATTCTCCTTCTCTGGTTTCCCCTTCCCATAGCTCCCCTTCCTTGGTTAACAGGGGTCTTGGTTTACATGAAAACGCCAAACTCAGGTTTTCCCACCACAGAACAGCTGCGTGAGGGACTATATGCAATGTTCTCTGCATTTACAATGAGAGGCTCAACCATCCTTATCCAGCCCTTTGCAGTCTGTGGCGATGCTGTACGCATGGCATTGCCTTGCTTGTCACGCATCTACTTCCTTGCTCTGTGATGGATGTTGATTTCACTAAGAGATGATAAACAGGTTAGATTACACTGCACTTCTGTCCACTCCAGGCTCGCCCGGGTATCCATTCCCCCTGTCTTTTCATCATAACATGCTATTTTTTTCCCTGCAAAGGCAAGCCATGATAGTAATCACTCTGATGTTGTTTCCGCACTTCATGGTTACGCAAAATAGTATATAACCACGGTACTCTCTCAGCCATTATCGTGTAGATTTCATCACCCACTATGTGCACCAGATTATTTTGTATTCTTCCCGTCTCTCACGAGAGTTGGCAAGAATCCAAAGGTGTGCAATTGTTCATAGCACTCAGATCTTTATTATGTACAATCCACCTTTAATGTCAAACACAGTCAGTCACTAGGGAAATTAAGAAACACCAGAATGTCAGGGCTCAAAGATATTTCTTTTTCTCTGTCTCGATGCAGCGTTTAGCTAACACTAAAGCCCATACATCACGATTCATCAGTGCCAATCTCCCCTGCAACAAGTTCAAGAATCGCCTTGTTAACATAATGCCATACGAGTCCACACGAGTGTGTCTTCAGCCCATTCGAGGAGTTGAGGGCTCTGACTACATCAATGCCAGTTTCATTGATGGGTACAGGTAAGTGCCAATGTGCTCTGACATCTATTGCCAATCAGATGACCAGTACATAAATTCACTGGACACGAAAATGGCTCAGCATTTCATAGAAGCAACTACATTTTTGAAATCTAAGAGCCAGCAAATTTATCACTTATTCTTGAGAAGTGGGACAAAACCTTTTTATTTTACTCCTCAATTGGGCTATGGGAATACATTTTAGAGGATCAAAGTATTGAGTATTAAACCTTGTAATGGTTCAACCTCCCAGCGATTTCAGTTTTCTTGAATAGCATACATGACGGATGTTAGAGGTAAGATCTGAGATCTGATCTTACAGAGTTGACAAAGTTATAGATTTATTAATTTCACAAAGGCTGTAGTGAGTAGCCATTTTATTTTTCAAAGGAGCTAAAAGTTCTCAATGCTAATCAAATTACTTATTTTCTTAACCATGATTCTTATTTAGTTTTGAATTAGAAGGGCTACGGAGTTGAGCTGATATGGTTGAGACACACCTAATAGCAATGTTTTGAAATTAATTAATCAAAAAATACAAAGCTCACAAGCACTTGAACAGCATTCATGCCTTCCCAGAAACCAAGAAGTAAGAAAGGAGTCCTTAGGATATAGCTATACCCTTTTATGCCTGGTCAAATTATGTTTTTGTAGAAATCTGATGGAGCTGACGAAAATCTGGGAAACATCTTTAAAGGGACAACATTTTCACAAAAAATACATTGTAAAAGAAAGATGATTGTTGCAGTACATTTTTACACCAATATTATCAGTACGTACTGTTAGTTTTATATTTTGAAGGCTTGTGACACATTTTTGAATTGTTTGAAGTTGTAAATTCTTGTTTGGGACAAGGGGGTTTTCTGGGAAGTTTGGAAGTTAAAAAATATCCATAAATCCTTTAGAAATAATATTTTTATCCCAGAAACAGAATTAGTGTGTTGATAAGTTATCTTTTAAGGGTATTTTTTTGGTAGGGCATGATTTGTCCCAATTCTCAAGAATGGGTGTTCTACAAGACAAGACCCATTGCCAGGTATTAGCCAGTCATCACAAATTAGGCTCTTTAAGCATCTTCAGACCATTCACAGTGAAAGCTTTAATGCATTATTTTTTTACTGATTAACTCACACCTTTTCCATCCTGTGATTAATGCATTTCCACAGGCAACAGAAAGCCTATATTGCCACACAGGGACCACTGGCAGAGACCACAGAGGACTTCTGGAGAATGCTCTGGGAGCACAACTCTACTATTGTCGTTATGCTCACCAAGCTTAGAGAAATGGGCAGGGTATGCATATGCTGATTTTCTTCTCATTTTTTTGGCACATTAACCTCCATATTCCAGCCACAGAACACAAAAGCGCATGTTACAACACCGCTTATAAGAAATACCATACATAGATACAGCCGTGAGAACAAATGCTTTCCAACAGTATGATTTGAAAAAATTCTGGGAATGAACACAATGAAGCTAGTGTATGAGGAGAATGCTGTGGCTTACTGTGGTATTCTATTTTCGCTCCCTACAGGAAAAATGCCACCAGTACTGGCCAGCAGAGAGGTCGGCCAGATACCAGTACTTTGTGGTGGACCCCATGGCCGAGTATAACATGCCCCAGTATATACTGAGAGAGTTCAAAGTGACTGATGCCAGGGTAAGCAGACACTGTTACACAGAACAAAGTTTAAAGGTCAAACCATAGGTCTAAATTCATCGTTACTGTTTAGAGTTTGGTCAGGTTAATTGGTTTTCAGAGTCTGGATGACGAGCTAACCATGGGTCATTGAAGACACTGAATGCATCTGTACTTTAACTGTGGGTCACTGTTGTAAAGAATTTAGAAAAAACACACACACACACACACACACACACACACACACACAACTGACTGTTATAATTTCTGCAATCCCATTACGCAATTTCTTAATCACATGATTTTATTTACCAGGAATGAAGATCTTAATGATTGAACATGCTGGATGGTGAATGCTCATGAGCACCAGCTTTAACATTGCACTAGTCATTAGCTCAAATTTTTGGCATTGTATCAAGTATTTGTTTATACCAAACTGTGGCCTTAAGTGTAACATAAGCATATATTTATGGGAATGATGACACATGTCAAAGTGTAAAAACAAATGTGGTGCCGGCAGCAGCGAGCTGCCAGAGTTTTTAATTCCATCAAAGGCTTACGCAGATAAATTGCGCAGGCTCCCTCCTTTGTAGTGCATGTTACACTGTCTCGTCAATGGGATTGCTCTCCTTATCAAGGGGATACAATATCACTTAAGTAATGCACACCCTCAAAGTCAATTCTCCAAGCACCCTGTCGAGGGTAGCACATCAAAGGAATTAGCATCTTCAGTGTTCATGTTTAATACATTCAGGTAAAATGACAGGCATCTTTAATAACAAAACATTTTCTCTGATGCTTTAAACTTGGTGTTTGTGCTAGATTTTTTCTAAAATGCTGTCTCCCACTGTAAAACACACAAAGCTGTGGATCATTATGACGGAGATGGTCATGGAATGAACTACCTTGGGTTGGCTATGTGTGAAGCACCGCAGATTGGCTTCCTAGTTTCACTTCACTTCACTTCACTTCAGTTATTCTTTGCCATTTTTGCCCATATTTCTGACTGTTGTTGCATCTGAAGAGCCGGGTCTGTACATTCTCTCTCTGTCTTCCCACCTTCTGTTCCCAGGATGGACAGTCACGAACAGTAAGGCAGTTTCAGTTCACAGACTGGCCTGAACAAGGAGTGCCAAAATCAGGAGAGGGCTTTATCGATTTCATTGGCCAAGTACATAAAACAAAAGAGCAGTTCGGCCAAGATGGGCCTATCTCTGTCCACTGTAGGTAAGTGTTCAGTCAGTGTAACCCAGCAAGCCATCCCTTCCAATTTGTACAAAATGAAACTGAGCGCAAATATCTCTCATGTTGCAAATGATAAATATTTGCAGAAATACTCAATTAGCATAATGGTTCATTGTTTGATATGACTTCCTCTGTATTTGTCTGGTTTCTCTGGCCTCACTGCTGACCTCTCTGCCCTCTCTCACACAGCGCGGGTGTTGGTAGAACTGGAGTTTTCATCACCCTCAGCATTGTCTTGGAACGAATGAGATATGAGGGCGTAGTAGACATCTTTCAGACAGTGAAAATGTTACGGACACAGAGACCAGCTATGGTGCAGACAGAGGTGAGGTGTTTTTTCCTACTATATTTGCAAAGGAAACAGCAAGCAATGATTAATTCAGTATCTGAACCATTCTGTGGTAGTCTTCGCTGCTCTCCACTGTAAATTCATCTCATCAATATTTTACTTGGCATCTTTGGAATACAAAAAAATGTTTTGGTTCAATGGAAAAGGAAGCTAACAAATGTAATGTAAATCTAGTATCCAGTTATAACAATAGTCCTGATGAAAGCAAAATGTACCAAAAATGGTACAGAGGATTTGCTATCCTAAGATCCCTTAGAGAGAGGGTGTGTGAACTTAAGTCCTTCCTTCTTTGTTTCCAGGATCAATACCAGTTCTGCTACAGAGCTGGCTTGGAGTACCTGGGAAGCTTTGATCACTATGCAACGTAAAAGACCCAGTATTGGAAGAAAAAAGCAGAGGGCCCTTTGGAAAGAAAACCCAGTGAGCCTCTCTTCTGAGCCATAAATTCCTGCTTGAGAAAGTACTCCTTAACTCCTTGCTAACAACTCATTAAGTGTTGGATGTGTGACATGACTTGTCAAAAAATGAAAAAGATGATTCCCGGAGGACCAAGTATTTCCCAACCCCGATAAAACCTCGCCTTGAAACAAAGCGAGGGAATCCTGACTGTTGAAGCATCGTACGGAATTACCTTTTCTTTTGCTTCAAGGATTCATTTTGGGGCTCATAAAACTGAATGAAACCAACACAACAAAAAAGTAAATGAACAATAATGACATCGTCAGAAATGCATCAGTGATTATGAACCATTACGAGAGGCATTGGAGGCACACAGAATTGCGGGGGGGAAAAAACTTGATGCACATTGTAAAGAAAAAAAAAATCTGTTTCACAATCAAGTACACACAGACAACCCATCGAAAAAGAAGACAATGCTTGGTCCACAACAGCAGGACAGACTTAAAGTAATAATGAATAAGTACCCCTTTCCTGTCGCAATGTTCATCATCTAAATTTTGGGAGAGGGTAAAGCTCAAATGATCTATGAAATAAATAAAAATTATTGATTTAGTTTTTTAGTACTTTATTATACAGCTGATGTGCTTTTTTTGAACTGTGTGAATTTCCTTTTTTTACACAAATTTATCGCTTGGGGAAAAAAGTGATAAAACGTATTTACGTAAATGTTATTTTTTTTTAAAGCTGTAGAACTGTTCTGACGTATGTGCTATTTTGCAGAGGATCTCTTTGCTTGTTTTTTTTTTTTTTGTTTTGTTTTTTAATTATTATTTTGTTTTTATTTTTCCCTCATTTTGTTGCACTTGGTGCACAGAACAGAATTCACACCACCAAAATGTAAGTTTGTTCAAGAGTTATTTTCGGGTCTTGATTTTTCTCTTTGGTTTTGTTTCTGTCCATGATCACATACATGGTACCTTAATTACTCCCATAAGATAAACTGGGGCTTTGTGGAATCAACAGGGATGAGCAAAGTATGAAGTTGCTGCTACCGATTATCTTAGTTCTTCCATGTTAGAAGGATGACAAGAGAGAACCTGATGAATTGGATAAGATATATGAATATATAGATATATGGTACAGATTGTCAAATATATGTGAAATATATATTAAAGCATAAATATAACATTCTCTATATATTGATAAAGTACATAATTTATGAGTAAAAAGTATATGAAATATGGATCATCTATGAAAGCTTCCAAATTGAGAGTCGTGTGCTATGGGGGAAATGAAATGAGATTTTTCACTGGAATGCACATCAGTAGGACAAAATTGTATTCTGATTCAGTGCATCTTTTCTTGTGCAATAAATATGTGTGTTTTTAGATAGGGTTTTATGTGGATATGTCATTCACTCATGACATTGTTGTTCCCCCCGCAACTGAGGTGTGGGAGTGGGAATGTCAGGTGCCAGTCACAGCATCACTGGTGCATTTTTTTCCAAGCTCTCCTACAGTCTGTAATTAGAGGCAGAGGGGTCACACAGCCGCAATCACCGCTCCACACAATAGGGCAAGGTACAAAGACGTCACTTTCTTGTGGTTCTTTAAAGCGTTCAATGGTAATGACATTTCTTTTTTCATTTTGCATTTAGAGTGCCTTATATTTATGCCTGTTTTTATAATGTTTCATTTAACATATTAATGTATCCTTTGAGTAACCTAGGCATTTAGTATAAATGTAACTGTATAGTTTATTTACCTTTAGTATTCATTTGTCACTCGATGAGATTATATATGCAAATAAGAACATTTCAAAACTCATATTTTTCATTTTCAGTGGCCTTATTGTGGCTGAGTGAATTAGAATACAACTGTTTATATATCACTGACCTCGGCAGAAAACAGTCAACAATACACAGTAGTTACAAAACATATATTTAACATTTCCAGACATAGAGACAGGGATGAGATTGCAGAATACTGCTCTCAGAACTAAACAGGATGAAGGCCCAAACATTACAGTCATGAGCTTTTCACCAACTGTCACCATGGTCGCATTTTAAAATTGTCAAATGAAAAATAGATTTGGTCAAAAAGAATGCCTAATGCGCAGGTCATCGCCGCAGGGTTTCTTCTTCATGCCTTAGGTTTGAATCCCAGGCTTCATGTGTGTCACTACAGAGAGCAGATATAGAGAAACACAATCTGCAACGAAATTTCAGTTCTGTTATCCTGACAATCCTAAATGGTGTTCCTTTTTTTACGACGTTACACTTAGAGACTGGGGTTTAGTTGGGTTGTGTTTCAGTCTTCGTGTTGAGCAGCATCTTTAACTTCTCCATACCCTCTTTGATGGCTTTGTGGATGTGCATTCCAGGTGCTTTCTTTCCCTTGTTAACTCAAGCAGCTATGTGTTTTACTTTTGTCAACTGCTTAACTGATTACTTTTGTCATAATTTTTGAGATATAAAAGTGCTATTATTTAACCTCATGGTGGCTAACGTTACATTATGTTCAAGTCTCGGATGTTTATTTTCTCATCTCAGTTTTTCCTTGTTTTTAAAAAATTGATTTTCCATATGCAGGGTGAAACATTGCAGAATGGCCGAAGCTGGCCTGGTAGGAAGATTTGCACTTTCTCTATCTTTGTACTATGCACTGCCCTATTGATTCTAAACCCAATAATATATTACTTGAACCCATCTATAAAAAAAAAAAAAAAAAAATCTCCTTAAACGTTCACTTTGTGTGTATGTAAATAACACAAAAAAGGTATCAACTCTTGAAAAAGACAAAAAAAAAAAAAGTTTGTGGCGAAAAAGAGCATCCATTCTGATGATGCCATGGTTACTCCAGCAGATGACTTCAGAAAAATCTGTCCCCCAACCATCTGTTCTTGTGGCTTTGCCATTCAAGCTTGGAGTGTCATTAACAGAAATAAACGTTGTGTTCTCTGCTCTCTCTATCTATCTCTCGTCTGGATGCATAGACTGAAAATTAAATAATGAAATTGTAAAAAAAAAATTAAAAAAAATGGCTTGTTAAAAAGATCATACAATTACCTCTGATTAGTTGTAAGCGTAAACTGTTTCTTTTTCTGAATGAAAGGAGTGCTTTTTATTTTCTTACTTAGGTTACATTGGTGGCGAAAGAAGTCTGTATGAAAATCAGTTCTTTGCTGACACAAGTTCCATTTGTTATAAATTAATTCTATTAAAAAATGTCAGTGTTATGCATCGGCGTTTCACTTGTTTCCCTCCACCTCACTTTGACTTGAAAAGACTGATGGAGCTATTTTACCCCCTACTGGTCTGGGTCCAACATATTATCCACAGTTCTCTCATGAAAGGGGAAATTGAGCCTCACCACATTTGAATAGATTTCCATCGCTCTGGTTTTTCTGTCACTGATGTCAGCCACAATGAATCATCAGGGGAACCTTTGACAGATGAAGTGCAATGTTTTCAGGGCTGCCTTGTTTTTACCACAGATTTTGTTCACCATACCGACAAAGTGGTGCAGTGTTGGAACTCAGAATTAAAACCACATTGCATTGCATTCAGTGCCATTACTTAAACACTACTTTTTCTGTTGCTGTTTGTTCCTGCTTATTTGTTATGTATGGATGAAACCACTCAAACCAGCAGCCTCAAGTCAGGCTACAATAAATGGCCAATCTTAAATCATATTTACTGTTAATGGACTATTTAACATTATAACTAGACATGGACAGGATTTGATACCGGTAGAAGAGTCATCTTCAGTTACAGCCAAAGCTGTACAGTTATAAATTGTTGTATTTTAAATAAATAATGATATAAATACAAATATAAAGTGATATATATCATATTAGTATATACATATATATCATGTGTATTGTATATGCATATATTTACATAAATACAAACAAATTTAAAAATTTAGTGCCAGTTCCTATTAAAGGTAAAATCTACACAGGAGGTGTTGCAGACAGACACAGTGTTACAGCAGGTTCAAGAAAATATCCGTACACTTGAGTATCACAGTATTATGTTTTATGATACTATATCAATTCGCAAAAATATTATTGATTTTTAACAGTTTACATGCAAAGATTTGTAGCAGTGGTTCATTTTGTGTTGTGTTTAAACCCTCGACTGCTAGATGACAGCATCTTCAGCCATTTGACTCTTCCACCCCAACATAGTGTTTGTCAAAAGTATCAGTTGATTGATACATATTGATTCTGAATATTTAAAGCAGTTTAAATTCTCATTTTCAGCAGTATCAATATACACCATTACCAGCTGCGCTTTCTCGCTGTCTCTTATTGATAGTTTATTACAGTCATTCTGCTGTTCATTGCCACTACCCAAGAAAGGAGGTCATCATTGTCATGTTATAGTTTTGTTATATCTTTTAATAAAAATCTGAAATTTTACGTCTTTAATGTAAATTTTCTGGTGTCTAACACAGTATTGAAGATTGATATTTTTCAAGGTATTAAGTTAGAAATTCCAGTTTCATGACCACAATATTTCAACATAACATATTGCTTGTGTGTTACAGGGACTGTGAAAAATAGGTCCCACTATTCTGATTGTAATAGAAAGTAAACTTTTTTTAGGCGCTTTTGGGGTATTTTTACTGCCTTTACTTTTAAGCTCATATCACAGTCATTATAAAGGCTACATACACATGCTTTATCTTGTTTTTGTTTTTTTTTCAGGACAATCTGGGCTATCCAGATTTGCCATCATTCCATGTCCTTCTCTGTGCCTGTATTTTATATGAATTTTTATATCAATGAAAAAAAAAACAAATCTGTGTTACTAAATTCTTACATTTTTACATGTATCTCACCATAGCAAGTTGGAAAATGACATATTCTGCCATATCTGAAGAGGGGAGACTCTCTGGAATCTGGCAATATAAGAACCATGATGGTGGGACATTCTGTCACTTCACAGCTGTCCAAAACATGTGGTTTGTGCCAGGCGGACATGATTGCCAGTATTTTTTCATTATTGCAAGAAATTCCATTGACTCATTCACAAGTCAAAAATGTGTTTTATCTGAAAGAAACATGCAATATACACATCTAAGATCATAGAAAATAGTCAACCAAGTGCAATGATGTCCTCCAAGATAATATTTGCCACTTTGTTTGCAGTAAACAAAGTTTGTTGTTGTTTTTCAGTTTCAGTTATATATGGGGGGGGCATTTTGGGCTTGGGGGGGGGGTAACTACAGCCCTGTCAGGGGCAGGGAGACAGGGAGAAACACACACAAGCCTGAGACGTGGTAAGATACGATATTCCTCACTATATGAAGTGACTGATAACAAGATCTGTATAATGGATTGTAAAGAAATTCGTCAGGTTTTTATTTTGTATACAATGAATCTGTATTTATAGCGTGATGGGATGACAGCACAATGATGTGTGTGGTATCATTGGAAAGCTCTGGTCCTGCACTTTCATGTGATATGCGTGGCATTTCTGTGCATGCATTCATGAGTAATCCATCCAAGAGTGATGTGTGTGCAAAGCTGTATGAAAGCTTTGTTATACATAATTTTAGTCTAAATTTATCATTGTTTTTCGCTGTGAAAACATTGGACTACTGACAAGTGCTTGGCCTTGTTGGAAAGCTACAATTCCGTTGTGATATGCGTGGCTTCTCACTATGAGGCACGGTCGCGGAGAAAATCAATAGAGAAGACCAGGTGTGAATTTGGACGCACTATACGTCGTTCGGGCCCATAGGGTTAAGTTGTATGCAGATGGTGATGCGTTCTTTATATGACAACAGCTCTCTTAAAATTGGGTTTGAAAATAACAATATATCCTCTTGCTTACAGTATTGCAGTTGGCAGTATCAAGTATTGTGTGATTCCGACGGTATGATTTACAATACCATCAAAAATACAGATGCCACCAGAGATCAATCTCCACTGGTGAAAAAGGAGGCTGAGCTAAAAAAGATGGTGACTGCGAGTGATGGGGATGATGTTACTGGACAAATAAAAAAGAACAATGTCTCTGCTAGGGGTGGGCGATATGGCCCTAAAATAATATCACGATATTTCAGGGTATTTTTGCAATAATATTCTTAATGATATGACAAATTAGTAAAAAAAAATGTATATATAGCTATATATATATTATTATTAAATAAGTGATATAGTTTCACATGTCAACCAGTTCACCTTCAAATATTCAGTAAAAACTGAACAGAAATGATTGAGATTTTGATTTGTTTGTAAACAACAACAGTTACTCAGAGAGAGATTCTGTATACCATATTAACAGTACAACAAAATAAATCTACTACTAAATACATATTTAAAGTTAGTTCTCAAATACAAAAAATGTACCCTGGGATCTATATTTCTAAATTATCAGGCGATTTCCTTCTCTTTTAGCAAATCCTAAATAATTGTTGTGACGTTTTGTTTTTGTGTTTTTTTTCCACCTGGACCTTTATGCTTTCCCATTTCTCCTCTAATCATCACGCTTTAACATATAGGTTTACATTACCAAAGGTTTCATCACTTGACGACACAAGACGAGAGAGGAGAGGGAAAGATGGTGTGCTGCTGTTGGCAGATCCGCTGAATGAGTTCCCTCTGCAGGGAGAGTAACTCACAGTAACTTGCTAAAAGAGTCTGAGAAATCCGGGGCTGTTCATAAAACATTCAGGATGCCACAGTTTATTCCACGGTACTAAAGCTGCTCCTCTTTTTGAAACCAGCGCAGAGTCGCTAATTATTCAGCTTTTAGCCATGTTTGTTGTTGCGGTGGGTAACAGTATGACGTTAATATGTCAACAAGTCCAAATATGGCGAATATCATGATGTGAATTTTTCATATATTAATAAATATAATGGTATTATCGTGAACAAGATGACATGGCCCACCCCTATCCACTGCCCCTATTTGGGAGTATTGTCACATATAACTTTGTCTTGAGATGACTTTTTCCAATGACAAAAGCTGTTTATTAGCCACATGGTTTTATCACCACATCACCTCCATTCAATCCACTGATGTGTCACTATCTGCCACGGCAACAGGCATCGTCACTGGGTACTCCAGCAAGGAGGGCGCTTTTTTCTTATCTAATCATTATTTCATGGACTTTAAGTATTTGAACCCAGCAGGACTTTCCATATTAGAAACACAACATTGTTGGCTAGACAATGACATACATGCTACAATGAATCCTATAACCAGTTAATGACTGCTAAGTTTTTCGTTTTCAACCCCCCAAGTCTAATCACAATATATTGCAATATATTGACATGTAACCCCTGTATCGTGATACGTATAGTATCGCCAGATTCTTGCTTGATCTTCTCAAGGGTTTAACTTTTAGCATAATCAAATGAACTACCTGCACATTTTCCTTATATAAAAGAAACACATTGTTTTACTGTGCTCTCCAAAATGTTTATATTGAAAGTCAAGCCAGTGGAATATAGCCAGGGCTAAGTACTTTTAAATATTAACATCACATTATCTATAATGATATATTCAGAATCGCTCCTTTTCAAAGGCTACTGCAGAATACTCACTTGGTCATGCATTAAGGAAAAAAAACATAAGGTGTCACCACTGAAATCTATTCACAATCTGGCTACATGTTGCCAAAAATAACAGTAGTGCATGCTATATTTTTGTCAACAGCTCAAACCTACAGATGTACAATAATGTGCCAATAACCTGAAGCAAGAGAACTGCAAGAACAAAAAATGATTTTTTTAAAAAAAAAAAACAGTATTAAACTGCTTGACAGCTGGGGAACACTTTGGAAGTCAATAACTGCTTGCCTGGAGAACTTATTCAGGATTCTGAAAACTATCCATGCACCCAATTAGAAAATATCATCCCACATGGCAACAAATGACAGATGCTGTCAGGGATGACACTGAGCTGGAGAGACATTATTCCTGAGTCTACCCCGAAAAGTTTTGATGTATAACAAGCTGCGGAAAATGTTAGTCCACAACAGCAGATCATAGCAGTGTCGAAACGTAATAAATATCAAGAGGTACCTGTCTTTGACAGAAAAATCTGTTGGAGAGATTATGTGTCAAAAGCAATGACATACTGAGAGAACGACAGATATTTTCTGTAAGAGCTGTTTGCTATTTGTTTGCTGATGTTTGTTTTTCTAAATCACACCTCAAACTCAACATGCAACTTAACTCAAGTATTGCATCTGCCAAAACAAACAAAGGTGCCCCTGAAAAGAAAATGTTCATGAAGGACCTCTCATACTGTATGCTGTATAATGATTTTAGCTTCATGCTAATCGAAACTGTGTCAAGATTCATCCATTTCATTTACAATTTCCCTCCCACACCTTTTTGTGTTCAGGAGATGACCCAGATCAAGAGACCACTGAGATTTCAGACATCAACATGGAAGCTGGAATAAACAGACTGCTCTGAATGCTAGACCACATATTACCGCACATACAGAATTGTATGTGACATGTAGGAAAATGTTCACAGATTACAGCATGGCAAGAACAAGTATTGCTTCATCTTCATTTCTGACAATTTGATGGAAATCGGCCAAATCGATTCGAGATTTCTTGAGCAATCACGCCAATGCAGATGTCTGCTTCGCACCCGACAACAATACAACGAAATACGGAACTCCTACTGTCATCAGCTTTTATTTTTCACCGGAGACTGCACTTCAGATGTGTCAAGCAGATGTTCCGTCTTCGTCTCTCAGCAGTTTTTGCAGAATTACGAACCCAACCAGCCAGTCACAACACTGCGCACAAGTCATTTCTCATTTATCCCCCCCCCCCCGAAAAAAAAAAAGAAAGACAGCTTGCCTCCCTCCCCTCGTGCTTTATTTTCCACACCCTAAATTTGATGAAACATGTCCAAATGAAGCGAAGGGAGCAGGACGGCTTTGTCAACAGTAGCGAAAAGGATTCAAGAACCAGACATTTCTTTTTATTTTCTCAGTTTTGGAAGAAGAAAAGCTTCTGTGCCCGATTCTACTGCAGCAAATATAATTACATAACTATGCATTCAAAGAACTCAATTATATTGGCAGGTTGCTTTGATCAAGAAGTCTGACACTCACAGCATCCACCGCCCACTGTGTTCTTGATGCTCCGTTCCTGTGTTGATAAACAATCACCTGTTCCCACTTCACCAACTCTTGTATCAGGTTGTGACTCATTTTCACTAATAAGACACTACTGGCAGTTAGGCTCTGCATGCAGCCATCTTCATATTAACGTTGCTTTGAATATTCTAATTATGTATAATGCTGCAGGTGCACATTAGGTGCAAAAACTAAGAGGTTTCAGGGAATTCAAGAATTCAGAACAGGTGAATACTAAAATCAAAATACAATTTCCTGACTAACTCCACTCGTTAAATGTCTTTTGTAGAAAAATCAATTGGTGTACTGGAGTAGAAGTTCAGCATTTTGGCCATGGCCATCTTGTTTTTTCTTGAGCCAGAAATGACCATATGTGTACAAGAGGGTGAAGCTGTAGAAGAGCGAGGGATGGATCTGATGGATACGATCTCTCAAAGTGACCACACCCTTAATTATGCATAACTTTAAGTCTTAACACATTTTAAATGGGTGAGTTATATAAAATTTACTCCCCGTACAGTTGTCATGAATGTAGAAATTGGTTATAGAGTCCAAAACTGTTTTTTTGTACCAGGCTGTAAACATGTTTATTTCTGCTGTAAAGCTGGGCATTTTAACATGGGGGTCTATGGGGACTGACTTGATTTTGGAGTCAGCCTCAAGTGGCCATTCAAGGAACTGCAGTTTTGGCACGTCCGCATTTGCATTATTTCTCAGCTCCGGAGGTTGCCGCTTGATTATATACAGTGATGTATATAAAGTGATGTAAACTGCTTGAATGCCAAGCAGTCAAAATATTCACTTTCGTCTTGCACAGCAAATCACTCATCTTCTTTGACGATGAACTACATCGTAATTCTAGTGTGTCCACGCTGTGTACTGTCTGGGTGTTGCACTTTAACGTAGCAGTTTGGTTCTGCTTTTTTTGTTTCTTTAATATAACATTATTATATATAGAATATGAATTGCTTTCCAAAAGAAGATTGAAGATTGTACAAGATGAGGCTCATGATTCAATGTTTTTTCTCCCACCCCCACTCTTCTGCGTTCCTGGATTGTTGCTTTTGTCATTCATAACCTCTTTATACAATTTAGTATCCAACATAATTGCACTTCCAAAGAACAGGCTGTAAAATGTTACCTTATTTACAATCCTTTGATGTCACAGCTTTTGAAACTGTAAGACAACGGGAGAGGGCCTAGTTTCATCTTTAATCCCTTTCTCCTGCATTTTTAAAATAGCTTCTGCCACACCCCAAAAATAACTACAATGAAGATAAAGTAGCACAGCTTCCCCTGCTGAACTGTATTTTAGACTTAAATTCAAACACTTTCCTCACGATGACATTTTCAAGTGCAGTGGGTTTCTTAAAGCCTTAATTATTGGGTTAACTAAAGCCAGTTTAGCTCCATCTTTAATATAAACTGTATTGTGGCAGTTTAGAGTTTTACAATGTCAAGTGCAACACCTTAGTAGTGATTTCATATACTTGTAAAGGGCAGAGCTCACACCCTTGTCACCAATTGACTGTCACAGCTGACCGCCAGCAAAGCTAATATTAAACTTGAGAGCTAAGCAGCTGAGTAAACAGACATGGCACTTCCTGGATTCTTGGCTTGACTGGACAAAAGGCATAATGCAGAACAACTGGAGCGACTGTGTGCTGCAAATTAAATGGACAGCTATGGGTCTGCGAGCAGCACGACCCAGGGGCCTTTCGCCGGCAGAATGGTGAAGGCTGTTGTGCAGCAGAGAAGACAGGCACCATGCCCTGCAGCAGGCTGATGATGATGATCCATATGGGGATCCTCAATCGAGCGGGCTCCCAGTTCAACGATGAAGAACCCAGATAAGAGCTGACACTGCTGCCAACGCTACATTGACTTTGTCTGCACATCACATTAGAGCTACTTCAGAAGCAAAATGAGGGTTTGACCTTTTAGTAACTACTGCAAGGGAAGGAAAGGAAGATAAACACAAACGGCTGGTAAAAGAATGCAGTTATCAGTGTGATTATACATTTTTGTTTGTCTTTAAAGTGCCCATTATTACCAGCGAGCTCTGTGAAAATGGGTTAGGAGAGAGGGGTTCTTTGACTGAGTGACCACGTAAAACAAGAGGGAGAGAAAATAGGGAGGTAATAATTGATGAAAATGGAAGAGGATAGGGTCGAGACGACTTGAGCGAAAAGCGTGACTGGAGAAACGACAGAGATAGTGAGAGAGGGCTAGAGAGGAATCCAGCATGAGCCAACAGTTGCCGCAGTGTAAAAACCTCTGAAGGTTAATTTCTCCAGCTCAGCATCTTGCCAATATCCCTGTGATCAGAACCTCTGTAGGCCAGCCATCTGCTTCCCCTTCTCTCTCTGCCTCTACACTCCTCATTCCTAGTTGGCTTCATCTGGGAGTGGACATGCATCAGGGCACTTTTAGGAACTAATCTCTGAATGTGGATGGGATGTGGGGGGGGGGAGGGGGGGGTGTTAGCATTCGATCTTGTACCAAAAATTCTGGGTCCTACCTAGGTAATGAGATGATAATTTTAGGTTTGCTGTTTGCTGTAAACACGTAAATAATCAATTGATTTATATAGTTTAATATTTTTTTTATTTTTATTTTATTTAATCTTTATTTAATCAGGCAGTCTCATTGAGATCAAGATCTCTTTTTCAAGAGAGACCTGAGAACAAAGCAACATCCCTAACAACAAAAACACATAGACACAAGCAGGAACAAAACAACAAGGAATTAATAAAAACAATTACATGAATCATGAAAACATCGGATAGAGAAGCTTTAAAAACTCCAAGAGGAACAAGAGATTCAAGTTTGAGGGTCAATTGTAACTCGTTCCATTTAAAAGGTGCATAGTACCTGAAACCAGATCTACAAACATTTGTGCGCATGCAGGGGATATCTAAGGTAGTTACTGGATCGTGTACTGTAGTTACTGGATTTGAAAGAGAGAAGAGATGTGAGGTAGTTTGGTAGCTTTAACAGTAGAGCTTTAAAAATAAATAATTGATTGAATATTGATTAGGAATAACCATATTATTTATGTATAACGTGAACAACAATGGACCGAGGATAGACCCCTCTGGCAACCCGTTTCTGATGACGAGTTGGCTTGACTGGGAACCATCAGCGACCACAGTCTGAGTTCTCTCTGTAAGGTAAGAGTGGAACCAATCAATTGTGGCTTCATCAAGACCTATGGACTGTAAATTATGGAGAAGGATTTTATGATCTACAGTATCAAAAGCTTTTGAGAGGTCGATGAAGAGGGCGGCACAAAATTGTTTATTATCCAGGGAGGAGACAATGTTATCGATAACTGAAGCTGCAGCTGTTATGGTGCTGTGACCCGGGCGAAAACCAGACTGTTGTGGCTGTAGTAGGTTGAGAGAGTCAATAAAGGTGTGTAGCTGAAAATTCTGAATTCTGAAATATCAGATTACTATATAGAGTACATCTCCCTGTGATAGTGCAACAAAAAATTGACCTCTATGTTACTTCCAGGGCTCCAACTAACAATTCTCTCCATCACTGATTAACCTACTACTGATTTTCTAAATTAAGTTTGGTCAAATGTCAGCAAATGCAATCACAACACGCCAGATTTCATGGTGACATCTTAAAACGGCTTGTTTTGTTTGACCGACAGTCTAAAACCCAAACAAACATCATAAAAGCAACTCTGTTTCCTAGAAATTACATTTGAATATCACTTATCAATCACAATCTAATCGAGCATCCGTGGGATGTGCTAGTGCCCCAGAGGTACCCCCGATCCATTGTGGGGCCTCCTTGGATTGGACTTCGCTCTATCCTGTCAAGGCATGGACACAGGACCTCTGTGGTTATCTTTTGGGGTCTGGCACCAGGGCATTGGTGGAGGATACCTTAGTCCTGGGGGTTGTGCAGTAGATTATCAGTACGTCCCATGGATGCTCAATCAGGTTGGGATCTTGGGAATTTGGAGGTTACGTTGATCTCTTTAGCTCTTTGTCACATTCTTCGGGTCATTCCTGAGCAGTATTTGTGGTGTGGCATGGTGCATTATCCTGTGGGAGGGCACTGCCTTTGAGGAGTGCCATGGCCATGAGGGGGTGGTCTGCAACGGTGGTTGGGTGGATGGAGCGCAACAAGTGGCATCCACATGAATGCCAGGACCCAAGTTTTCTCAGCAGAACATTGGATTGTAACAAGATCATCAATGTTATTCACTTCAGCCGCCAGTGGTTTTAATGTTTTTGTTGATCAGTGTATGTGAAGAGCATTAAAGTAAGAGAGAGGGTGCAAGGGAGTCTTGCCTAGGGCGCCTATTGTAGTACATCCAGCACTGTGTCTGTGGTTAAGTTTTAGGCAACAAAATCTTTGGTTAAGATTGGGAAAGGTTTGTGATTTCAGTTAAATGTTAATTAAAAAAGGGCTATAGTCAGTACAAGTGGATAATAGATTGCAAGAATGCATATTTTGAAAAATAAATAAGGAAAAATAAATCAAACACATTGTTATCAAGTTATCATTTTGCTGATACTTTCAGTATCAACATTTTTGCAACTTGCCATTTGCCTTAATTAGCAACAGTTCCTCATTTTGATAATAGAAAATTTCCTTGGCAACATATTCGCTGTTTCAAATTAGTTGTATATAAACATAATTTCTGGGAGACTGGGCTGCATGAAGGATTAAGAAAACACATTTGAGAAGCTCTAAACAGCTGCTTTTCTTCTAGGGAAAAAAAAACATATGTACATTAAAGATTCTTTAATAGACAAGTGGGACTTAAGTTATTTCTTAAAGGGATAGTGCACCCAAAAATGAAAATTCAGCCATTATCTACTCGCCCTGGTGAAGTTTTAGAGTCCTCACATCCTTTGCGGAGATCGGCGGGGGGAGCGGCTAGCACACCTAATGGCAGATGGCGCTCCAGACTAACGTCCAAGAACACAAAATTGAATCCACAAAGTATCTCCATACTGCTCATCCGTAGTGATCCGAGTGTGCTGCAGCCCTGACATAAAAAGTTGTTTCAAAAAACGTCATATGAACTCTGTTTTTTAGCCTCACTGTAGCATGTAGCTCTGACTGCTTCTCTGTGCTCTGCGCTCACGTGTGCACGCTCAGGGTGATCGGTGATGCGCGGTCTCTGAAGAGCAGCAGTCTCGTCAGTACTGATGTCCAGATTCTCAAGTGCAGGCATCGCCAATTCCCAGTCTGAGCAGCTAAGACTTTCCTCATCCGTTGCCATTGCTTTGCATTTGAAACAACTACACCACCAGGTTTCCAGTGCTCGACTCCGGTATTCTGCGGCTGGCTGAGGGTTAGGCTCATGAGCTGTGGCGGCTGCTTCGTCCGTAGCCTGAGTTCCATGTCCATATACTCGGGCTCAAACAAATACGGCTCAACAAAGAAATGCTGTTCCTCCTCAATTTCAAAGTCTTCAGACATGTTGGGCTGTCCTTTGCTAAAAGACCGTAGTGCAAATTATCTTTTAGCTCTGTGGTTACTGTTACTGTCTCCCCCTGCGGTGCATGTGTCACATGATGTAAACACGGGTGAGCAAAGCTCATGCTTTCGCTGGTTGCGCACACATGTGAGCGCAGAGCACAGAGAAGCAGTCAGAGCTACAGGCTACAGTGAGGCTAAAAACAGAGTTCATATGACGTTTTTCGAAACAACTTTTTATGCCGTGGCTGCAGCACGCTTGGATCACTACGGATGAGCAGTATGGACTATGTGGACTATGTGGATTCAATTTTGTGTTCTTGGACGTTAGTCTGGGGCGCCGTCTGCCATTAGGTGTGCTATCCGGTCCCCCCACCGATCTCCGCAAGGGATGTGAGGACTCTAAAACTTCACCAGGGCCTCCATCCTCATATGGGTGAGTAGATAATGGCTGAATTTTCATTTTTGGGTGCACTATCCCTTTAACATGACCTAAAAACAAACCACCTGCATCCCCAGTGACCTTTTAGACCTGACTGACAACAAAAGAAATATATACAACATATAGGCTAGTTGAAGCCAATGGGAAGTTCACAGCACACATCAATTATCCTGTCAAGCCTGAAAAAAAAAAAGAACAGGAAATATAATTTACGAGCTCCCCGACAGGTTTTTGTTGCAACCTAAAGCAATAATACACCTTCAGTTCGGTGCTCAGCTGCAATCTTTTCATACACTGCCACTTCACCAAGGGGATAAGTACTAAGGGTATATTTTTTGTGACCTCAGAGGACACAGTGTCAATTATTCTGCGTATGGCTCTGTGGAGGACTTCATTCCCTAATCAAAATAAATGGCCAGGGCAGCAAAAAGTGAATGGAGCTAAGCCCCCAATATTCCTTCGAGACAGGAGGGGGGTTTGGGCCACAAACAAATCCATTACCACACGGTAAATAGGACGCATCAGCACTCTTGGCCCATTTGAATGGTTGTAGCCCCGTGACCACCCCTGCACAGGATTCTTCCATTTTAGACGCAGGAGCTGATAGCAAGAGTTTCTTCTTCTTTTTTTTTCTTGCACACCACCCTGCAGTCAATCTTACATAATACATTCTGATGATAAAACTCTTCCGCGTTTGGCAGCTCCGCTAACTGAAAGTGGCTGTGACTAACTCACTGTAATGGGAAAATTCAGCTTCCTGCATATAATGGGAGAGACGTGGAGGAAGTGTAAGTTCAAACTTTAATGCAATGCTGTAGCCTAATGTGGTCTTAAGCAATTCATGGAGGGGTTGGAGGTGGTGGTGGGGATGCAATTAAAATGAGCTGTCATGAAATTAAATGTTTTTTTCCCCCCTTTTTTTTTTCTTCGCCAGCTGGTAGTCATTTCACTGTCAGGGTGTATATAATTTCAGCTGATAGTGGAGACAGTTTTGCTCTAAGGCACCATTTTTTTCACAGCAAGAGGGCTTTTAGGGGGCTCCTCATACACAGCAAGGCTTTCATATTGTCCATCTTTGTTCTGATGTCTTTTTCACAATAGTTTTGCTTTTGACATTAGATAAAGCTACATAAGGGATACCATGAAGCTGTCATGCTTCTCTACTAGGGTTTTGAGTGTCAGGCAATGATATACTTAACCACAGAAGCTGAAAAAAGGACACTATTTTGAGAGTCAATGTTGTAGAAACCTGTGCGCTGAGGAACAATTAGGAACTGTCAAGTCAAATTTACTGGAGCTTCTAATCAAAACATTAATTTACTAATATGTTTCACACTAAACCAATTCATTATCAGTTATGAGCACTCTGAATAATGGACAGAATTGATTCAATTTAAGGCACTGCTTCAAGAAGGCTACTGAGTCAACCTTTCATTTGTTGCAACTGCTATCACAGTTGTAATAGTTCTTTGGCCCTACACCGGGGAGGTTGTTAAAGCATATCCACTATTGAAGGCAAAGGCTAAGAGTCGGCGGCCTTCAGCGCAGTCGGGGGCAGATTCCATTTTCTCTGCTAGGCGGGGATTCTCACCTGGAGCTACTGAAGCGCAGAAATTGTTGTCATTTAAAAAACATTTAGTGGCACCTCTATCTACTAGCCCATGGTTTGTCTGTGGGGTGATCAATGTATTGTGACATCAACAGTGGTAACTCGTTAAGTGCGTGCTAATGAGTGCGGGGAATCCTGCTGGATTTTGCAGTTTGGCACGAGGAGAGCCATGAAATTTTGCGTCCAGTTTGCTAAAATGAGAATGGGTGGCAGATGGAGAATGGAATTACACTGAAAAGATGAAGTCTTCTCACTGTTACCGCACCTCTGACAGAAACTTGGAAAATCATTGCTCTTTTTTCCAAGCTACAAACAGAGTGCCAAACACTTACAATCAAACAATCAATTCAGTACAGTAATACTAAACAGGCTCAAAACTGTTACCTTGAAATAAGCTTTTCTTTTCTTCATGTAATACATTAAAATAGGGCTGAACAGATTCCCCAGAGAGCAAGTAAAGCAGAAAAGAGGGGATGGTTGACTGCTACTGCTCAGGGCCATACAAGAGCATTTAACTAGCAGAGATTAACTACTGTATTCCCACTGGTGGCCTAGATGTCCTAGTGTACCGCCTCAGGGAGGAGAGATACCAGAGAGGGAGCGGTGGAGGGAGTAAAAGGAAAGGGAGGTGGGGGTGGAGTGTCCATGTAATGCTGACAGCTTTGGTCACTTGAGAGTATCGAGTGACAGGTGATCCAAAACAAAAACAGCCTCCCCAGCTCCATTGTTTTAAGCGTTTGAGTTGCACTATAAGGTTGTACTGGGGAGCAAAGTGTTCAACTGCTCTGTATATCGAGGACGTTAGAAAAAAAGGAAAGGAAAATGGTGGAATATATTGACTTCTCCTGGACTCTCCAACTTGACTTACATTCCATTTTTAACACAAACACTCAGCAGCTGTGCTCGCTCGTCAATTTATTCCCTCCTGAAAACTGCCTCTCACTTCCCCGCTGTCTTGATATGTACCATACCTAGACATGGCAGCAATCACTCTAACTCAGACGGACACATTTGTGGAACTTCGTGCAATTGCTCCCGATTCGGCTGTGACATTTTCTCAGGCCATTGCTTGTTAGCATTCATAACATCATAGCCATACCCACTGGCATCCATGTTATAAATACTGTATGTTATATGCATCACTCAAATCAGTCACGGAAAATTCAAATGCCAAGGTGAGCCTATTACCTCTAGGTTACAGTGCTGTGCAGTCATCAGTCATCCAGTCAAATGACAAAAATCCCACTCCCCAACTTGGACTTGACTATAAGTTATTTCTGAAAATCAATGCTGCTGTTGCACGCTTTTTTGAGGAGTACAAAAAGATATCTTACAAGCACTTCTGGTATTTTTACAGGAACAAGGTGCCATTTAAAACATTAAGTAAGTTTTTCTCAGTGGTCCTTATGAAGACAATAGGTTTACACATAATAATCAATAGTGCAAGGAATTCAACACGCAATCAAAATGTGACTATAGTTAAATGGGACAGGTCACCCACAAATCAAAAAGACATATTTTTCCTTATACCTGTAGTTCTATTTAACAATTTAAATTGTTCTGGTGCGAGTTGCCGAGTGTTGGAGATATCGGCCGTAAAGATGTCTGCCCTCTCTCCAACATAATGGAACTAGATGGCACTCGGCTTGTAGTGCTCAAATTGCCAAAAAAAAAAAAAAAAAACATTTGGAAAAATTCAACAGCAACGTCTCGTTCCAAGAAGTATAAAAGAAGAAACTGTTATTTTTTCTGCCTAACTACACCCACTAATCATATCACTGCACAGAAGGAAGTGTACATCTACTTATGGGCGAGAGGCTCGTGCTTGTGGCAGCGTAAGATGTACATATTATTGGCATCTTCCTTTTGGCTAGCTCAGTGGTGCTAGGTGAGCTAGCAGTAGATGCACACTTCCTTCTGCGCAGTGATACAGTTGGTGGATGAAGTTTGGTCAAAAGAAAATAGTTCCCACATGAAACTGCTTTCTAGAGACAGACAATGCTGTTGAATTTCTCCTTTTTTTGGCACCTTGAGCTCCACAGGCTGAGTGCCTTCTTACACCATTACATTCAAGAGAAAGCAGACACCTCTACAGTCGATATCTCCAACACATTTGGAAGTGTACTGTCCCTTTAATCACTGCAAAAACACAAATTGGTGATGACATCATCCACTGGCAGGGTGGCTGATACAATTTCCAAGTTTGCCCGCCTTGGTAACTGGCACTATATTGTTTTCACAGCCCTTTTTTGAGTGCCTTAAAGCAACTGAAACAATTAAGACCCCCAACCAGGACAGTGGACGCCTCTGTAAGAACACCACTGAGTTGTTTATTATATCAACAGCTTGCACTGTAGGCTTCCCCCAAGTCTTCTATATGTGCCTGTGGAATACATAAAAGCAGGAAACGCACAGCAGGGCTACTTTGTCGTTTTTTTGGCCACCCTCGACCGCCCACCATTTATTCCTTCCTCCCTCCCCCTCGCCCGTTCTGTCTCTGCTTCCCTGCATCTCTCCTCTGTGTTTCTGCCTAGAAGTGGAACCGATCGTTCTGGATTCCTCCATCGCTGAAAAAGCTCCTCTACTTGTGATGCAGAGCAGGCGAAAAAGCACAGGAATATGGCATGTCTCCAGCAACGTTGGTTCAGAGAGAAGGAGTGCAGCATTTTGTATGCAGGCAGGATTAGCCTAATTGAAGTGTCAGCCTGAGAAAATTGTGGATGCGTGCGGGTTAATGTCTGGGTATAGCAGAAGCTTCACTCATCTCGGTGATGATGAGGAATTTGGCTATCATTGCAGGCCTCATTTGATTCTGTATGTGTGCGTCCGTGTGTGTGTGTGTGTGTGTGTGTGTATGTAGACCCCACCCCATGGTGATGCTAATTGTAAAACCTACCATCTAGTGTATTTATGATGCTGAGACAGCAAGGTGGAGGCTGTTGGCTACATAATTACTTTACACCATTGGGCCATTACATTAAGAATTCACAATTAAAAACAGCAGTAGTCTTGATTAATTAAATTTATGTGCAAACTTGCGAGCAAACTGATGAACACACACGTTAGCCTTTTCTAACACTACATTAAAGTGGTGCGAGTTGAATTGCACAGCTCCCATATTTCTCATTCTCTCCCTCTCTCTGTTTCTATCAGTGTAATTGTCACTGTAATTGAAATGTGTCAGTGTGACAGTGGTAACTGTGAATTAACGCTGCAACCTAAGAGAGGGAAATAAAATGATACAAGCCGCACTGAAGCCACACTGACGGAGCGGCACCATTTCCCCTGTTGTAAGTATACACAAGAGCTATTATTGCCTTGTCAAGGCATGGAACCAAAATGACTACCTTAAACAGGTCTCACTCTCCATGCTCACAGCGTATCCAGTGGAGATGATGTTGAAGGCTTTAGTGCTTTCACAAGACTTTCAGAGGGAAGGAACAGAGTTAGTACTATCCTGAGCAGCATGACAGCAGTTGCTCTCTTTTTTGAAACAAATACCAATACCTAATTTCACACTACACTTAGCTTTCACTTTCCTTGTTAAACAACTAAATTCAGTCTAAAAACCCACAAGTGGCACCTATCTGTGGTGGGAAACTGATTAGCTTTTCATCACCTGATTCTTCCAACAAAGGCGCTACATTCCTATCAATTTGCCAGGCTAAAGCAGAAACCCCCCTGGAGGTACTTTCAGCTCTAAATGTTGTGCATTTTGTCTCCATTCTGCAAAAACACTTGACTGTTTAAACAGCTCTAATAGCTATTTGCTGTGTCAGGCAATTTGATGGCACACTTTGAAATTTTAAACAGCAAGAGATCATTTTAATTAGCTCTTGCCTGTCATCTGAGCACATTTTACAAGGTGAAAGTTCTAGCTGGTGACGGCTGATATCATGAGCTGATAGATCTGTCGGTGGCAAATTCCTGTAATTAATGCCTTTCGGTTGGCCAACTTTGTTGTTTGTTCTGTGGTGCCAGAGTCTGTAATATTTACGCTTGGTAAAAAATTGTTGATTTGACAAAGAAACACCACAAAAAAAACAAAAACAAAGTCATTTTCTTGGTTTAACACTCTCACCAGTCATGTCTAGTCATTCTCTGTTCGGTAGTTAGCATCTGGCTAGGTAGTTGGGTGAGAGACACAACGTTCGAATCATTTCAATTAAACATCTATAGCCAAACAGTACTATTTGAAGACATATTTAACATACCACAACATTCACTGTGTTCATTTTGTAGCAGTTGTTTGATTACTACGCAGAAAATGGAGATTCACGAGAATCCTTCTTAGTTTAGTTCTGTAACTCAAGTACAGCTATGATGTCATTCAATAATGGATGTTTCTTCTTGATAAAGTCCATTAACTTAATGTGTATGAGATGGGATTGGTAGCTTTGCTTGTGTCCACTATGGGTTTACCCTACTGTAGGACCACCTTGCAGTTTAATATTGCTGAGTCATTTGATCTTAGGGATGAGGTCAGCCTTAAATGCTGCTGTAGTGATACGGCACCAACAGTGATTTCACTGAAAGGTGCAGCTGTCAAGGTAAAGACCTCTGCGAGCCCTTCTGGACCTCATACCGGCACATCACACTGTCAAACGGAGGCTCATGGAAATATCACTATATTATGCTATTTACACAAGCACAGGGTGTTCAATGGCTATTATTCATGAAATAAAATATTTTTTCATCCATCATAATTTATATTCTATTTATTTTTTAACTTAAAGATGAAAAATATGTTGCCCTATAACATAAAAACACACACATGCTGTTATCCTTCACCTCCCTACATCCCAAACCAAACAGATACATAAAATGTCTTTCATGAGTATACAGAAGTTATATGGCTAATTCATAACAAAGCTAATGAAAAATGACGTACATCTTGCAGCCCTATCCGAGAGCATCAAGCCCACTTTGCAGTAGGTAAACACCTAAATTACAGTTAATTTACACTGATGAGAAAGAGTGGGCGAGCAACTGGTAAATGCTCAGTACAACTGTAGCCAGTGTCTTGCGAAGAGAGCCCGGCTCAGAGTTGGCAGAGGCACGCGTGGGATGGATTAGTGTCTTCTTGTTTATTGCGCTTTAATAGGATTTGATTTTATAGATTGTGTTGGCAATTCCTCCTCCTCCAAACACGCCATCTGAAGGCTGAGAGATATATAATGTGGATTAAAACATGCCTGCTTTGAGAAAAATGTGTCCATTGCTTTGCTTCAAGAGGATATTACCCTGCCTTTAAAGTATTTATAAGTAGATGTATATTTAAGTTAAAAGCATGTATGGTTCAAGGCCAAAAAAAGAGAGAACAGCCTCATGTTAACATGCATGCCCAGATGAGTAATACAAAGAACCATCAGATGGTTTTGTAGGAAGTGAATTTTTTGCCAACAATGAGAACTTGAAAGTGATGTCATGTCTTCTTAGCGCAACACTGAAGATTACAGTAGCAATTCCACCCAGATATTGGATTATGCTACTCTCAGAACAGATGAGCCAGTTAAGTGTTTCCAGAAGTATCCAAGGAAGTACCGTAGTCGCTGTAGGAAGAGTCAGAGTTTGTAAAGCTGTGCCAAAAAAAAAAGTTTCACTGAATACCCAGTGGCATCTGTCACATTTGGAGTTAGGGCAACTATTCCATATTTAAAAATAAACTGCTCTTGTGTAGAGTACATCTTGAAGCTTCTAATACAAAGTGCTGCTTTGA
This sequence comes from Epinephelus fuscoguttatus, assembly GCF_011397635.1. Classification (NCBI taxonomy): domain Eukaryota; kingdom Metazoa; phylum Chordata; class Actinopteri; order Perciformes; family Serranidae; genus Epinephelus; species Epinephelus fuscoguttatus. The sequence goes on from NC_064774.1 coordinate 22,581,872, forward strand.
ATATGTCTGGCTGTGTATTTATGAGAGACGAACTGTGAGGAAAGATGTCACAGTGACCAGGTTAATTCACCTTTGTGGTGACTAAAGCAACCACTGGCATTTAGGGTAGTAACAACTGGAACAAGTCTCATCTTCAAGATAAAATTTGAGGGTACAGACACTACAATCTAAATTTAGCAGGGATGTTTGGACTATGTGCTTGGGAAAACACATCAGAAATTCCCCCCAGGAGACTTGTTGACAGTCTGCTGTCCCTGCTGTGAGCTACGTCTTCAAATATTCTGCTAATTATTTGAGTGGATGATCAGGCAATGCATGGACGACTCCCCCTTAAAATCGAATGTAAATATTCCAAGTCATCTTTCTCAGAGGTTAAAAACAAAAGCTTCAGATGGTTGGAGCATCTGCATTGTGGCTGCAGTGTATATTTAGCCTACAAGTTATACCTTGAGTAACAGTTTTGGGGAATGAGACACTGGCTTTGCTACTGGAAAGCTTTTGCCCCCGAACTTGACAGTCACTTTATTGCACCCATTAAATTCCCAAGAACCTCAAGTTGTTAACATGACAGAAACAAAGACAAAAAAAAAAAAAAAGGTCCAAGATCTAGCGGCCCACTAGCATCACAAGAGAAGCAGGGAAATCAGCAATGTGTCTTGACAAACACTTTTTCTAGTGGGTTCTAACATAAATGTAAAAAGCCTAAAGAGCTCGGGGCGCCGATTAAGTTTGGACAGAGCACAGATATAATTGGCTTTGGGTGTCGTCCAAACCCAGTACAGTAAGCCTCCAAATGCAACCCATTAGAGATATATTTCCCCCCTTTTGGGCTTGCTCTTTAATATAACGAGGCAGTGAGAGAGCTCCCTTTCGACTACAGACTTTCAAACTTTTGTCATATTTTTTACCTTATCTGTATTAATTCCACTGACAGCCTGCAGATAAATTCAGAGCTGTCTCAGAGCTACAATGACAGCTCCCGGAAATCCTCTGTGGCAAAGAAACTTGTCTCCCCCCGCCCCTCACCCTGGGATAGGGCTGAGAAACCCACCTAAACCTGCTTTTTGTATGCAGATTCCAAAGATTTAAAAATAATGCACCCACGCCACATCATCACAACAATTAAATGCTGCAAAAAAAATGTTTACTGTAAAAATTATTCTTACAGTTATTAAAATGTGGCTGCGTATGTCTTTTACATGAGCAGGGATTGGAGGTTAGTGGAGTAGAAACAGGGAGCAGGATTTAGAGAGAAAATAAATGGAGGCTTCTCAGTTCATTTGCTACAGTGTCTCCCAGCTCCAGAGAAGGAAACCCATCCTCTGTGTAACATGTCAAATCTGTGCTCAGGAGTCATCACAATCCTTGTCACATTCCTGCCTTCCCTCTGACTTTCAGAAACTTTGGGAATATCTCAAGAACTTAACCAGGTTGTACTTTTTTTACTGAGGATATTTTCCATTCTCATTCAGTCCCATTCCTTTTGATTATTTAGAAAAATATTTACCAATTAAAATCTGATCAGACATGTCCATGTATGTTTGGCACTTGCTCATGAAGTAACACAGACTGGCTTACTTCAAGTGTCATAATCATACAAACGCCAACACACACTCAATGACCCCTTCGATACACCAGTGGCCTTAATGGGCAGCCTTGTCACTCCTTCTGCTACTCAAATCTGTCTCCACCATGCCTCCCTCCATCCCCTCTTTTCCCTAGTGCATTGTCTTCTCTCTTCAGCTGTCTTGGCAGCAATTTGTTTTGCTTATGTCGCCTGCAAAAGCAATGGAAGATATAACCCTGGTTTGTTTACGACTACAGTTGGTTGGGTGGCCAGCCATTGATTTTACCAGCTACGTCAACATATTGCTCTGTATGTAAGTTTAAATCACTTATACTAAGCCAGGGGTGACAGGAGCCACATGCAGCTCTTTAGCCCTGGTTATTTATTTTTATTTTTTTCACATTTTAATTTTCATTTATCATTGTTTTAGCCATAAAGTGACTCTTACATTTTCCAATTGTATCAATGTGTAGCCTATACACTGAGTAAAATATAACAGTTACCTACCAGCTATGTGCGTCATCGTCTACAGTCTGGTGCTTTCTTCCAAAATTTGCTGAATCTCAATTGTGATGGCTAGTCTTGAGTCTCCTTAGTGAGGCTAGCTATTGATTTCAAATCCAAAGAAGAAAACATCTCGGAGGAAAATGGAGAATTCCATAGAGAGTGGACAAATTCGTTTGCTTTTTAAGAAATAATTATAGTTCTATTTAGTATGCAATTCCAGGGGGAAAAACCATCTCCTCTACATTCCCTGGGTGTGGACCTAGACGCCATCCTATCTGGACTCGGACCTATGACTGAACTACTACGAATTAGCTTAATTTTTACTATTGGGTAAGCTTTCTGTTTTAACCGATACTGCCTCTGTAGCACTGGTTAAGTCAACCAGGAAACTTGCCGACCGACTGCACGCGTTAAATCATCGCACATGATGCTACTCAGCCAATCAAATCTGTGCAATCCGATAAGCACTGCAACTTGAGTGGGTGATACGCACACATGGAAGAGGCAAGACGAGTCAGAGAAATAAGAGAGTCAGAGAAAAGTAATTTTCCATGGTGCGTTCTTCAGAAAGACAAGGTAGACATCAAAAGCAAGATTTTAATCAAGAATGGACTCTTACAGGTTAATTCTTCTCACAGGCGGCTCAATGTCTCATCATATGTTTTAAGACCGTGGGGATTATTAAAAGCGGCAATGTGAAGTGCCACTACACAAAGCACAGAGTATGTTTGAGCAGACATACTCACTCAAATCTGAACTGCAGCCACAGAAAATATATATAAATATTTTTTTTTTATATGGCACTGAATCACTGATTCATAACGCAAGTTCGACATGGACTGTATCCCTTGTTAAAAATTGACAAATCGCCTACTGGTTATATTGGAATTCGGGTGGTAAATTTGTGTGAATTATATCCCGTCTACAGGCACTCCGCAAAACACAGACATAAGGGGCATATTTCTACACGACAAGAGGTCCCCAGGTAACAATTTTTCTTTACACATATGTGTTAAAGGACTGTTAATGTGAGTCTGTAAGTTACATATTTATCTTCTAGAACAGCTTACTATTATATGCATGCATTTGTGAGGAATGCATGCAATTTTATCAATGTTATTTGTTTGTTTGTTTGTTTGTTTGTTTGTTTGTTTGTTTTTGCTCCACTTGCAGCCTGATTTTGTGAAAGCAAACCTGCAACTTAATTGAGATGTGTGCAAATTAGAAAATGTAAAACAGATAAAACAGTGTAAATAATATGACAGAGCAGTTTCAATAAAATACCTAATTAAAATACTAATGTGAGCACAAAATAGCTTATTACACTCTGAGCTTACTTGATTAATATTAAATTACCAGCTAATGAGCTGATACTGAATTCTGTGTTTATGACTTGGACTTGTGTTTATTCAAGCTCAATGCTGACTCTACCCCACCACTTTTAAGCTGGCTGATGAAGTATCTCAAGGAAATAAATCTAAATCCTGTGACTTTTATTTGCTCTGGTTGGACAGGCATATGGTCATCATCAGTCTCAAAAGAAATACAGGAAATCCTGAGTTTCATTCAAAAACGGAGTGAGAACAGCTGCTGTCTGTGCTGTGGGAAAAAGTTAAGGTAAACTGAAAGGGAGGACAATTTCAGCGCGGAAACCAGGCATTTTGCCCTATGATGTCATAGTCTCGTCCAAATATAAGGCGAGCATGCGAGGTGGAAGCCAAGGGTCTGTCAGCTCTCACCGTTATTTGGGATGACACGTGCTTAAGAACGCACCATGACCCTATTGTCGAGGAATGGAGACTAGGGGAGGGAAGAGAGGGGAGCATAAGTGGGGGCAAGTACAGTCCAGAAAGGCTAAACTCAAGGCAAACAAACTCTTGGCAGGCCAACACAGAATTATGCACAGGGCTTTATATTACACAAACTGTTTTTAACACAACAGCAGTTGTTTTTAACTTGCATGTACATGTTAAACCAGTATATACCCAATGAACCCTTTCAATGACTATGTTTACATGCACAAAATAGTTTGGGTTTTTCCCTTACTCCAAAAAACACAATATTGCTACTAAGCTGCTTACATAGCAAAAAAAAAAAAAAAAAAAAAAAAAAATTCCACTGATATTCCTGTTTACATGCAGCTGTGCATACTCCGATTAACATGCCCTAACATGTCGTTTATAATGTTACAATATGGAAAAGTGGAACAGCTGGAGCCGTACAGTATGTACCATTTTGTATCTTTGCTCCAAAATAGGAATTTGGACCTGTTGGACTATGTGAACATCGCCCCCCTCTTTCATTTCTTAAACCACCTTCCTCAAAAGGTTGGCATTGTGATATTTGCACATATCAAAGTATTTTATAATGTTTAAGTTGGTATATATTTAAGTTTCTTCTACCGACCAGAAATGTGGGCTTTTCTTTTCAGCATGCACCTCTACCCCAGACTTGCAAACTGCAAATTAGTTGCTTTGTGTACAATGCATCCATGACAATGCACAGAGCTGACTTAACAAGCAACAAGCTGTGTGTCACAAACTGCAGTAAAAACCCTAGCTGAGATGCACGTTCTGAATGTGCTGTATACATGTCTAAAGATTGCTCCTAAAACACGAATAATAGCCACATATCCTACATCCTTGAGTAAAATGCTTCATTCTGAATATTCAGATTAAAATGCTGCTTACATGGCACATATCAAATTATACAAGTGTGACACCTTGATCACGTTGTTATCACTTCAGCCCTGCAGTTTGTACTCCTCATGTACAACCTACTGAAGAAGCTGTATGGTAGCTGTGGCCTTTCTTAAAAGAACAGCTTAGGCTCAACCTGATTAGCTGAACAGGCAGGCCTACATATTTAATGCACCAAAACACAAAGATGATGGCTTACACCTGTTCTCAGAGAACTAACATTAACAAAACACCACTGCTGTGAATTCACAAAGGCACTCAATGCGTAAAACAACAAAGAAAATTAGTTTGCATAATTCTTAAATTAAAAACTTAAGATATCCCAACTGCAGTTGGGATTGTCGAGGGCCTTCTGTTTGCCTGGTCTTTCAAGCACAATGATTCAGTTAGGCAGATATAAAGCAGTCAAGAATAAAGAGGATTTTGTGGAGTGTTTCCAACAAAATCCCACTATTTTCAACTTCATTAGGTGCTATATATCTGAGGGATTTTGTCTGATCGATGAACCTGAGAGATGTTTATCCCTAAGTATGTATTTTCCATTATGGTTAACACAAGTGGGCATTGCTACTTTAGCTGCACCTGAGAGAATATTTCCTGCAGACCGCAGGACAGAGTCTTGATGACAAAACGTAAGTATTAACACTTGCAGTACCACACCTTTACATTGATGGGTGTAAGGAATGATAAGATATACACAGGTTGGTGCTTGTTTCTTCTAAATTGCATGCTTTGATGTTATACTCTGTGTTTTGTTGTACAATGCTACTCTGAATAAGTGAAGATAACACCCCCCTGCATTTATAAGCAAGTGGTCAAAGTCAAGTTACATCATTCTCAATTATTCATGTTTGGTATTTAGTGTCTGCGACAGAAATATGACTTAGCTGTGATACTCCTGAAAGTAAAAGGAGACTCCAGAATAATAAGCAGCAATACTAGTTAGCTGTTCTGGTGTTATCAATTAAATTAAGCATCATGAGTAGTTTATGAATTAATTTGCAAATGTGACTATCACACTACAGTGACTTTAAGCAGGCAAACAAATAATGAAGTGCACAATAAAGAGACTAAAATTTTCCTAAGTATCACCTGGTTAACACCAACGCCGCTGGCCCTGAATACATTAATTGCGCTGGATATTAAAGATGCAAATTAATGATCACACGCATGTCTGTGTGGCGTGTACACTATTCAAGTTGGCACTGAGTAGTCCCCTGCAACAGAAAAACAGTAAAAGGTGCTCAGATGTGACAATGAAGCGGCTGCACACCTACTTCATTCCCTCTCCCCGAGGATTATCAACATCATGCAAACATAAAAGGTAAGACACAGAACTCTGGCCTACACAAACAAAAGAAAGAAGCGTGGGAAGGAGGAAGTCAACATGTGTTCTTTTTGCATACCATCAGACGGCAAACATTAACCACTGTATGTACATAAGAGAGAGTTGGATTGTCTTGCAGGAATTGAAAGAGAGAAAAAAAAAATCACATTAAAAATCTCATTAAAATCGGGTAATCATGCTTTGCCTCAGGACTGGGGAGGGGGTTTCGGGAGAGGAAATGCTTACAAGTTGAATCAGCCTGGGGAAGAATACATCTGCTTTTGCTGCATGCCTTAATGCTCCAGAGTATTATTAATGTTGAGAGGAAATAGATCCCATGTGGTATGATGGAAAAAAAAGGATGTTGCCTCTTCTCATCCTGCATTAGGTCATCAATTGATCTACTACTTTGTGGTACAGTGTGGTATTCCCACAGTAGATGAGACAGGTGGTTTGGGGAAATAAACCTAGTGTGGGAGAGCGGTCACTGAAAGCAGCATTCTGACGTGTGCTCCGAATACTGCTCGTGTATAGCTTTTGTTCTTCAGGGAGCAATCATTGTGCTTTATGTGAACAGAAATACATTTCATACATTAAACCATAAAACTGGGCTTTTCAAAGCAGGTGAAGCCTGATTTCTTTTTCAGTTGCTCTGCACCTGGATACATTAAAATGCCACCCATCAAGGCTCAGATAAACCACAAGGTTATTATAGCAAAAATCAAAACTGAAGTCATGTTTTTCAACATGGATTTCCTTTATGTGGTCTCATCTCGACTGGCCCAAAAATATTATTGCCTACATGGAATTAACAACCCCCAGATTTTTGTTGGAAAATGTACATCAATAATATTATCTCGCTTCTAGCTGTAAGTGAAGAAATCTTGAAACTCTTGATCCCAGTTAACCCAGCGTGATCAATGCCGTTTCACATCTCATGTGGCAAGGGTCAAACAGAGTTAAAGAAGAAAAAAATAAAAGAGCGCTGAAAGCATGTTCCACATTAAACTGATTTCCTGCTGCTTGTTCCCCACTTATTCCCGGCATTGCACATTTCGAGAATTCCTATTTGCTTTGGCCTCCTGCAGGTCATGGCCACGAATACAAATAACAGGCACCATATGTTCCCCTGTAGCTTTGTATTTACACCGTTTAAGTTATTTAGCTAAGGACATCTATAGGGACAAAGCTTCATTTCATGCCGTCTATAACCTGCCCTGGAAAATCTGTGCCAGAGTAGACATGAGTGACTTCAACAGTCATTAGACTTAAGTATGGAGCTGTTGTAATTAATATAAGTTTATTCTGCAGATAACGATGTTGCTGAATGTTGTACTCTACTTATCCCTAAAGTTACTGGTGTCGAGCTCTCCTTTTCTCACACAGCATACAGTAGGTTTAGGTAATATGATGGTACGGTAAATACTGTGCCATGGTAGATATGTGTCCAACAGTAGAGATTTGGCAATACGGTTTCTACCAAGGGGGTTATTTAGGGCAGGCTATGTAATTCTCGAGTGATCTCATGAGCTGGCGAATCCAGCTGCCTTGCAAGGTGATGTGATTTGGGTCAGACAGAAACCTGTAACATTTAAAATTGTTGCTCTTAGGAGCGTTAACATGCCCATTCTGAAAGAATTTTAGATGTACTGCTTTGAGTTCTTAGTCTCTTGTGAAGCAGTTGGTTTTTGTTTGTATGGAAGTTAAGACAAAAGAAGAACATAATCAAATGTTATCAAGTCCAGTATGCTTGTTTTAAACTATTTCTCCACTGAATCTACAGATACTGTGATAAAGATTTTGGCCATATCACTCTCTCCTAGTATACAGTATATGGAATCATAAACAAACAACAATCCCTGCTTATTACACAGGCTTTGTTATTTAAACATGTTCCCGTTTTAATATTAAGGGATAGTTCAGATGAGGTACTTATCCATATTTAATGTATTACATACAATCAATGTCACTCGTCACGCCCCCAGTTTGGAGAAGCAGACAGTCGCACCACCACGGAAGCTAAGCAATGTACTGCTGTGAAGGGGGGCAGAGATAAAAACTTTTTTAGTCACCTAATAAAAGTCCCACCCAAAAAAATCCTGAACAGTTATTCATGGCTTTACCTTACAGCAGACATTCTATTCCTACAGTAAGCCGTTAATGAATTCAGTTCCCAATCTATGCTCTTGTCAGACAGTCATTTTGGTTCACTGAACATGGGAGGTGCTGGTTTACCGCTGCCTCAATTAGTTTGTTTGTCATGTTGTGTGACTTTGGTAAATCCAATCTTATTGTTATAAACGACGTTACACAATACACAAACTAAATGAAAAAGGTAGCAATAGACGAGCAGCTCCTGTGTTCAGAGATGTTAACAAACTGTTTTACTCAACAGTGCAGCCTTGAAGAAAGCAATATAAGAGCTGCAGTTACCGGTCGGAAAGACTTTTTTTTAGGTGGCTAGAAAATGTTTTGTTGCTAGCCCCATCGGCCTATCAGCAAATAAGATGATTTTCACCAATGGCAGTGGCTAATGTTCTTGTGTTGTGTCACTTCAATTTTGTGCAGGCTAAAAAGCAGAGACTAACAGCCACAAACTGAGATTAATGAGTAGGGATGTCCCGATCCTATCAGCCACCAATATTAGCAAAAAACGTGCATCGGATCGGACTGCATGGAAAAATGCCGATCCAAGAAATCCAGTTTTTCACGGAATCCGATCCAGGTTTTCCGACCAGCCCAGTGCTCCGCGACTCAAGCAGTCCAGTGATCCGCTCCAGCTCTTACTATCAATCCACCAGGTCAGCATGCAGACAGCAGACACACACAAAGGGTAGGAAGAGTAGCGGTCAACTTAGTTAACTAACTATTTGTTTTCTGCTCTGGTTTTTTGAGAGTGATATTTTTATTTGGTTTACACTCTTACTGTTTAAGTAAAGAGCAATGATGGCATTGTCTTGGGCACAATTAGTGAAATTGGAGCCGTGGATGGACTATTGCTTGTTTAAACAGTTGTACAATATTGTGTGCCTGTGCACCAGGCTGGCACTGACACTACTAAAATAACTGAAAAGGAAAGGCTGCATTGTTTGTTAAATGTCAACAATCAGTACGTTTACATGCACAGTTTAATTCCACTTTTAATCGGAATGAAAGGCCATTCCGATTAAAAGTAAGAACGGCGTCGTCAAACATCTTGTTATCCAGAGCGAGGACTACAGTGTTCTCTTCCAGTAAACGTAAACACGTAACATCCGCCCCGCCCCCTATCCAATCAGAAACCTTCCCTGACCCAAACCTTGCGCAGACCTGAATAAAGGCGATTGAACTGATCTCCCATGTAAACCCTCATTCAGAATGAATATTTCCCATGTAAACTACCTGGAAACACTTTAATTCCGAATGATTTCATTCAGATTTATTTCATTCCGAATGAGAAGCTATCATGTAACCGTAGCCAATGTCTTGTGGTGTTAATCTATTTTTTATTTATTAGGGGGCCAAAGCACAAGTGTGTGGAGTCTTACTGCTATTTTAATTTCAATGTTAGACATTTTAAAGATTTCTTGTGTTGATTTATTTTCTATTTATTAAGGGGCCAAAGCAGCCAAAGCAAACTAGCTATATTTTTTATTTAATGTTAATGTTCAAGTTTAAAGTTTGTTTTTTTACCCCTGTTAACAATAAACAGGTCAGTTTCTCATACCAACTGTTGTGAATCATTCTAACTAACCTGATTAAGTAGTTGTTCTTGTTAGAGTAATATGGCTTGATCAAACCTTTTCTAACATGACAACAAAATAAGTGAATATGTATAATACGCGCTTGGATCGGATCGGTATCGGCCAAAACTCAAGGCTGTATTATCAGTATCGGATCGGAAGTGAAAAAGCTGGATCGGGACATCCCTATTAATGAGCAGGTACAAGAAGAATGCAATGCCTGCTTGGCAAATGGGTTCTGTGATCTCACTGTTGTGTGATGAGATGGCAAGAAGCAACTGGCATCCTGTCGTTCTGGGTACAGCAGAAAATGTGTTTGGGATAAACAGAGATCTTTCCTAGGATGCAATGCTACATTGTGAGCAAAGAATCAATGTTGAAATGAGCAGGAGGAGAGCTAGTTAATGTTAGCTGTTAGCATCCATTGGCCGCTACTAACAGCTCACAGCAGTTGAATTGAGTTACATTATGATGCGTTCAAGTTTTATTTAGTTAAAATGAGAATTGGGCAAAGGTAAATTTTAATGTTCATGATGTGTTCAATGTAACTTTGTAAATTACAGTTTTTGATGAGAAATTTGAACAAATACAGTTAATTGCAGGAGAAATTTGTTGATGTTTCCACAGTATTATAAAATAGATATTAAAGATGGAATTGTGATTCATTGTATGTCGGGCTTCAAAGGGCCTTTTTCATGTGAAAAGTTATTTTCAAGGTTGTTTCATAAATGTGCATGATTGAAATTTGTGCTCATTTAAAGTTAGTGTAAGGATTTGAGGATAAAGAGAGATATGTGTATACCTAACAACACCAAACACAAGTTCTGCTGGGGTTGCTGGGGTGTCAGCCTGTCTAAATACAATATAGAGCAGGACAAAGCCACTAAAATGTGATACAGTATCATCCAGGTCCTGCTCCCACACAGCAGATGTACAAGTCCTGAAAGGGACTTTTCCTAAAGTAACTTGCAACCCAACAAAATGATGTATTTCTCTAATGATATGCCTCTTGGCAGTAAAACTAGATAATGTAATACATCTGTAGCTTATGACAGAACAAAGGAACATTTTATCCATCTATCTTCATGGTCTTGCACTTTTGGTTTTGGAAGAGACGGCATCCTCCCAACTCTTTCGATAGTATCGCTCTTACCACAGCATCACACTCACTGACTTGACATGTGGAGAAATCCAGAGCTAGAGATGCCTGCTGTGCCTAGTTACAGTTGCTAAGCTATGATTGGGCAATCTCGCTTCAGAGGAGAGGCTAAGCGAATGGTCAATTGGATGGAAAGACACATTTTAAAGTATTTAGTTATTCTGTTGCTTTACCTGCAATTCAGACATAACAACATAATACAGATAGAGAGAAAAGACAATAAAGAACATTGTTGGCCTATGAGTGTTTATCTCTAAGTGATAGTGAGAGTGATTTTCAATGAGTATCTGCATCATTTGTGTGTGCAGAAAGGTCAGGTAATATTAATCACAAGCCTCCTGATTCCAAAGGTCTTCTTGCTCAAGCCACAGGGAAACATTATCCTCTGCCTGCCTTTTAGAGCTTGACAACTGACATTAATTACAGTACTTACGCTTCCTTTTAATTATGCCCAATTATGTGGCATATGTAATAATGGTCCACACACGCCAAATGTTGAGATGATAGGTAGATTGATAGTTGGATGGATCGGCAGAACATCCTTTTTGTGCTTGGCCCAAAATTAACACAGCAATTACAGCATTTTTATAGCTTGCACAGAGAAGGCTAACTTGGATATCTCTACCATTACCTCCCAATAGGAAGGGGAAAACCTCCCGTAAATCAACCAGGCCATCTACTGTGGAGTATCACACACAAGGCCGCTGTAAACTCTAGAGACATTAAGAAGGATGTGGGGACCTAAAAGTGTGGAATTTATGAGTGTGAATTTATATTCTCATTGCTGCAGCGGGCCTACTTTGAAGGGAAGATTGATTCCTCCTCCTCATTACCGAGCTATTCAAACTCTACTATAGATTTTTTCCCTCTCATAATGATGCAAATGGGGAAAGATAAACAAAACAAAAACAGATCTGATAGAGCTAGAAGCACATTGTTGCTCACATGAAACTGCAGGCTTATTCATGCAAAGACGGGATCTTGTTTTGCTCTGGCTGACTTAGGGGACGCTAGAATAACCACTGTCCATATGTGTTTTCTTTAACTATTTACTTATGTTTGATCAAAGTTAAACAGCAATGAAAATGGGCTCTCATGGCACTGCAATGACTGCTTTGGTGGTTGCTTTCAAGGTTGCGCAGTGGGAACAAACACAAAGGGCATGTAGAAGAAAGCATTACACAAAATCAACAAGTGGCCGTTTCAAAAGTAAACACTTTCTGCTACATCAAGTTCAGGAGCTCAACAACATGGAAAGCCAACTTCAAAGTGAGAATGACCCTTTTTTTTCCTGTGATTTTTTCCATGAATCATCCTTTCTGGAATACCACTTGTAAACCTTAATACCCCAGCAGAGTGGAATAGCACTTATATTCAACCATAAATTCTCAAAACACCCACAGTGATTTCTTAATGGCACATAAGTATCAAAAATTCATTGTGGAACTATTAAGTATAGGTTCCCTTAAACCGAAAGGGAAGTTATGAACTACTGTAACTGGAGAAATTAAGTCACTTGAAGACTGTAATTGCCGCTAACATCTCTGAGAATGTACTTGAGATTTGTTCTCGTTTCAGAAAAAAGCAGTCATTCAATAACATAAACAGCTGTGCGAATGATAAGGTAGGTTCAGGGGTAGATGTGAACTGCCTCACCGTTCCGCAAGGAAACTAAAATAGGGGTGTATATCCTCCTAATTACAACAAAGATACTGTCTTGAATCAATTCACACATGGTATAATTACTGTATAAATACATTAGGAAAGTGTATTAAAAGATTTGAAATTGGACTTCAAGTAAAATCAAGGAATTTGCAAAGACTTAACAGTAAAGATTAAGCAAAAGTACGCCTATATATGATAGAGCAGGTTGTAATTCTACATCTATGCACTTGGAAATATTAGTCTGGATAGCTTATGGTCGTATAATCTTTACCTGTATTCAGACTACAGTCTTTTTCACTCTGTCTGTCTACTGCTCCCTCTCATCTCCCAGTCCTCAGTGTTTTGCTTTCTTCTCATTCATTTTTAATGAATTGTTTCAGGTGCAGGCACGGGAAGAGCAAATCAAGGGGACATTTAGCACTGGGAGAAAGGAGGTGACTATTGAGCCGATAAACCAAAGTAATGAAAACAGGAGCTCCAATCTCTATGCTCTCCGCAGGACGTTTGTCTTTTTCTCATAAGCGGTGCGCCAACTCAGTGGCTCTGCCTCTCGTGAGCCATAAGAGTGTCAGAGTCGAGATTGTAAAGGGTGAAACTTGGGCCTTGGGCCTATTGTGTGAATGAATTCCCACATTTCTTGCATTTGGTTCTGCAGTTGCATTGCATCATGTCTGGTGAACATTTTGGTTTTGTGGGTGCCTGTGTGTACACTTTGTGGGTGGTCTAAAATTAGCCTATTTGTGAGAGATGGAACACGTAGGAAATTCAGCATGAGGTCATTAGTGTTGATAGGTTGAGGGTGTGTGTGTGTGTGAAACTATTGAATGTGGAGCAGCAGAACACATTTGGCAGCATAAAGGATATAGCGTGCCATCATTCATTTTCTCACATAGAGCGACCCAGAAATAGGGAAGGACTGACCTAACAGTGTGGCTCTCCAAATCGTGGTTACTGTACAAACAATGTGATTATGTTGACATCATAGCACTTTGGTTATATGACGGACTATTACCGCCTGACCACACTGTCCTCCGACTTGGCCCAGTGGTGGGGACACACTTACGTAATGGGAGAAGCTGTGTGGGATCAAACTTGGATTCAGTGCTGCTTTGGCAACACGGAAAAACTGAATCGCTCTGTGCCAGGGTGGCACACAGAAACAAAGACCCTGCTGCACAAAGTTTATTGTGCATTGAGCATGTCAAATACATTCGTATTTTGTTTTATAGTATTTGGAGTATTTTGTTTTGTACATTAAATACGGTACTACAGCCCAGAAACCGTCAACATGCTTAGCATAAAGAGTGGAAATGGGGGTAGTAGTTAGACTGGCTCTGTCAATACCTACCAGAATTTCTAAAGCTCAGTTATCAACAGGTTACATGTTGTTTTTAAACTACAGAAAAGATATAGCGAAAAAAAAACCTGTAGTGAAATATGATCTCATCGCTACACTCCAATGCCTATTGCTTCGTATCTTGACAAAGGGGGTCACTGGTTAGGTTTAGGCTACAGAACTACTTTGTTAGAGCTAGGAAAGATCATGGTTGACATTAATCCCATCAGTTGACTGAACACGACATAAAAACTCACGTGACTTATAGCTTCACACAGGACCCAAACACCATTCTCATGGTCGGCCAGCTTGCACCCATAATGCCTGCAAGAAATAAGAGCTTGCTTAGGTACATTTTCATAGTCTAGCTAAGTCATAGATGTATATATAGACAGTGGATATGTAACCTTTGTATCATAGGTGCGTTTTGCTACTTAACAACACCCCTGATCGTATACAGCAGGGGTTATCAAAGTTTTCCACCAAATTAGACCTGGTTCCTAAAGAACTTTCTTCAGGAATTTTAGATTCTTGATGCTAACTATTGAACCAGCCCATGTTTCCACCAGTTTTAAGCAGAAACATTGTAATCAAGGATGTGCCATCAACGGAAGCCATTTCACAGTGCACAACAGAAATAAACAGTAGAAGCAAAATCGCAGATTACTGTGAACTTTTGATCCATTACAGATATTTGTTTAAACCCAAAAAAGCATGGACCAACTAGTAAAGAGACCACTGCATGTTCTTTTTTTCTGACAATTTCTCACTTGACTTCTCAGTTGTTGTTGCCTCCTCCATCCTCTCTTTCCAACCTGTAGAATATGACATGCCCACTGATGTCATCACAGTTCACACTTCAGGTCAAGAAAAACCTGCTAAGTTTTGGTTCCAGCAGAAAACCAACTTTTTGGGTTCTTATTTTAGGTCAAAATGCTCTAAACTGATCAAAATAAGGTGCTGGAAATTGAACGGAACCAGTTCCATGTTGGTGGAAAAGGGGTGTGAGTGCTATTTAGGGAACTAGCGTATCAGTGAGGGTTGTACAGGTTCAGGACACACAGCAGTGGCCCTTTCACCAAGCAGTCCCGCACAGACTCTCCATCACTGAACTGTTTAACATGCTTAGCAATTTTGTGAGCTACCATATAACCTGCCTGTGTTACAACTTTACTAATTCTCACAAAAGTTGCAACCTTATGCAACAAATTAACCTGTTTGTAGATAAGATGGATCACTTCATCAGTCCACCGAGGTCCACTGAAATAAGAATTAATTCACTATTTCTGAAACCTCCTTTTCTCCCCAACCATACATTTTTCCATGCCTTTTCCAACTCACTTTCATATAAACCTGCAGAGTTGTCCACTGAAATTGCTAATTTTAGTTAACAGCACCGGCAATCATGATTGAACACAAATCCGGCAACAGTCCCAAGGTACCACTAGTTGCCAGGCAACCAGTATCATTCTACAAGTGATCTTTCCTAACCTGACAGGCGCCTGCTGGGACGGCGCAGTTTGACGCAACAGCCAAGTAGTGCATTAAACGTTAAATACTGAAAGTGAAAGTATCAAAATGTAATGCTGATGATTACAATAAAATGCTTGCATTTCATGTCACGTTCAGGGGTGGCAGAAAATGTTTCTTGGCCCACAGGCTGCATTCTGAGCATAATGCTGTACAGTAATGGGCTGACCACAACTCTTTATTTCTAAATGAATTCTAAGTGGCTCTTACTCTGATTTCATGTTGCTTTTGTACAAAAACTTGACTGTCTTCATTAACTGAATTATCTTACATTCACAAAATGATCATGGCGATTACTTGGAGTGAATCTTAAGATGGAAAATGTGTCATGCGTCTTATTCTAATTATGAGAAATGCTGTTTGAGTGCATACTATGTTTAGTCTCTGTAGATATGCCATTCGGGAGGGTGTGGCAGCTGTTTTGGTTTAAAAGTTATTCTCTGGTAAGAGAACACACATGCCCACAGTATAACACAATACATGAAACCCCTCACTGATTATAATTATCATAATTTTACCTAATTGTCTACCTGGATTGCATGTATTATGCTATTTTTGAAGCTAGTGTGGGCTGTATACCTACAGTCTGTCACAGTGACAAGTGCCAACACACTATTTTGCAGAACTCCATTGTCGCTCTGCTTTTCCTCTCAGATAAACTTCTTTAGTTAAACCAGACATGAGCATCTAGAGAAATCTGTCTTTGCCTAAGTCGAGGCAGAGGCGACATTACACTTGAAATGCTGATGACAATGTGAATCATAAGAAAGATCGCTAAAACCCTTTTGGGGAAACAGCATCCGATGCTCTGAAAATGGGATAGCTCGCCGCCTACGAACAAACATGAATCACAAAATTGAGGTGTAATGATGTCAATTCCAAGAGTTTGTGGCAAATGGCAGTCCACCTGCTGTGAAAAGACAATCTGTTCAGCGGGGGGCCACGATCCACACTGCATTCTGTTATGAGCACACTTAATAAAACACATTTTTATGATGGAAGTTCAATATAAAAATGGTAATGTATAATCAACACTTTATGAGACTGATGGCATTTACCAATCAACTGCAGATGAACAGAATATATTTACAAGTATTTCCCCACCTCATTGTTAAGCTTAAGATTTAATGCATTTAATGTCAAGCAGGAAGACATTGTGTGTAGCATTACTAATTACTGGTTGAGCTCTTTCGCCTTTCCATGGTTCATAAGTTTGAAGTGACAAATCAATTTGACAATGCATTCCTTCAGTTATCTGGATTTTTTTTTGGTTTTGTTTGTCTTTTTTTTAGCACAGTATTTCTGCAGACATACCAATATTATGTCCTAGTTTTGTCTGTGTGTTTTTCTTTCGCTTCACACTCGATTTCACAAGTGACGATAAATTGTGTAGACTCGGAACTTTTCATCGTAAACATATGCCTCGTGAAATATGGTCTCATGTGGCGACATGCTGACAGTATGATTAAACTGTACTTTTCCCCTTCTTAACAGTTATATTTCCCACACCCTTAATCTGATTTATGTAAACTGAAACATTATACACATTCCTCTGATGCAGCTCTCTGATTCAGTCGCAGTATAATCCATCTACTTGTATTGTTTTATTTCCAAGGGACGTTTTAAGTGTTGACAGATTTGTACCAAGCATTTTACCCAACGACTCTGAGATATACAGTACTACTTAACACCTTAATGCTACTTACTACTAGCATTATCATACACAACAATATAAGCCTTATGACTAAGTATTGCTGCAAGTCAGTGTGGCCTGACACAAAGCTAGCCCTCCAACCAAAACCTACCTAATTTTGAAAGTTTTCTGCTCTTCAAAACTGAAGTTCCACATAGAGCAACTTAGCATTGGATAAGACTGACTAGCTTTTCACTATATGACAGGTAGCAAGGACTAAAATTTGGGCTTTACCCAAGATGCTTCATTATAAAGTACCGAGAGAATGCGACATCCATGTTGTCAGAATGCACTTGCTGAGAAAGCACTTGAATCAATTATCTGACAGCAATATTTGTTGAGCAGAGAAGCAAACAAACAGCTGCAGCACTACAGACTGACACTGACATAGTCTGATGTTTCACGTGAACAGCATACCATTAATTTGGATGGCTCACGTCTATGTCAGATGCTGTTTGTTGCAGACATAGAACGGGGTGGATTTGTCCCCCTGTCAAAGCAAGTCAAGTCAGTACTTTACTGTATCGCTGCAGCCAGTTTAAACAGCATACAGACACCTAACTGGACTGTGATGTGTTTTTTGGCAGAGGAAATAATCTATTCTAAATGATGAAGCATAAACAAAAAGTCACAAATAAAGAGAGTATTTTTTTACTCTGTGATTACAAAGGCGCAGCTTTTAACTTAGTGGTGCTTTCCTGTCTTCACTGTTGGCATGGTGCTTAATGCAACAAAACATCCAGAGTCCTGAAAACTAAAATGAGTTTTTCAGTGGTTGATTTGCTCTCAATCAAGACAGGCTGTAGCCTCTGTACAGCAAAGGCGGCTTAATCACTGTTTTTGTATATAAAGTGTGTATCTTTACAGCTAATTTGCATCTCTGCCATCTCCATGAGGTTTGGAGAATCTGCCTAAGGGGTGTGTTAATTATGTCTAATTTTACACTCCGTCTTTTTGAGAGGGACCCAATTTGGTGTCTGGCCCCCTTAGCTTCCTTAACCTGCCATTTACCACTCATCACTACAAAGTAAACAGCCTGAACAATAGATAATCAGAGAGGGGAATGATGAGGAGAGTGTGGCAGATGCGGCTCTGCATTGCAGATATCTGCTGCCTCTGCTTCAAATCAATCGGCAATTAGCGCCATTTCACCGCAGCTGTTATGAAGCGATTTATTTCACTGGAGTGATCCCCTTTTCTGATCAGCCCCAAACGTAATTGCAGATCCCTCCAAGGCCTTGCTGAAAGAAAGAGAGGCAGCAAGGGTGAGAGGGAGAGAGATGGATGGGGACAGAAGGCGTGCATGAGAGGGAAAGGATGAGACTGATGGAGGGAGAGAGAGAGAGAGAGAGAGAGAGGAGAATGCAATGAGTGAATTATCTGAGTTCAACAGCACAGGAGACTGCTGCACTGAATTGTAGTTGATGTTAAAACAGCTGAGCTCCTTTTCAGAGCTGGGTCTTGATAGTGTTCTTTGAAAGTATGAAAAAAAGCGCAAATGCCATACTTCTTCACCCCCTTCCAGACAGTGTAAATTAAATTGAGAAAGACAGGCTTCTCTTTTAATGTCATATTGTTATAGTTGAAACACTGGGCTAGTTAGTCTTGGGACTATCTCTAGTTGTGCACTAACTTGCTGTAATATTCTGTATGGAGCATACTGTACACATAATATTCCAAAAACCTGAAGCCCACTTACTGACACTGAGAAGTATAAAGATATCTGTGTGGAGAGTTGAACAAAATAATAACATTGTTAATTTTATCAACGCAAATTTTGTAAAATTTTGTTGAATCATTCACTGACACCCTTTTTAATTCATGACTAAATTGTAAAGACAACTTGGCCAATAAAATTACAGTGAAATCTCCTTTCATTATGCCCTGAAGAAAAACGACGAGATGAAAAAGTTGACACTGTTTGGACAGACAACCTAAGTAAAATCACAACAACCATCTCAAAACATTGGTTGTTTTCCTTTATAACCAATCATGTTGCCTATTAGCTTACCTTTCTATATTAATGCTATGCTATGATTGTTTAGATTGGGCCTGTCACGCACTACATTATCGACTTAACGTACGATATGTGGACATGACCTGGATCATTTTGCTGACCTCGATGTTGCCCATTATGTTTACATGTATGTTTGTGTACAAAAGTGTGTCACCAACATTGTAGCCAACATGATGCCAGAATAAACAGCAGGGTTTTCCCGACCATTATAAGACCTGGCTGTAGTGATTATCCATTTCTCACAACCCCGCCTACTTATGCGAGTACAAAGAAAAATATATCACTGCTTCAAAGATGACACTGCGTAGATAACTGGTAGCCCACTGACGCACTTATATAGAATAGTAGTTGGTTAGAGCCATCTGCAGCACACCAGCCAGATTATGGAGGTAAATTCAGTGTTCCTGGAGCTTCACTTAGCATGTCTATTAGCATCACTTGGTTTTATTTTTGTTGGCAAAACTAAGACTGGACTATTCCTATATAGGTACTATAATTTTGCATATACTTTGTATATTCTTCCATATATATTACCAGGTAGGGGTGGGTGATATGTCACTGAAATATCGGTATTTTTATGATAACAATATTGACGATATGACAAACTAGTAAAAATAAATAAATAAATAATTTCAAGGGCCAGTGTGTAAAATGGGTTGAAAACCAATGGAAACAGTGACATCAGTGGTCAAATTCTAGATTGCAGGGCTCACTCGCTCACCCCTCTCGTCGGGTAAATGACGGTGGCCTCGCAGGGACAAAACGCCTTGTGCAGATACGAGTTTTTCAGGAGTAGGTCTATCTAATGACGAGGTGAATGTTTATTTAGAAATCTAAACCATGTTACGATATTGTAATGAATCCCTCACGAGCAGGAGACCAGAGTAGCGTTCGGGAAAAAGGCCAGTTTATTTGAGCACTCCAAAAACTCCGGTAACACTCCAGTGGGGTAAAAGACTCCGTCCCAAACTCTGACTCTTCTAGCGTAACACACACACTCCAAACACACATACTCATTTACAATACCTAGCAGGCACCCCCTCCCCTCTCTGCTCTGCCAATCTCCAGCCCGCACACTGACTGACAGCGTAGCCTATAAACAGAGCTCAGGTGTTTATTTAGCCTAGCAATATCTCCGGACTATAGTAGCTGCAATGGACGACTTTGAACGCGATTTTGAAGAGTTTCTTGTAGCGGACACAGACCTAGAGCCATACCTGTTTGAGCCGGAGCATACAGATGAGGAACCTGGATGCTGAGCGGGCGAGAAGAGAGGCTGAATGCACAGAATGGGATTCAGTGCTCCCATCGTTGGGGAGATATATCATCAGGAGGAAAAGCGCCGCAGAGAGTGCATCACAAGGAGTGAAGTTGCGTCCTCTTTTCCTCGCAGAGGATGGTTCGGGTTCATTCTCTCCTGTTGCGTGATAAGTGTGGTCCATTCGCAAACTTTATAACTAAAAAAACCTTTCACTACTCTGTATCGACGAACTATTAACACTCTGTGCTGTTCCCTCCTCCTTCTTCCTTCCTTCCGCTGTCTTCGTTGGTTTATTTATACAAGCGAAACGTATTCTCTGGCTGGCTGGATTGTCCGCTCAGTCTGCCGTACATACATGGCAGTGTAAGATGGCGACCTCTCTAAAGCAAGACCCTTGCTATATATATGTATATATATATATATATAGATATATATATATATCTATATATATATATATAGATATATATATATATAAAAGCATAATTATAAGGTTATGAAAAGCAAACGAATTTTATTTTATAGCGATTATACATTTATATAAACATATTAATGGGTAGAATATTCAGATTCAGATTCAGATTCAGATTCAGATTTGACAATAAACCATGCCAAATATTACACACTGGCCCTTTAAGAACATACAATTGCAAAAAAATAAGTGATAGAGTTTTACATGTCAACCTAACAGTTTGCTGTAAAATATTCAGTAAAAACTAAACAAAAATGATCTCTCATTTCTTTAGTTTGTAAGTAAACTCAGATTCTGTATACAATATCAATAGTACAACAAAATAAAAGCTACCACAAATTACACATTTAAACAGCTCCCAAATACAAAAATGTACCCTGGGATCGATATATATATAAAAATCAGCAGGTGATTTAAATGTAATGGATTATGACAAAATGAAATGACGACACTGACTCCCGTATGCACACGGCGAGAGAGGAGAGGGAGTGACGCTGTGCTGCTGCCGGAGGAGTTGCTGAATGAGTTCCCTCTGAGCGGTAACACACCATAAGAGCCTGAGAAGTTGGCCGCTGTTCATAAAACATTCAGGACATCCAGGCCTAACAATGTCACAAAACAAAAACAGACAAAAATGTGACGAAACCAACTACAATTTTCAGAAAGTGCCTAAGACTAAATTAGATTTAAAATTCTTGTCAAAATTAACACTGACCTGTATTATTTGATTTGCGGGCAGTGCAACAATCTGTAAACCCAACATTGCCAAATTATCACTTTAGTAATATGGCAGACATGTTAGCAAACAGTTGGCTTCCTCCACATTAGGCAGACTCAGAGCAACGTTAGGATTTATTGAGTTATGTCTCAGGCAACCACACAAATGTAGGTCCAATATCCGCGCTCCTTCTTCTCCTCAAGGAAATATCTGACCCTTAAGCAGCCAACGGTTCCACTATGTTCACTAGATAGTTGTTAACTTTGTCTGAGTTTTTATGCCTGAAAACAGCTGCCTGGTGTGGCTGGAAATGAGGTCGATGACAGTGGTGAGACTGAACCAAAACAGTTCAGTGCAAGCCATAAAAGAATGTGTGGAAAGTGTTTAAACACTCTGAGGAGTTTAGAGAAACTGCAGAGTTGGGAAATGATTCTCTGTGGGTTGTCACTCCAAAGAGACCCCTTTCTCATAGTCCTTTGATCCACTGTTAATGTAAACATATTGGTTATAGGAGGGTTACATTAAATCGAATAATAAAGATTATTTTAACCTCTCGTGTCTGAATGAAGGTAAACTGGTACCTAATACTCATTGTATGGCCAAAAGTATGTGAACATCCCTTTCTACGCCCACAAATAAACAGTTTGTTGTTAAGAAACCTTGCCTTCAAACACCTTTGGAGTGAACTGCAATGCTGACTGTGAGCTTGCCGTTATCACCCAACATTATTGCCTGATACTAGTAATGCTCTATGGCTGTAAGAGAGAAAATTCCTGCTGGCAGGTTCAAAAATTTTGTGGAAAGCCTTCCCATAAGAGTGGAGGCCATATATTAGGTATGCGGCCTCCACTATGGTTTTGGAATGAGACGTCTTTAATGTTCAAATAAGTAAACGACTGTCCTGGGTAAAACTCTACAAGCTGTGAAAGAATATACAGCCTACATGATTCCTCTATTTGTGTTTTTATGTAACCATGTATAGATGCTCCAAGTCAATATCTATAAAATGTGTGGCATCGTCTTTTCCTACTGTTATGAAGCCAAGTCCTTACCTCAGACAGCACACAGAGGTACAATTTCCTTTGAAAAATCACACACAGTGTGCCAGAGCAGTTAGCGACCACAACCTGCAATTATGGCTGGCCTTAAGTCATATTGTTCCGGTCTTTATGGAAGGAATTCTGTTTCTATGGATATGCTTTTGTATACTGTAATGGCAGATATGCTAGCATTGCGAGGCTGAACAGAGCGCTGAATGTGAGGTATTAGTTCCTTTGGATTTCTACAGTTACAATTGCACATTTCAAGTGTTGCTTAACAACTGATACACAGATGCCACTCATCCATCCTCTTCAAACAACACAAGCTCAATTCATGTATAGGTTGTAGGCTATAAAGCATGAGTAAAGATACAAAATGCTCAGGGCATCCTTTTCACTATTCTATGAATTTTGGGACAAATAATTGTTGGGATTCACATGACATGCCCTCGAATACAAAAAGCGAGGCAAAAGTAGCATGTTGTGAACCTGACATTTACACTGTGTCATCATTTCAATTACAATGTTCTGTGTCATAACCAGGAGAAAAGCATGGCAGCGATGAATAACACACACACAGCAACAGTAAGTGATTTTAGTACTTTGAATACTATGTGTATGTTTATTCATATATCTCTTTTTTTATACATATATATGTATATATACACACACATACGTACTTACATACATACATACATATAGACAGAATCCTGCCCCATCATCTCATCCCATTAAGCCATTAAATCATTTTTGAAAATCAAACCCTTATCAGCAGGTCCCTGTAAAAGTATGAAATGGAGTTCTCACAAGAAATGTTGATAACACGTCAGCTGACTGACTGGCAACAAGCTACTGATTTTATCTGCTGGAGTGAGGAAAGTATTAATTAAACAAATTTTGACTTTGTCCTCTTTTTCCCTCTGCTCACACAGCTTCATTCTACAAACACACTGTGTTATGTCTTGGATGTGCAGCTCATTTATCACGTAAAAAGACGGAGTAATGCTGAAGAATGGATAGAATGCTCTGTGTATTAATTACATAAGGTAACACAATCTAAGGCACAACAGTCACAATCTCATAACTCTCAAAAAGGTGAGTATCATCTTTTTATAGTGGTGAAATGGTTTAATTTTCATGTGTTACATCTTATTCTCCACCACAGTTTTTTACCCTGGCTGTAAAAGGGCTGTTCTCAGTCAGAACCTCACAACAAACTCTCTGTGTTTTCTTCTTGGAAGTCCACTTAAGATGACAAAAGTAGCCGTCTGCCAAGACGTATGGCCTCAAATTATGTGCCGACTTTTTCCCTAGCTGTTGCTGATGGCACTTTGGGAGGAAAGTGATAGCGAGTTGTGAGAAAGCAAAGTGGCTGGGCTTTATGACCTATTGCCTTGTCTGCCATCTGTAGGGATCAATTAGTCTTCCTTGTGTAATAGCTGAGAGCAGAAAAAGCTCAAAAATATATACTTTCTCCAGAGTAATAACAGGGTTCCCACTAGTCGGACTTGTGGCCCATAATACAAGTGTCCACAGTATTGTACAGAAAAACAAATGTGTCACTACCCGTGTTGAAATATAAATAAGCTAATTCTAAAGGTTGCTAATTTTATTCAGCTATAATTTATCTCAACTCCAGCTCGCCAACACAGAAATGCATGTCCCCTGCTGTTTTCTCTGCACTGCTGTGATTGACTTCAGGACGAATGGAGTGTTGGCTGTCGAGCTGACACCATCAAAGCGCCATATTTAATGGATCACACCCAAGAGGTAAACATGTATCTTTCTAGTCAGATAGTCTTTCCCCATGCTATATGTTCACTCTGAACATCACAAAGTCCATCTTGTGAGCTAAATAATCAATGGCTTCCCTTCTGGCAGCCTTAGGGCTATCTGGCAGAGGACAGGGAGAGGGAAACACTGCATGTTTGCTCAGGGAAAAAAAAAACTGTCCTCACTTGCCCTCAAGGATCAAAAATGCTACAGAACCATTTTCTCCCTTTACCAACTTTTTCTCCCTAGGGTGACAACTTGTCACTGGCGTCAGGGGGACAAATGTTAATTGAGAGTGACACCCCGAGATGTTCTTTTGAAAAGGGTCATTGCGCTGGGAAATAACTGCACTTTATCAATCTTCAAAATGTTTTTCAATCTACAGCACCACAATCCCAGCTGGTAGCTTATAAAAAATAGCATCGCAAAATAACACATATTACTGTTTTTTTCTATGAATCAATTCAAACATACCTGCTGCAATCACATTCTCCTTTTCTTTAACCTGGCTGTCCTCTTAGATCTCTAGCACCTTTGAATTTAAGGGGGATCACAACAGAATATCATGCTCCATAGGCTCATTAGGTGCAAAATGAAACAAAGATATAAAGATATGAAGTCCTGAAGTTTAGTTCTTTCTTGTCACATAACAATATATTTATCCTAGTTGACTAATATAATTGAAATTAAAAATTAGACTTGTTCAACTACCAGCACCAGTGTTAGAAATGGCACCGATACTACCCAAAATGCTGGATCGGGTATTGACAAGTGCACAAGTCTGTGTACCTTTCTGATACTATTAACAGGAAATACACACAGGAAATGTACAGCCACTGGCAACTACCATTTTGGTGCAGTGAAGAAGAGCTGATTTCTAGTAAATAGTATAATGCTAGCCGTTAGCAAAATGTCAGCAATTTGACAATATGGTCCCACCAGTCAATAGCCTTTGTGTACAGTATGCAAAACTTTAGTTTTAAGGGGTGGCACTAGTGTTGCCAATTTTAACACCAATAATCTCATAAAGCATTTGAAGACGCATCACACAAAAGAGCACGACAAGTTCATTGAAGCAAAGTAGAACAGACGAACCGTTGTATACAGCTATTCACACAACTGCATCGGATCTGTACTCAGTATCGGCTGATACACAATTTCAGGTTAACAGAATTGGTACTGGGAGGGAAAAAATTGTATCGTAACATCTCTAATAAAAATCAGCACTGTAATATATAGGTCAAACTAAAAACAGCAATACCCTGTGACAAATATGATTTCATATGCACTTCAAAAATATTTTACTTACTTTTACTAGGCTTTTAAGTGAAGAAGTCGACAGTACTTATGTATTAACTTTAATTTAATAGTCTTAATAGCCCCAATTTGATGGTTAAAATAGTTGCAGACCTGCTCTGTATAATTTAATATAATTTGTCCCTTACTCTTTACACTAATAGTGACTTAAATGCTAAATAAACTGACTGACTCGGGGATAAATCCAAGCACATAACCTCAGGACATTGTAGTGGTTCACTTCCTGTTTCCCAGACTTCCCATGTAACGTCTCGCCTGTGGGTGCCTTTAAATAAGCACACGGTTATATTAGATTTTCAGAGGTTTGTCATTAAATAAAGACATTATAATGAGAAAATCAGAGTTCACATTCCTACAGTAATGCAACGTAACTGCCCCGGGTGTCCTGAGACTAAGCTGGGGATTTAATTAATACTGTATTTAAGTCTCCGAGTGTCTTACAGTGACCTCAGAACTAAATAAGAATATTATTTATATATTGCATGAATACCTATTCCTTAAAGAAAAATCCACTGAATTAAAGCTTGCCTTGGACAACAGTTGGTTTGCTTTGCAAAACGTTTATCCCATTAGCACACATATATTTTTGACACATTTCAGACTCTCTGCAACCTGCAAGTGTTTACACAGCTGTACACACTAAAATAGCCCATAGTTGTCATGTTCATAGTATTAATACACTGGTTTTAAACATGTTGGCCTAATTTTAAACCGAACGAGATAGAATGAATGCCAGCTAACAATATTTACAGCTGCTTTTGTTTCAAAATGATCCATTTCATGTTAAAGTACTTCTCTCTGCTCGACAATGTTGCTTTTCTCCTTTTTTTGTTCCCATTACATAATCATATTAATAGCTTCCTCCTTTGCCTCCTGTTGACCACCAGAGCTAATTGCTTTGGTCTTGATGTCCCCCACTGTGGACACTAAGGCCTCAACTAATTCTATCATTCAAATGAGATGACCCCTTCATTTGCTATCAATTACTCTTTCATACTGTGAAATACAATTCCTGAGCAATTGTGGTCTGTGTGGAGCCAGCTGCAGAAAGAGATTCAATCTGTTATAAAAGAAAATACCACAAGGGGTCAAAGGGGTATTGTAGAGATGGATGTTACTGTGGCATTGCTTTTGTTTGGTCTGTTTGAGAAATCGCTGCTGTATCTGTAAGAGCTGCTCACATCTCTTGTACACCGCATGAGGTCATGAGTTTCATGGCATTTTTTATAACATTACGAATTAATACTTGGGATAAATAATGCCACCATATGGACTACTTTTGTGACAGTGTCAGAAACATATGCAGCATTTTAAAAAGTAGAGAATGGAAAATCCCTCTCGAGTGTTTGTGCTAAAATAAACTATTATCTGAATGGCAATGATATTTATTAGCTCAGCCACAGCCTCACTCATGGAAACAAATGGAAAGTCTTAATCTGAATGCTATTATTTTGACAACAGCTATTTGTGGGGAAATCAGCAAAGACCACATTTTGGGGTTTCAGATGGCACTTGGGTGCGCAAATGACTTTGGCATGTTCAGATTAATCTTGCAACTAAAAACTCCACAAATCCTATTCTTTGGCAGGCAAACTGAGAAAACGGCACTCACGTTTATTTATACCCACACATGAATGCTGCGCTGATGTACACCTAAATGTGCTATCTATCTAAAGATATATGCTGTGCCTATGAAATAGTGAAATCTATGTAATACTGAAGCATGCATACATAACACTGTTATTCCTTTAAACATAGACTTAAGTTGTACTGTAGGTGTTCCCTGTACCTTGCCCCAACAGTAAAACTAACATCATTGACACAAATGCACATTATTTTCCACATTATGCACATTATTTTCCAATTAATTTCTAGATGAGATTGCACATGCTGTCAAAAGTATGGAGAGGCAATAAAAACCAAATGGTTCAAGTGTCCTTTTCCAAATAGTGTGCCCAATGAGGCCTTCCTAACCTCAGGCGAATGTTATTTGCCCACTATTATTCCCATCTTATTTATTTGGAATGGAACATCCATTCTTATTTCACATTTGCTCAGAAATCTAGACAAGGCAATCGCATCTCTACCGCTGGGCCCCCATATTGTTAGAAATTACGCTTTCAATTTACCACCGCACCGCCACACTGTAGCTTGCCTCTTTTGTGATGATCAGCGGGGACAATTGAAAATACAATGGATTTTGGAGGACAGGCTGCGACTGTTGTGATTGGCATCATAGACTGAATTTGATGGAAGTTTTTGACTACAGAGGTTCAGGTGTGGAAAATGGGGCAATAAAACAACTTACATTTCTTTGCTCTATAAAATATCTATATTACCTTGCTTTACGGGAGAAACTAGATGAACAGTACATAGATATGTATCCATATGAGAAATATATTTGCTGATCATGACATAATACTTCACTAAGGGAAAAAACAAAAAGCGTTTAAAGTGTTTAAAAGGTGTGTCTGTGGAGCTACTCCGTGTCTAGTTCACTCGTTATTCTTCCTTAGTGTTGTCAAATTATTGTTGTCCATGATGGCAAGGAAACTGTCTTGGTTAGCTATTTCTAAAGTTCATTCTCAATAAGTTATAAAAGTCCTCTCTGATGCAATCAATTAAAGGTTTTCAAATTAAGCCAGTTGTTTTTAGTTTCAATTTTGGGCATTTATTGTAGAGAGTAACCATTGGCATCTTTATGCAATGAACTGGGATTGACGATGGTTAAGCATTTCAGTTAAACTCTAATACCAGGTTCAGACTACTTTTGTTTGTTCCAACAGTCACTTTGTCAAATTAGGCGATTGTGGAGTAAGGCTGTGTAATTAATCGTCTGGTGATCGCGATTACAATATTGAGGTCAAATGATTTCCAAATTAATGAAATCGAGAGTAAATGACTTTTGGTCACAGACGCCTGGAGATGTTATTTTGACTTCTACGGAAGCCGCGCATGCGCAATACCACCCCTCCCCTCTTCTATTCACTCCATGAGCCAATCAAGTAGATGAACTAAGAGTAATGCGAGGGGCAGGTGATCGCGGTAGATTTCAAAAACAGTGTGCTGAAAATGGCAGAGGGAGAGCGAGAGAGGTTGGTCTGTGTGTGTGTGTGTGTGTGTGTGTGTGTGCGCGCGCACTGGGGCCGAACTCCGCCGTGCGCGATACAGAGAGCAGAGGAGAACTGTAAACGCGCGACCATGTAAAGACAGAAATGACATGCCGTCGTGTAAACAATATAAGTCATCACGTGCACCGCATAATCGTTTGCATAATCGTGATTTCAGTTTTGACCGAAATAATCGGGACTTTATGACTTTTTCAAAAATCAAGCAGCCCTATTGTGTAGTCACAAAATTTTGCCGTGACTTAGCCGACAGACCTGACAGACTAAATGCTGGTCCACGACCAATTATCCCTGGTTGTCTTTCACGACATGCACGATGTCATCAGATTGTTGTCGTCCTAGTTGTATTATTATTACGATCATTTTAGTTACTATGGCTGTTAATGTCCCAGTCAGAATGTTATTGTAGTAACGATAAATGTGCCACCAGATGTCAGGACCTGCATTTGAAGTAACGCATGCAAACTATGCAAGTTACTGAATCCTCCACAACAAGTTCCTGCAAATGTTTCACAATAAAAGCCTTTTTAGAAAATGAAGGGATTCTCTCAACTGAAATTATAAGGTGCTTTTAATTCTAAATGGATACAGGAAGTTTTAAGTTTGAAATGATGACGCCATATATTAACTTTATCAAGGCAAATGGGAGTTGATTTAAAGTAAAAATAGAAAAATTCACAGGGAATAACAAATAAAGGCCTTTTTCCAGTGCAGTCTGTTTCAAATGAAGCTGGTAGCCTCTGCAGTTGTGGTAAGTAGAAGCCCTGCCACTATTTGTGAATTTTATTCCTTTTATCCTCCTCCATTATAAAGAAACAACATTCTTTGGTAGCCTGATGCTAATGGCAGTACTCTGTGTGGTAACATCCCAAGAGGAAAAAAATCACAAGGCTGGGTGTTGTTGACACACAGTTGTCCAAGACAGCAGATCACTTTGTGTTTCTATTGGTCAAAGTGACAGCTGTGACGGGAAAAGTTGTCAAAGATGCAAGACTTTCTGTCGAGACGTTGTGAGGCGTTCCAGACATGGCATCAGTTGTCGTCTACTATAACACACTACACGAGATAAAACGATGGATTATCATGTACGACACCCATTGTAATTCATGAGCCGAGCCGACACCTTACAAAGCTGCATCGGGCTATAATCGGGGTAATATCATGTAGTCTGAACCCGGGATAAGAATATTTTTGAGCGGTTAATTTTGCAACTCTTCAGTTTACTGCACTGAAATCCTGAAGATTGTTCACGCCATTTGATACCATTAAAGGAACATATTTTTGTGTTAAGCCTCCATACTATTGAACTGACATTGCTGCTAATTGACTACTTCTTTTATACATCACTTGTCACATCCATTATACATTCATTATATGTATGACTGACCACTTCTCAGCTAAACAATATGTTAAAATAAATCTATAAATATCTTGAAAAGTTGCATCCCAAGCATTTTGAGGACACCACATCAACAGTTTAAATGTTCCAGACAGTTTGCTGTCTGGTTCCACTTTTTGCTGAAAAGGCAGTACAGACTCATTCCAGGGAGGGTTGTGTGTGTTTGTGTATCTGAGGGAAAAATCAGGCAAGTCAACTTGCTAAGATTACAGAGAGCTCATGTATTTATTTTGCTGCCACAAGTAACTAAAGGGGAAATGACAGTCTCTGCTTTAGTGTTTGAGCGGCCTCGTGTTTTTCAGTGGATTCAAAGGTCGTGCAGATGTCTTTTTGTGAGTGTTGGATGAGACTAGTGCAGGGAGATTTTACACACAGACAGGCTGTGCATGGGTTGGATGCTTTCAACACTGCACGGATTGATCAGTAATTTTGATGACATCTGAAACATGTTTATTTTTTTCTTTACCTTCCCCAGCATTGTTAACAGTCCCAAATACCTTCTATTTAGCTTAATAGTCCTCCTATCCTAACCAGACTGACATCTTGTGTTTTAAGTTTAAGAGTTTTCGCTTGCGATTATGTTTTATCAACCCAACGTGCAGTTCTGTAAGTCAAGGAAGACCCTACAACCTGATTTGCTGCAGAGTAAGCATGTATGAATTTTGTTGTTGGATGAATGTATACATAAAGTTGACAAACAAGCTTTCACATTGGGCCACTCTGCAAAACACAACCCGCTCTTTGTTATTCACACGGTGTTGGTTTCCACTATATTAGATTTGAACTTGGGTCCCCAGTTGTTAAACATCTGCCAATCAGCCAAAGGCAAATCCCCATCTGGGTGAGGGAGGTGCATTATAATAGAGAGCCAAGCATTTCTACACTATCTGTCTGCAAAACAGTTGGCCTGCTGAGTTAATTTCAAATGCTTGTTTGTTTGATTAAAAGGTAAGTGCTGACTTAATTAATTTGGAAATCCTGATGCTGGACATACATTTGCTTTATTTTTTCAGTAGGTATTAAAAAGATTAAAGACCATGACATTAGCTGTGAATAACCAGTGCTGCTGCCACAAGGGTCCCCCTGCCAAAGAGGATTCAGCTGAGCAGGTTCCTCCCCCATGTAAAAAGAGGTCTCTTGTTATGTGTTGTGCCCTAGAATGCAGAGCTTCACAGCTGACTGGGTTCCATCATCATTCCAGCTACCTAATGAGTGATTGTTTGTGGGCTGATAAAATTAAATTGCAAGCCTCGCTGATTTCAGCAACAGGTGTTTTTCTCTGTCTCATAATAACATGAGAGACAGGGGTTTTCACCACCTACTCAGGATGATAATGTATTCTGGTTTACCGATTCTCTTGGTTTACCAATCCCCTCCCACATGCAACAAAAAAAGGAAAAGATTTAACCAATTACGCTTCATGGAGGATCATCATGAGAGTTGAAAATCTTCACAGGGTGAATACGAAATTAAATGTGTGCACTTCAACAACACTTTAATATTCCTTACTTTCTCCCATTGTCTTTAACGGTATAATCCTTAAGATTTGTATGAAATTATCCCACGTTGATACTATTTAAGTTTTTTCATTGTTGGTGGCGGAGTCCGCCATTCCCACGCAGGATTCAAGTTGC
Organism: Epinephelus fuscoguttatus; assembly: GCF_011397635.1. Lineage (NCBI taxonomy): Eukaryota > Metazoa > Chordata > Actinopteri > Perciformes > Serranidae > Epinephelus > Epinephelus fuscoguttatus. Next base: position 22,613,833 of record NC_064774.1, read on the forward strand.
CTTCACATGCATGAAGGATTTACAGAGGACAAGGACTGCATGATTCATCACTGATGACGGCCTGAGCGTCAGAGCTGTATTAGGAATACCTCACCCACAAAATGACCATTTGTAAATCAGTTAAATCATACTGGGTTACCTTAAATTTGTAAAGAAAACTTTTTATTGCATACCTCACAAACTCTCACACAACTCGTGCAATATAAATGAAGTCTCAATCATCCAGTCATATTACCCAAACACGTGTTTCCACTAAAACCTTACGATTTAAAACTGAGCTAATAGTGTAATTTTTCTGTAGTCTCTTTAAAGTCTCTTTTTGTCGGTGAGGTATTGTTCTTAAATTGCTGCTGATGCAAACACATTCTGTTGCTGCTGCTTCTTATTAGACATGTTCAATTGGCCTAACATGGGTCACCCTCTATTGTGAGCTGAGATGTTAGATGAGGAGCAGCAGATGACAAAGCGCACACCTCTGACTCCTCAGCAAGGCAACCAACTTCAATGTGCCCTGCTATCATGCAGAAAGCTCCCTGCACTGAGTGCAACATGAAATCAGATCGCGGTTGCTCATGGCACGATGGAAAAAGGCAGATTATTGATCTGCTTCTTTATTAAAAGTTGTTGCATTGCACTGTAAACAGATACATCTCTCTTGCTCTTCTATTGCATTTCTGACAATGACTCAATAAGTGCCCCCAGAGGACATGGACCTAAACCATACTTGCTGTTACCAAGGCAACCTAGAGTGTCACCCAATCCGCTTTACAATTACAACTTTGAATGACTAAACAAGAAGCTTATTTCATTTCTTATATCCAGGACTTTTCACATTGGTCAAGATAAACAATGCTTTGCCACAAATAAAATGTAAATATGGAACAGAGTAGGTATGATTTCTTGTTTATACAGTGGTCAATTTCTCCAAACTAGCATAAAGTTCAACAGGTGGTTTTACTTCTCCAGTGCAGTAGGATTTTATTTTTTGTCAGATTGTTAGTAGTAGGAGTAGTCAACCTTGTTTCCCCATCCAAACCCACAGCATGATTCTTTATAAATGGTGGAGACTGGGACTCTGTGAATTACAATACAAGTTTGTACTAAAGTGCTATCAGGCAGCATTTTATTTTAGCATTTTTCCACACTACTAATGTTTTGTGGCACTTTCTGCAAAAATGTGTGGTTGTTTTAACATGTTATGCAATCCAGTTATTGGGTAGTCACTGAGGAAATTAGGTAACACTTAAGGGCGTTTTCAGACCTGAAAGTCCAGACCAAGGTCACATTGCAATTCTGTGAGTGGACTAAAGAACTTTACATGACATAGTTACATTCATCTACCTGGGTTTGCCACATATTTGACATCGATTGGTTTATAAATTGGCGGGGGTCTGAAGTCAGCGTGTCGTCAAGTAGGCGGGTAGAAATCCCCTCAATGTTTACAAACATTACCTCACGAAAATGGACGAACCGATTCTAATAATTGCCACGCTACTCATACTATTATGGCATTGCTATCATCTGCAGCAACAACATAGAGCACAATACTCAAGGCTCGTACAAAAACTAAATATAAATCTACACCTTGTGCTAGGGCTGGGCGATAAATCGATTTTATCGATTAATTAGAATTTGTACTTTAGGCCGATTTGTTTTAATGAAAATCGAGTTTCGATTTAAAACCTGCCACCGCCGCTCCACACTGGGCTCCCGTAGTTCAGAGTGGGCTCACCCATCCCCCCCACGCGCTTGATACACAAAGAACATGGCAGCGAGTGCTGAAGAACTCGTTCTCAAGAAAGGGAACGAGTTCTTCAGCGCTTTTGTGTGCTCACCTGTGTGTGTGTGTGTGTGTGTGTGTGTGTGTGTGTGTGTGTGTGGCCGAACTCCGCCATGCGCGACACAGAGAGCAGAGGAGGATTTTATACACGCACCGTGTAGGGACATAAATGACATGCCATTGTGTAAATAAGATGTGTTAAGTGTGATAAGTGTTAACAACGCCAAGCTGGCAGACCCCCGAACCGTAGTAAAGGGACCTCCGAAGACCATTAGCTCCTTTAGCTTGTGTTAGCTCGCTGTGGCAACAACACATAAACAACGGGACTTCGTCTGCGTTAAAGAACAGCATTTTTATTCAGCACTGCAGGGATGATGCACAGCCTCTCTCATCAGTGTCTGACGTTTACATAGAGGGAAATAACTCGAAAACAGCATGCAGAACTGTGCAGGCTTCTTCACTGTGGCTGCTCGATGTAAACAACATAGCACATGCCTCACTTTCTTCCTGGGGCGCATCCGTCTGACTTCACACACCACCCCTGGCACACTAACATTTCAACCTCCAACATCAACTACACACATACACAACTCCACACACACAAGCCACACACATCAGGCTCAGCCTGTAACATAAGGCTATTTAGTTTGTTTAATAAAAGGACAAGATATAGACCTGTTCTATAGGAAAGGTAACCTTAAATGACTTCTGTTGTGATCCAATATGATGGTAGGGGAAACACAGCCGTATGATAAGAAAGGGGTCCGGTGGAAAGCGATCACAGATGCAGTCGCCATGTATATTGCAAGAGATATGGTGCCCATATATAGGCAACCATGGAAAAGCTGGGGTTTATTCACATTTATTCACATTTTTTTTTTTAGGCCATATCGCCCAGCCCTACCTTGTGCAAAGATGTCATCATCCCCGGCAGGAAAGGAGGAGGAGACAGCTAGCAATGTTAGCGATGCTGAAAGCCCTGCCAACTCGGGAGAGACCAGTGTCGAGGTGAGTGACCATAGACGGCTCATTTTTGATGGTGGACTTGACTTCTCTCCTGGTGGAAATGAACAACCGGTTCATGAGAATTTCCTGTGAATGGTCCGAAATCCGAACCATCCAAAAAAATGCTTTCACACTAGTAACGGACCAGACCATGGTTCCATTTGGTCCGGACTGAGACCACCTCTTTTGGCCAGACCAAATTTCGGCCATTTGGTCCAGACAGTGGTCCGGAGGTAGTTTTCACACCTGCGGAACAAACTGGAAAGTCCAAAAGTCTGGACCGAAACTCTTCTAAAGTGGCTCTGGATTTGTAGTGTCTACACATTCTCACTCCAACCTCGTCACATATCACCCCTTGGTCATGGACTTCTCACATCGATATAATGCGCAAGGTAGCCGCAATGCATCTGTTGTTGACGTTCTGGGACGCCAAATCAACTTCAGCCTGTTACATGCATTGTATCTTTTCAAAATACACTTCTGTTTTCACAGGAAATGTACAGTTTGCTTACAATCTCTTTCAAAATAAATGTACTACATCGATACAACATCGCAAATTGATTATTTTTCCTTTCAACAATAAACACAAGTAGTTACGTTTAGAAAAAAATAACAGGGTTTGGCTTTAAATTCATACCGTAAGTGAACACCTTACATCGATGTCGAGATGCATTTCCTCCCTGACGCTGTCGAGCGCTGTTACAAACTGACAGCAACCGGCAGGTTATCATGCCAATGTAAAAGGATAGCTTTTTTCATAAGTGTCTGATGTGGACTTCACTGCCCAAGCGCCGCTATTAGACGACTTCATAATGAGACCAGGTTGGTGGTGTATACTGTTCAGAAATTGTCACTTCTGGTGTGTGTGTCTTTATGGCTTGCTTATTACTACCTGGGCTAGGGAACTGATATCAAACTGCATTTCTGGTACCTTATTCAACAGAACTTGGATTGTTCTTTCATCCAAGACACCTCTTAATGAAATCATATCTGCAAGTACTTAATATGATAATCTCAATTACGATCAATTGTTGGGGTGTGAATATGCCATGACTTCTGTAAACAAAAGTAGTTCTGCTCAGTGGCAGGATTCACTTCCAAGCCTTCAGAGAAATAAAATGTTTTAATAGCCTCTTTTCCTGTTAATGATATTCCGTTCGTTCTTAACACACCATTGCACAGATATTGAAACCATTCATTTCTGTAATAGGGAAAAGGGGCCCACAGAGAACACAATCTGAATCCTGTATTTTTGACATTTTTCTGTGATAACAATTTTAACATCCCGCACCATCATATATTAAGTGGATTTACTGATTTTATAGAGTTTCTTGCAGCTTGATCTTTCGGTTTGGTCAATTCTGTATTCCACAACAGCCAAGAAATCATCTCGATTGGCATTCTGTTTCTCCAATGCAGCACTGAAAGAATTATTAAAAATGTAATATGCAGCTTTGGTGAGTCAAGGATAACATCTATTATCACAGGTCAGCGCAGTAGCAATCTAGCGCTCACACAAAGTTGTGTATTTACAGTATGAGTAATATTCACCAAAGGGAGAAGCCACGTGCTCTTTCCATGACCTCAAGCAATGTAGCGGTGGCTTACCTTGGGGAAGAAAATATGAATACAAATACGTTTCTGAATGCTTCACACAAGAATAGCTGCTAACCATGTCAAAATCCACACATGCCAACTAATAGAATCCTCCTTTATACAGCTCTCTTTGACAGCCCTGGTTTCACACTTGTTCAATGGCTATTTTTAATGTCAAGGTCTTCATCGCTGGAATTAACTCAGAATGATGGGAAGGGAGACACCTAATGACAGATTACAGCATGATTGCTGTCTTAACAAATTCATATTAATTTAAAATCTGTACTCATGCCCATCATTATATAATACCATTCCACATATTCTCAAACCATCTCTTACAAATACCTTAACAGTATCATCAGCACTTAATCTCTGGAGTCCTAAACCTAATCTAACAATGTGATGTAATGCATACAGTCAGCAGTAGCTTCCCCCTGGGCCATGTGCCCAAACCAAAAAGCTAAAAAGGAGCCAAAGGTGCAAACAGCACCCGCAGGGCTTTACTGAACACAGTGTCTGCAGAGTTAAGTAAAAGGCTTTATTCAGATCGATAGACAACACATTAACCTTTAGCTCTTCAACACAGCGGATCAATACCCTCACACAGTTAACTCAGTCCACAAGACTGTGGCAATGTTGCTTAGTTGTGAACAATCTGGATGTCTTACCATTTCATTAAACTAGGACTAAATAAATGATGGGGGTCACGCAGGCGTCATGATTTCAAAGTGTCATTGTTGCCTGGTGTTTAGATTCAGCCCATTGATTATGCGATGACGTGAGTCACTATATAACTGTTGGGCACACGTCATTGCCACACAGCACAGGTTGCATATGCATAGAGTGGCTTTTGTGTTTCTGGTCAATGCAAGAAGTGTGGTCTATCATTGCGTGAGTCTGAAACAAAGTGTTTGGCTGTTTTCATATAAACAAAACAAGAGACAAAGATAAGGAAATACTGCAGCCTCAGAGATGAAGACAAAAGGGAGGGGAAAGGAGTAACACAAAAGAAGAAAGCGGTGCGGTGAGGCAGAACTAAAGCAGCAGAAGTCGTGATGTTTTTGGTCAAAGACACTAAAGAGGGCCAGGATGCCTTGACCCTAAAGCAAGGTAACCTGACACCAGAACAATGCTTAAAGTGACCAGTAGGATAATGACAGTGCTCTGCATCAACTTTAGATTTTCCCTGTGCTCTTGGTAAATGAACATTTCCACAAGGTCTGAGAATATTCATCTGCCCTTGAATCTCTGGGGTATGTCTCAGCATTTTCCCCCCACAAATCTGCCAATAGAGACCATTTGAACACACTTATCTCTTTGTATACAAATTGGTTTGAACCACGAAAGGACAACAGATTGTACTTATCTGGGGATGCTGTGCCTGTGTGTGTATTTGAGTGGCAGGCGCACACTGCCAGCAGATTTAGTCCATTTTAAATTACACTGCACTGCAGAATGCGAAACTGATTTGTCACAACAAAACAATTGTCAACATGTTAGGTTTTGTTATGTTTAATGCAGCTCTCCGGAGGAATGCTGTTTCTACGTAGGTTTGCAAAGTGTTGTGCTGTTATTGCAGTATTGGGTTGGAATAAATATATAATACAGTCAGCCAAACATCACCAAACTAAACAGCCAAAAGGTGGCCACAGTGGAGTAAACAATGAAATCTGTGTACAAACACATGCACTCCAACTCCCTGTACCACAATAGAAGATGGAGCAGACTTCCAACTGGCATTTTTCATTAATTGTATAAAAGACAAATGGCACAGGGGCTGCCAGGACGTTTTCACATATTTCCTCAACTGTAAGAGGCCACAGTGTTTTCTAGGTTTTATGTCATACTTTATTTTTTCTTAAATGGCTGCAAAAAAATAGACTATCCTGTCTATAGACTGATACAAACCATCCTCTTCACTCCTCATGTACAAGGAGAAATCTTGACACATCATCGCATCAGTTAATTTCACACTTCACTTGATACTTTGTGATGTAATGGGGAGCCATATTGCCGAGGTCTTGCACAGTCAGCCCAATCATATTCACCAAGAATATGAAGTGGGTGAGTATGTAAAAAGACTTGCTGGAATTACTGAATGCGCTGTAGGATTTCATTGTGTTAGAATTTAGGACTGCAGCAAGTAAAGGGTAAGGTAGATAAGCTAAGGGCACTCTGTGTGTGTATGTGGGTGAGTGTCTCTGAAGACAGTGGTTGGGATGATGTGGAGCGAGGCCCAAACATCCAGAGTAATAGGGCTTTTCTTATCATACAGTCACATGATTTTATAACTGAAAGGCCAGCTCATCTTCTAGAGGCACTGACTTTGAAGCAGGTCATGGGGATTCTGCCTTTTTTCAGCTCTACTCCACACCTATATTACCTTATATACATTTATGTATTTGGCATTTCACATCCTTAAAGGACTGCTAAATATATAAAACTCAGTGGAGATCATGCCAAAAACCACATGCATCTCAAGAAACTGCAATAAAGTGTTGAAGTACTTAGTTTGTAATAGTCTTTTGATAGATTTTATGTCAAAATGGCGTCTAATGGCGTCATTCTGTTGTATTTTATAACGCCACATTTAGTGCAGCAGACGAAGTTTGTGAACTGAGAGCAGAAACAGGCGTGGTGCTGGTGAAAACTGAGGTAAAGTCACATCTGTTCTGGTTCACAATGTTTCGACTTGGGTGAAAATTTCAGCTCTTCCGTGATTATACGAGTACAAATACACAGAGACAGGAAAAGAAAGGAGAAGGTCTGGAGAAAAATAAGACAAGCTTAAGTTCTTCAAAAGTTTGCACACAGAGTTGCTGCTTGTTGTCACAGCAAACATCAGTGGTAAAACTTATCCATTGACTGCTTGTGGCCAAAAGACACAGACTGAAAAACCACTTCAGTGATCAAAGGGAGCCAAAAGTTCACTTTGCTTTGTATCTAAACACAGCTGTCTCATTATCTTGGACGGAGAGAGAACACAAACTTTTCAAAAATCTCCACTACAGCGCTCTCCTCCCTCTATGTGTTGCTCACATAGCCAATTGATAGGATTAAATGGCAAACAACTCTTTAGCTCTACAACATGTATCACCTCAACTCAACTCAACTTTATTTATATAGCCCTTTAAAACAGCCACGGCTGAAACAAAGTGCTCTACATAAATAGACAAAGCAACACAGGGACATAAAATAATTAACAGGAAATAAATACTAAAATAATTGTTTATTGTTTTTAAAACAATTTAAAAACAATAAAACAATAAATAAAACAAACCATAAAACACTAAAACAGAAGCAGAGTCTCATGCGGAGTTGAAAGCCAAGGAATAAAAATGGGTTTTTAGACGAATTTTAAAAATGGACAGTGAGGAGGCTTGTCTAATGTGGAGGGGTAGCTCGTTCCACAATTTAGGAGCGGCAACGGAAAAAGCTCTGTCCCCTCTGAGCTTCCGTTTGGACCTCTGCACCTCCAGAAGCAGCAGATCAGCTGACCTGAGGCACCGAGCAGGAGCGTAGGGGTGAAGAAGCTCAGAGAGGTAAGGTGGGGCCAGACCATTTAAAGATTTAAAAACTAATAAAAGAATCTTAAAATGGACTCCGAAGTGCACAGGTAGCCAGTGGAGGGAGGCCAGGATGGGAGTTATGTGCTCCCTCTTACGTACTCCAGTTAACAGGCGTGCAGCTGCGTTTTGCACTAACTGGAGACGTGCGAGGGAGGACTGGCTGACTCCAAAATAAAGTGCATTACAGTAATCCAGCCGAGATGTAATAAAGGCATGGATTACTGTTTCAAAGTGCTGTTGTGCAAGGAAAGGTTTCACCTTAGCCAGCTGTCTAATTTGGAAAAAGCTGGACTTCACTACAGAGCTGATTTGCCGATCCAATTTAAAATCACTGTCCATCTTGAAACCCAAGTTTGAGACTGTTGGCTTTAAAAAATCTGCCAAAGGGCCCAAGTCAACAGGGGGAGGTTTACAAAGGCCACTGGGACCAAGCACCATCACTTCTGTTTTTTTTCTCATTAAAATTTAAAAAGTTCAAGGCCATCCATTCTTTGATGTCTTCAAGACATGCCAGAAGTGGTGTGAGTGAGAAGGCATTTTTTTTTTTTAGCGGCACATATATCTGACTATCGTCAGCATAAAAGTGGAAAGAGATGCCATGCTTTCTCAGGATGGATCCCAGGGGTAGTAAATACAAAGAAAAAAGCAGGGGCCCTAAAATCGACCCCTGTGGAACCCCATACAGCAGTGGAGCAGAGCTGGATTCTGAGTTTCCAAGGCTTACACTCATGCTTCTGTCAGCCAGATAAGATTTGAACCACTCCAGTGCGGTACCACAGATGCCCACTAGGTGGCGTAACCGAGCCACTAGGGTATTGTGGTCCACGATGTCAAAAGCCGCTGTTAGGTCCAACAAAACAAGAATTACATGGTCACCAGAGTCATTTGCCAGGAGAATGTCATTAAAAACTCTTATTAAAGCCGACTCGGTGCTATGCAGAGTTTTAAAGCCTGATTGAAAGATCTCCAGGACATTATGCTCATCTAAAAACAATTTTAGCTGAGCATGAACAACTTTTTCTAAGATTTTGGAGATAAAAGGCAGTTTAGAGATGGGCCTAAAATTAGCCAGCACACTGCCATCAAGGCCAGGTTTCTTAAGTAGGGGCTGGACCACTGCATGTTTTCAAACCTCATTTTATATCACAAAATATCACACCACAATAGTATAGACCATAGTATAACCTCACTGTTATGGGACACTTAACACCATACATGCTTAATAGTCAGTCTTAGTCACTCTCTTCAATACACCACTTTTCATTTACCCTTGCTTATATTCAAGTTTTTTAATTCAAAGTGTTGTATGTCTATTCCAATGTATGCTGTTTTATCACTATTTCAAACACATTTCCAGTAGTTGTTCTATATGGCCAGATTTCTGGAATATTATTGGCCATACCGGCTGTCAAAATAAGAGTCTAAACCCTGCCTCTCCCTTTCATTTTTTTCTCGAGGCAAACCTCATTGTCTTGTAGACACTGTTTCAAGTTAACATCTATCACACAGCAAATACTATCAGATAATGAAATGTCTGTCAGCAAAAATTCCCATTTGAAACTTAAAGCTACTTTTTCAAAATAAAACATTCCCCATATTCAGTTTGCCATAACCTCTAAAGCTGAATGGAGCCCACCACAAATATGGTAGCATGCAAAAAGATCCAATGTGGGAGAGAACATTAGAAATGACTTCCACACTTATGGACCATAAACATGAGAGCAAACTCAGATCAATGAGATTCCATTACCATCCTCTCTCATTTCCCACAGCTGAATTGGAAATGGGTTAGAGATGGATCGTGTCATTACCAATTCCAGCAGATCCACGGGAGCCATAGATGAGTGTGTGAGAGTGTGTATGTGTGTGTGGGTGCTATCTGCACCCGCTGCCAATGAATAGGTCTTTAGTGACAAGCAGGAAGGTGAGCAGGAGTTCATGCACTATCACTACCATCATAGTTGTTAATACGCTTGACTCGAGATGCAGAGCTATTGGAGGTTCGCAAACTAAACAATTTCTGACATTGTCTTGTTTTCTGTGTAAACTACAGCCTGTTTATAAGAACTTTTGATGGTCAAATACTTGTACTTTTAAGATATAAAATACTGCTCCATCAGTGACCCATCACTGATGGAGCAGAGAATATGCGATGTAGATGCCTCATCTGACCACTACAACTAATGTGTGATCATTCCTCTCTTTTGTCAATGCTATTTATTGTGCCTGCAATTAAGCTCCACACAGCTGTCATAACAAATGAATAAATATCCCACCAATTCCTTATTTGACCTCCACAAAACATTAACAATGCATTTCAGCTCCCAAAAATATAAGCATTAAAAAGGCTGTCTGCTTTCTTTCTTTTAATGTCTTTATCTTCCATTTTCAAGCTTGCTGTACCTCCATAATCCCCCTTTGCTAAATATTTTACTTGACCGCCCACGAATGTTCCATTCAGTAGACATGTTACAAACAAAAGAATCTTAAATAAGTTAAAAGACCATGAAAAGGTTATACCAACTCACACTGGGCAGCATTGGTTACTGAACATTATTGATTAAACAAAAAAATTATGTTTCAGGCCATACACCCAATTCTCAGTTGTAATAAGAGTATATTTTCAGCCTTTATTCTTTTAGCTTGCCTATTTTGTCTTATTAGCTGATGGGTACCTTATAAACTTAACAGGGAAATTTTGGTTTATTTCAATCTGTCGCCTATCGTCCTAAATTTGTTTCAAGTCACTAGTGACATAGAAATAATAGTTAGCATGTTAGCCATTATCCTAGATACAGCCGTAGTGTCAGACCCATTAAAACGTAATTGAACGGGCATCCTTTCAAGTGCAAAGTTAGTCCACTCAACAAGCTTTTTCTCCACAAAGACCGCCTCATATCGTTAGGATAAATGTCAGAGAACATATAGAAAACGACATGTAAACGTGTTGTCTTACCTTACCGGTGTGCTGCCATGTTTGTTGTTTACCATTTAGCTAAGGCTGCAACCGGTCCCATTCCACGAAGCTCTTCGTCAGTGTATTCTGGCTCAAATAAATAAGGGTGGCCATCGACTCTCGATGTGGAAAGCCTATATACTAACATTCCACATTTAGGTGGTCTTCAGAGTTGTTGTCTTACCTTACGGTGTGTTTACCATTTACCTCTGCTTCCCAAAGTGCAGCCGAAATCTCGCGAGAACAAGCAGCAAGTGCAAGGCAGAACCGGACAGTAGCTTGAAAAGTTCATTCATTTATTTTATGAAAGACTTATAAAATAATGGCTGACTTTTTGCCAGACTTCGACTTTGTGGAGGAGGAATTTGATTTTGCAGAGTTTTATGGCTGCCCTTATTTATTTGAGCCAGAATACACTGACAAAGAGCTTTGTGAAATTGAAGAATGGAGGAGGAGAGAGAGAGAGAGAGGCACAACAGGTAGAGGACGACGACAGAATGGCTGCTGGAAGGCTTTAGCTCTGGAGATCGGTGGTGTAACGTTACCTGTGAATGCTGTACCCCAGTGCCCACAGAAGAGGAATACCTCTGTTGCAAGCAATGTGACTGGTTGCAGCCTTAGCTAAATGGTAAACAACAAACATGGCACCACACCGGTAAGGTAAGACAACACGTTTACATGTCACTTTCTATATGTTCTCTGACATTTATCCTAACGATATGAGGCGCTCTTTGTGGAGAAAAAGCTTGTTTAGTGGACTAACTTTGCATTTGAAAGGATGCCCCTTCAATTACGTTTTAACAGGTGTGACGCTACGGCTGTATCTAGGCTAACGGCTAACATGCTAACTATTATTTCTATGTCACTAGTGACTTGAAACAAATTTAGGACAATAGGAGACGGGTTGAAATAAACCGAAATTTCCCTTTAAGTGAAAGACTAGATACAGGGAAGGGGTGGGCGAAATATCGAATATACTCAAGGTATCACAACTTGTTCCTCATGAGATGTGTATATATATATATATATATATAGTCTTTTTCTATATCACAAACAATTAGTATAAATTGAACAGTCATTTTCTTAATCCACGAGCATGAGAATAGCTTCAGTGTTTTTGTTCTATCGCTCTCTTCTATGGCTCCCTCTCTTAATGACACACACAAAAAGAAAGACTCACAAACATGATAGAACACTCACACAGTCCTCTGCCCATCCAGACCAATTTCTCCGGAGTAATAGTGTGTGTGAGCAGGCAAGGCATGTGTTTTTGTACCTGCAGGCCTCCACAACGCTGTTATTTAGTCGCATTTTGCAACCATAGAGCACCAGTGCAACTTGCAAATACTACTGACATATGAACTAGAGAGCTGTTTGTTTGTTTCCACCTCACAGTAAATAAATCATCACATTTAACAGCGCCGCAGGTCCAGTTTAACTTAATGAGTTTAACAATAGTGTGAGCGGGTAAATCATGGGTTTTTGTACCTGCAGGGCTCCAAACCACGAATATTTAGTTTCATTTGCTACCCTGGAGCACCAGTGCAACTTGCAAGTACTTGTAATACATGAACTGGAGAGTTGTTTGTCCTCACACTTAAAGGTACCATGGTAACAGCATAACATTCCTTTAACTCCGATCAACAACTGCAGACTGGAAGCCTCAGGTTCACAACACTTCCAGCCTGAAAGGAGCTCGGTGCTTCAAAATAAAAGCACAAGTGGTTCTGCTTTGGTTTCTTTAATTATAATAATACTTTATTTAACCTTATCATAACAGTACTTTATTTAACTTTATTACGACAGTAGCTACTTTACTTAACTTTATTGTTGCGGTAGTTTAATAATTTTGTATTCTAATAGTCTAGAGTAATTTAGAGGAGATTCCAAAATGTCAAGACATGCAATATATATTGTTCATCACAATACAGCCTAAAAAAATATTGCAATATTACTTTGAAGCCATGTCACCCAACCCTAGATACAGGTTACTCAAAGACCCATACTGATGGTGTCAGTGTTGCCCCATCAGCACAAAGACAATCATGCTTTGTCTTATAGGAAAACAAGGAAGGCATTATGCAAAATTCATAAAAAAGAGACAAAATTTAGGATGTGATTTGATAAACAATTAGAAAAGTGAACATACAGATTAACTGTTTAAGTTTATAAAATTTAAGTTTATTTACTTTATTAATCTCCCTGAGGGGAAATTCAGTGTTTTCACTCTTGCTTGTCAATTACACACAGGTCCGAAAGACACACACATGCACAAAGTGGAGAGATGTCAGAGTGAGGGGGCTGCCCTTGGTCAGGAGCCCCGAGCGGTTGGGGGGGGGGTTCGGTGCCTCGCTCAAGGGCACCTCGGCAGTGCCCAGGAGGTGAACTGGCACCTCTGCAGCCACCAGTCCATGCTCCATATTTGGTCCGGACAGGGACTCGAACAGGCAACCCTCCAGTTCCCAACCCAAGTCCCTATGGACTGAGCTACTGCCGCCCAAACTGCAACAGTTATTTCAATTTTGAGGGATTTACAAACTTCACTGCAACACTTACACTGCATTTAGAAGTCATAAACTAATGGAAACCAAAGATCGAAATAGAACAAGGGGAAAACACAATCATTTTTCTGATAGCACAGCATGCTATTGTGGGGGAAGAATTTCATTCATTCAGTTGAGTACCAAGGACAAAACACCATGTTTCATAAGAAAAAAAAGGTCAGCATCTACAGTTAGTCAGACCCACACATTAGTAATGAAATTGTACTTTTTTGGTAATATATAGTGGGTGAAAAGCTATTGCAGGAACATAACAATAACGTATTGTATGTAGGGGTGGGCGATATATATCGTTAATGATAATATCATCATTGTTGTTTTAATGATGTGCAAATTTACGTTAGAGTATGCAAATGACTTCACAAAAACAACTGAAAACACACGTTGAAAGGTTGAAACCCCACACATTCACTGAACAAGAGTTACGTAACTTGTGTGCAGCAGCACGCCACAGTACGACTAGGTGGTCACATGATCTCTCACTGGCACCTTCCCGGCAGGTCAGCCTGCTGCTAAACAAACATTAGCGAGACAACATGGCAACACCGCCCAAGGATGCTCCAGCAGCTTCGGAAGACGTGGGTCAACTGTAGTGATAGGTCCCAGCCAGCCTGTCGGGCTAAAGTTCGCAGTACCGGAAGACCGTCTACGGATTGCTTCTGGATTGGAGACGCAAGCAGAAGAGAATCGCAGGAATGTGATCTTTGAGAGAGTAAAGTTTAATCAGCGGCTTCAAGAAACAGGCGAGACGGCCGACAGTTTCATTACGGCGCTGCACTGCCTGGCGGAGGACTGCGGTTACGGGGCTCTAAATGATGAGATGGTGGGGGACAGGCTTGTGGTGAGTCTGCGGGACAAACGCCTATCTGAACAGTTGCAAATGGACCCGGAATTGACGCTACAAAACGCCGTCACCAGAGTCAAACAGAGCGAGCAGGTAAAAAAGCAGCAAGAAATGTTAAGTTTGTTGTTTTTCCATTAATATCATCCATGAGAAACAATTAATGAGCTATAACTCAGGCTGTTAAAAACACATATTTAAAAGAATATTGTCTAATTATCGTTATCTTCAAAATCCCCCAAAATAAAGACATTTTTTTTGTCCATATCGCACACCCCTAATTGTATGTGGGTTATGCATTTGATCCAGCATTTTTCATTGCTCACAGATTGTGCTACTGTTGTACTTTTGCTATAGCCATCCACACTTTTGTGACGTGACACAGCCGCCTTCCCGAACTGTGCTGGATAAGGAAATATAAAGCTACTTGTCAAACGACTTTGTCTTTATTTGCCTTTTGTCAAAGCGGGCAATGTCACACAATGATTACAGTTAAATCACGTAGTTTGTGTATTGTGACAAAGACAAATGACATAAGATTCACTTGGAATAAATTGTGCAGAAGTAAACTGGCTGTTTCAAGCCAGGAAGAAACATAACAGTTGATGAACAGTTCTGCCAAATGACATGTCGATGCCAAGTCACCCAGCACACTGCAAGCAAAAACCAATTTGGCATCAAACTTTGGACACCAAATACAAGCCGAACACATTTCCTTGACGTGCAGAGACCCTGCTCTACTAGTGAAAGACTGTGTGCTGATGCATTTCATACATCGTGTTTCACAGGCAAAGGAAGGAATGTCGTCATGGACAATTTCTTTACATCACTCTTCCTAGCCAACAAGCTAATTGCCAAAAAGACAAGTCTGCACAGAACCACGAGTAAAATGAGACAGGAGCTGTCCCGCTCTGTAAAAGCCAGCATGCTGAAGAACTATAGTCAACAACACTGATGACAGCTGGCAAGGCAACAATTACACTGTACACGTACAAGCCAAGAAAGAGTGTCTGCATTCTCAGCACTGTCCATCTGTTCATCTTTTACACCAAGATATATAGGCCCCTGACCTGAATGCCACCCACTGACCAAAGTTAATATCAGAAATGTTTCACCTACACGCCTCTCAAATCTCCTCTGCTCCCTAACAGACAACACAGTGTCAGGCCCATAAAATAAATTATACCAACTCACCTTGGGCAGCATCAATCACTGAACATTACTGATGATATATCAAGGCATTATAACTGACACAAATCTGTCTCTCAAAAAACAAGTTAATAGGGTCATCAGCAGTGGTTCAGGGTAACATCACCTAAATTAAAAATTCCTAGGCCTAGGAAAGTTCAGTCAATATTTATGAGCATGACCTACTCTGTCTCAAAGCCTGAGAGCAGAGAATAAAGTCGCAACCCTGTGATGCCATCAAGTATGAAGTCTGGAGCTGCTCCATAGATAATGAATGGGAGCCTGATTTTGCGGTCCCGCAGCATGTTTTCTTTTTTATATCCAAATGAGCTTTATTATACTGTAGTGTTCTCAGTTCTAAAGCACAAAATGCTCCCCTTGGTGCTCTTACTGTCATGCTTAACATCTTTCCCAATTTACTGTCTTTGGAGAGGCTTCAGACTTTATCTTGATGACATTACAAATTTACTTTTAACATGTTTCTTGATTTGGGAGAGAGTTGCTCATGTTTGCTAATCTATTTGGGACTGTCTCAGACTATAGGAAAGACACATATTTTGAAAATGGGTGTAGTTCCCCTGTAGGTTTGATGTGAATAATTTTAAAAGCATCAGGCACCAGTTGTCTCCATCCACTGCAAAGCTTTCTGTACACGCTATGATTCTTACCCATCTGTGTTAGTGCCTAACAACCTGGTCACAGGCGGACGTGACTATACTCAAGCCTGTGTGATCACTCAATAAACAAGTCCCATATGCACTGGATAAAAAGCCAAGGGATCATTATCACTGTAATATCTTGAAAAACTATAAAATCCTCAATTTTGATAACCTCTCATTTTACTCTGATGCATGCCGGATGTTTGAAGTTATCCATAAACTCCCACCCCTTCCTCTTAGAGGATGCCTGGCCTATCATGGCAGTGGCAGCGCCAGTAGGACTAGAGCATCTGCTAGAGGTTACTGTGTACCGCAGTTTGGAAGCACAGCCTTGGGTCAATCTGCAATCAGTTAAAGTAGTGAGGAAGTTAAATTCCATACCCACACACAGTAGGAGCTCTACTGGATTTGTTTTTCATATTATTATTATAATGATTTGACTCATTATCTCATACTGATGTACTTTTATGTATTGTGCTGTTTCATATAATATATCTGCTGTTCTATGGTCATTTTTTTGGCTACCCACCCAGGGACAACAGATGCAAATTAGCTAACTCTGGTGCAATTATTTTTAACTGTGCACTGTCTCTGCAAAAAGAAACGATAAAAATATTTCAGCAGGGTTTCAAATTATACACCAAATCTCTGTTGCTATAAGAGTACCCTTTCAGCCTTTATTCTTCAATATCAACCACTCTGTTTTGCAGGGCCAGAGAGAGTCGAGCAGGTACAATCCCAAATGTGAGCTGAGCTTTGAATGGAATGACACAAGGCAAAAAGATGAAATATCAAAAGTCTAGAACTCAAAGTAACAAAAATGGTTTACGTATACAAAAATCCAACACATTATTAGGGGACCCAGTACATGTCCAGCACATGCACATATGCAGATATACAACAAAATCCCACGGACGACACACTTGGAGTTGCTGTAGTCACATGGATACAATATCTGTGAAGACCAAAACTTCATTCTTACTTTAAGATAATAAGTAAAGATGTCCAAACTTAACCTGTGGAGGAACTGACTAATCCAATCTTAAACCAAAGTTGTTCTAGATGCCAACACCTAACCTTCCCCAAGATAATGACAAGAGGAACATGTTATTCTCATGCCTCAAATTTTGCGGGAGAGTATGCATAAAGAGTATGCGAGGAATTTCAGTCTACAACATACAATATGGTGAACATATTGTGCATTTTTGACACTGTACTTCTTTCCCAAAACTAGGATTGCTCACCCCGTGTGTCTCCAAACTGCCTGTGGTGCAATCAATTTAAAAATAATTAAAATATTTGTTTCAAAATTGTGGAATAATTAGGCTTATAATACTAATGATAACAGACCATAAATGATGCCCCCTTCTATCCCTTTATCATTAATCCCGTATCTTGTATTCATTAATTTACTGGATGAGCAATAAAGCAAAATATGTATGCTGCATTGGGAACAAACACACAAACAACAAAACCACCATACCAATTACTGTATGCAAGTAACACAACAGATCACACTTTGAACAATCTACATGTGTGTAGCTGCAACATATTTAGATATTCTAATAAAACCAATAATTAGGTTTGATGCCTATACCCTCCAGGGACAAGAAAAAGCAGCTATAAAGGGAAGAAAGAGAAAGTAAATAAAATACTGTCATCACTTTAATGGCTTAACTGAGAAATAATCTCTTCTACCAAGAGTCAATATCCAGTAGAGAATGTACATTTGAGCTGAGATGTCTTTATTTCTAATAAGGAAGAGAAGGCATTCCCTCCAGTTGATTACATTTAGGTGAGGGGGAAAAAGGATTGCAAATACCATCAGTCATTCATTTGTGTAATCAGGGATACACCATATATAGTTCAGTATTATGTAATAACCAAGAAAGGACATTTTGAAAGATAAGACGTTCATTAGTTTAATACTTACAGCACAACTTGTATTCCAGTGACACCTTACAAATGAGCTTATTAGGTGCATTACCGGGTCAATTTTATAAATGCCTTTAACTCAATGAGAATGTTAAAGGCCACCACTGAGTTTCTCCAAGGTTTAACAATGCCTTGAATGTGGCATGGACCCAACAGGGGTCATGACCTGCCAATAGCCAACAACTTGGTCATGCCTTTTGCAGTACTAGCAAGACATCTAACATCTGAGAGGGTCTGCGGCTCTATGCACAGAAGCTATGGTGGCTTTAACAAGCAGCCAAACAAGGCCTGCAGGATGCCAGCTGGTTGCAAACACAACTGTTCCTGTTAGTGTGATTCTGTCTTTAATATTTACAGCATGCAATGGCGGCTGAAAGTTCAATCAAAGTTGAGCGGCTTTTTTTGTTTTTCCTTAAGCATGCTTTCACGCTGTCTTTTGCAATCTCTCCCAGACATGCTTTGACATACATCAAAGATACACAAGAACAAGAGCAACTTAATCTGACCTCCAATGCGACAAAAAAGCCTGGATAAAACTTTTTTTACATTTTGGCTTGTGCTTTAAATGTTTTAACTCACTGTCCACGATGTATGAGTCCAAATGGTTTCTGTGCATGCTTTGATTGTATGCCAGCTACACAAACAGTTTCACAGGGTGGGGTAAATAACTCTTAACTGGCACTAAATTACACCAGACATTTCTGGGGAGCTACCATGCATGTGAGGTAAGTCATTTAAAAATGTCTGTGCTGGTAGTAACACACAAACATCCAAATACTGGGGAGGCGAAAAGAAAAAAGTGACAAGGGGAGGGGGAGAGTAGGAAAGAAATAAAATCATGTTGGTAAAACATAAGAAGTGGGGTGAGTTTGGAAAGACCAGATTAGACAAACTACAGACAGTGGTACTTTGATGAGCAGAGCTGCCTGTATTTATGATTAAAAATCGTCCGCTTCTCTCTGCCAATAAGCCCTTATCTGTACTGCATGCATATAAGTCTGATAGGGCCTCTAGCCATAGTGAAAGATACAAAAATAATTAACTAACATTCAGCTTTGAGCAGGCAGAAATTTCATACTATAAGAGGAAAAAATGCATTGGAGGAGGAAGATAGGAGGACGAGCAGCAGCTTTACTCAGTTTATTCTTGCATTAAATGTTTCTGTTTATTTCTGTATGTGTTTGTCAAAATGACATTATTTCCCATCGGCAACTGCAGGCAATCACTTTGAGATAAGCAAATACTGAAAATCTGCACTTGCACCTTGCCGTTCAACTGAAGTCAATCTTCAGTGATCTAAAAATGGATGGAGCCTCAGCTGGGATTTCTATGTATGGGACTGTTTTACCCTTTAGATGATATTTAAACTTGTACCTTGTAGATTATATTTAAACTTGAGTGATGGATGAGATTAATGTCAACACTTTTTATTGACTAATTCGACATTCCATCTCAGGAAGAACACAGAGAGAAAATATACCCTAATTTACTAACAGTGTGCTACTGGGTCCATTGTGCGTTTGTTGCAGCATTTTCTTATAGTTTTTGGATAAAGAGTGACGGGGTGTCACATCAGTATATTCAAGAGTTGAACACTAGTTTAGGAGGAAACTTACTGTGAATTAGCGTAAATATTGATGAGAGATGAAATGTTTGAAGACAGCACTGGAGAATTCTGATGCAGAAAGCCATGAGATACCATTTTCACAAGTCGTCATAGTCCATGTTGCAATATGTTGTGGCTTTAAGATCTTGTTATCCAAAACTTAAACTAGATTGGCACTTCTCAAAAAATAAACCTGAAGAAGTGCCAGCAGCTAATCAACTATTTGTTTGATCTATGCAACTTTCCATTGGTCCGTGTTGTCTTCATTATTAGACCACCGTTAGTCATATAGACAACTTCTTATTGCACTTGACGGAAATGTTTTTTCTCTCAACTATACCTCAAAGTGAAATATGAACTGACAATCTGATGATTTCCTTTCTTCCCTCGAGTCAAACTTCTTCCCTAGTGACGAGCTCAACACTGATGTTTTCTTCTGTGAGCAGACTGTAAGCAGAGACAGTGAAGATAAAACACGAGCAGCGAGAGAGACTGAGAAGGACGGAGCAGTGTCCTACAAAGGAAATGTCGAATCTTTCTTTATTTAGCACCAAAGAGAAAGTAGCATATGGGATCCCAATAGGCCTTATTAATATACAACAATCTTAGCCAGATTTACTTCATAACTAATGGCAGCTGGATCTGATAAACTCTTATGTCTAATGGAAAGGTTGGAAACAGTTTTTTGTCACACTTAATATTGATTTTGGCAGAGTGCCATAGACATTGCACAGTAATTCCACTTTGGGCCAAAACATGTAATTATTACTACAACAAAGAAATCCAGAGCTGGTGAAAGGGGTAATATCTGGATTAAAAAAATTCAAAAGGAAAAAAAAAAAAAAAAAGTCATATAAGGTCATGAAGCGACCAGAAAAAAAAACTATCTGAGAATTTTTTATTTTTTTTTTTATTGTAAATTCATGTTTGTTTGTTTTTTCGTGTGATACATTTACCACTTTAATCTTGGATATCATCTAAGTTTTTATCTCATACATATACAATGATAATTTTTAATTTTCTTAGTTTTGTGTATCAGAATCAGAATTATCCCTCTCAGATATTTTCTTTTTGTTTTATTTAAACGTACAATGGTCTAATACACTGTCGTAAAATACACATCCCTTAAAGAAAGAAAAGTAAATGTCTAAAAGCATAACGTATCTTTTTCTGTGGGCTAAAAGTAAAATGAACTCTGCTGTACCTTTTCCTCATTATTCACACATTATATCAAAAAAATACATAAATTATCAATTTTGATAACAGTAATCTCACTAAATTTGCAAATCTCTGTTTAAATTAATCACAAGACATTCCTACATACAGCTCTCAAAGTCTCGTCATTTTCAATTGTTTGAGACCTTGTTTGAGATTTAACATTTACATCTTATGGAAACAAAATTATACTGAATTAAATCAGTGCATACCTCAAAGTAGCAGATTTACTTGGGAGGCAAACACAGTGCCAAAGAGAGACCATTTTGAAAACACTCATAAACACAGCTACAATGAGTGGAGACATGTTTCAAATTTGTGAATTATAACGATGGACAACTAGATGGATGGCAAACACTGGTTCATGTGTAAGTGTATTTTTCAAAGTGCCATCTCATGGTGACACCTTGCAACTAAAGGAATGGTGCTTGAAAGGGCGTGTTTACTCTAGGTTCTAGACACGCCTTGTCAGACGACAGGAGGCAGGGCAGGGGGGACTCCCAGTGGCTGAATAATAGCTGGAAACTGGACATGGCCGTCTGGCAGCCAGTGAGCCTCCAACTCAGAACGGCCTGTACTCCATCTACAGTCTATCTGCAACCAAATTGCAGTACAATCTAACAAAATGATTCATCCAACCAAGTTTAGGGACATGAAAAATTTTGTACCAACACTGATTGAGTGAATGCAGCCCCCATAAGGATGAATCAACAAAAACTGATTTCAGGCAAGATTCCTTGAACACAGTGTGACCATTATTGGATGAGAAGGCTGGTTGCTACCGATAGAGTAGGAGAGATGGAGTAAGGAGCTTTTGCCATTTATTCTCTTTTGTGTGGTTGGAGGTGATTATGACTAATCAGTGCTGGCAAGTTTCAGGGAGCTGCCAATGAAAATGTATCTACTCAGTCTAAAATGTTTTAGCACAATGTGACTCGCGATCAGACTTGACTGATCAAATGTCTTTTCCAGACTTCTTTAAAGGTAAGTGCTCAAGTATATTCAGTATATTGTTTAAGAATGTATAGTTTCCAAAGTACCAAGGGAACAAGAGTCTAAGAGAAGTTACTGATAATGCTATGTGAGTCTACAGTATTTTGTTAGGGTAGATCAAGGAATCATGTGTCCTCCTCATGTAACTCGAAATGCCAAAACAATTTGTCAGTGTATACTTGGATTCCTATTACTTATCCAACTATCTAAGTTACACCACCCTCAATGTGAAAATTAATCTTCATCTTTCCTCTAGAGTGCCAACACACTTAATAACCCAGTCCATGATAGTATCTGAGGAGGTTCCCCATTTTCTCTTTGTTACATGATCATGGCCACCACTTCATCAGCTCTCAGCCAGCCCTACTCCAGTGAAAGAGGTTAGGTTAGGGTTCTTGATTTGAGTGTATAATATGAGATCATGCAAATGAGATGTATGCAGTCCTTTAGCCTATGGAAAGAGTATATTTACTGAACATTCCCATTGGTACAGTGTTGGGAATCATTACAGATTGTACCCTGCAACATTTAGTTTTTCAGTTACACTCAATAATATACCTTCTATGAGGAAATTATACTTAAAATTTTCCTGCCAATATCTTATGAAGGCCCTGCCGGGAACTGGTTTGGTTTTAGTAAGCGGTCAGTGACACTTAGTCAGTTTCAGGATATTTTATTTGTGTACCCACATTCCTGCAGGCATATACCACTTGTCAAATGAATAATTTCCCATATTTCTCGCAATCACTTCAAAAATCAAAATTAATATGATACAGGCACTGTAATAGTGATTTATACACAAATGCAGTTACAGTTGTTGGTGGCTCAGTGGTCAGGGGCGAGTGTCGTTTGGCCAAACCATCCACGAAAGTCAGACATATGCCAGAAAAAGTGTCAAGTCATACTGTACAATCACATAAAGGTATACCATGCCGAAATTGTAGGTTCTTGTTTGGAATCAACATTCAAACCTGGCAACCCCTCTCTACACTGCTTGTACATACAATGCAAGCTAATATTGTAAGAATGTTAAATTTGTTGTAATGGAAAAGCAGATACTTAAGTAAGCTAACTAACCGTTGGCACCTATCTGTATAACAGAACTGGCTAATTCTGTGCAACTCTTCATCCCCTCCTTCAGCGCTTGCCAGAAAAAGTGAAAGCCAGATTCACTCTCGCTTTGAAAGTAGCTTTGTCCGCTTTGGTATGTTCCCCCCTTTTTAAGCACTGTGTCTACAATTGTTGAAGCTTCCTCTTGGGTGCATACTGCCACTACCTGGTCGCTATCTTTTTATGAAGTCCCAACCTCACCTGCGTGTTGGATTTGGCTAGGGGCTACATGCAAAATCCTGCCTAGTACACGTTTAAGCAAGACTATGCTTTGAAATTGAAGCTTTAGCAGTAGTTGCTATAGACTGTGCTGGTGTTAAATCTTGTGCCATTTAAAAAGAAGAAAAAAATGCTTTTAATGACAAGTTTACAACCAAAATAGTCTTTTTTTTAACGGATGATCATTAAAGAACAAAAACCTAATGAAGTATATATAAAAGAGACTGACACACATTTTGCCCACATTACCTTAAAACGCATTTGCTGTAGATGCTCATGGAGTCAGGGAGCTATTGCATCATTTGAGCGACTAATTAGTCTTTGCAGTGTGCAACACACAGGACCAAAAAGACATTTACTCACAAGCCTGAGGCTCCAGAAACTCAGACAAATGCCAAACTAAATAACCCAGCTTTGTTTTGACTACTCTGTTCTGCTTTAGTTTGCCACAGTCTGGTAAAGTCCTGGGTGCTCATTTCACGTCTCTGTCTGCTGTGACAGGATGAGTCATTACTCAAATCCAATTTGCCTGCAAGCCTTTATGTTGCCTGCTTTGCTCATGCGTCTTTCTGTTGACATATAAAAAGCTATCTCTTTCCATCCCTGGCATGTGACCAGCATGTTTCTCTTTATTCTCTCAACATCAGTTGGCGCGAGGGGCAATGAGTGGACAAGATGCCACTTTAACCGAGGGCAAAAGAAAATGAAGCCATTCATCTCCCACTAGGTCATGAAAAGAGATGGGAAACTCAGAGGGGAAACACTGGTGCGCTTTCCGTTATATTTCTGTAGATGGGGAGGCTGTGTGGATGCCTCTCATTAGAGCAGTCCCCCTCCTTTCCAGCCCCTACCCCTGTGGCACTGACTATGGCCTGGGCTGGCTGCTGCCACTATGCCCAGCTGTGAACAGATGGGTGGCATAGAGCAGGCCAATATGTCAGACCTGATGGTGTATTACAAGAAATATGAAGATTTGCTCTGTGGCATACTCAGTTCAGATTCAGCAAATGCAGTAAAGATATGAGATGTGAGCTCTGCAAGATACAGTGTGAGTATCCAGTGAATGTAGTCTATTCAAACCACTTTAATAACTTAGTGTTCATTAATGACACAAAATGCTGAATACTGATATTACAGCTGTATCGGTCTTGAAAATCAGCTCACAGTTTTGTTTTTATTATATTTGCACTCCTATTCATTAAACTGTACATGTGCTCATGCTATGTGCAGTCTATCATTTTTAGCAGAAAATTTTAACAAAAACTGTTGTCATTTCATACCTGACAAAACATACTTTGACTGACAGAATCATATTGCTTTTTCTGAGGGGAAGGAAAGAGCTCTTTTAGGTGACGGTGATACATAACCCATTCTGAGTCACAGGAAACTGGTAAATACTTGATGGGAACAACTGTTCCCGAAAGAATGCTACAGAAAGTTATAAAATTAACAAAAGAAATCACATCACGATGATGAACCAAAACTGTCAAAGTTGATTGTTTCAATGCCATTGCATCTGGAGTATTTTCAGGTTTCATGCCACAACATCCATACAAGCAGTATTCATAGAAGCAAGCTATCTCTTAACATCTGAGTACTTTTTGCATTTTTTTTAGTTCGTTAAGTACTAAAATAAACATAATTGACCCTTTGCTAAATCCCTCCTCCCGACAGCGATCGTCTCATCATAGCTTAGCAGTCATTTCTCGACACAGCATGTCTGTAAAGCTTCAGATCTCCCTCTATGGTTGAAGCCGTGTGTGTGGGCCCGACACAAGAGCATCAGCGCACTTATCCGTGCAAAAAGGTACGGCTAGAAATTTGGAAAACATTTCATAAGAAGCCAAATCTCTTGAGTTCCAAAGTGTGTGAGGATGTGTTCAGTCAAAACAGCATTTGCAACAGACCCCTAATGTTTTGTCATTTCAACACACTCCATGACGCCATTTTTTCACGCGGTCAAGTGTTGAAGCAGCCAGGGCTGCACAGCTTGTCCTCTCCCCCCTCCAAAAAACAAGATGGAGTCTTCTGATAAATGATTAGCTTGATGAGGAATCATGATCTAGATCAAGAGCAGGCTAATGTCAGCAATCTGTGTTGTCCATCTGTCTCATTACCCAACCAACCACCTAACGCACTCCACACGTAGAGAAAGGCAGATCTGGTGTCTGCAGAATTGCAGCTGTGGGGGGATTTCTACTCTGTTTTTGGCTGTTTCACTCCGAGAAGTCTGTAAGGTCTTAATGCATAATGTATGGTCTGTGTGGTTTTCTGCCCTCACTTCCTGAAACACTGACCCTGAAGCTTGTATCTTGTTTGTGGCTAAACCTTTACATGGGACAGAGGAGGGTGAGCTGTAGTTGGAGTGCACAGAACATTATGTATCATATGACCCTTTAACTCTAAAGCAGATCGAGTTAAACTGTTTGCAGCAGTGGAGAGAGGAAGAAAAGGAAAAGATAAAATCACTGCCCTTAAAATGTACAGTCATGGGCTACTGACTACAAGGGGAAACTACAATGTGTGAGTGTGTGTGTGTGTGTGTGTGTGTGTGTGTGTGTGTGTGTGTGTGTGTGTGTGTGTGCTTTTGAGAGTGAGTGAGAGAGAGAAACACCTGAATTCCATATCTGATAAAAAGGCAACAATTAATAAAGTAATTGCTCTGCATGCATCTTTATTTTTCTGTTTTTGATTTTGTAAATTTAATTTGAACTTATTTGTATTATGTCATACTAACAGATGAACTCCTGAATTTTTACTAAGGAATCACATATGATTTTGTGTTCTTGAGAATTTGAAGTTCTACAGAGAAAGAAAATGCATATATTTCAAGAAAGCTACAAAAACCTGACATGGCATAACTCATTATTATCATAATGAGGCTACACATTTAGGGTGAGCATAATTGGATCTGTAGGGGGTAGAAAAGAAAAAAAATGCAGCTGGTCAGCAAGCAGGAAAAAAAAACATGTTCTTTGTATCGTCCATCTCATCACTAATACCTGTATTTATCTCACAGCAAGACATCTGAAAGGTACCTGTCACATGACTACACATGCAGGCAATGTAGAGAATAATGGTGAGTGATGTGGTGAAATGGCTCACAAAATTAAGTCCTGCTCACTTGAGCTTTGTCATGCAGTGCAACATCCATTTGAATTATCTGCGGTCTGGTAAACACACCTTATGTGGCATGCACTGTTCATGTGAAAGCTCTCAAAAACCTCAGCGCATTATGTGAGCTGGCGAGTGTGAGGTGTACACACGCTGTCATTTTTCACCTGTTACATGACAAGGACTGTCACATGTGACGGTTTTGTTTGGAGGAATTCTTGGAAAATAAATTGCTAGCACTTGGTAGAGCTTGCAGTTTCTGAATGTAAAGAGGTGTAACACTGGGAAACTGTGTAGGAGTTCTCAACCCTGGCTTACAGGCAAACATAAGAGAGCATGCTATGACTCAAGCTGCATCTCTCTTCACACAAACAGGGTAAAATTAAATCAAAAACAGGTGGGATGGCAAGAAATTATCTCTTCCTTTTAACCAATTACTGTTTCTGACTTATGCCAAGCAATGAGCGACGCCAACGTAAGGTTGCCTCCTGCCATGCATTACTTTGTTATGTTGCATTACATTAGACAGCCCTTCCTAAATGCAAATTTCAACACTGGAAGTGTTATTGGTTGCACATCACTTGTCCCCCGGGTACTTTGCATTGCTGTGCAGAATGTAAGGGATGCCAGTCCTGCCAACCTCTATCCTGGCACTGAGCTGACCCAGACTGCTGCCGACGGCATTATCACCAGCTTCCCCACCTTCCCTGGCACGTCATGTCTGGCTAATCTCACAGTCAGTTTGTATCTTGGCTTGGACAAGGCTCGTCATGAGGTCTTTGAGCGAGTGCGAGGACAACTTCTGTGCCATCAGAGGGAGTACAAAAGGAGTGTAGAGTCTGATCCTGCTGTCAGGTTTATTCATTCCAGGTAAAAAGCGCACAGCTCAAGTATCTCTACTTTAAGACAGGCTGTACATCCTTTTCACAACACTGACAATGACTTGCCTGCTGAAAGGGAAATTAATGTCAGAATTGTTACTGTATCCAAATTCTATCCACAGGAGAAGTGTGACTTTAAAAGAGGTCCCACAATCAACACTTCAAACAAACAAAAGCGTCACTAAACCACATAGATAGAAATTACAGGAGCGGCACATTCTGTCATTCTCAAACTGATATAAGGGTCTATAAACATACATACTAACATGAAGACAACATTGATAAGTGTTTGAGAGGCTATTAAATATGGACTTTACAGCTTTTCTTTTCAGGAATCAACCAGGCCTATATTTTCAATCACAGTAAATTCCTTGACACAAAAAAATTCATATATTTCATCCAAGGCGAACTTTTCAATGATATCTGTGAATAAAACTGTAATTTATATGGTCAAAAATGAACTGATTGGGTCTTTAGCAGCCTCGTGGCCCAGCGGGTTAGCATTACAATTAAGAGTGGAGATCCGTCAGACTGACGGACGGACCATGGCTGCAGAAATGAAGAAATATTACCTGAGGGGAAGGATTCTGAACCTTAAACCCGGAGGCCATACATTATCCCGATAAATCGTGTCGACCCAAGCCAGCAGACCCACTGTCAAGCCCCACCACCTAATGACGGGAAACTGATAAGCGGCCATACCATGTCACCCACGGTGTAAAACAAAAATAGATTCAATTAATCATATGAATTGCCATTAAAGAAAAAAAAAGATGATGGGACAGGCTCCAGCCAGGTATGAGATTCTAATGAAGAATAATCAGTCAGTGAATCATTAGGATTTGAGTGGAAGGACACAAGATCTGACTGCCGTCATAAAGAATGAATAGTGTTAGATTATCTTTTGGAATGGAAGCCTAAGTGTAGGTATAAATAGTATTCACAGTCTGCAGTATATTTTTTATGTTTTTAAATGATCAATGATTTTTAAACCACTGTTACATTTTAGATTACGTCATAGTTGTGTGCTGTATACTAAATATTTATGCAGAACAATACAAATAGCCAATAGGCATCATGAAGTCAGAGAGCTGTTGATTAATCCCAGGAAATGTTGGAGATTGTTGATTTTATCGGTCTACATTAGGGGTCAACTGTATACAAGCTCTACTGTATCTGACCCTTTGCTAAGCCCCGCCCCTTTGTGATCATCTGTCAAGCTGTCGGAGCTAGCATGGAGCCCAAGGGTCTACAATATGTGTTTGAAGGATATGTACATCATGTCAGACTCACTCAGCAGGTTAAAAAAATTTAAGACAGAAGCTACTCATACAGCCTACAGTTCACAGTGTAAAAGTGAACCTGGGCCCAGTTGAGTAATCTGATTGGATTCTGGCTATCAGATAGAATTACATCTTGAAAATGGGTTGTTCAAAAGAAAGAAAAAAACGATTCTGAAAAAGGGTTAGATCTTGTAATCCAGTCTTGGATTTTATCTGGATCAAATCTCCGGTATGTGATGTTCAAAACTTTTTAGCAGGACTGGGATACCTTTGATTAAAAAAAATCTGGATTATCCTGAGCTCAGTAGAGGGGTGGGTTCAGGGTGAAAAGTAGAACTAAAGTAAAAATAAAAAGGATGTTGTCCCCATAAAATAATCCCCCAGATAGCTATTTAAAGTTATAATCTCAAATATCTCTGCTTTAGTCTCTTTGACAGCACCTATGGCAATAAGTGGTACCTGAAGTGTGATTGTTGTGTTGCCTACATTGTGATATCTAGTTCCATTTACAGCACTGGTTATCCAGATATGGTAATCTTGAAAAGTTTGTCTCTAAATCAGTGTGATCCAAATTCATGTTGATTTGAAAAACCGGCACAAATGTTAGATGGATCAGTTGATACTGGATAGCAACACATGGAATATTCCAAATCTCCATTATTCTGATTCAGGTTCATTTTCTATAAACAACAGGGCCAGCCAGGGTTGTCATGTAAACTTACAATATGCAGTTCCTCTGAAAACGGAGACCTTCCGCACATGCGCATTACGGTTCCAGTCACTAGGCATGCGTGACAAAATCGACCGTCACAACAACAATGCCGAGCTCTGTTTGTGTTGCTCACCCTGTTGATTTGAAGTGAAGTGTAGATCTATTACTGTAGCAACTCCACCTCCTTAAGTTACCTGTGCATGCTTTCGCCATTGTGTCTTCTTTGTTTTGGTTTGTAATCACCGCGTTGTAGAGGAAGGCGCTTCAGCGAAGGTGCATGGCATCATGCCGTGGTGTTGCTTTGCACATTTACACTGCCACCCATTGGCCTGGCATGCATACTACAGCGTTTCCAGTAGATTTTGCTGCTCCGTGTTTCGATAACGTCGTCATATAAACGCAGAAGTTTTTTAAAGCGCAAAGGACAGACTTTTCCGTTTTTAGAGAAACTGTTGTCGTCTAAACAGGGCCTGAAACTAAGGGAAACATTGTTGATTTTCACCAGCTATGCAGTCATTGCAGTGTGTGAGGATGAGCAGTGTTTGGCTTCCCTCCATACTGCACCAGCACCCAGACCTCGTTGGTGGACAGGCAGGGAGCTCCAGGAAAGCCACACATTGTACATCTGCGCACACTGCACTGACACAAAGCTGGTTGAAAGTTTCCCTCCACTCTTCCTGTAAAACAGGGTAGGTCTTTTTTCCACTGTTACAATCATTGAAAAACAAAAGCATGTGTATACATTCACTATACCTTCAGTTGCTAGCTAACTAACCATATGCTTTGCAGGATTTGATTTGATTTTGGTTTTGAAATGGGGAGGAAAAGTCAAATATCACCCTCCAACCTCTCTAGGTAATGAGCATTACTATTACACGTGCCTGAAACACAGTGTTTGACCGCGACTAGCTTGAAATTCACACAACCAGCCTAAAAAATCTGAAGCAATTACATGAGAGTCTATGGAGCAAAGCTATGTAGCTGTCGGACCCCGGCCAGAGCTGGCCGATGCTACGCCATGAATGACCAGTCTCTGTTCAAGGGGCAAGACTCAGTAAAGGGTCAATTCCATAGAGGAGCAAGGAGCACTGACATCTATTACTCTCTGTACTTGCTGTACCTCAACCACATTAAATGTATAAACAATGCAGTTACTGTGACGGAAAACCATGTCACCAACAATATTTTTTATGTGAGCAATACCATCTTTAAAATGAAGAAGCCCCTAAAAATATTTGTCAAGTGAATTAAGAGTGTGAAAGAATGAGGAGAACAGTTTATTTTTATAGCTTCATATTAAAAAAAAATCTAATTTAAGGCACTAAAGAACATCAGATGCCGCACTGTCTTCCTATCTCAAAGCTTGTTAAAGTGAACTGACTTGCTCGGAGACATTGTCGATGCCCTCTGAAATGTGAAATTAACATCTGTATCTTTGGGCAAGTAAAGAGAAACAAGTCTAATTGCTTGCACGCCAAGTCATTTATTCATAGATCAGATTTATGTCCAAAAGACTGTTTTTTCACACCATGCTGATAAATTATTAATAGTATTATCCCAGTAAACTGTTAACACCGTGTTTTATTAGTGGCTAAAAATAAAAATAAAGCTTCTTGAAGGCTTGAAGATGGTATAATGGAATTTTTGGCTGATAACAGAGCACTGTGCAGCGCTTACAATATCCTGTTTGTACCTTCACTTTTGCATTTTTTAAGGAGATGTGTTTTGAATAATATAACAAATATCTTCCGTCTTACACAAGCACAGGATAAGAGACACATTCTGGTGGAGTGAATGCAAAAATGCCAGGGATAAAAACTCATACAGAAATCAAACAATTTCTCCAACAAATGCCATACAGTAGGAGTAAAATAGTATGATGCAACAAAAAAATGCGAAAAATTAGCATGTAAATGATACGTGTCATGATGTCACTAGATAGCAACATCATGAAAAAACACACTGAGGCAAATTGATGTCAATATGACTCATCATACAAATAGAAATATTATTTAGGGATAGAAAAGGTCAATTACTTTAAGTAGTCCACGATAATAAAATGTTCCAATCTTTTTATACATCATTTTCTGTGTATATTTCATTGCTCTCCATATAATGTTTGGTACTAAATTACAAACTGCCTCTGGTTTTGCCTCAATAAAACCACAATATTAAGTTGCCTATTGAGACACCAGCTATCTTTTGGTGAGTAAATCTACATATTTTTTGTCAGGCCTACTGCAATATATTAAGTCCTCCTCTTATGTTGCCATCACAAGACAATAATATATAGACTCTCTTCCGATTTACAAACCTAGTTAGACGTTAGCCTAATTACTCCTTGAAAAAAAGTGAAAACGCCCCTATTTCTTTATACAAGGTAATATGTTTGCACAGAGTTTCACCATGGAAAAAGCGGTTAAGGTGCTTCTATGTACATATTAAGGCCCTGACACACCAGTGTCGGACCGTCAGTGAGCGTCTGTGAGGGTGAAGGCAGTCGGAAACAGCTGATAAGCCATTCGTCACCCTCTTCAACGGACTGCAAAATCTTCCAGCAAGGTTAGATATGACATCTTAACACCTGCTGGGAGGTAGATCAGAATCTTTTATAAACATTACACGCCTACTAAAAGGCTACCAATTAACCAGTGGGCAAAAATGACTATATGTACAATTTCTACAAAATAAAAACTGGGACACTGGGACACAAATATTGTCTGCTTTTAAATAACTGCAGTTTTAGTATGTAAGAGATTTAGTTAAAAGATGTGCGTTTACATTTTCTGAGACAGCCAGGCCTTTATCATTTGTGTGTAAGTATGGTCTGAGGCGGTTCTAAATTTGTTCAAAGAGCACAAACAAATTCAGGTAAGAAAATATTGATAAATCCCAGATTTCTAAAACGTTTGTACACACAGTTTAAACACAAATTTCTGCATGCGAAACTGTTTGTAAATGAGGCACCAACACTCCAACACCCACCACCACTCCACTTTAACATATGCTGGGTAAATACATGGAAACACTTGAGACAGACTTTAGTCCTACTGTATGACATACTGTCTCTGTGCTGAAATTGAGCAACAAATATTGTGTTTTGTTTTTAAATGGAAGGGCTTGCACGCCTCATCAGAGCATTTAAATCAGACTAATACAGTATGTACTTGTGGGACTTAAGTGTATAATAATCAATTTAAGTAATTTACTTTACACAATACATTTGGAAAACTTATTGCAGAGTTGCACAAGAGAACTTTTGCTTTCCAGTCGTAATGAGTACTATAGCTTTTTAAGAAGCCGATGTGCTATTGGCCTGGTTTTTTATCATTTTCTTCTACTCCCACCTTGTTAACTTGACTTTTGTTCTCTTGACTGATCCCTCTTTTATCCCTCAGCTACAGTTCATATGTTGCTCCTCGACCTTGTTTAATTCGCTCCCTTTCCTCTGTCTTACCCTTTCCTCCTGTCCCTTTTTTTCCTTGCACTCTCACTATCTTGCCTCCACAGAGGGCACATAAGCACAATGTTCTGGATGCTTGCTAAACATCTGGCTTCCAAGCCCATACATCCAGCCGGCCAATATGTTTACTCCTACATTGTCTGTACACAAAGTACACTTATGACTGCTTGCTTGAGTTGTCAAATACAAATTACTGGCCAGCGGGAGTCTGAGCTTCTTTGCAGTTCTAAAAACCTCATTTCCGTGGCTTTATTTTGTTTACAAGACATAGTCGGAGAAGAGAAGAATACAACCTGTTAAACAGTTTGAGCTGACAACTTAGAAAGTGGGGAAGATCTTTTTGGGCATTGAAGGATACAGAAATGGTGCCTTAAACTATTTGTTCCAACATGTAATGAGTGAATCTCTTTTGGTGGAATACTGCAGATGCTAACTTGGACTCTTTTGTTTGCCAATAGCAATTTATTTTGCTAATTTTATATCCTGTTTGTATATTCACTTTTGCATTTTTTGGAAATGCACCACTAGTCAGAATCCGTATTGTCCAACACCAGCCAAAAACAATGGCTTGGGTATCAAAAACAATACAAAGTTTGTCTGATTCCACCTACTGACAAATACCCTGTCAATTGTGTCAATATTTGTATAACTATATAACACTGGGTGTGACCTGCTGAAAAAAGAAGCAGCAACAGCAGCTATTCTACTACAGCAGATAAGCCTACCTTCAGGCACAACAGCAATATGCAATGATGTTATTTATTTAGTTGCATAAAATAATCAGCACTGACAGCTTGTGAGAAATTGACTGTCCTGTATAACAAATCCTTGTGGTTTAAAAGACATGGGTATTGATATTAGTATTGATTTTAAGGCAACATGACGGTATACACTGTGCACTGGTAGAGATTTGGCAATACCAGTTCTACTGTGGGAGCTATTTGGGGCTGGCTGTGAAGCAAATCAGGGCATCGATTCTAACGTGATCTCCTGACCTTGTGAATCCAGCTACGGAGGAGAGCGAAGTTTTAAATGCAGAAACCTGTCATTCTTAAAACTGTTGGGAACCATAAAGCTTCCATTTTGAAAGAAGTTTAGTTTTACTGTTTTTAACTAAAGTGTTGTCTCTTGTGAGGCAGGTCTTTTTTTTTTGTTTGTATGGAAGTTCCAAATAAAAGAAGAAAATAATCATGTATTATAAGATATGGTATAGCTATTTAAACCAGTGGTTCCAAACTGCTCCGTTGTGGTCCAAAAGTGGGTCATGGGTACATTCTGAATGGATTTTGTAAAAACACTTTTTTTTTATTTTTTTTAGTGCAGTTCATTTCTGGCAGAGAACTTTTATTTTTAAGTATGGTTTCCTGCTGTAGAGAGATGGATAAACAGCCAGCTGCTTGTCAGTGACCGCAAACTCGCTCGACAACATGGCCAAGTATGACACTGGATATATTAAACTGTTTGGACCTTGAACTAATGACTAAGGATAAATCTGAACCCCGTGGCTGGACCACTTGGGAACCACTGATTTAAACCATTTCTTGATCGAGTTTACAGAACATTTACATATCATGATACACATCATACCAGTGAAATAAAATTGCATACACTGTGATAGAAGATTTGGCCACATAACCCAACCCATCACTGTATATCTTAATTCTTGAAACACTTAGCGAGGAAGTTAAAACAACTTTTCGAAAACCTGAACTACTTATCAAGACGAGCTTGTGTTAATGAAAGACCATCTTGTAAAACACAAATCAGAGGAAGCGATCCTCTTTGTCAAACCCTGTATCTGGTCACACAAGCAGTCCCCAAACAGGCAGTGCTGAGGATATAAAGCCGCAATATTGCATGCATGTATTGTATATACTGGGCTTTAGCCAGTGAAATGTGTCCTTGAGGAAAAACTAAATTTCTAAATGGGTGTTTTCATGGTCAACTACCCTTCACTAAATGGGGTTTTTGAGTCATTTAGAGTTGTTTAAGTACATTGTAGATCATGTGAGCAGTATCTTGTAGTACATAAGGCTTGAACAGTTTTAGCAGTCTATGGTTGTTTGGCCAAATGAAAAATGCCTTTTTTGTGCCAAATTTGGTCATCTTATTATTAGATAAACAATAAGGTAAATGCATTAGAGCAGGTTCACTTTAAAGGAGACACTTCACAATAATATTGAGTAAAAGTTACATATCATTTTAGTTTCGGTTTAGTGTGAAAACATGTATAATACAAAGTATTTGTGTCTCATTCAAACAATCAAAAGGATGTTTTCGACTATCCTTGGTTTTGCGTATGTTAAAACTGCTCACACATCATTGAAATTGGTCAGAGCAGAGCAGGGAGACATGTGAAAGGCACCTTTCCATTCTGCTATTCACCCTCTTACTTGTTCATTTCACAGGCTGTTAATCATTACTGTGATTATTTAATTAAATAACTTTGCTTTTTCTGTGGCCCCAAGTCTACAAAGACTGTGCAGTTGCCATGAGCAACGGTGTATGTGCGAAGGCGGACGTGTGACATAATGTCAGGAGGAATGTCTGTAGGAGTGGCACCGGGGACGGCATGTGTGTCCTTCTGACTCGCCCACAGTTGGATTCACAGAACAGAGATCCGCTGATGTCGACAAAGTTTCCACTCCATTTCATTGATTAAGCTCACCATGAGGAAGACACGCCACCCTGCCATATATTATGAGTCCATCTGCAAGACGATTAGCGGGTTTATAGACGCGTGGACGTCGTCAGAGCTCACAATGGCTTTGGTCTCATCAAAATAAACACATGATTAGCTTGTTAATAATGTTGGTCGGACAGTAAAACCCACAGAAGCCTTACTTATGTCTGAAATAAGTAATCTTACCAACATGTGACTAAAACTGTATGCAACAGTGCACTTAAAGAGTTATAAGCATGTAGGGGATAAAACTCTAGCATAATCTTATATGCATTTAGTGGTTATGGCTTTTTATATCACATTAACTACACTGGCAGTATCAGCTGTAAAATTACTTTATCACACTGTGTGGTTGTCCTTAAAAAAGCTTAGATGTCAGGGACCCTGAGGCTATAACAGAACTTCTTAAACTCTGAGCGATAACTCTACTTCCAGGCTCTTGTCCTCTCTGCGTCTTATTGAGCAGGTATTGGCAGCTGTTCAGAGGAGTAAGGCCCTTCAGGTGCATACACTCCAATAGTGCTCCATTCCTCACCATTAATTCATCATCAATATGGATCCATCTTTTGTTGATGGTGGCACACTTGCACCTTCCTTGCCCTGTTGCTCTGCTTGAATAAAAATGAAGCCAATTTCTCCCATCGTGGCAGTCATTGTGCCATTTGTTGAGTAAAACACACAGGTCCATTATTGGAGTGTCATGACGCTGTGTGTTTGGAACGCGACAAATCACTGCAGGCTGTCACACAGGCAGTTTTGTGGCATTACTCTCAGCAGAGAGGAACGCTGTTAATGCTGACAAACACTGGAGAGCGAGGGTCATTTACTACACATCCATTAAGCAGGTGCCAATACTCCACTGGCAAGCAGAGACGTCTCTCACTCACATGGTCACGTTTGCATCCAGCTGCCCAACGTGAAATCTAACAGTTGTTTAAGTTTGTTGAATTCACGCATTCACAAATATTAATAGCAATCAGTAAAACATGCATTTTATCTTCTAAAAAAACAGTAGTTCAGTTTTATCGATCCACCCATTCATCGAGCACTTTG
This sequence comes from Epinephelus fuscoguttatus, assembly GCF_011397635.1. Lineage (NCBI taxonomy): Eukaryota > Metazoa > Chordata > Actinopteri > Perciformes > Serranidae > Epinephelus > Epinephelus fuscoguttatus. The sequence goes on from NC_064774.1 coordinate 22,650,255, forward strand.
CTGAGATTAAAATGACAATGGTTCATCCCAAGATCACTCCCAGAACTTTTGGTGTTTCCCTCCTACATGAGACACAGATCAAACCAACAGGCCACACGTTGTTCGGTTTTTGTCAAAATGCCCGGGGAAGACTTTCAGGATTGCCTCACACACCGTTTTCTATGGAGGACGCAAGAAAGATCACAGACTTCAAATCCCTTTCAAAGCTCTTGCTCAGGGCTCTAGTTAAAGCTCATTAAAAAGTCTAATCAAAACACAGCAATAGCATAACATGTAAAGTTAATTTGCAATTTTTTTTTTCTTGATGAGCAAGAGACCATAACAATATGAACCCTCTTGGCCCCAATGAAATATTAAAGATACGATCGCCGACGACTTCCAAGTAACAGCTCACCTCATTTGAATTCTAAGGAAAATGTAATTTATGACTTAACTCAGAACTCATTTTTTCTTTCTAATTGTTGATATTGCCTGAAGGCACTTTTCTTTGTTGGATTTCTAATTTACGTAAATGAGTGAAAATGATTTTCACTTTTGTCCCCACCCCTAGGAAGTCAGGTGTGGAGACACTTATTTCCTTAGACAATTGATGCCACATAAAATTTGTTCGACATAACTACAACTGATGCAAGTTTCAATTTTCTCACAGAAAAAAATACCTAAAACATATTGGTGTGAGCCGGGATGATGGATGGGTGAGACATTTCAATTCTGACATGAAATATGAATCACTGGAATTGACATTTGCTGACCTGTTCCCATGTGAAGAGTATAAAAGGTCCTCTCTCTTTGAATAGACAGCTTGAGTCTCATAAATATGACATAGAAGCACCTATGACCAATTTTGAGGCTGGCACGGAGCACTGAAATAAAACTAACACTGCTAATCTGCACATTTCATGCATCATTAAAACATCAGTTCAGAGGAGTGGAGAGAAGGTCATCTCAAAGTAGCATGCTGTTACAAATGGTGTGTAATCAACCAATGAATGATCTGTTTTGAGTCTAGAAAATTCAAATTTGAGCTAAGATGTACAGTCTCAAAATTTGTGGAAGGTTGGCTGGTTTTGCATGTATGTGTGACTGTACATACTGCACCTCAGCATGGATCTCACAGTAGTGTCACCAGTGATTCATTAACATTATGACCACTGGTCACAGGATTGTTATGATTCTTATAAAAGTCACCATGAATCAACTCTTAAAGACTGTTGCGGTCATTGCGGTAACAATGATGCACCACAATAGCATGCTTTAAACCATCCAAGAAAGTTACTTGAATTACATATATAAACACTAAAGTTCAAACATTTTCTCCATAGAAACAGTAATTATAGGATACAGATAAAAATCACTGGCATCCATAACAACGATGAATGAAAAAGGGACTGTTTATGTGAGAGAGTGGGAATGGTTCTCTGGTTGTGTGACCGTAAGGAAACAAAGCACCAGTGGAAATATTATTATGTGAACTGCATTCAAACTGTTTGGTCATATGGTGAATGTTTAAGGAATTTGTTGTCACCACAAAGGATGTGAGTTAGACTGAGCTCAAATGTGTGTTCAGAATGAATCAGAGATATAAACCTGAATACGTCCTCGTAAAAGTATATAGCCTGGATCACAACTTTGTTTTAATAGCGTCCTATAATATTCTGAATAATGTGTTATAGTGGTTTTTATGTGGAGGGGAGTGCCGGTGTGTGGACGGAAGTTTCTGACAGTTCTTTGACGGCCTCTCTTCATCCTCAGCATGAACAAAATACTGACATACAAATGCAGTTTTGGACGATAAAAGCAGAATTTTAGAGGCTCAGTGGACATGCAGCTGAAACGAAACTGTGGGCTGTTGCTTTTTCTTTTTTTGTAAAATAATTTCTACACTCTCTCCTTCTCTCCTTATGTTTTAGCTGTGTAGCAGCAGTCAGAAATGGAACAATCCATGAGTTTGAGACTGGTGATTAACATAAACAGGGCTGCAGTATTTCCACAGACCCTGAACTATGGGGCGCCAGAACAACACAGGTCAGGGGTAATTTGTGACAGCTTTCTAAAATACGAATCACAAAAATACAGCATCATTGAGTGACATTGGTATTTGAGGCAAAATGTGTTTGCTTATCAATTATTTGTTGCATTGCCAGGTCTAAAAATAATAACACTACACCGCAAGATTTCACTTGGCTGTCTCCTGCAAGCTGCTGCCCAAACATTTTAAGTGCGAACGTATACCTGAATGTAGGTATCAACACAGAATTGTCAGTTAAATGTGAAAAGTTACTCATGCAGTAGTTGGAAAGCTTTTACAGCACACGTTCATGACTGTTTTTTATGTTATATGCAGTATGCATAAGCAAGGGAATAGCACAGTGAGACAGCAGCAATTTTGGTAAGGACATTCTTTGGAAACACACTGTGTTAATCCAGCCTGGCCACTGAGCCATCATGCCACCAAGGCGTGCTATGACTATTACTATTAAAAATACTGGACTTTACAGTATCTGTCTTTTACTGTGGATCTGCAGAAAAAGAACAATGTAACTTTTGGAAGATGATGAATTCAAGAAGGACCAAGAGACACAGAAAATATTAGCATGTAACGACATAAACAGCGAGACAAACCAACAACTTATATGTATGCAATGCAAGCCCACAGTCCAGAAAATAAAGGCTTTAAAAGTTCTCCACGTTCTCTCTACTTTTGAAGAGATCATTTACTCATATTGAAGTGGACATGTTTATGGTATTGAATTTTCAGCTTTTTATAGTTCAGTGGGGGAGGAACGTCAGGTGGGCTCTTGCAAACACTACAATTAAAAACAGTGAGAAAAATTTGCATAGCATAAGCATATCATTAACTCTCTGGGAAACAGAAACAATGTAATCTCCAGGGTGACATCCAAAGATAGGCCTCACATCCACCCAATGTAGGTGGTTGCCACAGCAGGCTCCTCAAAGTAATAATCCACAGTTTACCGCATTCTACGGAGGTATACAATCACACAATACTTGCAATTTTAATAGAATCTCTTCCAAAAATTTATAAGATATTGAAAAGGGTGAATTTAGCCGAGTTCGTGTGGGGGACGCACAATCAGGTGAGTCTCTGCAATCACCCTCATGTTCTTTCACAAGACCAGCAGCAGACCATCAGATGAAAAAAGGGCACCACATTGGTACTTATTTTCTCTTTTTGTTTATTTTCTGCTAGTGAGGAATATTTTGATCCATTTTCATCACAACAAAACACTGCTTACTGTGAACTGCTCTAACCAGTGTCCTTTTACAGGAGGACAATTTTTTGCTCCTGCCCTTCACATCCATCTCAATTCATCTGAAATGTTACCTTTCAGTGTGTGGTACTACCGACATGACTATAGGGAGTCTTCACACTGCATTTGCCAAATGCACATCCACTTTTCCAAATGTTATACTTCCCTTCCTTTGAGAACTGAGGGTTTTATAAAGGAGCTATCAGATATTTCAGGCTGAGGTTGTGTTAAGTGATGTAATGTAAAAGGATCAAAATCCTGTGCTCCACCTAAGGCCAGGAATTCATCATCCTTTTATTACCCTATTTTATTGAGGTATGTGTAATATCTCCTGAGTAATCATATTTCTGTATCCTCTCCTTCTTCCAAACCAAAAAGCCAGAGATAAATATGCTTAAGAATCGTTTGCAGATTTAGAATAAGCCCGCAGCCCAATGGGAGCAATGAATGCGTTAAAGAAACCAATGAAAGGCGGTTTCAACAATTAAAAAGAAATCCAATGCAAACAAGACCTATTCATTATGGCAAATACAGCCATAAGGAACTCCCAATCCCGTGGCCACTTGGTTCAAGTAATACTATTTGAGGCTAGAGTTGTAGAAAAGAAAGTGAGGTATGCTCACATTATTTATGGTCTCTTCCAAGGGTCACAAATTGTCAGTTTTCCTAAAATAATTGCAAACTCCTCTCAACCCGCTCACTGGAAGCAGGGCAACCATGCAAAAAAAGAGTGGAGTCCTGGGAAAGTGGTCACAGAGTGTGGTATTGGCTATCAATCCTCCAGTACTACTGTAAGTTTTTTGAAGGAGGATTCACCCGAGGGAAAGGTGGTTCAGACGAAAGAAATGCATACATGTCATGGCAACTAAATGGGTTTTCACACATAGTGAACTCCATAGTGTGCTTCTGCATCTTGTGGGGATGTCGGATGCATGACTTTGGCATCAAACTGTGATCTAAGGCATCAATTTCTGGTTGACAGATTTGTGTTCAATATTTTACAAATCCCAATTTACTACTTTTTTCCATTGAAAACATCCATTCAGTGGAGACTTAGCCTAACCTTAACCATCGCCACCACATGCATACCTCCAACTCTGACCATAACCACAAACCAATGTGAAATTTTATAGTCTAGCTTTGAAATAAAATCTTTTTTGTTTATAACTGGACATTGAGTCTCCAGAATGTGACTATTATTACATGTACACATGAGCAGAATGAACTTAATGAAGAATAAGTGGCTCAACGTTACCAAAAACCAATAACACTGCAGCAGACCAATCGTTTAATCTAAATTACACCTTTGCAAGCTTATGTTCAGTAGGGTGAAATACAAAAAAGGCAGAAAAATGACTATCTCACATCCTCATCAGATGAATACTTTATGACTAGCCTATGTCATGTTAGATGAGAGCTTTATTGGAGCAACTTGATCGGATACATCCCCAATTGTGAAGACTAATGTAATGGCTGTGATTAGCGTGATGAGGAACTGCATGAGTGCAATTTAAAATATGCACATAAGACGTGCATAAAGTCAGATATTACCCACTGCTCTGAACTACTGTATCTAACCTCAAAAAAACTCACCAACTGAAAGTACAGAGGCAAACATTAAATAAAGTCAAGAGAAACGATAAAATGCTTTTACTTAAGCTAATTCCTTTGGAGCACCCGAGCTAGCTAAGGTTAGCAAATGATATATTAGATTTTCTCAAAACGAATACAATAAGCATTAGTCCTCAAAACTAATGACATTGTATTCACTTTTCTAAAACAGGGCAGAGGCTAATGGCTAAAAAGCACAGTTTAGTGAAACTGCTATTCAGAGTGATTCTTTCCAACTGACACAGGGCTGCTCTGTGACATTGTTCTGCTACAACCTCTTAAGTGATGAGGTATTTTAATTCCATATCAGCATTACGATGAATAATGCTGTCCAAAGATACTATTCACTGGCTCTACAGAACTACACAGCATATATATATAATACCACAGCCTCTAGTGTCCTGTCACTACACAGTGGCAGGAGTGTATTTGGCTTACAATCAACTGTGTAGCCTATGTACATACACATAATTTTAATAAATCGTCATTTATGCTGGAATGAAGGGGAACAAACATTCTGTGTTTTCACAGGTTTTTAAGTGCACAATCAGTACTCTGAAAGATATTAAGCAGAGCTGCTTTATTGGTCATTATGCCCTTGCGCTCTAATTTTAATTCACTAGACAAGCTTCACTGACTGTATTTCGTCTTCATTACATCTACAGCACATGCTGGGAACCTAGTGCTACCACTGAGTTCACTAACTGACTAAAGGAATAATAATAATAGCATCTCCACAAAAGGTGGGCAGACTCCATTTCAGCTGTGGTATACAGAAGTGACTAATAATGAAGGGTTACATTGCACAGCAGTGGATGCAACATGATAGTTCCAACGCACAAAACTTACAATTCAATATATTAGTAAAATGTGAGAAAAAATGCAAGACGAGTATCTCCTGGAATGAGAGCTAATGGGTTTTGGCATAACCTGGATCTGCTGGATGACCATGAAAACCTTGGTGAAGATTTTTTGTTTCATTTTAAGAGTGAATTTGAAGAACACCATAAAAGCTGTAAAGATTAGGGTCATCAAATGGCTGAGCAGCCTAGTGCAACAGTGCAATAAGTCTCCATGAAGGCCAGTGTCACTGTTGAGATGTTAATAAATCATTCTTCATCCTGGAGAAACTGGAGCATGTCCACACTGAGGTTCTCAAACATTACATTGATCTGCAGATCCCTCACTTTGCAGATTAGATTCATAATCACAGGGAACAGTCAAAAGGGCAGCTGAAGCCCTCACATAATATTTACTTCAGCAGAATGTGAGGGAGAATGGGTAAAGGAAACCAGAAAGAGTAAGCAGTACAAACTTTCAGCTCCGACTGGAAAGTTGCTGAAGAAATTCCTCCAGAGTTACAACCGAAGCCCGAGAGTTTACAAGTTGGAGGCCAATGACTTTCTCTGTTCCAGGATGTTTAATGCCAGCTCTGACCATCTAACCATCTCAGCTCAGTACTTCTTTATCCACATCATGCAGCTTTTGTTGCTTTCCAGCAGCAGACATCAGTACCCCTGACACCCTAGGGACCTGTGCCTATATAGAAACACCCATGTGAGACTGACAACCCTCAGTTCTCATCAAAGTTCCTTTTCTCACCACCCATGAAAAATTCAGGCGTCTATGCTCGCCTTGAAGGAGCACAGATAAGGATAAACCAACCTACAGGTCCCAAAAATCTCTCATTTAGTTGTGATAAAAGCGGAGTTTAATTTCATCACTACACTGTGAAGACAGGACCATCACTGTGGGATAATACTGAAGAAAATAACCTGATTTAAATTGCTAAACATTTGAAGAAGTCCTTTGTTTTGTGGGGATCAGCTTGTTTTGTTTGAAAGCCTCAAGAAAGGAGCTGTAGACACCATGTCTAGACATGAAAGCAATGAGTTAAGATGTTCTCCACATTTTTCAAAGGTAAAATAGACAGTAATTCCGTGTTTGTGGTATTAAAAGTATACTATGTAGGAATTTCCTACGAAGAAATGTAGACTCATTCAAAAGTAACCCCCGTCAATCATTATTTATGACCCACTAGAAGTGTGAGATGCTATATAAATCCGCAGAGATCCTGCTCTCTTTGTACAAAGGTAGCGACCAGGTGCTAGATCATAAGCAGTAATACATAAAATATATAGAGAGACGAAACGCCAAAGCTGGTTCCTAAATGAGAGTGAATTCTGGATATGCCTTTATTTACGCTGATGAACAGTAACCAACAGTTCCTGCATAGTATACCTTTAACTAATGTTGTAACATCGACTGCATGTTTTTTCCAGATCACTGACCAAAGCTAAAACTTTTTAGTACTTCATGCAAATTAATGTGCAAAATTTGCTTTTTTTAGCTAGTCACTGGGCTGTGCAGTGTGCAGGGATGTTTTGGTCCCCAGATTTTGACACAGAGTGAGCACTCGTGACTTTCACGCTGTTCCTTATAGCACATACAGCTGTTGAGACATGATACAGTGGCACGGGGGAAGGGAGATTCTGCACAGTAAGGCTCTAAGATAACATTATCTTCTTTCTTCTGCTTAGAAGTGGTGGATATAAAGCTCAGAGCAACTTAAAATCACACACTCTCTGGCTTTTGTCTGATATCTAGTATCGGCAAAAAATTATGATGCACATTTACATTCCGATATTAGCGCAGTTAGCTTGTTTTACGTGAATGTTTCTGTCACTTCCCATGCATCCCACTGAGCACTACTACTTAAAATGAAAAAATAAAAACACAAAAAAAACCCCACAAAAAACAAAACAGAATTGTCTTCTATTTGTATGAACAGCCAAACCTGATTCAACTGACATAATGCTCAGTCAGGTACAGCCAAATAAAAGTGACTTATTTGTCAGCGGTCTTGTCTCACAGCCTCATTCAGTTGCTGGATTCAAATTACAGCCCAAGTATTATCAGGACTTGATCGGCTAAATCAGTGTAAAAAGAAGGCCCTGGATTCAAATCCCATGTAGGTCCTTTTCTTTGTCCGGCGTCTGTCTCTTTGTTCATAAGGATTTATAGCCGAAGTACAGTGCTGTAACATCAACATGAACTTTTCCAAGACTTTTAAATGCTAAGCATATGGCAGCTATTTTGAGAAATATATTTCAAAAGCACAAAATTATGTCTCATGCATAATGCAGAGTAAATATACAGTGGCTATTTGTGAGGGTTTGGAGTGCATAGGAACTTGAATGATTCTCAGTAGATCTTTTCTCAACATACTGTAAATCTAATAGCAAAAGCAATCACACTAGTAGCATTTGGCAATATGACAATATATATTGTCTAGTGCAATGTTTATGCTCTGGTGGCTATCCCTTTAAAATCTGTAAGTGTATCAGGCCATAATGTTGACTGTCAATGAGCATAACTGCTGTGTTGCAATGAACATTTTTTATTTGATTTTTGCATCGATGTAATGACGTATCTTGATTTGACAGGCATTTAATTGGCTGGCTGATCCAAGATCAGACATTCCTGTCAGTTTCTCAATTGGTCATATCAATATTGCACTATAAAACTACATGTGCATGGTTGCATCAATACCGTCCACTTCAACTCTCACAAGGTTTAATGAGGCTTTGCAAAGCTTCCAAAAACATGCATGCCAAGGTTCATGAAGTAATTAAGTCTCTACTATGATTTTTAAAATTTAACTAAATACTTCTCAAGTTCAAGAAGACCCCACCTTGTGTACCCCTCACTAAAAATACACTAATTAATATATTATCAGCAATCATCCTCATACGTGAAAAATAAAAATCAATCCCTTGGTCAAATTCTTTGATCCTGTGATCTCAACTTTTACTCAAGTGAATGTGGTTTCACTGTTTCAGTGATGAGTGAGAAATGCAGTTTGAGTTCCTACACAGCTCCTGTTGAGTGTTTGTGTGCACATTTGAACCAGGCTGAAAGAGGGGAAAACAAAGAGAATCATCCTGTGTTTAATTTTGGGGTTTTCTGTGTGAGTGCGTGACCTGAGTCAGCCACTTGACCTTATTTGTCTTCACCCCATCTGAACTGTGTGGGAGGGAGAATGAATGAGTCATATGTGCATGATAGTTTTGATTGGTGGTTGACTACACTGGGTGGCTTTGCTCTTCTTCATAATGGTTATACATCAACCCAACCAAGCGTAGGGAAAATACTTTTCTTGTCTGAAAACATAAAAATTTCAAGTGGAACATTACTCAGAGAGTGTTTATGGAAGAGACATTAGCTGTGATCCATCTGTGCCGTCACAGGCAATGCATCGGTAAAAACTGAAATCGAGACACTCAACTCAAGGCGTGCACACACCAGCAAAGTATAATAATATAAAAGCATTGTGATTACTTAGCAATCACATGTTGAATCACTTCTTCGTGGTCAGTTTGTGGATAGAAACTGTTGAGCCATACTGGGAAAATAAAGCCAAAGTAATTGTTGGGTAGGTTATTCGAAAATGGCCAACACAACAGTTTGTGCACTTTTATATGTCTGCAGAGTTTTTTTTATTTTTTTTTTGGTTGCTTTGAAGTGAAATTATTGGTACATTTAACTTGATGCGTCTTCCTAATTACCAGGTGGTAGAACTTGTCTCTCAAATCGTTTATGGTGTATTTGTGACAACATAAAACAACGGTGCAAAATTTGGCTGCACTATAACTCATATCGTTCACAGACCAAACAACTGTCTTTTGCTAGATGCGTTTGCCCCACAAATACAACATGCTAACATTATGAGGATATGCACTATGACATTTTACATTGCATAAATTAGCCTAGCGGTTAGCAGAGTTTCCTAAGAGTAAAAATGTGATGCTGACTCATATAAACAGGCCCATCATGAGCTGAATGCACATAAGTCCATCTTACAACATCTGTATTGTCAGTGATCATCTGTGCTTAGATTTTATAAACTATGATAAACTTGTTACATCTATCGCCTTTTTATCTCCTTGCAGATCTTGTAATCAAACAGCTGAGGTCACATCCAGAAACTACTACTAGACTAACATCAGAATGTTACAAGCAGAAACACTGGGTGGTTTTGCAGATTCAACCAATCAGTGTTGTGGACATGAAATTAAGGGAGGCAACACAGTAGTGACTGCAAACAGAGACGGGCAAAACCAAAGTAGCGCTTTGTTCAATTTATTTATTTTATTGGCTTTTGGATGAAAGGAGTAACAATTCTGATAATCTTATAAATGCTGACTATCGTGGCCAAAAATCATCCAGGCCAAAAATCAGTCAATCCGTATTGAGCTTTGCCAGTGAGATATGCTCTATGAATTTGCTGCATTATAAGTTGTGTTGCAGATAACTGTGTACATAATGCAGTTGCAATGTTTATGCACTGCTTTTGAAAGCTGGATAAGAGCGATTTTAAAGGGTTACGCTTAAATTCTGTGCACATTCATTTGCATGTTATCCACATGGACTACTATTCAAAATTGTTTTTGAGAGCAAAGAAAGCTGCACAGAAGGGTAATAGATTGCAGCCACATCATAAGTTACCAACACAAATAAAACAACTCTATTTGCTAAACTCCCACACCATACAGAGCCTTGCCTTAGAGATAATCCTTGGAAATAAAGCCAGACCACATCAACAGCCCCAGATTCAGATAAATATCCCTGTATTTTCAGTTATGTCTCAAACAAGATAAATATGTCCAAAACTTAGGGCAGAGGTTAAAGACAACAAAAATCTAAATTGCAGAGTCAAGGAAGACATTTGACAAGAGGAAAGTTTTGAAGAGCCTGGGCTGACTGGATGTGGTGGGGCTGGGATGTGTGTTTACGTGGGTGGCAGTGGTCGTATAGCTACAACAAGCGAAGAGGTAAAATAGGGAACAACACAGACAAGGCTGTTTGACATAGATAAATTCTGCTTATTCAGAGTAACCGGAGGGTGCAAAGCAAAAATAATAGGGCCATTTGCGGGATGGAAGCTTGCCAGATCTTACTCTGTTGTTGAGCAGATGCAAAGCCAAAAATGCATTGGCAATATGGCATTTATTCCATTTTTATTCCTTTTTTTTTCACTCTGGCTTACAGTGTTGACACAAAGCATCTAACCAGGTTCTTTTACTGTGCATTCAAAGAGTTGTGCTGTCGCAAAGCAATCAATAAATCTATACATTCCCCTCTGTTCAGCCACCGTTTATGATTGATTTCCCTGGTGATGTTATTGATTCACGTACACCTCTATACCCACACCTTTCTCAAATTGCATGTGAATCAAATCATGCGTAGATCATTGTTAAGTCAAGCTGGACCTTCATAGGTCACTGACGAAGATATATATGAAATAATATCCCTGCAAAGGACCCTCATAAAAATCCATCACACCAAAGGGTCCAAGAAGATCCCCTTGAACCACTGTTAACAGCCTCATATGTCAGGTTTGAAAACATGTCGTTGGCCAAGACCTGCTTTTAAACTGGTAGTGGTAGAGGTGCTGATTATAGGGGCATAATCTGGTTTGACCATTGTGAGGCAGTTGTGTTACTTGCTGCTTTATTTTATCCCCAGACATTAGCTGGGCTTCTGGTTGACAGAGCCAAGACCCATTGTGACGGCTTACTCTGGCAGATCTAAATGGATGATGCCTTCATGTCACTGGCTCAGTTATTGCTTGTAATCCAACGAAAAGCTGAACAATAACTTTTTAAATTGTTAGCAATGGTGTTTAAGAAGTTCATGTTTCTTTTCACTTGCCCCAAGTCAATGTTTACTTGCCCCAATATACGTTGTTTTATTTTTAAGTGGATATTAAATCACAGCAAAGACTAAAGTTAATTTTCATTAAAAAACGACCGTTTTATCCGCCTTGCGCTCAAACTTGAGGCAAACTGCACAAGACATAGTTTAAGTTTCACCCACATCCAGTGACGCCAACTAAACTACTGTTTCCAGGATAACTGAAATGTTCCCTTGTGCTTCACCTCATTAACTTCGTCTTTTCCTGCTGCCATTTTTTTTTTTTTTTTGAGTGCCTGATCAGCAGTGCGCAAGGAAGCAGGATGGCTCACTCCTTAGCTACTTACGTTGTCAGCTCTGGAAAAAAATGATAGCCCTTTTAACACAGACATTGTGCTATGGGGCCGCTGCAAAGTCCTTTCTCTATGCCTTCTTTGCATTTTTACACAGAACTAAATGACGACAGCATCACTCTGCTCTAGTGTGTGATTATACACTGCATCCCTGCATCCTTCATCAAAAGAGGCATGACGGGTGTGACATGTAATGCAACCGTGACATAATGCTACCGTGACATATAACATATGTGGCTGCAGCACTTTATCAACAATGAAAATGTCGGTGGCTTAGTGGTAGAGCAGGCGCCCCATGTACAAGGCTGTTGCCGCAGCGGCCCGGGTTCAAATCCAGCCCGTGGCCCTTTGCTGCATGTCATCCCCCCTCTCTCTCTGCCCCTTTCACACTTACCTGTCCTGTCCAATAAAGGCAAAATGCCCTAAAAAATATCTTTAAAAAAAAAACAAAAAAAAAAAACAATGAAAATGTCAATCACAATCATTTACCTTCTCTGTTACATAGCGCCTGATCTCATCCTCTGCTGGGAGGGTAAGGACCTTACGAATCTCATTGAATTTGCGGACCTTTACAGTAGCTATTCTACTACTTTGAGTTACCCGCTAACTGCTAACACTGGCTTTTACATCTCCTGCAGTGGGTCGCCAACATAATACGTAATCAACACATCTAAACCGCTGCAGCCATGGTCAAGTCTTTGCAGCTTTACATTTTACACAGACCTTATTTCAGAGCTGTTACTACCTCCATTCCTGGCTCAGAGGTACCACAACTTTGTACCTCTTTCCACAGTCTAACCTTACATACAGAACGTGGCTAATGCCTATTTTTCACCACTGGCCAGATTGGACAAGCGAGTTGTTGGATTTACTGGCCCCGGGAAGACTAGTTGGTCACTATGGTACCAGCTAATGGGGATCCTTAATAAACTAAACTAAACATAGTATTTTACTCACCCCGGACAACTAGGCGATCCTTACTGTTGAGTTCTGCTGTAGAGACCATTGTCTGTAAGAGATAGACAAACAACACAATATTGTTACACTACACAGACCTAGATAAAGGCATGAGTGCAATATGATGCACTACTTCAACTCTGAAAAAGTTGAAGCACATAAAAAAAGAGAAATAAATCAATAAAATCAATTTTAATGCCCCACATAGGATCAGACTATCACAGCTATCAAGGTCACTTAATATGTAGTGTAGAACATTTTATCAATTTGTCTTCACAAACTAAGTTCTTGGTTGTTTAAATGTCAGAAAACTGAAGCTTTATTTATACATCACAGATGGCTGAGGGAAAATGAAATAAGCCCTGCCTTGCCATGTCTTCTATGCAATATGGTCACACAGCTGTGGATCTTGGTTCCATTGTTGGGTAAATCCAAATTTAGCTGTCCAGTTGGCTGCAAACAGCTAGCCTGCAGCATAATTCTTTCACTGCAAAGCCAAAATGCACAAGAATGTTCTACATAGATTATCTTAGAAGCCTGTTGAATTTTTAACAATGAAATCCAGTTTAACGTTGATAATGGAACAATGAGATGCAACCCTTTGGTTTCTCAGGCTGCTGCATTGCTCCACGTGACGTCAACTCGTGCTAGTTGACTGAACATTACAGTCAGAATGCAAAAGGCAAGTAATTTTCCCTGTTGTCTTCACTGCTCAAATCGATCTAATGTCTTTAGTCTTATCATAAAAAATGATATCCTTTTTAATGCACTCCTTTTCAATTTCAATCTTCTGGTAAAAGTGAGCCTTTTTAAAAGGTTATTACAAAACACTGTCACGTCTGTTGTCAAGAGACTGCTATTGAAAGATTTCAGTGCTCGGAGCTATGTTCGTGCTGCTGTTTCACTCATTTTAGACTGTCCTTTGTACAATATCATCAGCTAAATGCCAAAAGTTATGAAACTCCCTTCTTGTTGCCAACATAGAAACCATGAGAAAATCTGTTATTAAAATTTCAGTGAGTGAAATAAAGAGAAAGACAAATCAAGAGATTCGGCACAAGCGGTTGAACTCTCCCAAATCTAAAATGAGGGACAGACTGCAGAGGGAAAGAGGGGAAGATCTCTCTCTAAGGCTCATTACTCCCCTCATGGCATGCCAAGTGCTGACCTAGCAGCATCCCAGCCCCATATCCTCCTCTTGCCCTTCAATCCCCTCCTCCAGCAGGTGAGGGAGTCACATGCCGTCAGGCACACCCGCCGTCAGCCCATTTGGTGTGTGACACCCATAAAGCGATGCAGGATGGTAGTGCTCCAAGAGCTTTTAAAGCAGCCAATGGCTACTTTAATGGATGGATACACTATTTAACTTAATTCATGCTCTGTTCAAGCCTTACAGGGAGGATTTGACCTCTCTTAGGTTAAATAATGGTCCCAGCGTAGATGGGTTGGTCGGGGGGCAAGAAGGAGATAAATGCACTGTGACATTCAGCTCACTCCAGCGTCCCCTGATGTGTGATTTGAAAGCAGTCTATTAGGCACACACTTTGCTTAAACATGGGAAGAGTTATTAGACGGGGCAGCAATGACTGGGGGCTGCGCAAAAGGCAGCAGTTGAAGAGAGAAACGCATGTGGGCAGGGCTTGACGGCAATTTATCAGAGCAAATCTGGAAAAAGGATGCGAGAATCCTTAGTAAGAGAAAGTGTGACAAATATAAAGGTTCAGCCTGATTATGTTTCTGAGCTGTTGGTGGGACAATACAAGCCATATAAAGACATTACACCTGGTTCTTAACACTAATCAGAGATGTTCACAATTTCCTGCCATTTTAAAAGGAATAAACAGATTCATCACCACCATTGACACCATTGCCTTCTTTCTGAGCTTTATGTTCACAAACTCAATTTTCAATACCTCGAGCACACACCTTTACACCAAAGAAGCTCAGCGTTGGTTCAATCGGGAAGACTTTCTTTATGCTATGTCCATTCACAATTCTCTCTCTATCCCACTCCCACCTCTTCCACCTATCAGCTGACTATGGGTGTTCCTTCTCTCCATTAGCCAATCAAACTTTGCCACAGTCTCCTTCAGCCATTCATGCTGCTGCTGCCAAACTATAAATCTGTTCTCCTATCTGCTCCTGTCAGCTGTCATTTTAGGCAGAATTGTTGCGCCCTCCTCCATCCCGTTCACCTCCAGTCACCTTATCCAGAGCCCAGGACGAGCTCATCAAAAGCCCATTCCTCTTCACATCCAGATCCTCCGCTCCCTCTTCATCGTATCACATCACCACCATTACCACCACGTGCATCTAGAATGCATAGTCAGCGTTTCCTAATCTTAGTCTTTACCACCCTCCTGGAATGGATGACATCGTGATGGGGTCTAATTGCCAAACACTCGTTACATTTCTCATACTTGTGCACATGTAAATAAATATTCTTTTGTCACAGGAGTCGTCTCTCCTGATTGAAATATTCTCTGATATGTCCAGGTTTGCTGCATATGATATAATATGAAAAACATTTAAATATATAAATACAAAAAAATGTCTGGTGCAGACTATACTATGTCTAATTTAATTTCAGATGTTTTGCACAGTCCTGTCTGAAGCTGGATCTGTAGTGAACCACCAACCGCAACACAGGATGAATGGGTCAGCAGACGGACAGTCATTGAATGGGCACAGCACTTATGATAATCACATCAGTTTGACTTTACTGGATTTTCTTGGTCTTCACATGAATGGATTTTTGAGCATCGCTGGCATAGGACCAGTGAAAACCTGAGAAAGACTTTCACAGGTGAAGCATGTTCACTTAAGTATTATAAGGGTGCCCCAACATGTTGGCTGTACTACTATGGAAACAAATTAGACAAGACAATAAAGAAATGTTACTTTATGATTCACATACAAGTTATAGGAACTAAATAATATTGTTGTGTTTTTCGTGTAGCTCAAATAAATCGCTTTACAAACTACATAAACATGCTTTCACATTCTACATTTGATGATTGATTTTTCACTTCCCACTCCTGCAGCTACTGATAAAAGTTAGTAAAATGCTCTCGAGTCTTTGACAACAAAGTGACTGCCACTGAGCATGCTCACAGCCTCTTGCCCTATACAACTCCTTCATACCAACCTCATGCTTTAACTAGCTGTAGAAAGAGGCAGCAAAAAATGAAAAACAAAAAAGGAAAAATCTGTCTCAATGTGGCACCAATAATAGTGTTATGTGTCTGCTAATTATAGTCCTGAACATGCAATGTTTTGGGGTAAGCCCTGATGGACATTCATAATGTTATCATTAGCTATATTGCTAATGATAAAGCTTATTGCTATAAGCTGTTTGCCCTAAAAATCATGGTAACACTTTACTTGAAGGTATCTAAGTAAGAGTATCTAAGTAAGAGTGACATGACACTGTCACAACTATGACATGACATGGTCATGAACCTGTCATGAACATTATGTGTATGTCATAAACGTTTATGACTGATGTCATTAAGTGTCATTTGGTATTTGTAATGACAAGCTGACATTGGGTTGTCTTGATTATGACAACTTGACATTAATTAAAGTGACATGACCAGAAGATGTCTTTGTCATGACAATTTGACATTAAACTTGTTTGGGATGTCCTTATTATGACAACTTGACATTAACCAGGATGACATTACCAGAGGATGTCTTTGTCATAGCAGTAATAATCATTATGTCAACTTGTCATAAACACAAAAAGAGGTGCATTTCTTGTTAATGTCAAGTTGTTATGACAAAGACATCTTCTGGTAATGTCATCCTGGTTAATGTCAACTTGTCATGACAAAGACAACTTCTGGTAATGTCATCCTGGTTAATGTCAACTTGTCATGACAAAGACATCTTCTGGTAATGTCATCCTGGTTAATGTCAACTTGTCATGACAAAGACAACTTCTGGTAATGTCACTTTGATTAATGTCAAGTTGTCATAATCAAGACAACCCAAACAATGTCAACTTGTCATTACAAAAACCGAATGACACTTAATGGCATCAGTCATAACGTTTATGACATGTACATAATGTTTATAACAAGTTCATGACAGTGTCATGTCACCCTTATAAATACCTTCAAGTGTTACCAAAATCATTTATATGCATCACAGGTCACAGGAACAACTAGCTTTGGCAAATGATACGGCATTTCACAGACAATGCATACAGGACCTTATATGTCTGTCTACTAAGATGGTCACTCATATTGTCTTTGAGACAGTGTCTCAAAACTTGGGCTTTAGGACATTTGGTAACACAAGATTAAATTAGTATTCTGGCTCTTCTGACAAATCACAAAAAGTCTGCAATGTTCTTGTAAACCACCTCTGTTGAATTAAATGGTTAAACAAAAGCAAAACCTAAGGCACAACTTTGCCTGACTAAATACAAAATGGCTCTTCTGACAATACTGTGACTTCAAGGACACATCAAATAACGCTCTTGTTTATACGACATGCTCATCTGTCAGTCACTGGCTAAAAGGCACAGCTAGTGATAGAAAACGTGTAGGAGTTGGGTGAATTTTACTCCCTGATTTTACCAAATAAACTGCAAAACATGTATCTGTATAAGTCAGTCTGGTAATGTAAGGTAAAACTGCCATTTCCTTAATATAAACTGAAAAGTACAAATAAAAGACCACATAAAGGGAGTGGAAGAATTTAGTCTATACTACCACAATTTCCCCAGGTTAATAAATGTTCTTTGGGTGACACCATTTTGAAAGCCCCTTGAAGCAATGCTGGGCTACATAAATAAAATTGACTTGACACACCACTTAATACTACTAGTTCCAAGGTAACAGTAAGTGTTTTGCAAAGATTTGTGAAACAAGCCACTTTGAATTTAAATGACTCGAACTAGGGTTTAATGAAAGAAAAGGTTATTTAATAAATGTTCATGTAAATACATTTTTTAGCAGTGCCATCACTGCTTTGTTGGTTAGAATGTTGCCTAGATTTAAATAAGTTTGCTGCAAATCAGCGTTACAACAAACTCAAACTGTAGCCTAAAGCTCTTGCACTAATTTACTGCAAATAATTACTGCCATTTTACATTTCAAACTGTCAAGAATGTCACACTGCAAGACCTTTTATACTATGAGAGAGGAGCGATTAAATGACTGACCCATGAGCACCAAAGTGTGTGTTATTCATCGTTCTGCGCTTATTCATCTCTAGAATGCGTTCGTCGTCACCCTGAGGGGGTCAAGAGGACTCTGTTACTTTAGATGCAGGTTAGCACGGAGATGTGTGGAAGGGTCAGGCCAAGTTTGGCCATGCTGTCTCTCTCCATCTTTCTCTCTGTGAACATCCTAACATCCACCCCCATCTGCATATTCCCAGAGTGACAAAACTAGTTAGCTGAGTAATAAATCAAACCTCGGCTGCCCAATTTGGTTTCCTAATGTAATTAATAAGTGCTAAAAGCATTTAACTGGCCATAATTTGCGGATGCCACTTTGAAGTGACTATTTAAGGAAAACTTTGTGTGCGCGTGGAAGAAAATATTATGTTGGCACTGATATCTTTGCAAGAAGTTGTATGCAATAGCATGCAATGCCAGCATAACCCACGTACTTATCTACAGTATATAATTGGAAACTTCCAGTGAAAACTGAAAAACTGTTTGGCTTCATCAAGATCCATCAACATTTGCCTTATCAGTGTTGGAAAATAACAGATTATCTGATAGAACATTTGTAATCCATTATAGTTAAGATGCAAGAAGGACACCCTTAAATTTTCCAGTAGGCCAAATACTGGTTGCAATTTATTTTCCCATGATAGTACTGGATTAGATTCTAAGATTTACAAACAGATAGAGTTCATAAACAAATAGATATCTTTATTTTCATGTTGACCTTATAATCCGTAATCTGCCCTAGATGAGATTTTGAACGCAACTTTCCTGATCATGATGTTTTTATTAATTGCTTTACTTTTAAGTTGCCTTGAATAAATGGTTATCGACACATCCTCACACTGCACTCCAGCCTATCAAAAAGATTGACTCTCTCAGAAGGGATCTATCAATTAAATCTCTATTACTTGGGACCAATCCTTGCAGTCACTTCGAGACTTGCTTAATCCCCCTTCTTCACTTTCTCTCTGCAGCAAACCACTGAGAGGATAGTGCAGACAGAAGTGAGCAGAGGGAAGGCGAGAGGGAGGAAGCAGAGTGGGGTGATTGCCGAAGAGCAGAGCTTGTCATGAGTGGATTTATGGCTAGGGAGACAGCGGCGGGAGGCGGGCGAATTGATGGGTGACACATAATCAGCCTCCTTATCGCAGCCCCGCAAAACTGGATTGCATCCAGAGGCTTGTGATCCGTCCGGATTTGGCTAATGTCTCCCACTCCTCTCCTGAGCCCCGACAGCTCTCCGTTATCAGGGCCTGGCCTGGGCTTCCTTTCCTTTCCTCTGACTGCTATCCCTCCACCCCTCCATCTACTGCCTCCTCCATGCTGTCTGTATCTTGACACGGTGTCAGGTGAAGAGGCAACTAAGGGTTTGTTGACCAGGTCTGTCTGTCCACCTCTCTCCCTGACTCATTCTCACTCTCCAGCACTATTTTAGCCTCTCTCTGTCTTCCTCTACCGCTTTCAGCAAGGCTTCCTTAAATGCCACACTAAAGTTTCTACAAAATAAATCTCAAAATGTCCTTCTTAAATCAGTACCAATTGTTTACAGTGTTGTTGGCAGACACAGAACCAAACCTCTAATGTGTCACTGCTGTTGAAAACAACTAAATGAGGCTCTGTAAACTGATCTTGTTTGCATTTTGTAACCCAACATGCCAGTTTTTGTCAGGGATGTTTATTGTTTCGTGACTGGAGTTACAAAAGCAACAGCTCAAGGAAGGAGTGAATCACAGCTTCTGGAGTGGTTGGGTTCAAAGATTCACAAAGTGGTTTGGGGGTGAAATGGAGCCATGCTATGACATAATGCTCCGGTTCACTCACACAAGCTCTGCACTGCTCTCAAAAATCTCTCACGAAGGGGATGGCAAAATACTTTGTTTCTTGCAATATATCACTGGAAGGACTGGACAGGATCCTTTATTTATGGGAGTTTGTAAAAGTTCCCAAGTACATGTAGACACATCTATACAACTGTAAGTGGTGCCATCTGGGCACTGCTTGTGTACATCACCCAGCCTTCACATTTACCAACTCAACTGTGACAGTTGCTCACATGCAACATTGTCTGAATGAGACCCAAGCCGGGCTCCAGTGGGGTGCAGGAGGGTTGTAGGGGAGGGCGAGAAGAGAGGCATATGAGACAAAGATACAGTGTAACGTGAAAGTAAGAGGTTTTCTTTGGTGACAAATACAGTGATAGGTGTCCGTGCTCCCATAACCCTGATCCATTGCAAATAGGAACTGCTGACACCTAATTTGCTGTCTTAATTTTGCCTTTTGGGGGACCCACGGTGTCAGATTTCAAAAAACTCCTGGTCTAAACGGTACAGGGGACAGTCATGAGCACAAAGCACACAAAGCTTGTGATGGCCAATAAACTATTACTCTGTTAAACAGCAATAACACCACACAAAGTACCAGCACATGAAGCCCTTCCCAGCTAAACCACAGAATACAGAGGTAAACTGTCCAAGCATAACTGCAGGTCACACAGCATTATAACCTTTCCACAGTAAAATAATTGGGGATTTTGACAAGGCCCCTTTGCCAAGGTTTGGAATTATTTCCTCTCTTTCTGGTTAGTTTGCTAGGCTAATCCATTGCAAAGGCTACGCTCTATGCTTTTGTTTTTTTCCTGCTAGACACTGCGTGTCTACTAGCAACAGACACAAATGCTGACATTTTGTGCAATCAGAGAGGGAAAATAAGTAAATCTGAGAAGAACCAAACCACACCTGACCCTAGCCTGTTCCTCTATGCAGTAAAAGAATTCAAAATGAAATTGAATCCAATGCATACTGGACCCAGGTAGCAGTTCTCTACGTGAAGAGTTTAGTAGCATTGCCGCTACTAGCAAAGTTGTAAGTGGTTATTGTGTCGCAGCATTTTGCTGACACCGCCAATCTGCATTTTAACTTTGGTACAAAGTGAAGAAATTGCCACATAAAATGACACAGCTCTGTGGCATTTTCTGCGTTGGCAAGAAAAATGCAGACACAGTAATGAGCTTAATTGCTTTGCTTCAGAGCTAACATGAAGCTGTGCTGCCAGGCTGCTGGATTAAAAACATTTACGGCATTGCCTGAGTGAAGCTCCTCTCATGAAAGACAACTTACCAAGATCAGGCTAGTTAACACACTAAAATGCTTATTTAAACACCAGAGGATACAGTA
The DNA here is from genome assembly GCF_011397635.1 of Epinephelus fuscoguttatus. Taxonomy (NCBI): domain Eukaryota; kingdom Metazoa; phylum Chordata; class Actinopteri; order Perciformes; family Serranidae; genus Epinephelus; species Epinephelus fuscoguttatus. The sequence continues at coordinate 22,671,505 of NC_064774.1, forward strand.
CTGACAGCACTGTACTGTATCACAGGACTGGTGCTGAAAACATATCAATTTTTTATGATTGCCTTAATGAATAACTAGAGACCACACACAAACCCATACATGCACAACCACATACTGGGACTTATTTAATAGAATATTTACTACTATACACTAAGTGTCTGACACACAAGGCTTCAGCACACATCTTGGACCATTTAGGCATTGTGCAATGGTATCACACACACACACAACATTCAGCTGAATGTACAATAAGCTGTATGACAATAAAAATAAAGGGCTATTAAAGTATACATGTACGCACAAATGATTGCGTTTTACATCCACTGAAGTGGCTTGTTATGTGAAGTCAATGTTAACAAAAGACGTCCCCCTTCATGCTCACAATGTCCTTTTGTTTGGAGATGTTTAGTTTGTCACAGATTTAAGGCCAACACAATGCGAACAATGCAAATCTCTGTTCGTCCTCAATAAAATGAACACAATATAATGATACTGATTGCAGTTGCCATTCTGAATGACACAAAACAAAACCAGCCGATGCTGACATAATACAATAAGCTCATTACACAGGAAATATTACATTTACATATAAATTGAGTTAAGTCACAACTCACTCCGCTGTTTCTTAAGATTATTCAGTCTTATCAGTAAAGAAGTTGGGTGATTTAAAAAAGGAACATTGTTGACAATGCATTAAAACAAGGACAAAAGTGCCTTTCCTTCTGTGGGATGCATCAACAGTATTACTAACCAGGTTAGTTGGGTGAATGTCCTTTAACTGAAGTTATTATGCCACATAATGCTTTCTAGAGTATTAAGGAAGCTGCATTTGGACATGTAGATTTTTCCACTCACAAAGGGTAATCTCTACACTGAGCTAAAGGCTAATGTCACGCAACCACTCTTACAATAACACTGAATATCTTAGTTCAGCATTTTAGTATGTTAACTTAACTAAACACAAAGTACAGCTGAGGCTGACGAGAATGTCAGTTTCACAGATATTTGATCATAAATCCATTAAAAGTTTGACCTAATGACATTCAAAAAAAGTCGAGATAGCCCAAGTTAATAAAACTTATCCTGAAGGGGACAGGCACATTTGTGCCAAATTTCTTTGCAATCATTCTAATGGTTGTTGAGGTATTTCAGCCTGGACCATAGTGGTTGACCGACTGAAGAACAGACTAGCCAACGTTGCCATTCCTAGAGCTGTGCCGCTTATGTAGCTACAAATATGCTCAAGTTTGACATATTTTCTTCATACTTGGTAGCAATAGTAGTTCAAAAAATGTATTTAATACATTGGTGTGAAAATTGTCTCTCAGAAACAATTATGATAGCATCAGTTTTTGTTTGTAGTAAGACAAGACAGCAATGTCAAAAATTCTCAAAACCTACTCGTAGCTACATAAATCTGAGAGATACATTTAATACTGTAGTCACTTATAGCAAAATCCATTTCCAGCAGTATGCAAGGTCAAAACAACTACAGCTGGTATTCCAGACAATAATTTAAGATTTCACATTAATCTTTCTTGTCGACCAATGCTCATTTCTTCTGATCAAAGGATGATGATGATTATGATAATTATATGCTGGGTTAGGTACACCTTAGCCCTCCAGATATCAATAGTTTAAAGAGATTCCATACCAAAAACAGAGACGATTAGGAAGAAAGATGCATGGGGAGACGCTGGCTGCCATTATGAGTCCTGGACTATTGGATTCTCTTTAATGACTCTGAAAAGTGGCCATTTACAGAAGGTGGCTACGTGACTGTGTTTGCCACCTCTCAATCATTCTCCACATCTCCTCCTCCTGTAGGGCTGCAATTTTCCCACGTTGCAACAGCTGGATGACAAATGGTTGCTTAAAAAACAGTTAAAGAGCACTGTTGTCTGTGCTGTGTGTGTGTGTGTGTGTGTGTGTGTGTGTGTGTGTGTGTGTGTGTGTGTGTGAGAATATATGAGAGCATGAGTGAGAGAAAAGAGAGGCCAAGTAACATCAGCCCACCCCCAGTGATTTATTGTTTATGGAACTACACGAGGAAAACATTTACTTTGTTGAGTTAGCTAAAGGACGAGGGAACATGATGATTTACTTCATCACCTAAACGTGATGAAGTCCACTGTAAGCTGGCTACAAATTTTCATGGCAGGAAAAGGACCAAAACATTCACAGAAATTTCCAAACTAAAGAAAAATTCAGTCTTTGCCTGAATACACTGTTGTAGTGTTGTCCTATTGAAGCTCTGCAAGCACTTCAAAAAGGTGCATATTCAAAATGGTTTGCCTTGAACCAAGTCTATCTAGGTATGACCTTTTATGTGCTTCTTTAAAAGGCGTTTAGATTGAGAGCTTATTGTTTGGAACTCAGTATAACTCCTTCTTATGCTCCTACTCTTTAAAACTGTGGATGTCTGCTCAGGGCAGAAAAATGATTGAATTCTGTTGTTTCAGAGTTGGAGGATGGGTTTCCATTTTCTTGAATGAGTGGCCCATGACAGTCATTAGTTATCACACAGCACCATCACATATTGATCACTTGGAGTGGTCAGGCTGATACCACCTTGTCTTAGCCATCAACTATGGAGAGATTCACCATCTCCTCCAGACCAACAGAATAAAAAAAAAATCTCCACACATCACGTGTATGGGCTTTTTATGTCAAAACACAGTGCTCTGTATTGACTGGAATGACAGACACGTTTTACCACTTGACAAAGCACAGCATCGACAAAAAACACACACCGAACAAGAGGACTGAAATCCAACTCTTCACATAAACCCCACACATAGTTAATGTAATTACGGATGTTTGATCATGATCGTGGGAACTGCTTGCATGTATGATAAATAACAGGTCCGTTCGGTCATTAGAGAGCAGTCAAGATGTTTGTGTGGGTTGCTTGGCAAGTACGCCCTGAGGTTTGGAAGCTGCCATGGTGTATGTGGTCAGCAGGTCAGATATATCTGGCAGCTCAGAGTTCGACTGCTCCACTGCCCGCAGACTCAAAGTGTGTTCTTTAAACAAAAACAACACTTTTACAAGATAAGCCTGGAAATGTAGGGAAAGTTACCGTTGGGTTAAATTTCAACTGACAGGATTTTGTGCAGACCATAGCTGCTAATCTTTGAGACAATAGGAAACTATCATCTTTACCAACTGTTTTGTTTTTTATTTCTTACTAGGCCTTTATTAAAAATTTACATTTTAAGAAACTGATCTCAAATGTGGATATTTACATATTATATAATGCATATGCTTGTAACAGCAATGAGCTGTATAAATAAAATCACAAGTCCACTGAAAGTCAAAAAATGATGCATACATACATGCATAATCATAAGTTAAATATACTGTCTAACGTCGTTGCTTGTCTCAACTGTGTTTGAAGGCAGTCTTTTGACCAATACTGCACATTAAATTGACAAGTGCAGAGTGTTCAAGGTTATTCATACTGTGAATTTCAGTTTTTCCACGGATTAACTTAATAGAATTGCCTTCTTAATTATTATTACTTGTCTTTGTGATATGACAATCAAAAAATAGTCTTCAAATGAATACAAAAAGAGAACATTTGATTCAAGTTTGGTTAAAGAAAAAATAAACTCACAATAAAACATATTTTTTACTGCAGGCACAAAGGGACACACTACCTGAGAAATATGAAAACAAAAGCTAGCATCTATATAAAGTTTAAGTGTCAGTTAATGTGTTTCAATTTGGCAAATGTATATTAACAGAAACATGTATTGTATTGGTTTGTTAGTTCTGTGGATGGTGAAAGTGAAATGTGTATGACTGGCAATGACAGAAACTAGAGATTTGCCAACTGTCTTCAAGAAAATGTGCTAATGGCTGTGTACAAATAGAAATCAGACTACCTAAATAAACTGATTACATTGGTACAAAAACACCGACTCAATGGAAATAAAAATAATTTTCCAATTTTCCAAGTCCTATATAATAGGGAAAACAATGATCAGGTCTGTGCAGTCACTACAGAGGCATCAACACTGACCAGATTTCTGTGGATTAGACAATAAATAATGTACACGTAGCAACAACAACAGCAACAAAAATGTAAGCAGTTGCCTTGGGATTCAAAATAGTTTCATATTGATGGTGGGCAATAAAGTATTTGATTCGTCACTATAGCTATTGTAAAGTAAGGCTGCCAAGGTGTCTGTTCAGCTGTTAAATTGCAACAAAATTGTCAAGTTGGCAACTGGAGGCCAGACTGACTGACAAAGAAAAAACTAATAATGTCCTCGAGTGATATTTAGAGGTGCCAACTCATATGTAAGATCATATTCTTAATCATGCAGTGACTTTGCCAAAGAAAAATTAGCTTTGTATGTACTATAATAAATTATTCCCTCTGAATGTAATTTTAGCCACAGTGAGCATGCATGCATGTATCAACAACATGTTCAGTGGACAGCAAAGGAATTTTCTTGGTTTCACATGTTAAAGCTTGAATAAAAAAAAAAAAAAAAAACATACCGTCTTCACAAAAGAAGTAAAAGTAGATTGTTAGGGGGCAAAAAACTTTAAAGACTACTTATAAGAAGCACAATGCTACATGTCAGGACGTTTGCTGATAGAAAAAACCTGTCCAACTATAATAAATTGAGGTGAAAACAGGAGGGGGCATGGAAAACGTCCTTTGTGACACTGCCGCTCACTCTGGTGAACACGCATTGAAGTGCTCCCTCCCTCTCTGATCTATGGACTGTCAAGATGGATATTTGCTGAAATACTTTATCCCATTTCTGCCGCGCCAATATGAACTGCCTCTGACACTAGCTGAAGGAAAGGGGGAGTTTAGAGAAACCATAGGACACCTCTTTTTTCCAATGTGTATAAATTAAAGCCTTGGTGAGTATGCTTAAATCAAAAACTGAAGTATGGGAAATACATCAATTGGACGTCAGTGACGACATATGGTGGTGTGTGTGTGTGTGTGTGTCCAAATACAGGTTTTGTTGTTTCTGGAGTTTTGTATTCGGAGAGATGATTCATACTGTAGATTGACCCAACAGCATCGTGGTCCAAACCTTGACATTTTGACTCCAATTTAGGCCTGGGATTATTCACAGGCAGGATCCGGTGTAGGGAGCTTGCCCTGTGGAAAGGACACATGTGGGTGACCTCACATTCTTCAACAACAAGTCTCTCACTTTGTTTTTCTATTTGTTCCACTCAGCAAAAATACAGAGATAATCTCGTGGCTAGCGTCTGCTTCTGGAACCAAATATGGACCTCCAGCTTCTTCAAACTAAATTGCATCACGGTGGCTGCCCTTGTCGGCCTCCCAACTTGCCTCAGTAAAGAAAATAAAAGAGGGCTAGCGCACAACCAGCTCGGCCAGAAAAAAAATATAATGATGCAGCGCCAGTGAACCCCTGTGAAAACAACTGTCAGTTTTGGCCTTGTGCTGATTTGTGGTTTCTGGCAGCCTGACATGGTCATTAAACAGTGGCCAATGTTTACCACGCTACCCCACCATGGTGGTCAAAGGTAATAATATCTTCCTGATGTGACATGTTTATTTACAGCAAGTACTAAATATTGGAGGAACCCGACGCTGCTTGCTTATCTGCCCGGGCCACTTTTGATAAAGTTTATTACATCATAAACACAAGGTAAAATTATGATGGCAGAAGTCCACTGTGTGTCCATGCAAGCTTATTTAGAAGCGGAGGACAAGACACGACAAGACAACTGACCGCCATGGATAACCTGGTGAAAAAGATTGACCTGGCAGCATGCTCCCCTCGCTCAGAGACTACTGCCCCTCCCAAATGTCCTCATGCCTCAGCTGCTCCGGTGAAGCTGGTCAGATCCAAGTTGTGGGTAACTGAGTGTGAAATGGCATTGCTGAATAGGAGTATCTGCACTCACCAAACACTCTCTGGAATAAAGTTGTTATCCTACATCTGTACAGAGGAAATGAAGCATATGTATACATAACTGCTATTCTATTACACCACTATTTTAATCATTAATAGAGTATAGACCTCTGCCAAGGCCACATGCCTAATTTTACAATGAGCAAGGTGCAATATACAACATTCAGAACTTTAATTTATCAGCCAACTTCTATTTTTCATGTCCCCACTAGCTATCCAATTGCCACCACTCTGCACTGTGCACTATCCAGGCTCTGTCAGCACTGTTGCTGTTGTTAGCATTAAACTGTTAGCCGCCATCATTTGGCGAGGTGGCAGCCTTGTGCAATCCTGAACAAGACTATGAATGTTGTCTATTGCAAAGTAAATTATTTGTGTATTTGCCACATGATGAAGACCTGCTCCAAAATTCAGGGGCTACCTCTTTGGTCTATACTACACCCTTCCATCAAGTTTCATGAAAATCAGGCCAGTGGTTTTTCCATAATTCTGCTGACAAATGGACAAATGCACAAACAAACAAACACACAGACAAAGCCAAATAAATGGCTTCCATGGTGGAGGTAAACAGATGTTAAAAAAAGTTTAAGATAACCTGCAATGTCAAAGCCCAACTTCTGGAGATGATGTAACTCAGTCTTGCAGTTGTGAAATGAAATGCAGGTATTCTACCCCTGAAGAAATTAGTTCTTCCTCCTACGGACTGTTGTGGGGTATGTTAGTAAATTGAAGAGGTCTTTGAGAATCCACGACAGTTTCACAAACATTAACATTTTCATTCTCCTCTCATCGCTAACAGCCCCAGGGAGACCCAACCATGCGTATTCTATTAACAAAAGGCACGCCCAGTGCTCCCAAGTCTCAGTCTCGATTCATACACATCCACAAATCCCTTGGCAAAAGCTGTTTGTGTTCACTAGAGCCTGCAAGAGGGACAGACAGAAAAAAACACTGAGACAAAGACAGAGAAAGGAGAGAGAGATGTAAGAAAAGCTGAAGAACAAACCCTCTACAGAAAAATGTCACTTTTTGCAACGGTACACAGCCCATGGCTGAGCTTCTTTATAGTTCATCTGGGTAAAACCGCCGTTTTACCTTTGGGGGCTCAACCCTGGCTCCTTCATTAGCCTGTAGATCCATAAAAGTGTCACACAAGTCCGACAACAAGACAACATTGTGGTGTCTCTCCTAAATGTCAGCTCCTCTGCCTACCTACCTGCCTGCCCAGGAGATCAAGCCTAACAGGGGCATCAGTTATACACATTATGAGCCACTCTGGATACATTTGCAGGCTCGCTCTCTGCACACAACTGTCACAAAATCTGAAGAGCCAATAAAATACAATGTTAACACTATGTTCAAAGTTAGGGGACAGAAAGGCCAAAGCTGACTAACGCTATGGATCAAGTGGTATAGGGTCTTACAAGTTACTAAGCACACACAAGTTATAAATGATCAGTTTTTACTTCCTGTAAATTGATTGTCTTTCAAAGGTAGCCTAACGTCTTTCTGATCTACTCTGAGCTGTGATATATGCATCAACCTTAGAGCACAACAGAGCATCAATACAGCAACTTCAATCACCAGGACACATCTAACACAAAGCTACAACTTCAAACATATCATTTCATAAATGCAGTCTAAATGCTCCTTTACATTTTGCATTCAAAAAAAAGACCTGGCTGGGATAATCTATGATTTAGAACAAAATACACTACAACAAACTTGACTTTAAGAACAAAAGTAAAAGGTATACCACGCAGGAATTGACGCTTACTGTTGGTAAGAAGCATTCAAACTTGGCCCCTCGTCCCTACACTGCCTTTATGTTCTGTACACTGCAAAGTACTGTTGTAGGAACCTTGCATTTGTTTTACTGGAAAAGCCGATACTTTAGCAAGCTAACTAAGCTAACCAGCAGAACCATCCTACCCAACAGAAAACAGGCCAACTCTTCATCAGTGCTCGCCAGCAAAACAACAACCGGAGATTCACTCTCGTTTTGGATTGAGCTTTGTCTGGCACTGTGTCCAATGATTTTCCAATCTTCCTTTGGATGCCTGTTACTTAAAGTCTGGTACCTGGTCACTGTTTTTTTTATGAAGTCTTGACCTCACCTGTGCACTGTGGGGATACATGCCCAGAAACATCCCAAAAATAGCTAAATAAGAGGAAAACATCTGGATATTGACGATGAAAGAATCAGCTCGGGCTACTTGTTAGCCCTACGCGGGGTGAGTGTTTCAAGTGCAAGATAGATCTTGGGTGGAGTAACACTTTAAAAAAAAGCCTCTATTTCTGTGTGGTGTGGTCCATATGACAGGTTTCTGACAATATCTTGGAAAAGCATGTGCACACACCTACAAAGTCACTGTGTAAAATATCTGCTGTATGGTGACATCATCAGTACGTAGAAAGGCTTTGAGCCTCAAAGAGTGCAAGATATGTGAGTCATATGGCTGAAGGCGACGCAGGCTAGGATTAAAAAGCTTGATGCCACCCCAGGCAGGTAAAGCAGAGGGTGGTGGTGAATCCAAATTTTCATACAAGGATTTGATAATACACAAAATAAACGCTGTGTATTAGCTGCTATGCCCCCTCTCTGACATAATCAACTGTGATATATTGCATTCATCAAGCGGAGAATGAATATTATACTTCGCAGAAAGGCAAATATTATGTCCAGTTGAATAGTTTGCTTCTTTGCACACCTTTGCGAGTTTCCTGCACTCAAAACACGTGGACAGCGGGGATCATTTTCTTGTCTGATAGAAATTGAATGCATAGTTAATTTCACAGCAGGTACAAGTAGAGCCAAGTAGAATTGCTGATGGTGGAAGTTGTTTGCCCAGCAGGTAAGCAACACATCACTGACATGTGCCTCTATTCATTCACACAAGGTCTCGGCCCTGCTGTGAGCTAGCCAGTCGGAATAGTAAAATGGTCTCCTTGGTGGGCAAAGTTGAAGAACCAATCACACTTAAGAGCTGGCTTCTCTCAGGGAGTAATGAGATATGCATGTCATGTAAAAGCCATATTTGGAAATGGCCTATTGTATATTTCAGGCCAATAATCTCGGGGCTTTTATATGTTGCCCCACCAAATTGGCCTGATCCGATCATTAGAGCCCCTCTATCAGTAAAATGCCTGACTGGTATTTGGCTTGGAGGAGTGAATTTATAAACTGTGGGACAGGCAGGAGAAGTATAATGTGTTCAATGCATTCACAATCAGAGTGTTAAATGAAGTAAGTCTGGTCTTAGATCTCTGCATTTTATGACTAAAAAAAATTTACAGAGCACATCTGAGTTAGTTACAGAATCAGTCCAACAAGTTTACTGTTGCCATTTCTGAATCCAACTTTCTTGGACTCCAAGTACTGCACTGCACTCGGCTCTGATAGTGAAAGGTGTTTATCATGTAATGGTATCCACAGTGGAGCCACTGCAGGGCGCAGATAGCAAGCTGCTGTTTTCAGATCAGTTCTGTTCCAGCAGTCATAATGGTTGCTGCTATGATTAAAGATGGAGAGACAGTTGTTGGACCTTCATCTTGCACTTTTCTAGGGCAAGTCAGGACTGAGGCGATTCATCGTCCAATGACATGACCACAAATGTGATTGTGTTTTTAGAATTTTCAGACAGTTCCGTGTAATTATGTCCACCCCTTATTCCCCAACCTGCAAGGCACAGTTTTCCTTTGGAGGTCTACAAATACGTTTTCCAAAGTTTTCTTTTTTTCTGGACCCCTTAAACACAAATTACTAGAGGGTTATCTCAGCCTTCTAAGAGTTTATGTCATACCCATGCTATGCATACCCTCATCACAGCAGTAAAGAGTGGGTATACACACTAAATATGCATGTTTTTTGCCTACCACTCCTCTTGTCCTGTCTGTTGTCATATCTCACCTCAGTGGGGTGAAGACCCCCTTCTTCCCACATCTTCCAAAGGCTGTTGGCCCGAGGGAAAACTCACCCCAACAGAGAGGGGCAACAAAGATGGTCAGAGGGACATGAAATCCAGCCCTATCCTTGTATATTACTGCAACAGTAGTTGTGACTTGAGACAAGGAAAGACAACACTGCCCCCTAGGTACAGAAAATGTAATAATATCCAAGAAGGCAGTGTAAGGGGGTAAGAGGGAGGAGATGCCATTTCATCAGGCAAGTATAGGCTCATACCTGCAGCAGCCTATAATAAGCCACTTCTGTTGCCTTGGTTGTGCAATCAAAGGGTTTAATTAATGTTGATTAATGTTCTTGAGGTCTTCTCCTAACTTGGTCTAACATTTAAATATTCACTTTGGCAGCATAACAAGGGAAAAATGTTTAATAGAAAAAATAAACAATCTTATAAGGCATACAGATTGTGACGTGTGTGTGAGTGAAACTGCGAGAGGGAAATGAAATGGGCAACTGATGGGAAAAGGTGGCAAAGACAGGATGGAATGACTTTTAAAAATGTTCTTACATTACCACAGCTTCCTCTCGGTCTGTATCTTTATAGTTAAGGCACTCTGTACCTTTCATTAATTTAGTCAAGCTCAACAGAATATCATCAATGCTCCAAATTGGAACTAGACAACTATCTCCATCAAAGCAAGCAGTGAGCCCATCAACAGCCCTTGAATCCCCTCTCTTCTTTTCACTCTGTCTCTCATATGCAGCTCAACTCGTTGCGCCTGGCTGTAGCTAATCTGGCTCTAAGCAGTGTGGGCGGCAGCGGGCAAGGGCACAAAGGGGCTGCTGGGTAAAAAAACTGTGGGGAGACAGCAGTGATTGACGGCTATAATTAGCCTGCTGAAGTTGTGCCGACGGAACGAGGCCGAGAGGAGGAGCTGGGGTGTTTGGAGAGCATCTAGTACACTTGGATACACACAAACTCGCACGGTTTTATGCAAACAAGTGTCACGATGTATGGGCATAGATATATGCCCTCCTGCAGTGCATTTCAATATACCACGCCTGGAAAAACACAGTACACGTAAGCCCACACATTTTTTGGGGAGGCAATGAGTTTCCCTAACTTTTTCCTACTTGTGAAGAATCCAAATTGATTAAAGACATGAGATGTTGATATGAATATAATCATGTACTCCATGATAGGGTGTCATTAGTAAAAACATGCTCGTTTGCTCAAGTTTCATAATCATTAATGCAGTTTGAACACAACACAAACTTTTTTTGATACATTTAAAAAAAAAAGCAGGCACACCTCTCAGCAACATGCACTGAGCACTTCAACACAAAATCTCAGTAACAGCATTAGCACAATTTAAACTGAGGAAAACAGACAAGGCGATAATGGGCAACCCTGACAAGGCCTTGAAGCAACACAACTTCTGATCACGTTAATGGAAGTTTTGCACCCCGTCTCGCTCCTCTTGGCTCCTTTTATGTGGAATATCATGTCACTGTCAGCATGGCCATTAAGGCAGAACGAGGGAGAGAGGGGTGCAACTCGCTGCCAAATGGTCCAGAGAAATGAGGATTCCATCAGGCTGACAGACCCCTCGCCGGCTTTCTGAAAAGGTGTCATTTGCTTTAATTTGATTGTTTTTTGGTGGCCAATAATATGGCTTTTATTTAGCCCACCTGCGGATCTTCCTCAGTCTGCCCTTCGGCAAATAGGCTTATGTGTACCTGCATGCAGATCCTTTTAGACTATTTACTATTCAGGGATATTTGAGAGCACTGTATTTATATGCAACATTTTCAGAGCTATAATGATCATCTCCAGTTTTAGCGTCTATACAGAGAAGAATGTGAATCTGGATTTTGAGCAGAGATACCTTTTACCTAAGTTTTATTTTTTATTTTACATACTTACTAAGTAGACTTTACCTCACAGTTTAAGGCAAGGCTTTTTACAGTACAATATTTACATAAACACACAGAAATGGCCACAGTGAATTTGGGCTGTAACCATTGTAACTTTTTTAGTGTGTGAAAAAATGTCAGGAGACATGTTGATGTCTTGCACTGTGTACTGTGAAGCAGGTAAAACCTTGCTACACCGACTCCATTTTATATCAGTGCTCCATATCTTTAATTCCAAATTCATTTCCCTTCTGACACATGTGCAAGGAAGTTGTTCCTTCTGCTACTGATGACTGGGGTTTATGGGTCCGGCCATTCTGAATAACTATCATGGCTACTGTAAAAACATTTCCATCTATCCCTTTCTGCATCAGTGTCCACCAAATGGCTTGCAGCAGGTAGTAAGTTACAGTAGCAAACTGTGCCGTGATTTAGGACAGCTTAGCTCTTACAACTGTCAGTACCCCCTTCTGACACGTAGAATTCATAGCTACAACCGCTTATTTTAATAAGGTCTGACTGCTCCCTGCCTGCACTATAATTCTTGTTAGGGGGGAGGTTTCCGAGTGGTGTCATAATCTAATGTCATAATAGTGCTGGCCAATTATCACTTCCTGGTGTGTCATGGGTTACAGAGCAGTTCTTTTAACTTCCATTTTAACTCAAATGGCTGGGAATGAGACAGTGTGCATGTGTTTGTGTGCGCGCACATCGCAAGAAACGATTGGCCATTTTCAACATGAGACTGCAGCTGCTATTACACTAAGTCTGAATAACTACTTGGTGGTATGTTTCAAGATGCACTCAAGGTATATGCTATGGTGAGTAATGAGTCCCACTTTCCCTCGCACTACGACCCTACCTTGCATCAATCTGACGAGCATGTAAGACTATCTCTATTGTGCATGGCAGTGCATTATAGCATTACTGCTGGACTCTAGTGGAGCACAATATCTGCACACTCTGTGATTGACAAGTACTCACTCTCTGGGGACCTTGTTGGTACACTCAGGAAATTAGAAAATGAAAACAGATTAGAAAAATGCCACAGGACTGCCTCTATCCACGGCAGATAAAATGGCCTCGCAGTGTGCCACTACAGTCACATGTCAACCATATCGACTTCACGCACCTTTCTAAAGCTGCACTGCAATCTCAAAAACACAAACTTTGCTTTCCTGCTGCTATCCAGCTATGATGGTTTAGCTCGGTCTGTCTAGCCCGAGGCTTAAACCGGTGTGTTATTTGTCTTCTTCTGAAAATGTTCACATACAAGTTAAGTTATTTGCTGTCAAGGAGGCAGGAGGCATGTCATAAAGTAAAGATTTGTGGAGCACCTTTAGTGGCTGCACAGTTTTGGAGACAGAAAGGATACCTTGGGGGGCTTTCACACTGACAGTTCAGTGCAGTCCACATCAAAATCTGATAAGATACCTTTTCGAACATGGGTGCAAACCAACGAACTGTACCCAACCTCCGCCTGAAATAGATGGTCTGTGTGCAATTTTAAGGAAGCAGTCCATTCTGATTTTTTTTTTTAAAAGTTCATGAATGTATAGTCTTGGATTTTCTGTGTATTTCTGAAAACTGTTGTCCATCTTTTTGGTATTCAAAACTGTTTGTGCTGGCAACTGTGGCCATTAGTGTATCACATGTGAGCTTTTTTGGATCCACTTGCTATATACAAAAGCTTAACAATTAAGGTATTTGAACTAATTTGAATAAATGTTACATTGCGCTGTGCCTTTGAATTAAAATCATTTGGGTCACAATTTCCTTGTGCAAAATCAGGACAATTGGGACAAGTAAAACTAAAGCAGTGTCGTTTTTGACATGTACATCTAACCAAAGCATCACCAGCAAAAGTGTCCTGATACAAACTAGACACAAGGTGGTTTTCAAATGAAATGACAACTCTGCACAAGAATATGATAAATCACTAGTTATCGGATATAAGTGACAAATTTACTGCTATGCATCCTTAATTAATGAAAATTAATTGCTGAAACTCTTTACATGTGCCCTGTTTTGTATAATTAATATAACCATACAAATATAATTAACGTACTTACTCTTTTACAGTGACAGTCAGCCAGGTCCTTTTTCTAAAACTTGCCTCAACTGCTGTATGTGGGAGTAATTTCTATTCTGTCAAAATGTCGTCTCCTTTATGGATACAGTCTGCTATCTCCCCTTTTTCTGCCCTAAAAACAGACAATAAGTCTAACATTGTGCAGCTCTAAACCCACTGTTTACCAGCAGGTTTAATGCAGCAAGCCCTTAATTGCATTCATTATCTAAAGCTCCAGGTCTGGGCCAAGGTTGCGGAAAGAGATGGGGGATTTCAGTTATCTCTTGTTTATTCAAAAATATATATAATAATAACTGCCAGTACTGTAGATAATAAGTAATGAGCACATATTGTGGAAATAAATAATGAAAAAGGAAAGGATTTCCTCTGCACTTTTATCATCCCCATTTTCCATACAGAAAAGAAATAAGGATGTGTAGGCCATCATAGCTTAAGACGTATTGAAAGTCTGGAGGAAAATGGAAGTTTCTTTGTGTGAGAGGACACATAATGGAGTCCTCCCCATCCCCTGAGGTGAAGTGGAAAATGGGGATGTAATTGAAAAGCAGTGCATGAACATTAAAAAAAGGAATATCTGAATTTACCTATAAAGAAAGTCATGTCAGCTGGCATTAAATAGAATCGAAGCTGGGGAGGAGATATGTAAACTAAACTGAATCAGAAATATTAAACGCTGAGAACATTTTATACTTTATAGTCAGCTATTTGTGTTAAGCTGTTAGCAAGAAATGTACTCTGACTCCGAGTCTCAGTGTGGAATGGTTAAAACTTGTAAAACAATGTGCTTATACTGTAGTCTTAAAAATGTCACCAAGAACAGGTATGACAAAACATACAGAATGTTACTAAATTCCCGCTTTAAAGTAGTCATTCATGATCACATTGTCAGTTCCATAATCAAGTGATAATTAAGACATTATAAATTGTAACCAACCTTCAAAACCAAAGAGGCTCATAAGGCTATGGCATTTATCACATGATAAACAGGGTCACATCAGTGCATCCTTATCTTTTTGATATTGATATAAAGCCACTGCTGAGTAGCTGCAATAGAATGTATGAAAAATATCACAAGTTAGAATATTTAAATGTATGAAAGTATCACTGCACATTACAAAAGAATGTATAGCGTGTTAAGCTCACTATAAAGTCACTATTTATATACTTTTTTTTTTCGTAGGTCAGCACTTGTTGGTAGAACTTCTTGTCCTAAACTGCTTACATTTTTAATGCAGTCTTGTTGTATAATATCTCTATTGATTGATCTATCTGATTTAATGACATAAATATGCGTAGTAAGTAACAAATTTCAGTTCATGCATTTGTTATTTTTTTACAAAAGTGCTTTTTCTTTATATTTTTGATTACTTGTTTGGCTGGAGACTGAAGGATCTGAGTGTTGGACCAAAATTTAAAAACTTATAAAGTTCTGTTAAACATTTAAGGCATTCATAGTAGTTGCTTAGTCATGAGGACAATCCAAACAGCTCATGATGTTTATTCAGTTACATCTTTCCTTTTGATAATTATGCACATACAGCTGTACCTTATTGCTCACAAGTCAACCATTGTCTGTATACTTCTGTTAAACAGAACAACAGCAGAATGATCCGACTACAGACTTCAGTTTGGATTTCTGACACGTTCAAATGAAACTGTCACAGTCTAGCTCTGTGTCCTCTTGCCCTCTGATTTTTTTTAATCAAGACTGGGCTGTGTTGCGGATTATTATTTACCTTTAGGACTTTGTTTTCTAGGTTTGGGGTTTTCTGTTATATTTTCCATGTTTTGTGTTATTCATTCATGTTTAGTCTGTTTCCTGTTTTATTTTATAGGTTCACGCCTTACGTGTAATGTCTGGTTTTAATTGCTGCTTTTGTGTTTTCCCACCCTAGTGATTGTCTGCACCATCATTATGGACAAACATTCATATCTTGGTATTTTCAGGCTGAATGGCGATATATATATATATTTCAGTATATTCTACTAAATGGGCAACATGTTTTCCAACAGTCTCCCATACATGAAGCGCATCGCTGTACTGCACGTATGTTACTGCACTAATTTCATTCTCACAGACTGATTTAGCGTAGGTTGTGCAACATATAGACCAATGTCACACTGTAGACTGTTTAATCTGTCTATAATTAGAGTAACAGCTCTGTGTCTCTCTTAGTGTTGCTGGAGAACCTGTGAGTGGGGCAGAGAGTGTGAGAGAGTGTGGCTCTTTGGAAGAACTGTTTATGCCACTTGACCCTGTATCGATATAAACAGTTTTGTCTAAATCTATATCTTGCTTGAAAAGATAGATATATTGAACATCGTTGTTATATTGCCCAGCCTTAATATCACCCTAATTTCCTTGTTTATTAAGTCTTTGTGCCTCCCTCCTCTTCTGTCAGTTCGTCTGTGTTGTTTTTCTTCGCTCCTTGCTGGACTCCTTCCCTGTGTTCCTCGATTACCGGTTTGTTCACAGTTTAGTTTTTGTGTTTCTCATTTGTACTTTGTTTTATTTAAGCCTGCTCCCTCAGTTTTGTTCCCTGCTTGTTTTTGTCTTTAGGAATTAGCTTTATGTCATTAAAGCTCGCTTTTTATTGTTTCAAACCTGCCTGCCTGGTGTGCTGCATTTGAGTCCTCTTTTGAAGTGCGTACCATGACAGCGACTTCTTGCAAATCTGAGGGAAATCACTTCAGACAGGAATAGATTTGTTTTAACTGCATGTTTTACAAAAGGTATTAAAATGTTTTATTGGGCTATCAGGACTGAATAGACATGACTATATTACCCGCACAAAGTTAGTTAAAGCAAAGTCTTCTAACAGGGCTTCAGAAAAGAATAACTACTGTCCAATTTCTTCAGCCAATAAGTGAGCGTCCTCAATTTTAATCATTGATGCCACACTGAAATACAGAAAGCACTATTTGCAGAGCAAAATTGAAAATGCAGCAGCTGTGTGACAGAGAGGAAAGGCTTCTTCTGTATCCAGGTGCATTTTGTGTATATACAGACACGTAGTGAAGAGCAAAAGCAGTAAAGTTTACAAAATGAAATATCCTCTCAGCCAACAAAGTGAACGTCAGTTCTATCACACAGGCAGAGTCCATCCAGTCCTGCTATTGAAGAGTGCATTGGAGCTCTAAAACCTCAAATTAATTGGCGTTCTCTTTTAATAAAAGGATTCATACATTAGCCTCTGAGTGAATGTATTACAACCACCTGGCAGCCAAGCATGTGCTGATTCTGACTCAGTAAGGTGTAAGCTCCCATCCCAGCGAGTTACATCAGATGACATATGTAGGGGCAGATGGGATGGATAGCTCTTCCAGGTTTATTTATCAGGGATGTCGGCAGCATGTTGTACCAACTGATCAAGCCAGGTGCCAAATCAGATAACAACCTGATTGATGAAAACTGTTCTAACAAGCACCCACCTGAATATGGAGCGCTGACAATCACAATGTGGTGACTTGACCCAGGACTTTTTGGGAAACTGAATGCGCAGTTAATAAAAATCACATTTAGTCATGGGAAACTAATTAGAGGCTTGCAGCCTGTAGCCTTTACAACTTATTAAACTCTTGGTATATGATCGCAGATGCTCCAAAATTATGAGACATAAAATACTGAAATTGCAGACTTGCATCATATCTTGCCACAATACTTGATGGGCTCAGAGCAAAAGCACACACTGTCAGTCCACTGGGACACTGCTGGTTTCGGGTCGACTCCATGACCATATGCTCTTCTCTATTGCCTGCAATATCCATTCACTTTCCCTCCTTCGTTCTGTCTCTATCAACTGTATACCTGGCAGACATCCCAGAGTACATAGCAGTCCTAATAGAATCTCTGCAGACTTCTCCTCCTAACTCTCTGTTTCCCTTCCTACTTTACTTCTTGTTTTTACCTTCCTTCCCTTCTCTTATGTCTCTCTGACACATGCACACAGTCAACTGGCTGAATAATCCCACACATCTTGAAATAGAATGACTGTAGGGAGGAACGCAGAAATACAGTATGAGTCACGTGACATGTCCCGCTGACCCCTCTGCAAAACAACACAAGGGAATCACAGCAGTTAGTCACCTACACCTCTCACCCTTTAAATCCAATTACAGCTACAATGATGAGGATGATAGAAAAGCCTTTTCAACTCCATAATAACTTTCAATGCAGCAAGAAGCAAGCATGTTCTTTACAGGAAACGGTGTCCACTTCCACAAGTCAATCATTCAGGCAATTACAGTATACTGCACATATTTAACACTGTTGAATTGAGTGTCAACCTTTTTTATTGTTGCTAATTTTAAAAGCAAGACTTAGCAATAAAAGCATTAGTGCAAGGTCTAACCTGTTCTCTTATATGTTCAACACGCATCGTAAAAGCACATTAAGTCAACTGCAGGACAGAGACACTGGCATTGGAGGCTTTTTTCATTGGGAAGCAGGACAAGATGCCACAAAGCAGTAAAACAAACACTGGTTGATTATAGGCTTGCAGCAGTGGTCGTTGTTACCAGTGTTACAATGTTCCAGTATATACCGATTACAAATCTATTACTTGCCCCCACACTTGTGGGTTTGTTTTTTTTTCTAGAAATAACACCATAAAGTTCATTTTCCCATATCAGTGTCCATGTTCATCAAATTAAAAAAAAAACTCTAATCTGTAGAATGTTATGTTGGCATTTGTCATTTTGACATGCTCTGACAAATTAAAAAGTAGCCTACATCAGCAACCTGTGCTGCATCACAGCACTAAATCCAACTGATATCGCATTAGTAATGAGCAATATGACAACATGATTAACATAATAGTATGTGTAAAAACGAACCAACGGAGCCACTAGTGTCTGACAGGCTGTGTGCAATTTACTGCTGAGCCGAGGCTGGCAGCATGAAGGACACCAAATTTTAGATGAGAGGGAGAGTGGTGCTGTTTGTTTACTTTAAAGTTCATGTCTTTTTTGGGGTGAGGAGACAAGACATGGCAGAGTTAGTCTCTCAAGAAAACTAAATCTGCACCAATGTGAGATTTTGAATTTCAAGCTGACAAGAGATGTCCTTCCTGGCTGCAGGAAATGCAGCGTTGTCGTTTTGAGCTCAACTTTCGTTGGATCCTATGTTTCTATTTATTCCCGTCACTTGCTTTAACAGTGTCACAATGGACAAGGAATCGTTCAAAGCCTAACATTCCTGTTAAGGTAAATGACCATGGCTAATGTTAAGCTAGGCTACTGGCTATTGGCTGTGTTGTATGTTATTTTCAGTAAAGACCACAATACAAAATGCGTGTTTTCTGCTTAAAAAGTAACATTAGAAATGTAGGAGGATGACAATCTCCAGCACACAGCTGATAACTATGTGGCTTGTTTTTATGATGTAACAGAAGTAGTCATGTAATGATATATCGAATTTCGCAGTGTCGCGATAATAATTATAACAATAATAATAATAAATTCTCGATAGCGTCGTGGTAATGCCACGGTAGTTATATAACTGCGTTCTCCTACAGAGCCGGTAATATGACTGTGCGACTACATTCCCCATAATCCTTTGCATGCAACTGCGCGCGCAGGTGAGAGCAGACTCGTGCAGCTCAGCCTCTCGACTCTAACCCGTGCGTGACCGGAGGAAACAGCGAATAAAAGTAAGGAGATTGATTGTTCTTCTCTGTGGATTTTCTCCGCGAGAAGCCAAACATATCGCATGAAACAGCGGAATCGTGGCTTTCCAAAAAGACCAAGCACTTGTCGGTAGTCTAATGTTTTCACAGCAAAAAAAAAGATAAAATTACACTAAAATAATGTATAACAAAGCTTTCATACAGCTTTGCACACACATTACTTTTGGATGGATTACTCGCAAATGCAGGCTCGCACAGAACATGAAAGCGCAGGAGCAGAGCTTTCCTCTCCTCATCTCCTGTTCTGAGAAAGTGTTAGGGTCTCCTTGATGTCAAGATTGTCAACCTGGCATGAACAAACTGAGTGAATGTGTGTTTTTGAGTTTTTCTATGACTTACAGGGAAATGGCTGGGCTTTATTTATTTTGGTTTTCTTTTACACATCTCTCTCTCTCTCTCTCTCTCTCTCTCTCTCTCTGTATCTGTGAGTGAGGGATTGTGTGTTATTGAGTTTACATTATTTCTAATTTGTTAATTTTGTTGTTGTTGTAGGGTCTGACTGTTCTAAGTTCTGTATATTTGATGAATATTAAGACTACTCTATCCTCATAATTTGATGTCATTCAGATGACTTTCTAGCAATAGTACTACACTACTTTTGTTCAGAGTAGGTTAAAAAATACTCAATGTTTCCATTTTCATATTCTGTCACTATAGTTTTAATTGACATGACTTTGTTATGGCACTTTAATGTCTGCCTGCCTAGCAGTAATAGGGGGGAAATGAAAGCACATGTTCAACTGTGTGTTGATTTGTTTATGATACACCTCCAAGTTAAAAATAACATGCTGTACAGTCTACACTCTCCACTCAGGAGCATCTGCTAAGTCAAGTGGGTCACCAGGTAAAATTCTGTATACCAGTCCCGTGTTTTGCTTAATGTCAAAGCGGCTTGAAAATTTTCACACCAGCCCAATCCTAGCGCCATCTACATTTTTCTCTGAATTACAGATGGCATGACTACAGTGAGCCAAGCCAGAAGCAGGCTGGGACCTTATGCACAAGGCCAGGTTAACAGACCTGTGTGACTTCAACCTGAATGTTGAGGAGACCAAGAAGATGATATATGAAGAGGCAGTCATCCTCAGGCAGAGAGCACCCCCTGAAAAAGCAGGCACTGCCACAGCCATGCCAACTGTTCCTATTCCGTTTGGTTTAAAGTAAGGGTAAAATGTAAACAGATCTAACACTGGAGATCAATGTAAGCACTTTACCAGTATTGGGCCTCATTAATGAATATCTTTTCTTTAAAATGTCCAGTGTAATCGATAACAGCGGTGTTTTCTGAGTGTATTAACCAGTGGGAAAATGTGCTCACTGTGGCATCTCTATTTGATTACACTTTTGTGGTTGATTTTGGTATTGTCATGCAAATATATTATTTTTCTTAGTTGTTCATGCTGTTGTCTGTTTTAGTCTGCAGGAGCAATAAAAAAATAAAAAAAAGAAACAGCCAAGTTATTTCAGTAATGGTGTCGCCACCTTGCTGAATTTATAACCCTTTTAATATGGCAGAAGATGGCAGGAAGGAAAGAGGAAAGGGGGGGACGATTTTTATCTGAAAGAGGAAGAATGACAGTTCCATTACCTGAGAGTCGCAGATGCTGCCTGCAATCCAACAAGTAGACTTTTTTCTCCCCAATGAGTGCTTATCAATACTGAAGGCGTGCCATTTTGAACCATCAGCAGTGAGGGCTCTCATCGATCACACCCTGAAAAGTCAATCATGGTTTTCACTAATCAAAACCCACAAAGATTTGTGAGTCATCTTTGGACTGCACTCACATGGAGCACTGTGTGAACCATCATACTGTATCTAATAAAGTGAGTCTGCTCCAGGGCTGTGGCAATATTGATAATTTCTCACTGCAGTGATAGAGAAGTGTAGCCTAAGACTCAGGCGGTTTTCAAACAACCCCACGCACACTGGAATATTGAACCTAAGTGAGAGACGTGCAAATGTTTCCTTTGGAGTACTGACAGTTTATTAATGTAACCCCTAATGTGCCAGATTTTCATACTGTTAGCACACTTACAATGTAGCAGACAGCCAGAGTCTTTTCCACACTACAGGAACAGCACGGTTAAAAGGTCTCGCTGATAGTGGTTATGTCTTCAAGTCTGATGCTCACCCAAGCCCAGCAAGAGCCTGTTGTGTGGAACTTTTCATCTCATCAGCTCATGGTGGTAGGCTTTGGTTTTTGTTTGGCTGGTATCGATCTGGTCAATTTTTTTGTGCTTTTTTACATTACTATGAGAGGTTTATACCTGCTACAGACATAGTATCTTTGCCTTTGACTGGCGTTAACTGGCTATTACGTGCAGGACAATGTGCTGACCATTTCCTGATCTTTACACAAATACAGTCGGGCCAAATGTTTGGACTGCATCTAATCAACAATGACCAATTATTACTGTCAAGACAGCCACTCCAGCTCCCATTCTGTTATGATGTCAAAGAGGCTAATGGTTCTCTAATGCTAATTAAACTTCAAATATAGATCAGTTGAGCACATGTAAGCAATCATCTTCGGGGCATCAGGGGCCCTAATGCAAAATGGCAGTCAAGCATGAATAATCAATTTGCCAAAAATTCCACAGGAAAAAAACGGGCATCTCACACTGGCACCCTTCATTTCACATATAAATTCCCTCAACAGTGACCTCCTCTTACTGCGCTACCAGTCTCGAGTTTAAAGATGGAGAACAGCGGCAGGTTCAAGTGCAGAAGTTTGCCTCGAGCTAGAAAGAAGGACTTCTTCTCCTAGAGGGTATAAAACTTCAGAATTAGGAATGCTTGATCCTATATAATTACAAACTAGCACATTCTGGGATGTATTTTATCAATTAAAAAGGGAATTTTGACTTAATATTCCATACATTATTATGAATTTGTTTGTGTTAAATGAAAAATGGCTGATGTGTTTCCAGATTTGTAGAATCCCTGATAAATAAATTCCCCTAATCAGAAGTTAGTTGTGATTTCCAAGCCGACCACAAATAGATTTTCATCCTGTGAAAAACACTGGGTACATTTTAAGCACCACAAGACAAAGACACAAAGTATCTCTGAACAGTTAAGCTAATATCATCTAATGTTAATGACCTTTATTTCAAAGCAGTACGACTGCATACCCAAGAGCCAGTGGATTTAAACTTTAATATCTATGAATAATTAAAGCTCTGGGAAAAGACCATTTAGCTGGCCAATAAAGATGAAGGGAACTGCCATGTTAAATGTTGAAATTCTGAATAGGCCTAGAATAGCCCTCATTTGCAAAATATTACATTACACTGATTCACTTTTAGGACAATAAGGTTAAAAGCCATCAGAGCCACTAAGTAATGGGGCACAAGACCCCCCCGGAGTTCCTAAAAACAGCACACACAACATGCAGTTCTCAACTGTAAGCCACCTGCTCTAACTAATAATATTTATTTAACTCATGGGCTTGTTAGGGGTTTGTTTGAGCTTTATTGAGCCTCTGTAGTACCAACAGGATTACAGAGCTCCAGAATGAAACAGAGCCTGAAAGGCTATGCCTTTGCTGAGCAAGCTATCTCAGCAACTACAGAAGCCAAGTGTGCAAGAATGTGTGTGTGTATGTGCGTGCGTGCGTGCGTGCGTGCGTGCGTGCATGCGTGCACTTCCGTCTGACTGGAGAAGGATCATTGTGATAACTATAGCCTTGGCAGAGTAAAGCCACACATTTGAAAAGACTAAATAGTGAGAGATAAATTAAATCGCCTCGTCATCGAGCACTGATGCCAAGTGCCATTATACACAGCGGGAGGAGAGAATGATAGGTCTTAAAGAAAACAAGTGGCATACACATTTTTGGCTTAATGTGAGTACTCCAAGTCATCATCTTTGCAAGCATTAATGACATTTGCCATCACTACTGGGCAAAAACTTCATTACACAGGCATATATCCATAAAGACTCAAACTAGGGCCGCTGGGTAAACAAGGCTGGCACTTTTTCCAATGGAATCCATAATGAGTATTTTCAAAGTCATCTACTTTTGCTTGATACATTAAAACAAACTAGCAGAGAAAAACTACCTCATTTATACAGATTCCAAGATGTTACAGTGAAAAAAAAAGCATTCTGAGAATCCAGCAAACTTTGACGTCTAGCAGAACCTAGTGCATCCTGCTGATGGGCAGAAAAATGGTAATGGTATTGGTCCTCACAAAGGGGGCACTGACCTAGCTCCGGCCTATTCCTGCTATGGCAAACACTCCTTGCTTTTCTCAGTCTCTTGCTGCCATCTTCGGCCCTGGTCTGTCCTTCAGGCTGACAGAGAGGGCAAGCGGGCTGAACTTGGGCCGTCGGCCGACCCGTGATGGATGAGTTTGGGCATGTCGGGTGTTGGGCCGTAAGATGCCGTGCTCCAGATAAATGCCTGCGCTTAAGGTTTTAAAGCATTCTCTTCTCCTAATAAAGATGTCTATCATCTGTGAATAAGTAACCTTGTCGACCCGCCAAGTCGGCTCTGAGCAAGGGGTGGAGGGCGAGATCAGCAACCCACAAATCAATCACGCATAAACAACGCGACAAGATGAACTCGCCTACGATAACAATTCCAAGAGAATATTGCAGCATAAAAATGGATAATGAAAGCCAAGAAGCCATGCCAGTAATAGCATCAAGCTAATAAAAGAGATAAGCAATCAAATGGGAAGCTGACTTGCGGTAAAGGGAACAATATCAGTTCTCATTCTTTCTGATGGCACAGGGGGAGGGGGGCTTTTCATAGCTGGAGTAACCCAGATTAAAAGAAAGTCTTTTCAAAATATCAGCAAACTTCAAACTTGAAACTAATTAAAATCAATAACATTGAGACAAAGGGGCCTTGGCTAGCAGGCATGACATAAAGTAGAAGCTTCAGTGGTTGCTACATACATTATGTTATTACCATTTATTAATAAGTGAAAAGCCTTTGGGATAACATAGGCTGCATGTGCTTTTGAAGGAGGTGTCTGATTGCAGTGTCTGTCTCATGTTTTGGAAAAATGCATACATCTTCCATTTTACATTTCTTCCTGTCATGACCAGACTTCAATGCCTTGAGAACATACATAAAACATTATTGTACATACAGTGCAAGGGCAGAAATATCTTGTGGCAAGAAAATGCAGGTATGTACACATATCTAAATACCAAATTCTTAGAAATGTGGTATATTAGCCAAATACAGATACAACAACACGTTAAATTCCCTCAGTTCAGTCAACACTAGGTACAGACGTGCTTTACAACAACACTGTGTTTAGTCCACATAGGGGGAACTGTCCAAACAAGGAGGGGTTAGAAAAAGGATCAGAAAAAAAGGGGGGTGAGCTGACAGAAGAGGAGGGAATTGGCAGAAAGGTACAGGACAGGAGCTATGTGACTGGAATCCGCGTCATCCTCCTCACTCCATCAACTCCAATACACCCGCTCAGATGATGCATGAAAATCCATTTATGCTACAAGCTGGGAGGGAAGACGACGCAGAGAAAGAGGGAGAGAGAGATACAAAGGATGGATGGCAAAATAGATGCATCTCTACTGGTTTCGTACGGCCAAAACCAATGGTACCACTGAGCAAGTCAAATTTCACAATTCAGTTTTGGTATCTGGCATTTAGATCTTCTACTGACTGAATGGGTAAAACCTGACCATGAATAATAGCTTTATGGCAAAGCCTGCTGTTAAAATAGTTAGATATATTTTGTTACATTAGCCCAGAATTTAGGTGTTTTCAATTCAATTTATTTTTTCAGCCACAGGCACAGTTTTAAAGTGTTTACACAGACAACATTTTTGAGGACTTCAACTGCTGACAGAGGTTACATAGAGTTACATTATGATGCGTTCAAGCTCGATTCAGTAAAACTGAGTATTCAGCGAAGGTAAATTATGTTCTCATGATGCGTTCACATTTTAAAAAATATTATAAAATAAAAGTTTTGGCCAGAAACCTGGACAAATACAGCTGTTTGACAGAAATTTGCTGATGTTTACACAGCAATATGAAATATATATCAGAGAGGGAATAATACAGTAAAGAGGATTTTGAAGCAGTGTTTTTCGTGTAAAAGTACTTTATTTTAAAGGTTGTTTGACAAATGTGTATGACTGAATCTAAGTGACTCTAATATAGTTCCGTTATTTTTAAAATGAATATTTCTTTTGTTCCCTGGCAAAAAAGAGGGAATATATCACAACAAAAACAAAATAAACAACAAAAAATATATATAGTTATATTGGTATCGGTATTCAGCAAAATTGTTATTTCAAACATTGGTGCCAGCCCAGAATTTCACAATCAGTTGTCTACATAGGCTGCATAACACCTCGCGTTTCACTCACGCTATAAGCACCAAAAGCACAGCCCCAAATGTATTTTTATGCTGTGCCTCCTGTGAAGACACGGTGTAAGTCCACAAAATATCAGAAAATCACATGTCCTAGGGACCCAAAATCTTTGAAGTGCTTGTTTTTTCTGAACAATGGCTGAAAACCAAAATGTAAATTGCTTCAGCACTAAATACCACAACATATCTAAAGTTACATGTGCGCTTGTCGTTAAGGCAGGCCACTTTAGGAGAGCAGAGACAGTGCAGTAGAACAGAACCATCTCAAGACTACTTAATTATTTAGAATTATGGTACGTGGGTTGCTTTCAAATTTATTAAAACTACAAGTACGAAAATTAGAACATGCCCCAGCTGTAATTTTAATGTGAAATGTAAAATATTTACATGTATGCGGCTTTCTTGATTCCACTTAGTTATAGGCATAGCCTCATGTCTGGACTTGTGTCACAAAAGTAAGTTATGCGTATGTTATAGAATGATGATGTTGTATCAAGTCTCCTGTTGCCTTAATCTAGTTTTTGAAACAGTAAAAACACCAAAACATGGTGAAACATTTGTAATAATAGATCAATACAATGGACAAAAGAATATGTAGGGACAGACAACCCCTTTGTGGGAAAACAATTGCTTCATGTTGTAAGTTGAATTTCATTCATCACTCCATGCTTCTAATTCAACAATGAACTCATCACACACATACCCTTAATTATTTTACATAGTGGTTAATAGATAATAATAATAACCCCACATATAAGGAAACTGAGGGAAAGCTGAGGGGTGGTGTTGACTCTCGTTGAACTGATCTGTCTTCAGTGCTTACACAGTGCCTGGGGAGCGTGGGCGTGAGAGCTGCTCTTTATAAATTGGACCTTACAACCTTTCACAAGGTGCTTGAGTAAAAATTGACTTTTATACACTTACTTGCTGCCATGCCACATTAAGAGAAGTAGGCACAGTTCCAACTCGGCCCCTACACCCTCCCACACAAAGACGGAGTGAACTCTGTGGTTTCACTCACAGCTGAAATAAGCACCTGTCTTTAAAGGTTAGGTGTGTAAGATTTAGGGTGATATAATATCCCCCTAAATCACATATGATAACTATATTTTCATTAGTGTGTAATCATTTGAAACTTAGAAAAGCTGTGTTTTTGTTACCTTAGAATGGGACATTTATATCTACATACTGGTTGGAGAGGCTCCTATTCCACTGAGTTCGCTATGTTGTCTCTACAGTGGCCCAGAACAGACAAACCAAACACTGGCTCTAGATAGGGCCATTTGCATTTTCATGTCAGCCACTGTAGTTCACTTACACAGTTGTCACATGAGAAAAGCTTAAGTTGGTTGCACTGTGCAACCCCACCACTAGATGCCACTAAGTCCCACACACTAGACCTTTAAGATGTAGGAGGTGGGTATTTACCAGAGCATATTCCAAAACAAAAAGGACACCAGATAATATAAACTACTATTTTTTTTATTAATTCTTAGCATTCCTACTGAGTTCATGTGAAACACTTCTTACCTCCCTCCTCCTGACTGGACATTGTCGTTACTCTGATAGTCTTTTTAGGTCTCTAGAATTACACAGTCTGTGAGTTGTGCTTTGACTGAATCATTTACTTTTTGTCACACTGCGTCAGCTTTTGCATATGAAGAGCCTTGTCTACATTGTGTTGGCAATTTTTCTTTAATATGGGACTTCTAATCCTTAGTTTCAGCTGTGAAAATATGACTATTGGTGGTTTATCTCTGATAAATACCTCCAAGTGCAGAGTGTATGAAATATACTTGTGAATCTGAGCATTCTTGCAGGCAATGTCATCTGAGATGTTCTCAGGCTCCCATCTAACTTGGGGACCCAGGTGTTGGACACCCTCTCTAATTGCCCCCCATGGTTTTCCTGTCTGAGGACACCTGGACTTCAACAAAGCACACCAACAGTTGGGACTGTCACGAAAGCATGTTTGCACATGTCCTGTCATAAGGAACAGATTTGTTTTGTGACAACCCTCAGAATTCACTTTACTTTTTACATCAGTTAACTATATAGTTGCTTTGAAATGATCAATGTTTGTATTTCTGATACTGTAGTGAAGAGAGTTACATACACAATGATATATAATATATGTATAGTTGTGCATTCACAATGTGTTTTGTAGTTCTCTGTCATTTCTGTGCTTTCGCAAACATGGCTTACCAAAGATCAACCTAGCAGCCACAAGGAGGTAAACAAGGGGGGCCAACAACTGAATCGCTCTACCTATAGGCTGCTTGCAAGTAGCGGGGATAAGGAGTTGGGCTTTGGTTTGTTTTTTCCTCATCCTGATGATTAGCACATCTGATGATACAGTTCGAATGCATTAGCATGTTCGATGCGTTTCCATTCACATATTCTACAACAGTGAAGTAAAGTCGACACGTGATCCTCATCTTCTTCTAAACAACTCTCTCTCTGTTGCCGTTACAGCTATGTTTGTCTTCTTTCTTTCGTTTTCGCTTTTCTCTGTGAGTGCTGTAAGAGCACTTTGGATCAACTCAGTGTTTAAAGTGCTATATCAATAAAGCTGACTTGACTTGTGTGACGGACGCACACACCAATCCACTTGCTGTACTAACCTCAACCTTTGTTGCTAATGGTGTACCACTAAAAGTTTCTGGGTGGAACTCGGACTTACGGCTCCACATTATGTGTATTAATCTACATAACACCCCTGCTGTCCAGGTGCGGCACAAGGACAGCATTCAAACCAGGCGGCTTTATATTCATGAAGGGAAGGAGGGATCAGGAGTAAACAATAACATGGATCTACAGTGCACCGCAGTTTGGGTATCTGTATTTTGCTTTTTTGCATTTGAAGAGTGTGTGTGTGTGGTGTGAGGGAGAGAGAATTAAAAATGGATAAGCATTAGTGAACACAAATCAAATTGTATTTATACTTTTTGTCGAAAACGTGTATTAGATTGCAGAATGGTGAATGGTGGCTGGTAGAGTTTAGAATCCACCAGCCTCTTTGGCTGGTGGAAGAAAAAGTCCATTTCCAGTACTGGTTGAGACTCTCACCAATGGGCTCAAGATGCTTCCAGGAGATGGGAAAGTGCAAACAAACAAGTGTTTGTTTATCAAAGCCGGGCCAGTGTGTGATCTGACTGTGTGTCAAAAGTCCATTTATCTTGCTGAACAAGGTGGCAGAAGCCGGCCAGGATTAAAGAACTGGGTCTCTGGCCGACTCTCACCTTCAGCGCTCTCTCAACTCGGAATGAGAGTGCTCCATCATCCAACGTGCTCTGTGACACAGGCTGGGTACACGGGGGGAAAGAGCAATGGGGTGTCGCGCTCTCCACAAGCACCTTCCTTGTGGCTCAACCAGGTCTGCTTTGGTTTCACCTCGCACATGAGCAGCACAAGCACATAGAGGAAGACCTTGGTGATCAAGGCCATTACCATAGTCCATAGTAATCAAGCTGAAGTGTTTTGTCCTCTGGGCATTGTAAAGTTTACACCAAATTAAACATATGTCCAGGTTTCACTTTTCTGGCCAAGATATTGGGAAGTTTCATAGTGTGCACCAGCACTTGCATTAATAACATAATTTCACTGTGGTAACAAGACATTACTGCAACTGGTTTCTTGTTTAAGCGAACAACAGGCGAGCCTGCTGTTTGACTTTCTCTCCTTCAACTTGTTTTCTAACAGGAAAATGCTTCCCGTTGTTTGCATCACATTCATTTTAATTAGAGATTGTGGGCATCGCAAGAGGCACATGCATTTTAATTTAATCTAATTACCTGAAAAGCAGGACTCTATCCATAACTGTCACTTTTTAATCACGAGGTTCCTTTACAAGAGCAACAAAATAAGTGAAACTGGAAGAGTTTCTTATCACAGTATCACCAGCTCTTGAGCAATATCAATGCTGTTTTGGGGATGTGTGAAAAAAAAGTGCCTTTAACGTGTATGAATCCCATCATTTCCATTCAGTAAAGAACCTCACAATCTTTACTATTAATTGCCATGCATAGCATGCACGCACACACTTTAAGATATAGAAAAATATGTATCTGGAATGCATGGGGAGTTCTTTCACATTTGCCCCCAAACAGTCATGCTGAAAATCTAAGGCAAATTTTCATTTTACGGCCCGTCAGCTCCCTGATACAGAGCAAATGAATGCAGCAGCAAACAAATCTATCAAATCCTACATCAAAACAACCGTGCTCTCTCTCCCTGTGACTTAAGGACACAGACATAGCAGAAGAGAGAAGTGAGGGAGGAGAAGAAGAAGTGGTGGTGAAGGAAAGAAGGGAAAGTCAGGACACTATTGGATGTATGACCCAACCTGCTGACTCCAGGAAAGCCCTCAGCAAGGAAGCCCTTTGGCTCCAATCCTGGATAACTGCAAACTCTATTTGACCAGTGAGAGCAAATTAGTGCTCCTAGGATCATGTCTTATACACTGACACATTCCTCTCGAGTGAGGAAAAAACAGTCAACGTGAAGGGCTAGAAAATGAATGGCTGTATCCAGTAGGGGTGGAATGGTTCACAAAATTCACAGTCAACACGTCAGCATTTTCGATACAGCACAAAGGAGAAATGCCAGAGACATATTCTGATTTTTTTAAATTTTGAATTTCTTAAAACTAACATTGTAAAGTATGATCTTTTTTGACTAGTAGGTTATTGCAGTTAGGCAAATACAAACAAAATAAACAATTATGTTTCTGAGAGAAATTTCCTTGTTTGTTTTTTTTTTGTTTTTTGTTTTTTTTTTAATTTATTTCGTACATCAGCGGTTATGTCAGCCAGAGGCCTCCACATGGGGAAGACAGGACAGGACGCTCGGCTATATGCAATGATTGGCCGGAGTTTTCTTAGAACCATATGAGAATGGTATAACTATGAGTTTTTATCTCTGGTGGAATTCACTTACATTTTAGTATGCCATCAGCTTATTAATAGCATTTTAACCTACACAAAGAAAAGCGTAAAAAGTCCAAGGTAAGTGTAGCTTTAAAACTAACATCATAATTTTGGCTAGTCTGAAATGGGCTGTAACAGGGATTAATTACATTAAGCATGTTTTCTTAAAGTCTATGTTTTCTACTACAGAGCAGGGCTATAAACGCAACTTTTTAGCTAATGGCTGCCTACACGCTGCAGGGATAACATTAGCTTATAGCGTGCATGTTGCTCCTTGTTTTCATCTAGTTCCCCCATCTAGACCCCCATCTTAGCTTTGACGATCATATCAACCATATCTGCAAGACTTCCTTCTTTCACCTCCGTAATATCGCCAAACTCCGGCCATCTCTCTCTCGTCCTGCAGCAGAGAGGCTCGTCCATGCCTTTGTCTCCTCCAGGCTGGACTACTGTAACGCGCTCTTCATCGGGATCCCGGGCAAGAGCCTACAAAGGCTCCAATATGTCCAAAACAGCGCTGCTCGGGTCCTGATGAGAGTGCGTAAACATGAGCACATCACCCCCATCCTTCACACTTTGCACTGGCTCCCCATTCACCTCCGCATCGAATTCAAAATCCTCCTTCACACCCATCACTGTCTGCACGGTGCAGCCCCCACCTACCTCACCGAACTCCTCAACCCACATACCTCAGCCAGAACCCGGTCAGGCCAACTGCACCGTCTGCGCCCGCCCAGGACTCGGCTCAAGACCATGGGCGACAGGGCCTTCGAGGCTGCTGCTCCCCGTCTGTGGAACGCCCTCCCCAACCACCTCAGGGCTCCACAGGCGGTCGATGCTTTTAAAAAAGGACTCAAAACCTTCCTTTTTCAGAAAGCCTATCCTGACTAATCTTATCTGATTTTATCTGCTGACTGTTTTTATTGTTTTGTTCTGTTGCTCGATTTTACTGTTATCGTTGCTTTTATTGTTATTGTTGCCTTTGTACTGTGCACTTTGAGATTTGTATTCAAATGTAAAGTGCGTTATAAATAAAATCTATTATTATTATTATTATTATCTAGTTCCACCAATTAACACAGCAGGATGATGACGGCATTAATGAGTTACCATGTTTGAAGTATTCCCATGAATGTAACCTAACTTTCTATTGTGTCACAGATGCAACATACTATTGTTTTTTATCCACCACTCTCTTGCCATTGCCCTCATAATTCACAGTGAAATCAAAGTGGATCCAAACACCAGACCTGTAAGTTTATTGGATCCGTAATTTCCAGTCTGATAATGGTGTCATTAACCGTCTTGCAATGAGCTAGTTTAGCGTAGCTTGCCTCCAAGCATGTCTCACTGGAGTAGAATGTTTCACTTTGGTGTTGGATGGGGCAGACAGCATGTTGCCTGTTACGTCATGTTGAGCACAGTGGCACTACAATCATTCTGTTTCACACAATTTAAGCTGTATATATTATTTTCCAATTGTAATAGGATTAGTTCAGTGAACTGTATGGTCTGTAAAGTATATACACACATTGAGCTTACAAGAAATAAGAGAAGAAAGGACAGTGCCCCAGTCTTGCTAATGTCTAACAATTAGGCTACCAGTTTGGTTGACACTCCGTGAAACCTGTCTGTTGACACTATGATGTGTCTCCCCCCCAAATCCTTTCTTCTTTTCAATGTAGACTAGCAAAACAAAAAATGTTTCATAAGCTTCAATGCGTGAAAATGGCAAATGAAAGTACAGGTTGGAACAGCAACATGTGCACTGACGTATAGGGCAATATCAGTTCAGTTCAGTGCTTCTCCTGAGGCATTATGGTGGGTTGAAAATGTCAATTTCATGCCATATAGACTTTGATTAAAGAGCCTAATGGATACCTGTCTGGAAGTTGACAGGTTAATCAGTGTCTTTTCATGAAGCTTTTTGTCCATCTCTGCTTGAGCGTTCCTTGCATTCAACGGGAATGGCAAGAGAAGAAATGGAAAAGACATGCAAAAGATGAGACATTAGACCTTTAATTAGAGCCACACTTTCGAGCCACTGTGTCTACCTCACTGGGTCCACTAAATGCATGCTGCATATTGATGTTCCTGAGAATGCTCTGAGGCACTTAGATTGTTCTTGGTCCTCCGAGCATAATGACATAACTGGACCTTTAATTTGAGATGACAGTGGTTGATTCAATAATGAGGAAAGTGGTCAGATGTAGACGTCACGGATGTAGTGTCTACAGAGAAATTAAAGACTACACATGCTCACACTTCCGCACATCGATAGAAAACACTCACTTTTAAATGTCTGAATTATGACTTAGGGACATTTTTATTGCTAGCACTGATAAGAACTACTAAAATTAGGCTCTCTCTTCATCTGAGTTTTTATTTTTCCAGCAAGTCACTGCACTTGAAATGATGACTTTGGAGAAATTAATGTGCTGCTGGGTTACTTTCAAAAGGCTCAGAGTACTGTGAGGGGGAGAAATGCAATCAGTCATCAATGGCCATAAATTTCATTGCCGAGTGAAGAGAGACTGCCGCATTTGTGCTGACACTGTAAAATAGTTTGACAGAGCGCAGGCTGGTTTTACAGTTATTTTTTTGCAATGAGCTTTTCCATTAGGGAAATATCTACTCTGAGTCTACACCTCCACAGAGGTGCTGGATGTGTGTGTGTGTGTGCACTGCGTGCATTTATGTACGTGCACGTATAAATGCATGTGTACGTGTGTCTGCATACATCACAGCAGCAACAGAGAGGAAGCAAGTGTGGTGGGTGAGGTCATTTGAAGTTAAACAAGTGCCACCGTACCCATTTAGTTTAATAAGTCATAACTCATTGTGTCACCAGGACGAACTACATAATAGTGATGAATTGCACTTTAAAGGCAAATAAATGCTATCAGAAAATCTTCTTTTTAATGACCATGTGTGTTGAATCACATCACCCGGCACCTTACAGGCACCCATGGAGCTCTGATGAAATGCCAAAGCCTTTGTCAGAGTCACACAGTGTTATGACAAACAAATAATATTCTGCAAATAAAGACATATTTGGCCTGAACACTACATATTATTCCAATAAACCTCCATAAAGCCAAGATAGGGTTACTTTCTATGCAAGGAATCATTCGTATGTATCTACTGTTATGATTTACTACCTTCAGAGGGGGATACTACAAATCAAGTTTAACAGAGCCAGGCTTTCTTTTGGTTAGCTGGCTTGACAAAGCCTAAAACCCCAGTCAGAGATAACAGTACCAAGACAGTTGTCACCAAGTGTCTTTGTAAACCCAGGCTTTCTTCCTGAGGCTCCATGCACGTTCCCATAAAGGAGAGCACTCAGCGCATTATTTGACTCTACTGCTGCAGCACAAAATAGATCTATGGCATGCCGCCTACTGCTGCCTGTTTAGAATATGACAAATAAAAACTGTTAAACATTGTTACTGTGAATCAGGCAAGAGAGGAACACTGGCAGAAAATGACTAATTGTATGAATTCATAAGTTAGATATCTATTTCAGTGCACTCTCAATACTTACAATACATGACAGCTCCACATTATGGAGCTCTTAAACTTTAAACAGTAGATGTAAATTGTATAGTATAAACAATAGATAGATTTTTAGTGATTGAATTACAGCTGTTATAAATACCAATAGACCAATCAATTTTCTAATCGGTGTTGTATTAGATGCAATATACCAGCAGTGTATAATAGACTTTAGCAAATCAGGATCAAGCATTAAAAACATGATCCAAAGTGGAAACGTAATGGTATGGTTTGAAGGAATTACACCACATTTCATATGCAAGTAAACGTCATACTGGTTAATAATGCAGTGAACTATGATTGTATGTTGTATGTGATTTTATAGAAGGCTTATTTTAGAGCCAGTGGGGGCAAATAGCCAGGGAACACTACAAATACAACCAGTAGTTCAGTCAGAGCAAGAACAACCTCGCAAATATAATAAAACAATATTCTTGCTCAGATTTTCTGCATCTCTTATCCCTTTTACGCAGCCTGTTCAAGGCGGAAATGTCACGCTGGTGATTCCATCTCGCCATACTTTATAAAAAGGTATGACTGTGCGAGCAGGGGACAGAGTTGTCTCGCCTTTAAGCCAGCAGCGGAGGTAGTAACAGCGCAGAACCAATGTTGAAGCTCCTTGCCATCCGAGCAGAGGACCAGACCAGCTGCCATACAACAGGGATGGTAACGGATTGTTATTGCCACGTTATGCCGTTATTATTGTTTAGAAAGTGCTGTCCAACACGTGTTGAGTTACATGGCATGATGCCACCAATGTTTAGTTCTGTGTAATCGTGATCTCTGCATTAAAAAGGGCCACTGATGTAGGTTCCCATGGCGAAAAAAAATGGAAAGTAATACATTAAGTAAGCATTACTGTAATTGCACAGCTTTGTTCTGATTTCTAATGTAAAGTTACAGCTCAACAAGTTTGCGTATATAAATGATAATCAGCTGGGAATCTGTATCACTCATACACTGACTGTTGACTATAGAGTGACTCTAATTCCAAAGGAGCTGATTAGTGAAAGGTGCTTTTAAGCTGATTTCATTCTGTAACTCTGAAAATAACCTTGGGGTCTCATTTATAACCGTTGCATATGCACAGAACAAAGCCTAAAAGAGGTGTACACCATTTCCTGCACAAAAGTTATCTATAAAAACAAACTTGACAGCAGAATTCTGACCCATGCGTACTAACATTTTGGAAACAGGAAAAAATTGCAGATGCAGATGGTGAGGTAGTGAACTGAAACTAGATTGTAGAAATAAAATGTGAGAGGAATCATTGTACGTATAATGATGCACCTCACACATTTCATTTCGCTTCATAGCACACGTTACTTATAGACCCACATTATCATAAACATTTAATCCAGCAGTGTAAGTTGTGCTTGTGATGGTGAACCATATCTTTTCCATAAGCACCTTTCATTTTAAAAATGATACGCCAACTCAAATCTCAAATCCAATTCCGTTTGAAATTTCATCAGTGCTGTCTCACCATCACATTCTCCTCCCAGAGCGCAGAGCAGAGGGTTAGACTGTATGCTGCTGACACTCTTGGTCAGCTGTGGGGCACACCACAACTGTTGACATATGCACATC
The DNA here is from genome assembly GCF_011397635.1 of Epinephelus fuscoguttatus. Lineage (NCBI taxonomy): Eukaryota > Metazoa > Chordata > Actinopteri > Perciformes > Serranidae > Epinephelus > Epinephelus fuscoguttatus. Next base: position 22,707,465 of record NC_064774.1, read on the forward strand.
AAATATCACAAAACAAAGTGTCAACAGTTTTCAGTATCTTCCAATAATGTAAGTATATATCACCAAGTTCAACTCAATGTTTCATATGGTTTTTGTCTGTAAAATCGCTGCAGTGAACACGACTGTGCGCGCACACAGAGCACAGTAGAGACATTGCGGTGGCTGCTACAAACACTCTGCGTTATCCAATCACTATATTCATCTTCACCACTTGCACATACGGATTGTGTAGATTAGCAAAGTCTGGAAATAAAGCCAGTGACAGCTCTTGCACAATTATTAAACTCTATATCCTCAATATGAGTCCTTATCACAATGCAGGCCAAGATGGCCATAACAAAAATGCATAAATAAATTGCGTTCACCTATCAAACTTTCATCTTCAAACGATATCACTGGTATCACTGTTGTGATCATTTTGGCACGACGTGAAGCAATCAGTCTGATTGCCATGATTCACCGTAAAGACCCGCTGATGAGAAGGGTCATCTCTATGCATCAGCATTCATGAGGTGCTTTGCATTAACCATTTGTGGTTGAATGTGGGCGTGTCGAGTGCAGGATATGAGACCGATCCACGTGCAGACAATTCCAAGTTGATTTATGATTTATAACAGGAAAATGTGCTCTGGCAGGCGTATGCACGGTTTCATAAATCAGAATATGTTTTGGCGCACGCCATTTTTTGCTGTTGTCCACACATGGACTTTTAGTATGGATCCTACACAATGGTCTATGAATGAGCGCATTTACATGCACATTAATAAACCGATCATTATCTGATTTCTGGAGTTACCTGATTATTCAAGTGGTCATGTAAACAGCATAATCCGATAGGCTTTATCAGATAAAAGTCATTATCTGATTATAAGAAATCAGATAAACACGTCTAACTTTCTCCCCAATAGTCAGATTATTCGGTGCATGTATACCCTTTAATCTGGTTTCTTTCGGGTTTTGCTATTTTATACTCCCATTCCACTACATTTTAGAGCGAAATATTGTACTTTCTACTCCACTACGTTAATCTGACAGCTTCTGTTTCCTTTCAGATAAAGATTTTACATAAAATATTTTTATATTCTCAGTGTTTAAATTATCACTTTAATTTTATCTTACTTATATGTTATGCACTTTGTGTGACAAGTTTATATACACTTGTATATTGCACTTTGCAATACTTTTACTCCGAATCTACCCAAAGTATGTAAAACTGGCTCAACATTGATAAACTACACATTAGAATGCTCTCACATGTATTTGTTAATGATAAAAACAAGCAGTACTGTAAGAATATAAGCTGTCAGCATGATGAGTGCTTTATTTTGCAAATATGACTTGCGTACTTTTCAAGGTTTTTCAAGGATATGAGTACCTACTGTAACAGGAAGTTTGAGTTTTATGTCATGTGCTTGGGGAGAAATCCAACTGAAGGACTGAATCATGTAAACCAGGTTTTTCTGATTTTCAGATTATTGAAGTGCACGTAAACGCGTCAAATCGGATTATTACCATTGCCTGATTATTCCCAGTTATCTGATTATTGTGCGCATGTAACCGTGCTGAATGACGCCCCTGGTCCAGACCAGTATAGCTGTGCAGCATAAGTTACCATGGTGATCCAGTCAGGTCAAAAGCGAGACACATTTGTAACATGGAAAACTCTGGCATTAAGGTCTAGATACCTTGCTAACCCACTAATCTCAAGCGTTATGGCTCCAGTAGCGTAGAATACTAAATCAGTGCAATGTGAGGCAACCTATAATGGGAGGTCTTAAAGCTCTGAGATTAAAAATAATACATAACATTATATGCACTCTTGACAAACTGGTTTATTGCCTTTATGCTATGCTGTCTCTGCGCCCCACAATGCTTAAACAAATGTTTTACATAGTACACAATCAAAAATTTCTTGGATATGGCCTAAATAAACACTGGCTGTTGAACTATAAGATAAAGATCATTTGTTTGAGCACATTTCAATTTAAAGTATGTTGTCCCTTTTATTGTGTGACACATTTCCCTTGTACTTTACTGTTCTTTATTTGTCTTTATGTTTTGCCTCTGTAATAATGGCAGACAATATTAAGACTTGTGCATCTCTGTAAATTTAGCTGGCCAAATATTTCAAGCTGCCATTTTCATGTGTTAAACCTAAACTTGAAATGTCAGCTTTTTACATAAGCAGCGTATATCTCAAGCATTTGAAAGTAAATTAATGTCTTTTTCCGCAGCATGGGTCAATGCTTACAAGCAGGACAGCAAACAACGACAGTATATAAACTCCAACACAGGACTGCTTCTGCAGACAATCACACCACCCCAACTCTCTTGCAAGCCCCAGCCCCCACCCCACCCCCCACACGCAAACACACACTTTAATCATTTAGATTTCCATTATCACAGCTTCCTCTTCTCATTACTCAACCTAGTTCTCCTCACTACTGAGCCATGAACCAAAATTAATTCATTACCTTGTCTTCACCACAAGATTGCTATCTTAGCTGGATTTGAGTCCTCATTTCAAACTCAAACATTTGACGTTTTCTATATTTTCTCACAAAACCTTGCGAGATTAATTAGAATAACTTAGCTGAAACAGAGAAGAGACAGGGCACAATATAACTGCTCGAGTGAATATGGCAAAGAAGAATAAGACTACAGACTGTCTCGGTATCACTGAGGCAATTTCATTGAGACAGCAAAGTGTGACTGGGGGGTTCCCATCTACAGCAGGTTGTCAGTCACAGAAACCTGTGCCTGGCGGCTTTGAACACTGTGTGCGACCATGCTCGGCTTGTTCTTTTACTCTCGTCTTCACTCCGCCCCTCCCGCCACCTATTTCCCTCCTGCTTCAGCGCATTTCACATCTAAGGGAAAACAAACAAGCAATGTCATTCCTCTATTATTTGCAAGGAAGCCCACTACTCAAGTCTTGACACTTGCATAATGAGAAGTAGATGTACATGCAGCCCCTTCTCAGATGAGAGCTCTATTAAATGATCTGCAGCAACAGCCCAAGGAGTTTGATGAGTTTGTTGGATAAGGAAAAATACACAGAGGTAAAATGTATGGACATTTGCTCCAGTGCAATGGCAAATATGTCCTCTGCAGCTGTAGTTTATGTGCTTTTAAAAATACCTTCAAAATCATGTGTTGACAACCCAATTTTTAAAACGTGGAAGAATTTTATCAGTTGTACAGCTACCTCATTGGCTCCTTGGTTAGCATGCTAGCCACCCTCTTTTAACACTTCAAAGTTGTGGGAAACAATTTTCACGTGCAAATTTAAACTCCCTCTACACATGCTCTCTTAAAAACAGTCACTGACTTGGAATTGGAGCATCTCTTTTTTTCCTTGGGTGGGAAATTCGGCTGCTTGGGCATGTAAATACAGAAACAGTCTCAGGCGGGTCAACATAGATGCTCTCTGGATCGCAAAAAAAAAAAAAAAAAGGGAAAATTAATTGGGAAACTCTGGGCTAGAGTGTGATTGTGACTTTGATCAATGACTGGGGAAACTCATTACCAGCGTGGGCCAGTGCGTGAGGCGGACCCTAATTGTGTGCCAGTCTGTAATTCTGTGCTATAATTGACAGCTGGATGAAGCAGGTGTGCCCAGTGACACAGTGGCGCGATGAGAGAGACAAAGGAGAAAGGGACAGAGAGATCACGAGATGGGATGAGGAAACAGGAGTGATAATGGATTAAAAAAAGGCAGAGGGAGAGTCTTACCTTTCCTTAGCATATATATTTAAGGCTAATAATAAAGAGGAAGGTCCCTAAACAAACTTTATCCATTCAAAGGAAAAAAAACAAAGTGAAAAGAGCAAGAGGATGCAGAGGCCAAAGGAGAAGTAGTAGTAGTAAGAGAAGATTGACTAAGTTCATCTTTGGTGTTAAATATTTGAACTATATACTTAGGTATTACTAAAATCAGTTACACTAATTTGTGTTGTGGTCAAGTGCCTGATCATTTAGTGATATATAGCCAGGGGCTGAATTGTACTTTATTAATCAAATGCACCGGATCATTATCGGCACAGATAATATCTTAAGGGGATGGAGTATAACTCATTACATACAACTAAGCCCCATTAACGGTTTCACCGTCATTGTCACTACAAAATTTGTTGTGATGCTTTCAGTAAATTCATTCAGTAAGGGTGGCCCAATGAGCTCAACACACAAGGTATACAGATATTATATTTGGGGAAAGAGAATTGGGTCAGTACTTAGTATCATTTGAGAAGCTGAATTAAAGTATCAGAGTCTGCATCAGGAGAGAAAAAGTTGGATTAGTGCATCCCTAATTTTTGTTCAAGTACTTAAGATCCAGATCATTTCAGTTTGTTTTGCTCACAGATAACTGTAAATACACACACAGATATGAAAATACTGCTATAATACACACTATCTGCAGGTGGTGACAGTATTCAAATGGCTGCAGCTATTACCTTTCTCCTCTGTAGCTAGCAACATGGCCATTTATTTGCAGATCTCATCTGCTGCCGCTATTACTTTCCTTTCCTAAAGGTGCCATGGGCTGTAATGTTCAGAATTGGACCGACAGTGACTGAACAGCTCCCACCTGTGGAGAAAACGCAGCGAGCTAAAAGTGACTGAGTCAGATGGTGGGTTGCAAGCCAGTTTCACGAGGTGAGGCTAATAAAAAGCGCAGTCCAAACAAGGCTTGTCATCTTGCTTGAAGTGATACACCAATTCAAAGAGGCTTTTGTAGGCTTTTTTGCCATCTTTTGGCAAGCTCTCATAGACCAGGGGCAAAGAATGTTGAATTCAATCAAGCACACCATAATTCCTTGCAGTGTATGAGTGGGGCTGACTCACAGGCTTCTAATGGCTGCTCATAATCAAGCACCATGATTAAGCACTTGGGGAAGTGGGCACACACTGAAAATCCTTTGGAGATGTCCTTTCCCTTAGAGCTAAGTACACTCATTACCTTGCGACAGCGGGTACGTGGGTGCTTCATTAGCTTTTATGCCGAGTTGCCTGTATTTGCTCATAGTTTTTCTGATTTCCGTAGAGTGAAAAGGCGCCCAAAGAGCCCTTGACTGTAACAGTTTGAAGTCTGTATGATGGCTATGTGGTACCGAGAAAGTCTCAAACTGTAGTAATTGCAAGTTTCATGGTCTCACTCCAAGCAAGAAATGGAGGAGTGATGTTTTTTCCCCCACCAAAACCCATCCATTTCAGCCCTAATAATTTTACATAATACACTTTGAAATTATGAGAATGGCATGATACGCAATACACGTTAGAATTATTGAGAATGGTATGACAACTTTAGTAAAGCATAAACAACCACCCTGCATCTCTGACATTACAGACACTTTAGCGCACTCATAAAACCTTGCATAACCCCACTTTAATTATCCCTGCAGAAACTATGCAATACATTATTTCTTAATTCTACAACAAGGCAGCACAGATCTATCTCACCTATAGCCCCTTTTGCCTCTCTTGTGGTTTCAGTATAATACAAACTTCCATTGAAAAGAAAATGGTACTTCCGATAGGTCATGGTCAGCACAAAGTAAACTAAACCTCTCAGGATGATGATTGTAGACTAATTATAATGTTAACCCTGCCAGTAGAGACTTGACTGTGGCTAGAGGCCAGACGGTAGATGACATTCTCCACATGGCGAGCTATATTAGATATCCAGACAGATGCTTCAGCCACACAGACTCATTAGCAAGGGCCATCAAGGTTTTGAACCAGTAACTACAACTTTGACCACAGCCATCTGTATTCTAAAAACATTGCATATCCATTGAAAAGCATTATTAAGTCAGATTTTCTGTTCACTGACACATTCAAATGTCCATTTTTTTTAAAAAAAGAACTCTAACATATAACACAAGAAATACAAGCATGGTAGTCGTTCTGTGAGTAAAATATATGATGGATGAGGTAATTTTTAAAAGCATGTATCAGACAAGTGTTACACTTCATAACATCAACACACATCGCTCTGCTCATCAATAAACACAATCAAAGAGTTCTGAAAGTACAGTTCTGCAGTTTTCAGCATTAACAATGATGGTTACAATGGAAGTACAAATAAATTCAGACCTTGCAAATCTGTGCATATGCATGCATGCACACAAACGCGCACACCATTGCCTTGAGGCACAGTGAAAGATGAATTGCCACTAAGTGTTTTCTGAATCATATTATAGTCCATAGATTATAACCATTATAGGTAAACCTCCTGGCAAAAGATTAGTCTAATTAGTTTGCTCTTCAACTATGCTCATCTTTGGTTGGACACATTCATGATGCATTGCCTCTTTAAGATTTAGAGAAGCAAGTAGAATGCCACTTTAATCGAGTGTTTTACATCTTCCAATCTGTTTACCCTTGTCTTCATAATGAGACTTGAAATGCTTAAATGGCTCTCAAAACGATTTATTGATGACGATTTGCTTAATATTTGTTTGAGAAAGGTTGGCCACAAAAACACAAGAAATACTCGAGAAAACAGCTGAGCTGCTGTGACTCCTTCACATCAAAGACATCTTCCATCAACTTTGAGCCGTTTTTCCTCCTCAAAATATGGATTTGATGATACTCATCTCTCACTCCCAAAATAAGCAGACAGATGCCTGACAAATGTCCTGATATCTATCAAAGTACTATCTCCTTGTCTTGTTTTTTCCCTATCCATGCAGCTGCTGACAATACATCACCGCCTTTGATCCCAACTGTCTAAATGTCTGCTGAATGTCACACAAGTTTTCACACAGGCTGTCAGTGTGTGCTGCGTAGATGTATGTGTGGTGTGTGATGTCTAGGTGCTTGATTGTGTAAAATGCACAGAAATGTGCAGAGAGCACTACTGCAATTTGCGGGCATGTGTGTGTCGGTGCATGCGTGCATGTGTGTACACATCTGAGCACAAGCTTTATCCAGAGAGGGATAAATCCAATCCATTACCTGGCGGGGCTCAGGGCAGCTCAATCGATGGTGCTCTCAGTGGCTGCTGATGAACTTCCCCTTCTGACAAGGTGTATCATTCAGACCTGTCGCAGAGCAAGACTCTGTCTGGCATTTCAAAGCACCAATGAAACTGAAGGCCAAAATTTTTTACTCAAGGGAAACTGAGCAGACAGTGTCCACACTACTGAAACTATGTCCACAACACATTTGTGTTTCTAAATGATCTCTCGCCAACCAGTACCTTGAATGGCTGCAAGCAAAACTATGTATATACATCACTCCATATAGCTTAGCACAACCCCCAGCACGATTGAACGCATGTATTACCAATCCATGCATAGGTCGAACATAAACTGTAATTATATTCAATCACACCAATAAGAAAACACTGAACAACATGCTTCTGGCATGTCGAATCTGTACTCATCTACAAGCATGTTTTCTTATCGTCTGGCTGCCACTTCCCTTCAACCTGAAAAAACGAGAAGGATGGAGAGATGGAGGAGCAGTCAGTGTGAAGGAGGAGGAGGAGAAGATCAAATGGCAGGGCGGTTATGAGATGTGTGTCTGATGCCTTTTCAGACTGCGCTGTTTTGGCCGCCGCACCAGTCAATCACGATTACAATGGCGAGGAGAGATGGGAGCAGTGGTGCAGAAAGAGCAGGAGTGATAATTACAATGCAAGGGACAAGATAATGGGAACACGCTGCACTCTCCCAATCATTTCATGTATCAGCTGCCTACTGCCCCCCCTCCCTACTGACAACCAGCAATCACAGGTCATATTTGTGAAATCCAAAATGAATTAATTTGATGACAGCAGTGGGGGTTGTGATCTTTCTCTGTGTATGCATGTGTTTGTGTGGACAGTTTTGTCAAATGTCAAAGAATATTTACTTGTACTCTTCCCTATGAAATAAGCATATGAGAATGACATTATCGTTGTAGGATGAAGAAGACAAGGGCGTAGAGCACTGCACTGTAAGCGGCTTGTTGCATTATGCCAATCCCTAATATTGTAAGGATTCAAATTTGGGCTTTTATGTCTTAAAAATGGTAATTAATTTACATTTTGAGTGTTTTGATTTCCAGTCATAATCTATAAACTTCTAGCTGCATAGTTAAGTATCAAAATAAAAACCTCAAAATCTAAATTTCACAAAAAATATCCAAAAAAATCATCCAACAGATAATCAGTGCTTTTTCCCCCCAACTATAATGTCTTTAACCTGTCTTTATCCCAACAATGATTTACAATTCGGTCCTCTGCAGCCCTATTACATTTTATGCATTGTTGCCCAAACCTGGCCCCTATAATGTGTAATCCTCCACTATGCTAGGAGCGGTACATGTTATCCCACCGCTCCTCTTAAGTATAGTCAGCTGAGAACATTAATCATAGGATCGTCTAAATTAAATTTACCATAATGTGTAAAGACGCTTAATGAAAATTAAGTTGTTTATGATGTGCATGATTACAAGGGTATCTTCTTTACTGGAAGCACTTGAGATGAGCAATGGGATTTGAGCCATTTTGGAAAGGGACAACTCTGACCACACAGCTGACACCCGAAAGCATTCAAGCAAAGTACATACGCACAATAAATCATGAAGCTGAGTTCTATGGAGCAGTATTGTATTTTGTTTTTGCACGTACTAGCTCAACATCAAGTGGTAAACTCACTGAAATTGTCTTTTTTCTTTTTAGTATGGCATGTGTGAACTCCATTTAGGATGACATAATTAATGATTATCACAATCATTTCAGCCAATACAATCACACTATACCTGCCTAACAAGTGCAGTGCTAGCAACAATACTCCCAGTGATAGTGTAAATAAAGCTCTGTGCTTTGATCATCCAAGAACACGGGAGCATCAAGCTTGATAATTTGCAGCATGCAAAGGAACCACAGAACAATAAACACTCTGAATACTAAAAGTCTTTGAGAGCATTAAATTGTGTCTGCTTGCACAATGTCAATCAACTGATCCTTGCAGCCAAAGCTGTTCACACAAATACATGAGGAGTGGATGATGGAGATTACAAATTATATGCATCCATGGTCTGTTTAAACAAGTGTCAAAGATAAGGTTGCTTTTCCTCCTTGGCATCAAACAAATGACAAAGTTGCAAAGCCATTTCATGCTTAGCAAAACTGAGCATACTTTAAATGGCTGAGGGATAGATTACCTTATTGACCTCATATTCAAGGTTGGACTCGAGCACAAGACATTTGTTGTACTGCTTCAAGTTATGCAAAATAATATCAGGGTAAGCATGCTGAAGCACAAGACAGCCCAGTATCTTTATGGTATTTGCATATAAATAAGCGGTTCAAAACATGCAGAGAACATATAAAACTAGAAGAGCACTCAGAGAGGGCCGACCTCCGCCAAGGCCAATAGTTAGTCTTCTATGACATGCAAACTTGCAAGTGCAAGAACTATATATGCCTGGATATATTTCCAAAACTATTAGAATTATGGCAAATGTTTGCGGCCAGAAACCTCATCATCTCAGCTTTGCATTTATTATGTACTGAATTGCAATCAATAGCAAAAGCTAATCCCTAAATGCTTCATGATGACTGCGTTCTGTATGACGTTTGTGTAGGCCATCCCCCAGGAATATTGGTACCTGTGGATTGTGATAAAGAGTGAACATACTTCTGCAATTGGCTATATTTAAGATTGGATTTTAACTTTTGGATTGAATTAACTTGGAACTTGGATTTTAAGATGCCACCAAAGATAAGTGCCCTATCTTGCAGTGTTAAGGAAAGTGAAAAATAATTCGTGAGTACACCCTATGACTCAGATCCACTCCAAAATTTAACTGGTTATTCTTTGGCGACCGAAATTCAACCAGTAGCTTTTTTTTTGTAAACCTGCTGACAAACAGCACTGAAAACATAACCTTGGGGGAGGTAATGACACACAAAGACAACAAAATAATTATCCAACTGAATAAAACTCATCGATCCAGTCTCACAAACACATCACCCACATACTCTTTGTGCACACATGCAACTCTGCATACAGCATGTGCAGACAAAGAAAAGGTTGAGGAGAAAGAGACCACACAGTTACAGCTGCTCGAGGGAAATGGCAGAGCTAATCCGTGGTTATCAACACTTTTAAGCTTGCAGACTTCAGAGCCATTTGCAAATGCTCCCCTCCATTTCTACTTCGCCTTCCCTTTTCCGCTGGCACACGAAGACGCTTGTGTTTCCACCTGAATCCGTGACAGACCGCTGCAAGTGGCAGCACAGTAATGGTTTCCAGGGAGACGGCAAAAGCAACGCTCCTAGATGTACAGGGATACAATGCGTTACGCCCCATTTCTCCTCCCAGGCACAAGCCACTGAGTCCTCTATCCAGCAAGCTTCTACCTGAACCCGTGTTTACCACATCATCTCAGGCACTAAGAACTGAGGATGCTGTTGCCACCCACTGATGAGTGTGTGAGTAATTCCATCTTCTCTGACCATTTTGCAGCCTTTTAACATATTTCACTTTCGCTTGTATAATATATTTGAAACAAGCAATTATGTAAAACTTCGACCAATGCAAAAAATATTGTAAAAGTGTTCTTAAAAAAAACCCACTTTAACTCAACACTCTGGATCTTTATAATCCAATAATGTAATTATAATATGACATTCACAGTAAAATAATATTCTAAGAGGCATTTGAATTCAAAGAACTTGTTAGTCCTGCTCCTGCAACCCATTAGCTGTGCCCTTTAAAAATATTCAACTTTCTTTTCATCAGGTTTAACTGATTGGTTTAAAGTGCAAAAGAGGGAATACATATATATATATATATATATATATATATATATATATATATATATATATATATATATATATATAAGTAAGTGTTAAACTTCCAGCCTTGATGTTCTTCAAAGGTAAGTAAGGCCCAAGTATATTAAGGGCAATTCGCTTAAAACGAAATAGTAAACATTTTATAAAGACTTGGAACTTGATTAAAACGGCTAATTTATAAAGCAAAAAGTACAAGGCAAAAACAAAGATAAGACATGTCTGTGGTTGATTTAAAAGAAATTATTACAGCAGGACAATGATGTATCAATTTAACTTTGTAATATTCAGCTGCTGACACAGATATTTATAGAAACCTAACTGAGCCAATCCACATGAACCAACAACAATCGACAGCAAGACATGTAGTCAGAACTAATCAAAGGAGAATTTGGTCTGTCTACCTCAACATCGCTAAATCCTGACCACACACACACACACACACACACACACACACACACACACACACACACACACACACACAGAACCATCATGTTTCAAAGGCTCGACAGTTGATGTCATTTTTGCATGAATATTTACAGTTTAATGTTAACAACTTTGGGGGCTTAGTGATCAAAGCAAAAAAAGTATGTGAACAGTTTCCTAAATTAGTTTTCAAAAACGATCTGCTGGGGTCAAAGCACTAACATGCAATCAGCGTGGCCTCTGTGAAAAGCAGGAAGATTATGGCACAGGCACAAAGAAAAAACTTTTCTCAGCTGAAGAAAGGATTAAAATTTTCAAATTGCAATTAAAAACACTCAAAAGTCACAGGGAGAAAAAGTTAACAGCGAGCACTTATTAATGAAAGACACATTTCAAGTTCAGTGTTGTCTCGCTCTTGCTCTGTACATTTCTCTATCACTCTAATCCTTGTTATTGCTGTCGGCGTATTATAGAGTCTAAGCTTCCTTCTTTTATGATATTGATTTGTTGCAGGTGAGGAAAGACGATAGCGGTTTGTTGCAGGTGTAGAGAAAGAAACAACACGCCTGGAGAAGGCAACAAAAACAAACAGCAGCCTCATGTCGTCATAGACTACCATCTTGAGTTGAATTTTATATATAGCGGAGGGGAAAATATCAGGAAATATGACACCTAAATTATAAGGTGAGGACAGAAAAGATAAAGATGGGAAGGCATACAGGAAGCAGAGCATGCAACAAAAAACGCCATGCTGCTGCTGATGCCTTCAACCACCAAAGCCGTACGATCTCTGACAGCCTTTGTAAAGTCTTCCAGTAAGACAAGAGATTGGCATTATGTGGCTAATCTCAGCGTGTGTCCTACTGGCGTGGCACACCTCCTCCACTCTGGTACTGCCAGAAAAACAAAAAAACATGCTGCTATGTTTATATGTTTCCCAAAAGACAGCTCTTCATTCTCACTCTTGTGCTACTGTTTCTCTGCACCATGCAGTCATTACAGTGATTTCATTTCATGCAGGCAAGTGGAAGAGGTTCATAAGTGGAAATGGTGCAAACTGGCAAGTGGGTTTTGCCAAACAGTCTCAGGCTAGAGTGGAACAAACACACAATACTTTAATGCCCCCTAGTGATGAATTATGATAATGCCACAAGAGACATCCTGTGTGTCAAATATTCTGCCTCTGAACTTTACATGTGTAATTTATAAAGCTTGTTTTATATTAGAAATGCATTTGGGATGACATTTGCATGTGTAGCTTTAAAACACCAAGACAATAACTACCTCCAAAGTATTTGATTCATCTTGACACAAAAACATCCTTTAGCACGTTAACAGAATTGCATTAACAAAACTAAACTTGCAAAAGAGGTGCTGGGAAAAAGTAGCTATTGCCACCTATGCACCCTGCAGCTTCCTCCCTCTGTCCTCTATTAAGCCACCCTCTCAAGTCTGAAAATTTGGCAAATCCCCGGAACAGACTACACCCTACTGCTATACTTCTTCAGCCTGCTCGTATTTAGGATTCCACCGACCTCACGGGGCCCTATTTTTTAAATCTTCCGAAGCAATCAGATTTCACACTTTCTTCTGCCCCAAGTAAGAGGGCCTCTACCCATAATCCTGAGCCTACTGCTTGTCAGGATGACAACAAGAACAGAAGCCCGTGGGCTGCGTGTGCCTGTTAGTGTACGCACATGTACACAACTGGGCACAGGGTGGTCTGCTGAAGAAGAACTACCAACGAGTCAGGAAAAACAGGAAAATGAAAAAGGAAGACACACTGCGGGTAGAGGGAAATAGCACATTTGAAAAAAAAGTGGAAAAAAAGGCTGTTAAGTGAATCACAGCCACAAAAAATTAGTTTAAACCTAACAGTTTTAAAAGCTGTATTAAACTATTGATATGGCACTTCAAATTCATTGAGAACTTCTTTACAAAAAAAGCAACACTAAATCTCAAAACTAAAATTTATCACTCTCCACTCCAGCCTTTGTCAATCCCCCCTCTTAAATGGGACACAGTGAAATCCTTTTCCTCACAGCTGGAGATCTAGTCAGCAATAAAAATCATAAACTTGCAGCTTATAGCTAGAAAATCATTACTTTACAAATGTTGTTGCCCCCTACAGCAACAAACCAAGTTAGTTCAGCATTAAAAAAAATATATTGCAGCAACAAATACATTTATATAGACGCTAGGCAACAAGCTTCACACCACACAGCAGAAGCAGGGGTGCCACTGCTTTAGCACTGCATTAGCACTGGTAAACATACATTTCTTGTTTTGTTTTGTTTTTTAACAATTTTCTATTGCTGTCTAGTTACACCCGAGCAACAACCACTATCACCAAAAGGTACATAAAATGCCCACAGCTATAACTCCTCTAATGGCCACTAGATGCTGCCTCCAAGAAAAATACCAGTATGTCTGGACTGAACACAAAACAAAATTTAGAGGCGCCGCAATTCCATACAAAGCCTATGGAATAACGCTGTTGACTCGAGTTTTAAGAATCTGCACTTATCCATTGTATTTACACATCTGAGTCAGTGTAGGCTGTTTTTAGAACAAATGTCAAAGCATCTATTTTTGGTGAGAACCATGTTCTGCAAAAAGACTCCAGCAGTTAATGTCTAAAATGATGGTATTTTATAAAGATTAAAGCGAGGCAAAAATAAATTCCTGAGTTCACAATGAGAAGCACCTCAGAATGCAGTCACCAGATAGTGGAAAGCAAAATTCCTTTATGCAATACTGCCAGCTCACTAGCTATCTATGACATTTATAAAGGTGAGGACTCCCTGATCTTGTTTGGTTTTCATGGTAAATAGAAGGAACTTGAATTTTTATAGCACCTTCCTAGTCTTCTGACCACTTTTAGCACTACATGCCACATTCACCCACTGACCCACATTCATACACTGGGTGCTACCTGTTACTCTTAAACATTCACATGCACTCACAGTGATGGCAAAGCTATTGGAAGCAATGTGGGGTTTAATGTCTTGCCCAAGGAAACTCAGACAGGTGGACGTCAGGAGCCTCATCCTGCCGATCTCCTGATTAGAGAACAACCTGCTCTACGTCCTGAGCTACAGCCAGTAGCTAGTTCTTGCAAAGTGTTCTGAGGCTCATTTATACTCCAGTTGCGTACAAAAATAAATGTCTGTTTGAAAGGTTGTAAACGTCCCTGCCCTCATACTTCCATGCGTTCTTTATGTTGGCGTAAATACAGCCTACAGATGGCAGTGGTGGGCAGAGTCAAAAGATTTACACAGCAGCAAACGCGGCAACGGTGGAGGAGACTGTCATAATGTACCTTCTAACAGAGGCAGTGTTGTAGATGGCAGTGGTCTCTGAAGCTATTAAGTACGTTAGGACATGTGGACGGAGAATTTTATTCAACCATATTACTAATTTGTTCACATTTCCCCATTTTTAAAATATCTTCCTCATGTCATTTGGGCGTATCTCACTTAAACTACACTACACTGACTCCATGATCTCTGCTGCATTTCGTCTGTATCTGTAAGCTTTCAGACAACACACACAAATACGGACGAAATGAACGCAGAGTACGGACAGAAGGCTCCATCCATGTCTGTATCTGATGTAAAGCATAAATGAGCCCTTAGAGTTCCATGCACTGGCCAAATAGAAACCTTCTGTCTAACTGTTGTTTGACTCTGAGAACCCCCTCTTTACGTAGAACAAAATTTTGACCTTTGATACTTTGACTTGGTTCTGATGCCATACTACTAGTGTCACCTAGTAAGCAATGATGTGTTGGAAACTTGAGGCACAGCCATATACATAACAGGCAAACACTGGCTGCAAGGTGAGTAACTTGAATGAGCCTCAGATGAGTAGATTAAATCCACCTGAGTGTCATCTGAACACATGCTTCAATGAAGGAACAGAACTTGAAGTGATCTGATCTTTTGTAAATTTGTAATTTGCTTAAATTTAATTGGTGACCTAGAAATGGTGCAGAATCTCAAATATTTCTCCTTAATTTGACATGTCATCATTTCCTCGTGTTTTTTAGATGTTCCTGAATCTTCAAATTTTCTGACGATTTCCAAAATATAGACATTTTCAATGTGGTCTCAGACGTTTGAACCCCACTGTACCACCCTGTTAAACACCCTCGAGAGCTTCTCTTTATATGGGCATTTGTCTTTCACGTGTACTTAATACATTTCTAATGATGAACAACTGACAGATCACAAATGACTGGTGACAGTGACAGAAAATGACAGCTAACAAAGCCACATACCTCTATCCTCAAAGATGCTGGCGCCACCCAAGAATGCAGAGCAATTCCATTCCTATGAAAATACAACAGCATATTTAAGAAGACTGCAGTTATTACTTAAAATGGTAGCTTGTTCCATTTTTTTTAAATTTAATTTTGTGACCACTACTTAAAAGGGTTAATCCGTTTCAACTGTTTGCTATAGATTCTTCACAGCAGACATCCTGACCTGTCATAGCAGGAGAAGCACAAATGAAATGGATTGTGTTTGGCTAAGTTCCATCAAGTGTTGCAGTAAGCTATACCAGTGAGGCAGCATGCACAATACAGTCCAATGACTCTGGAGACAGCTCACCTACATGTCATATAATCTTTATTTCATTTGTTGTGTTGTGGGTTATTCTTCACCAACTCACCTAAGACCTCCCAGTTCATGTCATGGATTTTGTTGGGAAAAAAAATAATGTGAAAACTTTTTAAATTCATGGGACCTTGCAAAGTCCTATGACTATAAGGTTGGCCCTCTGAGCAACCTTTACAAAGAAGTGAAAAGAATGACAAAGAATACACATAGAAAGCATTACCCTTGAAATTCTTTGTATGTGTATTATAAGCCCTAATACATCAAATAAACTTTAGGCAGCCTACTAGAATAATACAATCATTTGCTTTTTCAGTCCACCAAATACATTTTGCTGCTGCTGCAATGATGGCTGAGTAGAGATGAGCAGACTGAAAACTTCACTTATTAGATAAAACAGGTGTTGACAAGGTTCTCCTTTCAGGACATAATTAACAGTTGACAAAAGTAATATGTCCCAATAATCAACACATCGCAACATCGCAATAATATTGAATTGTGACTCAAATATCGTGATAATATCGTATCGTGGATCTGCTGGTGATTCCCACCCCTACTGAACAATAGTTGGTGCTTTGCCTTTACCAACTTAGCCATATTAGTGATATTTGATTTTCTCCATATTGCCCAGTCCTAAATCAAATTAATTATAAATTCTAAAAAATATTACCCGAACAAAGAATCTTTAATTTCCAAAGCTTAATTTCTCCTCTAGTTTTCAATTTCTTGCCACCAAATTTTGATTATGTGTACTATTAATAAAGTTCTAATCGAAACCTCCACTTCTTAGGATATTTTTGACTGTATATTTTCTCAAAGAAGAATTATTTTGATTTCAGCTTTTTATAATTAAGAGTTAACATTCATTGCAGGTATACAAAAAATACAAAGTCATATTACTCCCTCATAATTAAATATGTCTTTATTGCAAGTTTCTTTTTTTCGACTAACAGGTATCAGCCTCCATGAACACATGGTTGAAGAAAAAAATAGTGTTAAAAAGTTTTTTGTTTATAATAATATGTTTGTACTTTCATTTACTAAGCATTTAACAACATTCATATCTGCGTCAATATTCAAGTAGTTACATTACTTTCTTTGACATTTTTTGTGTGGTTAACTCCTGAAACTACAAACAATTTCAGGCAATAAAAAAAAAAAAAATGATTCATTCTTTGTAATTTACCATTGCATCTCCATAATTGAACCCTCTCTGACCACAGTAAGTCAGAAGTATTGATTATGGCTATTTGCAAACAAATGTTCAGAGAAGTTGTTGCATGCTTTTTTTGAAGTTACCTGAGTAACTGAGTAATCCTGCTTGGTGCAGTACCCTCACCTATTTATTTTATTTACTTTGGTTTATGAATGACCAGTGAACAAGTGGGCACTCTTTTCAGTAATCTCAGTAGAGTGGCCTTTTTTTCTGGCATGTGACTTTTATGTATCATATGTGTTATATTTTTGTATCACATGTACATTGTTATTCAGGTCAGGGTATCTACGGGTATCAGACAGCTGAATTTAGTGCTTTTAAAGACCCGCTCAGGACACCTTTTAACCAAATTTAGGAAAAGTTTTAGGACACATCATGATTTACTTATTTAAGCATCGCAGGTAAGCATTGTAGGCAAGTTATGTGGAATATAGTATGATATATAATATAGTAGTGTTATGTAGGAATATGGTTATTAAAGTAAGTTAAGTCAATCTACATTTTGCCAACAGGCAAGTGCAAGTATTAAGTAAAATGACAGCATTTTGATTTTTTTTTTTTTTTTTTTTAGATTTGTAACATTAGAAATGTAGTAGTTTAGACCTCACAAAATTAAAATTTAAGACTACTTAATGACTGTTAAGGACTTATTGTTGTAAAACTGAATTTAAGACATTTTAAGACTCTGTAAGGACCTGTAGACACCCTGTTAGCTTACAAAGCTAACTTCCCCAACACTGCATCTAACGTAACGTTATAGCTATTTTTTTACAACCGTTGGCTGAGTATTGCTAATTGTACTTTCACCAAATAGACCGGAATGTTCTAGAAGTTTTTCCAGGTATAAAAAGGTATGGTTTCTCAGAGGAAAAGCGGACAAAAACAAAACAGACAATGACTCACCAACTCAGGGGCTGGTCCTATCGGTGTCTTCCATTTCGTCGGTGTCTCATCATGGCCGAAGTGCTGGGAAAACTGGGGAGCCTTTTTGACTTTGTCCGCAGTTAAAACACACTTCTAGGGATTCCCAAGCATTACTCCAGGATAAAGTTCATAATGCCAATTGTCGTTTGGTTTCAGTTGTTTCGCACAGTCACTTTTAAATGACAGGTTTCGGTATTCGAATTGACAGACTAACGGCTGGGTCTCGACACCATCGCAGTCACTCTGTTCGTAATTAGCGGCACCGCTACTCAGGTGCGTTGGTGAGCTGCGTTCATGTACTCCTCGTAAAGTCCCATTTAGGAATATGATGTAGGTAGGAGTACACAATTTCTTCTCCATTCGAAAAAATAAAAATTGCCAAAATATAATATGATATGACATAATCTAATGCTCCTCTCGTGGTTGGAGGCCTCTAATCATTTGGTAAGATAGAGGTTGTCACAAGAATACAGACCCACTGCATTGCAGGTGGAATTCTACTTCTCTCTTCAAGAGAATTACGGTGAACCTCAGACTTTTATATGTAATACCGTAAAACTTCCATTAATGGCCCACTGGAATCAACAGGCCTATATTTGGGATGGGTGTCTACATGAGACAGGCCATTAATTCGTTTCAAACAGAACAGTTGCTCAGCAAAGTTGGGAAATAAAATCAAATTGTTTATTTGAACCATTATGAATATTGCTTATTAAAAATTTGGCTTTGGATAATATCCTCCTGAGACCCAAACTTTTGTTTTGTGTGCATTTTTAATTTCTACTAGCTATTTTGGGATCAGTACGACCAGATAATTATAAAACACATAAAAACTGTCACAGATAATGAAGTCCCAAGTCCTCAAAGGAGACAACATCAAAGTCCCAATATCTTCAAACAAGTACTTCTTCATTAACAGTGTCTTAGCTTGTTACTGTTGCTAAAACTGATCAAATCTGTTGTCATATCAAACTACAAACATTTTTAATCATAAATAAACAAGTTTCAACCATAAAATGTGATCAGGTTTTGGTCTTTGTCCATTTTTATGTCGCGATCAGCCGCAGACTGACTTGGCAGAGATGACTGCCATCTTGTTTTTATATGGATTAGTGTATTGTGCTCTTACTACCACTAGATGGCACAAAAGGTGTCCACGAACGAGTACATCAGGTCCAAGTTAAGTAGAATGAAGTGTAAGGTCGAGTAAACCCAAAATGTGAATGGGGTCTGAGGATATATCAATTATGAATCATTCTTTTGATGTACCTCTGACAGACAGCACATCAGAGAGAATGAGGATTATTCGAGGCACAGTAAGACAACACCATATTGAAACCCTTTTGATTATTTTGATCTGAGGACCCTTACGGACTAAAGGAATATGAATAACTTCCATAGTGGAATGGTCACATAATTTAAGGTAGCCAACAACCCGGTTTTATACATCCGAAGACCTTCTATAAAAAAAATTAACTGCTTTGCAACCAGATCAGGCGTCTAATTGAGACAGGCGTTGCTGCGTCAAAATGTGTAGCCACACCGGGCTAGTAAAAGGGACTGGGTGTTTAGCTAAGATTAGGCTTTTGATTGAAGTTTTACGGTATGTAGCAAAACACAACCTGCACACAATTTAGTGCAATCAAACTTCATTAAACTCACCTCAACCCACATAAGATTGAAAACAGGCCATAATTTGGCTATCAACTTTAGCCTTTGATTTTAGGGGATCACATTATTTGTCTCCCTCTGCATAAATACATTAAAGTAGGAAAGGACTTTCATTTAGATTAAATTAAAGGATTTTCCACCATAGATTAGTGCATCAAAATTTAACAGGATGGAGGAAATTAAGGTTTTGGCGCTCAAATTTTCCAGGAAGAGGACCCCAATCCCTGTCTTTTCATAGAGTGCTCCAGGAATGAGTCCTAAAACCTAGAAATGAGTTAGCATTTTAGCATTCTGAGCTACCTTGTCTAAAAGACAGTGGTTTTTGTGAAAGGGTTTTTAGTTAGATGGTTAACAAAAGCTTAAGAGACTTTCATGTTTTGTTCTACAACATAAAATACATCAGTAAATACCTCACTCGTAAATTTTGAAGCTTTTATGTGTCTTAAAAAAGGCAGTTGCTAACAAGTGGCTAAATGAGACTACAGAACCTCATCAGCCGAACACGACTTTCCAGTCTCATTGTGGTAGGGATGTTGGGTCATGTGATTGTGGTGTAGCTTGATTGCATTTAGGCTTCAAAGATCATAAAAGTGGCGATCATTTAACAAAACATGTAAGTATCATAAACATTTGTTCGCCACACAGCTTATTTTCTTCACTACTCCAAACTCCAATGGAAAGATCCCATAGGCTTTTTGACAAGACTAATGTACACAGCAGGCATAGCATGAAACAACACATGTATTCCTATAGTCTGAATGTGACATTTTGGAGCGGACACAATGGAAACTGTTCTCACTGCGCAGGAAAATCAACTGTGTGAGCTGATTCTGAAACACAAAGGTTATGCTGATTTAAAGGCAGGAATAAGTCTGCTAAAAAGGAGCATGGGGAGAGGAGATGGTGCAGAGTGAGGGCAGGGCGAAATTCAGCAGGAGGGAAAAGACTGAGGTGAGTTGACAGAGTGAGAAATCATATGAGGATGAAGGATGTGAGTGAGCTTGAGGGACAGTTTGTGTGTGTGAGGGAGAGAGAGAGTGCAAAAAGGGGCGAAATGAGAAAACAGGAGTCTGACTCTGACAGTGGAGCACTGAGCTCAGCTGATGGCCCCTAATGAAGTACGGCAGCTGCAGAGGAGGAGCCCACGCTGACAGGCTGAGTCCCACTCTGACGGATGGTGGAGAAGACGCGCACACCAGAAGACAGCTAAGATTTAAGCATACCAAAACTATGATAGACGTGCCGTGCAGTGAGGAGCAGAGTAGGCCTACTGAGTGGCAGAACATTGTCAGGATTCTCTGAATACATTGCATGGTTGTGTGTTTTCCCTCCAGTGGACATCAGGGAAGTTCTTGTCCGGTGTGGGATTGACATTTACAAAAAAAAAATCATTATCCCTTCTTGATTGCATTTGTGAGTTGTGCTCCTACAAGTGGCAACAAATTGTTTATTTGTTGCAGATGAGCAGGGTGAAAATCCATCCTCGACCCGTTTCTCTAAATCAATTATGTGGTTGCCATTTTAGTTTCAGCATAAAAGTCCATTTTGTTTCACATTCACATTCACGTCTCTCTGAAGAACTTATTCTGAATATTTCCAGCACTGTTGAAGAGTCAGTAAAATCCTAAAATACCTGTGGTGAATCATCTTTATTGTTACTGCTAGAGAATGAAGATTTTCAGGGCGAATACTTGAAAATGAAAATGTACAAAAGTGAACAAATATATCAGCTTTACAGGCATGAGTTTCCTCAGTCTGTTATTTTCTTAACCAATGGTCAATGAAGTGCGCGCAGACTAGAACACTTTTGTGCACAAAAATTCAGACGCATGAAGAGATTCTTGCAGTGACAATGAAATAAAGCAAGAGTTATAGTGTGCATTTATGTGAAAGCCTAGATCAAGCTGCATCTTTTTATCTTGGCTGCAAAGTCCTCTACTTCCCTCTTGAGGATGAAAAAAGCATGTTCATTTATTTCGTGCTCTGAATCGTCAGGATAACAGAAAGATCAGGAGACCTTTTCAGGGAGCTTCGGATCATTAAGGAGACATTAAAACCTGTTTATGTGATGTTACCCCGCCAACATAACACAATAATCCTTAAATCCCTTTGTTTCACAGTCAAGATCATGGTATTATTAAATCCATTGGCTGTGCAAGTGGCTGTAAAGTTACTCTGAAAGAAACTAATAAATGTGTCAGCATGGTCCGATCGTATAATAATTCCCAATCTGTGGTATTGATTGTACTTCAGCATTATTACATAGCTCATTAGAGTAAGGAAAGTATGTAGAATCCACTGTGTCAAATTATTCAAGGATCACACAAGTAAATTTGATGGTTTTTTTCTATCAGTTTGAAGAAAGTTGACATAGGTTTGACCCTACCTTTATCAAACTTTGGATTTTTTTTACAGTATATACAGTATTTTAGGAAGGAACTGGTGTGATTCTTTGAAATATGTAAAGTCTTTTACGCTTTCAGGCCACATTCTGATCCAGTGGCAGACTCATCTATACAGTCTGTCCTCTGTCAGTTAATCACAGAGCCACAAGTTATCATTTTGTTAGGATAGACCTTTCTTCGCTTCCCTTATGAGAATTTAACAATCTTGGACACTCCCTCACATTAAAGTCAGAAATATATTGCTCACTGGTAGTTTTCGATAAGTCACGCCCTTTTGGTGTAACAGAGAACTTGTATTGAGGTGAAATTTGGGATGCCCCACTACAGAGAAGGGACTATCTAGTGAACAGGAATAATCTGGACAAGAATGACAAATTAGATGTTGAATGGATGAATGTTACTGGGCCATGTTCGTAAAGGTGGCCATTTGCAATACTTTACATACACAATTCAAAGGCCAACAAAGGAAAAAAAGGATCAACTGAAATCCATTTAATCGCTCAAACCAGCAGGGCAACCCTTACTACAGGAAATATAACAGCAGAAAACATTAAGGTTTTTGGTTAAAGTCAAAGGTGGCTTTATGTATATGTGGCATAAGAACAGCATGATTTACAGCCTGGGGATTTTTAGTTGGGTAGCCAGTTAGAAGGTGCATTAAGATAACATGACAGCAGGGGGCAGCAAAGCACTATATTTCCCAGCGTTTGTGGCCTTAAATGTTGTGCATGTTTCTTTCAGTAAAAATGATTCACTCAGTACTGACTTAGTTTATTATCAGGAACTTCTTTACAATTTCTAAATGACTATATTGATCATAGACCAGGGGCTGTATTCATAGAGCTTCCTAGTTGCGACAAAATTCGAAGAAAATTCTTAGAACTGTGACATTTTCCAAAAGTTATTCACAAAGCATCTCGCACCTTAAAAGAGCTCCTGAGGTGAAAAAGTGTTCGGAGCAGGGAGGAGGACTTTTAAGAGGCATGAGAGTTTCCTAAACAGATGAGATAATGGTGGAAACACAAAGAGGTTGGAGAAATATTCTCCAAATGCTAAATGACAGTGAGAAAATGAAATCCCACAGATTAGATGGTGCAGGGATAATGTGTGGTTGATCTCATTAGGGATACACACACATTTCCCACCTAACAATATTTGGAAAACTGGAAAAGTTCATTCCATTTCCACTGAGTTGTCACACCTTACAGGGTCACAAAAGGGCCTGTCTGTGACAACCAATCACATTTGTTAAAAGAACGCATCACACCATGCAATGGGGTCGACCACACCTGCTCACTAAGGTAAAAGTTTCTGTCCCTTCCTTGTTCAGAGTTGTTCTGAGAACTTTCCTAAATCACTCCTAACCTAGGACTCGTACTAAAAAAAATTAGGCTAAGTTAGGAGTTCTCTTAGAGTATTCTCAGGATGTTTGTGAATATGGCCCCTGGTTTCTTCTAAGTACTAAAAGTTCAAGCTCAACTTTGTGCTCTTAAATATAACAGCTTGAGACACAGGTATGGTTAAATAAAATTGTTTATTCAACAATTATTAATCAATAAAAATAAAATTAAATGTTACAAAAATTATTTAAAATCAAAGAATTGTACAAATCATGGCTCCAATTCAAACTTGTCATGACATAGAAAAGTACAAAAGGCACTGTGCATTAGAGTCTGCTGCATATATAAAACATTTCCAACCAAAAAGCAGTCCACTACTTAGATTCACAACATGTGACTGTTAATAACCCCCTCGACAGAAACAATAACGCCTCGTCTATCTCTTGATGGCAATTTCAAATGTCCGTGTCCTACCGGTGCAGACTTGCTGCTAATAGGAACTAGTTTTAAGAAACAGGAAGGAAAGCTGAGTAAAGACAAAAATAATGGAAGCTTATGACTGTACGGAGTGTGAGAAGAAAAATAATCATACAGAAATACAGTGCAAAGACATAGAACACAGTAAATATGTAAGGAAGTGTGAAGGTGTGCATGTGAGGAGATAGGGATGTGCCTCGAGTTATGTGCCACATACTTCTCAGTCAAACGGCAATCAATTAAACATAGCTACCCGTGATCTGGACACTTACACTGGCGGTCAGAGATAAACTGGTGTATTAGACCTCCTTTGGTTGAAGTTTGAGAGACAAAAGAAAGAATTGCGACTGTTAATCGCAGAGATCAATAAACTCCATGTACCAAAAAGAATTTCCCTGCCTTAACAGCCCTGCAAAGAGGTCTCATCAGCCAAAAATCTATGTGGGCGTCCTGAAGCTTCATATTCACACGGATCCTTGGGATCCATTTTTAAGTCATGCCAAAAGAGTGCCCAATATTTTCCAAAATCTACACCAAAAAACGTGTTCTGAATATTCCTGGAACCTCTTGTGTTCTTTAAAAATGCCTGAAAGGTTGGTAGAAAGAACTGGGGCAGACACCTGATAACACTGAAATAGGAGTTGTTAAATAAAGAAATAAAAGCACTCCACAGAGTGAGAGGAAGTCAAACTGCAAGAAATTGGTTATTTTTTCATGTAGAAGAAATCTTTTAATCTCTTGTGTGGTAAAGTGGCTTTTTGTGACACATTCTTTAGTAACCCTTTCCCTTCGCTTTTAAACTCAGAAAGTTCTAACATGATCAACAGCTAAGCATTTTAGGCATGTTTATTCCTCTGTACCTTTCTGGTGCTCTTCACTGTGCAAATTCACAATTCATTCAAAGCTTTAAGTAGCTCATACCAAAAACAGTAAGATAGCATTTAAGGACACCTGCCATTCTTTTTACAATCTCTTTGGCATCCAGTTTCATGTCTAACGCTCTGTTATGACAAGTACATAAGCTAATACACAACCCAGTTAGAAGGAGTCAAACTGTGTAGACGTCATACTGCATACTAACAGTTCCTTTTGGCATCCAGTCGCCGGATCAGACAAGGTCTTTTGATTAAATCATAGGAAACCATGCTCATCGAGTCCTTTTGGAGTAACTGGGTTCCACTTTGCAGTAGTCTTTGTGGTCGGGTAGCCTGCAAGACAAAAGCAGAAACGTGTAATCAATGCCAACATTTACAAAAAGGCTCATAAATAGCATTTATATTAGCATATGGTACCTGCATCTGATCTGCTTTTGGAAAGCTCTGGTGGCTGAACATCTGGCAAAGGGAGCCCCCTCCCTTCCACATCACTCTCCCCTGATGACGTATGGTCCTCTGCTTTCATGTACAAGGCAGGCCTCCTGTGGTATTTGGCCCGGTACGTGTCAGTCATACAGCTATCCACAGAGAAGTAAGTGGTGGGAAGAGCTATATCAGCCGGACCAAGGGAGTCTGTACCGTCATCGTGCCCAGGCTTCGGACTGGGTAACCTCTCGTCACTCTCGCTGGCCGACAGATCGTTCCTGTCCTGGTCCGACGACCCCGACTTGGAGCTGGCGTCTGACGAAAGCCTGTGCTCGGCAGGTGTCTCGATCCACCGACGGAGGGTGGTGTGCGATAGTGGGGACGAGCCATTTTTGGGTTCACTGTTGGAAAGTGTCCGGGTTGGCACCTCCGGTGGTTGGGAGTGGACGTCAGATGGGTCAGCGTAACTGTTGCCAAAAGTTTTCGGGGGTAAAGGTGGGGGATAGTTGTGCAACAAAGGGTCAACGGTGCCAGTCTCCTCTTGTTCAGAGAAAGGTCCAGCGAGGTCATCTGAGCTGTTCCACTCAGAACTGCTGGTCTTTGCTAAGTAAGGAGGCACGGGGCTCACGGGGCTGCCGTCCACGTTTTCCTCATGTTCACTGTCCAGACCGTTGTTCTTTTCCAAGATCCCAGGAGTGTATCGGAAGGCTCTTCTTCTGAAACAGAGCATAAACAAAAACATCAGTATTCTACTTGTTCCAAATCAACTGACTACTTACAGAAAAGAGGTCGTTTTTTACCTTCGTACTGGCTGACCAGAGAGGCTGTCTGCATCTTGCAGATCTGGAGATTGTCTTCCTTGTTCACCTAGATAACAGAAAAGCCTCTTGAGCATTTTATATCACAACACACTCATTTGTAAATTCATCATCATCACTACCAGATGGTCAAAAAAACAGAGCTAGGTAACATCTGTCATGTGTTTCTATTCGAACATGGCTACAGTATTTTTTTTCCTGTGTCTCTCCAGCAAAGACATGTTATCTAACTGGGGTCATGGTGAGGCCCTTTGCCTGGTGCTGTGAGAGGAAGTATCAAAGCAGCTAGTCTGGCAGAGCGCCCTCAGGCCCCCTGTGTACCACTCTGACTGTCTGATCCAGCCAAAGAACGTGGCCCCTCAAAGGGAATTTGGGTTCACATCCAGGCCCTGTTAGCTTTGAGCTAACAGCACTAATGAAACAATAAGGACCCTGAATGAACTCGAGCAGATTTAGAAGTTGGAGCATACGCACGCTGGTGAAAGCGAGGGAAAATTCTAACAGTCGATTAACGTCATAATGTGATGTCAAAGAATTATGCTGTGTTAATTTGGAGATAATAGCTGATTTCACGCATTAGATCTGCAAAAACACATGTTTATAAACAGGTCCCTAGGTGGGGGCTGGTGTGGAGCTTAGCCAAGTTAGCAGGGTGGGTGTGATTTACAAGGCCTGAGACAGACAACAGCTGACAACAGTACAAGGAAGAGAGTGAGTGGCTGAGGACCATCTGTGATGTGTCAGCATACCCTCTTTTTTTCCCCTGTGCTCTCTCAAAGCATTAGTGGCTAAATCCTTTGTGCTGGCATGCAATTACGCCAGGGTCAGACTCCAGACTCCAGATCCCTTCCACAACACTATTGCATTTTTAAGCCGGTAAGTCCATGTGGCAATTCACAATTTGATGACGCTGATCTGCAATGTTGGCAAGCAACTGCAACAATATCATTCTCAAAAACACACATGCAAAAAAAAAAGGATGCAGTTTACAATGCTTTGTCCCTAGAAAATCCCCTCATCGTTACGGTCACATGCACTGTTGCCAGGAGAAAGCTTGAAGGAGAAAGCAGCTGGATAACAAAAGGGCAAGGCGGCTGCGTTGTTGTTGCCTGTCCGTCACGGTGGAAATCAAAAGATTTTTCAGAAAACAGCCATCAAACAATCGCTATAATTCCATCTGAATTTAACGTGAATCAATTCTTCTGGTTCAGGGTCTGGCTAATCTCCAGAAAACATCTATTTCAGCGGAATTTGGGGATGTAACCGTGAACGCCAGCAAAACAGATGTACTCAAGGTGTCCTGCTGTTTACATGGCCTACTGCACTTGCCTGGGAAAGCGTCCATGTACTGTGATTGCATGGATTAGGCTGCGGTTCAGTGGCATTCAATGTGCTATCTAAACTGAAGCAAGTGGTGTGCAACAAAATTTCCCTGACATTCCCATGTTAACTGGAAAGCATAAAGTTAAGTTGCTCAACAGGATTAAAGACAGTGAAGCCGTCTCATATGCATACATGTTCTCTTGAACTTGCTAAATGCGTGAGCTGTCAGTGGCTGACATATTAAGAGCCACGCTGCGTGTGCGACTATATATTCATCCCTTAAACACTTGTCAGTATCGAGACGCTCTGCTCATGTAAATCACTCACAGACTTGTCTCTAATTCCACTCTAAAAGAAGGAATAACTCTGAGAAAAGTTCAAGAGAGGCACCTGTTTGTTATCCACTAAAAGTTATTCAGGACATTTAACTGAGGGGGAACAGAGAACCGATCTGACATCATTTCAATTACACAAACTGCCAGAGTGAGGAGCTCCCAGAGGAAACAGAAAATGTGCCTCTATACAGATCATGAAAGCAAACCCAAACTAGGTTTTGAGAAATTGTACATGCAAAAATTCCTGACAGCCCTTTGAAGTTTTGTTGATGCGACAAAAAATGGAAAAAGAAAAAAAAATCTCTACACATTTCAGTTCTAAGGCTGTCAAGTTGAGATTTGTAGTTCTGTGCGTACTGCTGTCTGGGGTACTTAAAATTCTTGAACATCAATCAGGCTCGCATGCATATTTGCAGTTCGGCTTTTCATTAAGACCTGAACTATGTGGGGAAGAAACGTGAACCCTGGAAAAAATGTCAAGTTTTCGACACTTTTATCTGTCCAAAAAAGTCATCACACATTTGGAATAGCCTTTGTTTCTGAGTCTATTGATAAGGCATGGGGATAGAAACAGGGAGCCAAATGCCACAATAGAAATATGTACACATCCCCCATGGCATTAACACATTAACAGTGACTAGCATTGCAGCTCTCAACATGCTAAATCTTAGATGCACATTCACTGTTGAAGATGTATTCAATCACAATGGACATTTTCTGAACTTTTCATCATAAGCATTGTTTAAGATTGCAATCCTCTACATGAATCCTAATTTTGAGGTTTTATACGTACATGGGGGCAAAGTTAAGAACAAAATCTCCTCCATTTATGTAATCATAACCTTAAAAATGGTGTGGTCGTGTGCAATAAGAGCTTTTCTAAGGACTTAATGAGGTCTGCAGGAGACACCGGAGCCAATCAGGACAAATTGAGTAAAGGCGTGATTTCCTGTCAAGATAGCAGGTTGAACTGGCCCTATCTCCTGACAGCCGTGGCCTTTCATGCTGATACAGACAGGATGTTCTGCTACCATTTCCGTTTTGGTGTAATGTCACTCAATGAGGTTCATTCACAAGGATAAAGGTTGTCGATAAGGTGACTAAGAAGAGCCTGCTTTGATGCGACAAATGAGCACAAGAATGACTGCCTGTGGTCAAAATGTCAACTGAGCTCCTCGCAACTGCCCGCCCACATGTGTGTGCTTTTAGAAAGGATTTTGGACTTTAATGGGACACTGAAATCTGCTCAGCCTTCTCTGAAACTGCAGCTCAGGCCACTGAACTCAGGCCAAATTGACTTAGGACACATTAACTGCAGCTTGTCAATACAATTTGCAGGCAGCGGGGCATAAATATCCCATACTGATTTGAAAATAGCTCCTCAGGAATTTAACTCAAAGGCCCTTTGAGAGTTTTTCAGCCAGGTCGATGTTTTAAAATGCAGCATTTTACAGCATTCATCAAATTAATCAAGACTAAGCTAAGATACAGCTGTAGATAGTTTTCAAACACAAAAGAGTTGTGAAATTATACCAATCAAAGAGGAGACTAGCGAATGAACCTGCTTCAGTGTGTACTGAATACTGATACTGTCATATCTCCTTAAAGGCACTGGGGGGCAAACAGTCTGAGTGAGTAAAGAAAAGTATTAATACATATACCTTTGTACAAAAATTAAGTTTGTGCAGTCAATTAACAACATAGGTTTGATCAGATAAGGACTACACTTAATGGTGATATTTTTAGGGGGTATCCTTTAGAGAAATGCAAAAAAAAAAAAAGAGAGACTGCAGCAGTGAATAAATAACCATGCCTGCCATAGAAGTGTTAGTCTTTTTGCCAGGGATTCTTACACATGAATCACTCTGCATGTGCAAATGCTCACAGGCGAACTGACCAGTATTCAACACGACGCATTTCTGCTCGTTTGCCCAAACTCAGCGCACTTGTGTAAAAGCTATTTTCAACTCTGAATAAAACTAAAGGCAGATAGGATTCTTGCTGCTGTTTTTGTGCTGCATGTCGGAACTCTTTGGGACCTTGAAATAACTGCAGCGCTACCAAATGGCATTTTCATTGCCTCGTGTTTGAATACCACCTTCTGACAGGCCCAGTCATGGCATTTTCTGCCCGGCTGGGCACAGCTGGGTGGCCCCTGCAAGCTCACTCATCTTCTCCTTTTATTCAGGATTAACACAGCAAATTCCTGTTGAGGGAATTAGTCAGGTATTTTTCAAGATATCTGTTTATTTAAAAAAAATGATGATAAAATGATACTGTGTCACAAGCAAGCATGTGCTAGATAAAGAATGTGAAGGGTGTCCAGGCGACAAACCCCCGAGTGCTATTCATGTCATCTAATCTCCCTCCATCCTGTCTGGAAGATAAAAATAACCATTATTGCAACTGCACAACATGACTCATATTTGAGGCTCATCATATTCCACTTTTTGCAGACTTTTTTCTTTAACAGTAGTTGTGTCCAAACCGATTTCCTCCCCAGATTTTGTATCCCCATGGATCTAAAATTGTCTTCTTCCTGATGCAAGAGGACATTATTCACTGTGGTTAATGGTTTAAGTCCTTGAGATTTTTTTTTTTCACCATTTCCTATTTCACATTTTATGTAAAGTTTGAGGAAGGACAGAGGACCTGACACAAACCAGGTTTTTTTATTCTGCCAATAATGTTGAAAGTGTTGACTTTGCATAGAAGGAGACAACCAAAACCAGTGTTCTACTTGGTGTTTCCTTTAAGCCCACGTACATTTCTCTGCGTGCTGCATTACATAAACTTTACTCAGGGAAAAAAGGTCAAGGCCAGTCAGTGAGCAACCAGAGCACACTCATTTCCATACAGTATCCCTTCAATCAGGCGGTGACCTTACAGTACTGATGGAACAATAAATCAAGGAAATTGCTTAGTACTATCTTAATGTTTCAGATCCTTGCAACACACGGAAGTCTACGGGCAGGGGAAATTTGTATAATGTCATGGCCAAGCCTTTGTGAAAGATATTTTAATGTGTGATTTATTTCCACTACCTAACACACTGAAAACTTATATTTCTTCTGGTTTTACATGTTTAAATTACAAAATAATGGCTACATATTTCATATTTTTGCTTTGGTGAAACCTACAAAAAGTCTAAATGTGCCCAAAATTTAACCACTGCACATTTGAAATGCTATGGAATAATAAAAGTGTGGGAGAATTACTTACCAGTGGAAAATGTCGAGTGCAACATGTCAGCCTTCAAATCATCACTTCTTCTGGGAAGGAAGTGATCCCTAAAATACAAAATAAATTCAATTATTTATGCATTGTGGAATGCCACAAGATATTCCAGAGCATGATCTTTTACCAACCACTTAAAATGAATAACATGGAGACATGCAGCAATAAAGGGGAAATAAACCCTTAATGACTAATATTTTTTTATCATGACTGATTTACAGTAGTGTAACCTGATACCAATTCCTGCAACATTCTTCTCTTGAACGTATTTATCCATTGTTGTTCTTGACTTTTACTGTGGGGCACATGTGGTTTCCTTTTTTAAGCTCTTTTTGAAGTATCTGCTGTTAAACTATGAAGATATTGTAATGAAAACTGGTGGGGGGAAAAAAAAGTGAGGCCATATTACACCAAAGTAAACGTACAAATTTTAAGCATTTTCAGTGCCTTAACCCCGTCCCAGAACATCTTCACCGTATGTTGCAGAATTGATAATCAAAGGAGCGCTTCACCAATTTACTGTCAAGAGACGGGCTTGAATAATTCACTTGTGGTTGAAGAAGTCAGCTATCTGCTGGCTCTCCTCTCTGAGTACAGGAGTTGTCAGCTAGTTGAGATAATTATCTCCAAACAAGACCTGTACTACAAAGCCAACAAATGACAGCCCAGCATAATAAGGCTGGCACATCTGCCTTGTGTGCATTTATGTTAAATGGGTCTTGCTATTCTTAGAACAGTTTGTTTGTAATGTTTAATCATTTAAAGATGGCAGCACTTTTGAGACTCAAATCCTGATATGACTGGGGCATGGGATGACACAGCAGCATTCTGACGCTGGCATCACACAGCAAAAATTGTGTGATAGCCCTTTGTGCGCCAACATTTTGTGTACCTGGCTGATAAAAACGTGGAACTCAGACAATCTATTTTACCTCGTCAGATGCAGCTCAAGGATTGGCCGCAGGTCCTTAGAGGAAAGGTTCTCTACCACAGGTGAGTCAAGATTTGCTGAGCCATTGCTTAGTCTGTCACTACTTTCATATCCAGATTCAGTTCGCTGGATCTTCCAGTTGTCATTCCGCATTTTTAGAGTTGCTGAGCCCTTTGACCTGTCCTTGTCACTGTAGCCGCCGCGGCCATCTGAGTCCAGCGAGCTTCGGCTGCCACCTGTTTCATGTCTCTGCTCATCCTCATAGATGGTCATTAGGCTCTTGGGTTTGCGCTCTTCTCGGCCTCCCCACGTAAAATCTCTGTCTCGCTCTCGGTCCCGGGTGGGCGACTGACTACTGGGTCTCCTCCGGGGGCTATGCTGCCTTCGTTCTTGACTTCCCGTATTACCGACGCCACTTATAACACTGTCCACATTAAGAGCCTCCCGCATGGGCTTCCAGGGGCGGCTGGACCTGCTGCGACTTCCGGGACGCTCTCTGGAGTCTTGGCTGCTGTCAGTATCATAACCGTTGGAGAGTTGTTCTAATCTTCGGCTGTGATGACCACTGCTGATACTGGGCACATTGGGCAACACTTGGACCCTCGAGAGAGAGCGAGTAGGATCATGTGAGGACCGTCCACCAAGGTGGGGTGTCCTCTCAGTCCGTGTCGGACCTTTTCCTTGGCTGCTGTACAGACGAGTCTCCAGGTGTTTTCTGAAGCCATTCTCTGGAGGGGAGACGGAGCGGGAGTAGGTCCTGTCCTGACCTGGATCTGGTTTTAAACACAAGAAGTTTCATGAGAGCTTGAACTATAAGAACAGCATAACACATTTTTAAATAGATTCAAGCATATAAACATTTATTCAAATTCTAACGTTGATAGGACCAAAAACTGACTTTCACTGACAGCTCCACACCAAGACACAAAACTGTGTTTAAGTGCAGGTTGGGCAGAAAGTAAAGGGAGGGCATGACAACAACAGGGTTGCTGACATTTATGGGTGCAGATGACAGGAAGGTGTGAATTGCAGCCAACGGCAGTCGACTTTCGTCTATGGTGTGTACACAGACGGGAGCCAACTCTCTTACAAACTTTCATGCAGATACACAATAAAAGGCAGCAGTGATGTTGGGTGTATTTTCGTGTGTATGTGCATACATGTGTGTGTCTTTCCGAATCCAAAAGTGACATGTCGTCACATGATAGTGTGTAACGGATGTGCGTCTGCTATTCCAAGGACACTTGCAGCCATAATAGCCACTTTCAAAATATATGGCCAGACATCCTTCCTGGAAACCAGTTCACTTATATCAAGCTATACATGTACCCACACCCTTATTCTTTTACACAACAGAGACATTTCTGAACAGCACTCGCTTGTCTGTGTAAGATGTGTTTAAGTCTTCTAAATAAAATCAGTCATTTCAAATGGAAAATGTGGCATTATAGTTTTCTTGTGCGAGTCCTAATTTAAATCATAAAGCTCATCTATCCAGTGCATTTTCATGAGTTAAAGCTGACAGTGCTTGAATTAGAGGCTGCATGCTTTCTACTGGAGTCATCTAAATAACCTGGAAAATCTGATTTGAGGTAACGTCATGTTTGAAGGTACAAAAAGTGAATTTAATACTACATATAACTGTCAGTCCTTGGAAAGCCCACAAGAGATACAGTCCCTATTGCTTTGGATTTTGCTGACTGTGTGCCAGAGTTAAATCACTTTAAACATTGCTCTCCACATTTTTCGCTCATCTATATGATACCAGTGTGTTTCAAAGACTTTTCTGCAGTGTTGTCAACAGTGCACAAGGCTGTGGATGATTTTGAAAGAATGGTAACATGTCTGAATCGATACAGCCAGAAATCATTTATAAATACCTCGGGGTTATCCTACAGTCTGATATGAGCAGAGCAGCGAAGTTGCTTAAGCTTTTCTTGAGTGTTTTTTTTTCTCTGAAGAAGACTTTTTAGCAAAGTGCTAGCCTGGGCATGAGCCCCACTGCTGTAAATTTATACTACTTACATTACTGTAGTGTCACCTCCAGCCATGCTATTCATCACGGCAACGACACTAGCCTCCTTTAGCTTGCTGCATTCAATCATAATGGGACGTGAGCTCGCTGCTAACACATGCTACTGCTGTTGACATGGTGGATTTGGGAGTGTGTTACAATTGTGCTCCATAATCCCTTCACTGATACTTAATTGGAAGCTGTGATGAACTAAAAGAGTATTAACGGAGTCGACCGATCAGCCAACTGATGAGAAGCAACACACACTCAATTTATAAGGCAAAAGGGACACACAAATAGCGGTAGGAATGTGAATTTCTTTCCAGTGAAGTCATACAGTATTTATCACTGTTTAGATAGATCTACTTTCTAATGTATATTTGTAAATGTCCATGTAGACCACAGTAAGGGGAACCAATGGCTCTGAATATGAGAGAGTGGGATGAAGGCAGGCTCCAATAGACGTCAGCACTTAATCCCCTTTCTGACACATTGCTCCCGAACTGATGGTTACATAAGGGCCAGGGAGGTGGAGGGCTAGCCTTTTGTATCTTAAAGCCTGACAATTCCCATGTGTATGTTTACGTGTTGAATTGCATGTGCAGTCCCCATGTATACATCCCCGCGCTGCGACCAACCTCTGTAGCGTGACTCCGGCCTCCGTTGACCGCTCCTATCAGACTCTTTTCTGGATGGATGCATCCCACGCACCTCTCCTGCTCTCTGGGCGGCTTCTCGAGAAATGTCCCTGAAGCGACTCCTGGGATCGTTGGTGCCAATTTTCACTGTTCAAACAAAAAGAGATGTCAGGTGTTACCATCAGGAATTGTCCACAATTTCCTTAATGGAGGGACAGAGCATTAATTACCTACTACTTTTTTTCCAATCTCAGTTGGACCTCTGCTGATTCAGGTGGGGATATACACTCGCACTGCAGACTCCATTAAAATTATTTTTATCTTAGTGCACAATGTATAGTCACCTATTGTCACTACATCCTTTTCCTTGTCACTGTTTTCAGTCTCTTAGTCCCCAGCACCCCAAGGCACTGAGCAGTTGCAGAGCAGACAGAGGCAAACTTTACAGCACATCATTGTGCTGATGTATACGCTACATTTTCTGCCACATGAGGGGAAAGGCAGCAGGGTGGAAACATGTCCATGCAGAAGCTTCCCTGCTCTGTCTCTGGCAGATTTTCACTTTGAAAGGCAATGATTAGTCATGGCACTGGAAAACATGATCGTACGGTGGTTCTGTTAACTGTCAGAGATTTCAACAGGAATCTCTGTGAAGAGAACATGATGTTTCAAAAAACATACCAGGTGCTTTTTGAGAGTATATTTTTGGGACTCCATATTCTCGTCAACAAAGAAAGATGTGCAACAGTCCACAAGATAATGAGTCAGAGCTTAAATTGTGGTGCTTGTGAGAGCTCTGAGGCATTTTACTTCCCTTCTTTCACCAAATCATCAGCAACAAACTTTTGCGTAAGGGAAACAATGTCACACACGTCTCAAGGACCTTCAGAATGTTACACTGCCATATAATAACCATAGAATGTGCAATAATATCAAAGGAGATACAATTTACAAGGTTTTGCTTCATTGTCTTTCCAGTACTTATCTCAGCAAATCTCTTCTTCTCAATTTACACTCTTCTCCCTACATGCACTTAAGTATGTGCAGCATCGGCAGCTCTTTGTGACCTCTCGCCTCAACGAGGGTCCCTAATCCCCTCCTGTATTACTAACATGGCCAGATTTAGTTTTACAGCGAAGACATTTAATTATCTCTTCCTCTGGTTGCTATGCCAGATCTGTGCTTGTCCCACTCTCTGCGGACAAAAATGTTTATAAATTAAGCAGACTTTCAAGGCTAAAAACTACAAACACCACACAGTGTGACTGTGTGCAAGTCATTCCATTTCCTCAAGCATATATTGTGTGTTTAAACCATCGTTTTGTTTGGTCTGGCAAAGTTGGAATAATTCTCTTCAAAAAAAAAAAAAAAACACCACTTGATTAAGTTACTTGCAGTGTGTTTCTCAACATTTTAGGTTATGACTCTTATCTATCATTGCATTGTGAACATATTCCATTTTTCATGTTTCCTCTCTTACCTGGTCCCCGTCCTCCACTGGTCTGAGCACTGGTCCTGCTAAAGGTCGAAGAGGTCTTATGTTTGAAAGAACCTTGGCCCGCCAGAGCATTCAGATTCTCCCTGGTGAGGTCCAGCTTCTTGTGGGGTACAACTGGAGACTCAATGCCTGCGGAGGAGGAAAAAAGGAAACACATAAATATGAAAATTTCAGTCTAAAGACATATATGCAGGAAACATACCAAAGCTTCTCACTTAAGTTGTAGGATAAAACATAAATTTCATGTCAATAAACACACAGCCTGCACCTGAAACTAAGAAACTGAATTTAAATTACAAAATCTACACAATGTTCTCCTTGGTTTTTGCAGGATCATCCAGTTTGGTCCGGCGCCCTGTCAGCTCTGATGGGCAGTGAGCGCCTGCCACAGCTTGGACCTGGGGCGAGGCCAGCATGGAGAGTTGGAGGAGGATCTTTAAAGGGGATAAAAACCTCCCCAACCAAACAAATCCAGGGATATATAATCCAAACAGCGGAGATGTTCAGCTGTTGTCATCAACAAATTTTCATTACTGCCTGCAAAGGCAACTAATATGATCTGGGATTTTACACATCCTTTAAAAAGTTTGGGGGGGGGGGGGGTTTGCTGATGTTTGTCTGTCTTTGATTTCCATTTACAGTGATTTGCAAATGAAAGGAACTTTTTATTTACAGTTCATTAAATGTGCGCCGAGGGAATATAAGCACGACTTCAACAAAGCACCACCCTCGCAAGAATTTGACTTTATGTAAAAACATCATGTCTTTTCAAATTTCCACCTACTCCTAAAATTACATTTGTTCTTAGTCAAACCCTTAACTCCAGCTGGGTGTATGGAGGGAAATGGGTTTTTCTTTTATTACCTCCACATCCTGCATTATTCTGACAACTATAAATACTAAATAAGAGGTAGCTGCACGCCTACGCCTCATATTAATGGGCACTATAATCAAATAGGTCACTTGGGGTGGGATTATAGTTAGTGAAAGCAAAGAAAAACACTCAGCAGCACTAACAACCATGATAAATGTTTCTCAAAGGAATCTGATGTTATTATTCCATAAGAGGACACTAAATTAGCACCTCATCTTCCCTGATATAATAAAACTATGTTGCTAACAGAAGTTCTACAGTGACAGGAATTAATTCCAGTAAAAGTTGGCACAGTCAAAATAGTAAATTAACAAATGCAGAACCGAGACTGGTCAAACCTTGCACGTCTCCATTGACAGGGGTCTTGTAGTGAGACTGGCTGCTGTTTTGTCTTGAGGCATCATCTGGGGTGATAGCACTCCCATCCGGATTGGAGTAAAAGAGGAGGAGAGGCTGGAAGTGACCTTTGATACATTTGCTGACCACATCTTTCCACCTGGAGCCAATCTACAGCGAGAGACAAAGGAAAGGTGGTCAATTCACAAGTTAGACACAGGAATTCTGCAAATTTATGTGCGATAAAACACAGCGAAACAAATTTTAAAAAAGCTTTCTTTTATGTTATGTCATCGACATATTGTCCTGGGGATCAATCAGTCAATTTGAATATATTAAAGAGGGTTTAAAATGCTGGATTTTCCAAATGGGAAATCAAGCTGTCGTGGTCCAATTCAATTTAAAAGAGCAGACAGATTGTACACATAACAGGATAACTTCTTGTGACTCCATCTGTTTTCATTTGACAAAGGGTATCAAAAAGTTTTGTTGTGTAACTGATCTGATAAAAGGCATTTTAACTTATTACAAAATGCGCGCAGCTCTGGTGGCATCACCAAAGTGTCACAAGCCAAGTCAATCTTAACCTGACAGAGAATGCCCTGACAGCTTTCATCAAATTCACTGGCAAACTATAAAACAGAACCTTGCCTTCATTGTACATGGTCTTATTTGTGAGTGAATATATCACACTGAGGCCAAATCACACAATCACATTAGCTAAGCTGTGTAAGGTGCGTGTCTCGCCACAGAGGCACCACAAAGGCAGGCTGCAGGCTAACAGATGCTTATGTGCTCCTTAATTAAGCAAATGACGGTGGAGGGGGGGGAAGCAGGAGGAGTAGAGATGAGGTAAAGGAGAACGAATGCAAAGCAAAACAAAGGAAACGCAAACAAAGGAATGTTGCAGAGATAGGTACAAAATTTAAAGAAGCAAATGCTTTGCAGTCTCTTACTCCTGCCATTTACTGTACTGTGTATTTGAAAGACTAAAAAGCTAGCGAGGAGACAGCTGAACCTCTGCTCTGGGCATCCCGGCTGGAAACAAAATATGACTGTTGCTGGTTTCGCTGTCCTGATTTATGTGACGTTAATGTGACGGGAATTAAATAATTTGAAATATGACACCTGTGTCAGGTGTCCAGTTATACTATCAATTTCAAGAAATGATTTAACACCACCAGTACTCACAACACAGAGTTCTCGGCCATGGTATACTGGTAGGTACAAGTGCTGTAACACACAATTTTTGCAACTACATGCAAGTAAATGTATTTCATCTATATTTAATCATCCTCATTAAAGAAAGAATGTCTCATGCACTGGAAAAGCAGTGATCAGGCTACAGTAGTCATTTAGTGGCTGGGACTTGGGGAGTCACAGAAATGCTGGCATGTTTTGACCCAGGTACGGACTTGGCAGGCGCTGAGTGCTGTGGCTCCTCCATCTCAGTTGGGGGGGGGGGGGGGGGTTGCACACACAGCACAAGCTGCTGATGGATTGACGCAGAGCCAGCCAGCCAGCCGCTGCACCACAGTCCCCGAGAAAATTGTGAGGATGTGAAACAAAAGGCATGCTCACATGTGCACGCCATGGAAATAAAGCCAATATTTAGCAAAAAGAGGAGGGGATGGATGAAAGGATTCACAGCCTTTATACTGTTTACACAAACACACAACCACTGGCAACACAGACACACAAATATTTTCTCACACAGATTGCAAGGTGTAGGTGTGTATGTCCACCCGCACCTGCAAATCAGCATTCTCAGTGACCCCTCAACTTTACCCGGTGAAGGGATCCGTAAAATAATCTTTACTGGTTAAGCTTCACTTCACTACTGCAGTACTTTGTGGCTGACAGAGTTGGGAAACTGCAGTAGAAATAGGGGGGTGGGGGTTAGCTGACTCTACAGTGCCATAAAGGCTCATCAAGCCAGAGGCTCATGAAGGGCAATCGATGTGGCCCTTATTGGGCGATAAAAAGACTTGGTGATAGAGATAGAAAGCTGAACATTGCTACTGTTTGCTGCTGCTTGTAAAAAAAAACAAACGTATTTTATCAACTCAGAGTGGCACATTTTCATGCACAGAGATTTCCACACTTTCGCTACTATTGTCTGACCCACAGCCCAAAATCAAAAAACAATTAATTTACAATGATATAAAACAAATAAAAGCAGCAAATCCCATTTTTAAAGAAGCTGGAACCAGTGAGTGGCATTCTCCTTGATAAATGACTAACACAATTAATCACATGAAAAGTAGTTAACTGATAAATGATTTAATCGCTAGAGGCGCACTGTCTCACCTCCTTCACTGTGGCATCATCAAAAAAGACCCATTTGGAGGACTTGGTGTGGAAGGCGAAGGCACAGTAGTGGCGGCTGGAGTAGCAGATCATCCCTACGAGCTGCAGCTCTCCCTTTTTGGCATGCTCATCTGTCACCCTGTAGAAGAGCTGGGTCCATAGATACACACACACACACACACACACACACACACACACACACACACACACACACACATATAAATATATACACCAATTACTCTTCGGCATCAACACTACAGTAAGTGGGCAGGCAAGTGAGTGATGCTGATAGCTAGTGGAATCAGTTACTCCATCTGTTTATAGATTAAAGTCTGAGGGAATGAACCGGCATTGATTTGACGATCAATATGAATGAGGGCTGGTTTAAATCAGTGCCTTAATAGCACTTGATATTTAGACTAATTCAGACAGTAGGTTTATTGATGGCTGAAATACTAATACAAATAATATAAACATATCAGCAAGAATAAAAAAAAAATAAAAAAGGGTACAGCATTCAGCAAACATCTGGAGAAAGTGTTGGTGCAACAATCACTTGTTTCTCACTCCCATGTTTCCTGCATAGCCCGTTCTCTGTCTCCCTCTCACTCTCTCAAACAATAGATTTCAAAGCCAACGATGGGGGTGGAGGGCTCCCTTGAACACTCAATAAAGTCACATGAAACGCTCCTTAATGAATTAAGGCCTTTGTGGCACACTAGTGGGAGGTGGGGTCTGACAAATTCTTCTGTTGGTATGCTTTGGAAAAGGCCTAAGAGGGAGCTGTCAAATAAACGGTTTGATGACTTCAATGAAGAAGTTATGTAACGTGTGAAGCGTATGAGCATTTGTGCTGATCTGAACTACACCGATCAATTTAACTGCTTGTGAAGCTCATCCGACACAGTGTACCCCTGTGAGCAGGCTGCTAAGGAATATTCAGTAAGTCATGTGCCACTTTTTAACATACATATTTCATGTGAACACTGCAGACACCCTAATCATATTTATGTGTGTGAAGATGTGATTTCAAAGACAGAAAAAGGAGTTACACTTGCCCACATATGTGCATGCTTTTGATGAAGAATGTCTGAATACAGACACTGCAACAAAAGCAGTCTTGAACACGTTATTTTTTCCCGTCTCTGTGACGTCTATGCAGCCCACATGTTCCCTGAGACAGGCATGCACACACACACGCTCAGAAAAACACAGAAATGAGGGGAGGGGCTTTCTGACAAGCTGACCAAGGCCAGCATGGGCTTTTTGATCAGTGACGCTGGCCAACTGGGCATTGGGCGTTGACTGCTTACGCAACAGCCCCGACTTACAGAGAAATAAATCCCCACTTTATTTCCCACATATGTTCGACTGCACCAAAATAAACTGACTCTAACAGCATGGGGGAAAAAATGGCAGCTGTGTGAATGAACAAATTCCAAAAAGACACTGACAAACTGAATCATGTCTAGAGAGTTATATTATATCCTGCTGGATATTTAATTGTTTCATCTGAAAAGGTCAATGACATGCTCTAACTGTGAGTCTCTTTTTATGCTGGAAATACTGGCCACAAAATATTATGAAGAAGTAAAATAAAAATAAATAAATACCAAACTACAAAGCGTAAAATGTGTATAAAATGTTGGTTAAAGCAGACTCACCGCAGAAAGACTGAGATGAGGCCCCAGTGAGCGAATAAGCTCCTCTGTGAAGTCGGACTGGTCAGAGTCCCACACGAAGCCTATGGTAACTATTTCTGGGGAGTTCATGAGGACCTGTCTTATCCTAATCCTCTGGCCACAGTTGCTCTAGAGAAACAGGACAAAGACACAGAAAGAGACTACAGTTTCACTCAGAGGTACAAGAACAAAGTTAATATCGAAAACAACTATTTGAGAATCCCTGCACTCCCAAAGAAACGTTGTTCAGATAACATATAACAGATAATGAAGAAAGCTAACAGCTTCATTTCTGCTGAAATGCTTCTGCGGGACACAGGTGCATTTGTTACACATTGCTCTTCCAAGGACATGAACTGTGTGCTTATAAAAAACACTCTGCGTGGACCACTTACTGGACAGTTTCGAAGGTCCCCTATTGTACTTGCTACTTGTAACAGCTCCCCGAATGACACATCTTTGCGCTGAAGCGTCTGTTGACTGAGAAAGATGAGAAGTATTGTCAGCAGACGTTTGGGAAAAACAAGTGAGTAAGAGGAAGGGAGACAGAGACAAATAAAGACTAAGGCATGTGGAGAGAGCAAACTGTTGAGTGTGAAAAGTCAGCTAAAAAGTTAAGTTATCGCCTTGTGACAAATGTGCCAAGACAGACACGAAAGGCGAAAACAGAGTGGAGCTGGACGGGGGTGGGGGGGGGGCAAAGAAAGCCTCATATTGCCTGTGCCTTACCAGAGTGTGGTGATGGAGACATAATGCACCAGCTCTGTAAACGGCAGTGGGTCGGAGGATGCCCCACAGTGTCGGCACACAGACTGCAGAGGGGAAGAGAGATGGAGAGTGATAAGTACAAAAAAAAGATACACAGGTGTGACTTCAGCATGCATATCCGCTGTCAAGGACTAATTATCAAGTCAGCA
This sequence comes from Epinephelus fuscoguttatus, assembly GCF_011397635.1. Taxonomy (NCBI): domain Eukaryota; kingdom Metazoa; phylum Chordata; class Actinopteri; order Perciformes; family Serranidae; genus Epinephelus; species Epinephelus fuscoguttatus. Next base: position 22,749,555 of record NC_064774.1, read on the forward strand.
GGTTGTTTTCTAAAAAAGTGAGATCAGAAATAGTCACAGCTAGAAAAAACTAAACAACAAAAAACCCTCCTTAATTTGTCTTTGACCTGTCTTGCTGCTATTCTTATTATCAGTTAAATACTGTGGACTCTGTGGTATCAAATTCAAATGACTGACATTATCGGTGATCCAGTTTAATATGTGAAGTTATCAATCTCCCTCTGACCAAGGCAATCCTCATTTAGGCCTTGATAATGTTCGCCAGATTGGGTGCCCTGAAATTGAGGTGGAACCAAATCCACTGACTGTGCCCCTGAGGGATTTAGTCCAAAGGCGCATTATCTGTTTGATTCCGAGATAGTACTGGTTTGGGACAGGGACAGAGTCAGTGATGGGCATCACAGCCGCGGGGAAGGGTGGTGTTGTGTGTAGCGCTGGAATTTATGTGTACACCATCTGTGATTTATCTGGTGCTGCTGCACTGTGGAATCTGACCAGAAACACCCTCCTTATTCCACTGGGGCGACCCAGTATCAAAACATGACGGATTGGATTTCTACTGTCTCAGACAGTGATTCATGCACCTGTCTGTGTGTGTGTGTTGCTGCTTAATCCTAACACTGGCAAGTGTGTTCAGCTCATCCACACGTTACTGTAGAGGCTGTGCTAACAAACAACTAAATAATAATATCAACAGCAAAAAAATATAATTAAGACTGCCTAAATTAACACATTTTAACACCAACTTTTTTTTTGTCCAAGCAATACATAACATTTCTTATGCTTTCTAACGCTCTACTGACCTGCTCATAAAGTGACATTGCAAACTTCTGATGCGTGATGCAAGACTTCGAAGTGCAGGCGTCTTCTGTCTCCTCAGGCACAATGTGCAGGTGGATCCTATCCAGTATGTTCTCCTGTGACACAACAGGACATCCATCAGCAATGAAACAAAATATTTCCAAACACTGTTGTTGTAAAGCTACGTCTTTACAAGCGCCGCGGGCTATTTTTTCTTTAAACTAAAATACAGCTATTTCCGAGAGCAAAACTGCAGTGCGCTGGGACACACCGTTACATATCAAGAGTTCAATTTTAGGAGTCACGTCGTAAACCTGAAAGCTGAAGGAACACGTTTAAAGAGCAAGCTATACTCTATTTTAGCTTCCACCTGTTTCTATGGAGCGCTTGTGAGTTTATAAAATATTAAGGCTGCAAGGTAGGCCTTCAGGCACAACTTCACAGACTGTTAATCTGACACTGGCTAAGTCCTCAAATAAATTCTCTACTGGCACGCTGCTGCCAATGCATTACATGGTGAACAGTCAAAAGCAAAGATCTGCGTAGGATTAAGAATTAAGATCGTCTACAAAAGATAACAACTTCGGCACAAAGCTTCAGTCTTGGATGAAAAAAGTTACTGTTGAGTTTTTGCACAAGATGCCTTGGCAGATGAAGAAAGAAGAAAAGCACAAAAGTTGCTTTCTCTGCATCTACAGTAACTTCATTATATGGTGTGTAACTTCTCATCTGAGTAGAAAAGTGACTTCATGATCACACTTGTAGAACCCAGTGTTCACTTATAGTACAGTCCTCTCCACTTCTGTTCCATAAACATAAGATTCTCTCTCTTGTTTATCCATTGCTGAGTAATTGGACTTCCTAAGTGGATAAGTGAACAATGATTGCGGGATAAAATCAGGATACATCTGTGCTGTCTGGGTATACTGTTATTAAGAACTGATCACAAGCGCGAGACAAAGCTAATGAATCCTGATGGGTGAGGGAAAACAAGGTTGAAAGACCAAGGATGAAAAATGTAGCAGGATCTGTTTTATATTTGATGGGTCAAGTCAAAATAAAACTGAAACACAACAACTAGATGAAAATTTCTCTGCAGTTAGGGGAAAAACAACCTCTGAACAAACAACGCATTGTTGTGCCAAAAAGAGCAGAAAACGTGGAACTGATGTGTAGAAAAGATGAAGGACGGAAGAAAAATCGACTTAAAACAGGCCCAGAAATGATGCGACATAATATGGTAGCACAAAACAGAGAGGTTCAAACACAACTCCAGCGCTTATATAACCTGTCATGATGATATTTAGCAGCAATGTGGCACGGGTTGATGGGAGGGGAAGGGAGGGACAGAAGCTCTTTCAGTGACCTCGCCAAACAGTTTGTTGCAGTGCATTACCCGAACTGTGTGGCGGGGTAACACACAAACAAACACACATCCCTTCTCTCCGTGTGCGAGGCTCCCTCGCTCAGGACAGCCGCGTTGCCACAGGAACTTACAAAGCACTCTGCGGCATCATCCATGAAGCCCAGCTGGAAGCGCTGCTCGTCCTTAAAGGTCTCTGCCAAGGCGTTACGTAGGTTGTCAGAGGGCAGGGCGCGCTCCCGACTGTGCTGGAACTGGGAGAAAATGCCCTGAAGAGGAGAACAAGAACTTGTTTGCACATGGACTATGGGACATTCTGTTTATTAAAAGCAGCTGTGTCACCCTCCCTGCTCGATACACAGTCTGGATGTGTGACCCAAACAGCCGACACATTAATAATGACAAACAGAACCTTTTTGTTAGCTCCCATTACATGTGTTTCTGATTGTATTCTACCTTTAATGCACAAAAGATGCAGGATTCTCCCAGACAGAAGTGTCCAGGTAGCTGCCTCAAGCTGCGTCTGAAGATGTCCAGCTGCCATAGTACCTACACAAGGGAAAGAGGAGGTTACCTTCTTTACAATACAAACACTGACCATGACATTTGGGTGTAAAATCTCTCATGTACAAAAACCTGACACCTTGGGCCTTATGTTACATATGGCAATCAGACATTAAGAGAGAGTCTCCAAGGTTATGAGGATGAGGAGTGGGCGACAGGGAACAACTCCCTTACAGAAGCAAAGCCTAAGGTAATGATCATCTCCAACCAGCTCATCGGTTGCCTCACCCTCTGAGTCACAGTCTCCGAGAGTGACCTCACTGTAGGGCTGACTGCAATAATGAACTAACTCACCAGCGAGTCAAAAGCAACCTTTCAATACTTTAACAAACTGCTGGGAAGCTGTGATGAATTTAGAGAGTGACTAAGCTTTGATATTTCTAAATAAATGATGGTCAAATTGAAAGAGGGTGGAATGTGGTGGGGGACGACAGCAACAAGTGAATGAATAAATTTAAACAAGCATGTGCCATAATGAAAGCAACTTTAGTAAAGAGCACCTCATAATATGACTATTTTACACATCACAATTTTAAGCTAAAATCCTTTTCAATGATGGTAACATCTGTCAGTCCACCACTTTGGTCCAGATTGAAAAACCTCCACAAAATTAGAGCAACACAGGTAACACAATATAATGCATTTGAATACAGCACAAGGCAAACTGCTCCGACAAATCCTGATAATTAATCTTTAAAGTGAAATCTATTGAAAAATAAACAAATCAAACTAGAAACTGCATCACACAGGGCTGCTTAACACTTTTTGTAATCAAATTCAATGCCATTTAAGACCTTTTTTAAAAAAGTGCAGCACGGGCCACATATTTCTGTCCAAACCCGACTGAGCCCGACATTATTTAATTACTAAAGCACTGAGTTTGTGTCACACAGTTGTCATGGTTACAGGCTATTTAAAAGGCCGGGCGTGCCTGCTCAGCGGAGAGGGAGACCTCCGTGTTTGAGAAGGGAGTGGGCAACGGGAGGTCCGACGCTTCCAGCAAGGGGAGAGGGAGAAATATAACAAAATGAGATAAAATAGGAGACACCTGTCTCCCTCTTTTATTTAATTTTCAGCGTTTAATCAAGGCGGAGGCTGGCGGCGGGAGGTCCGCTTCCAGCGAGGGGAGCGGTAGAAACAAACAGCCAATGTGTGTGTGTGTTCTGTTCAGGTGTTGTCACATAAATAACAGTGCCCAAGCATGAATGCATATAAGTATTTTTTATTACATTGTTGTGGTTAATTTTAACTAATACTGTAGAAATCAGAGAATCACTTTTTGTTGTTATATATTCTCAGGGAGATGATACAAGCTCTAAATCTGACAAATGTCTATTTTCATCTAATTGTACTGTGCAACAGTTAGAATAAAGTTTTTGTATTTGTATGATTGCATTTGTGTTTATTATATACTTGTTTAAGTATAGCAAGTATAATGAATATAATGTAGGAATCGGTAAGAGGAATCGGTAAGAGGAATCGGTAAGGAATCGGACCGTTAAGAAGGAATCGGTAAGGAATAGGAATCGTTAAAATCCTAACGAGTCCCAACCCTAGAAGAGAGATATTTTTTATTTATGCCCTTATTTATTTTCTATTCATTATTTTTGTGTCTTCTCATAAAGTGAAATTCATGACACATGCAAAGAATTCTGTCTTCTTTAAATTAGATAAAACTGTGTTAAAAAAAAAATTAATATATAGATTTTAATTACAATTTGCTTGGAACGGTAAATTTTGACAACAGTGTAAAACAATAAAGCTCTTCTTGTTGTTCTCGCACTCACAGTGTAGGCTTTAGTTTGTCCTGCACATTAAAAAACATACACATTACAGTATATCTTCCTTATCTCTGCTTTGAGTCCACTCCTCTTCGTCATGTCACATTTTAGCTGTTGCAGCTATGCACTAACAGCCATCAGAAATAACAGCGGGCTTTGTGTCTTCTCTGAACACCCCGTGGCCATTTGTCTTAAGCTTAGCATCATTTGTACTGTCCTGATTTGTGAATTTCTTTAATCCTGTTACCTTCGTGAGAGCATGTGGCCTGTGGAGAACCACTCGAAACAGTACAAGAAAAAGAAAGAGCTTGACTGAGTCGCAACTGAAGACCAAACCATATTTAAATAAGTGAATCCTGTGGGGAGGTATTTCTCATGCAACTAGGCCTCACCTCAAAATTCAAGACTGACCATATTAAAAAATAAGGGTTTGCAAGACATTTTAAATCCCAAAGACTTTTTAAGAATCCACAGAAACTCTACTCATATTATGGTTCATAAAAACAGGCCAACATTTAATAATTTGCCAAAATTAACTCTTAAGAAGTCAATGCAGTAACTTAATAAGAGGATGCACAAGCTGCATTGATTCCTGCTCACGAGACTCTGAAATAGTTAACTGCTTCCTGCATCAACATGCACATATTTGATAGCTTAATCATTAAAGAAATGCTGAATTAAACCCAGCCACAAAACAATAAAGCAACAGGACAGACCTACCTGCACAGCACTGTTGAGGAAGCAGCTGTTCTGGCCCGGCTCGTTCAGCAGTCCTTTGGTCGGGGCCAGAGACAGCATGCTCCCCGGCTGGTACGATTTCCCCAGATTGCCCCCCGGCTTCCTGAAGAACTTGACCCATGCCATTGGATAGTGGGGTCTGCCTTTAGACAGGTGGGATAGTCAGACGGCGACGGGGCAGAGTGGTGCTGGGATCAAATCCCTCTGCCCCTGAAGGAGTGACTCCCAAACAGTCTGGGGCTAAGTTATTCCACGAGCTGCAGCAGCTGCCCTGCTACACATGGGCTTCTAGTCCATGTCTGCAGCCCACGTAGAAGATGCTTTCACTGTGTACACTACTTCAAAAGTTTAAAAAAAAAAGAAAAAAAAAAAGATTAAAAATCAACACGGGAAATTACAACCCAAGTCTTTGTATTGGGAAGCCTTTGATGATAAGCGGTCTGATACGTCTGATGAGATGCGGTTTGTTTACGGAGCAATGTGCCTCAGTCATCATGTAGTCTTGACGGCTCTGCACAAAGCTTCATGACAGTTTTAGAAGGAACTGTGGACCCCTGTGAGCAAAATCTGCCACATGGTCATGATGTTATTGAAGGCATTTAGCTGTGGCCAACTGTCCCTCTCAGAGATCTATCCATGGTGAAGGTTTATCCTGGCTGGACAGCAAACAAGGCTGGGCTGTTGGAGAAAAAGAAAGAATGAGATTAAATGAGATTTTCTTTGACATTATGGAGTTTACTATCAGCTACTGTTTCTTCTTGTGTGTGATCACTATGTTTTTCTAGTATGCTAATTGCTCTTTTCACTGGAGACCATTTTGGGTTTTGAAATTTGAACATCCACTAACCATTTGGCCAGTAAACAACATCGCTTACCCTGCACAGTGCATCTAAGACTACAGTCTTCATATCACTGCTCATTCTAGGTTAGAAGCCAAATTAGACTTTTGAGACATGTCAACAAAGTTTACACATTAACTTTTACAAACAGCCTTTGCACTGGTGGCGTGTCAAACTAAAGTTGGCCACAGCTGCAGTTGCATATTAACATTCAGACAGATTTATTTCAATTTCCTAAACAATGGTGACAACAGCCAGGAGACATTTAAAAGGAATAAAGAAAATGTTGACCTAGAGCAGACTTTATATAAACATGTTTACTACAATTAAGCTCATATTCATTTTGAAACTGTACACAAATAATAAAACAAAAATAAGGGTGGCAGCAATAATATCCAACATTAACTGCTGTAAAACTCTACTGTTACTACCGACACATCTTCCCCAGCTCTAAGTATTGGTAACTGCTGACCACAGTCTTTCCACCGTCTTGATATTCATATGACTGGAAGGCAACAAATTATAATTTTCACTATTGATTAATCTGTTTCTTTTTTATCCACTTAATTTAGCTTCAGTTACCTCTCACACACATTTTGATATATTCTAGACTTAAGTTTTAAAAAGTGCTTATTTTGCTGATCAACAAATAGAAAACTACAAAGGTCTTCATTTTACTGTCATGTGAACTAACCCTAACCCTACCTGAGACATGCTTTAATCATAATCACCTATATTAATCTTCCGTTGAAAGACTAAATGCCCAACAGCCTGTTCCCTATCCCAAAAGTAAAGCAACGTCATCTGGGTAAACACTGCCATGTTTCCATGTGTTTTAAGTTTGCAGTTTTAGCTCCAGATGAGAGCCCACACTAAAAGGTGTTGGTCAGCAATTTGTGGCGAGAGTTTCAAAAATTTCCATATAAAAAAAAATATTCCCTCAAGTTTCTTTTGTGTCCCGTTTTGTCAGTTTTCCCGGCACTGTCATTCTTTTCTAAACCCAACGACAAAAGAGTGCTGGCCTGACCTATTTTTAACACGAGATGAGCGGTGGAGGACATTACAACGAACCACTGAAGACGCAGTTCAATTTATGAAACTTGCAGTCTATGCAGCTTCAACAGCATAGTGAGAAAGACCAAGAAAATCTGCAGTGAATGTGCACTGTGCACCAATGGCAGCAGCGCCGAACACAGACTACTTTGAGAGGTATGATGGATGAATATGTTTGTGCTGAGTGAGGTGGTGGAAGTCGTGTCTATGTTATTACAATAGTGAATGCTCCAAGAGGTACATACTGTATAGTCACAGCCTGGATGTTTTAATGTGTTTATTGTGATTTTCATAGGATACTCTTTCATGTCATTCTAAATGATGCAGAGCTTGTCCTGTGACTTTATGGAAAACTGAAGCAGATGTACTTTTTCAGCACCAAAAAAGAAACAATGAGCAATAGTTCCTTGTGTGATACATGGTGATTCACCCTTTTAGTCTCCAACACCTAAAAAAAATAACCCCAAAGAATAAACCTCAAACATTTTGTTATTCAGAGCGAGGACAAAAAACTACTGCCCTACTTTGCACAATGAAACTTCCCTCTTGTGACAGTCTCCAGGACCACATAAAGTTTCAGCCAAAACCAGTCGGACAACATTTCTGTCCTGGTATTTCAGGAATCTTCAATGGCTGATGAAGTTGGACCAATGTAACCTTACAGCAGGTTAATGGTGCAACCTGGAGTTTAGTATTTACATGTAGAATTTACAGCCATCTTTACATGATTCAACTGAACATGCGAATGTGTCTGCCGCTGTGCTTTGTGACTGAATTCCATTCCAGAGCAATCAGCTCACAGTTGCTCAAGAGCTGCTGTTTTCGGATTAGTTTCAGGGCTGGGGTGCAAGAGGAAAAAGCTGTGCACTCCACCTTGGGCAATGACATCGCAAGCCCCGACATGTTGTGTGATGCATCATAAGCCATGTTCAGGAACATACATGAACATCCACCCAAGTAAAACCTGTGTAGTTCAGATAGCGCACAATGGCCAACATGACCGTGTGGCATCTCCTCCACGTCAATTTGCCAGCAAGCAAAGACAAAGCCACACATCCGCATGTCCACATTCCTCAACATCCACTTGATGGCACCGAGAATGAAGCCAGTGCATGTTTTGTATTGTGACACTGCTGACAACAGCAGGAGTAAATATGGCTCTGCCTTTCTGGTCCTGGAAATTTGATTAAATTATGGTGGTCCACTTGAAAGCTGCCAAGCTCACTTATGTTGAGCTATTTTTTAGCCTGAGCAGAATTGGCACTTGCTGACTACAATTCAATTACATCGTTTTTCAAAGATTATGCTCCGGTACCTTAAGGCAAAAGGTACCATTTTAAAACTCTGGAATATAATACTATATTTCCTTTAATATGTTTGCCCTCACTTAATAACAAACATCACTTTCACTGTCATTTAATTTTCTTCTATGAGAACTCCTTAACAATTCTACCACATCTGTTTTCCCCCCACAAGAAATTAGAAAACATTCCAGCCTTATTAGATTAAGCATGACACCTTTCATCTGACAACATCATGTGACTGGCACCATGTAGTGTTTGCACTGCAGGACAGGCGCACATTTTTAGACATAGACTGGCTGAGTTACAATCCAGAGAGGTTAAAGTGGCGCGTGCTCAACTGACCTGTGAGCAGGGACACAGATAAAAGACTGGAGAGTTGGAAAGACTGATGCACATTGTCTGAACAGGTGGTTATGCTGATATGAACATTCCTGCTGTATTTCATATGCTGTGGTTTTATTACTTTTTAATAAAAGAACTATTCTCAAAATTGAAAACAAATCCCTCATAATTGACTTCAAGTGAATGCAGCCATGTGATATACTAGCCCCCCTTGTTTATAAACCTAGGTGGAGAAAATGATTCAACTGGCAGGTCACAATCTTGTCCAGGAGCCAAGTTTACGTCATTACCTAATGTAAGCCAAGACGGCTGTTGACACCCTTCCGGTTCAAGTCTTAGTGGTAAATAGAACATTTTCTTTAGGCTGATTTCCTTAACTTCGGCCTGATCCTCACAACTTTTTTTTTCATATAACTCTCTAGGTTCACGTCAATGGGTAATCAAAATGAACTCTGGTGTCTTTCCTGACTTCAGTTAACCTAACATTGGTGATTCCTGGACAAATGGCTAACACAACTCTGGTCTTTCAATTCAGCTATGAGCTCAAGCACAGGAAAGACGCCAAGTCCTATTACATGCAACACTGACGGATCAAGAGCACTGTATTTGATATGAGATGAGATGAAATCATTGATCCCCCTGGGGAAATCAGGTCATAACTGCCGCATAAAGTAATATTCAGCGAGGTACAAGACATCAAATTGAAGCACACCACTTAAATCATAAAAAGAACCAATTGAAATAGCAGAAAATAGGATAACAAAACTAATTTTCACTGTTTAGATATTTATCCTAAATTACCAGATAATCACAACACAGTGGAACACTTTGTACCACTATAATCTTTTTTTTTTTTTTTTTTAAGATATTTTTTGGGCATTTTTAAGCCTTTAATTGATAGGACAGCAAGTGTGAAGGGGGGAGAGAGAGAGGGAATGACATGCAGCAAGGGGCCACAGGCTGGGGTCGAACCCGGGCCGCTGCGGCAACAGCCTTGTACATGGGGCGCCTGCTCCACCACTAAGCCACCGACGCCCCATACCAATATAATCTACAGATCGACTATTGTGAAACACAGAGACATCTTCTGTTTCATCATTGCAGCGATTGATAACAACAGGCTTCACTAGCATGAAAACACAAATTGAACAAGAACTGTGTATTTCATTTAATGCTGATACTGAGAAAAACTGTCCTCCCAAAATTCATCAGAAACCCTGTTTTACGACCAGGGAGGAAAGCTGGTTGTATTGCAAACATCTGTTATACTTGCAAAACATTAACTTGTCATGGAAAGCTGAGTCTTTGTACCAGTTTGTAACAATTTTTTCTGTGCTATTATTTACTTATTTTATTTTGAATGCTAATGTTATATTTTTGTTCATAAAGTGATTCAATGAGAACGATCACGGCATTTGTCCTCCTATATATTGTATTTTCTTTTTTTATACATCAAATTTGAAATGCAAGTTTCAAAAAAACGCTACTTGCAGGTTTGGTCGGTGGAATTTTCTTCTACAACTGGGGGACTCAGACTGTACTTAACCGTCTTTTTAAGACCGAAATGCTGCATTTAATTTGCAAAAGATGGCTGGCAAAAACACTAGTTGTACTAATTCTACTTCAAGACTAGGGTTGCAATGATAAATCAGTTAATTGATAAGTTGTCAACTATTTCATTAATCATCAACTAATTTCATTAACTGGTTTGAGTAATGTTTGAAGGAAGAAAAGTCAAAAATTTCAAGTGATTATTTTCCAGTTTCTTTACTCCTCTATGACAGTTAACTCAATATCTTTGGGTTGTGGATGAAACAGGACATTTGAGGACATCATATTGGGCTCTGGGAAACACTAATCGACATTTTTCTGACATAGACCAAATAACTTACTGATTAATCAAGAAACTAATAAGAAGAATTTAAGACAATTTAAATAATCATTAGCTGCAGCCCTATTCGTGAGACAGACCCTGTGTGTTTAACACTGTACAACAAAGCAACAACACAACACAGTGACAAACATAAAAATCTTACTGATATCAAAGTTATCTAATAATAACTGAATCACTCTAAATAACTGTATAGTAATAATTCAATGACCCTAATGATGCTAGGAGCTGTTAAAGTCATTGTCATATATGCTTGTGTGCAATCATTTCTAAGGCAACTATGAAAAAGAGAAGTGTGACATCAACGGATATACCTGAGAGTATTTACAGGTAAAAAACAAAACCAACATAACTCTCCCTGCATTATGGCAGTGTTGCCAAAAAATGTTGTACAGATCTGAGTGGAAGTCAAACAAAAGAAGTAATTTCACTTTTCTCTCAGCAGCACCGGCACAGGAAGTCCAGTCTTCCTTTATAAACAAAGGCTCGCGCACACTTGTCAGGCGAAGTCCTTGTCATAGGGAAAATGCTAAGGCTAGCACCTTGGAGCAATCAGCCAAAGAGTGTGTTGTGCATCAGCACCTTTGACAAGCGCGGGGAGACAGCGAGATGCGGGCATGTCTGGTGTGAAGGCATGGGGAGTCGGATGCTATAATTTATCTATTAGTGATCTGTTGATGGATAGCCTCATTAAGAATGATTCAATTGATCCCCTTCATATGGTAATTCAAAGCGCCGCTGATGAATCAATCCATGGTAAATTGAGTCACACTGATTCAGTGTCGGTAAGATGTGAACATAAAGAGACATGACGAGAACAGAACAAAGACTGAAGAAGCATTTGATGCATGGAAATGGAAAGAAACCTTTCTTTTACAATTTAGCACACAGTTTCACTTCCCAATATCCACAATAAAAGATGACAATACTCTCTCAGTTCTTCCCTTTCAAACACCTACAACCCATACAGTTATTCATGGGTCATATATAGCCTTTAAATTAATTTTAATCCTCCGTTTCCTATATAAAACACAACATGCCCCACGGCACAGTACAACTCTCAGTCTCTCCACAACTTCTGAAATACTAGGAGATAAACTGGAGTACATTCTACCTTTTTCTCAAAGTAGATCAATATATCTTTCCGTCAAACTGGTGCATTATCCATCTGCATGACAACTAAGAGCATCCCCTCTTGTTACTCCTCAACTCTGACTCGGTGTTGATGAATGACTTTCCTTACGGGGGATTACGTTCAACAGCAACTTCAACTCCCATAAGTACTGCACATCTTTTTTTCCTCTATTTTCCTCTACACATCTTTTCCCCCTCTATTTTTAGTAAAATGGAATTGTGTGTGCGTTTATGCAATAATAACTATACTCATTTTAAACAAGAAACTTGTGAATAATTCAGTGTTACCTTCAGATTAATAATTTTGGAGCTATGTTGGATCATACTTTGTGTCTTATGACAGTGTAACATGGGGAAAAAATCTTCCTCTATCTTTTCCACACCTACACTTCAGTATTCCACACACACTTTTTATGCAAAACACAAATGAACTTGAACTGCAGGCTGACAACATAACTACATGGTATTTAAAGCTAGTCTGTTGCCAGAGTCACAGGGAAACAAGTGTTTCAAGATACAAACTTTTATGTAAAACAAAATCTATTCTATGAACAGATGATGTGAGATCCATTAACTACATCTGAAAATTACCTGGGCGGTGTGCTGCCGAAGTCTGGGGGGAAAAACAAATAGTATCCTAATGAATGGAATAAAAAATGCAGAAGAAGGAAACAGACTGTGCTGTTTTTGTGGTTATAAACTGCAGTTTCAAAGGCTGTACTCCTCCTATTGCTACATATGCATGTCTGAATTTTACTTAACTGTTGAGTTAATCCCTATTAATTTTAAAATCATATACTGGTACACAGTGACAATTAGCATGTGGCCATTTTCTATGGAAAAGCTCGGCTTGTTAAAAAAAGATTTCTCTATTTCAGATGTAGTCATTCAAACTTCTTAGGAGTCTGACTCATATGGTAAACACAGAGAAGACGTCACATTTTTACAGAGAAGTCTCACAGATGACAGTCTCCCACACAGACTTCCACTTTAGCTTTTTTTTTTATAAAGTGGTGAATTAACTGTCTGACCGGAGGACATAAACATTTTTCTCTACATTTCCTCTCCACTGTCAACACAATGTTCTAATTTTCGATGATTTAATGCGTTTGGTCTCCACAACTCTTCTGTCGGTTTGTTTATTTTAATTAAGAGCCAGGGCTGGGCAAACACACAAAAGTCTGAAATACACAAAGCCTGAGTACAAGTCGCCACTGCGTGTCCAAGAAGAAGCAATAAAACATGACCCTGCACACTACAACCCTGAAAACAGTGAAACTTGACTGGAACATTCCCTACAGACTGCAGACATGGTTTGAGCCTTCAGGCAACAATGCAGCGGTCGTTTCCTGTGTGGGCTTCCTGCTCAAAGGCTTGCCGCTTTCCAGCACACGGTCACCGCATTCAACCCTGTGAAACTGAACAGGTCATCCACGCCACACTGAGTCACCCATTATTCCTTACAGAGGAAAAGGGAGAACAAAAGCACATGTTCCAGGATCCCATACTGCTACGAATCTGATTGAAATATAACATCCTCCTCTCTAATCTTGTAATTGCTTCCTTAATGCCCCTCCACTTCTCAGGAGCTTGCCAATAAATATCAAGCATGATGATAATGACCGACAACTCTGTTTCCTTTTTTCATCTTCAACTTTTTATACATATATAGTAGATTAATTCAGTTTATAGGTAAAAGCCTTAAACTCCTGAGTCAAGTGTCACAATCTTTATCACATGCAGATCCACACATAGTAAACTGAGCAAACAATACCTAATAAAAGTACACTTACCCCAAGTACTCTTGCTCAACATGCTTGCAAACAAAGAGGTGACTGAAAGCGCACTGTCAAAACTGGTTCTTCAGCATGCCTCCACATTTAGTTCACCATGTTAATCCTAATGGAAATGTTCCATAACCCTCTACATAAAGGATGAGTGTGCATGATATCTACAGGGCTGATGATCTCACTGCTTCATCACCACTGTGCTTATGGGACTGAGGTCTTCTGCTGCTGCTGCTCATGGGTCTTATCACCAGAATGAATTAAAGTGGGAGAAACCAGATCACAGGGGTGCACAGCAGGCTATGGAGGGTGGGGGTCCCGTGAACTTCTGGATGTTATGTCCAAATATGAAAAGGGTGTGCAGAAATTACGCAATGTGAAACCTCTGAGTCCAGCACGTATCAGGAGACTTGGCACCCAGCTTGGACTGTGCTTGTTTATCCTGAGGTGACACAACACCAGGGGAAAGCTGGTGTTTTCTCGTTATTAAATTACCTTAAAACCATATTTATATGCCTGTATATACATATTTGACTTAACTGGGGGAATAGTGTGTTGAAATACAAATTAAACACGACACAAGCAGACACTTTAGCCTAATTGTCGTTAAGCTAGCTACATATTTTAAATAGTTAATGATAAACCGACACACTGCTAGCTGACAACAACAACGCGACTACTGCTGACTTTCAAAAGAAAATGCCAACAAATAAGTTCACAAGTGATACAAAATGAGCTGCCACAATCACAATACAAGTATTTTAGTGTTTTACACACTCACACACCGCATTTTTTAACTTGACAAGTGTGCTAACTAACGCTACATAACCGAGTAGAAGCAGCTAATGCTAGGCCTACCTGGTTTCCGACTTACCTGAGCTCCAGGTAAAGCGACATTTCCGCCCCAAGCACAGCTGCCAAAGCTTAAACTAGTAAAGTTTGAAGAGCTAGACCACTTGTGAGAAAGTTAAATAAAAGAACAACTCACCTAAGAGAAGCAAAATGACACCAAAGTGCGGTAATATCCTCCAGTGAGGGCAAGAGTTGAAGTATTTTGGTTGAGTTTCGGGGGGAGGGACTGAGGAGCCGTTGGAGTCGCTGCCTGGTTGAAAATGCACTTCAAGACGCAGCCACACGCTGGAAACTCACACACCAACCACAAAACCACGAAACTTCACTCTCACTTGCTTTTGTGGGAATTCTTGTCTCTCAAAAATCCCACTTTTGACACAGCAGCCGTGTCCGTCCACTTGCGATATATTCCGGTTTCCAGAGGCGTGCGGTTCCGCAGCAGTTCGCTGATGCGCGGCGGTAGTGAGCTGTGGTCGCTCGGTCGACTTCGGCACCTGAAATACTGGATTAGAGATGTTTTCAGAGCTGAGATGTCAAACCCCGCCTCTTCAACAGTGTATTTACTGCAGTCTGCCATGCTACTGTACACCACTGCCACAGCTCCAGCACACACACACACTCAAACATTTGCAGAGCGCCAACTCTGCTGGCAGGCTCGTTAATGTTGCTTTATGGTGCAGGGGTTTGCAGTTAGCCCACTACAATGCGTGCTTTACAACTCTCCCACTGCAAACATGCATCACATACTTGGAAATTTGTGTAAAAGTGTAACTGGAAAATGCATTTTTTTTTATCCAGGGGTGCAGAAGTGTCACAAAGGCAGCACCTTCCTGAAAACCTGCATGCATACATTTGCAAATAAAGTATGCATTGCAGCAGAGTGGTGGGCAATGATTAAACATGCTTATGTGGGGGGTGTTAAACATTTACCTACCTAGTTACACCCCAACAATGTGAATACAATCATAACACTGATGATTGGGAACAACTGAGAGCAGAGGAGAGTGATGTAAGGCTCCTGTTACCCAAACACCATCTGCCTGATCCTGTTATATAAAGAAAAGCATTGAGAGAGATGTGCAATTAAAGCTTTTCTCCCCTTTTTGAAGCAAGGGACGAGAGTGTAATAGCCCTATCATGTTTCATGGCTCAAGGCCCCCAGCAAGCTGACCACTTTTTTTTTTTTTTTAATTTGGGGAGATTATATTAATTAAAATAAGTAGTTTAGATTGCCTCCACAAGAGGGCATGTTATACGGTGCATATAACTGTAAAGCCATAAACTATATTTTTGATGTTCCATTCATTTATTTTGAAAACATTTCTAATGTCGGTGATAACATTCTAACATGCAACGACTGGGTTATCTTGATTATAAATGAGAAATATAGATTTAGAAGCCCTCTTTGAAACCCCTCAAAATCAGGCCATATATTCAACAAGCTTTGTGTTAAAGGAAATCCTCTGCTTCAAAACAAAACTCATCACAGTCACTCATTAAGGCCGAGGAAACCGTATGCAATGATTGTGACCCCTCACTGCATGCTCAATGTATCAGCGTGGTCCAGCCTTTCCCCAGGAAGTACTTGAAAGGGCCCATTGAGGAGACAATGGCATTTCCCTCCTCACACATTTCCTCGAGGGACATATAATGCTTCCTCCTGACATATGAAAAAGTTTGAGAGTGTGGTAATAATCAGTTTGAGTGATGTGAGCTTTTAACGATCTTGGTGGGAAAGTATTCAATTTACCTTGTAACCCCACGCGGTGATGAAATAACCCAAGCCAGCCTGTAGGCATTCTGGAGGATTGATGTTAAGATTTTTTTTCATAAGTTTTTAGACAGGATTAACAAAAAAGTATTTTGTATCAGTGTGGTGCTCTGAGCTCACATAGAGAAGATTCACATTATGGTGTTGGACATTCCCACCCTGACTGTGGGCCTCCTTGCTTTGAAGTGCTGCCACTGAATATCTTATACTCCCCTATAAATTATGGATCAGACGGCTAAAACAGATCGGGTCTTTAACAAGTTCCACAAATGTAAACTTTTCTTTTCTGACCTTGGTGGACAGCTCGCAATCCAGCTGCTGAATCTGACAATTTGCACCCTGTCAGCATTGCTGCCTGTATTCTGAGCCAAAAGTCTAAAAATGACTGTATCATTGCACTGACACATCGTTGCCTGGCTGGCGTGCACTGTGAATGACTTCTGCAGAATCGTGGCTCATTGGTTTTTGGGTATGATTTATTCATTTCTGCCCCATGATATGTCTACTTGTCCAAAGTTTTCACTACTTTTCTTGTGTTAGCAACTTTCGGATTATATGTATAACCATCTGAATGTGAGATCAAATTGTTATTAAACTTATATCTAACAGTCTGGCAAAGCCCTGGTCCTACACAAGTGTGATGCTATTGTGAAGGACATTTTAATTTAAGATTAATTAGGGAGACTTTGCCAGCTCTGCAAGGAGACAGTGCACACAGTAAACGTCCCGCTGAGAGATGGTGCCATTGCCCTGACTTCTCACCTTGAGAAAGCCCCCGATGAACAGCAAGAGATCTGCTGAACACAGTGGATAAACACTGCTCAAATGACAAACCTGTGTCCTTTCTTTGCCTGTGTTGCCCTTTTTATAATTTCACCAGCACCAGCAACAGCAACAGCAGCAGTGGTAGATTTCATTTTATTTAACATTAAATAGAGCTTTTGAAACTTTTCCCCATTTGAATTAATAGAGTCTCAATTTTAGGTTATTTTAACATACATGTATACTGCCCCTCTAAGTTCCTCGTTTGCTTAAGAATTAATAGACACTGTAAAATCTTTAAATCTTGCCCACTCATTTGAGGGTCCCACTCACATACAGGGACACACCCTGGACATTCTTGTCTCCTCTGGTTTCTCACTTGAAAGCCTCGATCTCTGTTAAATTAGCTTGTGTGTTTATGTAAAGCTGGTTCCTCCTATTTTTCCAACATAACTACAACAAACAGTAATAACCCCAGAGTCCTTTTCAAATCCACTGACTCTAAACAGCAAACTGAAGCCTCCCCCACAATGTGAACAAAATAATTGAAATGAAACAGCAGATTGGTCATGTCACCGGTGATCCTTCTCCACACTGCAGCCCCTCGGACTTGCTCAAAAAACGTGAGGCCCTTCACTGTGCACTTGAAAGGACATAATTGGCAAATTAAAGCCTACATCGAGCCCTTTAGATGTTTTGCCCGCCAGATTTCTGAAGGAGGTTTTTAGCAGTGTTGCTCCCACTTGTTAACCTATTTTAAATAACTCCTTCCACTGACTGTGTTCCCTTGTGCCTCAAGCATGCAGTTATGCACCCACTGCTCAAGAGACCTATCTTTGACCCCTGTGTAAATAGCTAGTTTTATCAAACATTTTAGAGAAGGTTCTTAACTTTGAGTGGATTTCTGTCAAATTCAATTCGAGTTTCACTCACGTCACAGCACCAAATCTGCTCTTATTAAAGTGAAAAATTATCTTTTATGCAGAGCCGATGCTGGTGATTTTCAATTTAATTTGACTCTTCTTGATTTGAGCTCTACATTTGACATTGTTGATCATTCTCCCACTGAGCAATAGACGGATGTTAGACGTTTAGTTATTTTTTAGACCTAATTTCAACCGTCTGGATTCTGTCTATTTTTAGACGGAATTTAGACGTCGCACTTTAATTCAGTATTCGATAACTATTAATTAAAAAAACAACTGTAAGGTGCATAACTGATCTCCAAATACTTAACTAAAATAATAATGATAGCTGTTGAGCGATATACAGTATAGTATAGATATAGTCAAGATTTAGACATCTAAAAAACTTTCATTTCTATACCCCTGATAGACCAATTTTAGACTAGACGTCTAAGGAACATTTAGACGTATATTAGACGTATAATAGACCTAAAAATGCTCGGTGGGCTACTCTATTGGATCCTCTTGGAAACTGGGTTGGCATTGACTGGTTCATTCATTCATTCATTCATTCATTCATCTTCTAACCGCTTCATCCTCTTGAGGGTCGCGGGGGGCTGGAGCCTATCCCAGCTACATCGGGCGAGAGGCAGGGTACACCCTGGACAGGTCGCCAGACTATCACAGGGCTGACACATAGAAACAGACAACCATTCACGCTCACATTCACACCTACGGACAATTTAGAGTCACCAATTAACCTGCATGTCTTTGGACTGTGGGAGGAAGCCGGAGTACCTGGAGAGAACCCACGCTGACACGGGGAGAACATGCAAACTCCGCACAGAAGGGCTCCCATGCCGGCAACCCTCTTGCTGTGAGGCGAGAGTGCTAACCACCACACCACCGTGCCGCCCGCATTGACTGGTTTAAGTCTTATTTATATTTTTACTTTATTCTTTAAACAGAACTCCTCTTCTGTGATCCCCGGGACCTGTGGTGTTCCCCAAGGTTCCATCCTTGGCCCCTTGTTGTTCTGTACATGTTGCCACTGGGACATATACATAAATGCAAAATTCAGTGCCACTGTTGTACAGATGACACCCAATTTTATGTCCCATTAAAACTATAGAAATACGCAACAATATTTATAAGTTACCTCTTGTCTGTCAGAAATTAAATGCTGGATATCCAAAAATCAGAAACAATTCATTCAGTCTCCCAAAATCAGTCCTTATACCACAAAATATCTTTGGCTCTCTGTCTTATGTGATAAGACAGAATGTTAAACCTGCAACCAGAAACCTGGATGTTTTGTTTGACAGCGACATTTCCTTTGCAAAACAAATTACAAAAGCAATTTAAAAAGTTGATCTTTTCTCACTATAATTTTCATTTGCCATTTGTATTGTTGTGATTTTCTGATTCTATGTCATTCTTGAAATATTTTTTTGTTTATGCAAAGCACTTCGTGAATTTGTTTTTTAAAGTGCTGTATAAACAATTATTATTATTTTTATTATTGCACATGTCAATTTTGAAGAATGCGGCACGGTGGTGTGGTGGTTAGCACTCTCGCCTCACAGCAAGAGGGTTGCCAGTTCGATCTCGGGCGTGGGAGCCCTTCTGTGCGGAGTTTGCATGTTCTCCCCGTGTCAGCGTGGGTTCTCTCCGGGCACTCCGGCTTCCTCCCACAGTCCAAAGACATGCAGATTGAATTGAATTGAATTGAATGTGAGAGTGAATGGTTGTCTGTCTCTATGTGTCAGCCCTGCGATAGTCCGGCAACCTGTCCAGGGTGTAAACTGCCTCTCGCCCGATGTCAGCTGGGATAGGCTCCAGCCCCCCCGCGACCCTCAAGAGGATGAAGCGATTAGAAAATGAATGAATGAATGAATTTTGAAGAATTAAGTTTACTTTTAATGTGACATGTTTTATTTTGCCTTTTCTCTCACTACACAGCCACCAGGTTGTAAATGCCCTTTTCTGTCTGATAGATAGATTCATTGATGACTCCATTAGGTCACTGAGCAGCTGAATTCCATTTCACCCCAAATGTGCTGTGCCAGTTGAAGTGGGATATTTTTAGCCCTGTTGTCTGGCTTTTCAATCCATACTTACTGTACTCCATAGCCCTGAGACACAAAGGGAAAGTGGGGCAACAATGCCAAAACCATACAACTGTTTTTAAAAGTCTGTGCATTTGGGGTGGTCCTTTTTAGACCAAGGCACAGAATTAATCACGCAGAGTTAAACTGTATTAGAAATTATTCTGATTAATCACAAAGCAATAATGAATTATTTAAACACATTCTGAGGGGGCAGTGGGCACGTAGCATAAAACACAAAAATTTGAATGAGTAAAGCTACAACTTCTTGTGCTGCTGCTCTCATCTGCTGCTGCAAAATTTAAGCGTCTAATTAAAATGTAAACTTAATCTGCTCCTGTCTCAGCCTGGGTAATAATAAATGGCCTAGTTTGTGTGCATGTTTGTGTACGCGCATGCAAACCTGGATGTGTGTGGTATCATGGGAAATGCAAATAATTCAAATAGAACAGCTTGTACTAATGAAAAGTAATATGAGGACACAAGTTTTCCTGACCACACGCATAAACACAAACAAATATGGAATATTTGTCAAGAATACATTTGTGTGTGAGTTCAGACTGTGAGAGTGTCAGTCAAGGTTACTAAACTTAAATGAAAATGTCCTTTTGTCACTTTCTGCAAAAGCTGCACAAAGTGTAATGGCTGAACAAAGCAAAGCTTGCAATGTTTTCTGTGAACACCATTCGTTGTGTTGCTATTGAATTACTACTAATGAGGAACCACACAGTAGTGAATGCCCCGTTGTTACGTAAGAGATTAGACATGCTCCAACGCCACAATGGAGGCCACGGGGAGGCGACGCCTCTGAAGCAACTCCTGCTATATTTAACCGGGGATTAAAAACCTGTAATGATGAGGTTTTTTTGGAACGAAACCGCTTCTCACGTTTCTCAAGTACAATTAAGTAACGTTTCTTGGTGAGAACTTTATGTTCAGCCACTTTTCAGTATTCTTCTTGGTTGAGACATCTGAAAATTCATGTCAGTGCAGTGCATACAACACATTTCCCTTTAGTTCATCATGTCTACATTGTATATTACTCACTGGAATGGTATTTGTGTGCTGTCGTGATGACACTGCATTACCACAAACATAACATGATGTCCAAGTATGGGTGTGTTTCATACTGTAGGAGCAGGTGAGAGATTTTGTCCACCCCAGACTCTTCTTTATGCATTTATTTTTATCTTTATCCATTTGTAGTAATTTCCATTTTCAGTCTAACCCCTGAGTAGGACTGTGCTCATTGTTTTACTGCAGAAAAGTTGATGACATAAGCATCATTTTTTGGCAGTTGACCATGTTACATTAATTCTGGAGTGCAGCCAAAGGAGTGACTGTGATATATTTCACTGCTGTGTTTGCCGTATCCACGGTAGCTGCAGCGCACAGGAAAAGCATGCTATCGCCTCAGTGCTGTCTAGTAGGGAAAGTAATACCCTTCATTGACTAAGATAAGGTACATTAATTATTCTCTCCCTGGCAACATCATCAAGAATGAGCTATTTTCTCTCTATCTGCACATTAAGGACATTTAAAGCTGTATTTTCTGCTCGTTCCCAGCCATATTAGTCGAGCAAAGAGCTTTTCACTTGTCACCTGAAGGCCTCAATTTGTTTACTCACTGGTTGTGTTAGCAGTTGTAAGTTAATAATTCTTCACTGACTATTAACCAAAGAAAGGAGGTTAACAAATATTGACCAGTCAGGAATATAGATGAGCCCCAAGAGTGAAAAGTCAGCGGCCGGATTACTGTGAGGGAACACAGCTCTAATTGGTCTCGGGGGCTTTTGCAAGTAAACAGGAACACAATCTTGAATGTTCATTTGTCCAAACAGGCTAATTACTAGCCCAGCATTGTGCATTCTTCCATAAAGTGGTTTCTCCAGCGGTAAATTTTTTTGTGTGTGGATAACATCAGCACTTGATGAAAATGAGTACACATTGCTTGACCATCATTTTCCGTATTTATTATTTGTACGACGAGATCTGGCATTCGAATTAAATACAAGCACAGTCATCTTTGTTTATGGATATACGTGCATGCAGGTACCTCGGACTGAAAACTTTCTCAGGGTGAAACATGAGTTAAACCCATTGCGTCATTTCAGGAGAGGAATGTATGCCCCGACCCTGTCACCTCACCTCGGTGGCAACCCAACACCACCCCACTGACCCCTGGGATGCTTTATTTTCACTCATATTTTTAGATATCCCATTTGGCTTTACACTATCCTGCGAGAATGACCACCTGCTGCACACATCCATCATGCTTGACAAATCCATCGTGCCATCAGATGTCATGAAAATGTTCACGAACCATTAGCTGTGTGCTTTTCAGCTGTTTATGGATTTTCATGTTACGAGGTCACTTTAACACAATATTACAAGGTTAATCCCAGATTTCCAACATGTCTGGTGGAAGATTTGAGCATAAACTCCACCTAAAATCTAACTCTTCTGAAAAGTGTGTCTGTGTGCTAAAACCTCTGAGAGAACCACACAGTATGTCTCCCTCTAGGCACTGCTCGGTGCCCTTGCAGTTTTTATCTCACACCACTTTTGTTTTCTCACCCGACCTGTGCATACTCAGAGAAAAGCTATCGGCTGGTCATGTGGCTCAACCTTTTAGCAGTCGTCTGTGTCAGCAGCATGCTGCACACTCGGTGTTCGGTGCTGTGTGCGCAGATGGAAGCCCGTGGGACTTTTGCTTTGAGACATGACAGTGAATGCAACAGCAGCAGAGTCCATTGTTAACTGCTGAGGAAGATGCTGAAGGCCAGCTGTTCAGTTACAGACTGGGCTGGGTCACAGAGTACAAACCACAGAACTGAATGATGAAACTGAGTCGAATTAGACGTCCTTCTCACTTCTTGCACCTGTTGAACACACACAAACAAACACGGCATGTTCCCATCTTATCAGCCTTGTTGTTGTGTAACAAGTGGTCACTCCAGTCTTAGATTCATATCAGGTGTTTATGTGCTGTTTCTCCCTCTCTAAAAGTATTTTCTAAAAGGACTGCCCTGCATTTGAGCTTACCAAGGCTCCACCATGCTATCACCTCACTTTCCCTGATGCTCTTATCCACAGCGATTTAGGACTAAGTATGCCAGGTTCAGTCTCTTGCTCAAGGGTGCTAGATTGCTGCCTTTCAGCATGGGAGTGTCACTCTAAACACTAGGCCACCCTATTGTCCCCAGCAAACTGTGGACCTCACAGCCTATAATCCGGTGTCCACTACCTACTGTGCCATCTCATGCCAAAGCAAACACGCCTGAGGGGAAACTGGTTGCAGTTTGAGACTAATAATTGAATCGTCTGGCTCCCCAGCCCTCAGCCTATGTTACAGTCCCTGCCAATAATATTTCCGTTGCTGCATTTTGATAATGGCTACAATCAAAGTTCAAAGAGAGTTCATGCCTGCCCTTGATAAACACTGCTCAGTATTTACTGTGGTACTTGGCAGAGCTACCGGCACTGTCGGATGCTGGTCGGTGTGCTGTACACACCGTTCTCCTGGAGAGGCTGGCAGGAGGCATTCAATAGGACTCGAAATGGGAGTGGCGCAGGGAGCTGCACATTCCAAAGGGTCTCCAACAGAGGTGAGGAATGCTGATGCTGGACTTAGTCACATTTCTGAGGAAAATCTGAAAAGGCATTTCCTAATTCATGTGTTAGAGAAAGAAAAGATGTCAACAACAAAATTAAACACATTCCCTTCTAGACAAGTCATATCCTAGAAAAACATTTGTCCTGCTCAAACACAGTTCTCGTGAGGATGCAGATTTTGTGAGCGACTTCACCAAATCTTTAGCTATTTGCAGGATAAGTGGCGCACTCTTCTACTGTTATTATTAAACCACTGAGTGAAAGTGTAGACATAACTTAAATACATGGTATCACAAACAGCATAACAAAAGAGGTCTTTGATTCATAGAAATTGTTTAAAATCTACCAGCAATAAGCAGAAACTGGTTTAGAGGACTGACACCAAGCCCAATTCTTTCAGCCCAGTCACCAGAATAAAATGTTGGTATTGCATGTTTCTAGAAACCACTGATATGTTAAACAGCCAAGCTGCCCAGCTGCAGTCCACAAAAAACAACCAACAAAACGTGTGTTTTTTTTAGAGAGACATTGGTGGATTTCCAGCGACGATTGTGCCACAGAAACAAAGAATTACAAAGAAACACAATTTCAATATATCTGCAACATGATAACTTACAATTGTTACATATCCAAGGTTTGCAGAAAAATAAAAGAGCTGGAAAAGGGCTGTGAAACATATGACCTTCTTCACTGCCTCAGGTTTTCTAATACCATTGTCAGTTAAGAAGCAGTAGTAAATGTGCAAAAGGGTTCAAGACAGTAAAGAGACACGTCGGTAATATAAAGTGCTGATATATTTCTTGCACTCTAAATATGTGCGTACATGCAAACATTTAGAGCACATCCTTAAAAGTATGCTGCATCATATTAAACCACAATTAATATAAAATGAATTAACTTAGATTTAAAATATTGCTATTATTTAATATAATATAACCATTAAAAAACTTGAAATTCAAGTAAAGGCTAAATAATGGACTTTGCTCTCCTTCTAGTGGAGTAAACATACAGTTAACTCTCTCCACATCGGCTGTGCAGCTCTTGTAAAACCTGCTGGTAACTTTCAATCAGTCAAGTCTGTTTGCTTTAGCCCGTTATGTCTGTGATAAATTCCTAAGTGCTGTCGTAATAAACAGACAGACAGATAAGAAGTGAGCACAACTCATCAAGCAGCTCCTCCATCAATCCCCACTACTCCGACTGGGCATCGCCAAAAGGTGAGAGCGGCTCGTGTCAGTGAAGCAGATTTGATTTGTCAGGCGGTGTAACCTTGAGGCATGTTACAGTGGCTCACATGTATCTCTGGACTCTCACACGATGCGATAAGTGATGGGTTTGCATACGGCTATAACACACAGGCGCAGCATCATTCACTCAAATGATCCTTCAGTGAGGCTCGGATCAACTCACTGTGAAATCATTACCGGGAGGAATGTTGTGGAATATGTTACAGATTTGCACCCATGTCCAAAAACAGAAGCATCTCGAAATAATTCTCCCAACAGTGTTAGTGGCAGGAAATGAAATTCAACATAAAAAAGGAGTTGAACTTGTTGCATTCTACATCATTTTATTGAGCAAAAACCTGTGTCTGCAAGATAAAATACTCTTATGCACATTATTATACAATGAATTCCATTTATTCCAGTAGTGTCTCTGCCTACTGTACAGCAAGATGAAGCAGTGCAATAGCTAACATCCCTGGAAAACCACGGGATGCTGCATACATGATAACCTTACACTTTCTCTAACCCTGACTCTGTTCTGACCGAAACGTTCCCCTAGTCCACCATTAACCTCTGGTGCCGCAACTAAGTTGACAGCATCTCTGTGTGACCTCATTACGGGTTCAAAGGTCCTCTGACTCAGGGAGCACAGGCTCAAGGGAAACAGCAGGGAGTGGGACTGGACCGCCTGCTGACACCCACCCCAGAGCAGATCTGTTGAAGGAGGGTCGATCCACCACAGCGTCCCCTTGGAGCTCAGGGTAGTCGGGGAGGGGTTCCACCAGGAGGGGCTTCACGGGAGCAGGTCTGGGTGCCTTGCTGAAACCACCGAATGGGGTCGCCACCCTGGAGGTGACGGAGTGACAGTGTTTTAACAGTCATCGTCATGTGCTAATGAGAGGGGCTCAAGTGACATTTGAAGTGATGAAACTAATTAAAGCCAAGCTTTGACTGGAGGGCATAAGAGATAACTGCTGAGAGTGAGGAGCTAGACTTTTGGACATTGTGAGTTAGATGAAGGACACGACTTGTTTTGCTCACTCAGCATTTGTGTGCATGATAAATTAAAGCAAGGCTATGTCAGTTTTGCACCACAAAATATCACAATGTTTCTCTTATGAGTGAAAAGTTGAATTTATAAGCAATAAACAGTGGCTAATGTTAACTTCAGACATTACTGAGTGAGTTTTTTGTGGTCAAGTTGGCTGCAGTCTACCAAATGTCACATAGGCTCACTTTAAATACATTTTCTTTCAAAGACTTGCTGTCCACCTGTAAGGTTGTTTACCTGTTGAAACTTTTGTACCCTGGCAGGTCTGGTCGGGGCTCCGGTTCGGGCATATGGGTGATGAGAGTGTCAGCCAGGGTCGGGTCATTGATGATGGCCTGCTGCCAAGGCGAGTGGTAGGACTTTGGCACAGCTGTGAGGTTGAACTTCTCTGGAGGGACGTCTTTCAAAGGAGCTCCGTACCCTGGGTGGGTTCACAACATAGACAGTGAAGGAAAATAAAGAACAGGCATTATTTCTTCAATCTATTTTGGGTATTTCCTCACAAACAGTGAAGTGAACCACCACAGACCAGTTAGCTGATGATGAGTAAACTTGAGTAGAAGTGAGTGCAGTCTGCTGATGATATTTTATGCTTTAAAGTAATTTTAAGCAACCCTTTTCTGCAAAATTGATTGCAAAGGTAGAAGAGACAACATGAGTCAGGAAAAAGAATTAAATGTTCCAATTACAAAAGAAAAAACAGGAAAAATCCATAAGAATAATATATTTAACCTGAACCACTGTTTAAATAAGTGACATAAAACATATATGTAACTCATTAATACAAGTCTGACTGCGCAACACTGCAATACCTTCCACTAGTCTTTGTTCATCCCTTTATTTCTTGTTAAAGTTCACAGCAAAACAAATCAAGGGGCAGCCTCCCTGCAATTCCATGTGTGTGTGTGTGTATGTGCATGTTTGCCTCCCCGCGGAGTTTGTGTGTGTTGATGGGAGAGGCCTATCCAAAGTACTATCCTTCAAACCCAGCGCTTCACTCAGGGGGGCTTGCAAGCTCAGGCATTACATAACACGGGGCGTCATCTCACGTCCTAACCTCTCACAATGAACAATCCCCTTTCCTGAGTTTATGTTTTGCCCTGAGGAGGAAGCAGGAGAGACCAAACAGACCTGTGGGGAGGCTTACAGATTTCGGGGGGGGGGGGGGACCTATGACAAAACATTGTGTAAAAGATTTTCTGAGGCCAAAGAATATTGTTCTTGTTGTTGTACATTTGGCTGAGTTGCTATTTTTTTTGTGTGTGAAAGGAGCGTCACACACATAGCTCTATGTGCTCTATGTGGAGATGAAAGAGCGATTGGGGAAATCCCTGAAAGGCCAGACAGAGAGACAGCAGGCTGGCTTTTGTTCTTAAATCTTTTTTCTACTTTTCCAAAAACATTCAAATGTGGTAGCATTTTTTTAAAAAATGGTCCTGTAATTAAAGACAAACATTTTTAGAAAGCTTTAACAGCTATGCACCCCATAGATTGATGTTATGACTTTCTACATCTTCAGTATATTATCCGCCAATTATTGTCTCATTTAAACTCTATCAAAATCTAAAGTGTTCACCACATGTATCACTGAAGCCTGGTTAAGAGATTTTGCAGTACAGGGGCATGGAACAGGCACCCCTGGGTGGATGAGTGTGCTATTTTAAGAGTTCTTAGCATTTGATACCTAATGCACTCTGGCCTGATTTCTGCTACAGCTGGAGTGACTTCATTGAGACACTGAAGGTTGGTGTCTGGTCCTAAGCTCCAGAAATAACACCCCACTCCTGCACAGACATCCTCCATCCCTAAATCAGTATTGGTTTTGTGTCGACTGGGCAGAACTAAGACACGAGGGAGGATGTGAGCACATACCTGATGCTATCAGTGGCACGAGAGGCAAACAGGAAACACCTCCCATGGGTAAAACTCAACAATTTTTGAAGATCGTCAAAGCTGATTGTAACGAGGAGGGGTAAAAAAAAAAAAAAAAAAAAAAAGAGGTGAGGGAGAGAAGTGCGGGAATGTGGAGGAGTGGATGTGAAACAAAGGAGTGGGATGAAGATAGAGAGACGGAGAAAGAAAGGAGACAGGCGGAGAGAGGGAGAATGAAAACGTGTAATCATATTCTGCCTGCGGCCAGCAGATTCCAGGCAAGAAAGAAAATGTTTCCCTACGCGATCAAAGGCTGCGTGACTACAAACAATGAGAAACAGTTGAATCCTTATCAAAACACGGCACATCCAGTGCTTTGTGGAGAGCACATCCACACAGTCTATTCACCAGGAGCACAACCATCTCTCATGAGCTGTACTGTACTTTCAGTGAAGTTAAAAACAAACAAATGCACAACCGAAGAGGAAGTTTAGTATAATGAAACGATACCAAACATGTTAATGAAGCCAAAACCTTGGAAGAAATGACAGTGACAATCACAGATAAAATAAAATACAGGACTGGGCTTTATAAGTGTAAGTAAAGTAAGGCAGTTACAGTTGTATCATATATCATATTGTATGCCAACATAATGTATCATATTATATTGTATCGTATCGTATCGTACCATAGCGTACTGTAAGGTATCGTATTGTATGTTAAGATAACCTATCGATAGTATCATACTAAATCATATCGTATTGTATCGTATCGTATCGGACCATATTGTGACATACCATATCATACTGTATTTCGGGGACATTTATTACCTTACCTGGGGCAATGCTGTCTGGATTTGGCACTGTGCTTGTGTCTGGTGCGTCAGACACCACAGTAGGTGTTTGGTCGACATCCACGTTGTTCTCGCCGCTGTGGCCGTCCGTGGCGTCCCCATTCTCAGTTTGAGAAACATTTGTGTTCTAAAAGAAGGATCCAAGAGATGAGTTGAGCTTAAGAGAAGAGTTAAACACAAATTAAAGTCTGTAGAAGTGTAAGTATCTAAGTTGCCATTTTTATGAGCAGTTTAAACATTTATCTTGTGGAAGAACATGTAATATGGTAGAAAGTTCCAGAACAGCTATTAAGTGAAGCCTATGGTGAGATTGTTTTATCAACAATTTCCTATCTCACTGCACATGGCAAAAATAAACAGCTTTAACTTTGCTGGCATATTTAGATTCATTGAATTAAAATTTTAAAAAGTAATTTGCATGCACAGTAAACCAGTGGCACAGTAGGTTTACTGATTCTTATCAAAACCAAACTCCCCACTTCTTTATTGCTCCTCTTTTTCATGTGGACTCAAACCGCGATTCTACATGTTTTCCAACAACAACACGAGGCAGAGAAACTGCCTGCATGTCCACTTTTCCTCAAGAAACATTGTTTTGTGGGCTGGGACAAAATGTACCACAGCACAAGCATCCAGCTTTCATCCCTCTGAAAGATATTTATGATGATTTACTCCAGGACTTCCTCAGGAAATGTTGACAACTTGAAACAAAATCCCTCCGTTGCCCCGAGCAATAAACAAACCAAGAGATATGTGAGCTCTTCTCACTTCAAAGATGAGGCGAAAAACTTCCCTGGAGCATAATAATTATTTTATCTATGGACTTCATGAGGGCAATTCAAAGTACACAAGGCCACCACACAACTAAATGAAAGAGGATCCAACTAGTGTTGCTAATTAATTAGATATAACAAAGAGAAACTGAGTTTATCTTGATTCAATTTTACTGAGTGCTTTGGTACATTAATTGCTTTATGTGTGACCAGGTCAGGCTAAGATAAGTACGACTGGGAGGAAAAAAAAAAGCTGACTTGGCACACTGCCCATCCATACACAAAAAGGACATAAATAAAGCTACTTATGACCAGCTGGAAGACTTTCATAACAACTATTCTGTCCCACACTATGTCTGTAGCACGAGTCAAATAAACACTTCAAGTGCCTAATCTTTCCCACATACACTTTGTCAGGATGTAAGGTATTGTGCGAATGTTTTCTAAAGCGATGGAGAGAAAAGATGTGGGGAAAATGGACGACTGTGCTTATAGAAAACACGCTCTGGCAGTGTGACAGTGTTACAGCAACCGCTTCATCAAAGTGTGTTTTAGTAATCCATATCAATCTATTGTAAATGTATGTGTATTTAAGAAAAAATACCACTGCTTTGTCATGCCCCTCAGTGAGATATTGATACCAAAAGCACCCATTAAAGGTCTAGTATGTAGGATTTAGTGGTATCTATAGGTCAGGCTCCAGAACTGAAACTTCTCCTGTGTGCCAAACGTGTAGGAGAACTATTGTAGCTGAGGCAAAAACAAAAATGGCCCTATCTAGAGCAAGTGTTTGGCTTGTCCATTCTGGGCTACTGTAGAACAACATGGCAGACTACATGGAGAAGACCCGCTCTGTATGTACCATAGATATAAACAGCTCATTCTAATGTAACAAAAGCACAGGGATTCTTATTTTTGGGTGACAATGATGCACCACGCTAACAGCTAACCCCAATGGGAACCCACCTGCAGCAATATTTGACACTAATAGAGACACTAAAGTATAACAAGCGAGAAAGTCTGCGTAGGGTGTGTGGGAGGGGATTTGGATGGGTCAAACAAAACCAGAGTCCCATCTTAGAGATCACAGTTTGCGTCCCATATGGAACCAAAAGTCAGCGTTGTTTAAACATAGAGTTAGGGGCTGTACACAGGCTGTCTTTATGCGCCCTAAAATCCATTGTTTTTAATGAAGACGCACAGCAGGCGAACTCAAACGCCAGAGCAACCTTGTCGTGACGTGTTCCTGAGCGTCTCTTTTTCAGGGTGCGACAGCTGCGCCCTGACTTTTGGAATGCAGCAGCATGCACCGTATGTCACGTGACGGGGAACAACCAATCACAGCCTACAGGTTCTTTCCTTTCTTCCATAAATAATAGTCTGTGGTAAATATGAAGAAGAAGTTGATAACTTTCGTGCAAGGCTACCTAGAGCTTTACATCTGTCTCACGGACAATATGTTAAGGCTTGTTACGAAACGTAACAGACGAAACCTGTCTCCATGCCCTTGAAAGATGGCACAGCATAGGCACCAAGAGTTGTACACAGCGCCCGACCTCACGTTTTCTAGGTGGTTAAAGACACGGCATGTGTACAGCCCTTTAACCAATTCACATACACTCATGGCACACTGAGGTCACTCACTTATTTACGTCATATTATGTTACATAAAGAAACACTTATTTTTACCCAAAACATGACCTCTTTTCTAAAACTAACCAACTAACCACCTTGTATTGTTGCCTAAACCTAACTGCAACCATTTCACAACATTAAACATGTTACAATGTGTTTCAGCAGTGTGTCAAACATGTAGATATGCTATTGGGTGTTGCTATCAGGTGCCAAGGGGTGTGACAAAGCCTTGATATGAGACAACTTGGGAGTGAAAATGCATTGACAAAATGGCCATTTAGGGAAATACAACTATTGAGTTTCTTGCTGGGAATTAAAAGAGCCATGCTAGCCGTTTCCCTCTGCTTCCAATCTAGTGCTAAGCTACGCTAACCAAGCTCTAGTTCCATAGTTAACACACATCCTGATCTGCTTATCTAACTCTTGGCAAGACAGGAGTTCTGTGTCTTACCCCAAATGTCTTACTACTCCTACTACTTGATGAGTTATATTTCCCCCGTGCATGTGTGTGTGCTTACATTGAGCTGCTCATTGTTTTTATTCTGAATGCTCTCAAAGGTGTATTTTTCTGAGCGTCTCTGGCGCATTTTGAAGAGACGGGAACCCCGGTTTGAGGCAAGAGACAGCTCCTCCAGCATGATGTCCTTAGGAGCGTTCACTTTCTTCCCCAGATCCATTTCTGCATCTATACAACACAATGAGACAAACGAAAGACTAAAGAGCTTGTCTTTACATTATATACTTGTAAATTGATCTGATCTCTGACAAGACAAATTTATTTCCCTTTCTCCTGTGCTCCCACCTATCAAACCTCATTGAACACAAATTATATTCACACAGAAATAAAACCCTGCTGCAAAAAAATCCCTCTACATGGACTGCTGACTTGGTAGTCCTGCCAATATGATGAATGAGCAATTATCTTCCCTCGTAATCCACTCATGTCTAGTGCTTGTTTTGTGGTTAGCGCCACGTGCTAGCTACTGCATGCTGATCATGGAGATGTCACAGGCCTATATCCAAGTATGAGGGGCATAATTTGCCAGAATATCTTTCAGCTGTCAGTAGCCTTCAGACCCAGCCACACAGTTGTCCTCGCCCTGAAATAGCGTGTTTAAAGGACAACGACAAAGGGATTCGTTACTTTGGCCCATAAAAGTATTCATTTGCTTATTTATAGTCAGGGTCGCGGAAGGGAGGGTTGGCAACTGCTGCTCTGGCAAATGGTGGACTCATGCCTTGTATAAAATGAATGTGGCAGTGTCCGGTGCATGTCTGAGTCTGGCAGGGTGTTTACAGTAAAGTTAATACGTCTGAGAATTAAATGTGCACTGTACGATGGTGTCAAATCCGTTTCTATGTTAATATGTGTGATAAAAAAACAAGGTAGGGGGTTGGGAGGAGCAGGAAGTGAGGAGAAGAAGAGAAGGTGAGGTGAAAGCAGAAGCAAAGAAAGGATGCAACAAGAGAAAGAGAGAAAGACTGAGAGGTCAGAGGGATGAGAAAACAAGTAGGTGAAGAGGAAATGATACGGCTACCTTCTTGGCCTAGAACCTCCCTGCAGATTGCTGCAGCCTGCATTTTCCTCTCCCTGGTCGTCATGGTGGAGAACTGTGACATGTCTGCCCCTGGGGAGTCGGGGGTGAGGCGAAAAGTCACAGGAGACAAAGCACATCAGTACAACCTGTTCAAACGTACAACGAGACACAGAAGCTGAGACAACACGGCTGCATGTTGGCCATCGATTGGCCAACATTGAGCATCCACACCACGCACAAAGACCCACCGAAGCAGACAGAATTTATCGGGGCAGTGAAAAGGGCAAAGTTAGCACATCCCTTTAAATAACCTTGGGCTGTTAAACGCCGAGCACATGCTCTTCAGACATGGCAACCAGCTGTGTCAGGGGTCTGGGAATCAATATGTTTGAAATTACCCAAGTGGGCTGAAAGGACACAGATAGAGAACATGCGGCTGTCACAGCAGACACGTGAGACAGTGGATGAAATAGCACAGTGGAAAGTTTACACCACGGTGTCAGTAAACACAACACAAATGCTTCACTCCAATCCAGGATACTCTTCACAAAGTTTTCTGATGGAGCAAAGGAGCTTTTTGTGGCTGAAGTCTATTCACCATGCAAATCACTTCATCATATGGAAATCAATGGAACAAAATGGTTTTAGCTCTGTAAATAAAAAGGCAAGTTTGCAAAGTTTACTTTTAATTTCAGTGAAGTCAACTTCAGAATCCTATCGGTAAATATAAAGCAAAAACATGTTTTGGGGATTTATGCATATATGCTGATGTTCAGTCAGAATATTCCCCATGTAAAAACACCAAGCAAGGACATGAACTAATTAAAAATATACTTATTAAATATCATTTAAGACAATTCTGAAATAAAAGTGACAGTAAAATAAGGCAAGGTGTAAAGAAAATGAAGAGAGAGCAGCAGTAGGTGGTAGAAAGAATCATACTTCAGAATGCAAGTGTCACGTTAGAGCTAGACAGCATACCTGTGGGGACGCCTGAGTAATGGCTTACCTGTCCTGAAGGACCCTCAGGGCGGAGTCTCAAATTGTGCCTGTCTCCTCAGAGCAGGAAGTCAGAAAGGTGAGAGGCGAGAGGGTCAGGCTGAGTAGTACGACCCGTGTGGGTGCTCGCGCTCCCCAGCAGTGGAGTTTGTCGTGGGGAGGGTGGGCGCAGGGGGCTGCAGCCTGACCCGGCTGACTGACTGAGTGACTGAATGAGTGGGTGGGTGTCAGCCTGACTGTTGTCATTGGTATGTAGTCCACGAGCGGAGGGGTGACTAAATTTAGAGAGCTGCAACTTTGCCCTCCATCTAGTTATCTATCTTCCTGCCAGTGTTACAGTAGCAAGAGGATCTATACCACTGATTTCAAACCAGGAGTACTTGTAGCCTAATTCTGCAGTTCATTAAGAGGTTGTAAAATCTTTTTAAACAGACAGCTAACGGTAATGAACAAATACGGTGGCAGAGGTGTCTCGAACAAACTGCATATCCAAAATGCTTTTGCATATTTGAAAGCCACAAGCACTTTAACTGGTAGCACAAATGCAAAAGCAACAATGGAAGTGAGCGTCAAGGGATGCTGACAATGAAACTTGCCCGTTCAGAATTAATGAAACATTGTTTGCTAGCTAACTATGATTCCTAGGCCTGCATGATTGACACATATGAGCCATGTTGTTCAATCATTCATTCATTCATTTTCTGTAACCGCTTACCCTGTTAAGGGTTGTGGGGGTGCTGGAGCCTATCCCAGCTGACACTGGGCGAGGGGTGGGTACACCCTGGACAGGTCACCAGACTATCACAGGGCTGAAACATAGAGACAGACAACCATTCACGCTCACATTCACACCTACGGACAATTTAGTCACCAATTAACCTGCATGTCTTTGTACTGTGGGAGGAAGCTGGAGTACCTGGAGAAAACCCTCACTGACACAGGGAGAGCATCCCCCACCCCGGGGTTCGGAACCCAACCCTATGTTGGTCAGTACCTTTATATTTTAATATTTACGTGCTCCAATGTTAGGCTATTACGAAGCTAGTTATGCAATAACATTAGCATTATGTCAGGTAGCTAACGTAAGTCAAACAGATGAATGCAGCCTCAGCTGTACCTATAGATGGAGACATAGGTACAGCCTGTTGAAGCTAATTTATGGTAGGTTGCTAAACACAATGGATAAATGTCAACAGACAGAAATTTTGAGTTTTGAGTCATTTTCGATGTACGGCTTTTGCATTTGTTTTTTGCAGTAATGTACTTGTGTTTATCAAATTTGCAAGAGTTTTGAATATAAAGTTTTTTAACAGCTTGGCCACTGTAGAATAATGATTGCAATGGCTTAAAGTAATGAAAAAATGGATGAAACTCTTACGAAACAATGTGCTAACATAGCCTCCAGTTTAAAATGACCTCAAGCAGACACACTAAGGTCATCTCTTCTACAGTGACTATGGAAACACGAGAATGTATGTTATCTATGGCAAAAAAAAGAGGTTAATATAACTTTATTATTTCACTAATTCACTTATCACATAGAAAAAGCAATAATCTGCTGCAGTGTTGCAACTTTGCAAATATACATGAATTTAAAACCCCCTAAGGCTTGACAACACTCTTGGAAACCACTGACGATGCTTTAACATCAAAAATAAAGTTGTTTCAGCTGGATTTGTCTTTACCAGCACTCCAGAACTGCAGTGCACAGCTAACAATAAATATATTCAGTGACATATAGTGTGGGAACATGGCCCCCTCAGGGCCTCCAGGCCAATCAGATACTATTTGTTTTAAATGCCATCATGTGATATAGGATGGACCGAGGCCTAAAAGGGTGCACTCTCGCTTTATAATCCAGTCATTGTGTTTTAATTGACCTTGCTAAATTTAATTTAGCTCCTATATAATTCTTAACTTGATAAAAGAGACAAATAAAGGAAGGCAGGTTGAGTTTGCAGTACCCAGAGGGGCTGGAAAGCACAAGGTTGGATGTTAAAAGCAGCAAGTTCATTGGCATACTACATTGCCTACCATACCAAGAGCCCTATACTCAAAATGAAATATATTAAAGCTGTGTGTGTTGCGCTTGATGATTGCTCATACTGTACTATCTCCGCCTTTTTTAATAGCATTTCAATCCTGCACAGCATTTTCAAAATCTAAATTGGTAGGAAAATAATTGCTGTTTATCATCCCCCCTCTGTGTCCTTATCTCTCATTCTCTAATGCTTCAGCTACAGTAGGTACCCACTGTTATTATGTAACTGGTGGTCGCCATGGGAACAAGTCCCTACCAACCCCTCCCAACCCCCCCCCCTCCGCTGGATACGGAGCGAGTGACTATGCAAGACAACACATCATACAAAAAGCTTCATGGGATGGTACAGCAAGCAACAAATGGCCTGGAGCCAAGTGTTTCATGCTTGGAATAGAGAGCAAAGAGCACAAACACACAGTGCAATTTGTGAAATAGTGCTATCTGGTTGTATTTATTTTGCAAAATGCTTTTATGTGAATCCATATCTGAAATAGTTTGGAACAGAAATTGATTACTGGTGTTGCATTACGATCATAATAAGCGTTGTTTGAATGGAAGCAATACAGTGTAATTATCACAGATACACTACAGTATGTCAGGATGCTGAGTGAGTCAGTCGAGGCACGACACAATGCTGTGTGATAAATCCTGTTTATGTTTATGAGACTGCTCGGTGGGAATCACATTGGGACATTATGTACACTCTGTGGAAACACCAAGCTAAGTTTAATCTTTGGAGTCTACAGCAAAAGTCCAAACCAAACACACAAACCACTAACATACTGTAAGCAATTCTCCCAGTGCCAGTAAATCTATCATAAACTAAACAATCTTTTATTGTAGTCATAATTAGGACTCATCAGGTCACTCCCAACAACAACTGGCATGTGCCAATTTAAAGGTGCCCAAAGAAAAGAGTTTTGAAAACCTCTATCGGTAGCACAGATGCCCCATTTTCAGCTCTCTCATCTCATCTCATCGTCTTATGGCCAAATGCTAATGCACTAATTAAAATGCACCTGGAAAATAAGTGAATTAATCTCACTTACTGGAGCTTACGCAACCACATGTCCACACACACAACATGCTGAGTTATAGCGCTAACCTTTCCCCCAAGTTTTAAGCCCGACTTCTAATGCATCGCTAATTGGATTCGGACACTAAAATGATTTGCTGATCTGGAAAACACTGCAAATGTAATCATTCTCAAGTTTCATGGATTGAAAAATCAAACAAAGCCAGCAAAAAAAAAAAAAAGTGTGCAATCACTGCATGCTAAATACGTACATCCACCAGGATGCATGGCAAATCCATACGCTCAAAACAATTCAAGAATGGTGGGGTCACTGTGTCTTCCTCCCTCTTAGCATCCTTACATATCTCTTTTCTGAGGACACCATAATTACCTGTTTACTATATTCTGAAATCCTAACTGAACAGTCAAGTTAGTTTTCTCCAGATGTACTGTTACTTTACAATCACTCAAATCTTTCCACGTATTTTATACTCGACACGTCCATTTGCACTCATTATATCCAAACAACATACTCACTGCCTCATCTACAAGCCACTTCAGTGTATTTACCAAACTACAAAGCTGTCAGTTTAATGTTACAGAAATCACTTTTAAGTCTCCACATATTGTTAGAGTAATCGTCTCTTTTCACATTTGATTACGGCATGCAAAAATTCCATCTAAAACTTTTCATACTAAATATTCGACAGCAAAAAAAGCAGAAATGTAAAAATGTTATTCTTTTAGATAGTGATGAGTTAAAAAGAAACTGCACTTGAATGTGTTACTGAATCAGTGAAACTTGCGATCTTACTCATCAAAGGTCAGACAGGTCGAGTTGTGTCCTACTGCCTCCAACTCCAAGTGTTGCTGGTGTACACAGACTTGTAAGTTTGTTTTTCCGAGGGCCTCTTAAACTCAGAAGGGGACACCGAGGGCCCCCGGTTTGCCTGTGTAACTGACCTCTGAGGCTGCCACTGTCTGGGCAGGGAGCTGTAACCAGCACGATCGGCAGGGGTCGAGACACTGCTCCTTGTCAGGGACCCGAATGTCGGCAGAGGAGCTCGACTCTGACTCCGGCTTTGGCTCCAAGTCTGGCTGCCTGTTTTCTGTGGGGCTTCATAAGACACCCTGGCCTTCCACTCTGCTGGCGGCTCGGGCAGCATTTTGCGCTGGGCTGCCAAGCGGACATTTGTGGCGAGGCTTTGCTGGAGGCTCTGGAAAGCAAAGGCTTCATCCACCAGGCCCAGGGGATGCCGAGAGGCGGCCTCCCAGGGCTGAAGGGGTTTGCGGCCTTTCTCTAGCCAGGGTGTCTGTCTTACTGGGGTAGTTGTGGAGGCCTTAGCCAGAGGCTTGGGGGAAGATGAAGCCGAAACAGACTTCTGGCCCGTTGATGGTACTCTGGCTGGTGGGGAAAGCGAGTAGCTCCTGCCAAGTGCCTGTAAAGAAAGATCCAGACATGTTTATTTTAGTAAGGGTTCATTTTTGTTTGGCTGACTGGCCCGTCTGCCAAATTAAATCAACTTTGAAAATGATGGAAAGTAGAGAAGCTCTTTGTCAACACATTTCTTGTAAGTGTTGTAACACTCTAAAATGTTTAATTTTGTTCTCTGTTTCATTCCTATGTATAAATATGTAAAAACACGTTAAGATCTGAAATAGCCAGCAAAATAAATAAACTGTTAAGAGCTCTCATAAATGTATTATTCTAAACTTATTGTGGACTCAATCGTCCATTCCACAGTAAGCCTCCTCAGCCCAGTGCTTTAACATTTGTCCAAACAGAGTCGACTGCTCTCTTGTTTCTCAGAACAACTGGCTTACGCGAGTGCATTGGCTTCCCAGAATAAGCCTCATTCATCTTGTTTTCATTGGATCTGCTTTACTGTGCAGCAACACTTTGAAAAGCATGACACTGACATGGTGAAACTTCTAAATGCTCAATGCTAAAATCTGTATTAGGGTGCCTCTACAGCCGAGGCTTACTGCACGCTGGGTGATAGAGCACATCTGTAACGCATTCTGTTGGCTACGGCAGACATGCAGAAAAGGCAGTGCTGCCATCATCTGGTGAAAGGTGTGTAAGACCAGCAGACAGCAAGAGATGGCTAAAGGAAAGAACAGAGTAGAGAGTGCGGTCATAAAAAAGAGAAATGTAGCTGAATGAGTCAAGGGGGAATAAACTCCCTGCTGACTCAGGTATCTGGTTGGCCTACACCACCCGTGGCTGTGTTATCCTGAATTAGAGCAGACACAAGGAGGAATAAGTAGATCGGTACATGATCTACGGGTATATTTTTATTCTACTGATGGGGATTGAGGAAATAACCATATATTTGCCTTACACTATGTCTGCCATTTTAACATATATCTCAGAAATGGAGCTGAGCAGGTTGGTGTCTAGGATGGTGTGCATACAGATGCTTTTGTTTTGAGACAGATGGTCAAAATAGACCGTTTATGTTAATTTATGGTAATGTCATAAAGTAAGGTTTTCTTTCTATAAAAAAAAGTACATTTGAGAGAAGAACAAATGTGGAAAATCCGCTTTCCCTTTTCTGAATAAAACATAGATAATATCCAGTAACAGATTCCAAAGTTTAGTAGTATCAGCGCTTATTTGACACAGTACCTAAACCATTATTGTGTGGGCTCTGAACCTAGAGTATTTTTTGGTTGTTTACTCTGTTTCATTTCTATTTCATTGCATATCTAGTTTAAGAACCACGTCTTTTATCAAAATGCTTTACCCAGCTTATGCCAGTATTCCATTCAATTGTGATTTTTTTTGTTGATTCATTTGTTGTAAATTAAATTGTCTCTTTTTTTTGTTTTTTGGTCTTTTTATTTTAGTGATTATCATATCTCAGGTAAACCCTGGTATTAATAATAACAATAGCAATAATAATAATAATAATAATAATAATAACATTAAACACTAAAAAAAAAAAGTGTAGTTCAGATAAAGACCAGGAAAGCTGGAGGTAAACTCCAGCCATTTGAGTAGGAATCAAATTCCTCCAGATATAGCCATCGAAACCTGCCAACTCAAGACACCATTAGATACCCACACTTCCACTTAACAAATTACTGCCCTATCTACAACTGCATGACACAACATGGATTTATATTTTCAGCAGGGGGCCCACTCGGTTGACCTCCAGAATTGTGCAATGAGGTTGTCTGTATTCACTGAAGTCACCAGTCTAATAATATCCCTCATGAATGCATCATCAGTTCGTCACTCTGCAGGAATGTGCTTTTCTAGCATTCACCTCAGCTGCTATAAAAGAAGGTGATTTGGATAATGAGGTGTTTCTGGCTGATGTTAACAACCTCTTTATGGAGCACAAACTGTGTTTAGTTTTATTGTTGAAAACTGGTTTCCTACCACTGGCTTTGCGTAAAGATAGTACGTATAAGTGTTACTCTAATGTGATGGTACTTGAGTGGATTTATTCATGGCTGCTTTTTTGTTTCTTTTTGTCAAGGCATATATAGAATAGCTCAGTATTTATAGTACAGGTGGATGAGTGGTGAAATTCAGCAAGACGAAAAGAAAAGTGACTAGAAATAGAAGACACCCAGA
This sequence comes from Epinephelus fuscoguttatus, assembly GCF_011397635.1. Lineage (NCBI taxonomy): Eukaryota > Metazoa > Chordata > Actinopteri > Perciformes > Serranidae > Epinephelus > Epinephelus fuscoguttatus. Next base: position 22,789,736 of record NC_064774.1, read on the forward strand.
AAAGCATGCTCAAAGGACAAAAGAAAGGAAAGCCAACCAAGGATAAAAGACATTTTAATGGCACTGCAGTGAATCATTCAGAAAGTGCACTACGAAGAGAAACACACAAAGGAAAGAAAAAGAAAAGAATATAAAGAACAAAAGCAGCCCTGTACCAAAAATATATTTGTGAACATTACTGGGCTGGTTATCCTTTCAATAATTCTTCTTTTATTTGTCATTTATCATCTGTTTATATGATACAAAAGCAGGGGAAGATGTATAGATATATTATTCATATATATTTCTTTGTGTTATCTGGAAAAATACAATTAGGATTTGAGAAATAGTAGCTTTCACTGGCTTAAGTTGAAATTTAAGCCTACTATCTCTGGACCTCAGCACTCCCTCTCATGAGGCAGTTTAAATATAGTAGCTAACATGATGCAACAGCTGGCAAAAAGCTTAAAATAAAACTAACCCACTAAAGTAGGTGCTATGGAAGAGACACGAGGGAGGGCCACTGAAGAATGAGTTGTTTACAAATGTAACATTTGAAGTTTAAGAAAGTCGGTGCTAGCAGTCACTTTTAGTAAGGAGTACTATTCTATTCTCCGACCTTTACTTGAAACTCCAATGTTGTTACATAATCTCTGCACTCTGACATCACTGACATTGCAAATTTAGCCTTCTGCTTAGTGTCATTACACCCCACAGACCTGACCCTTCTTCCTCACTCTATATTTCTATTTTTACTTGACTCATTTCATGGATTTTTAAGTTCGACTTTTTTTATATTTTAGTTTTCTGTCTGTTTATCTGTTTGTTAAGCAAATAAGATTTGACACATTTAGCATTTTCTTCTTTTCAAAAATCAAATTCCTGTTCTCACTATCTGCTACCACTCTCACTCCTTTCTTTCAATTCTTACTGAGCATCATGCTCCCCTACATTCTTATATCACCACAACTTTAGATTCTTTAACATTAAATTCAAATAATTTATAGTGATTTCTAGGTATCCATACACATCGATGTTAAAATGTGCCTGCTTTATTAACATTTTAAGTTCACTCTGGCTCCTCTGTGTCTGATATGATATACTTACATCTCGCTCTTATTCTTATGCTTTCAATTTGTTTGTTATGCCATTCATATTAGCTCTCAAAAGTGTGAAAACCATCAATCTGTCCTATGACAATGACAAGAGCAGGTGGATGTGAAGATAGTCACTGCAGAAGCAGGTTTTATGTGCTCAAACTAGTCCACTTGGCGGTGGACTGCGAGAGCACCAACCCTTTGACTCAGGCAAACATCATGACACCATGTCATGATTCAACCAGAATCACTCTTTATCAACTGCTGTAGGCTTCCACACCTGGGCTGAGCTCTTTTTAGCTGTAAACTTAGGTTTGGGAGCAGTTGCGGCATTGCCACCTGATGCAGACTCAGGCCTTGCAGCTAAAGGAAAACTGGGAGCAACATAGCTACTGGGAGGCTGTGGCTGGTAAGGTACTGAGGGAGCTGCCAAGTAGGGAGGGCTACTGGCTGGTTGGTAAGGGGCCTGTGGAGCCTGCTGGTACGGAGCATTTGGAGACTGGGGAGCTTGGGGATGATAAGCAGGTGGGGCAGGTTGCTGATACTGTTGGTTATATGCTTGCTGGTACGGACCAACAGGGGGTTGCTGGTAAGGATTGGAAGGAGGATAAACATTAAGTGGGTTCTGCTGGTAGTGGCCATCATGCATCATAGGCTGCATGGGCATCCCATATGGTTGCTGGGGATATGGGGCATTATATGGTCCACCTGGCTGGACGGGGGCCATTTGCTCATATTGAATTGGCTGGTTTTCAACAGGTGGGTTAGGGGGTGCACAGTCGGGCTTAGGTTCAGGTGGCTTGGCAGCCTCTACTGCTGGGCCATAGGTAAAGAGTGAGGAATTAAGTTGATAGGGTTGATGCTTCATAACATCGACAACATTGAGGGGTTTAGGGGCAGACTGTTTGTCTGTGGCTTTTTTCTTGGCTTTTGTTGATGGGATACTTGGAGGGGGCTGCTTTGATGCTGCTGGGGGATAAGAAGGGGACTGAATAGGATTATATGCCCGTGAAGGAGGGGCACGTACATTTGGTGTATATTTCCACTCATTCGGTAAGGAAGCAGTTGGTGATGTTGACCGGCTTGCCTTGTTTGCTTGCACAGTCTCAGAGTCCACAACAAATTTCTCCATACGAGACTGCCTCTTGGCGAACATATCAGCTCCTTTCCCTCGAACGGCTGGCATCTCGAAAGATGAACCTTGGGATGCTGGGTTTAAGACAGTTGCCATTGGGTTGATGGGTGATGAAACTCGTTGACGAATGGTGAAAGAGTGCATTCGCTGTGGTGGAGGTGGAGGGGTCCGGTTTTGGGGGGTCTGCTGTGGTGGTTGCCAAGGTTTTGGAGAAGGACGAGTGTTCACCATTGATGTGGAAATGGGTGTTTGTTGTGACTGTGGTGCCCAGGCATTCACAGGTGTCTGCGGTTGTGCCTGAGGTGGAGGCCATGTATTCATTGGTGGTTGTGGTGGAGTCTTTGGAGTGGACTGTTGCCAGTTTGGTTGTGGTGTGGGCTGGGGTGGAGCTGGTTGAGCCCAAGGTGGTTGATGTTGGGCCTGATTTTGCTCTTGGGCCCAAGAATTCATGGGGTGCTGGGCAGGTACTGGCTGCCATGGATTCAAAACGGCTGGAGGCTGCGCTGGAGGTTGAGCTGGAGCTGCTTGGATCCAAGGTGGCTGAACTTGGGCTTGAGTTTGTGATGGAGGCCATGCATTAATTGAAGGTTGCTGTTGAGCCTGAGCTGAGACCCAAGGGGGTTGAGGCTGACCTGGTGCTTGTGCCTGTGGCCATGCTTGTTGTGGGGCCTGATGCTGTGGTTGCTGAGCCCATGTTGGCTGTGGCTGGGATTCTGGCTGAACCTGCTGAACCCAAGGAGGTTGTGCTTGGGGCTTCTGCTGGGGTTGTTGCACCCATGGTGGTTGATGCTGAGAGTCTGTTTGTGATGGCTGTGCCCATGGGGCTTGGGGCTGCTGCTCCACTGGTTCTTGAGGTTGACCCCAAGTTGGTTGCATTTGCTGCAGATTTGGTTGCTCGTGAGAGTGTGTCCAGGGTGGCTGAACCTGTTGTTGCCCTTGAGGCTGGGCCCAGGATGGCTGAATTTGAGGGGCCCAAGTACTGGTGGGAGGTTGAGGCTGTGCTTGGGTCTGAGCAGGTTGACGTGTCACCCAAGGTGGCTGTGGTGGTGACTGACTTGGAGGTGGTTCCTGGGGCTGCACTTGAGCTGGGTGCCAAGAATCGGTAGATGGTTGTTGCTGAACTTGTGTTTGTGCTGGAGCCCAGCTAGTCACAGGAGCAGGCTCAGGCTCAGGCTGCAGGGTCGAATTCATGTGACCATTTTCCTCCTGCGCTGTCATTTGCAGAGGCTGCTGTTGAGGTTCAGGCTCCGGAAGAGTCCATGTGCGCTGTTCCTCTGTGGTGGTGCTGGCAAGAGCCTCCTGGGGGGTAGGAGGGGGAGAGGGCTCAGGGGCAGGTGCAGGGGTTGGCTCTAGTTCTGGAGCAGGAGTAGCCTCTGTGGTGGGGGCTACAGCAGGTGTGGACACACTATTTTCAGCTTGTTGAGGCATGTCCTGGTTGGTCATTTCTATCTGTGGGGACCAAGGAGGAGAGATGGGGTTGATCACAGGTTTTGGAGCCACTGGTGGAGGAGTCTTGTGTTTAACTCCTTGAGACTGCAGGAAATTACAAGCCTCAGCCCCAAGGCTAAGGTAGTCTTCCTCAGGTCCTGACTCAAACCCCTTCTTGTCACTTCTGTTGAGGAGATTTAGCAGTGCTGGGTTAGGAGACACTTTTGGTGCTTCCTTAAACGTGAACATAGGCTTGCCAGCATTCCTCCTCTTTGCATCTGTCAAAAGGCCAGTCCGACTTGCGGGGGTGGAAATGCGCTCATCACGGGAAGCTATCTGCTCTCCTTGCCCTGCAGAATCTTGATTGGTCCCACTCATTGCGGGAGAATAAGCCACCATGTTGTCTGCCGAGAAAGGCTTTGCAGTACGATTGCTGAAAGAACTCTGCATCTCACTTGTTTGATGTTGGACTGTGCCATTGATGTTTGTAGCATAGTGCTGCATTTGCTGTTGCGCTTGATGATATTCTTGCTGCTGCTGCTGCTGCTGATACGCTTGCTGTTGTTGATAATGCTGTTGTTCATACTGTTGTTGCTGATATTGTTGTTGATATTGTTGCTGTTGGTAGTTCTGCTGTTGCTCATAGTACTGCTGTTCCTGATACTGCTGGTATGGTTGTTGTTGGCTTTGTTGGTGCATATTTACATCCATGTAAGCATGGCTTTCTGTTGTGGACTGCATGTAGGAGTGCTCTTCCATCTTCTTTTCAGCAGTCTGCACTGCCTCTACAGGAATCCCCTGACGCCTAAGCTCCTCATGTTCAGCAGCAATCTCATCCATCCTCTGACGCCGTTGGGCAAACATTACGGCACCTTTGCCCTTGGTTTCAGGCAAACATTCCATCTCTTTTTGGTTGTTAAGGTTCCTCTCAATCTCAAGGAGACCCCTGTCCAAGTTGATAGTTAGCACACCTTTTCTACTATGGGCATTAGTGAGGAAATGCTTGTCTATTTCAGAACCGTCTGGAGCCACAAGGGTAAATTCAACAGTGTGGGTTTCTTCTTTGTCGTCTTCGTTTTCCTCGTCTTCGTCACTGAACTCTGGTTCGTCTTCTCCTGTGCCGTAGCTCACAAGTGTGTATTTCTTGGCCCTTTGCCGATGTTTCTTGAACATCAACACCCCCTTGTTGTTGGGGTTGGGCGGAGCAGCCGTAAGAAGGAGGGCAATACGTTTACATTTGGACTTGGCTTCCTTCACCTGCTTCTCGGACAGACTCTCACTGCGCCTGAGCCCTGTATAGAGAGGAGAGTTTAGTGTTTAGAATAAAAAGGGTTATAGATAGGGCAATCAAAATAAATGCTTTACCTGGCAATATGGGTATTAATAAAATACAGTGGAGTTCAGATCAACACAAATTGAACTCCCTTGAAACGGCTTGCTTTTCTATGTCTTGATATGAAACATTAATTTTGCTTTTCAGCTCTTTGATCACAAGGACAACTTCAAGGCTGTCCTTACATAGTGTATCTACAAGGATAATGTAATTGTAATTGACTTAATTACTTTAAAGTAAGAATGTAAATAGCTATTTTCTTCATATTTTCATAATCCTTAATGCCTATCAGAAAATAAAGTTTCTTTTCCTCATATGAACCCATTTTGGTTTAGCTCTCATCTGAAGAGTAAAAATAGATTTTGCACAAGTAACATGGTGACAGATGATAACGTTAAGTTTCGAAACAAAGTCAAGCAAGATGCAAAGCTATTGATTTCATCATGTAACGTCACATTGATATCAGCCTTCTGTAAAAAGTAAGCTCTAAAAAGTACATGCAATGTTCACATAAAAAGCAGAGGCACATAACAAGACTAATAACAACTGATATGCACTGTGGTTGAACTGATCCGAACTAAGCTATTCGCTTCACATTCTTAGACCGCATATAATCTTTATCCACCTATAGCTGTGTGCTTTTTCTCATTTGCTCATTCAGTTGGACATAAAACATCAACTCATAAAGCAATCATGAAATCCTCTGACCCACGTCTAATATCCTCATTTGTTCACAGACAATGAACTACACTAAATCAGTAGTTCTTCTCCATAAAGTAGCCAGGAATAGGATCTAAGAAAGATTAAAGATAGCCTGCATGCAATAAATTCACCCAGACCAGAGCTTCTTTACCAGTCCTTATCTGTAGGTTCACAAGCTCTCTACTGAAAACCTTCTGTTCTTCTCAAAACACATTACTGACACTAAGGCCAATCTGATGACAGACATCAAACAACAAAGCCACTCTCAAACCATCCAACAATACAAAGCTGTAATAAAATAATACAAAAGCTTCCTTTTTCATATTCCTGCAAGACTAACCTGAAGGTGGAGGAGACAGCGGGAGTGAGCGACGGACTCACTTTTTTAGCTCAGTTAAAGCACCCAGTTTGAAAGGATCAGGTAACCGGCTATGGGAGCACATGCTGGTGTCTGTCAAAGGGCCACTTCTGCAGGCATCATCAGCGTGCTGGTGTTATATTTATGTCTTCTACACAGCTCAGAGGGGTGCCAAAGTATCCATATTCATTATCAAGCCTCTTTGAATGGATAATTTAAGACGTTTTATAAAGTCTAGTAGCTTCTCACATGTGATCAAGCCATTTTTTTCTTTTGATTATTTGTATTTAGTTTATCACCACCCTATCTATGCTGTGCCTCTGCACTATCCTTTGACTCTGCTGTAGTTCAGGTTAGACCCGGAAGTACATGCTTCCATTTGAAGGAATGACACCCTCCTCCAACGGCAATGAGAGACAGGCACTATTTTAAGGAGCACACACACTTGACATCAGGCTTTGGAATGCACACATGTTGTAGACAAATGTAATTTGGTGCTGACCTATTAGCATGCAGATCTCAACTCAAAGAATAGATCTTTATTACTCACACACATAAAGAAAGAATGCACACCAGGATAACACTACCTGGTACAAATGGAAATGGTACATAGGTACTTACTGGCGTGTCTTGCCCTGTGCTTGTTGGGTTTGTCTTGATCCCCCTCAGAGTCAGAGTCCTGCTCCTCAGCTGGTGTCACCTCTTCTGATGGAATTCCAAATGAGACCGTGAAAGACCCAGGAACTCCCTCACTGTGCCCTCCTCCTTCTTCTCCTTCACTTTGGGATCCAACACTTCCACTGACCCTGGAGCCACCCACACTCAGGATGCCCCTCCCTGCTCCTGATGCTGCCGGCTGCTGCAGAATGACCTCCACCTGCCTCAGCATCGAAGGGGAGCTGAGCACCACTCCATGCTGGCCGAGCGGCTCTCTGACAGGACGCGGTACGTGGTGTGACGCGGTGGCGGTGTAAATCGTCTCGGCCACCTCTCTGTTTGAGAGTTCCCCCTCTATCCCATGAGCACTCCCGAGGGCGCTGCAGCCCATATCGTCCAAGCTTTGCTCAGACAGGGACACCTGGAGCTCCACCATGTCCCCAGGCGAGAAGCACCGCTGTGTTCCTTCATCATTTTGCTTATAAACAAGCTCTCGGCTTCTCTGATCACCAGATGAGGGAACGTGTAGCTCGGTGTAGAGCAGCTGGGGTCCCTTGGGTAACTTATTGTCCAATTCCCCATAGCAGGCCTCATCCTGGGACTCAGATATGTAGAGTTCCCTTGGGATTTGGGACCTGTGCTTTGGGGAGAAGATGTGGAGGGTGGTGCTTTCTAAAGCCTCACCAGAGGCATCCCTCTCACCACAGTATGTCTCCTCTGATTCTTCTGAGGGAGTGGTGCAGTATCTTTTGGAGGAGAGGGGAGAACAGGAATGAGTGAGTGGTGCAACTTCTCTTCGCTCAGTGACCATTGTTAATTTTTAACATCAATAAGAGCTAATGTCTTATTTTTAATGCACAAGACCCAAAACCCAATTTACTCTTTGAAGAACCTACAATATAAGAGCAATCACTTTGAGATTAATACAAAATCTCCATGTTGCCTTTAAAGCATATACTTTTTGCTGTCATCAATTATCTTCTATTTTCTAGGTGTGATTTCCACACATTTATAATATCTGAATAAAAAAATACATCATCCCTGAGGAACAGAGCCAATGGATTGTTGACAAAGTAAGGCTCGTCTCCCATTGCTGACATCCTCAAAGTAATCAAGTAGATCTAATCTTCATGCAGCAAGTTAAATGAAAGGGTCAGGTCACTGAAGAGGGAAGTAATCATATTTCAATATTGCTCTGCCTAATTTCCACATCCAAGGTCAGCGAGGAATAGCATAACAGAATGTCATTACTTCTGACTCCAGCTATTGAATTTAAGTTGATTGGACCTCAGTGACTACTCATTTTCTCCAAATGGGAAAGACTGACATATCATAATACACTTTGATAGCTACAAGCTGAGGTCATCTGCTTTCCAAGTCTTCAGAGACAGGATTCTATCATCATGCAGTCATAGAAACAATTTTCTAGATTCAAGAACTATACTGATGTTAACCATATATCCCTCTGAGGTTTAAACGTGGGCACACTGAGCACATGCAACAATATTTGAGGACATGTCACTCTGATAACAGCAACGCCCACTGAGTAATGGCTGAGCAGCTGCATGTCAATCAGACACACAAATCTGTAACACCTTGGCCGAACCACTTTGGAAGGTCAGCATGACTGGCACACATTACCTCGTTAATTCACATGCAAGACATGAATGCATTTATATATACACAGACAGTCAGTGGTTCGTTGAGCAATACAAAAGGGCACAGGTCATAAAACAACATGCTATCTAAATGCTAATACAGTGGTGCAATAATTATTTTGCATTGCTGTTGTACTGCGCGGCTCAGTTGTCAGAGGCTGTGGTGTAACTGCATGCGCAGACGTTTTCAAACATGTTGTGCTTGTGTTTTCTGCAATTCACAGAGCGCCACTTCACTATCATTAATCTAATGCGCCCCTACCTTTTGACAAGCAGCTGCAGACAGTCGATCGATGTGTCGATGAGCGCAAAGGCCCGTAGGAGGGTGAGATCAGCACATGGCTCTCCGTTGAGTGATACCACCTCATCACCTTCCCGCACTCCAGCTTGGAAGGCGCGACCGTCTTCGTCTACCTGTGGAGAACATTATCTTAGCAAGAGTATAAGACAGATCACACACCAGGTCAGTGTCCATTATCAGCCTGGGTAAATGCTTCACTATCATCATTAGGTAACTGTATCCTCAGCTGCCAGTGGCCTCAAAAACAAATGTTCTCCCTCAGATAAGCATGCTGACCAGCTGTAAAGTGGGGATGCCCCAAGTGTGAGAACTGCCCTCTAACCTTCACACACAGCCTGGCTATGACAGTGCTGCTATTTACAGGAAGTCAAAATAAATCATCTTTGAAATGTTGCCAGTGGCTACTAAGGTCATAATACAGAAACCTCTCCCCTGGGTCAGTGTCACGAATCCATTTTTATCTGGGAAAGCAAGCGCACAACAGTGGTTAAGAGTCAGGCTGAAGATAATAATAATAATGTATACACAACAGACAGTTAAACACTAGTTAGTGGTTAGCACTAAGCTAAGTGCAATGCTGACGGCCTCTACAAATGCAATGTGGCTTCCTGGGAATGCTGAATGGGTTATCCCCTTTAACATGAGTATTATGTTAAAGCCAGGCAATGATTGATAACGTGTGTAGAGGGCAACAATTCTCTGTGAAATCCTACATAAAGTACATCCTTGGTGAATCAGACAAATACACGTTTTCAGACAGGATCGTTAGTGTTTGAGTGATATCAAATAAGGATATGACAGGTGAGGTAGTGGCCCTTTTTTCTTTATTAATTCAAAATATTTAGAGATGAGGTGTATGATCAACAAGTTACTGCTCAATTGCACACTACAATGCACTACAGTGTCACCGATAATGAAGACAGACAGTGCCAGTTCTACCTTGTATTTTAACCGTGCAGCTGCATATCATTGCTGTGGGCCAGCTCTGTGCAGACCCATTTAAAGGGCACCTCTTTACACAGTTAAACTAATGACTGATGGTTTCATTCCCTTGTAATTGGTTCCTGAGGCCTATAAAACGGTTCATTAATAAGAGGATTTAATAAGGAGAAATACCCCATAAATTTTGCACAAAAGGCCACTTATACAGTGAGGGGTATAAATGATGACTTCAGCACCGCGCAATTACGGGATATGCTCTCAGGAAATATGTCAAGATATTTAGCAAATACTACAAACAAACAGCTTTGTAGTGTCTTGAGATTTCTCACCACTTCAAAACATATTAATGCTAGCTTTCTGTGTGTTTTAACACGTGCACTATCTCCAGTTTAATTGTTGCAGCCTCTCAGTGGCAAAATGCCATAAAAATAATCCTAAAACACTGGAAGATAATACTCCATAACTCAATTTATCCACCATAATGAAGTCACATATTATGACTTCTCCCTGAAAGAATCAATTTACATACAAATCTACACAGTTCAAATTGAATGCAGGTTAATGTTTGACACTGAACATGTGTAAATGACCATGCTATTTTGGCATCTGCCACCGTGGCAACACTGTTTACTCCATCACATCAGCACTAAACAAAAACAGTCGTCTAGGTTTCTTATATCTGAGTTGCCGTTACCAAGAAAACCTTCCTGGCAAGCAGCAGCCACATAAATTGTGAAACTGCTAAGAGCTCACAGCTCAGGCATTTCAGAACTTAAAACTGTGGTCATCCATCACCCTGTTAAGTTTAACAACACAACACGCAGACAGTCTGTGGTGCTTTCTCCTGCATTGCTGGGTTTTCATACGTTATGGTCATGCAGGTAAGGTGACAGGAAGGAGGAAACATGGTAGGATACATGAGATAACACACCAAACGTTCCTTTTTCAATTGACATGAATCCAACTTGAGATACCTGCAGTAAAACAATCTTGTCACTAGATGGCGACGCACACACACACATCTCTTGATGCAGGAGGACGAGGAGAATCCCTGTGTCCCCCTGTTTTGTGCACCAGAGACAGAGCCATATTTCAACCAGTCTCAGTGAATCAGTTCATCTGTCTGGCACGCCTCTGTTGCTTGTTGACTTTTGTGTCATTACTTGTACTGCAAAGAAAGATGCAAACTATTTTTTGCAGTGTGCCAACATCAACAAGGAGCACTACCTTCCCTCCTTTTTTTGACAGAACCTTTACCACAAAAGCCTGAGGCAATAAAATGAGCCTACTTTCCTATATATACAAAAATATTTTATGAGCTACTTTATAGGGCTGCTAACTCTCAGATAAACCCCCTGTGACTCCATCCCTGAGTTTTTAACAGTTAACAGTGTGCAAGCAGACCCTATAAGGCCGCCTGTGTGCCTGTCTATCGGGACACCTCATTACAGGGAAGAAGGTTTGTCTCCAAGGCCCCAGCAACCGCTCCTGCTCCAAAAAAGGAGGGGAAACATTTATCGTTGTCTCTTCTCACAACACAAAGATACACAGGCAGTCAGGCAACGTTCAAAGCAGGCAGATAGCACCTAGTGTCTTAATCCTGTTTGTCATATGCTGCGCGTAAAGAGAAAGTCTCCAGTGATGGTGCAGGAAAGGATTGCAAATAAATAGCCAGTTTTTACAATAAAGTGCTTCCCAAAATTGTCGTGATCAGCAGCGGATTTTACTACCGACATCATGTGGGGCCACCAATTAGACAACATTATAAGCCCCCATCCTGGGTTGGCCATTTTCAAATTATCTGTTTAACAGGCTTCGACACAACAGAAAATCACAGGAAATACAGGACTGCATCATGTTATCCTCACAGCTCCTGGCGGTTCCTGCCCTTCACAGCTTTAAGTAATTATGTTTTTAACATTTGAGGGAAATATTTTCCAGCTGCCTAACAGGTAGACTCACACCATGTGGGAGGATAGTTACATCTAATGTCTTTGTTCACGGATGTATTCTTCGTAAGAGGAGAGGCGTAGAAACATTTCCAGCATCAGTGAGGTTAGTTTAGTTATTTCATCATCACATTTGTCAGGGGCCATGTACAAAAAGTGATATATATTGTGCCAGATTAAGCTTCTAGCCAATATCCCCCTCTCCTGCAAACAATTTCCAACTTGTTGCTAACACACTGCACTGCATTGTGTTATGCTGAATTACGTGTGTGTTTATACAAGAGCTCAGCATTTATCCTTGACTTTAATTTGATCTAAGATGACTTTGCACAAATGTTTCTTAAATTGGGTTTTGGGAAGTACTTTTATTTTTGAAAGAAGCCTACATAGGTGTTATGTAAATAATACTTGTCAATAAAATTACAACTTAAAGGTGCAGTGTGTAGGATTTAGTGGCATCTAGTGGTGAAGTTGGACATTGAAAGTAGATACAAACGGCTCATTCTAAGGTGACGAAAACACGATGATTCTTATTTTCAGGTGATTATACACAAATGAACACATATTTATGAACATTGCATTCCATTTCTGCCGACATATACGTATACCAAAATCTTTCACGCTGGACCTTTATTATGATTAATTAATGACTGAAAGCACAGATTTTGACCAACGGGATAAAACTAAATGTACTTACAGGTACATTTTGCAACATTTACTATTGTTTGTATCATTTTTTTTGATAAACTGAGGGACTGCTCCTTTATGGTTTCTTAAGCTAAATATACTACAACAAAAAAAACCTTTGGTTTGGCTGAAAACCCCCTTGTCACAAAGCTGAAAACAAGACTGTCGGTGAGTCACATCTTAGTCCATCTGGGCCTCACTTTGGCTGCAGCTGGCAAGGAGCATCCACAGCCAGGAACACTGCAACTCACAACTATATCATCGAAATATAAAGCAGTGGCAGCTTTGGTCTTTATCTGTTTAGATGATGTGAACCAGAAAAGGGGGAAAAACTAGCACAGTCATCAGCTGAGGTCACTGCTCTCTCTCCTGGGACCAGGATGTCGATGTTTTGCTGGAAAACACAAAGCCAAAAACTCCAGTAATGGAAGGAGCTGTGAAGCACTTTGTTTACTCTGGGAAAATGGCGCTGAATGAATGAAGCCGTGGCATTTTTGCTGATTGCTTGGCAGCTTAATAAGGTTCCTATGGTGCACTATTAGGAGTGAGAAATCGGCAACAAGGGCCCTCTTTGCTCTGGAAAAGGGCAAGATAACCCAGGCAGAGGAGGAGGACTTTTATTACAAGCTATGAACATACTTAAATGGAATAGGGATAACATTTGGATTAGTTCATACTCTGAGAAGTCTCAGACTTTCATTACATTTGTTTTGTCATCCAGTGCTCCATAACTGATTTGATGCATGTTGACATTCCACATACCAAGATGGCATACCTTCGTAATTAGGAGGCCAAAATGTCTCCTGTTAAGCGATTTTTGGTTGAGTTTTGCATCTAAGTCTTTTCACTTATGCAAAGTCATTCAAAACAAGCACTGAAGATCAGATGTAAACTGTTCTATGTTTTCCTCAAGGTGCGTCGGTGTGTTCGTGGGTCACGACTTATAAGAATCTTGCATTGTGCAGTTTCTGTAGCTTTAAAAATAAAGTGACCTCATCCACTTTGTACTCAGGCCAGCACTCCGAAGAAGAAGAAAAATACGGCCTCCCTTATATGGAAAGAACCTTTTTAGAGTGGATACCCCGTGCCCCTACACTGTACTGCCTGTCAGTACACTGAACAATCACTTTCTCTCAGGAAACAAAACAAAAGTTTCCACCACATTCAACAGAAGCTTTAAAACACACACATTTTATCAGACACAGGAGAGCCTCTAAACTGAGAGTATCTGTCACGATCTTGGTATGTTTGTTTTTTGACTTGTAACTAACAGACTTGGCTCACCGTCCTTCCCACAAGAAGAGTTTGGAGGTATGTTTAGAGTTATGCCTTCCAGATGAGGGGGACAAAAACCTCCAGATACCCTGCGCTGAGGCCTAAGCATCATGTCGCTACCTCACTTTAATAGGCCAACACTTAGTGTATTTACAAGACTCTTTGCAGGCTAAAATACTCTAACACCCCATTTATGTGTAGAATTAGACCGTAAAGTTTCAAGAGAAAATTAACACTGAAACATTAGAAGTAGGGGGCATTCCCCCATATGGGGAAAAGGACTGCGACTTTAAGTGTTGGCTTGTTTACTAAACCTCACAGTTGCTGCTAATTTTGTGTGTACAAGACTTTGTGGAGTATTTGTATATATGAAAATGAACAGGCTTGGCAGGTTGCTGTGGATCTACAAGAATTTGCTTGGATCTTGAAGTTGTCTGCAGTCTACATTTGTGATTTTGTGAAACAATTTCGACCTGCAGTATCAGGGTATAGAGCAATTATCATTTATTAAAAGCCAGAATCAATGATAATATTATTTTCAGTCTCTTAAAATCAACTAACCAGATGTTTATGAGCTAGTTTGACGCTTCAGTTGATGTGTATCCACCTGCACGATTACAAAAGACTATTTCCCGCCAACAAATGTGGAAATAATAACAATATTCATACAAAAATCCCAATAAAAGTCACAGATGAACATCTGAATTATGGCTTTGATTGTTTGAAAGTGCTAAGCATCTGTCATTCGAGTGATCTATTGCTGCTTTCAGAGTGCTCTCTCTCCTCTGGTGGGAGCTTTGATGTCGCAGGAATGCAGCTTAAGAAAAACATTTACATGTTCACTATGTTGAGGAAAAGTTGACGAGGGATCTGGTCAGCTTGAGCACTTGTGAACATGCGTTGCTATACCATATATAGTGTCTCGGCAGGTCTTCAAAGTAAAGACACCTGGCTGTACCTCTCTCAGTGCATGTTCACATCACAGGAAAATATCAGCTGTCTCTATTTCTGACAATTTGATGACTTCACATAGACATGAGGGTAAATGTATGAAGAACTGACATGCCAGTTGAGCACCATCAGGAAAGTGGCTTCATCTGAGGGCAGCTGAAATCCTCTACTGTTACCTGTGAGGTTTATTACCACATTATCAGCCTAAACAAATGTCAAGTAGTCAAAGTAGTAATAGCATAACCAAAATTTGCCAACCCTCCTTTCTGTCATGTATCTTAATGTTCTTTTAAAGTGACGTCAGATGACTTTCAGCTTACTTGTTAGTTTGTTTGCATAGGTATCCCTGCATACCTCTCCTCACACTCTTCACTCGTCTGAATAACGCTTTGCTGTTTTGCTGAAGTCTGTGTGAGAGATGACAGATCCCACTGCCCTCAGCCTCACACTCTCTCTTGGCCTTGACCATATAAGGGTCCCGAGGAATCTCGCACCAAAACCCAGCCAACGCACACAAAAATGCAGCGACAAGCATTGCTCCGAATTAATACTCTCCCACCAGGAGATGTTCAACTTTTGGAACACACTTTTGTCACTGAATTCCTAAACAAAACTCGATCAGAGCTGATACCACAGATATGGAACTTGTAATCCACATTTAGGAATGTGGATGTTTTCTGTAAAACTTCCAGATAATGCTGTTCCACCTCACATTAATACCTTGATGTGAATAACATGAACACCTATCAGTCTGACAGATACATAGATGGATACCTTGGAGACCAAAAAGGGTCTGTAGGTGTCCCCCTCTCCCTCTCTCAGAGTGAATCCCCAGGGTGCACCACCACGCAGCGTAACGCAGATGTAATCCCCGGTGCCCATGCTGCGCACAGCTCCTCAGCCAAACCTCCACAGCGCGAACATCGAGCTGTCAGCCGGACCAACAGCACTTTGCAAAAACCACCTCCACCACACCGCTGTATAATCCCCATCATCTGAGTTCTCCCTGAGTCCAACCCGCTCCGAGAGACGTCACGGCGCACGGACCCGCCTGCAGGCGTTGCATGCAACTGGTGGTTTGTCATGGTGATCTCTTGAACTTGAATGTTACAGCCTGCCTGCAGCTGTGGCATCTTATTAAACATGGGATAACTTCGACACGATACTTTGAAAAATAAATCTCACCAAGCTTCTGCAGTAAATAGATTTTAACGCAATTTCTTATGGCAGCATGAGAGTATTTGTAATTACGCGATCTTATCTTATTTATAGTCTTTTGCAGCAGGAAGGGTGGCACACCTATTTCATCCTTGTTTATCATCTCCATAATCTGAGTGCTTTGGCTTTATAATTAGGCCTATTTCTTTCTTACAGCAACATTCAGGGGCGTAGCACCAAATTCTGGACCCATATGCAAAAGCAGTCCACGTGGGCCCCCTGCCTGTCCTGTCTTGATCCCATATCTCTTTCATGCAACTTTTTTCTTTTAAAGTAAGTTTGCTTCCTTTTATTTTCTTTCTTTTCTTCTCTGGGACCCTTGTTTATCTTATGTGGGGAAAGATGTGACAGTGTACATTCATGCTCCAGCAACCTGGCTCTGTCTGCATTGAGAGAGGAATCCTAATGCAGGGCCGGATGTAAGCATTTGTGTTTTTAAGGGGTGAGAGGGGTCTCAGAGATCCTCCACCATTTTTTAAATACAAGTTTAAGTTTAGCCTTTCAGCTAATTTTCTCAGCCATTTTAATGGCTTTAATTACTTGTTAACGAACCTAAAGTTTCATTCCAGACTTTTCAAGGGCCTCCGTCCGATTAAGGCCCTGGGTAATAAGTCCCACTTCCCCCCTCTACTATGACACCCCTGGTGACATTACTTCACTATCAGAGCCGTGGACAATGTTTTCAAGGTCTGGAGCCTGAATTACTCACATAAAACCACCCATAGAAATTTCATTTAACTGTTCAATTATAGAGCCTGTATCCTTTACATTTTCTCCCATGATGTAATTAAAAATTAAAAGAAAAAACAAAACAAACCACCGGGACATGATTTGTGTGTAAATATAGAAGGTAAAAAAGGCTGTTTCACAGCTTGTACATACATATAACTAGGCTATATGTGCAGGTTTTGCGGTCCTACAACTGGAACTCTCTTCTGCTTAATCAATAAAGCTAAGAAAATCTCTCACCACTTTCTTATGTTGTCCTTATTTATAAAATGAATTTATGTTATGATTTTATCATAACAGAAAGTCAAAACTATTCAGTTTTCAGATAATGATGAAACTCACATTACAAGAGCCGCACAGGTCCACATCCCCTGTGCTGACGTGTATGGGGTCCCTCTTTTTCACGCATGCGCACAACGCCAGACACGACTGACGGGCCCTCTCAAGTTAGCTGAAAACACAGCGACCAAAGCCAGAAGGGTAACTGTTTGCACTTCAACATAAAAGCATAATGTAACGCTGTAACATTACTAACTAAGCTTACAGAACGTCAAATTACTTTCCTTGGCTTTAAATAGCTATATTGTCAGAAACGAGTATTGTGCTTGTGTAATTTATATCGTGTAAGAACGTTTATTCGTCATTAAATGTTTTATTTTGAAAAGCACAACCGGAAACTGTGAGTCATTTCCTCCTCGTCGACACTAGTGCTTGTCGTCGCGTTACCAACGTAGCGACCGGTGCTGTAGTGGAGTTTGACGTGGCACTCTGCTTCCACTGAGGGCAATAGACAGTGAAGAGGACTCTGCCCGATATTCAGGTAAACACCATTACGACATTATTTACATATGGAGCCAACACAAATGTCTTATTCTGCTTCATATTATCCTCTATTTGAAGGTATGTATGTTTGAATTGAATGCGTTTGTGGCGCAAAGGAAAACTTTGTAGTAATTTCCGCGTAGCTAGCAAGATGTTTTCTGTCAAAAGGTGATTAACACTGGACAAGATGCTGTGCTATCATGTCACTGCGCTCTTTCCACAAAGTGTTAAGCTTTATGTCATAGAAAATATGGTATTAGATAGAGGATAACATGTATGTCCTTTCAACTGGCTGTGACTTAAAGGAAGGCAGGGATGCTCAAATGTTTTAGCTATCATAACGGTCTTTGACGTGGCAATTCTCGGAAGTGGCAGACACTATTAACTGTCGAACTGAGCAATTAACAACGGTTAATTTTTCTTCTTCGTGGGTTTAGTGTGGGTAGAATGTGTTAAACTGGTTTATTATGTTGTAATAAAGGACTTTCACGGAGTTGTCACTGCGCAGCTGTTATTTCTGTTGACCCAGCTGTGCCGAAGTTCAACTTGTTTTAAAGCTTTGACACCCTGAAGAAGTCTATAGGCCCTCTGCTTTGAGACTTTTATTGTGAAAGGCTGCAGTTTGCTACCAGTGCGTTTAAATGTAATGTATAATATAGGTATCCTTATTACTGGAATTGTGCAGATGTTAGGGACATTGCATTGTAGTTCTGACAGCACAACAATAAGTGACAACTCATGTAGCCACCAAAGATAATATTAGCAAGGTAAGGCCTGCCTTATCTCTCCATAAGCAATGCCAAAGGTCCATGTTACACGAGTGTAGACGATTGCATGAGGTCAAATATCACTTGTTGTTAGTACGGATTTGTAATCATGCTAAATTTATTGACACTTATTATAGGATGGAAACATTACTTTCCAAAAATGGCATGTTTTCACCAGCAAGTTTCAGTTTCTATTTCTGTATTACTCGTTTCCCTTTCTCCTGTTTCATCTCCAATTTCACTCTTTCAACTTCACAGGTTGTCAAAACTCATTCATCCTGGCATGAGAAGACAGTAACATCCCATCAGAATGAGTCAACAGGGTTATGTTGCTGCACCCCCATACTCCCAGGGCCAGCCAGGGATGGGGGGCTACCAAGGTGGATTTGGTACCGGTCCTGCTCAGCCTCTCTATGGGCACTATGGGGGACCACCTCAAGCATTCAGTGCTCCACCAGCAGGTAAAGGACTTGAACTCTTGTTGAAGGCTTTCATTTAACAAGTGCAATCGTGCTAGCTAGCATGATCAACTCATTCATGTTCGATTTATATCAATTGTAGCAAGTGCTCTGTCTCTGTAGCACAACAGAAGCTGACAATTGCTAAGTTTGCTTAGTTTGCAGCTAAAGATGATTTGTAGCATAGTGTTCATTATGTTTTATCTGTCATTGATTTAATTTGTTTTTCTGGCCTTTAGATATTTAATGTGCTGCTATACCGCTGTGGTAGCACACATGTGAGGTACCGGAAGCACTAGCAAAGATACAGTAACTTTATTGGCTTTATATTAAATGCCACAGCACACTGAAGCAAGCTCTGTATGACTGAAGTGCAAACCAGTCCCTAGACTTTCTGTAGAGCTATTGACAGTCGTTTTTTTAGAAAGGTCAGGCCAGCACTGGAATCAGTTGTCTGTTTGGATCAACCCTTTCACGTTAAGAGATCTGTTTAGGCAAACTACACACTTAGCTGTATGTAGCATTCCTTTAAAATGGCAGTCTCAGTCCGCACTGATGCCTATACTCTGACCTTGTAAGAACCCTGAGCTCTCTTATATATTTACAGTGAAAGAAGTCTATACTGTATCAAAGATTGTAAGCAAGAATGAATTTACCTCTGATAACATTTACACGTGGCGTCTGTTTTCTTTCTGAAGGTATGATGAAATCACCAGTTTCCGCTGCTGCCGGTATGCCTCCACCTCCAGTGTCCACTCAGTACAATCCAAATGTCCAGCAGAATGGCGCACATCCACAAAGGTAACAATCTTCACTAAACAGCAACTGTTTGGCACGGCTAGTTTTCTCTTTGAAATCAACATAAAGAGAATGCGTAGGGGAAAATACAGAAAGAAAGCAGTCTGTTTTTTCTTGTTGCTAAATCGCTAAACTCCTTGATTGCCCAAGTAAAAAACTGTTTTTTAATCAGGAAGGATTAGACCCAACATATCTATTCAGACCATGTTAGCAAACTTTAATACTGCATGTTAAAATCAGCTTCAGGTGATAAGTACATCATGAGACCACAATGCACCTGCTGTATTAAAAAGTGTTCTTATAATCCTCAGATATCCTGCTCCACCAGCTGTTTCTGCATCTTATGGACGACCTCCACAGTCCCAGTACAACAATATGGCTTCTCCGGCCCCGCCTCCAACGCAGCAGCTCACCAATCAGATGAGTGCTATGAACATGGGCAACTACGGTAAGTTTGCCATTAAAGGATTTATACTTGCTACAGATCATACAGCAGGGTGTGGCATACATAGCCAAGTAATCATCTTACATCAGTAGACAGGATAAGACAGGGATTAGAAAATGTTCTCACCACATTGCATTTCTTCACCTCACTTTTTAATTGTGCAGCTCCAGGTCCCATGCAGAGCCCTCCTCCTGCAATGGGCCAGATGCCTCCAGGCCCGCAGTCACCTCACATGTCTCCCCAGATGTCTCCACCACAGTCACCCCCAGCAAGCATGTCAATGGCAGGCCCACAGATGGCAGGCCCGCCAATGGCAGGCCCACCGATGTCAAGCCCACCGATGGCAGGCCCACCAATGTCAAGCCCACCGATGGCTGGTCCACCTATGGGAGGCCCACCTATGGCAGGCATGGGTAGACCCTTCCCTGGGCCTCCGGGCCCTGGAGGTTTCCAGCAGCCTGGTCCTGGAGCTGCTGGTCCACCAGGATACCCACAGCAAGGAGGTAACTGTGACACTGTAAACCAAAAACAGTTGAGTTACTTACTGGTAGAGACACTGATTTGTGGTCATCAGCTCAGCGTATGGATGATGTGGTAAGAGACATCACCTGCTGGACAGACAGATAGAAACACCAGCAAATAGGGGCAGTTAATGAACATATGTAAAAGAAAAATCACCATTCACAACAGAAAATGTTTAATCTTTTCATGTGGTGATGCTTGAATCTCCATCTTTATCCTTTTGATAAACACAAAACAATATGCTCTCATAGCTAGTATTGGAGCAGTCAGATCAGAAGTTATCAAGTCAACATGCTGCGTACAATTCCATCTTTACACCGTACCCAATACATATAATTTAATAGCCAGCCTATCCTGCTTTGATGTACAGGTCAGTTCGGGGGACACATGGCTGGGCCCCAGCCAGGCATGCCAGGAGCCTTCCCTGGAGCACCAGGAGGACTGGCGGGACCACCTCAGAAGAAACTGGACCCTGACTCTATCCCCAGCATAGTGAGTAGATGACTAATCCTCCTGAGACTGCATACCTTCACATATCAACATACCACACGTCATTTCACACTTTGAACCAGCCACTTGGTGTATGTAGGCAACTTAAATCTTTTCTTTGTTAAAATTACACGGTACCTACTGAACAACTCTAAAGGACATAGACTGTTCTGTAATACATAACTTGTCTGCTTTAGACTCAAGTCATTGAGGATGACCGAGTCAAACAAGGGGGACAGGTCTACAGCACAAACATCAGAGGACAAGTTCCACCTCTGGTCACCACCGACTTCACAGCAGAGGACCAAGGTAACTCGTAGTAACATTTAAACTTCTCTCCAAGCATTTTTTTCCTTTGGAAAGAGCAGCTACAGATATATACAGCATGTGTACTTGTACACGTTGTGCAGATCCAGTCATTTCTATGTGATTTGTAGTATATAATTAAGAGGCCCTTGCTCAAAATGTACTTTTGCGCAAACCTTTCTTCAGAATTGTAATTACTGACTGTTTCTGGTGATAGTAAATTAATGCATGGATAATAACAGTCTACACTTTGTTCTAAGGGAGTGGTAAAAGAAATGTGCTTTGTCATGATATTTACGTCACTGACCCTTCTTTTTGACAAACCCAGGCAATGCCAGTCCCAGGTTCATGCGCTGCACCACCTACTCCCTACCCTGCACTGCCGATCTGGCCAAACAGTGCCAAGTGCCCCTGGCTTCCATCATTAAACCCTTTGCCAGTTTGCCAAAGAATGAGGTAAGCATTGTTTTACTTCTAACTTAAAGTCAGTTGCCCTATCTAAAAACAACACCGTCACTTGCTATGATAAAGTCTGATCAAACTTCTGTTGGGAGCACCCATCACTTGAGGAGTCTGTGATGAAGAGTTATTTTGATTTTTTTCTCCAGTTCTGTATGTTCCTCATCAATGCATCAGACATATTTTTAATCAGTTTGTATTTTCGCACTGCCATGCAGACTTTTGAAAGGACAAAAATCTTCTTGGGTGGGCCTAACTTCTCTATACAGGAAACTTTGCATGCAAAAACATTCACACCACAGCAAAGCATTTCCATCCTTAGAGTGAGTTGGGTTTTTTGAACTCTGTACACCGTCATCTCAAGAATGACTAATGAAACTTACAATAACACTTGTGGGAGTGATGAAGCAGAATTCAGGGCCCGGAATTGGGCCTGGTGGGTCCCAACCTCGTCTTCAACTTTTAGACTACTTTTGCTCTTGTCCAAAATAACTATCTTTAAAACGAAATACTCAGCAGTCAAGGAATCACTGGAGACATGTAGAATCAAGTGCAACTGAGTTTAATGTGTTCGCAGGCAACAACACATACAACTCTATGAGTCAAGCTCCAGAGCAGGACTGAAGTTTTGCTGTCTGTGTGCTCTCTTTTATGCTCTTCTCTTTAATCCTTCCCACATAAGCCCGAACATAATGGTGTCAGACATGCACATCAAATCCTATCACATCCTAGGTACTTCCCACTTCAGTCCTTGAACATCAGATCCTATCAGATCCTGCATCCAATACAATACGCCAATGAGTGAGTGTGTGTGTGCACGTTATGTGGATACATGAAACAATAAACCATGGTGTGACTGGTTATGATCAAGCAGAGTATACTGCCTGGACATGTATTTTTAAAGGTCAACTGATACTAAAGCATAAGACTAAACAGGTTCATTACACTACAGGAGACAGAAGTAGTAACACAAAACTATTACAATTACACAAAATGATTGCATTTCCCATGGAGGATGTTTTTATATTCTCCTATTCGAATCTCACATTTTTTGAAGTCTATCTTCATTTTAGTTGTTACAGCAGTTCATAGGTAGTTAAAGCCTTAACTGAGACACAAGGTTTTGTTTGTGATATCCTACTGTGGCATTTACTTGTAAGACAGAGACTGAAACGTCTGCTTTTCTTTTTTAAAAGATTATTAAAAAACTAAATATCAGTTTGGGACAGTAGAGCAAGCAACCACCAACTCTACCTCTCCTCTGATAGATGTCTCCGTGCACTAAAAAAGTTACGCTGTCCTGTGAATGACCTCCTTTTTGGATCATATGTGGTCCAAGAATCCTGCTGTAGATATTTCCCCCCTCCACTCGCCTTGTCCCAGGCACCCATTGGCCTTTTTAGGCAATGTTAGCGTTCTCTCATCTGGCTTTAGGCTAATTAGCTAATGTCAGATCTACAGGGACCACAGAAGAAGAAAGGAGAAAGTTTATACAAAAGCAATCAAACTTGAGTATTTTGCACTTTCAAATTTGATTCCATCTTGTGCGACTTGGAGCATATACACTGTACAATTAAAGCAAAATTCTAAGACGTATTAATTAATGCTCTGTTGTTGTGCTTGGATGCTGTATGCATTGCTTTATCATCCAACAGGTTTTGTTCTCTGCAACGAGTAAACAGCTGTAAAATAATGTAAACACTTTTACTCTCCACCTGGAAGTCTCCAGTCTAAAAATAAACCTACTTGCTACCTTGTCTGCATGTGTTTTATGGTAGTTGAGTTCATTTGAAGCAAAAGTTTTCAATTCAGCCTGCAGAGAGTCTTGAATAAACAGCGTTCAGACAGTTTCCGTCATCTGCAGGCCTGCATATGTTATTCACTAACAGTGCTATGCTATGTGTATTATCAAATAGCTTCATGCTAAGCATTTACAATCTACGTCAGACAAATGTTCTGTATATACATGTGTATTGTTTGGGTGCCATGGAATCACTGAGGTGTCAGACAGAGCAGAATTTACATGTGTGTATGGTACAGTAGGATGAGCAAGAGTACGGTCCAAGTACAGTAAATACTGCATTAATGAAAACATGGGAAACGTCACAGGGGATTAAACACTTATAATCATCAACTTCCTTTTAAGGCACTGATATTGCAACACACAAGCCTGCTTTATTTAGGAACAGCTGTTAAAGACTTGACCATAATGTCTATTTGTGTGTGTAGACTCCTCTATACGTTGTGAACCACGGCGAGACAGGCCCAATCCGCTGCAATCGATGCAAGGCCTACATGTGTCCCTACATGCAGTTTATTGATGGGGGTCGTCGCTACCAGTGTGGCTTCTGTAGCTGCACCAGTGAAGGTAAGGTACAATGCAGAAAAGGCTAAGCAGCCAACTATTTATATAATGGGCACACTTCCATACTCAGATTTATTTCTTTATCTTTCTCTAGTGCCAGTCAACTATTTCCAACACCTTGACCACATGGGCCGGAGGGTGGACTTCTATGAGAAGCCCGAGCTGTCACTGGGATCCTACGAGTTCGTAGCCACCCTTGACTACTGCAAGGTACAGCACAACTACTAAAGGATCTTTTACTGCTATCTATACTGCATTACTGTTTTTTCTGAGGCACCTTTTGGCACCCTACATTATCCATCATGAGCTTTCTCAAAACTGAATGCAGAACAGACAGTGTTCAGCTCCGTTGTTTTGCGAACACTGGAAAGACAGCAAGGCCAATCAGGTGCACATCCCCATGGGGGCCGTGGCTGTTGAGAACAACATTAGAGGGTTCGAGTAAGCTGGCAAAGCTGAGTCACTCCACTGGCCTACTTTTGCTCTGTTTATTAAGATGTATAAACAGCCTCTGCTGGGCAGCTCTTAAACAAAAGCCTGCAAGGTGATTGTCTTGTCTTGTAGCTGTGGAAACATAACAATGTCTTACCACCAATCCCCCTCACACACACACACACACACTCCATTGCCATTGCCGACCATGCAGGAATTCATAACCGTCATGGTCTTCTCACAGCTACCCCAAGTTCTAAGCAAGCACTAACGGAAATCATATCTCTGGTATTCAAGAACTAATAACAGAAATGGAAGGTGGAAGGCAGCCCCTAGGTTTTAGCCCTCTGCTGATATGGTATGATTAAGACCTTAAATTTGAGGACACAGGATCGAAAAGAGGAATAAGTTGTTTGCTCTTGAATCATTTATTCAAGAGCTTAAGTTTGCACAAGAGACACTTTTTCTCATTTCCCTTTTGAAATCAGGTATTTTATGCTGCATGCCTGCATGACAAGCCATGTGACCTTGGAAAGATTTTAAAATAGCAACTTATTCATGACACCTGCTGCCTTCTTCTCACACAGAACAACAAGCCTCCGAACCCTCCCGCCTACATCTTTATGATTGACGTGTCCTACAACAACATCAAAAGCGGACTGGTCAAACTGATCTGTGATGAGCTGAAGACTCTGCTGGAGAATCTGCCCAGGTACAACACAATATATCAGAAAAACACACATACACGCTTGATACATTAAGTGCTATGCATCTTTTACACTGACACTCCAGTCTACCACAGTTCACATTAAACATATGCCTTGCCCAAAAAGGAACTTCCCTCAAGTCTTAAACACCAAGCCAACTATCTGCTCTCATCAGCTGAATATTCTTGCATGAAGGTTTGCAGATGGTGGTATCGGTTAGGGAGGGCACCAAGGCTGCCAGAAATGGAAAATATTACAGTGCAGGCTCTCATCTTTGAAAGCCATCCAAAATAAAACCCTTTGTTGCACAGAAAACACTGGTTTTGTGCTAAGCATCACTGCACAAGTGAGTTTTTGATTTATCACGGGGGAGAGGATGATGTACTTCACCTGGTTACTCCTAAAAATAACATGAAAACTGTCCTTTAGTCTCTCCACTTCATTAGTGCCAGCAGCAGTACGTTCCCATTTGTCTGCTGCCATGACATCATCCTTAAAACACTTAGTAGAAGTGTATTTAAGATAAGCCCTCTCTTCTGTGTTTAAAGCTTTACTTTTGTTTTTACGGGCACTAAATTAAAGCATTCGGACACTCTGCGTTTTAGTTCATGTCGTTCTACAGTTTTTGCCAAATGTGTGTTTAATTCACTCAAGATAAAGCCAGAGCCCACTTTAAGTAAATGCAGATGTAGACGTAGACTTTTTTTAATCATCACTGGTATTTTTTAATCACTGTCTGGTACAGTATGAGAGTAATCAAATAAACTAGTCCAGTCTGAATCTGTTATTTCCAACAGCACCTGTGACTAATGTTCACAGAGAAGCTGTGGGCTCATAGTTGAGCAGTGGCATATTTCAAAGGGTTTTGCAGTAACTGTTTTGACCCACGTTGCATGTTCCTTAGTGTGTCGGCATGATTTAAGAAGAGAGACGTACAAACTGCAGTTGGCAGTGTCGGCAAAGAATGCTTTTAAATTACTATGATGGTGAAAGGTTTTGATTTATGGTCTTGTGTTCAAGAAAGAAAGAAAATTACCTTAGATACAGCAAAAAAGGGAAAGAAAACAATGCAAGAAAATGACCTGAAAATTAGCAAAAAAAAAGTACAAAAAAACCTATCTTAAAATAACTGTTTCCTGGACATTTTTCCTGAGCTTATTTTTCATCATTATTATTTTTTATCACTTCTATGATTATTGTTTCCTGAATCTTCTAGGTTTTGTGTGCAATTTGCAGGATTTTTTTTTTGTTGCCAAGTTGCTTATTACTTTTTGAGTAATAATTGTTTGAAGAAAATCAGACCAAGTTGCTCAGGGTTCGAAGTAAATGAATACTCATTTTGGTTTAAATTGAGCAGTTCTTTCAAGGAAATTCATATCTTCTCTGTAGGTTTTGCAAATATGTTACATAGTTATTTCCAGACACCTTAATAGGAAATTATTAGGAAAATACAGACATATAATATGTAACATTTCCCTCATTTTTTTTCAGTGTGAATCTAGAAGCTATTTGATTGTAATACTGAGTAAAAGACAAGGAGAAAAAATAGCAGGCATGAGTACAGTCAAGTAAATGGATCTAGTGGTTTTTCTCAGCAACCAATATTTACTTGAATTTTGTAAACCTGGATCTATTTCTCTTCGGATCTTAGCATGTTAGCTCAAACTTAAAAGGGATACCTTGCAGATTCTCAACCAGCTTTATACCACAACAATGCGGATAGTATGTGTAAATCAACTGTGGTAAACCTCCCTCCATCTTACCAGTGCCCAGATCTCCCTGCTAGGTTTGAAGCTCTTGCTCAAATTACAGATTGAATGCATATTTCTCATCTAAAATGTTCTTCAGAAACATATTTTAGTGCACTGTTTGGCTGTAATACAAGAATTTGTGAACAGAAAGTGGGCGCCATACTGTTTCCTGCATTGTAAAAATGAGGCTGAAAAAAAAGAGATTGAATGGTAAAACTAAGCAGTGCTGATAAAATACGAACCAAGATTCTACTACTGCGTTGCCTATTTCTCACCTTAGCTCACTGTTTTGTTGGTGCAGTGCATTGTGGTAGTTGTAGGTTTTTTACCTCTTGAGGGAAAGCAAATGCCATAGCCATTTTTCTGTTTCCTCAGGTCATGTAGCACCAACTTTAGAAGCATTTGTGTCTTTCTGCTGCAAAGACAGGCCAGTTTTATGGAATGAATGTCTTCCCAGCAGTGAAATACGTTTATAAAGAGGGGGAAGAAGATGTAGTGTGTCTTTTACAGCACATCCCAGAGAGAGGGAGAAGATGTAGTATATCTAGGAGGAGAAGAAGGAGATGTAGTAAGTCTTAAAAGAGGGGGAAGCAAAAGATGTAGTTTGTCCTAAAATGGCTGAGCCTTCTGCAGCACAGCCCAGAGAGAGGAAGGAGATGTAGTATGTCTTAATAAACACGTCCATACTGGATGTTATTCCAGTTTGAGAGGGATGGCCATTCCAAATAAACTAGATTTTTTTAATAAACAGTCCTGCAAGCAGTTATGCAGTAAGATCTCAGTAATGACTGCAGGATGACAGTTTGACTTACTAGAAAGATCCACAAATTCACTGAGGCTTGCTCTCTCTCCCTCAACAGAGAGGACGGTATGGAGAGCTCTGCCGTCAAGGTTGGCTTTGTCACCTACAACAAGGTCCTCCACTTCTACAATGTGAAGAGCGCTTTGGCCCAGCCCCAGATGATGGTGGTTTCAGACACAGCCGAGATGTTTGTCCCGCTGCTTGATGGCTTCCTCGTCAACTATCAGGACTCCAGGGCTGTTATCTACAAGTAAGATGCAACTTGTTATGAGTTTGTGGAGGAGCTGTTTATCTTGGATGCCCCATGCTGTCAGGGGAGAGAGAATTAGGCATGTTTATCCTGAGAACTCTCTAAAGTAATCCAGCTAAACAACAAAAATATTTTGGTATCACTGGACAGGAAACTGTTTAATTTGAAATGGACATTAACATGGCTTCAGTCAAATATTTAAAGAACAATCTATTTGAAGTAAAAAAACAATACGACAAAGACAAAATACTGGATCAATGCACAGTATTTTACTTGGATACGTTTCAACCAGACGTTGTCGTGGGAAGGCAATCGACAAGGCAGTGAGAATAACCCCATTCTTCTCTTCTCCAGCCTTCTGGACCAGATCCCTGATATGTTTGCAGACACCAATGAGAGTGAAACGGTCTTTGCTCCTGTCATCCAGGCCGGCATGGAGGCATTCAAGGTTAGCCACACTGTGACAACTGTCAACACGAAGTGGGAGACTCAGGGCCGACTGCAACGTCTCTAAGTCTTGTGTGGCTGCTTTAAATACTTGCAAAAAGCGTCTGAAAGCATTACAAGAAAAATCGATGTCGCTCCAGGTTTCAAAGGTTTTAAATTTGCATGTAGACTGTTGTCTTACTGTCTTAAGGAAGTGAAAGATCAGACATCATTAGCACAGCTGGAAGCATCCTATGTGACAAGCCACATCTGATTAGCAGCAGTGTTAGCACGTCTAACACACTTGTCATTTTTTGGAGCTGTGTTTTATAACTGTGTGTTTTTGTGAAAAGGTCAACCAATTATAATCTAAAGAGAAATCGCACTGAATCCACCCCAGTCAGATTGCTTGAATTTGTCAAAACATTTCCCCCCAACTTTGGCGTCGGTGTCTGAACTCATTCAACCTATCAGCTCAGTGAAGTTTCTTTTTTTCTCTTCCTGATATGTTTGTGTTTACTTTCAAGTCCAAAAAACTTTCCCAGTAAAATGAGGTCAGTCTTTTGGCACACAGTAAAGGAAAAGTTCACTAAAGTTTAATTGGAAGCAGTTGTTGCTTTTGTATTTGTTCATGCCTGTTCATATTTTTATTTTGGGTATTGCTTACATCTCAATCTTTGGTTATCAGTTTATTTTGCAACACAGGGGAGTACTCTGTAAATAATGTTTGTTATTATGAGGATTATCTGATCCTTTGCAGGAGTGGATGTTTGCACCTTGTGACCTCATGGATTCCTTTTTAAACTTTAAACTACACACCTCAGTTTGATTTTCTTTTTCGGATCTTTACTCTCTCTCATCATCGTCTTCTTCACTCCAGGCAGCAGAATGCAGTGGGAAGCTCTTCATCTTCCACTCCTCCATGCCCACTGCCGAGGCCCCTGGCAAACTCAAGAACAGGGATGACAAAAAGCTGGTCAACACAGAGAAAGAGAAAGTGAGTAATGTTTTGTTAAAATAAATTCTACAGCTTATTTTGAACTCCAAATATAGAGACTGCAGGCAGTTGTTGATTGAGCAGAAGCACAGTGCCAGGGCTTAATTGCAGTGAGCACAGGAACTCATCCGCATGAGTGGAGTCTGATGCGATGGATGCCATCTTTGAACTTTGAAATCTGAGGACGCTGCTACAGGGGAATGCTGACTTATCCAAAGTTCTGTTTTTTTCCTTAGACCCTGTTCCAGCCTCAGAAAGGAGTGTACGAGCAGCTGTCTAAGGACTGTGTGGCGCAGGGCTGCTGTGTGGATCTCTTCCTCTTTCCTAGCCAGTATGTAGACGTTGCAACCATGGCTGACGTGCCCTCGCACACCGGAGGCTCCGTCTACAAGTACAACAACTTCCAGGTACAACATTAGCAGGCATTCTTTTTTACAGTATGTGAAGACCAATGAAACACACACAAACGAAACGCTGCAAGCAAGACACATAAAAGGCACAGTTCTTCAGTTTTTATTTCTTGTCATTACGCTCATAATTTAACACAAAGGCAAAGACATTTGAAGCCTCATAAAAGCTGGTTGTATCCACATTATGACTTTGGCGCAGTACCCACAGTCTATTATGGACCTGTCCCATAGGAATGGTGCAACAAGCATGGGAAATGACTCGAAACTGCACAAACACACCACATACAAAGGCTGTACAATGCCGCTGAACACACATGGAACAAATCTATAATAAAGTGTACAATAACAGTACAATGTGGGCACACAACAGTCCAGCATTTTATTACTTATTAACAAATAATCTAATTTAGTGTGGCATAAACATCCTGTTTGCTGTTTCCTTTGGCTCAAACTGACATTTAAGTCAATCATCACTCTTGGTATTAGACTAAATTACTTGTGTAAATGTGCATTTATGGGCAAATGGTCATTGGCATGGGACCAAACTGTGACAATACTGCCACTTGCTGCTCAAAGATAACACATACAATATTTGCTGCCGATTCAGGTGGAGACTGACGGGGAGCATTTCCTGAGAGACCTGAGAAAAGACGTGCAGAAGAGCATCGGATTTGATGCAGTCATGCGCGTTCGTACCAGTACAGGTAAGGAATATCCAAAGACTTTGCACTTGGTATGCTACCAACACATCGCAAAGAGTTCCCAATTTACTCTAATATACTCTACTGTCTGTCCTCAGGTTTCAGAGCCACCGAGTTCTTTGGTGCCATCCATATGAACAACACCACAGATATAGAGATGGCAGCTGTGGATTGCGACAAGGCTGTGACTGTAGAGTTCAAGCACGACGACACGCTCAGTGAGGAGACTGGGGCACTCATACAGGTATGTGTCTTTAAAATATGCCTCAATATCAGTTTGCTGTTTTGCTAGGAGTTAAATCCCCAAGGATTGGTTTTAACTTCTATTTGGACTCTGTTTCCCAGTGTGCCTTGCTGTACACCACCATCAGTGGACAGCGACGCCTCCGCATCCACAACCTCAGTCTGAACTGCAGCTCGCAGTTGTCGGAGCTGTACAAGAGCTGCGAGACCGACTCACTCGTCAACTTCTTCGCCAAATCAGGTGACCATCTTTGTACATTCTTTAAAGTCTGCACTTAAAGCACAGATGCAGAGCTGATGTTGTTTTTCTTCCCATGATCTACAAGCAATGTATTATTTCAAGAGGGAGTCAGCTTTCTTTATCCGGGGTTGTAGTGTCGTGCAGACGCAGTCTGCTGATGTACTGCGGTATCATCTTGACCTTTGCTGGAGTTACCCCATGCATCACTTGATAATCTACTAATACTCACTGACTTATGAGTAAAAGAAGAATAAAGTGGTGGAAATGAGAACCACATGTTTCACATAAAATACAGATGTCACTGAGCCTTTCTGTAATCTGCACACAGCGAGCCTTAAGTACAGCTGTATCACTGACCTTCACTTGCCTTCTTTCATTGGTCCAGCTGTTCTTCAGCTCCCTTGTGTGCGCTCTCTTCCCCGTCCCTGATTCTTCTCATTTATCATCCTTTGTCTTTTATCCCCCTACTTATCCTTAGCTGCCAGTTATGCCCCTCTGTTCCTCTCCTCCCCCTCTCTCTCTCTCTCTCTCGTGTCTTTTAACTAACCTTTTCTTGTTCCCGCTCAGCCTGCCGCGCCATACTGAACCAGCCTCTAAAGAATGTGAGAGAGATCCTGGTCAACCAGACGGCCCACATGCTGGCCTGCTACAGGAAGAACTGTGCCAGCCCCTCTGCTGCCAGCCAGGTCAGCGCAGGCCAACACCTGGAATGAAATTTGTTGAATTTAGGCTTTGATTTTTAGGATGCAAAGAACACCTTGATGCACATAGCATATGCGATACCATCTCTCAGAAAGTAACAGTCATGTTTTTACGCCTGTGTCCGCATGTAGCTGATCCTGCCTGATGCCATGAAGGTGTTCCCCGTCTACATGAACAGCCTGATGAAAGTTGCTCCCTTGGTCGGCAGCACAGAGCTCGCAACAGATGACAGAGCCCATCAAAGGCTGTCCATCATGGGCATGGGGGTGGAGGACACACAGCTGCTGCTCTACCCACGCCTCACCCCACTGGTACGGGACAAACTCCCACACACTGAGTGCACTGTAACTCACTAAATTTCCCTGCAGTATAGAAGAAAAAGTGACACTGCTGTAATAATTTGCCTTTTTTCTCCCAGCACAACATTGATGTCGGCAGCGAGGCTCTGCCCGCTCAAGTGCGCTGCTCAGAGGAGCGTCTGACAGACTCCGGCATGTTCCTGCTGGAGAACGGACACTCTATGTTTCTGTGGCTGGGCCAAGCGAGCCCTCCGGAACTCATCCAGAGCATATTTAACCTGCCCTCCCTCGCCCACCTGCAAGGACACATGGTCAGAATTCACTCAACAGCACTTCCCCCTCAACACATTCATAAACTAAATGAAACAGTATGTTTGTAGAGATATTAGATGAGACATTTTCTTACCTCTGCGGTGCCTGGAGGCATTACAGTACGGGGAGAGAATGCCTGGATGTTTGGTTAGGCAATACGCCTTGAAATTACAAGTCCACTTCTGAGAAGTAGGCACTTCATAACTCAGAGAAGATTACATCTGTAATAAAATCTTACATCTGATCCTGATTGGATCCAGTAGGAAATCATTTGATACATTCAAATACAAGATGAAATCCACAAGTTTAACCTGTAAAATGGGCAAAACTGAGTCAACAATACTGTAATTAAACACATAAACCTCACACAGGGTTCAAAGATGGACATTTATTTTCAAAGCAGAGTTTTAAACAACACTTTAACATGTGGCACTGGTACATACAAAGAAGGAACAAACTCAAACTCGTTAAATAGTTTTCAAGTGAGCTGAATTTTATAACTAAATCAAAGCTGTTTGCTTCACATCCTCAAATCAACACATCATGATATATTAATGTTCTCTGACACAAGTATAACATATGTTGAACTAGCACCAGTGAATTATTAACCATTCTAATTGTGTTTTTCAGTGTGCGCTGCCAGAACTAGACAACCCGTTGTCCAAAAAGGTCCGATCCATCATCAGCAGCCTGCTTGAAAAGAGGCCGAACTCTATGAAGGTAAGTCAACCAGAGGAGCAGCATTTTTGTTTAAAATACATTTTTAAACTAAGAAAAATTAACAAATTAAAGCCAACTGTTAAACAATCTCTGCCTCCCTCTAGTGGAGCTTTTAAGTAACTACACCCTCCACAACTGCAGCAACAGTCACATTTAATATTTTAAATTGCTAAATAAACAAGAAAATCAAAGTACAACTCAAGAATGCATGTCATATTTTTGTAAAAATGGAAAGGCTAAAATAGTTTACTTTAAGTTAAGAACACAAACTGTGTGATATATTAGAAATTTTGTTGGTATATGTCATTGCTGTAAGGTGGCCCCAAGTACTACAGGCCCAGTGCTACTGAGTAGTAAGCGTCAGTTTATTGCAGAAAACAATTTAGTTAGAATACATTTATTATTATGAATCCATAGTTGATGCTGCAATCCCAATCAAATGAAGCACAAACACATGCACAGACACAGATTGAAGTTTACATGAAACACATCACACTTTGCTTTCTTCTTCCCTCCGCTCTTCTCAGCTCCAAATCGTGAGGCAGAAGGACAAACCAGAGATGCTGTTCCGTCAGTTCCTGGTGGAGGATAAAGGCCTGCACGGTGGCGCTTCCTACATGGACTTCCTTTGCTACGTTCACCGAGAGATCAGGCAGCTCCTCACTTAACCCCCCACCCCCACCCCCCACAATCACTTGGCCTCAGTGTGCCCGCCATCACTGGCCTGGGAGAAACACGCCATCTAATGGACCACGCACAAACCTCACAGTCTCAGTCGGCTCCATTTGAATCTTAAGGATGGTCCACAGAAAGACACTTTTTAGGTGTATCACAAAGACAGAGGAAGAAACCAGGAAACAAGAGGAGCCTTCTGAGATCTGAGAATCCAAAGCTGCCTTTCCAAAATGCTTCTGTCACCCTTTAATGTGTACACACAGTATGATCTTCAAATAACCACTTGTCACTTTAGGAACTTGTAAGTTATACATGGACAACACAGCCAGCATTTCCCGCACAGGTGCTCTGTGTGATGGACCCCAGAGACTGGAGTGACATCAGCGTCTGAGGCTGAAAGGTATTTTGGCATTAAGCCCATGGGCATAAGCAATACATATATCTCCACGGTGCAGTCAATTTAGATTTACATTTCAATTTGTAGATTTCCAAGAACAAGACAAGGGGTTATTTGTGGGCAATACTGTCGACGTTCACTCTGAAACTCAATAAAGTTCGCCAGTCTTTGCTGTAAACGACTTTCTCCCACGAAGACTGAATACGTAACAAGTCTCAGCAACTCATCTTAAAATCTTAAGTTTCTTTTTTAAACAGCAAATGCTCAAATACATTTTTAAATATTTAAACGACTTTTAGAGGCTTCTGCGTTTTATCACACTTTTGCTGCCCGAGTGGAAAATGTACTTAAGTAAACACACACACGTAGCGTATCCACGGTACCAGGTTATTCATAATTTAGCAGAAACAATGCTGCTGCTGCCAGGACTGAAAATTATCCCTGTCATTACACCATGAGTGATGCAAAGCAGTCGGTTCACACCAGGAAAAAAAAAAAAAAAAAAAAAAAAAAATCAGATTCTTTGACCATTTATAGCAGAGACTTGATCTTCGCAGCGTGCGGTGACGCAGAAAACGTTTTGTTTTGGTGTTCTGAGATTACAATGAAATGAACACAGCTGTTGCTCTACGTGAGGAGCAAACTCGTGTGTGGATGAAAAATGAGATTTATTCAACACTGCACGAATCAGAATTTGGACTAAAAAAGGGATGGTGAAGGGAATGGACTGGCGATGGTGCCGAGAGGCATCAAAGGGAGTAAATAGAGACCAAATATCAAGCCTTTCACTAAAACTGTCGCACAACAATCAATAACAACGCCATATTATTATGAACAAGGTGCCAGCTGACAAATCTGACCTGTGCCAAAGTGTCAGGACAATAAAATCATCAGTTACTATTGGACCATCTGAATTTTGTCAACAGATTGTGTAAAAAAAAAAAAAAGCTCACTGTCACGCTAATAATCTGCAAGGTGACGTAACTTTTCAGTCCTGGTTTCAGCACAGCAAAAGCATCATACTGTATCATGTTGCTTATTTTTATCGAGGTAATCGCCTCTGTGTAATTGACGTTATGCATCTGATAAATATTTTTGTGTATGTGTGGCCTACACAAAGTCTTTTTGTACATGAAATACACAGCTTGTGTTTTCAAAATATGACCATCTGCCTTAAGTTGATATAATAGTTGTTATATGTCAAGTATATATGTCAAGTATGTGTCCTCGAGGTCTATGGCTGACTTTTATCTTTTTTGGTTTGTATGCAAACTTATCTCAGGTAATTTGAGTACCTTACTATTTTAAGTTGGAAGAAGTGATTTCAAGTGAACTGGAAATATGGACGGTTGTTTCTTGAGTTGACTCGTGGACAGTCTTGGCGTGCCATGTATATTTTATTCCAAACCCTCAACAAATTAAATTCTTGACATAACTCTTGCTGCTCAGTTTCTTAAAGATATGTACAGGACAGAAAGTTTAAGTGAATGTTCCGCACCGAAAACCCTCTGACCTGTATGTTGCTTTCAGAGGAAAGATATGTAAGGTCGTCAAAATGTTTACATTCAGTCTGCTGATTGGTGGTCATCTTTCAAATATAGTGAGAAATCTACCACACATTATCCAAGAGTCAGTTTCGGATAATTTACAATTACACAAATTTTTTTTTTTACAAGGACACAATATCCAAAAGAAACTATAAAACCAATATACACACAACAAACAATATTAATTTAATACAGTCCAGGTTTAGTTTGTGCTAGTGTGTTTTCCTCTTGCCACCACAGGGGGGCGCCAGATCACTTTTAGTCAAAGGCAACACTGAATCATTTGCTCTTTGATCCACACTATGGTCTGCATAAAATGGACAATAAAAATACTTCGGTCCATGATGTTGAACACAATATGGTTTTTAAAATATGCTCCTATCTCATGTAACACTTAAAACGATATAACTACAGTAGTTAATAGTGAATTAAAGGGACTGTCCTTTCTAAAATTACAAGCTTACAGTGTGAAAATCTGTAATTTGGGACATGTTCTGTTGACATCACAGACTAAAATGCATTAATAAACCTATTATATTATATACACGTGAGCCAGTAATGTACATTTTAGAATTTACTATCTGAAAAGGAACACAAACAGACATCGCATCACACCAAATACAAAATCTAAACATATTTTTTTTCTAAAAGGAAGTATGGTGCACTAAAGTAGTTTCCATCACCATAAGCACACATGTCATATCTACACCCTTTAATGTGACTTAAGTCATTTCACACACATTTGAAAGTTTGATGTGTATAGTTTATTTCACTTTGTCAGAGCTCGCTGACTTTGGATATTATTTACACAAGAAATGTAGAAATGCTTTTCAGAAAGAAAGTGTCTTCATCCACTGGGATCTGTTGTAGATATGTTTAGAAATGGGTAATGTCGCAAACATTTGTTCCCCGCCCCCCTGTTTTATCAGTTACTTTTCATGATCATATTTCAGAGAATAAAAGTTGTCAACCAAACAGAGAGAACATTTTTACAAACAGTAAGGCACACAAACACAAATCAAGGAAAAAAATGGCAATTTCTTGATGGAAATAAACACATGGTCTCTGATAACATGAGCAAAATGAACACAACTGAGAAAAATGTGCCATTTTCTTTACTAAACTAACAACCAACATGCCTCACTGAGGAGATTTTTATGTGACTATACAGTGTAGCGACATACTTTGAATGAACATGATAAACTGTCAAATGCTGCAAATCATTCACCAGAAATCAACCAATTCTCAAGTATATATCAGATTTCCGGCTGGTTTGATGGACACTTTCTATACCCAGTACCCAAAAGAAAAAAGTCAAATTGAAACACTAAGTAACTTACTTACATAATGTCCAGACACTTCTCTCAGTGATCCAGTAGTTTCCAACGAGCAACAGGCAGTCAGTAAGTGAGACTTCCACCCAGCGTGCCTTGTGTTTGCTCACATTTGGGGCCAAGCAATGCTTTAATCACAGACAGCAGGAACCAATCAGGGCTGACAGGTGCGGGCAGCTGGGGCTTTGGCCCGCAGGACGAGGAGGAGGAAAACAGCAGGAAGCGAATTAGCCAACAACCCAAAAAATAACGAGTATAATACAAAGTTACAGTGTTTGTATCGACAACCGAACCCACCTGACCTTACTGATTAAAAACAGTGAATTCTATGGACAAATCTAAAGACCTGAAATTCACCCGAAAGCAAACTTTCATTTAATACTGTACAACCCACAGTTTTTTGTACAATGACTGTAATACCATATAAATAACCTCAAACACTGCTCTAAGTGTAAACTCCTAAACAGTGCTTCCAAAACAGAACTAAAGACATATTGATAGATGGTTTACTTTACAGGGAATACATAGGGTTAACTGAAATACACTGAAAGCAGCATTTATCTTATGACAAAAGATAACATCGTCTAACGTTATACTCATGGTAAATATAGCTACCTGTGTGCTTCTGTAGACAAACCATCGATAGTATGGTCCGAATTTGACATCAATACAATCCTTGTGTTGTCTCATTCTAGTTGGCAAGTAAACATGAACAAAGTTGAAAAGGTTCTCACAGAATTCTTATCTAATGCTTTATCTATAATATATACAGTTTAAAATGGTACAATGTGTGTGTTTTGTTTTCTCTAAATGCTTTCTCCAAAGAGCAAGACGACAGACCACAATGGTTCGCTAAGTCGGGGGTAAGAACACTCTGGAATTGAGAGCCGGTCTGGAATGTAAAAACAGAGAGGGCTGTTGAAGATACCTCAGATATTTTGTTCGGTTTTGTTTTTGATGCTTTAAAAAGTCACAGTGATTTCACTTGGCAGTAAATAAAACAAGTCGAGGCTGCAACAGAGATAGAAGCTTCCTGTCTAAACCCCCTTCATCACGAATTCCCTGCGTGTTTATAATGTTGGAGGCTGATGCAATTTGCAGAACTCTGTGTTTGGCACACAGAAAGACACTCCAGAGACAAATGTTGGAAATCAACCTTGAATTTTCTATTCAGCTCTTTTTTATGTAATAAAGTTCTACAATTTATTCAATAAAATGTTCAAAAGGTATTCCAGAGTGTTCGCACCATATTGCCTACTCCTACTTGTGGCCCACAGTAATGAACAATATTTCTATCTATGATCAAAAGTCTGCATAGCACACTGTACACAGTATGAGTCCAAGTCAGTTATTGGGCCAAGCTTAAGATGATGTCCTCTTCCAAAGCCTCCACACTCAGCCAAAAGTTAAAGAACATTTTCAAAGAGGTGCATTGATCGCATGATGTTTTCATCCTGCGCACAGAAAGAAAACAATGTAATGAGAAAAATGCGAGCGTGCCAGCAGTAGAGAGAGAGCTGTGTCGGGATATCCAGCTTACATTTTGGCAGCAGTCGATAAACTCGTCGATGGTTACCACCCCGTCTTTATTCTTATCCATCTTCTGTTGGAGACAGAGAGAGAGGGAAAAGATGAAGAACAGCCTTTTCACTGTGACTGACAATAACAGTGCGGTGAGTGCTGCCAAATTACACACTTGCCTGAAAGAATACTTCTACATGCTGACGGGGCGTCTCCTCTTTGAGGACAGGGTATGTGCATTTCCCCATCATGTCGTAGATGGCCTTCATGATGTCTAGCATTTCCTGCCGCACACAGAGAAGAGTCAGCTCACCCAAATTACAAAGAAAGCCGTTTACCCCGATGGCCTGAGACTGTCTGCTTTACAGACTTCTGCAATAATATCACTCAGGTGACTGGAATTTCAACTATGGCGTTGAAAGATGACACTTGAAGCAATGTCCCAGAAACTCTGGCTAATCCGCAGACCTCACTGTCGACAGTTTTTAGAAACTTTCCCTATGATATTGCTCATTAGGCGTTTTCAGACTGGAGGAACTTTTCACAGTTCTAAGAACCCCCCTTTTAGTGTGTCCGCAGCTAATTCAGAGTAAGTGCTCTCCAAGCAAAAGAGGAACCATTAGTGACATAACTGTTCAGGGATTGGTCGCACACAACCAATGCAGCACTGGGTACCGCCATTTTTAAAAACTGTTGGCCTTGTAAACAGGCAACATAAAACACAAACAGCTTGTAAAGGAAAAAACTGGAGAAAAAGAATTTTGACTGGTCAAAGCGAAATTGCTGTTGCTATACCAACCACTGGCTGGCTTTTCTCTCTATCGTAAGGTCTGTGGATTATCCAAAGTAACAGGGACACTGTTTCATTATCACTGATTTTTTTTGGCGCACAAGCAGCATAGCTCTAGTGACGGTAATAATGCCTGTTGGTTGGGCTGCAACTTTTGGTCAAAACTGAAAAACCTTAACTACCATTCGATGGATTGCCACAAACTTTTATACAAATATTGATGATCCTGAGAAGATGTTTTCTAATCACTGTGCGTCCTCCTGACATTACCTCTTCTTCTCCACAGCTATTGGATGGATTTTGATTAAATGTGTTACAAATATTCAGATCCACCTCTGGATGAATTGTAATCACTTTGGTGATCCCCTGACTTTGTATCCAGGGCAAAATCATAAGGTCAAAATTTTCACTTTTCATCTTCACCAAATACCTGCAGAACTCATGATACTGCCACCAGCCTGAACTTTGTGTTAAGTGCTAATAATCTGATGTTAGCATGCCAACAAGCTAAGATAAGAAATTCTGAATTCTGACTTGTTAAACATCAACATGTAAGCACTGACATTGTGCAAGCATCAATATCTGGGGCTGAAAAATGAAGCCAATGCAGGAGTGCCAAAAACTGCTGTTCCTCTTATGGCCACATGGGGCTGGCTCCAAAAGTGAGTCAATCCCTGTAGGCCACTATGTTAAAATGCCCACTATTACAGCAGAAATAGACATGTTTATAGCCTGGTACAAAAAAAGATTTTGGTATCTATAGCTAATTTCCTCATTAATTAAGGGTTAGCTGCTCTGACTGACAGGTTTTCTGCGAGGTTTACCTCAGCGCTTTTTGTCAGATGTGCCCCTCACTACTCTATAGCTCCACCGTCTCGTCCAAATATGGTCAATTCTGGCTCCACAAGCCAAAAATGCCAACTTTGAGGCTTTAAAATGGGAGCCCACAAACCAATGAGTGACGTCACGATGGCTTCATCCATTACTTTTATACAGTCTATGTCATTCTGAGCATGTTAGCATCCTGACATTCGCAAGAAAAAGCTGTAATGTTGGTGAACTGACCCTTCCACAAAAACTCGTGCTTTGGAATCTACTCCATATAAAAAGTGGGTATTTGCGTATTTCAGTGATTCACTGTTGACACTGTTTAAAGGCACATACCTCTTTAGTGATATAGCCGTCTTTATTGATATCATACAGGTTGAAAGCCCAGTTTAGTTTCTCCTGGATTGTGCCTCGCAGGAGGATAGAAAGGCCCATAACAAAATCCTGCAGAGAAAACCAGATTCACTGAGAACTGTATAATATATACACATTTAAAAACAAGCTTTTTATAAACAAGTACTCAAAAACCAGTGAGACAAACAAAAACACGAAGTTAAAAAAAAGTCAAAGTAGCATCTCAGCTGGTTACACACAACACTTCAGCAAGGATGTTATGTCAGGTATTAATTAGAAGCAAATGATGAAACAGCAATAGTGCAGACGCTATCAATCAAACATACCTCATTATTCAAGTTATTAACCATCTCCTAAAGTGTGGCGGCCCTTGGGGAATCCCTGTACTCTTAAGCTGAATGGACTGCACATTAGCTCTGGTTTGGCATAATGACAGCTGTTCTGCCCTAATAAGCAAATATATGCCCTTCATAAATATTAATCACATTTTGATAGCATCTCAAGTAGACTTGCTTGGGCTAATTTAAAATTATCGGGGTTGCAGGTTACATAATGCCCCAGTGTAAAGCCTCAGAGGCTCAGTGTCGAAACTTTAAAAAGTGTTTGGTTTGATGTACTTTTGTCAGAGCTTTCAGTGGACTTCTTTTGAAACTGTTGAAATTATCAACACATACAGTTTATCAGTTACTGATATGAAGGACAGGTTGGCAATGGCAATACTTGGCTTACCTCGAAACTCACAGAGCCGTTGTGATCTGTGTCAAATGCATTGAACAGGAAATGTGCGTATGTTGAAGCATCTATGGAGAGAACAAACATGCACATGAAATCAAAAAACATCTGCCGTGATTACAGCTCACCTACCGCAAACAAGAAAATGGTTCAAAGCAAAGTTTTGTAGCTTTTCTGGACAACTTCAAAGAATCAGAATGCATTTTTTTATGCTCAGAGCTAAGAGTTTTATCATTGTTTCCTGTGTGGTGAGCCATTATATGTACTGCTCTGCCTTTTTTCTCTTTGAACAGATATATCAAAGCCTCCTAATGTTTTCTCTCTTGTTCCTCGGGTAGAATCTTTGCATAATGATGAGCGCAAACTGAGCAGCTCCAGCCTGCGTAAATACAAACAAACTTCTTTCTCCCTCTTCCTCTCTATCTGTCTGTCACATTTTCTTGGATGGAGGTTTAACTTAAAGCACTCCGGACTCTGGGGCAATTTTTCTAAACATGAGTGAAAGGCAATTTGTGTCGGTCCAGCACACAGAGGAGATAAGAGGCGCCAACACAAGCTGCAAAAACAAAGCAGACACCGACCTCCTTGTGGGAAGAACTGAGCGTAGATGTCTTTAAAAGTTTCCTCGTTGACGACTCCACTGGGGCATTCCTGGAAGACAAAACAGAACTGCATGGGTCATTTAGCATTTACATTAAAGACAATCCTATATTAGAAGCCTTGCATTAAAGCTAAATGTGTGACTGAAACTTGAAATCTCCAGAGTACATCACTGAAAAGCCCGTTTTAAGTTTGGAAGGAGACGTCTTGCATTCAGCGTTTAAACTTTTAAAATGAAAAGTTATTGCAGCTCTTTCAATACGGGGGAGTATATCTTTGTTTTTTACCTTTATTGTTTTTTAATAACCATTTCAGACAAATTCTTTTTTAAGCCTTAAAATACGTCTAAAGGAGATCTTAAACATTTAAGAGGCTAAATTAAAGCCAACTTTCAAACATTACTTAAAATTTCTTTTTCAAAATGAATTAGATGACAATATTTAAAGAGAAACTTAACAGCAGCTGAAAATCTTGTTTATGCTAACCTCTAGTGGTTAAACTGTGCGTGGTAGTCAAACCGAATTATCAACATGTTGCACTCCGGTTCAATCTTCGGTCTAACTCTAACTGATTTGATTTTCTTTAAACAATCACTAGAGACTAGGGGTGGGGGGAAGAATCGATACAGCATAGTATCACAATATTTTTGTGTGGCAATATCGTATTGTCACACAATGCCAAGTATAGATTTTTTTATTATATAACTTCATGATATTACAAATACAAATTAAAACTTTAGGTCATCTACTACAATACTACAATCAATTGCTTTTTAGGTTTTTTAGATACAAACTAATATCAATGACTTTATCTTATTAGATAGAACAGATGTTGACAAAGTTTTCCATTGGGGGCAGTTGAAAACAGAAAATAAATCGTACTATATCTTAATATATTTTATCCCAATACTCAGCACATCACAACATATTTAAAATCGCAGTAATATCGTATTGTGACTTAAGTATCGTGATAATATCGTATCACGATCCTCTGGTGATTCCCACCCCTACTAGAGACTAATGTATCCACCTGAATCTAAGGTCATTTTCAGTCCACACTGGTGTGTAGCCATGCCAACATACTGGCTTTGCCTGGGTTTTAAGAGTGGAGGGGTCGTAAAACAAACTACAATGTCAGCTATGTTTAGAAGACGTCGATTTACAACAGCCTTGATAGTATCTCGTCTGTAGCACTGTGATTGTTGTTATAACTGCTCACTGGTTCTGGCGCGCTGCTTGACAACATCCAGACAACAGTGTCAGTGCCGCCTGTGGCACTTAGGATTGGATGTTTTTCATTGTAACAGAGAAACTGCTGTTTCATGTCACGCTGCCAAACCAATAAGTCAGCTCAGTGGAGTGGGTGGATTTCAAGGTCCGGACCCAAGCAAGGTTAAACTTGTTATATTGCTGCAGTGATGTAGAAGTGTACTCCAGCGGTGTGTCAAGTACACTGTGACATCACAGTTGGGTGCAACAGACATTACATTTTGTCACAGAGAGGACAATGAAACACTCTTTAAGTTTGATGTTTAGTTAGTCTTTATCTTTAAATAAATAAAATAGTTGTCAGTTTATCTCTGCATCATTTTATTCAACAGTATTGAGGGAGGATACATTTAGAAGGGCGACATCAAGGATATCTCGATTTATTTTTCTTATGTTCAGTTTGATGGTATTCAAGCTGCAAACCATTCAAGCCTCAATAGATATCTTATCCACAGCCATTCAGAGTCACCCACCTGTGGCTGCCTGGTAGCATTCAGTAGAAACGACTGAATACTCTTACATAACACCTTCGAGAAGGATGCTTTTGTCTCTTTTAAAAGAAAGGGGCAACCGAAGACGCGGACGATGACCTTGCTCAGGGCAGCGTGATGATAAAGGCAGCTAGTTTTGCAGGTTCAATTTCTGTTTGGTGAGGCTGCACAGAGCACACACTGGCAGGATATTGAATCTTTGGAAGAGAGGAAATGCTCCACCTATGGAGACAATTTCCAAAGCGAGAGGCACATGCGTCTCTGGGTTTTCTAGACAA
The DNA here is from genome assembly GCF_011397635.1 of Epinephelus fuscoguttatus. Lineage (NCBI taxonomy): Eukaryota > Metazoa > Chordata > Actinopteri > Perciformes > Serranidae > Epinephelus > Epinephelus fuscoguttatus. Next base: position 22,833,374 of record NC_064774.1, read on the forward strand.
GAAAATAGGAAATCAAAGAAACAGATTTTATGTAGGGTGGAAACAATAACACAAACACATCTCTGATACAGTTTCAACAGAAATTAAACAGCCAGAAAATAGAGAAATAGTGGAAATATACTTCTGCATCTATTTTTTTTCTAGACCTTCACCTGAAAATTTAATCGATTTGACTCAAAATCAATTTCAATTTTGTTTGCAAAACTTAAGACAAGAGTTTCTACAGCCAGTTATTTGCTTCACTTCTCTTGGATGATAGAATGTGAGACAGCAACTATTCTCTCAGTGTGAACAACCTCATAAGAATCACAGGGCAAACCGGGTTTCCTCCTTCCTGTGACCATGTTTGATCAGCCACGTCAGGAAACAGAACTGTGGGGCTGAAAATATAAAGATGAAACCTTGTTGTCTCGCTTCAAACGGGCTCCTTGTGTTTCAAGCAAAGAGGATGCTGCAAAGTTGTCTGCATGAATCCCTTGATGCTGCTTTTCTGTTGTCTCACAGACCCAGTTGCCTATCTTGTGGAGTGAGGTGAGGTCAAGAATTTGGGGGAAGCTAGGGAGACAGAATGAGCACATGTCTGTCTCCATATTGTAGATTGGCGAGTGTGCGACCTGCTTTAATGAAGTCTGAGAGTCTGGAGTGTGTGGTGCTGCTCAGGGTAAACTAGCATATGAATCCAAATGATGCAGCATGTGGAGAACTACTCTTCACAGTGGAGAGACTGAGTCACACTGGCATTATATTGGTGATCTTGGCACCGACTAAAAAAAACTGTTCAAGCTGAAATTTTTGATTTAGCCTTTTTGGGGAATATTATTATGGGAGAAAAGTGCAGGTGCAAACAAATTTAAAGGGAATAGGCAGACATTTTGTTTTCTCGATAAGAGGATTGGTACCACTCTCATGAATGTGCTGCAGGTGAGAGTTAGCTTAGCTGAGCATAGCACAGAAACTGGAAGCAGCGGGAAACAGCTAGCCACGCTAGCACGACATAAAGTAGAATACCATCTTGGATCAACATCCCACATTGCACTGCTGGACCAAAATTTTAATCAACCAACCACAGTCTTCTGACATTATCAGTGTGCTGCAACTTGTTCCCTCCCTTTCTTTCCAAAACCATTTCTGCAGATTGCTGCTGGTCTTTCGTGCCATTTTGCTTCTTTAGAGGTAAGTTAAGTTTTTCAAATTGATTGAGGTCCGGGAATGCAATGTGGGATGTTGATCCAGTATGGTATCCTACTTGGCAAAATCACACTGTGCAGCCATGCTATCTGGTCTTTGAGGCAGTGTTTTTAGCTAACGACATTTTGCTAACATGCTGAAGTTTTGCAGGTATAATGTTTAACATGTTAGCATGCTAACATTTAACTTGTTCACCATCTTAGTTTAGAGCAGGGGTAGGCAACCTGTGGCTCCGGAGCCACATGTGGCTCTTTAGCCCCTGTCCGGTTGCTCCTTGAGACTTTGAGAAAAGAACTCTATGGAAATTCATTCTATGAATCCAAATGTTGCTGAACCTCGATAGCAGTGGCTGGTTAGCTATGGATGCCAAATAGTAGTGCGTGGACAGATTTGTTTGCTCTCACTACCAGATCTGCAAAATTTAAGTACCAAATAATCATAAATAGTGCCCTGCACAGTGTCCACCTTGTGGTAAAACATATTAAAAATGCTTATTTAGACCATAAGTAAGTCTAGTAGTCTAGTAACCCTAAGTATACGCTAATTTAGATTTAATAGGCTATTTACCTTGATTATAAGGCTAAAACATGTTTTGCGGCTCCACACAGATTTTTTCAAATTAACAAAAAAAATGGCTCTTTTAATGGCAAAGGTCGCAGACCCCTGGTTTAGAGCGTTAGGCCCCGATCACACAGAAAGCATTTCTGTTGATGTTCTGCCTTTTGGTTTAATTTGGTTAGCTAAAACTACCTACTTATTTTCACAGTAATGAGTAGCTAGTTACCTTCAGGCAAAGGGTACTTGTTCTCGCTCTGGCTGAGGGTGAGAGGCTGTCAGCAAATAGTGTGTTGGGTACAGAGAAATGGAGATCTGTGTGGGTACATGAGACCCTAAAAAAGAGGGTGGATCACAGAAAGTACCACGAGTTTCTCCAACATTGTTTACCAGCTGTGAACTTGTTGTGATGATGTCCACAGAAGTCCCGCCCCTCTAATCATCCAATTGGACAATGGGAAAAATGTGGAGATGACGCTTTTCTGCTTTTAGTTTGTTTGTTTTTTTCAACTTGAGGAGTTTGACAAAAATGTCAGGGGTTAGAGCGCAGAAACGCAAGTCGCGTAGCAACACGTGCAAAAAGCCTAATTCTCATTAAAGACAATAACAAAAATTTACTAGCAGCTAAAATGCTTTCTGTGTGATCGGGGCCTTAGCATGCTCAACAATTTCTTTGCTTGGCTTAGCCTAATGACTCCTGAAGCCTCTGCCGTCTGCTAAGCTAAGCTAACCTCGTCCTGGCTGTAGTTTATTTTTTAACAGACAGATATAAGAATGATACCAATCTTCTCATCTAACCAATCTTCTCATCTAACACTCAGCATAAAAATGAATAAGAGTATTCCCCAAAAACTGACAATTTCCAAATCATATTCCAGCAAACACTGCAGAGATGTTAAGCCTTGGGAGAAAGCGTTGGACATCAAACATATACACCCTGAAAGCGAAGTTGCTCCACAACATCTTTGTACATTTGACACAGAGAGTATTTCTTTGTTGTTTAGTCGAGCTTCTGTTAATTGGAGCATTGTTTATGTTCTACAACACTACGGTGAATGGGTTGTCAACAGTCAACCTTTTGTTGAGGAAGTGCAAGGAAATGTCATGTAATTAAGTACTTATAGTGAAGAGAGGGAGATTTTTCAAACATGTAATTTCACGTCTGTGCAGCGCCATGTGTGTCTGCGTGTGTGTGTCTGCACACAGATGGGCAATTACAGCTGTCAGCACTAATAACACACTGATTAGGCGAGACAGTAATATACAAATGGCTGTGTTCCAAGTGAGCTTCGTCTTCTAACCTCGCTGACTCACCCTCACAAACCTGAAGGACAATTAAAGTTCAGTAAAACTTTGTGATTATTGAACTGCATCTCACATTGACATCAGAATTCATCTGACTGTATTCTATCTTTTCTTTTCAGCCTCATAGTGACACTGGCGAGGGAGGTGGTTTTTCGATCGAGAGTGAAGACAGTGTTATCTAGTTATCGTCACGTACAGCACATTGCCCCTGCAATTCAATTTAAAGTTCAGTGAAAGAGTTACACTCACTTGAAGCCCTAACTCCTTAAGGTCCCGCCAGGATAAACACAGATAAATCGCTGAGCTAAAAGTCAGGACCTCATTTACACACTGTTCCTTACATGAGTCATTAATATTGAGCTTCTGGAAAAGCTATTTTCTTGTAATGCATTTTTCTCTGCATCAGTAGGGCACTGATAGATGAATAAATGACCCCATTAAGGACATTATGTCATTTACATTAGGATATTTTTACATTTACATTGAAGAACTTCAGTAAAGCGTCTCAGATAATATAGATGTTAATCGGATTTTCCCAGATCAAACTTGCTTTTTTTCTACAAGCAGTGATTCTGTGATACACTTCTTAACATGCAAAGTTATGGGCAAGGTGTGTCTACAGTTCCTTATTTTCAATATCTTATATCACATATTTATTTGAGTTTTATTAGTTTTCATATCTGTATATTTGTTAACCTCAAATTGAACCTCATTGAAGGGCAAAGAGCAATTGGAATGAGTAGCACATTGTGTATAAAGATAAATCAGAGTGCTTTCCACGTGCCCTTGCATGCTGTTCCATCTTACACATTATTCAGTGCCAATCTCATTAGCCGAAGTGACAGGTCAGAAAATGTATTTGTATTCATTTGATATGCTTGTAAAATTAGCTCATCCATGATAATAAAATCACAAATACAATTTGTGAAACGCAAAAGCAGCCAGGCATGAAATTCCTTTCTGAGTCTCGTGAAGCGATGCGGCAATAAGCGGTGTGGGGAATGAAATAAACGTGTGAACAGAGGCATCGTTGCTGATGGAAACTGTGAGATCTTAATCTAATGCCCGAGGCAGTGCCCCGGACTGTGAACAGTGAAAGCCCAGCAGATTTAGCCAGACGTGAGGACAATATTGTGTTATTTCCTGTAGTCTGTGGTCAAGGGATTTATGAAACAATGGATTCTCTCATACCTTTAAGGTGACCTTTGCTCAAATTCTGCCTTAAGAGCAAGACACAGAGTCAGAGATCTTGTTTTGGTCCCTGTTAGACATATTGCTGGATCTAAGACAAAGCTCCACTTTGACCATCTGCGCTACAAGTGAATGACTCGTAAAGTTTGTTGTCAAGACGAATGACCTCATCCTGCCACCCACAGGCATTTGATTTGCTTCGAAACCCTGGATAACAAGGACAAAGGGCCAAATTTCTCATCATGGGAACCATGCCAGCTTCTATTAGTCTGGCTGGCCTTAAAAGCTCTGCCAATGTCACCGGGTTGGGGTAAGACAAAGATGAGCTGTTTGACCCTGGCAGTTAAAAAATGAGCTACACCTCGGACTTAGCGGTAGACAAAAGCTATTTAGTAGCTGCAATTTAAATGTCATGACTCTTTCTCTTGGTCTAATTTGGACCTCTGCCACAACGTCACCAAACAGTAGCAATGAACTACGAATAAAAATGACAAGGTTTATTCTCAGCACAAAATAACTATTAATAACAAGTCTACAGCAGCTCTGTATTTAAAGGAATACCTCACCCCTAAATGGCCATTTGTGTATCAATTACTCACCCTATGTTGTGTTTGATTTGTAAAGAAAACATTTTTCCTTGCATTCCTCCGATGAACAAAGAATCCAAAAACAAAGAAATATTTTGATGAATTTAAGTAAAATCTAAAAACAAAGAAATATTTTGATGAATTTAAGTAAAAGGGGTCCACGTTCAACAACAGCAAAACTATATCAAAACATCTGTTCACAAACACAACTCATACAGTATAATCCAAATCTCATTCATCCACTCAGTATGCTCAGTAATTCCCAAACTAGACAGCCCTTTCTGACAGGGGACTGAACTGGTAGTGAAACTTACCAGTGCTCACTTCAAAACCATACTCCATTGACAAAAACAATAATTTTACTTCACTGAAGACAGGAGCTGCTGGTCTACTGCTGCCTTGACTGCCTTACTTCAATTCATTAAGAATTTCCTTGATTTTTGGATTCTTCGTTGACTGGACGCATGCGAGAAAAACAAAGTTTTCTTCATGCTTTCAACGTAACACAGGGTGAGTAATTGATATACAAATGGTCATCGGTGCTTTGAGAACAACAGTTTAGTTCGTTAGCATGCTAGCATTTGCCAGCTAGCGCTAAACACAAAGCACTGCTGAGGTTGATGGGAGTGTCATCAATTTTGCATTTGGTTATAAATAAAAGTACTGGACAAGCTGAATTCTTGACTCGATAAAAAAATCGAGGGATCTCCAAAGTTATTACAGTTTATCTTGAGGGGAACACGAATGTCTGCACCAAGTTTCACGGCAATCAGTTCAATTGTTGTTGAGATATTACAGGCCGGCCTCAAGTGTGGATCAACCTACCGACTAACATTGCCATCCCTTGAGCAATGCCACTAGAGAAGCTAAAAATAAAATGCGAAATATGTACAGGGGTCCATAAACATATGCAAGACTCTATCCCTTGCTGTTAGAGGAAGCCAGGCAGTCTGTGCGGCACAAATTAAAGGCCTCATTAGTACACTTCTTACCTCTTACTCTGTCTCAAGTGGAAGTGGACTAATGGGCATGCTTTACAGGGACTTGGCTGGAGCAGAGTGCAGGCTCAACAGGAAACTGAAGCCCCATGGGAATTCCTTTGTCACAGAACTCTCACTTTTCCCTCTCTCTTTCATAGCCAGACAATTTGGGTTGAGTTAATTCTGGGTCATCTCATTACGCCTCACACTAGAGGTGACAATGAAGTTAGGTGGTTTTATATGGGCTGCTCTGGAGGACTTTGACCTGATTACTCATCAGTAATCTTCCACAATGTCTTGGAGATATGACCTAATTATTCTTGGCACAATGACAATGTACAGAAAATTCAATTTTCTGTGGTAAGCACAACTGGGCATGATAACATTAAGTGCAAGATGTGGATGATTCAGCAAAACAGCATTTATCAGATGCTTGATTATTTTTTTAGCACTATTATAAAGCGTAGTGGATGCTGAACAGTGATAAGGTCTATAAGACCATGGAGCAGCTGAACCTTCCTGTTTACTGTAGAAGGGTATAAAAAAGAATAAATCAAATAAAATCAAAGGAAAACATGTTTTTGATGTCAAAGAGAGAGCAGTGTCCAAGAGAGAACAAAGCCCTCTGAGCTGTACATTATGCATGGTGCCAAGGATGCATGGTGGCCCTATCACTTACATTCTTGAAGCCGCGGTACAGGATCTGCAGCTCCTTGCGGGAAAATCGTGTTTGGGCTTCGAGCTGCTCCAGGCCCTCTGGGCGATGGCGGACTGTAGATAGTTCAAGCTCATCTTCGACGCTGTCTGGAGAGGAGGAGGAGGAAGGTCAGTTGTGAACAGATGCTAGTGAGTCTTTGCAAATTAACATGTTTGAGGCTAGAATTTGACATATCCCATTACACTTCCAAATATCATCAAAAGCTAAGCAAATCAACCCAGATATTTACAACTCCTCTCTCCAAAATGTCACATTCAAAGTCTATAACCTCCTTGACAACAAAGAAAACCCATTGAAGTGATTCCATTCTAAAGCCGCTTTTCTGCTCGTTATATCAGGTCCTTTTGTTTGCAAATGTTACTTCACAAAACCAAACAAAAAAAATCGAAATGCCCTTTTCTTCCTCTACACCAAATACAACAGTGAAGGTAATTAGTGTTATTGAGGCCCCAGAACAAAGTCCTTGTGGCAGGGAGCCTCTTCACGAACCCTGTGAAACTTTTTAATGGGCCTGTAATGATGGCAGATGCTGTCTGGGCCCTGTCACCGACCGCACTGTCCTCGCAGCGCCACGTTTGACTTGTCTTGTTGGCGCCGGGCCTCTCGTATACCTGAAGTGTGACACAGTGTCTAAATGCCTCATTAGCTTCAAGGGTACTCTTGTGGCCCACAGCCAAAAGGCCACGTCTTCTAACAGACCACAATCAACGTGCTGCTGTGGAGCTAATGCTTTGTATTCATTGGTGATGTTCACTAATTTATTATAAGGAAATAAAATAGCTGCTTGATCTCATTCTCATCAGCTAATTAGTTGTTTTTTTTCCTTTTCTTCTTTCTTGTTTAACATCAGACGTCCTGTTTGTGTGTTCACTGTGTGAGTGTGACGAATATTCTGCAACACGCAAATACATTCTTTCAGTTGTGACAAAATTCATGGAGAAAAACAGGAATATTTTAACAGCAAACAAGGTTAGGGAAAAAGTATTAAACGATCTAATGTGTATACATACAAATCATACGTTCAACAGATGTTCTTTCTACTGATGTAAAACCAAAATGTTCTATGTGAAATGCTGAAAAATAAAAACTCTTCAAAAATGAATGTTGTTGCCAAACCCCAGCTCAAGCAATCATGTACAACTAAAGCTTACATTGAGAGTGTGCCCCTCATACCAAGAAAAGCCACAGAAAGGAGAAGCATCTTAGACAACAACAAAACAATCATCACAAAGAGAGACAGAGAGCCTTGGAAGAGCCACTTGCTTTGATTACTGGAGGAAGGCTTTTTTGCTGTGGAGCATGGAAAGAGCCTCATGAGTCGAGCTCTCACTCCGCGCTTGTGGACAACCTGAGGGTAACCTGGGAAATACAACATCAGGTCTTACGGTTACCCAGGCAACTAACAGCCTCAGTACATTCAAGGAAACTGGACATGCAAGAGGCGAGGGTCTTTAGAAGTTCACATAGGCACAAGACTGCCTCGTGGTTGGTTCTTCAGGACAACAACAACATATTTTTGCACTCCATTAGTTTAAAGATGCAGCTCATAAAGGCAGCGAGAGGATTTGGTAGACTTGAAAACAACTGTTAAGATTAGCTAATGATATGAATGCTAAGTAAATTGAACAAGAACATGAACCCGAACGCAAGCACACACAACAGGTTTGCAATAAACATGCTATGTTACAGAAAATGTGAGCAGCTGATATAAAGTGGTGCAGGAATGAGTCTTAAAACCCAGAAATGAGTTAGCATTTTAGCACTTCTGGTTCCTTTGCCTAAGTCATTGGGTGTTTGGAAGGGATTTTTGGTTAGATGACTGTAAGAAATGATTTTCATGTTTTGTTCTACAAGGAAAAATATGTCAGTAAATACCCCATTTGTGAATCTTGAACCTTTTAAGTGTCTTAAAAAAGGCAGTTGCTAACAAGGGGTTAAATGAGACTAGGGTTGTTTGCTGACCACGGCTTTACAGCCTTGTTGTGGTGGCAACGTTGAAGTCAAAGGATCCTGTCATAGTTTTTTAATAGCCTAACGCAGGGCAGTTGGCAACCTTTGCTACCAAAAGAGCCATTTTTGACCAAAAATCTATCTGATGCCAAAAACATACTGATACTTTTCTTTTTTTGGATTTGGAAGTGAGGGACACTCAAGACTACTATAGCCACTCCTAATGACATTTGGCAAAAGGCGCTGGGCTGAAGACAATTGACGCATATTTTAGTTGCCAAAATGAAACAATTTTATTATTCTTTTATGAAGATTATCTTGCTGTACAAAACATGTCAGTGTCTCTTCACTAATATATTAACAGGAATTTAAAAAAAAATCCTATTGGCTTTTTGTTGACAGGAACTAGGGTGATCCTAACTTTTGAGTTGGCCTCCAAAAACACGTCATCCCTGCACCACTCTATTTGATTGCCATCTAGGATGGCTGTAGACTCTTACTCCAGTCATGCTAGAGACTCTGTGAATCTGAACACATAGTGTTGCATAGAGGTGCTTTGGGCTACTGTATATGCTAATGCAGTTAGATGAAAAGAAATGCAAGAGAAGTTCTCTCGTTTGCTTTTGTGTGTATCTATGTGTAAACATATACAGTAGCAGCACAAGTTCAAGGCTGTCTAATTATGGCATCACTGCAAGTCACGAGCAACGAGTTCACTGGGTTACATTACTTATTAACAAGTCTCTTAGCACATTGTAGGTCATCAGTGTAAAAGACAGGCTCTAAATATGACATGGATCCTGTGACATCCAGTCAGGGTGTAATATGACAACTCATCAGGTGTCAACTCTTTTCACACATAGCCAAACAGGCTCCCCAACAAGATTTTCCGTCCTGTTGGTTTATCAAAAGCAGCATGATTAGTAAACTAAAGTGGTCTATACAAGTACTGAACTGATGACCACAATACACACACACACAAAAAACCTATGTTCCCATGCAGCACTACTCTGTGAGCGTGACATTCGTTAAGTAATAAGTTCACAGCCTTGCCTAAAAGCACACAAGCCCATTTCCCCTCCCGCTCCAGGCTATTCTGAAAAATTTAGTGTGAGGTTTGATGGCAGCAGTAGGCATTCGGGCGAGCTCTTGAGCACTGCAAGCCATTTGTCAATCACAGCAACACTTAATTAATTTCGATCGCAGGTAAAAAGTAACGGCAGAGGTAGAGCTAGTCAACCTAACATCAAGATAGCGAGTGGGTGTTGTAAGAGGCCTCTATAAACCTGGGCTATAAAGGGACATAGTGGTAATAATTACATCATTGAATAGAAGCTGTGAAAATTGCGTCATAAATCTGCAACCTGGTCCGGCAACATCATGGAGGTCCAGTGGAAAATTGGCTGTGAGCAGAAGAATGGCTCAGTGTAAAAATACTGTTCAAGAGAAAAATGATACCCAACAAAAGTTGTTGTATTGTGAGTGTTGGTCGGTGAAGTAGGAATGTCCTCAGCAAAATCGCAAAATCGATACCAGAACTGAGGGTATACTTTTGTTTGTTTTCATATTGACTTAGGTTTTGTCACATATGCCTGCCTGTACTCCATTAAAGTGCACTGAAGTGAGTATAGTGAGTTCACACAGATCATAAAAGGCAAGTACCAAGGCTATAAATACCAGAAGATGCTCTGCTCTCAAAAGTTAAAAATGAATTTCCTAAAAACATAAACTGGTCAAAAATACTCCAAATGATTCAATAAATCAAATAACTTAGAGTCTACAGCCAGGCTAGCGGTCTGTTTTGGAAAAGCAGTGCTTTGAGCTAAATGCTAATGCCAGCATGCTAACATGCTCACAATGACAATGCTGATGCCATTGTCACCATCTTAATTTAGCATGTTAGCATGCTATCATTATCTAATTAGAATGTTAGTTTCAAGGGGATTGACCATAAAACAAAGTATTGGATAAAATTACAGCCTATCCTGATCATGGCCCCAGATGACAATTTAAAGGGACAGTTCATCCCAAGATTGAAAAATATATATTTTTCCTCTTACCTGTAGAGCTATGTATCAACTAACATTGTTTTGGTGTGAGTTGATGAGTGTTGGAGATATTGACCGTAGAGATATCTGCCTTCTCTCCAATACAGTGGAACTAGATGGCACTCAGCTTGTGGTGCTCAAAGTGCCACATAAAAAAACATTAGAAAAACTCAACAGCAATGTCTCTTTCCAGAAATCATGACCTGGTTACTGAAGATAATCCACAGAGTTTGTTTTAAGCGTTTCATGGAGGAACTATTTTCTTTCTACTTAACTACACCTACCAACCACAGAAGGAAATGTGGATCTACTGCTAGCTAACCTAGCACCACTGAGCTAGCTAACATTACAGATCAGCCGAAGGGGATACCACTAATGTTTACATCTCGCACTGTCAGTAGCATGAGCTTCTCGTCCATGAGTAGATGCATGCTTCCTTCTGGTGATATGGTTGGGGGTGTTGTTTAGTAGAAATAAACATTTCCTACATGATACTGCTTACAACAAGGTCTGTAAATTGTCTCAAATAACCAAGTTACAATTTCTGGAAATAGAAATTGCTGTTAAGTTTTGCAAACAAAAACATTTTGGTGCTTTTAGCACCACAGGTAGTGATATCTAGTTCCATGACATTCAAAAAAAGGCAGACATGTCTACACCAAAACAGCCTAGACTGATAAATAGAGCTACAGGTAAGAGGAACAATATGTATTTTTGATTTTGTGTCGGACTGTCCCTTAAATGAATCACCAAAACATTACTGTTCATCCTGTGGGGGGCATGAATTTCTGTGCCAAATTTCATGGCAATCCATTTAATAGTTACTTCCCCTCAAAACCATAAATGTCAACCTGGTGGTGATGGAGGAAAATTCAGGAGATCGCCACAGTCATCACAATTCATTCTCTTGCCACCCTGAATGTCTGTACAAAATTTCATGGCACTCCACCAAACAGTTGTTGAGATATATCACCAAAAACCTAAAAAGTCATGGTAGCCGCTCGGTGGCTAACAATATAACATAAACCAAATGAATATTTTTTTTGTTGTTACTTGTGCTGGTCTATTATTTTGAACAGCTGTTTTATATAGACATGATATCTGCCTTATTTATGATTTAACTGCCCAAAGCTTTGAGAAAATGCTCAGAAAAAACATTGAGGCAGCTGGACCAAACTTGACTTAGAGCAAGATTTTGAAATCTTTTCAAACACTTGTCCACCAAGTTGGCAAGGACCCCTGGCAGAAGGTTGCTAAGTTAAAACCTCACCAGGCTCCAGCCTTTTCACCCTTACAGTAGGCAGAGTCAAACACAGCACAGACACAGAGCAGATGGTTTACAGCTCTCGGCTCAAATCTGGCACAATAAGTGTACACAGTAACCAACATAATGGTGCACAACAAAGCTCTCATAAGAAAGACCACTGTTAAGACTCACTGTGAGCTCATGAACTGTCCATACTGCCCTCTATAATGATACAACAACTTTGAGATGTCGAGGATAAAGAGACAAAGTAAAGCCCACATCTGTTCTTGTTACCTGCCTGACACACACCTTCCTTCCTGAGTGAAAAGGAGACGTCTAAGCGCCCTCACTGAGCTTTAACTAGACAGATGTTGCCTTTGTTTCCAAACGGTATCGGTCTTGACAGCAAGCTGGCTTTATTTGGAAACATTACACAAAGACATCTTTTCTAGCTTGGAGCTCAAGGACAATGTGGTGAGCTTCAGTCTATTCTTTAGCACCTGAACAATGAGTGAGTTTGAGTTCAAACATTATGACTGAAAGAGCAAACGATCCGCGCTATCGCTAATAGAATTCAAAGCATGACTGTTGGTGAAAAGCTGAACGAACATGAAGGCAATAAAAAAGATCTTTAAAGTGGAATAAAGCAGAGTGTGAGTGACACAGTGCTTAATCAGGCAGGAAAAGAGCATGCAGTCATGGCTGTCTGATTAATGTTTGCCCTTTTAGTGTATTGACAGAATGGATCTGACGCTTGAGTATGTGTGTGATAATGTAGAGAGAGTGGCTCGTGCTGTGCTCTGGTGCCCTTACCCGCAAAGGTCAAAGGTTACCATTTTGCTGATAAAGAAAAGAAAAACATAAATGGGTGTTGTTGTCCTGAAGAATCAAGTTCATCAAGCAGAAATGGAGGATTCTGCAGAGTCTAAACATTTGACTGATTGAGTCATTACGTGCATACACATAAGCCATGCCATACTTTTGCCTTCCTTGAAAGAAAAGACCTGACCTCAGCAGCTTGTCTGGGTGCCGGCTGCTATGAAGGCAGGTTGCAGCTGACTGTGCAGCTCATCAGAAATGTAATTCATAGCCACTCCTGAGTAACAAAGCTCCCTTAGCCATTTTTGCCTGCAGCTATACAAGAGAATGAGATTGAATGCCTTAGAAGGGTTATAAACAAAGACAAATGCCTCAGCAAAATATAATAACCACGGGCCCACAGCGTAACTAGTTTGGTAGACTAGAGCCATAAAACGGTCTATTGCACGGTATCTTCTTCATCAGTGAGCCAACAAAACTGCAAAAATACTTAAACCCTGAATAATGAATGAGAATATTACCCCCCAAAATGAGTCACTAATCAATCATAGTCCAACCTCTATGCTCCCTCAGGATTTGTGATTTAAGAGTCATTTATTTTAAAGGTAAAGTCAAGCTGGAGGGTAAAACCTCTTTGCCCTAAATCAATTGGATCCATGAAGTGAAAAAGAGTGGCTAATAAATATTTGATAAATCTATATCATGTGCAAACTGAAATGTCCTCAGTTGACCGAGAATGGCTGCTTGATATCAATAAATCTTGGGTCAGTTCTTGTGCTGAAGCATGCAGTTTGATGAGCGGTGCTGCTGAGCTTGCTGCTTCTTTGTTGTGGTATGAGGGTGTATGTACAGTAAGTGCTACACAGAGGCTAATGACGCCCTGGGGGTCCACATGGGACGGATGAATTTAATACAGTAAGTGCAAAAGCCCCTTACTCGGTGTGAGATTCAAATTAAAATTAGTAAATGGATCTCTGATGGGGGGGAAGTCTAGGTTTAATCTGTGTGAAATTAGCTGCAATCGTTTTTAATTTCAGGGATTGATAGCATTCATCAGACCTTGCGTTTTATTTCCTCACTTGCTTCGTTGTTAAAAGCATTTCCCCCAATGTTATCAGACTAAAAAAGTACAGCTCCATCTCTGTGTGTTATACTGGCATTGTGTCTTTTTCCCAAAAGCTTCTGTGTGTTCCTGCGTGTGTGTGTGTCTGAGACGAGCTCTTAACTTATACAATTTAGCACCAGCTCCTCGCTGTCCCTTTAGTGCCGCGGCGCCAAGAAGGCGGGGCTTGCAAAAGTAGGCCATGACTCCAAGGGAGCACAACTTATCTTCTGACAGTTTACATGATAGTGTTACAGGCGGCAGCACCCAGCATGCGAGCCCGTAGAGATTCAGTAGTGGTCTGAAGGGCTTTGACCACGCCTGGAGAGAGGCTCTGTGTTACACCTGATGGCTGACTTAGTCTAATTGAATGAGTGTCAGTGACCTCTCTTTGTTTCACTCAGTGCTTTGACTAGAAAGGCCTGTTTCCACACAGGTGATGTGAAAGCCCCTTTAAATAATTAAAAAAAGCTAAAACATAGGTTTTTTTGGACTTGAAATCATTGCAAATACCACTATTTTCAAAGACACTGTAGTTCACTTTGGTCTACAAGGAAATTAATCAACAGCACTAATCTATACTTATTACAAAATAAAGTTATAGAATTACAAGTTTGGTAAGACAGACATGACATTTAACATTTAAACTCTAGTACAAGAGGACTTAGGACACATTCACACTGGTGCTATTTGATCCGCTTAAAACGAACCCTGGTCTGCTTGGAGTGGTGTGAACGCTCATTCAAACTCTGGTGCAGACCAAACGAGCCAACCCTGGTCCACTTAAAAACTGGGGGTCTCATTTCACTTGCAAGTGAACCCTGTTACGCTTCACTTACAGAGGGAAATGCAAATGGACTATCCAGCGAACCAGAGAGAGAAAGTGAACCAAAGAGAGGAAGTGATGTAGAGCGCATTGCATTTTGGTGTTTGGTGTTTTTGTGGTGACCGAGCCGGCTAAAGAGGATTGATTTCTGTTCGGTCCTGGCCAATCGGTGAGCCAGGTTTTCTTTTTTTTCTTCCTGATCAGTGGTCGTTTTGGGCAATACCACCCCCAAACGAGCAGCTGTTGTAACTGCGTGATGTTGTCCAGGTGGTTTGATCCATTTTAAAAAGTGCAGTGTGAATGAAGGTGTGAAATTTTTCAGCATTCCCCGCCCAATTGAACCGAGTTCCCCAGACTATCCTGGTGTGAATGCGCCCAAAGAGACCTGACACACCAAACCATAGTCGGCCGTTGGCCAACATCGCACCATCGATGAGCGTCTGTCACCCTAGTTTTTGCAGTGTGTCCTGTACAGTTGGCACTCGTCGGCAGCTTTATGGCCGATACATCAGTGTTGGACCCGCCAGAGTCCAGCTCTTTAGCAGAAACATTATTGTTTGTGTTATTGTTTGCTAGCGCACAGTAAATATCATTTGCTTTCAATATCAAGTTGCGTTGTCAGTCTTACAGTTTCCCTTTTGAATGACAAATACACTACCAACCACTGCCTGCTGGTATGGAGAGTTATTTCCTCTCATGCAGGCGCAGAGCGTATGTGCTAGACGGCGATTGGTTGTCGTCTTTGCAGTGTTATTTAGTGAACATTTTGGGCTGAGACAGAGGCGACATGGGGCGACACAACAGTCAGTGATGCTATGTATAAGGACACTGCTAATATATCTGTGCTTAGCAGGTATAATGATTACCATGTTCACTGCTTGGATAAACATGTCAGCACGCTAACACTTGCTAATCAGCATTAAAACATGCTGGTGTTGAGCCCTGACATTAAACATTTACACGGTCAGACTAGTAGAAACACTAGATGGAAAGCAACGTAGCCGGAGGTTGGACTAGATGAACCCTTTGATTCAAACACACTTCAGTATCATTAGCATTCTTTGTGATCAAAAATGAGTAACAGATGTATACAGTCTTAGATGTCCACACAACATACATAAAAGGATGGCAGACTAAAACATAAGTATCATCAGTGTCAAATGCAGCCTATTTCATTGATTTGCTGCAGAAGTTAATGATGGCACAAATACTTTGTAGTCCGGATCAGACTTATATCATTTTAGAAGCTGCATGTTCAGTCACCACCTGATATATGCAGGTACAAAGGCAAAAGTTTTACGTGGTAAAGGTGCAAAGTTTGTACAGACATTTTACAAGTAAAAGGCAAAGCATGTGAAATTGTACACCAAACATAAGCAGCTGAATTTCAGAGTAGCACTGTGTCTATCAGATTGGTTTTATGGTTACAAGACACTTCTGCCCAAACTATTTTAATGTAAATAAACCATCATCTTAATCAACACTGTTATTAAGTTAGTGTATCATTGCAACATGTGTCAAACTGGTTTCCACAGAGGCACTAAGTTACTGATGACCTGATTTGTGTCTCAAAACATGCAGAACTGTCAAATCAAACTGACTTGAATCAGATTTCAGGCCTCCCATCAATAACGTCCAAGTGTTGACAAACCTAACACCTGAACCAAACTCAATACTGATCTTATCTCAACCTGAGCTCACTCCTAATATAGCCTGTTCTAACTCTTGGCACAACAACAAAGTACAATCACCGACCAATCTCAGGGTATCGAGTTCATCACAGGCTGCTCTGTGTCTACAGCTGTCCATTTAAGGACAAAATATGTAAACACGGATGGATGATTGCAAAGCTTTAGTTAGACATGTTAAAAGTTACTTTTGGGCTTTAAGCTGATATTAGTATTTAGTATCTCAAGGGAATTTAAATTGGAATTGAAATTCTAGGGCTTTAGTTTGATTTTATCATTTCCTCAGGCAAAGTATAATCAGTAGTCATTTTCTGGGACATTTCAAGTCCCTTCTGCGAGTGATTATATCTTGCAGTGGTCACCAGCGCTGCCCTCCCATCTTTCTGCATCTTAAAACACCTCATTGGTTGTCGTTCAAACTGGTTTCTGCTTCAGAAGTAATTCATTGCTGCATTCTGGGAGAGAACCAGGGAGCTGAATCTCAAATGGGATCACGAGAAAATCCTACTCCATGGGGGGTTCCTCACCAAGAACACTTGACGCTGTTTGCTGGATAAACATAGAAACTAAAGCTCATTTCAATGACGATTTGAAAAACTGTTTTTGATAGTGCTTCCTCTTTGTATTGAATATTTTTGTTTTCTTTGGGAAGATTTTCGCATGGCATTGAATAATAACACAACATAAACATTTAAAGTGAGATAACGCGACTGAGTTGATTTATCCAAGGAAGGAATATTTTGACATGTTTACTGTCCTCGCATCAGGTATTAAAGTCAGTGGTTCCCAGGTGTTAATCTCTTAACACCTTAAGCTGTCTCCTGTAGATCTCGAGACAGATGGTGTCTGGGCCAAAATTCGAGAACCACTACCTTTCACATCTAAGGATTTACACTAAATGAATAATACAGAGATTTCATTGCAACTACAGTCAAACAATTAACGTTAATAACAACTTTCCTGAAGGTTCATCCTTTGCAGGTGTCTCAAACTAAAGAGAAATCGTATTCCATCGATAGAGAAATCAAACAGGCATCACACAGTCAAAATGACAGCTGGATGATAGCTGGTTGTTTAACTGCTGACTGCTGACATGCTATGCAGGCTGGTCAATACCTCTTTCGATTCTGTACTTATGCTCACCCATCTTTCTAAAGGTCAACTTGGTATTTGTAACAGTGTACACATGGATCATTCACAGAAAGTCAAATAAGGTCAATAACACAAATGCAGAGGCAAAAGCCTTTGTGGACAAATTAAATTTAAGCTAATCAGGAAGGGCCAGGGGGATAGGAGTTTACTGTTAGGACAAATTTTTATTGGGTCAGTGTGCAGACAGCGGGGTCACTTGAACACCTCATTCCAGTGTTTAAACTCCAAGGTTGCGTGTTGTTTTTGAGTAAAACAGGGACAAATGTGACAGACACTTTGTAGTGAGCAATCAACTGAAATTACACCCAGCGAGACATAAACAAGGACGGCAGATGAGCAGTGTCTGGCAGCGTGGCCAGTGGTGGATTTTATCCATGTTGGCATGATTCCAAGAAGAAGAAGAAAAAAAAAAAAGGCCAGTGTGATATCAGTCTGACCGGCTCGCTTTAAGTTGCATGAACACCACTGGCATGAGTCACCTCCCAGCACAGTACTAAATTGGCAGTGTTGAGTGGCTATTTTGATGTATTGCTCAAGTGATGCCTCAGTCAACACATCTGCTTACGTATGATCCCTCTGTCTCTTTTTTAAATTCCAAACATAGGAGAACTGATGATGGAATGCTAACGTGTAGCTGGTCAAATACAGCAAATGATCAGTGACCCTATACCTTGAACTATGATACTCTAGGTGCCCTTCTAGCATCAGTTTTGGGCATTCAGGGATGGCATGTCAATTTCAGCTCGTTAAAGGCATAGTGTCTTTTCAAAATAAACTTTCATGTTCACGTGAAACTTGGTTAAGTTTAGAAAAACGATCATGGTTTGGGTTAAAATAAATACATTTTGTTATGTAACTTAATTTACATAGGTAAGTTAGGAAGAATGTCACATGATGTTAATTATGTAACCTAGTGGAAAAAACTCAACATTGACTTTTGGCTTTGCAAGGGACATGAACACTGGTCTCTTGGGTGAAAGTCCTGTGTTTGTTTGACCCATCTAGCACCCCTTCCTCCTGCTCTACTTGGACTTTCTCACTCTTTATACTACCTTATTGCCGCAGATGGGTTTACACTTAAGTTATCTGAAAGCCTGGTGAATCTCATAGATGCTACAGGTTACCCTGCATCAGAATCAGGCGCTGATGGCCACCAACCAAGCTGCCGTATTTGATGCCATAGGAATGAGAAAGGGTTGTACTTACAGCATGTTAAGAGTAGAAGCAAAGCCAAATTCGATGGAGAGATGATGGAAAGGGAGTGATGCAAGACAGTTAGTCTGCATTTACCTTCCATAGTTCAGAAGAATGCTTTCATAGTGCTTTACTGTCATGGGAAGTTTTGGCAACGAGGAATATTGTAGGTTCAGCATCATTTGCCTCAGGTTCTCAGCTTTACTTGCTCACAAAAAGTTTAGAAGTTTTTACATGCAGAAAGTTACTGGAGATGGGTGGGATCTGGTGGGATATTGTGAACCTACACTTAAGCCTGCTAAAAGAAGCTGGTGATACCATGTGCATTGGAGAAGACACTTGGCTGTTTACCCTTCCCCCAGAACAATAATCCCAACAGAAATATGCCATCTTATATTAAATGAGTGAACTGTGAAAAGGTGAGGGGAAGTGCAACAATAAATGCATATCCCAATCTGCCTGAGGACAGAAGATTAAACACCTAGCTCTTTTGCAATGGCTGACTTTGCCTTTCCCGGGGTGCAATGATTTCCCCTTTGTAGCACCAAATATTTTCTGACGCTCCAAAACAAATTATTGCCGACATCCAGAATACCAGAGCTGCCAACAGTGGACATCTGCTGATTACAATTCTGCTTTTGCAAGTGTTAGATCTGAGGATCCAAGTCAATAAAAGAAAAGTAATTCAAACACAGTCCCCACTGTGTAATGAGAAAGGCTCATTTTAGATCATATAAATCACATGGACGATGAGGGAGGTGGATACAGATCTGCCATTTGTTCCCATTTGGTGGGCCCGAGTACAAATAAGCTCCAAAGATTGGAATCGGGCAGAGCGATATGTCATTGCTGTTATTTAATAAAACAGCCGCCAGTTCCTTATGGCAGGCAAGAAAAATGGCTGTGTAATCGACTTACGGAAAAAGAGGAAGAGGCAAGCAGGGTCACTGCATGGTCTGTCTTAAAACCAAAGCCAATTGGGCACATTATTGAGACCTCAAAGACCAACTGTCTGTCCAATAGCCGTGAATAAAGAACATTGCTCATTTTAAAACTTTCTGCTGAGATATGAATTCACTTATCCTGGGACATGACACCAAGTTTTGTGCTTTACTGCCAACGATGAAAGGCAGATGCAAATAAATCCAAGCAGACCGGGAATATATCTGTGTAAACAGCCAAATGGACTGAAGCCTTGATTATTCCCCCTCAGGTTAACAATTGCAAGACAGAAGATAAAGTGGCACAAAGTACAGTAGCTCTTGACTGGCAAAAGGAACGCATTAGCCATCGCTGTCAGCCATTAGTGCAGTTTGCTACAGTGTGTTTTGGCTCATGCACTTACAGTAGTTGTAATCAGTTTAAACAAGCCAGTTTGAGTGTATAAAATGTCAGTGTCTGGATGTTAACTAAAATGCTGTCATTTGCTGTTCTGAACTAAGCGTGACTGACTGCATGGACTGGAGCACTGGGGACTGAATGTCAAGGTTCTTTATGAGGGAGCACACGCTCTCACACTGGCCATAATGACACACCATCAAGGGCCAAGGCATTTATTGGAATCTGGGGGAAAGAGCAGTCTATACTTTTAATTGCAATCATTTGTCACTTGGAAGTGTGTCTGTCTTAAAGAAAACCTTGCTCCGGCATTGAAAGGAAGGGTCCACTGCCCTTTCTACTCCAATCACATTGAAGATTATAAGGGGGGACAAGGGATTCGAGATACTTGCAGAGGAGAGATTATCTATGACTCACTTCCAAGTGAGTCATCCGTATTCCAGTCGCTGACAGTACACTAACACGGATGCTACCACTCACTGAGAGAAAGTACATCAATGGATTGATGGATTTTATTCTGACAAGACATTCAGCGTTTGTATCGCGCATAAACAGACGGCGATCCCAAAATAACACTTTTGAACTAAAATCTAATTTTCTCTATATACTGTGGCTCAGCCAATACACAGACAAAATACACACACTAAGGCAATATGGCATCTGTTGAGATTTGAGAGTGGATAAACTCCCCATGAAAATCAACAAAAGTGGAACTCAATTGACTTGGAGGGTTGATTACTTTTTTTACTTAATTTATTACTTCTATAACAATAAAGCTTTTACTCACTGCAACAATACCAAGGTGCTAGCCAGTTTTGTGACAGGATGGTTTATGGTCTGCAACATCAGCTAATTTCACTAAAACAGGTCAAGTGATCTGTATTTATGATATTGTTTTTCTGGATTGTTGCGTATCTTTTGTGCATCAGTGTCTCCTTTACTTTACAATCTAGATCTTGTCTTGGGTATTTAGAAGTATTGAGACAAGTTATTTGACTATTTTGTTTTTTGGGGACTGGTTGGCTTTACAGCTGATGATGTTTAATCAGATTAAAACCAGCTCTGAGCAGTTAATTGTTTGCCTGTGAACGAGACAAATCTGCGAGCTTGTGTTTTATTTGCTCTGGCAGATGCATCTGGTCTTCCTCTGCTTTGGACAGATTTCTAGCGGCCTGAAACGTGCCGAGCCAATGACAACCATTTGTCTGAATATGAGGCGTGTTTGAGACGAAGGACATTAGCATCACATTAGCATTGAACTGGATGCTAAAAGAAGAACCATCAACTGCCCTTAAAGTTTTTCCTTGGGAAGAAAGATGTTAAATATGAAAGGCGATGAGTCGAATCATGCGTTGGTGACCCCTCAATCGACTTCAAAACTTCATTTTTTTGTTGTTGTTGTTTCGTTATCAGTCAGTGTGAACTGCATTACTATGTTTCCCATACACTGATTTATTTGTGACATCCCGCCACAATATCAACATTGACCGCTACAATTTTTTTTTTTTTTTTTTTTTTTTTTTTACTATTTAAAACAAGGAAAATCTAATTTCACTGTGGAGCTGTGCACAGCACATTGATTCCCTCTGGCCCTCCTTGTCCCGCTCTCTCTCTCCGTTTATCAGATCACAAATGAGACAAGCTAAATGAAATAGGATAGCTAGCTCTTGCACCCTGGTCCCTCTGCTGCTTGGAGACTACTTTGGGAGTAGAGCAGACAACAGCTCCGGAGATGAGGGTGACGGAGAGAGACAAAGCATTGAGAATGCAGGACCTAAGAGGCTCATGGATTCTTTGGAACCAGGGTACACTGACATTAAAAGAGGATACAGTGCACACCAAAAAAGGAACTTATTGTCAAATGCTTGTATTGCTTTGTACCAACCTGCCCTAATGTGCTGTGGCTGGCTGGTGCTACTGGTGTGACTGCCATGTCACATGTTGATAACCCCTTGTTAACGCCTCTTGGAAATCAAAAATGAACTCAGAGGTTTCAGACTACTTTGTGATCTGGTCTGGCGATATCAGGCTAGTTAATGCTTTCAATTTACTGTAGAAATCACTTATAATGAGGTTCACTGTAGGTCAAAGTCAGCACTTTCCATCCCAGTGTCCCAGCTCTCTTAACAATAGTGCACCCATCTGGGTTTATATGAAGACTGGGGTATTTCCACCACTTCACTTTGATCAGAAATATTATTTGCAATCAGTATCACAAGTAAAGTGGTCTGTATGTATCATGTTTTTTTCTGGGCTGCTGTGGCCTTTTCAATGTAGATCTATTCTGAGTATTTCTAGAAGTCATGTTATTGTTTTGTGTGTTAGGACTGGCTGGCTTTACAGCTGATGATGTATGATATGTAGTTCACTTTAAATTAGCACACCCAAGTTTGCAGGAAGACTACGCAATTTCCACCACTTCGCTTTCATCAGAAATGTTATTCTCATTCAGCAGCAGGAATGAACTCTTGCAGTCTGGGTAGAGTCAGAAACAGAGCAGATCAATCTGAACTGGGAGGACAGAGCACAGGCTTCACAAAAGAAACATTCAAACATTTTTTTTTCCCATTTATGGAAATTAGAAGGGACTATAAAGCCTGGTATATTCAATGCTGCTGAAAAAAAAAATGCAATTAGCTATACTGTTGGCAAGGATTGACTGCATTATTCATGAGAATCTATGTCCTTGGCTTAATTATGGGAAATATTGTTGGTGGATTCATGTGGCAACATAATTATTCATTCTGTTAGCTAATTAAAGTCATGATCATGCTGAATGAGCATATTGCTTGGTAACCTTGATTGAAAAACAAATACTACATGGGCAGATTCAAAGCTAAAGAGAAAGTTCAAGGTTTATTAAAGTTTTTTTTTGTCTTTTTATAACAACACTTAAGCTTTAACTATGTAACATTCCCTTTAATACAGCCCTCAGAATCTGCACAGTCAAACAGCACCATGGCTCACGTCACAACGTCACACTGTATGCATATTCATGTTATCGTTTAATAATATCTGAGGATAAGCTGGTGCTTTACAGGCACTTCACATCATACGGCATCCCTGCACTGCACACAGGTCATTTAATTAAATACATCTTTGAGAATATCATCTGCCTCCAGCTCCCCTGCATGGGGAACCTTTAAGCACTGCAATCATCCATATCATATCATGGCGAAGAAGCATCTGTCATCCGCCTCCTATCAGGATTTATTATCTGTGATGTTTTCATCGGAACTGATTGCTTGAGTGATACTCGTCCTTGCTTTCCTGATTCAAATTGACAGGCAGAGTCCGCTCACTTTCAATAAGCTCCTCCGCCGTGCCCTCTTCCCCTCTAAAGACACCAGAGGGACCTGTAACTTAGGACGCTCAGGCAAAGGTTAAGTCAATCATGTCACCGCTCTCAATAGGCATCATGGAAAATAGCCAAAGGGTAATTGGTCAGTTGATTGTTGTCCTCTAAATGGACTGGTACATGGAGAAACAATTAAATTTAGCAGGGGGGTGCTGCTTGCAAAATATCTCACATTACACTATACCTGTAACCGCCTCATTGTTATATTATATATTTTAATCTTTTAAACCCACTTGCTTTCTTGTGTAATAATAAGATTTATTTCCCCAGTGGACACTGCCAATTAATTTAGCTGGGCAGATCTTAAATGCCTGGATCTGAAAGAATGAAAAAGATGCTAAACACTTCTGCTGACTCAACTTTGATGATGGATGTGTGACTCGACAAAGAAAACAATCCAATAAAGATGCACTTTATACCACGCCCATAAACCAGTGTGTGTGTACTGGAAATGTACACACTTCTGCACTTAACAAAATGAAGCACACACTTTAATATTTCACAGGGTTTCAAATTGCTCACTGGTGGCTTATAAACACCATAAATACCTGAACAGGAAATGAAGACATAAAGATAACTGACAAACAGCATGAGCTCTGGACTCTAAAACATAACTGTGATTCTCTTTTCAGCTTTATATTCACATGATGTGATTATCAATGACAGGCACGTCAGAACTGCTAGATCACAGCTGAATACCACCAAACAACAGCAGAAAGGTCATTCATAATTTTGAATCATGAAAATTCAACAGGCTTGGTTGATGTTCAAAAGTCTGAGTCTACAAACTCAAGTTTTGCCACTTGTTTCACACAGACCAGCATTTTTTTTTACACCTTCCTACAGTGACCATTCAAGTGACAGAAGGCAGTGAACCTGGATCACTTCCTGCATCTGATACTGGACAACAAGATGATGCTTGATCAAGGTTTGAATCTTAACGACTAGCTGAAAAATCTACAAAATAAAGGCCCTGACACGCCAAGCAGTTGGCCATTGGTCAATGTTGGGCCGTCGGTGAGCGTCTGTTGCCCTTGTCACTCTGGTGTGTCCCTCGCCATTGGACCTCATTGGCTTTTTTTCAGCTGACAGTTCGGCTTAGCACACAAGAGGAGAAACAGAAATGAGGGAAGTAAACAAACAGCTAAAGTCAAGAGGGAGTGAGACCAAAACAAACTTGTTGCATAAGGTAAGATATTTTTCTTTAGCCACTGAGTTTTTTTTAGCAGAACTGTTTCGTGATGGTTTGCATTATTGTTCACTGGCGCATGGTAAATGTGCTTTAATCGTTCAACAGTGGATTGTGTTGTTAATGTGCCAACTGGCTAACTAGCATCAAGATGGTCTTCAGGTTTCCATTTTTGATTGACAAATGCAGACTGCCACCATCTGCTGCTATGGAATTATTTCCTCTCACACATGTGCAGAACGTATGTGCTGGTTAGCTGCTGGCTCTAGTCTTTGCGGTGTGTTCACGTGCAATTTTTTGTCGAGACACAGGTCACGTGAGGAGACAAAACAGTCAGCTTTCATTGCCACAAGTTATCTGAAGTTGCTTTGGTGTATCTGGGCCCTACGATGCCTCATGACAACTTAGCTGCATCTGCTTTAGCCTTGACTAAACAAGGCTAAGGGGCCATCCACACCATTAACTATAACTGTGTTAGCAGATTTAGAAAACAGGTATTGATGACCTGAACATAAAACTGTCTCTTTATCTCTGTTAATCATAATAACAAAACATCCACCACTAATTCTGATCCATTTTTTCTTTTTCTTTTAAATGCTGTGTCCTGTTCTGTGTCCCATCTCTAAATTCTGAGGTTTTTGTGGGTCCATGAACACGGCACGGGTGGAACTCCTCATGGGTTCTTTCCCCCCCAGCAGCAGTCTGTGACTTACTGGGTGGATAACAGATCTGTCAGTCTGTTCAGAGCTGATCAGATAGATGTATGAGAGGAGCAGCTACTGTGAGTGAATGCAAACTTTTAGACCACACAAAAATAACTAAATGGTATATATGATATCTATATCTATCTCTCTATCTATCTATATATATATATTCCTATAGTGCTCCTAATTAACACTCCACCTGGGTGGGGTTGCCGCAAATAAACGAATGTGTGGGAAACCCTGAGAGAAGTACACATATAGTAGTAAAAATGTATAATTTCATGTTGTATGTCAGTACACTAACAATAGCTACAGCGACCACTGACATCTAGCAAAAATCTTAACCACCTAATCAGCTTGCAGTCTCAACCAGAAGTCCAGCAACATCTGTTGGTCATACTGAAATTAATTAGGAGAAACACAGAAGAAAAAAATGCTACAGTAAATGTGACAATTTATAGTGACATAGAGGATGTACTCTCCAGCTCTTTTATATATAAGGTTTGGTTTAACTGTTGTTAAATCTGGGTATACTTAAAATGCATTTTGTGATTTAACTCAGACACTCACACAGCTACCCGTTGACCCTCCCACAGCCATGACCTGCTCATAATTGTAAGTGAAAACACACAATTGGCAGCAAAACAGTCCCAGGTCAGTGCTGACACTAACTCTCTCCACTGCCAAGCCATAAATCCCCATCAAGGACACAGAGAACACGAGAAGTTTGTTAGATGGATATCAGCGCTAAGACACTCCCTGCGCTCTCGCCCGATAATAGCAGACGGCGGGTCCAAATTGACACAGCGTTCCATCCCTGTTCGACTAATGGTGTACTTGTGAATGCGCGTGTGATTGAGGGGGCATGGGGTTGGGGTTGCTGAGAATTATTTATCATTGTGTGACACACTGATTAGTCTGCACCCTATGAGGCTTTGCTCAGCACTTTGCGCTAATGGCTCTGCATTGCACGACTGTGCGTAGAAATGTACATATGTGTGGAAAAAACAAGTGTGTGTATGAGAGAAACAAAGAGTGAAAGTTGCTCCTTGTTATGTCGCAATGCCTCTAAACAAATCAGACTAGGAAATGTGATATTTTACTACAGAGGGTCCACATTTCTACAGAAGCTATAGAATTTCTAACATCAGGGCTCATTATATAGATTTAGTAGCCAAGTTGAGCCGACACTTAACCAGCTGCAGGGAAATTCTAATACTAGCCTTGGGATAGGAAAACATGCACACATCAGTCCAACTAAATTCATAATTCAACATTGAACAGCTTCCCATGCTGCTCTCCAGGCCTTGCTCATATTCACAGTACAATGCTCTGGTGATTGTACACTGGCTGATGCAATGATCATGTTATATTTTCCAACATGGAAGCATGCCAGTGGCAGGCACAGGGTGTGAACAAACTTTTTTTCCAGGTCTGAAGTCCTTATAATGTGCAGTAGAAGTGATCAGAGTGTTGTACAGTCCCTGCAGGTCAGATGTGAGCCCCTCTGCTTGCAATGATGTCTCCTACGACTTGATCGTAACAAAGCTTGCAGTGTCTCTTTGCTGCCAGCTGACGCTACGGGAAAGAATGGGACAGGGTAAAACGCATCCAGACCACGCTCTCAGCTCACTCTCTGCAACTGGGGACGTTGCCGCTTCAGATCTGCAGCCCAGCTGAGAAACTCCAACTGCATTTACCACACAGAGGCTCTAAAGCGGGACCTTTATCCTCAGATGCCTCAGTGGAGCTGCTCAGGTGGCCAGCAGCAGAGGGACATGATCGTACTGGGCAGCTCCCAGCTGCGGACATGTCTGACTGTATGAATGTTAAGCAGAGCGTGCACGCTCAGTTAAACATTTCCCCAAAGGTTTTTACCAAAAATAAAAAGGTGAAAAACAAACATGTTTAGTTATTGCAGAAGGTGACAGCTGCATGAGGGGATTTGTGTTACAAAAATGTCAACAAAGGTAATTCTTGTGACTGCTGGGTTTTTATTATAAAGGGAAGCAGTGCAGTAGCTCAGTGTTAAGGACTGTCACTGCACAGCAAAGCCTTGATTCTGATCTCAGCAGTGGTTCCTTCTAGAGTTAAAAGGTCCAGTGTGTGGGATTAAGGGGCATCTATTGGCAGAAATTGAATGTAACATTCATAACCATGTTTTCATTAGTGTACAATCCCCTGAAAATAAGAATTGCTGTGTTTTTGTTACCTTTGAATGAGCTGTTTATATCTACATACGGAGCGGATCCTCTTCCACACAGTCCGCCATGTTGTTCTACAGTAGCCCAGAACAGACAAACCAAATAGTGATTTTCTGCCATCTGCGTTTTCATGCTGGCAACCACGGTTCCTCCTACACGCTTGACACACGGGAGAAGTTTTTGTTGTGCAACCTCACCGCAAGATGCCACTAATCTTACACACAGGTTGATTTATGGATGGTAGATGGACAGAGAATTTATTGTTTAGTCTCATATAGCAAAAATGACAAGTGCTTGCTCATTTGAACAACGATCTGCAGTTTCTCTTTTGTTTTATTTTTTAACCATAAAATGAATTGGTTTTGGTTTTTCAATTGTTGGTTGAGCAAAACAAGCAACCTGAAGATGTCATCTTGAGCCCTGGGAAATTGTGATGGACAGTTCAGATGTCTATTTTCTGACATTTTATAGACTCAAGGATGAATTTATGAATAAAGAAAATCCACATATAACTCGATCTTGAAAACTATAGTCAAATACAGCTCTGGGTAACATGAATGACTAGTCAATTACTGAACAAGTTTTTTGTTTTTAATTCTATAGCAAGAATGCCCAAGATTTGCGGGTTTCAGCTTCTTCAGTGTAAAGATTTCATGCCTTCCTTTGTCATATAAGATAGTCAAATAAATATCATTGAGTTTTGCACTGTTGGTTGAATAAAACAAGTTATGCATGGCAGCTGAGGCTCTTGGGAATAAAAATAGGCTTTTGAATTGAATCATTGAGGAAGTAATCAACAGATTAATTGAAAAAGAAATTGAGGATGTTACAGCCTTAGTGTCCATAATTTATATGCCGATGCATCTGGTTTAGTTTCCTCCCACCCCAAAAAAACATGCAACTCACATGATTTCAAGCTGCACAAAGCTGTGAATGCCAGTGTTAAAATGTTGGAAACGTTCCATGATCCCTAATTTTCAAGACTATTTCCCTAAAAACATTTCAGACCCAACACCCCTCCCCCACCCCATCTGATATTCCATGCTCCCATCCCTCTCCTGAACATGACTTCAGCACAACGTCAATACCTGTATTGACTGCTTGTCATGTATACCACGGGCTCAGATAGCAGATATTCTCTAAGTAATTACACTCTGAGACACCTGTGTGGAATACAGATCACACCATCAGGCACACAGCGCTCCACACGCTGGTTTCATCTCACCATGGAAGATAATCAATATCATGTCGGCTACATCTGCTAATACAGAGCGAGTGGGGGGGGGGAAGCAAGTTTCAACTCGCTGCTGTTTAGTGAAGCATGTAAACGGTTACGCTGAGCATGAGCCACACAGTTCCCCCACATGAAAACACAGCTCCCATGTGCCTTTAAAAAACATAACACAACCACAGCCAATACACAGACGCTGACACCTCGGGGCTCCATCTAAACATCTCTTGGGTCAGGTCAGCTTTTTCCAGCTACTCACTAATACACATAAGCACTTTTCTTACCATCCCCCTGAATATGCATTCAGCTTTGGAGACTTTTGATTGATTATTCTAATTAGAAAATAAGGCGTGTTTACTAAACAGTAGTCTGATGGATGGGCTGGTTTTGAGTTCCAACTGCTTACTATGCTGCTCTACTTTATTTTAATGAGATGACTGCAGCCGGTTCAAACTAAACAGTTTATTTAGGCCGGAGACATTCTGTGCTTCGTGAGCCTTACTGCGCCGTACAGTATGACAGGTTTGCCTTGAGTGCACAATGTGATGCTTACACATGAGAAAGTTGTTATTCGAGGGAATTTGGGGCGAGTTAACAAGACTGTAAGCACATTTTTAAACTATATACACAAAAACAGGGAAACTACACCCACAAATCACGAAAAAATCAACTCATTTCTCAGTTTTCAACTCAGGAAATGCAATTGGAACTTGCCTCTCAAGATTTTCTTTCTGAACTGACATCTTTCCTGCTCGAGATCTTCCTCCCTCCTGTCACACCACAAGCTCACACATATTTCTGTCACATTTCCATAACACATTTTCATAACTTCAGTGCGTAAGATGAGGCAGTCCATTTGTTTTTTGTCCTGCTTTGGTATGGTGACCTCCATCAACTTGTCAAGTTTTGAATGGCTGTCTTGGAAACTTTAAGTGTATTTCACAGGAGTTCTAGCAACTAAAGTGGGTAAATGACAGATTGAAAATGCATTGGCAATTCTTTTATTTCAGCTGTGATAACTCTATTTCTGTGTCATCTGTCTTCTCATTTCTGTCCTACTCAATCTCCACTAGTGTCTTACCCTCAGAGAAGCTGATGAGCCCCAAGAGGTGCAGCAGCTTGATCGAAGCGAACACCAGCACCACGATGCCCACCGTCTGCAGCCCCTCTGTCTCCCAGATAGCGCTCAGCATTGCTCCACCCTCGGCCCACTCCACGCCACCATTCCCTGACCCGAACCCGGAGCCCGAGTCGGCCTCCTCGCCCTCGGGAACGCCGCCAGGACCAGGACCAGGACCAGCGCTGCCACCCGGCCCTGCGCTCCAGTTCCCCTGCACCAACTCCAGCGCTACACCGGCCCACACGCACGGGCCGGGCGCCTCCTGGCACCCGCCTACTGCCCGCTTGCTCCCTAAATCCAGTCTGGGTTAGGCTAAAATGGGATGAGGTTAAGAGCAAGAAGTGTCTGCCTCAGGTTTGTGAGGAGCCAGAAGTCATTAAAAATGTTTCTGATCTCGTGGGGTCACTGAGAATTTAGAAAAGCGGACTCTAAAAGGAAGTCCACACAAGCTGATCTCAATCCCTCCTTCTTCTTTTTCTTTCCTCTCCTCCCAAATACGGAGACACGTGAAAGCAGTGGAAAGGCAGGCAGAGCAAACTCTGCTCTTCTCTGACAGTTTGTGGCTCTCTCTCGCTCTTTCAGGCGCACTGACTGCCTCACTGCAAAGTAAAGGGAGGGAAGATGAGAGGGAGTGGATATGAGTGAGCGAGGAAGGAGGGAGGGGAGATAAGACCGAGGCACAGGGGAGATGTGGTGCTACAATGGGAGATGCACAACCTCTCATGAGCTATGTGTGTTTACATTAACTTTCAACATACTAAAAACAAATCCTAAAATGCTTAAGGTTGCCTAAAATTCAGTGTTTGACATTACTGTATCCATACCATTATAATCACCATTTCCAGTCTATGTGAAGGATTAAAGTTGAAGATGATGAGGGAAAAATAATTCCACTCAGAAAAGCAGGATGGACAGCCAAAACAATCGCTTTTTTATATGGCGTTCTTTATAATCTACTTTAATCAAACAGACAAAATAAATCTCTTTTTCTTCAAACTACTGTTGAAAATAGGCTTTTGGAAATCTCTCTCATATGGTAATATAATAAAACGTTTTTCTAAAAAGCTTAAAGGTGCGAAAAAAAAACCCCCCCAATGCACACATAAAAATGTAGCCCTCTAAAGCTGAGTGTAGGCGGGTTTGATGGGGAAGGGGAATAGGCAACTGGGGGGAGCAATACGTCTCAGTGGTCTTTACATGCACTGATGTGAGGGGGGAAAATGGCATTGATCCAGCACTTCATTAAATGTAACCGCTTGTTTTCAAAAGGAGTTTGATTCCAGCGGGATGCAGTGAAGTGATGAAGGGAACAACCAAAGTGTGAGTGAGTGTGAGCGCGAGAGAGAGTGAGGGTGATTCATGCAGTCGGTGTTTGTAGCAAATGAGTGAAGACACCACCATCTACTGCCCCTGTGTAGTCATAGTCATTATCATCCAGCACTACATGAATTGTTTCTACACAGATTTACAGAAAACACTTTCTGAAATAACTGGATTTCACTTAAAAACATTATCATTTAATCCATCCATGACTGTGCTCAATATCACATGATTAACCCCGCTAAGTACACGCTCAAAGCATCCAAAAACACTAGTAAAAGCTCATGAATTTTTTTCATTCATTTGCAATTCTAACACATTTTTAGAACTCGAGTGGAATATTTTAACAACAGAAACATCCTCTGCTGCGTTTGTTCGTGCTTTAATTCCAGCTATAATAAAGTCAGCTGTATATCAATGATGCAAATGCGCAAAGCCACCTTAATTACAATCATCATGAGTGCATCATTTTAGCGCCGCGACAGAAACAGTGACTCACCATGATACATAGTCAATAAGTAGCAGCTTACTCCAGTGATGGAAAAACTCACTTGCATTCATTTACATTTGGTCCATCAGCTGTTGCTCTTTTCTGAACAACACAGAATGGAAAATGAGGGACATAATCCTGCTTAAAAAAAAAAGATCTGTGTGTGAATAATTTAGCATGATGCTGTTTGAAAAAGAAAATAATATTCAGCAGACACATCCTACTTAATCTGGATGGCCCCTGGCCATGTGAGGAGACTTTGTTATGCGTGTCTCATCCATACAAAGTGAAAAACACACACTGAATGAGACTGCATGGATTCGTGGGAAATACGATGGGGGGCTGGGGGGGGGGGCTATGGGTCATTTTGTACCAAAGACGGTTTGAGTGTGTGTGGTTTTTCTTGAAATTGAATTAGTGAAAAACAAGCTTCTTCAGACAACAGTGTAGTGATGTATGCTTCCTGTTTGGGGAAATTAACTTGTTCCAGTAAAGGGTGATTACAGAGCCAATTTCTTTTCCCTAAGTTGCCACTATTAATGCACTTTCCATTGTAACCCATCCAAATTCTCTTTGTCTACGGGATATCAAGGGATATCATTTCCAGGTTATATCACTACAACAACTGCCAAACTGTCCAAACTGCAGGTGAAAAGAAAGAAAAGAAGATTTTGATTAAACATCACCTCTACAGAGCATCTTAACGCCTTTAATCTCACTGTCCAAGCTGTTCTCATGCAGTGTTTGTAAGAATACCTACAAAAAATAATGCACCAGAATTCATAAATAACCAATAATCTTGAGCCAGTGATTCGTATCTAACCCACATAATCAGGAGGGCTGCAATCATGTACACAATGCACTGAGGGAAAAGAAGTAAGTAGTATAAAGAGTGAAACTACGTGCAAGGAGGCAGGTTGGGGTGGTGGATGGATCAAACAAACAAAGGCCTGAAACCAAGTGAACTTGAGTAAGTTATTTTAAGGTTTGTTGTCACCATGATTCGATTCCCAAACCTAATCTACATAATTTCATGTCAAGTCGGAAGTTTATGTTAAGTACGCAAAGTGACGACCCCCCAATGTGACAATGCCATCTGCATTGCGCTAATTTGTGAGATATTATGCAAACTGCTATATCTGCATTTATATCATATGATATCATATGAACTGTTGTATGAGGATATGCTGCACTTTTTTGGTTTTCCAGCTCAAAACTTTATTTTTTTGATTTATTCTCATAGTTCTCATCTACGTTTGCAAGTGAAGCAGGCAGCTGTTTTGAAAAGAAAAAAAAAAACCTTCCAAAAACTCACTAAACACTACCTATCCAGCACCAAATAGCAAGCAAGGTTAGCACCTAGCTTGGGAACACACTGGAGCATTTAGCAGCTAAAGAGTTAGCTTTTTTTCTCCAGAGCTGATAAAGACCAAAATAGTATTTCATCAAGGGGCAAGCAAACTCCAAATTAAAGCTAATGTTGCTCTATATTGCCAGATGTTTAAATGAGTAACTGTTTTGCTGACATGTTCATCATATCAACTTTAAAGATGATAATATGTAAGTGTTGCACACAGCTTGTTTCTGCTGCCCCAAGTGGCCAAAAAAAGAAAAGAAAAAATCAGTTTCTGCAGGCTAAACTCTTTGTGATAGCAGCTCGAGAACAAATAATTTTGAATTTGGTGAGGATGTCTTTAAATCTACACTCTGTTACATCTCAAAAGCATCACTAGTGCCAAAATGCAAAACAGAATAAAATGAATTTAAACTGCTATTGTAGCACAAAAACAAGTCAATCAAAGTCTTTTACAAAACCCCAGGAGGAACAGCTTACCCAGCTGCCATGTACAGTGTTGTATATTGAGTGTAAGTTGACCTAAATGTCGGATGCTTCAGTGACTTCTGGGCTGCAACATCCAGCTCACAGCAGTGCTGCCAACATATGGCCACTGGCACTACATCAATGAAGCCACGGTCACATCACACAGCCATTCAATCCACAGTTTCCTGAATGCAGCCAAGTTTCCCAAAGCCAGAGGGATGCATCGCCACTGGCCTTGCTCTGCCACGGCTTGCAATCCAAACAGTCCCTGGTCGACCAATGGTTAATAAAACATGTAGGAGTGATTGACCAATCATAACCTTTCTCCTGCACAGAGATACTATATCTGCCCAATAAATTATTGAAGCAATGGGGGTGGAGGTGAGAGATTTATATGAGGAAAAAAAAGAGTGGGGATGGGGTTTTTATGCCACGGAGCATCCATCCAACTATTAGAGGAGCCATGATTCTATCAACGCTGCTGACAGGTAAATATTACACCCCACATCTTGTTCCATTAATGTCACACAAATTCTGGACAATCACCACTCTAACACTGTTACAGCATGGCAGGTCTGACAGATAGAGAACCTTAACATCCAGCATTTACAGAGCTAACAAGGCTATTTTGTTTTTGGAAGACTGAAATTTTAAAATGATTTTGTATTGAAATTGGAAAAAGAAAACAGAAGCTGAACAGTGTTGACTAAGATGAGCAACAAAGATTCGACGAAAAAAAGGCCTTTGAATGAGGACGTGTGGACTATTTAGATCATTGAGGACTCAGTGTTCGCTACTGCAGTTACCCCATGGTTAACATTTAACTTTAAAAGAACTATAAACCACTTAAACACAGAACTACTCGCATGTGATTTACTCAGATGTCTTTAAATGGATTTCAGCTTTAACAGAGCAAGTTTCACTAATAAACTTGGTTTTAAGGGTCTTAAAAACTACATCCAAAATGTGTGTTTTCTACTTAAGGACAAAATGCTCAAACAAAAACAAAATTACATAACCATTGCTTCCTATGAGGCAAACTTCAACTGAGCTTTTGGCCTGTGTTTTTAGCATCCTCCTGCAATACTTGCGTCAACTGTCTCAATTTCAGGCATCAAAATCAAACGTATGAGATGATGTCAATGGTTCCAGCTGTCACTGACTACATCAGGAAACATTAAGTCCAAAATGATAATCAGCATAGCAGTCATATCCTTGTTGCCATATGTGCATGAGTCAGTCCTTCACCTACTGTCAGGAGAAAAGCCAGATTCAAACTCTACGAATGATATGTCGATTCAAACGGACAGTTTTCACCAATGGTTTTTGTTCTTTTGAGCTGTGACTTTAGTACGTGTGTCTACTGTGATCTTCTGGAACATGTGGCCTAATGTACACCAGACAAATAACTTGAATATTCCTGGCACTGAAGCTGAGATTTGAAAAGTGATGGTACGGACTATCACAGCAGCTGTCATGAGAAATTGAAAAATCGATGCAATTTTGACTGGAATTTAATTTTATTACTCTACTGGATTTCTCAATATCTCTTTATATAAAACTCATGAGACTCGTGCCTTTTAAAATTACAAACCGATTCTTTTTGGAACTTTTGACAGCCACACAAAAAACATCCAAGACAGCTTGCGCCATCCAAATCACCACATGCCATCATGTGTTTAGTGAAGGGTTTCACACAGACCTCGTCTATCCTCTGATGGACAGCATCTCCCAGTGATCCATGTCTGAAGTGTCAAGCTGCACTGAGGTCTGGCATGTCACCATGTCTGTAGTCCTTATCGCTGTAACGAACAGGATAAGCCTGAGAGACAAACCTGCAGCCTTTTTGTTCATCTGCCTCTGTAGACTCATAGACATTGATCTTTGGAAAGATTACATATTTTCCCATTGCTGCCACCTGTCTTGTCACTTTCTATCCTCAGTATTCCCGAGGGGAGGATCTTATCTCTTCTTGTCTGGGCAGAGTGGACACAGAGGACACGACCTTACGATGTCAATGAATCAGTCTCACCAACAGTGGTTATGTTACATATGTTATATAGGGAAAGGAAATAAACAGATAATCCACTTATTACATGCAAACAAGCCTAATATGTTGGATATCTACACTGCAGGTGATAGTGAAGAAACTTTAAGAATTTTCTCCCATAATGCTGCGACTATTAGGTAAATTGTGTTAAAATAAAAATGAACACCAGAGGTGATTTAAATGAGTCTTTTTCTGAGAATGCAACAACCTCCTCTGGATTTTTATTAGTTTTTTTTTTTTTTTTTTTTTTTGACACAGCGAAAAATGGCACTACCAAACAACCCCCAAGACCTAAATTTTCATTAAGCATTAGACAAGTGCTATCTTTCTTTCAGGCATGCAGTAAGTCTCCGTGAAAGTACAGGACCAGGAGAGGGGTCCTGGCTTTCGACGCAACCGCCATCAATCAAAGCAATGCCAATCGGTGGACGGGCAAAGAGGCGAAGATGAGATTGTCCCGCTGTTTACAGATCAGCTTAGGGTACAAGGGGGTGATATAATTAGGCGACACCTGCAGCGATTTGCTCAGGCATGCAAAGTGGCATCAGTGTTTGGGTTGTGTTTTCCAAGGCACATTAAAATGAGGCTGTCATATTTACTGAAGCGGCACCTGTGAAGGGGAAGGCAATTATAAGCTGTGAACCGGGGCAACCCTCAGCGAAGCGGCATGTGCAATCAACCGTGGAGTGCCATGGGGTGACTCTGATATTGAGGACTTACTTTGGGGACTCTGGATAACGCAGCCTCACTCTGCCAGGTGCATGAGCATGCATGCAGTTATGGGAATTTGCAATTTTCGACCCTTAAACCTCAATATACGCAGAACCCACACGATCAAACGAAAGAGAAGATATCAACAAGTATGACTCAACTATTTCAGCTTCAACTGTCATTCAGTCCATTGTATGTTAACTAAGATTACAATAAATATGTATAAGCAGATCATGTGGTGATGTCTCATCATTCAGGGTTGGATGGGTATTAAAAACACGATCTTCCCCCCTCTGTTCTGATCATTTTTCCACTTGCATCAGTTTTATCAAGTCGAGTTCACGTATTTGCAAGTTAAAGAATTATTTCACCAGTGGAAAGATGGTATTTTTGTTAAACTGGGCTGTCTGTACAGTAGAAGGATTCAAATACTTTCAAAATGGGTGCTA
Organism: Epinephelus fuscoguttatus; assembly: GCF_011397635.1. NCBI lineage: Eukaryota > Metazoa > Chordata > Actinopteri > Perciformes > Serranidae > Epinephelus > Epinephelus fuscoguttatus. The sequence continues at coordinate 22,869,909 of NC_064774.1, forward strand.
CATGACCATAGCAAACAGAGAAAAAGGGTTGTGGTACTCGCTTTTGCTCAAGAGGTAGAACAGCTTCAACCACCAGAAAACACAGTGCCACACTGAACCAATACATGCATCCACTGATCGGTGACGTAATGCGAACCCGTCCACTAACATAGTGGTGGCTGGCTGGAAACAAACAATTAGCCCTTTAACAAACAATTAACAAACAATCTAATGTCGCAGTTAAACAGGAAGGTAAAACACGTTTCTGAAAATATTTGAAGTGAGAAATCAGCAACTCAGAAACAGAATCTGTCGTTTATATTTGATCGGCACTGCCTAGTTTTACTGTCTGATCGGAGTTTGTTCTGAGTTTAAAACAGAGGGGGCCGGTCTGTCTCTTGATCCACTTCTATAGTTTTTGTGTCCGTGGTGGCAGTATGGGTGGTGGGCAATACGAAAATGCCTATGAACAGCCTGGAGTTTGAGCAAAAGCCCACAAGTCAGCGAAAATCCCGCAAATAACACAAAACGCGTTGTCAGGCGGAGTTTCACTGGGAGGCAAGCACCACAGATTTTTCACACATACTACATATTATTATGACACACAGCTGGTTGATCAGCAAAGTAACTCTTTGTGTGTCAAAAGCAGTGGGACAATTCAGGATGTACACTCATTCTTTACCCCCCTAACTAAGCTATCTCACGGAATTCATAAAAGTGATGTTCGCGCTTAAACAATTAATCAATTGATTGTTTGGTTATCTGTTATTTTTAATCGTTTAAGTCCATTTTCAACAAATATCTGGTTCCAGTTTTAAAATTGTGCAGATTTAATACTTCTCTTTGTAAAGTATGAAAAGTAAAAATCTTTTGGTTTAGGAATGTTAGCCTAACAAAACAATTAAATGACGTGACCATGGGAAATTGTTAAAAAACTTTAATTTTCTCTTTTTTTAATACTATTTTCTGACATTTTAGAGAGCAAACAGTTGGAAAAGTAATTGCTAGATTCACTCACACTCACTTAAACAACTGCATGATTGAAAGTAATACATTCTGCACTGCCAAGTTAAACAAAATTCACCAAACATATGCAAAATAAGCAGAGAGGAGACAGAACTGTACCTGTGCCAAATTTGACTGGAAAAAGACTGTAGACCCTAATTTTGTGTAACACAGGGTTAATTAACTACACAGTGCGCTGTGATCATACCAGGACGTAGTGTAGAAAGCAAACACATTCTTATCACAATGAAACTTATACAACAGCATGAATTAATATTCAAGAGGCTTTTATGACACTCAGATGTTTGCTTTAAATGCTTTGTCTTGCGCTGTATATTGTGTAAATTACAGTGAAAGCCCAGTATGGCTTCTTTTAGGAAATGTTAGCCTCCCTTACTGAATGCCAGTCATTTTCACAAGACACGTCAGCCTTCTCTGGCAAGCAACACCACTAGATCTTTATCCACATCCCAATTCATTCCAGATGATTAGTTCTAGTGTAAAGGAGAAAAGTCAATGGCATTGTCTGCAAATGGACAGTACCACAAAGCTTAGGGCAGTGTGCTGAAGCTGATAACATTGACCTGCTTTTCTCCATGTCTAGCCATATTAGCTCTGACACGGCTATCTGACAGCTCACTGTGGACAACACGTAGCAAAGAGCAGGACACAGATTGCCTTTGCATGGCCAGCCTGTCATCGGATTTACGGTGCGCCATCCGTCAGCAGCAAAGTGCCAGTCAAAGTAAACTTCAAGTGCAAAGGTCAAATGGAGAATTACGCATTAGCAGGAGCAGTAAAAAATCAGAAGAGAAGGGAGACATAAAATGGCAGACAGAGTACAGGATGGCTGGAGCCACTGTCCAAGGGATGAGTTATAATGAGCGTAGTTCATCAGCAAGAAACGAACACTGAGAGGAAATCAATACAGGTCGTTATATTTAAAAGCAATGATGAATTTGAGCGTATAACTGTTGAAGCTGTATGTCAGAGCCGTGAGCAGTGTGTTTATTAATGAAAGCAATAATATAAAATGTGCATGTAGGGTTTAAGATATGCACTGGCAATATAAAAATGCAATAGTAGATAGTGATTTATCAATTGTTTGAGGAACAAGTTTGTATATCAAAACAACCGTTTACACAATCTCACAGGACTCATGCAGTATAATCCAAGTCTTATTTATCTAGTCATATGCTCAGTATTTCCCAAACACATGTGATTTTAATAAAAAACTTTTGGGGGCTGGCTTTAAAGAGAGCATAGGTAAGTTTTACTTTCAGTTCAGTTTTAAATAGTAAGGTTTTAGTGAAAATGCATGTGTTTGGGAAGTTCTAAGCATACGACTGGATAAATGAGACTTGGATTATACTGCACGAGTTGTGTGAGAAGTTGTAAACAGATGTTTTGTTGTTGCTGTTATTAAAAGTGGCCCCCAACCAATCATAAATCAATAGCCCTTTTTAAATAGGAATTGTGCAAATTTGCAGGAAAGCCCAATCTTCTTTCAGCATTAGCAGTATAAAAACAAAATCGGGGAGTGCAGCGAAATGCCGTCTACCTACTTTTGTTTATACAGAATGCGCCTTTTTTGGGGCAATGGGGGGCGTGAGCAAGTAACAAAACGTGAAGCTCAGCGTGTGACGTAAACAGTGACGTGCTCCGAGGGAAGCCGCGGCTGGTCAGTCCTTCGGCGATTCTCTCATAAGTTGGCCCATGCTTCATCGTCCCATCATTTGACAGTCAATGGCCTCTTGATTTGCGAGGACAAGGAGGGCGCGCAATTCTTTGTCTCCCCAGTTTACCCACATCTTTACTGTGTCTGTCAGGTTTGCGTTTCCCTCTTGCTACTAGCTGCTCATTCCTGCTATCAGCTGTTTCCTGTTTATCCACTGCCAGTTGGTCGCACATGCTGCGTCATCAACAGCCCCTCCCGTGGCAGAAGGGCGCCTCGTTCTTTTTAAATCAAAAAGGTTCCACCAATATGTCTACCCTACAAGGCGGAAAAATGGGCACCTCGGATCAACTTGCCAATCTGGCTCTGTGTGTCTAAACACTCGCAGCTAGCCGGCAAAATGGCCCAACATTCACCGAAAATCTGGCAGTGTTAAAGGGGCTAAGGTTTGCTATTTTGCATTACTACTTGATATCTAAATGGTAATTTTGTGGGTGAAGTATTCCTTTAAAGGTCCCGTATTGTAAAAAGTCAGATTACCATGTCTTTCTGTTTATAGAGCAAGTATAAATGCTATATAAATACTGTGAAAGTTTCAAAACTCTCAGTCCACAGAGAAATGCACACAGTTCATATTCAGAAACTGTGCTTTTAAATGAGCTGTTAAGGATTCTGCAAATTTGTGATGTCACAACTATACTATATAGATTGCTTTAAAGTTAAATCATTAACCTTCTAAATGGGTCTCTTTGTATTTCCTGTTGGAATGTTAAGCAGTGTATGTGAATGGCATCAGCTGACAGGAAGTAAAGGACTGCTCCATAGCACTGGTGATGGTCAAAAGCTCAACAGGATACATTAAATGGGTTAATGGCAAAAGACACAGGTAAGTCTTCATTATTCTTAGACCCTATTCTGTGAGTACATTAGCATGTGTTTACTCCCATCTACGAGTCAAGAAGTGCAGTATGTCCACTAAAGCTACGTACTAAAAACAGGCAACCGATCCGACTCTTGCCTTGTCACAATCTTGATCTCAAATGTATTTAAATGATAATAAACCTCTTGAAAATCGACCCTCACATCTAAAATGTACACTACTACATGCTGTGGGACAAACATAATCTTATTATTATGTATGATGCATTAGTATTGTATCTTGACTCACAAGTGTGAATGAATTAAAACAATTTAGGATCACCCTTAAAGCCAGGATAAACGGTAAACTCATAAAGCTTAATATTACAAGCAAGGGGCATTCCTAAGGCAAGCTTTGGTCTAGGTGTTAATAATCTCCCACTACTAAATACTCCAACATTCCATTTCCAGTTAATTGTGTGGAGACATCCCTTGCCATAACAGTATCAAATGAGAGAAAATAAATTACGGGAATCATTTTGTTCATTGATCTATGAAGCGGATCAAATATCACTTAGCAGCAGAGCCGGCGGCAGAATAAAGTTCAAGTTTTAATGATCCTAAAGAGAAACACATGAATTAAAAAAAATAAACAGTATATTACTATGAGTGACTAAGCCTGGTTCAGAGGTGAGCAACTTCCTGAAATCCAAAGCACACATAAATGAAAAGTATTGACGTTTAATATGCAGTCATTGTCCAAGACATGCAACATTTCAAATAATCTAATGGCAATGATACAGTAGGGGGTGATTACACAATTAACCCTTTCTAATCATTGTTCATCCTGAAAATAATAGCAGTACTCTCTTCTTTATTGAGAGTGGGGCCAGTTACACCAAACTATGCAACAACAAATAGCAGCACCACATTTGTGTGTGGCACACAATCAAGCTAGGAGTGCTATATTTGGAGGTGGCAAAATAATGTGTGAAAATTTTGCAAAAATGCAGAAACTGAGAGAACACTCAAAGCATAAGTCTTCATTTCCCATGAGCTCATGCTTCGTACCAACAAAGGGCAAAACAAGTTCTAAGATTAGGTTCTTAGAATAACTCCTGAGTATGTCTTTTTATGTGGCTTAAGTGTATTTTGCTATGGTCCCCATCCGCAGAAGTACATTGCTTGATGTTCGCCTTTGTGCTGGTAGATTAGGGTTAATCAAAGATGCTGGCCAAGCGACACAGTACATAAGATGAGCACAGCAGAAACGTCCGAATAGGTTGGACTATCAGGTTTAACCACGGAGTAGATAATTTGCATATCCCTGCAATTCTAATCAATCGGCAGTTGTCTACCTGGAAGTGAATAGGACTGGGATTTGGTCTATAGATTCTTTCACTGGAATTGCATTGATAGGCAGAAGATTGGGTTCATGTTAACATCTTCACAGCGGATGTCATTCACATACACTGCAAAACATTCTAACAGGATAGGGACTCATTGGGAATGTTTGTGTGTCAAGTTTGAAACAGTCCATTATCAATATATATCAGTATAAGTAATGAAGTGGATTCTTCATACTATGCTTCCCATAACTGCATGCATTTACAATACAATACGTTATATTTTACTGACATTTTTCTAACTTTAACAGTAGGGGAAGTTTTTGATTGATTTCAGAGGACAGACGAGTTGGTACTATAGCATTAAAATCTTGGTTTGGGCATTAAACTTTTCTCGACCAACAAGCTCTTATTATTTAGACCAATAAAAGGGTCCTAAAGCAAAGAATTGTAACTAGCAAATACTTACTACCATTAAAAGAGTTCACGCTGAAAGAGATGGGATGTTTAGGGAGCATTTCCAAGCCAGCAGAAACAAGGAGAGATCAGTTCCCCCAGACAAGAGGCTCAATACTTACTCTACTCCATATGTAAACAGGTTAAGGTCACCAAAACAGAGGATTTAAAGCTGTTCGCTTTTGGTTTCAAGTGCTCACTTCAAAGATGCACATGATTTAAAGCCTGTTAGCTTTTTTCATTAGCTATTGTATTCAGTGGCCTTCGGAAATCAGCTTCACCAAATGCAAAGCAAAGTAGCTCGCACTCATAACAGCACTGATTGTACAGATGCACAATCAACAACGCTTTACAACAAACAGCTCAACAACTCAAGTGTTTTTCAATCAAGGCAGAAAACAATCTGGTCTGCCTGCAGAGAGAGCCTCAAACTGATTACGGCACTGTACACGTGGATTCTGAAAATCAGTCACTAGTTGCTCCCTTATCGTATCCTGTGATTAATGACAGAGTACAGCTAATGCCTGTGGAAACACTACGAACGCTGTTTAATTCAGTGGAAAGCTATGAGGCACAACATTATGCCTGTAATACCTGTCTGAGACTCCGGGCTATTATCAAAAATCATAATAAATTGGGAGAATTTTTAATACTCTTACTGAACTAATTTGTTTAGAATGTCAAAAGAAGGCAATAAAGAGCACATTAGTGATGCTGGCATGAATAGTATTTTTAGTACAAATATTAAAAAAGAGACAGATGGGTTTGATTTCTAACTCAAGAGATGAATGAACTATTTAATAAAAGAGCAGTGCCAAGATTGCTCTATTCAACCACTGACTTTCCTGATTCCTTCCCATTTCTATATTTTAGACACTAATGGCTGCTAAAGTGTATTTAACTGTCACAGCATCACTGCAGTGTTGGAACTTTTATCAAATTAGTTTAAACTGTGTTTGTGCTGTGGCAGGGTATTTCACCCTTTCCCTCCGAAGTAAGAAAAGGTCTTTGAAATCATGTCAAAGTGGCGAGCTAGATCACAAGGGTGCATCAGTCTCAGCTTACAAATATTTATAATAAGCAAGCAATTAGGAGGGGACATGCTGCTTTTAACTGTTCTGAGCAGAGATGGAACATTTGCCCTCTCCTGCTTTTAGATGCCCGGCTCATTTCCTCTTGCAGCCATGCTTTTTCCAAGTTAATGTCACTACATTTTATGCATTATAATGTTGTCTAATTTCTATCTGGTTGTAAAGTGCTTTGTTGCATTGTTTTTAAAAGTGCAAGATAAATTGAGTTGATATTCTTCTGAACAAACAAATGTCTGTGTGGGGTCAAAATTATTTGTAGGATTATGGACATTTAAACAGATTTATCTGCACAGGACTTTTCTTAAATTTAGTTATTCATGCTGTTCATAATTGTAAAAAGAAAAAAAAAGTATGTGCGGAAACCCAGCTTTGCTTACATCAGCTCTCCACTCCAATACCAGACGAGAATCTGGTGTAACAGGACTAACACTGACGGTGCACTTTGGCTCCCTCTGCTGGCACATTTGCAGACACTCACACGTCCTTCAATCACAAACCAAAACATATTCATACCTTTCTTTTCTTCATTGCCAACTTAAAAATCAGCCCTTTAACTCAAAGAACAGCACATTTGATATACTTATGAGCTTATATCGATGAGCTTTTAATGCACTCTGACACTGTTCATGCCAATGTTCGCGCAAATAATAGAAGACATACACATTTTTGGTGTTTTGACAGAGGAAAATCTCCCAGCCTTGTTTTTTACCATTGTGGCAGATTCTCTGTCTCACAAAGCTATTGTCATATGTTATCATTATCCATAAAAGTAACAGGATGTATTAAATAAACACATCTAAAAACCATGCCATGGCAGCCAGCTTGCCAAAGATTAAGCCCCTTATGTGATTTCTTTCAGCTACAGTACTGTATGCGTCTCTTATTCCAAGAATTCATGTGTTATAAAGCACCATATGTATCAAGACATCTTCTAAGCAAATACTATTATGATACAAACTCATCTTTACTCCACTGTTCATCAACAGTGAAAAATATTAGGTTCTTCTCTGAATCTAAACCATGTGCTTTCTGTGATAAAGGGGAACATGGATATTGAGAGTATTGTTAAAGCCGTGCACGGCTTCTGAATCATCTCACATGTGTCCCTGAGCAGTGTGGATCCACTGATGTACTATTCAGTTACAGTTCTCTAGTTAATAACAGAAAACCATTTGCCATGTTGAATCGCAGCTTTGTATCACACCAACGTGCCGGATACTGCCTGAGAAAAACACATCCTCGGGCGCACAGAACGTATAGCCTGATCCCTACACACAGCAAGGATTTAGAGTAAAACCTGCAACAATGGGTGGATAATGTGTCACAGCTGTGCCTTAAGATGTACTGTAGCTCCACAAACACAACACACAGCATGGGGTCCAGATGGTTGGGCTCAGCGGAGTGACAGGTGAAGCTGGTGGCACGGATAGCGCACTGGGTTTAGCAGTTGGACGCAAGCACTGCTCTGTTCTACCAAATATTTGCTCAAAGTGAACTGAAAGTGCAATTACAGGTCAAAAGGTGATGATGCAACAATTGGCAATCAGAGAGCATAGAAAAAAAATTAAAACAATTCCCCTTCTGCTATAATTTGCAGTCAAAGAGTTGAAATTGTAAGTGACAATCTGCACATTGCTGTTTTGTCCATTTGTAATTAGAACCAATTTTTACACCCCCTCCTGGCTGATAGAAGACACACCTTCAGCAGGAGAATAATTTGCAAAAAGCCCCCCCTGCCATATCAAAGCCTGCTCTCATCAGCTGTCACGTCCACACATGCTGGTGGCACACTACTGTCACTCACTGTCACGCCACTGACGAGAGGCACAGAGACTGAAAGGAGCCATTTGCGTCCGGCTGTGTAGCGGGTCTATTTTTAACCAAAAGCCATCAAGTGGGAGAGTACCACAGAGTAATGAGCAGCACTACGAATTTTGTATTCTTTGCTTGTTGGATTCGTTTTTCGGAAGGACCCATTTTCATCACTATAGAGTTAAGAGCATCTCAAGGTCAGCTGGACCTCTGAAAATGCACTCATCTTCCGTATCAAAACCACTGATCAGACTACATTTGAGTATCCTTGCTGCCACATTAACACTGTCACTGCTCTTTCTACGTGCTTCAAAAGAGCGCAGTGTTCACAATACATACGGTAGCCATACATACAAACTACAGTATTAAACAATACGGTGGCATGTAGGTGCCATACCGTGCTACTTTCTCTATCTTTTGAGAAATACCACCATCAAAGTGATAGCTCTAATAGCTCTAGTTAAAATTGATCAATATATCAAATAAGCACAAGACACATTCATTTATAAAATAGTCTGCATGCTTAATCAAAATAGTAATTATAATGGACTGATTAAAAAAATTAGAAGGCACAACTCACAAATCCAGACATCAATCAGAATGTTTTGAAACTAGTTTGAGGGCAATTAAGGTTTTAATTAAGTTTTTTTTCAGTCATTTGAGTCCATTTTAGGCAGTGCAAATGATTAGTCACCTATCTATTGAACAAAAATATCTATTTGTCTTTTAATCAGCATTCTTATTCAAAAATGTGTGGAGATTTATGTATGTCAGACCACCACAAACAAACTGCACATCTCAGTTTGTCCTCACACAAACAATATAGGAACCACGATGGAGGGAAATGGCTTTATTGGGATTTTCACAATCCCACCTGTGAATGTGATTGTTGTTTGCATGTTTCAAGTGGGCGTTCATACAAAAACTTGGAATCTGACACCATGAAAACAGCATTACATCACTTCAGTAAAACCAGTAAGGAGGCACAGCACTGAGTACATTTTAGAAACACAAGTAACATAAGCAAATATTAAATCATCTAAATAACTTTGTTTTTACTCTTGCCGGTTGGACGACATTTAATTGCATCTCACTTGTGAAAGCCCCAGCATAAGGCAAACAGCTTGGCAGCCTGTGCACTAAGTAGAGCATATAAATAACAGGTGGTCTCCAGTGCCAGACAGACCCGACCACTGAATATTAGATTCACACTTTCAAGGGAAAGAATCGACATCTTAGCGTATGGCACATTGACAAATCTCCAGTGGGCACTGTTTCAACCATTGTTCTGCGCTAAGCTACATGGAAAACATGGGGGGAAAAGTGAAAACACAAACAAAGTTTAATCACACAGTAGAACTCGTCTTTCACATTATCTGCTATCAATTTGCAGCATTTATGTCAACACTACTGAAGAGTGACAACTTTAGGCCAACTTTTCATCATTAAAACAAGACTGATTTCTTCACTCTTACTTTCTAACTCATTATTAGTCCGGTTTCTCAAAGATAATTCCTACAGGGGCAACACATTACCTAATCTCATTTTGATTTCCCCCTTTTCATTCTGAGGTAACAAGAGAAAAGCAAATGCCACCATGGCACTGTCCAGCTCTCCCTGGTTATGATCCAGGTTGTCAAGGTTCCAGCTGCTGCACAATTACGTTCAGCCCTCGACCGTCTCTCTCTCATTTGGATAAACACGTTAGCCAACCCACAGACGACGCAAGCTTTCACATCCAATCTAATTTAATTCAAATTTAATAAACTAACCATCAAAGTGGAAGCAAAGTGTCAAGATGCTATGAAGACGACTCGATGTAAAATGACAGCTGGAGGTGAGGTTGACATACAGTGAAAAGTCAAAATCAGAGGATTGAAAGCATAATGTCAGATTATAATATTCGGCCTGTGTGAGTCATCGTGACTGTTGAGCCAATTAGCAGCAAAGTCAGGTGAATCATGCAGAGATGCAACTTATCTAATTAAAACAGCATGACTGATAGCCTCAGAAGCTTCAGTCTGATGAGTGGCAGACTGAAAGATGACCATACAAATGAGAAAATATGAATGTCTCCATATCTAGAAAAGACTGACGTTTGGATAAACTTATCCCTTGCTTGCAGCAAACGGAGTCAAACTTTATTTTATACTCAAATCTATCAAATATTATAATCAGGAATAGACAAAGATGAGTCTGAATCACAACTAAAACATCTTAACAGGCACTTTGCATCACATATTTAATACAAACAATCAACACATGATAACCTCCAGTGCAGATGCTTCAGACAAACTCACAGTCAGTACATAGTTCCATCAAACTACACTCTGTGCTTTCAACTTTGGCATCAACAAGTGGTTGACTCCTACTAAAAGAGGCAAAAAACCCACGCCTTCCAAACATAAAAGGAGTTTGCCGTTTCCTTACCGTCATAGCCAGCTGCTAACAAACCAAATCGCTCCAGCACCTTAACAAAGAGGACCACAACCACCAGCACAGCAATCATTTCCAGTCCCTCCAAGTTCATAGTCAACATGTCGGACGGGTCACAGCTTGCCCATGGCCGGAGACACAGAGCTCAGCGTGCAGCACAGTCTGCAGGCCATTAAACTCTACTTAAAAGCCCCTGCATCTCTGGGTGTGATGAGAGACCGGTACAAGTCAGAGAAGGAGGGAGGGAGGGAGGGGGAGAAGAAGTGTGTGAAATGGAGAGAGGAAGGAGGGGGGAGACAGAGTGGCAAGGATAAAGACGAGGAGGTGTGAGGAGAGAATGGAAAAGAGAGGCAAGGAGGAAAGAGGGAAGACAGGGGATGAACCTGATCATTGTGACAAATGATGGACAGAATGAGAGATGTTGGGTTGTGTGCACTGGTCAAAAGCACCAACGTCACAAAAATCATCATTTACCAATACAAGGTAATTATAAATTCACTCACATTTGTATATATGAGCCTAAAGAAGATATTTAGATATTTATTTATAAGATAATTATCAGCTTAGTTTTGGTCCAGCCTGAAATACCTCAACTATTAGAAGGATTTCCATAATATTTTGTTAACATATTCATGGTCCCCAGAGGATTTTCTTTTTAATTCATTTAGCCTTTATTTACCCAGGTGTGTACCACTGAGATCTCTTTTACAAGGAAGACCTAGCCAGGGATAGCAGCAACACAGAGTTTCAACAAGTAAAATATAAAATTAGCATAAAAGTACACAGATTTTATAAGAACAAAAATGACCAGACATGATAAGACATGAACCTTCCCCTGACTTTTCCTCTCATGCGTCCAAAAAGTTGATATTTGTGGTTTGGAGGGAAAATCTCAACTACTCAATGGACTGCCTTTCATTTAGTGCCATCATCAGGTCAATTCTTTAACTTGTCCAAAACCTGCAAAACTAATATCAGTCCCATAGCTGTACTTTGTGTTTCCTGCTAATTGAACATCAGACCTTGCCTGGGTCCTGACCTTCGAATCCATGACTGCTTTGTCTGGCGTTGTAACATGAACCAGCGGTTTCTGAGTTGAAATAAAAATCAACCAATGAGCACCTTGGTGGGACCCAATTAGCCAGTCAGCGCAGGAGAGACTAACACTGTTGTCACGCGTTGCCAAGCAGTGCGCCAGAACCAGTGAGGAGTAATAACAAGAATGGCGATCGCCATAGACAAGACAGATGCTGCTACTGAAGCAGTTCTAAATCACATTGTCTTCTCAATATCGCCTGACATCTTAGTTTGTTAGCATGTTAGCATGCTAACATTAGCATTTAGCTCACAACCCTGGAGACCTACTGGCTGTCTGTCAACTCTTAATCTTGTTGTACACAAAAAATGTTTTCAAATTAATCTCTATTAAAAAATACTTTCTAGGGCTGCAGGGTATATAGTTTTTGAATTGTTTTTGCTTTGTCAACTTGCACGTTGAACATGTCGTGAAAGAGTATGATATTGCACTCAGGTTTGTTTTTTTTTTGAGTTAGTTAAAAGAGAGTATCAGAAGTAAACTGCACTTTAAATTGTAATCACTCAATTTTTTATTGGTGCTTTTTGTGTTCCGTTAAATCAGGGGTCGACAACCTTTGCTATCTAAAGAGCGTTTTTGGCCCAAAAAGAAAAACAAATCTGTCTGGAGCCATAAAACACATCTGAGCCTCATAATAAAGGTCACACAGCCTTTTAAGTCGAATTTAGCCTATCAACATTACGAACAGATATAAATGATATTCATTTACAAATAATTTTCTGTCACAGCCACAGGGAGCCACTGGGGGGGGGGCTAAAGAGCCACAGGTGGTTCTAGAGCCGCAGGTGGCCGACCCATGTTAAACGTTCATTTTGTTTCGTAAAATAATGTTAAAAATAAGTTCCTTTTATTTTTTTCACTCAACAAGCAATTTGCTGTATTTCAGCATTATACTAGAAGCAACAAAAAAGCAGAACTGACTTCACTTTGATATCCGTTCATTTTGCAAGTAATATTGTGATATTCAACAACGTTATGTATCCCGCATCTTCCTCATAGTGTGTAGCCCTAATATTTTTTAAATTCAATTCTGCACTGTCTGTCTGTATAACTTTGTTTTTTTCTTTCCTTGTCTAGTGATAATCATCCACAACCTGAAGCTTCACTCTTGATTAGGGCAAAAAGGCAACTTGTCCTTGCAAAATTATAAAGAAGCGTACAAAATCCCTGTGCTCATTAGAGGGCAGAACATGTATGAATTACATGTTTAAGCAGTGCTTAATTATAGACATTTTGTCATTGTATCCATGATGGATTCTGTGTTTCATAAAACAAATCAGAAGACCATTTTGTTTTACACAAAACATCCACAATTCATGACACACATTTCGAATAAAATGTCTGCAGATGAAAAACAGACAACCTTTGAAGGTATAATAACCCCCGTATTATCTTTATAGTCCCAAGAGAACAAAAGAAAGATTGAAGATGGCTGGACACAGCTTATCACAAACAGATTTATGCCTGAATAATAGCAGCAAATCATAGCACAATTGCTGCAGTAATTTCACTTACAGAAAAAAATGCCTTGCCATTGATGTGAAAAGATTTCCCCCCTTTCCTATATTTACTCTGTTAGGGAACTAATAACGGGGATGATTGAGCTGTGGCTCAACAAAGAAGCTGTAGGCGGACTGATCAGTGCAAAATGTCAGCTCGAGAAATAACCCGCAAATGTGACCTCGCCGTCACCTGGACTGAAAATAAAGCAGGAAACCTTAAGGGAGAGATGACAAGGGAGAGGTCAGAGAGAAAGACAACACGGCAGAGAAGAAAGGACTCGGAGGTTGAGAGTTGAAATGAGCCTGCGGTCAGCAGCAGGTGGCTGCTGGAGACAAAGGAACAGAATTCATCTGGAGCCTCCTGATTCTCTCAGCAGATAACACTGCTTGTTTTGTGTTTTTTAACATCCTGTATTAAACATTACAGGGTATATTCACATGTCAGCATATAAAACATGCCCGTTTTAATCACTGCATTACATCCTATCGATACTAAAACAGACATCTGCTTTACACTGTGACCTGGATGTGTCTTTAAAATGGGCCATATAAACTTATAACATCTAGCTGCCAAAAGCAGATGAAAGCAGTCTCTAGCTTTTATCAAATTTTCAAAATAAGCCAAAAAAGGCCAAATATGTCTTTCATGCAAAGTAATATTCAGCACAGCCCAGTACAAAAACACAAGAAGCTGATCCTCCATTCATCTTCACAGCCCGTCAGCTCAAAGGGAATTGTTAGCACAGCTTTTTACCATGGAAACAACCTCTGTGCTGTGCATGCTATTGGACAGCTCATTTATCCCACTATCAGTTACTTTTCCTTTATTTGTGGCATCTGAGTGAGCACCAAATATAGCTCCCGAGCCCCAAGAGTGTATGTGTGTGAGTGTGTGTATGTGTGAGCTGTCTCTGGACATGACAGGGCAGGCAACTGTGTAGGAAGCTCCAAGAGAGCACAGCTTGTAAAAGTGATAAGGTGAGATAGAAGTCTTGAGGGTAAGAGATGCAGCTTCACCGGGGAGGGAAAAAAAAGACTATCCAGGTGTGTTTCAGTTTGAAGTTATTCTTTGCTTTATTCCCTGAGATGTGTTTCTCTTCAACACCGATATCAGAGCATGACCTAATCTCATAGAAACTTTCTGCACTTCCCAACACTTGCTCTCCAATCACCTTACAACTTTGCATAGGGTGTAATCAAGGGCCCTTGGCTAATGGTAATGGAAATAATCAAGGTTTGTGCATATCATCAGCACACAGTATGCTGTATCAATCAGTGTGTGATTGGTGATGAAGGTAATTGCCAGTGTGGAGCATTGTGGTGTGTTGGTTAAAGCTGGGAGCATGCACTGTACTGTAGGTGACAGAGAATGTCTGCAGCAACCCCAAACTGCATGAGAAATACACTGGCTTGTAAGAATATCACGAAAGTAGTGCATCAAAATTAAAATAAGTTGGTGAGTCACTGATACCCGCTGGGGATTGTGATAATTATGAAGATTATGATAATAAACAAACAATATGAAGTGGCTAAGAATTTATTACATATTCATATTTGAACAGAAAACTGGATCCAGTATTGCTTATGCTGTCCCTGGATGACTTTTATTTCTTTTTTAAAGGGTAAGACTGATGATATTTTTCGTTTTCTTATTGTGAGCAAATCCCATAGAGTGCCATTGTTGCCCAAAAACTATTAAAATGAAAGTCACTGTTCTACTGGTTGAAATGATCCGTCATTACCATGAACATGGCCACTGTATTTTCTTGACTTAATGCCACATACACCAACCTGTTGCACTAGCGCACCAATTTGTATCAATAGTCCCAAAGTCACTATTCCCTTCTGAGTGAGTAACACTTGCTTAAAACTACAGTGCCCAGCTGTTTTCGCAAATCATTCAACCTTCTTAAAAATGAAAGTACATGTTTCACCCATTTATAAAGATCTACATCTTAAGTAGGAACGAACTGGGGCTGAGAGCCATACACAAAATGGGTAAGCAGTAAAGTGCTGAGGGATGCGCTAATGCATTGTTGGTTTTTCTTTTTATCGGATTCGTTGACAGTCATAAAACTATAGAGCACTGCCAGCATTACCCTTTAATTTACTCAACGTACCGATTCACTAAAATTCAGTCTGCAGCTGAAAGCACTTCCTTTCTTCAAACAATTCAGTCCTCTGATTTTCAAGAGGCTTACATGTCTATAAAGGCCAAATTACCCGTGCTAACCATCTATAATATCTGTAAGTGGAGTTTTCTGGTTGTGAACAATTCCTCCTACAATTACTCCTCAAGTATTCAAGGGCCATTAGCCATTTCAATAGCCATACCTCTCGTTTCTATATTTAGGTCTTTTTACAGGGGACTTTATGATGCTGTTCCTTATTTTCTGCCATATGTATAATGTTACAATGTTCATTCATTCATTCATTTTCCGTAGCCTATTATCATGTTGGAGATCGCAGGGGGGCTGGAGCCTATCCCAGCTGACACTGGGCGAGAGGCGGGGTACACCCTGGACAGGTCGCCAGACTATCACAGGGCTGACACATAGAGACAGAACCATTCACGCTCACATTCACACCCAAGGGCAATTTAGAGTTACCAATTAACCTCCATGTCTTTGGACTGTGGGAGGAAGCCGGAGTACCCAGAGAAAACCCACACTGGCACAGAAGAACATGCTAACTCTGTTACAATGTCAGATGTTCATATTAAACATGGCAGGTAAAACCTCCTCTTAAAGTAAATGAATAAACACCACAAAAGGAGTAATATGTGTCTTTACGTTCACTTAAATTAAGTTACAATTGAATGCCCATCTCCAGAGAAAGCACAGTGCTGCAGTGTGGCATTAAAACAAATTAATGTCTTCCATTTGTTTGGAGAAATTACACAAGAAGGCCCCGGTGGCCTGTAACCTTCAAATAATACGGTTAATTGCAAATTAATGTGATCTGGGTCTTGTTAAATTCCCAGTAATGGATCGCAGTGCAATGAGTTTGCAGTCAAATTTGTTGTGCGAGACATTTTCTTGGAAAGAGAACATAACCTTATACAGAGTACTCACATGCAATTAAGTCAAAGGCTTTTTGTTTTAATAGAGGATAATATTAAAGGCCATTCAGGGCTCTGCTATAAAAGACAGGTCCCTCATGAAGAGTGATATCTTGCTAAGTATTACACATAATCTTAAAGAATTTAATAAGGTTTGATAAATTACATCTTGACAGGACAAATGAACTATCCTGCTTCTTTGCTGACCATGTACACATGTTGATCTTTGCAATAATTTAAACGTTGGTTTGAACTGCACTGCATTTCAGTCAATCAGCCATTAAAAACACTCCTTTTTCTTCACCTCGTCTTACTGCAAGGAGCTTGATTGTTTGATTTTGCTGCCATCAAGTGGAAACTGCAAGAGTCAACAACTGAAAGCTCTGAACCAGATTCAAGAAAGTGTCTGATCAACAGGCCAGAACTGTTCCGGTGCAAATAGAGAGCAGATTAAAACAATCGGCCATATGCTGTCTAAGATTTGACCATTTACTTAAAGGTTTACTTTAAAAAAAATGAATTGATATTTTCAGTAATATTAGACTTCTAACTTCATATTCCTTTCACAGTAATTAATTATACTGTCCTAAAGTGCTATACTGTAGGCCAGTGTTTCTCAAATGGTGTCCCGTGATGCCAATCCAGGTGTGTCATGGGATTTTTTATTATTCCAATAGTCACCCGGGTCTATATGGGGAACATATTTGTTGCCATTCACGTGGGAATTTTAAGTGTGTGACACATCAAAAACCCTGACTGACAGCCAGTGTGAGGGATGATAACACTTAAAAGGAGAGTGGGTCAATGGATCGCTTCATTGTGCGGAGCCAAATACAATAAAGCACTAGCGAAGACGACCTACCACCAAAAGAAAAGAGAAAAAAAATCAGTAAACAGTATCACGAAAGCTCTTACTTTTGCTTATTTTTGTTGTGTTATGCCGTGATAAGAGTGATAACACATGTTATAAAGGCTATTGTGCACAGATATACATACAGGTGTGCCTTGAGATTTTGACTTGCGCTTGGGGGGGCCTTGGCCACAAAAAGTTTGAAAACCACAGTCGTAGGCAACTGGACTTGCTTGAGTTTCTCGAAGACGTTTCACCTCTCATCGGAGAGGCTTCTTCAGCTAAACGGACCGGTGCAAAGTCACACAGTCACCCTGTGCGGATGTGAACCCTTAAAGAGTCGCTGAGGCCCTATTTGAGTCGCTGACCAAACCGGCCATCTTGTGTGTCGTTAGGGTTAGGTGTAAATGGGTGTTAAGTCATCTGGGGAGGGATCTCAAGACTGCATTTAGGTGGTTGATAGGTTCTATCAACCACCGTAGGCCCCCTTCTCTGTCAAACAATGGTCGTTCCAGTTCGACAGATGGCTTCTTTCATGTTTCTTTCAAACCATCTGTCTTCCCTGGCCAAGATGTGTATATTGTTGTCCTTGAAGGAGTGTCCCTTCTCCTTTCGATGTAAATGGACAGCTGAGTCTTAATGTGACGAGTTGGCTCTCCTCTGCTGCGCCATGCACTCTAGTGGTTCTTTAGTTTCCCCAATGTATAAATCTGTGCATTCCTGGCTGCATCGGACTGCGTACAGTACAATACTCTTTGTCTTTTGTCCCTATGGCGAACAAGCTTTTGCCTCAGTGTGTTACTGGGTTTGAAGTGCACTTCAAACCCAGTAACATACTGAGTCTAGTTGCCTATGACATAGCATTTAGGATTACCATGACCTGAATGACTGAGAATCTTCACCAGCATTTACACTGTCCTTGTCTTCATCATAACTAATGGTTATGAATATTCCTAGTTATATATACTTTTACTAATACTTATTTTTTTAATAATCTTAAGAAAAAAATGGACCTATTTCTTTTTTTAGTATTTTTACATACATTTCCATACATACATCCTGTAGCTTTAACATAAGGATATGTGGCTGACAATGGAAACAAAAGTCTTACAGACAGACCCCGTCCATGTTATGGTGGGAACAAGGTTTTAAAGCAAACCAGGACTGCACCCTGGGGTGACTCTAAGTATCTGTGTCTGCTCTACAGATGTCAGTATGACAATATGACCCACTGTGAGCCACATCACTGTCTGTACATGACTAAGCCCACTTTTCAGCACCTGCGGAGCTTCTCCGAGCTGGATGCTGGTCATTAATCCAGCTCTAAGAGAGCCCTCTTAATTCTGGTCACCGCGCCCTATGGGAGTGGAGTGATTAATATTACAGAACAAACTGCTGCACTGAGTGCCACGCCACGACTGAAAACCCAAAACAAGCTCGCAGCCGAAAAAGCCAACTGGTGTGGCTTCTCTTTTCAATTTAAATGCTAATTTAGAGAACTGAAAAACCAGTACAGTATAATGACACAGTGACTTTGAAAAGGGCTGAGATTACATGTTGCTGATCACAAAGAGAACCCAGAGGGAAGTGGGAGCCGCATAGATGACCCCTCTTCATCTCCTCATGTAAGAGGAGCCTTTTCACATTTGCATATCAGAGAATATATCTGAAGTCTTTTACATGCCATGTGGCTTAATAACACCAATGACATTTTCCAACTGTTGGGAGAAGAAAATCTTTTTTTCAATATAATTTTCCAGTGGGAGACTATAGATTTATCCATATGCCTTTTTAAAATGCAAGATAAACCTGGTCCTCGACAAAGAGCTGCTCTGCAGTCTATAGCGGCTCAGAGTAATTCATAAAGGACAATTTCATTCTGAACATCATGTACCATATATTAATGACCACTGGGCATTTACCAGAACCCTTAGAAGACTTCTCATTGGCTTGTAGTTAATAGTGTGACATGGATCGATAGACTTGCACCTGAGGTGAGATGAGAGTGCTAAGGAACCATGTGCATACCAAATGTTCTCTCAAATCTCTGTCACATGTGACATCCACCCAGCACTTCTGAACAAGATGAGTGGGTCTGTGAAAAATACTGCTTGTGACAGATGGCTTGGAAAAAAAAATTGATGGAATCAATTTGAAGTGGTTTGGGCATATGGTTCGATTTTACAGTAATTATGTGACTTTGGCAAAGGGACTTTCTCTGAATAAGGTTCATACAGTGAAATCTATTAGGGGTGGTCTTTATTGAGACTTAAGAAGAAATGCGTCAGTCAAAGTATGTGTCTGAAAGATGCTGCTATTTGAACTGGTTTAAAAATGGTGCTGGAATCTAGAGTGGAAGTTGACTTAAAGGGACAGTCCACTCCAACATCAAGACCTACTTTTCCTTTTATCTACAGTGCTATTTATCAGTCTAGATTGTTTGGGTGTGAGTTGCCGAGTGTTGGAGATATGGACAGATTTCTGCGTTCTCTCAAATATAACGTAACTAGATGGTGCTCGGATTGTGGCACTAAAATTTAAAAAACTCAGCAGCGATGCGTCTTTCCAGACATCACAACCTGGTTACTCAAGGAAATCCACAGAGCTTGGTGTAAGCAGTTTTATGTAGGAACTACTGTATTTTCTTTCGAACTGAACTACACCCGCCAACCGTATCACGGTGCAGAAGGAAGCGTCACCCTTTATGTTCAAATACATTTCTTTGCTGCCATTATCCTCACCTAGGGCATCTAAAGCTCAGAGATTACTCATTTTAAGAGTATGGATGTCAGCACTAAATGTGTTTTTCATGTGATCAGATTTGGCTATGAGCGAGCATGGTGATTGGTGGCGTGGCTACCCCCAAACATGACAGCTGCTCTCCCTGTGGTCGGCCCAAGTCTCCACTCTGTTCTGTAAACACCAGAAGGCTTGGAAGGAGACAGGGCCAGCAACAAGAAACACACTGGATGTGTCCATCGCCCCTTGTGTTAATGTCACGAAGAATTAGCTCAAGAAAACAAACGTCAGCATAATTTAACTTACTTTACATTACTTGTTAGTTCATCTCATCAACAACCAATAGTGCCTTTATTCTGAAAATTAGGCAACTGTTTCATCAAGGTTTTGTACTCCTGTCAGAGACTAGAAGCCACCATAAACAGCATCAACATTAATTTTTCCAGTTGGTAGCTGAGTCACAGTTAATGTTCTGCTGCTTCCATTCGCACAGCTCTACTTCTGAGTGTACCTACCTCACTCCCACACAAACTCTACTCAAACAGCTCCCGACAACACAAACAGGCAAGACATTTAAAATAATATTGACAGAAAGCCCGACAAGGCTAAACACATCAGCGAGTACCACCATAATGTAGCTGGCACGTCTCTTGTCCTCG
Source organism: Epinephelus fuscoguttatus (assembly GCF_011397635.1). NCBI lineage: Eukaryota > Metazoa > Chordata > Actinopteri > Perciformes > Serranidae > Epinephelus > Epinephelus fuscoguttatus. Next base: position 22,890,474 of record NC_064774.1, read on the forward strand.
GGACATTTGGAACAGTGCGGGAACACTCAAAGCCGAGCCGGGCGAGTTTGAAAAGGAGCTGGAGGGCAAAGTTCCTGTAGGTGCTTGCTGGACCCTCATCTCTTGTCATGCAGATAAGTGCAGCTATGAGAATTAATGCAAGGCATTAGAGTGGGTAGTGGAGTAGCACTAAGGTCTCTCAGACAGTGCATGTTTTATTATTTCGTCCTCATCTGAAGAGCTGTTCATGGTGTGATTCAGTATGATTTGACAAAATATATGATAGAAAATTCAACTGAACTATTTTGAGCTGGATTTGCAAAATAAACTACTTTAATTTGACCTTCTTCAAGGATGTAAGTGTACGAGCGTCTGAAATGAAACAATCAACAAGGCTTGCTAACAATTTTTCTCATTATCAATTCATTTTTGGGTACTTTCTTCAATAAATCAATTGGTTTGTAAACAAAACGTGAGATATGTCTATCCCATTTTTATGAACCCAAAGCTAAAAACTAAAAAAAAATTATTAATCTTAAAATGATACAAGAAAGAGAAAAGCGACGATTGCTCATATGTGAGAAACTTAAGCAGCAAATGTTTGACTTTATTTTTTTTTACTTAATTGTCTGTCGATTACTCCGGAGCTAATTAATCTATGAACTAATCAGTTATTCAGATAATTGAGCCTTTACTACACCCCTACCTTGAACTGTGATTGTCCAATTACAGCTTAGCAACTGTAACCAGGAACAGCTGGCCTGCCAAACTTTGGATTTCTTAACATGCTGAAGCAGTATGCATGGGATAGCATTTCCAAAGTAAAAAACACAAGAGCAAAAGTATAAGAAATTAACTAAATTGTATGTTTAACTGCTCTAATATATGTAAACAAATGCTATCATGTCCAAGGAACATTTCTTTAGACTTCTACATTTTATGGGACTACAGGTTGTGTAAAAAAAAAAAAAAGATCCCCAGCTCTTTATTGAATCAGGAATATTTATATTGTGGGATAGTGTTATGTTATGTTAGTCCTGATCTGAAATGCTTATTCTCTTCTAAGGTTGAAAGTTAAAGATACAGTTTGAAGTGTAAATCTAAACTCTTGCAGACAGAGTTATGTTGGAATGAAATAACAGTCTGAGTTTTTACAGAATACTCATGCTGAAAACATTAAAAAGTATTTGCAGAGTGTTTGAATTTCAACAGAGTAGTGTTTCAAATTGAACGTGGCTGTTGTGCACTTGCACAGAAATGACAATCGCAGTACTACACTGCTTTTTCCTCTTCTTTTTAATGGCAAATTGCAACCCGACTGAGCATTACTGCCAACATTTCACCCCAATTCTTGCTCGCCAAAATATCTGCTTGTTTACTTGCTCACTGAAGAAACTGCTGCAGCTTCATTGGCTGCCATTTTCACAGGCTTGATGGTCCTTCCCCCTAGTGCTACAAATCCAATATGGCGACCATTGAGGGTGAGAAGTGTCCAGCTTTCCACACTCAACTTTTTGACCCTTTTAATACATCGTCAGGTACTCATAGTGCACTGCATTTTGCCGCACATGTCAGTGTGAACGCACTAATGGAGCTAATGTTACCTAACTACAGGGATAAAACCTGCTAGTAACAGATGCCATTTTAGCTGCTGAAACCCAACATCCCCAGCTAGAAATAAAAAGTCTGATTTAGTCTGTCTCGCAAAAAAATCAAGGAACATTTTCTTCCAAATTACCATGACATTCAATAGTCAATCTGCCACTCTTATCATTGTAAACAGAATGTGCTTTGTGTGAGAACTGAAAGCTTGACAGGCGCAGCTACAGCTTTTTTGAGGACAAACCATTCTTGGGCAATCATCAACCAACTGCTGTATTGTGCGACAGTTCTCAAACACAATCTGTGTTACAGTGTCCCTTCATCTGCTTGATATTAGCTGGAAACAATACATAAGTACGTCTATTATCTGCTGTAAGATGTTACGTGTACCTGGATCCCATGTTCTCTTTTCTGGGTCCCTGTGAAATGTGCTTACAGTGCACACAACTGCCCGCTCTATGATCTATTGCTTGAGAGACTTACAAAGAGTCCCTCATTCATTTTGCTTTCAAGCTCTCTCACAAAACCCCAGTGAAATATGACTTGCTGTACTTTAAGTGTCATCCATTCTGTCTGTCTCCCACTACACCACTAAATATAACCTCTAACGGTTATTGTCCGCTGGCCACCCACTAAATATTTCATTGTTCTTTAATAAAGACCGGACTTCCTCGTCTTTTGTTACAGTGACAAGCTGTGACGGTAATGCTGATCAGCACATTATTGCAGGGAGACAGAGATGTAACATAAGCTTGTGTGACTGCGTTGGCAGAGAGTCGATGTGGCATGCTGCGTGCGTGTGCTGCCAGTGTAAAATCAATATTGGGAAAGGCAAATGGAAAAAGTCAAGCAAGTTTGCGAAGTTCAGACTGAAATGTTTACCAAAGGGTGGCCGATTTCAAGTCAATTTCATGGACTGCTGGTGTGGCAACATGAATTCAGTTGGGATTAGAGAGAAAACAGACGATAAATGGGGAACTTTCTGGACACTGAAACACAAAACACACAGACTGATGCAGGACATTCTCAAACCCAGAAAGAACAATTTATCTGTGTGAGTATTTTAACAATAATTCAACTGGCTGAAGCACAACAAAGAAAGACCAGAAATCTTTTCAAGCAGGCAATTACTTTTCTTCCTGGGCAATTAATTCATGAAAAATGAATCAAATTAAACCGCCTCCTCCCCTTCCCGTTAAGCCTACCTGTCGTCTTGCGCCTTTGTTTCGGCTGAAGAGAGAAGATGACCATTAAAGCCCCCATGATGCCCTCCAGACTTTCTCGCTTAGTGATCTGGAAGTCCTGCTAGATTTCACAGACTTTCACTCCCACACTACGATGGCTCGAGAGTGAAAATGGAGAAAATAAAAACAAAGAGGTGCTGGCAAGCCTTTCATGAAAAATGAAGTCTGCGGTCCAAACTTCCCTTTATATTCACGTCGGATAGGTGGGCAGCATGAAAAGCAGTAGGAGTGGGAGTAACACATGCGTGCCTCCGTTGAGTTTTGAATTTTGACGCGCAGCCCCCTCCCTTCCCCTGTTTTCCCGCTCTGAAGTGCGAGCTTGCTGGCTGATCTCTGCTCTGCAAAAGCTACTTTGTACCAGTTGAGCACCTAGATTAATTGAGCGTTCGGAAAGGGAGCCAGAAACATGCTGGGGAGAGTGGTACTGACGCCCTTTTCAGCAGATCTCTTCTCACACGGGGAGGGAGAGATTGGAGTAAGGCGAGAGAGCTCATGCTGGAGAGATAACCATTATTCCTTACTAGCTGCCTTTTAACTACATCTCCTGCTGGGCGCAGGAGGAAAAAAACATGCTGTGTCCACGACACTGAGCAAAAGCTGATAGCTCATGCTGCCAGTGGCTGGTGTAAATATTTAAATTGTGTACAAGCAATCACTGATGAGATTTGTAAGCAAGCTTCTCCTCTACCTACTGATGCTGACTAGCCATTTTATAAACAGATTAATGAAAGAGGGACATATCTGTTGTAATATCAACATTATCTGATCCATCCACTGTAATGGAAACATGTCCTCAAATCACCAGATGATGATAAAATCACAGCTCTATTATTTCACAACAGGCTTTCACTGATGTCCCAAAAGACATTTTAATTTAACTCAACAATAATGGATCCCTCTGATTTATAATGTCAATGCTGGCAGTTGCCAAGAGAGAGAAGACAGTAAACAGAAAGAGGAATGACAGTTTGACTCCTACACTCACTGAAAAAAATCCACTAAGTAAAGTAAGAATGTGTACTTATGCAATATTGATTCAGTCCTCATAACCACAGAGAAGTTATTCCCATCTCATCATGATAAAAAAAAGTGATTGCCTCTTCAGAGCTCATTCCGCAGCTGCTTATTTGGCGGTCTCAGACCGACTTTAGGGAAGATCCTCGGGATTATGATGAAGGTCTGGAGGTCAGAATCATGTTAAGGCCCGCATCTTTTCCCTTTTAATCCTTTTGCTCAGACGGAAAAATACCAGAGATGCTTGTCTGATGTGACACATCAAAAGAGTAAAATAGAATGAAAAATACTTCAGATCCCCGTGCCACCCACTAACAATTCATTTCATGAATTGTGTGATGGCAGTCCAATTCAAAAGCTAACTACTGCAATCAAGTACCAATTTGCACCTCCTCCATTAACCTGCTTCCTGTCGGCTACGTGTACTTTGTTGCTCTGAGGCCTCCTACGTATGTCAGACTAAGCGTAAGGTACATACTGTAGAGGAGGCTCTGTAAACTGGCGCCTGTATTATTATACTAACAACCATCTTGGAAAAATCCCTTTGTTTGCCCACACACCGCTGCTTTCTCACTGTAACATGTTAACTTGGTTTCAATTCAAAGTAATGACTCAGGCTTTGTGTCTTGCCTGCACTTAGCATCAACTGTTGACTTGATACTATTTGTCTTACTTTGGACATCAGTCCTCACACCACCACTGAGGTCAGACGAGGCTCAACACAGATTCACGAAAGACAGATTTAATTAAGTAGGTTGTACAAAACTGTAGATACCGACCTTGACACTTATTGCCTTCAGTGAGGTTCATAAAAACGAACCTTTCCGAAATCTGATCAGATAAACACACCACTCAGTGGATGGTGATTTGTCTTAGATGTAATACTGGAAAATGTGGTAGCTGTTCTGACAATATCAAACTCCCTCCCTTAAACTCCTTGGTGACTCTAAGTGGTTGCAATAGCCAACAAACAAGACTAAGGGCTGTTACCACCAAACATGATCACTAGAAGGATAACAATGTAAGCATCCAGACCAATAAGTGACAGCGTTCTGGGAACAGTAGTGCCAAGCACACGCTGTGCATTAAAGCTGACGGCAGCTTAAGAAAAGGGTTTTGATAAATCAGAGAGAAAGCATTTCTTTGTTAGTCCCCTCAAGGGGAAATTCAATTTTTTCACTCTGTTGTTAATTTGCAGATTAAACACACAGACCAGAAATGCAACCACATGCACAAACAGGACCTATACACAGGGATGGAAAGATGTCAGAGTGAAAGGGCTGCCCATGAACAGGTGCCCCGAGCAGTTGGTGATTCAGTGCCTTACTCAAGGGCACCTCAGCAGTGCCCTTGAGCATGAACCGGCACCTTTCCAGCTACCAGTCTACAGTCTGTGATTTGTTCCATATAGGGACTTGACTGGCGACCCCCAGGTTCCCAAGCCAAGTCCCCACAGACTTTTGCTGCTGTCGCCCCTCATCAAATCCCTCTTAAAGTGAACTCCACCATCCACTTGAGTTAGAACAATTTTTAGAACTACATCTTTATAGTAGGGCTGGGCAATATGGAGAAAATAAAATATCACATTACATAACTTGTCGGTGAAGATTCTCAGTCATCCAGGTCATGGTAATCTTAAGTGCCAATATCGTAGGCAACTGGACTTGCTTGTGTTTCTTGAAGACGTTTCGCCTCTCATCTAAGAAGCTTCTTCACGTGACCCCTATGACTCTGCAAGGGTTCCCACCCACACAGGGTTTATAGTAGTGCTGTACAAGTAATCTAATCGCAATCACGATGTCAGGCTGTGTGATTACATAACCATATAAAAGGCTGCGATTTGCGATTTAATGTAAATAAATGTTAACGTGTGTGCCTGTGGACGTGACTACCTCTCCTGTAGTGTGTGGAGTTTGCTGACATCATGTCCACAAGCTATCCTGGTGTGCAGCACGTATGGTCAGGTGACCACCCGGCGTGCAGCAGTGACCAACATAGACGCTGAAGAAGAGCCTGAGCACGACCAAGAACATGCTGAGTTGGTGGCGAAAAAAAACGCAACGTCTATTACATGGCGATACTTTGGATTCAGGTGCGGCGACATTGAACATAAAGATGTGCTGTGTAAAAGTTTAAAAGTTAAAGTTGCCACGTCCCGCGGCAACACGACCAATCTATATCAGCACTTGAGACAGCAGAGAGAAAAGTAGGAAGCATGCATGTGAGAGAAAGCCAAGCAGAGTAACGTTGAAGACAAAGAGGCAACTGAAAGCCACCAGAGCCTCATAAAACAACAAAGCACAGTTACGCAAACATTTGTAAGTGTCACGGGGAAATCACGGACTCCATAACAAACTATATAATAACAAATGAAAAATTGAGCAATTTTGCTCGGTTTCAGCCCACTTGACATGCTGCTGTGCTGTGCTATGGCATGCTGGAATTTGTCATTTACGTGACAACGCCTGAACGCAACACAGGCTCACTCCGCTGTGTGTACAGTGCCATGCTGCGCTGCTGAGCGAGCAGCGTGTTTGACTGTGCTCAGTCTGTTGATGGTCATTTACACACTGTCCATTACAATAAACTATGTCAGGTCAGGTCAGTGCCCCCCTCATATAATGTAGGGGAAAAACTGAATCAAGGAAGAAGACTATTGATACCATTTTTTTTTTGATTATATTGTAATCGCAATCGCAAATCGTGATATTGTCCACCCAAATCACAATCGCACATTATCACACATTATCAAATCGTGCAGCACTAGCTTATAGCCTAAAATTTTGCACCAGTCATTTGGAACTGAAGAAGCTTCTTGGATGAGAGGCGAAACGTCTTCAAGAAACACAAGCAAGTCCAGTTGCCTACAATATTAGCACTTATACATACATACATACATTACATAGATATTGTAGGGTCAACTATTGGTGCTTTCACAAAATATTTATAAATTAATTTTATAAATATTTATTAAATTAATCATTAATAATGTGGTAATAAAAACTAAGTTGGTAAAGGGAAATAACAGAACAGCTGAAATAGTCTGGTAAGTTCAGAAAATTACATCACTTTAAAACCAGGAAAAGACAACACTTCTGAGAAGACATCTAATCTCAAATCACAATACAGATATCGATACACTGTACAGCCCTGATTCATAGTTATTGTTATAGTATTTGTTCTTGTTGTGGACAGACCTTTACAGTCTTTAGCCATGCTAATGGCTCTCTGCATGTGTACTTTGACACAGCAATGCAATGCTAACATGCTCACAATGACAATGCTAACATACTCATGTTTAATAGGTTCAAAACATTCACCACATTCACTATACCAGGCTGTTCCTACTTATACCTGCAAAACTTAATGCACTATTATCCGTATAACCCACGTAATTGTGAGGCTGAGAACACGTGATCCATGCACTGCAGGTTGTGCTCTCTCATATGAAGGGGCAAAGGAAGTCAGGTGATGGAGTATAAAGAGCAACAAAGTCTGCAGAGGGAGATGGTCAAGGTGGTGGATGGGTCAAACAAACACAGGACTTTGACCCAGGAGACTGTTGTTCCCATCCCATGTAAAAGTCAGTGCTGTTATGTACGTATGCAACTTCATGCCACATCACATCACATACAAGCTCTTGTATGAGGTTATGTTTACCACTCTAGTTTAGTGTGTTAGCATGCCACTGCTTCTACTTAGCACAAAACAAAAAAAGAAAGCTGAGGCTCATGGCAATGTTAGTTTTACAGGTATTTTATCTTAAACCAAAGTACTGGACAGTTCAAAATCTGACCGGATGATGGTGTTGGACTAAAAATCAGGGGAAGACCAATGTGACTAAAATTCATCCAATAACATGAGAAGTGAAAACTCAATACATCTCTCTACAATTCAAAGATTCACAAATTTTGTGATCAAAACTGAGCTCAGAGGATGTGGTCCTCTGTAATGCTGCAGATTTTAAGACTTAAACAGAAGGTTGTGTTTTCGACATGTTAAACATCATGTTGGACAGTAAATTAAGAATATGTTGTGGGTGTAAAGCACCAGCAAAACAACAGATAAACATAAATGTCTTCATGTGTATATGTATATGAAAAGGAATCCCAGTGAGAGATGCAAGTTAAATTAAGTTGTACCCGTACAAAAGTAGAAACGTGAGAAGGTTACCAAAGAATAGCCACTTAGCATGAACTCTAAGGAATGTAACCCCAGTTTGAGGATCGGTCCAAATCAGCTAAGCATGGCTTTTCAAAGAGGAGCCTAATTATGTTGGAGAAGTAATGAGTTTTCATTAAATTAGGCACTCCAGAGAATAGAGTGGAATAATCAAATGTCTCTGGGGTAAATCATCTCCACACATACAGAGGCTTATTCAACACCACTTCAGGAAAACAATCTGATTAGCTGTTTGCGATCCGAAAAAGAAATTGCAATAGCAGCACAAGTGTTTCATAATTGAAATGAAGTTGAGTTTAAGTGCATATAGAGCATCAATATAATCATATGCCAATAACATCGCAAAAAAAACAATTAGGCCTGGTCATTTCAAGGGCTAATGTTCAACACACCACATAAACATCTGCTTAACAATGTAAATGCTTTTACATCTCAAGTATGTAGGTGCTCTGCTGCCCACAGATCACCTACATACTTGAGATAGCTGTCCATTATCCTAAGTGGTGGGCTTCGAGCCCTCTTTTTCGCTTCACCCCATAAAACCTTTCCTCCTATTTTTTGCTGGTGATCAATGCAATGCCATATACAGCCCTTCATTAAAAGGAACTCGGTAGTCTGTAGGTGTTTGTGACTCAGACACAGACTGACGAGTTATCGGTGGGTAGGTGCCCTCAGTGTCTTTTGAACTAACGGTGCGCAAAGGCAAATGGAAATGTAGTCGAGCCATCACCACAGGAAGTTTGTGAACAACAGCTGATGCAAGAGGAGAATGATGAAACAGACAAAGTTTGGTGCCCAGAGGTGACTCTAGCTGAAGACCAAAACAAGTGGTTTGTGTCAGACATTAGTGATATTTATACCTTTGAAAGCCATACCTAAGGTACCAGAGACACACATGGGAAAGAGTGAAGGGAACCATCCTATTCTGAGCACTGCAAGATCTTTTATTCTCAGTAAGTGCATTCACCACTGCATTGTACATCAACATGACTTATTCTCGAGAGTTTTCCTGTTAAATCTCTAAATAGCGAGTGCTGCAGTGAGGATGTGCGTAAGTGGACAAACATTTGCACACAGATGCTCTTTAAAATCAACTGAAGATCTACATTTACATTAAATCCCGACTAAGCCAGTGCCATGAGCGAACTGTTACTGAATGGTAAATGTGAACCAGTGATGGCATGTGACACATGCCTAATCTGATCCAAAGTGTATAATAATTATAATCAATCCAAATGTTTTTAGCAAGTGAAACCAGCAAACAAATAAGTGAAGCGCAGAGCAGAAAGATTCAACCTCAAATGTCGAGGCCAGACAGAATCACATTTACATTGTCTTCTGTGTATATCTTTATGAACTAGAGCTGAAACATTAATGGACTTACTCATTAGCTGACTGATAGGAAATTAATCAACAACAACTTTGATGATATTTTAATTGTTTAAATGTTTATTTTAATGGAAAAAGAAAGAGAAACATTCATTGCTTCCAATTTTGCCTCCAGTTTGATGGTATACTGAATATATTTGGGCTTTGGACTGTTGGTGAGACAAGATAATTAGTTTAAATGGCATTTTTCACGAGTTTAAGACTATTTAAGATGAATAATGATTATGTAAGTCATGCAAGTAATCATCGATTGCAGCCCTAAACTGTGTTGTTTTTTGCCCTAGACTGCCATTTACTATTTGCGTTTGCATTCTCTGCATCTGGTAAAGTAAAGTTCAAGTCAACACACAAATTTTAATTTATGCTAGGGGCCCAACCACATACCATATTCAATCATTTATTTCCTGTAACTGGTTATCCTGTTGGGGGTCGCTGGAGGGGCTGGAGCCTATTTGGGCGAGCGGCAGGGTACACCCTGGACAGGCTGCCAGACTATCACAGGACTAACATATAGACAGACAACCATTCATGCTCTCATTCACACCTAAGGGCAATTTCACCAATTAACCTGCATGTATTTGGACTGTGGGAGGAAGCTGGAGTACCCAGAGAAAGGAAAGGCTCCCCAACCCTGGGTGGTTTGAACCCTCCACCCTGGAACCCTCTTGCTGTGAGGCGATAATGCCAACCACTGCATCACCGTGCTGCCCAATATTCAGCATGTCATTATTAAGTTAAAATAAGTAAATAATTGAACTTGAGCTAATAATGAGCTTATGTTGTTGTATTCCAGACTTATTCTGTGTGCACTGAATGTAGGCCTAAGTAGTTTTGCTTTTTTTCCATATTGTGAATGTTTAATTTTATTGGTACAGGGCATATATTTCATATTTATTTATGTTATTAGAAATCTATGAATATGTAATTGTTTCTGCAATGGCCCAGTTTCTCCACAGGGATGATTAGTCTAATCTCTGGAGGAACAGTATTTATATTGTCCACTAAGTGGCAGCATAACAATGTGAAATGTGTATCTCTGTCAGCTTTTGCATAGCAAAACAACTCAACATGGTCATGTTTCCTCAGGCACTGCTGACTTTATCAGTCAAACAAACAGCATAGCCTTTACATCTGTATCTAAGCAGTGGACAGTCATGATGCTGTCAGTAAATAGATACATAAATCAATAAATAATTAATTCTGAAAAGTCGGCATGGGAGCTTCCATCTCATTTCCCCACACTACATCATAAGTTACTGTATCCCACAGCTCCCTCGGTGCTGTTAGATTGACACATACAAGTGAGAGAGCCAACATGATCAATAAAATTCATGTAGGAGCCTGTTCTTTTTGGACAGGAGGAGCTCTAAATTGATAAATTATGTGCCAGGAGCTGACACAGAGGGTTTGATTAATTTGTGTCACATTATCCTCCTGCAGCAAGCAGACAGTGATGACCAGCTTATGGCTGCTACAAGACCAAATCAGAGCTGAGTATTGCTGATTACTGTTACTGTTGTGATGAAGTTATAGCGAGAAGCTTCAAGCTGTGGGTATTAAAGTGTACATATCCCTCACTTTACATACCATCAGCCCACTACTGCACAATTGTAATCTATGAAAAAGTCAGATTGTAGTTCTGGTTTGCAGCAGATGCGTGAGTCCACCTGTGCCTTGATCAGCATACCATGGTACAAAACAATGATCTTAAAAAGGTAAAAAAGGTAAAGCAGTGAGGTCTTACTGCTCTTATTATCCACCAACAAACACACCAACAACAGCCAACAGCTATTTATTAATTAATTTATTTATTTTTTAAATTTGGTTTGCAAAATACACCCTTTCACTAAAATATTGACCTTCACTAGTTTTGAACTCTTGCATGCAAAGAAGAAAATCTCCCAAATTAGGTGTATTGTTTTGGCATATTAACTGCAGCAATTAGTGAGTAAGAAATGTAAAAATACACTGTCACATTTTGGACAGTAGAGGGTGCAATTGATTTATCAACTCAAGGCAGCACTACAACAACATTCTACATATCCAGGTATCAACTTTAATTTTGAGCTGTCTCGGGCTATCTTGCTAAAAGCATGCTCTGATTCCATTTAGATCAAAATCACTCTCCCCTTGAACAACTGCTCATTACATGCCACATAGATTTTTATAACAAAGATTAGGAGCCCTTAAGAAAAAGAATAATGTAAATAACATAGAGCAGACGTGCTTTTTCTTTCCGTGACGTAACACGCTGCCTGCCAGAAGCACACTGCAAGGTGTCAGAGCCCTTTCTAAAACAAACTATCAATCTTTCATTTCCCACATTAGAATTTTTTCTGTCAGCTTTGGGTCGCAATCCAAATGCAAAAGTACACATCACAGTGATGTGATGATCCAGTCTGTTTGATGGCTGCTGGGAGTTGAGGAAAACTCTGGGTTGCAGTCAGTGCTTTCCTATGACATTTTCTTGAGAATATCTACGAACTGCAAGCAAAGCAGCGCTGTTTGAAGAGGAAATGAAATGGAAAGGGTGTAGGAGAATGGGTCACATTAAGCCTTTTCAGCAGCAAGTCATCAACATGAGACAAAATGTGAACATTTTTAATGAGTAGTGCTTTTTTTCCCCCGGCGTAGGGAGAAAGATACTGAAAGCAGCAATACAGGAAATGGCATTGTCTGCTTGTCTGCATTGAAAAAAAAACCCCAAACAGACAAATGGCTTTGCGGTTATCCTCCATTATGCCATAAGCACTTCTTGAATGCTAATAATGGTTGGCAGGAAAGCAGCCACAGAACATGCAACGTGCAACCTCAAAAAGACCGACGTGAAAGCAGTTTTTAAGACCCACTTGTCTGTCCAAAACAAGAGTATTTAAGCAGCAGTTGGCAGGGGAAGGCTCAACATCCAGATGCTCACTTTGGAAAGAATCTGCAGCCTGCTGTTTCTAATTAGAGATCAATTAAGAACGGTCTTTGGAGGACATAAGGCACACAGTGGGCGCAGAGGTTGTCATGAGGCAGATTTTCAAAGCCACACCACAGCAGCAGGGGATGATGAGTGAGAGATGCAAGCCTCTCTGTGCTGTATAGTCATATATGAAGGATGGCTGGGACGCAAGCCAAAAACAATCAGCAATAATACAAAAAAAAAAAAAAAAAAGTCTGACAGTATCGTCACACTCGGCGTTTTATTTCTACTGTACAGCCATCACTACACCTCCATCTGCAAAGCAACTCCACTATCATCCTGAGACTGGTTTAACCAAAATATGTTGCTGCAGTGACAACGGGCTACACTACCTGCCCAGATGGTCTGAATCAGTGGGTACTGGCCCACGTGGTGTGCGCCGAATCCAACTGCCATCAATCACACACAAATATGGTCCGGTGAAAAGGTTGTTTCCCTTCGAATGGTGGCACAGAAACAAAAGCCTAATTCCGCAACTGGGCCAAGCACGGCAGCTCAGCCACTTTTATGTTTATTGAACCCCAGTGAATTCACTATGTGTTTGGCTAATAAAATATATCCCTTGCTATCCCTTGCCCACAGCTATTTGAGGACAACTAGAAGAAATAATGACGAATCCCTGGCAAGCTTGACAGGCTTTGATATGCACCATTAGTTTATAAGACACAAGCAACTACTCTCTTGACTGTATTAAAGTATGTGTGCTTAACTGATACACATTTTTCCTGTTATTTCTTCCCTCTTTTTCTCTGAACGATTGCCGTCTGTAAACAGAAAGAGGAGTATGACTCAGCACTACGTTTAGTGACGCATTCGAGGACAGAACTTTCCTCAAGCCATAATAAAAGCTGAGAAGCTGGCCAGAGTCATAATCTAAATCAAGTTGTTCTGACGCACCATGAAGCACATCCAGCAAACTCAGTATTGCAGAGAAACAGTTGAAAACTAATAACTTCTTTTTACTGCAGTTTGACTGCAGATGAGACGACACACAGATTTTTAACTATCTCGCATCCTGCACCGGCGGTACCACGAGGCTGTCTGACATGAATGCCAGGCCAGGCAGTCACAGTTTGGCACAAGTCTCAATAGCACCTGCTCGAGTCGATCTGTCATTAGCGCAGCCCCACCTGCTGCCATTGTGCACCCTGTAGGCACGGCCTGTGTCACATTCTTTTATTACACCGTGACACGTAGCCACTGTCCGTGTGACACTGAGCCCACTGTTACAGATCAGTGTTCACTGAGCCATGCAGGACATCGAAAAGTGTCCAAACTGACATCTAAAAATTACAATAGAGCTCCAAGACTGGCGCTTCTCTGTTCTATCGGGTATGAAACGTATCAGGTCAAGCCAAAACATATCAGAATCAAAATGATGAATGTGCACAGATGGTCGCAAGGACATCAAAATTCTGGTTTTGTTTTCCCTCACTGAACCCCTTCATCACTTCTTAACACAGTGGATATTGCATTACAGCAGTGTAATGAGCAGCGTTCACTCACTGAATCATAACTCCTCACAACCGATTCATCTCAGAATAAGAAAACTATGAAACTCATCCTGAGGTGTGAAGATGAACCCAATAAAACCTTCTGTGGTACTGTACATACCGCAGTCATTTGGGGGCACAAATATCGCTAAATAAGCAACCCAGAAGCAAAATGAAAACATAATTTAATGCTCCTTTGAATGTGAGCGCTCCCAAATCCCAACAGCAATAAGCATTACTCCTCATTCCACTTCATTTCAGCAGTGTTGTGTACTGTACATTATCATTCACCACCATATCTAGACGCACTATATTGTGCCCCGCTTGAGAGAGTACGGGAGCAGTTTAGTCCTCTGCATGAGAAATTCTCCTCGGCACTGAAACATTTTCAGTTTAATCAGCTTACTTTGTTTCAGTCAAATATCTTGTTCAGCTAAATTTCAGTGGGATTTATCTTGAAAGTAAGGTCATGCACGAGAATGAGCACTGCAGTGTACTCAGCACATAAAGAATTGGTAATGAGGTTTTTATGGTACTTATGCTCCACTGGACAACAAAAAAACAAGCAAAAACAATTACCAATTACATTCTCTTTTTGGTCTGATTAATTAAAAGTATCGACTGGTATCTTGGCATTATGGGAGTATGCAACTTGTCGAAGCACAGCCTGCAAAAGCAGTGGTGTTGTGTCTTTCACATCCTGTAATATGTGGCTCTGCAGGAACCTGATGATGTCATCAGGGTTACTAAGCTCATAGCTTGGTCTTGGATTTATTACAGAAATACCTGCATTATGAGCTAGTGGCATTTGGACAATATGTGCTTTTACCAACAGCTAGAGTCTGAAGTCATCATTGGGTGCATTATGGGAAACATAGGTTCCCTTGTTCCCATGTTCATTATGGAACATGGGAACATGGGAACATAGGTTCCCTTGTTCCCATGTTCCATAATGAACAGATCTTGAGAATTCAAGTTTGCTGTTCTGTGGTTGTTTTAGTGCTGATACAATTTGTAGATTAGTTGATGAGTGATGGGCTTTTTTTCAATATTCCCTGACACTGTATACATTAGACAACTGATTAATAATTTAAAAAAAAAAATCTACAGATGTGGTGGCAAACCTTAAGGTCAAGTATGAGACAAAACCATGTTTATCAGAAATTGAGCAACCTTGAATGGTCTCACTTTGGGGAGAGGTCATGGAACTGGGTGACCTGTCAAACATTGTGATGGAAAACATGCTGATTGGAAAAAGGATGTCGTGGGCCGAATAACAGGATGATAGAACGCCACATGATGCAAGGATATTTAAAGGAAATAAAAATACTTTGTAGTCATAGACCTAGTTTCTTTCAGTCATATTTTTTCAGTCCTGAGGAGACTTAAGCCACCACCACAAACAGTGTGCCAAACGCCCATGCAGGAGTTAATTACCTACAGCAATTACCTAAAGTGACTTAAAGTCTATTCATGGCCAACTGAGTTTTATATGTGACAATCCGGCATGAATTCAGCAAATCAGTGTAGAGATAGATGATGCTTTTAATGTAGCATAATACAGTAAAGTATGTGGGAACTGCTTTATGAGCCACCCATGTATGAGTGTATGGTGTACTGATGTTTTTACTGTACCATTCAAAGACAAGTATAAATCCCAGGTGAAAAATGCAACTGCATATTGGATGGACAAACTTTGAGCGGCCCTTGGCTGTGCTGGGTCACAAACAGTACCATGAATGACACATGGCCTGAGGCCATGATCTCATCTAAACTCTATTAGGCTGGCTCTGATGACAGGCCATCACCAACACTGACAAGTGAAACACTAACCGTGTCAGTGATGCCAACACTTCAGTGTCACTAAAGCCCCGCCCGACATGCATTAGCTCTCTATTAATAAACCAGAGAGTGGAGGGGAAGCCCTTTTCCCTGGGTAAATGGCGAGACATGGTGCAAGCCATCTTCACAAACAAGCTTGCAGCCCGAAACTGAATGATATCTGTGCCAGCGGCAATGTTTCCCACATCAAGGCCAGATTACGTGTCAGTGCTGGGAATCTGCAGCACTGGTTTCATTGTGTTATGCCAGTCAGTTCACTTTCTGGGGCTGAGAAAAAATTATGACGATGCTTGGTGGAAACAGTCGATTTACTTTGGTATTATCAGTCTTATCTGATATACTGTAGGAAGGCAAGCAAATGATTAAAATGTGAATAGCAGCAGTGGAAAATGAGATTAGAGGTGCATTCCTTGAAAAGATGTGTTTACTATCTAATTTAAAAGCTGAACTTGAGCCAAAAGCTTTCAGTTGTTAATCCTCGTAGATTGAGAGGGGATACAAGATTGTGCCTGTTTCATGCCTCTCCACATCACTAATGTCTGCTCGCATTAAAATACTTGCGCCTGCTTGTGGACTGTCTGTGACTGAATCTTTGATCTGAAACTAGAAGCTAATCAATATGTACAACCTACAAGCTGTCTAAAGTATCAACCAACCTCACACCAAGTGTCCAACTCACACAAGCATGCACTTTCATGTACAGTAAGGGCCTCGGACTATAGTACATTATGCATGCTGGAAGACTGGACCACTAAAATGTTCAGTTTCTTAGTTTCTAATACCTTCATGTTCCATTGTCATGGCACTAATGTGTTTACTGTGCAGTGACAGAGACATAGGCTGAACACTGCTGGCCACAGATTGTCTTCCAAGTGAATGCTACAGTAAATATCCTGTCAGGCTAATTCAGTTGCACACACTTCGCACTGGCGGCGGGGAACAAATGCTGTGATTAATGCTGTTGGTGTCTCTTCACATGCTGAGACAAAGAAAAGACAATTGCTTCCCTAGCAAATACACTGCAGATATCTCAGCAGTGGTGGAGGCGAACGTGGAGAGGGCAATAAACAGCAAAATGGCAGACTCCTCTGTGGCTTAGATGGGTTGTTTCCCACCCTTTTGGCTTATGACCATTCAAAGCTCCTTTGTCACAGGTTGTGCATAAGCAATAACGGATGTTTAGGGCTGAGTATCATTTGAAATTTATTTACTACCAGTGTCAATACAATACCCAAGCATGAATACTGATATTAAAAAGGGGATTTTTTCAATATTCTATCTCAAGAAATATGAATGTTTTTCATTTAATATTTCCATACTTGCATCTTGGGTTTCTACCAGAACACGTACATGCTTTATTTTTCTCATACTGTCTGCCTGAATATACTTCTATTCACCCTTTATCTGAAATGCAACGTTTAAGCGCCTGTCACTTTAAATCTCCCTCCCAAAAAAGCCCACTTTTCTCTGATTGGTTAGTGTGTCTGGGTCTTCCTTATCTGTGCTCTTGGTGTCTCTGCACCGTCACTGCAGCTGGGGCATGACTGTAACGAACTGTACCAGCACAGTCTATATTGTATAGTGTAGTATAGTTGTGACATCACAACTTCACTGAAGTCCCAACGGTTCGTTTGCAGGCACAGTTTCTGATTACCCACTGTATCCATTTCTCTTTAGGTTCAGTGTTTTGATACTTTAGATACTACTACTCACAGTATTTATATAGCATCTATACCTGCTTTTTATTAAGAAATACATTGAAATCAGATTTTTAACAATATGGGACCTTTAAATGGTGTCTGATGTTTTAACAAATGCAGCCGTACAAGAATTCTACCTATATGAAATTGCCTGAAACTGGCACCATAATTGGCAGCAAGAGGGACCCTGGTTCGAGGAAGCCCCTCTGTGTGGAGTTTGTATGTTCTCTCCATGTCAGCGTGGGTTTTCTCTGGGTACTCCGGATTCCTCCCACAGTCCAAAGACATGCAGGTTAATTGGTGACTCTAAATTGTCTGTAGGTGTGAATGTGAATGTGAATGGTTGTCTGTCTCTATGTGTCAGCCCTGTGATTTTCTGGCAAACTGTCCAGGGTGTACCCTGCCTCTCTTACCCAATATCAGCTGGGATCGGCTCCAGCACCCCTGCAACCCCTGACAGGATAAGTAGGTACAGGGGAAAAAATGAATGAATGGCACTATAATGTTCAGTCCCATTTCAGTCAGTAGCAAAAGGGTGTTGAGATTTGATACCCAGCTGCTGTGATGCTCTCTTCTTTTGAATCATTTTTTGGATGCCATAAAAGGCAAAACTATTCAGTATTTCACCAAAACAAAGGAGACAAGAAGCTGGGCAAAGGTCACAAAAATAAGTAGAATTTTATGCAACAGAAACATGCCTTTTCATTTTCACCCCATATCTTGCAACAACCTAAAACATCAAGTCTTGCCATGCCTTGAGGGTTGCCAACCCCAGGCTTAGAAACAGTTATACAAACTCAAGTTGTGTTGCCACAGTGTTGGAACCCCCAGAAGCTCTTTTATATTCTGGCAGATATCCCAAAGATACCATATGTGTTAGGCTGAACTTGAGATGTGAATATAATGATGCACAAGACATCTTGCATATTTCCATTTGATGAAATGCTGCAGCCAAAAAAAAAATACTGAGTCTCGAATAATTCACTCCGCATCAGTATTGTGTGCTACAGCCTCAACAGAGCTGGAACAAGCTGATAAAGAACAAGATACTGGCAAAGTGGAAGAAGATGATTTTTCTAGCCTTAAAGCTACTTAAAGGAAACTAAGAGGGGACAACTGTTAAACAGTTAATGTAATGGGAAAGTTGTACTAAAGAAAAATGTAACAATTCAGTGTACACATTAAGGCAATTAGGCAACGACAAAAGGATGAAAATCCAATTACATTTCATTATGCTTGATTTAGTTACAACACCACGGACATCACTACGGTGTGTAAGATGATACAGTTGATGAACCACCTACGTATGTGAGCACGCCATACAACATAAGCCATGCATAACTTAGTGCACAAATCTATGAATTAATCACACAGCAATCCTCTGTGTGTAACTGCTACTGTACGCACAGTCACTCTCATCTGCCACAGACACGTCAAGATAACTTTATAACCTTTAAAACCACCTCCACACGATACTATAGCGACTGACCTTTCACACTATACAAGCTATTTCCAGAACCAGTGTATCTATGGTGTACCTAAAGGAACAAGGTTGAGTTCCCACTCATAAAAATTACATGGCGTTAACTTGACATGCAGAAATGTCTGTCTAAATTATGCATTGCATGGTAAATACTGAGCTCTGACAGTGTACTCCTTCCTGAGACGTTTCAGCTCGTTATAAGGTGAACATAAAACACTCTGAATCCCTGAGGGATGGTAGTTAATGGTGCAGAAATCATTTGAAGAAGAGAAAAGTCAGGTGAACAACGGAGTCGCCATATTGATGCGGGCAGCTCTCGCTGATAAAGGCATATTTAGACCCATTTTCAAGAAATGCTGTAATGGCTCATTGGAAACACATATGTGGACGTGAGGGAGCATGTGGTGAGAGGGATAATAATAATGTTATCATTCATTTCAAACATCTGTTTGAAATGAATGATAACACTTCTTGTTGGACAGTCACAGAGCTTGGTTTCCCCCCATCAGAATCTTTTAATATTGAGTATCTGCCAACCAAATCCAATCCAATATTTATTTTTTCCTTCACATTACAGCTGCACAGCGTACTGAGGCTACAGTAACATTTCATTAAAACACAGGCAGACAGACAGCTGCTCTTCATCTTCAGCATGAACTAAACACGGAATTTCTGCTGCAGTTTTTTTAAGCTACAACAGCAACTGGGAATTCCAGTTAATGTCACTGAAAGAGACTCAAAATGACTACAAAGACACACAAATGACTTATTGGCATGCAAAATGACTACAAAGAGATGCAAAATAATTATAAAGATGCAAAATGACAAAGAGATACTATCAAAGACACAAAGTTACTACAAGGACATGCAAAATGAATACAGAGACATGCAAATTGACTATGAAGAGACATAAAACTACAAATACAAAATATTTCCTATGAAGAGATACAAAAAGACTGCAGAGTACTCAAAATGACTACAGAGAGAGACTCAAAATTACTAGACTCAAAATGACTAGAGAGACTCAGAATTGCTAGAGACTCAAAATGACTACAGAGAGACTCAAAATGACTACAAAGAGACTCAAAATTATTAGACTCAAAATGACTATAAAGAGATACAAAATGATGACAAAGATGTGAAAAATGACTGCAAAGAGACTCAAAATGACATGCAAAATGACAACGAAGAAACCCAAAACTACAGAGACACAAATTGACCACACAGACATACAAAATGACTACAAAGAGATACAAAATGACTACAAAGAGACTCAAAATGACTGGAAAGAGCCACAAAACAACATGTGGCCATAAAACAATTACAAAGACATGCAAAAGTACAGCAAAAGGACACAAAAAGACTACAAAGGCACACAAAACAACTATACGGAGATGTCAACAAACTGTATAAAGAAATGAAAGGACCAAAGAAAGACATAAAACAACTATAAAGACATGCAAAACAACAGGGAGATGCAAAAAAACTACAAAGAGACACAAAAAAAGACAAGACTGTTTTGCATTTCTTTCAGTCAGGGGGTGTCCCTCCTATGTAGGAGGGGTTGGGGGCCTTTTCCTTGCCTTTGCCCAGGGGCCAGTTGTCTAATAATCCGTATATGGAGTCAACTATTTTCTTAAAGGCGTGCCAATCTCTCCCCCTGCCGAATTCCCCTCCACTGATGCTTGTCAGGCTGGTGCAGTTTCTGAATCATGTGGTCTGCTTGTGTGGTGCCATCGAATTAATGCAAAAACCACACATACATACACAAGTAGGGCTGTCTTCAGTGTACTCTGCTTCAGCTTCAACGTATTCCTTCTCTACTTCCACCCACCAACTGTATATGACAAATACAGCGGGTGAATACATTCCAGCATTTCTCCACTCACCTACCATAACACTGTGGGACACCACTTGCTTTTCATGGTTTCAGTTTTAAATCAGAATACAATGTTAGAAAGCAGCCTGCTTCTCTGCAATTATGCAACTAATTTCAATTACGCTGTTTGCAGGAGTCAATTAGGCTATGGTAACTCACTCTGCGGGTTTACAAGCCTCATTGCAGTTTTAATGCGAGGCTATCTCAAACTGCAGCGAGTGCTGTTTAGCCTGCATTCATCACAGCGGTACAAGCGAAGGGCGCTCGAGTGTTAATACGTTCATTTTCAGGGAACAGGAAAATTAAGTTAGGCTAAATTTCCCACGGCGGTGTGCAACCACATAAACGCACACATACTGATGTCGAGGAACATCACTTACACACGAATACACACCAACCCAAGGTGAGTTTTCCACCCAGAGCTCAGACTTGCGTGGTCTCTAGGGAAGAGGGAAAAGGCGGGGTGGGGGTCTTTTAATGCAGTTAGGGACTGCTGCACCATGTCATCCATCTCCGGTGGAGGACACAGTGCAGCTCACTGTAAGCCTCTGCCATGGTCTGAGCTCATAGCCAATCATCTTCTCTGCTTTCGAGGAATCACCAGAGGGAGAGGGAATGACCAAAGTTTCGATACAGGAAGGAAGTGCATGTATGAGTTCATGGATGATGGACAACTGTGACGACCTCCTTGACACCAAATAGACTACCTGCTAATAGTCAACAGTGTCCTTGATTTTTTTTATCCACTTCCTTTGGGCAGTGGTTTCCCAATTAATTCTTTGTTTCCGTTCCCTCGGCTCATCTCCAGGATGAATTACATCGAGATAATCTTGCTGAATTTGTGAGAGAACTGTATGTGTATTTACATGAGCGCACAGGCTTACAAGCAAGATAGAGCGTCTCCTCATATTTCATACTTAAAACCGCAATCTGCAAACTCCCCCCATCTGGTGTGAGGTGTCAGGAAAAGGAAACACAGACCTCAAGTCCCAGTGAGCACACAGACATTTGCTCGCAGCGCAGTTTGACAGCAGTTCAACAGCAATTTGAATTTTCACAAGTTCAGTAACGTGCTTCTAGTATACTGTAGCCGTAAGCAGACAGCCCTTCAGCTGGAGAAGTCCCTGTTGTGGCAGGTGTCTGCATTGCTGAAATATCCTTTAGGAAAGCACTGAATCCCTACCAGCTGTGGTGATGTTGTACTATAGCCGTCCTGACACCCGTAACGTACCGCAGTAACTCCCATTCTTAACTGTGACAAACGTTTCTCTCAATCGCCTGCCTTTGCTGAAACAGCGCAGAAGAGGTTAAAGTCTGCATCAAACAGGGCAGGCTCTGCAGCCATCATAAAATCCCATTTCGTGGTCAAGCTGTGGCGTCACAGTGCTTTTCTGTATCTGTGCTCGGGGGTCAATAGGCGATCGATGAATTTCATTTCCCATCTTCATAGCTCAGCAACAGAAATGGACCCAATTCACCCGAGGGCATGCGAGAACTGAGCAGATGTAGTTCATGGCACGATGGTAAGGATTTTAAGATTATGGAAAAATGTGCACCAGTTATTTGAGATGACAACTTTTCAATTAGCACATTTGAATGTGTGAGAATATTGTTAACAAGTAGAAAGAAGTGTGCGCACAGATATTGCTTTCTGAGGATTTCTTGGTGCAGCTTTGTTTGTGGCAGCTGCACACAAAACTCAATTACATGAGTCGCATGAGTTTTGGACCCCCTTTAATCAACCAGTAAAGCTAAATTAATAGTAATATATTCTGTTACAGCACTGAGAAGTTCTCTCCATCTCTAGAAATTAATTTTACATGTACAGAATTAACAATTCATGCCTCATTTGCTTATTTTTTTTCTCATATAAATTCTTTCACACCTGAATTTGACAACAAAGTTTTGGGTCTCTGAATCGTATTTAACTTCACTTAATGCAGGTGAGTTTCATCAGAGCCAAACTGTTTCACAACAAGGACGGATTTACACCAAAATCCCACCACGGAAAGGCTCTTTCATAGCAAGATTTACTCTATCGCCTGTAGCATCTTAAACCTTTAAGCTCTGCCAGGAACACGCTTCCTTTTATTCTTGCCCTCAGACGTGGCTTCCACATCAATTATTCACATTCCTCTGTTTGCCAGAAGAGGGGAATTGAATTTAAACCCAATAAAAACATGGCGCAACACAAATCATCAGTGATTCACGGATGAAGTTTACAGTGTGTAAAGAGTAGGTATAAAAAGGTGAGGGCCAGGTTTTCCTACTGTACGTGTTCCTGTTTGTTGGTGTAAAACAACAGAGAAGCAAAATATAAAATAACAATGAGAACACAACTGCCTCGACAGCGAACATGAAGCCTGTGTGTTTTTGTATGCGTCACTGATGTTGGGCTCTGTGTTAGATGAATGGAGTCATGCTGAGGTTATGAATAAGAGATCAGCAGAGGTACTTTCAGTGATCTTATACATAAATCTAACCTAATAAATAGATGGGTATTAGTTCAACCTACCTGCAGAGTGAGGAGACTTAAACAGCCTAACTGCAAAAACTGCTGCAACCCTGACTGGACGACTGAATTAGGGATGTCAAAATATGAGATTCTGATACCTTGATTACTGTCAGAGGACATATCACAGTTTCAAAGTTTTCACCATTAATAATCAGTTTTTATTGTATGAGTTAGTCAGTTTTTATGGTGAAACATTTGGCTGCTTTACAATCATTTATAATAAATGGGAATAGGCTGTACCAGTGGTTCATAACAGGTTCAGCCATGGGGTCTGGATTTCTTCCTGGTCATTAGGTCAAGGTCCACAGTTCAATACATTCAGCGTCATGCTTTCGTTTGGCCACATCATCAAGCTAGTTCTGTCAAATAGCTGTCCATTAGTCACTCAATGTACAGCAGGAAACGGCACTTCAAAATAAAAGCTCTGTGCTGGAATTTCATTGTACTTCAAAATAAAGTGTGTTTTCTAGAAACTTGATAAGTTTGAGAGTCCCCGCGATGCGATTTTGGGCCACGACCCACCAGTTGGGAACCACTGGGCTATACAGAATGTAGGACGTAGAAAGCAGCAGTTTTTTTTTTTTTAACTTAACACTGGCATACAGCGGTGAATGATTATCTTGAAGGTATCAGAACATATTCAAAGTGTTGGATCCCTTCGCAGTCACTTTTCATTGACACGCTTTGCAAACTGCATATCTTGTTTCAAAAACAATTGGTAGGGCATTCATGACTACTGCATTTTAGTAGCCATCAACTACTTATGAAAAGTAGTCCACTGGTCAATTAACCTCGGGAGATATATCATATTTGTTTTTACCCAATAACAATGGTCAATTCTCAAATACAACCAAGTAAGGGTTAACTAATGTTAGCAGGACCCACCTGGGGGTAATGAAATAGCAAAGTCCCTGATCAGATCTGAGAGGCTGTTTACAAATTAGCCACAATCTGATTAGGCTAAACCTTTCTTGCAAGAATAAGAGGAGTCTTTCCTTCTCTAAAAAGCCTAAATTCAGTTTATTTAACACAGTACAACATAGAAAATGATAGTTAAAGGTTATGTAAAAGAAGTGTTGGTCATTTGGAGAACAGCAGAGCCAGTATGTAGTGTTTGTGTGTGTGCATCTTAGATTTATAATAATAACTAGATACCAGATTCCACTTTTTTTCCTAATGGAGTTGCTTGTCTGGCGCATAAGCCAAAAACACGTTTCTAGCTTCCAGCTTCTATGCAGTGCAGTGAATATGCACAGTAGCATTTCTCCCACTGGCACTGCCCGAGAATTCCCTCTCAGCTCATTGACTTAATATTGTGATGATATCACAGAATTTTTAAAATGCTTTTGTCAGCTTGAGGAAAGTTTATCAAATATAAAACCTCCGCAGATCAATAATTCATGATAGAGTCTTGATTGACTTTGTTTGTAGCTGGAGGTTTCCTGGCAAGAGTTTTCCAGATGTTTCTCTTATAATGGTGGCCTATGAGGAAAAATGTTTTTTGAACCACAGGGGAATTTTTTCTGCAGTACCACAAGTGGCCACTGGGAGAAATTGCCTGCAACACTGAGCCAATGACAGCGAATACGGTGACAGCGAACAAAAGAAAGCGATCAGAGCAGAGGAAAGTTTAAGTTTAGCAGTAAAGATATGAAGTGAATATACAGTAGAGTTCACAGTTTTTGTGCTAATAAATGCTGCAGCTCCCCAGAGACACTTCCTGTGTTTTGTCTACCCACAGCACCCCGCCAGCTGCATATCTGCTACAGATGCATCTGCTTTATTACTGAACTGTGCTAAAACCACAGATGAATAATTGGTCGACAGTGATGCAAAGTGTCAACTGGTGGTTTTGACAGTCGACTACTCCCTCCTGGTCCAAAATGCTTCCACACTGCTGCTTTAAGGCTCTTTTTTGACTCATATTTCAGGCTGGGATGTAAGCTCCCTTATTTAATTTTCTTTTACAGCTCCTCTTCGCAACACTGAGTGAGCGGCGTGACTTTTTCACACACAAAACAAACCAGCAAACACACACGTGTTGCGTGACTCGCGAGAGGAGATTTCACCGCACACACAAACAACGTGACTTGTGAGATTCTTTTTCACAAGGCAACAGTGCAGGAATCACAACACTAGATATTGTAGCTTCTACCACTCTTACGGTTATGAAACCGTGACGTTATGAAACCGTGATGTTATGTAACCACGATTAACCCCGACATACCTAGATTGAATGCCTTACTTTCTCATTCATATAAAGGAAGAACTTTTCTCTAATATTCCTCTTGAACCTCATGCAACAGATTATATCTGTTTACAAAAGCCCAACATTTTCAGCGCTGATGATGGCAGGCAGATGCATCGTGACAGCCCACACATGCACAAGTCCCCCTTGAAATGTACAAGTATTTTTTGCACTGTTCTGTCAAAGCAGATGCACCACCACCGGCAGCAGCAGCAGCCTCGCCATTGTGACATGAGCCCACTCACAATCCCAGTGACAGGCGCTCTAAAGCCTCAGTGACCACCTGCTATGGAAAGAACACTCCTGGCAGTTCTGGGTTAAAAGAGGAAAGCCTGCATATGAGGATATCATCTAAAAGTCAGCAAACATGCATGTGCTGTATGTTTACATAAAGACACAGCAATATAAATCAACTTGCAGAGCCCCTCTAATCACTTATTTTGATAGCCCATTATACCACTATGGTTGGATGATCAGACTTGCAAAGTGGGGGCAATCAGTATTAGCATAGGTTACGCCCATGCAAGGGTTATAAAACAGTGGTAGGCAATCAGCACGTGAGGTGACTACAGAGCGAAGCTGCAGGAAAGTAATGTTCTTTGACTCTTGTCTCGGTCAGTCATTATGGGACTAACACTGCATATATGGTGTGCTTTAATTGTCTAACAGCCCAAATTCAGCTAATCCGCTTATGTATGTAATTGGTGTTTCTTTTTGATTTTGATTCTAGTCATCAGGGATTGAAATAAGAGCTGCTAGTTTTTTGGTAATGAGCAAAAGGAGGGGAAACAACACCTTACCTGCAGCTTCCATGCTCTTAGCCTGAGGATATTTCAAGCTGAGGGCTCTGAACGCCTTTTCATAACAGAATTGTACCTTTTGAACTGTTCTCTTTTTCATTATTTCAAAGATTTACTCACCCATGCAGAGAGTCTATTTTAGCATGTCCCAGCTTGCAATGGTCAGATTCGCTGAGCACATTGATCGTTTTGTTAAATGACGAGTAATTGTGGGCAAGCGGTGTGCTCTGATTGCCTCTGGGCTTCCTCAAGACCAATTTGTCTGGTTGTCACTTGAGGGCCCTGGGCTCAGAACTCAGTGTGGGGCAGGAAAGGAGCATGAAGGGAAATGTGATCTCCATATGACGTGTCGTTGCTCTCTCTGCGACCATTTGTGCGAGTTTGCTTGCTGGAGAGAAAGTGTGTTTTCCTGTGTGTGTGTGCGCTGCTGGACACCCCAACACTTACGGTCGATAATGAGGCCCCTTTTGTTTGTAGCGAGGCTGGATGTTGTTGCTTTAAAGGAAGTATTTCAAATGTGACTCACCCTGCTTCACAAAGGCAAATATGTTTTTCTTTTATGATCAGGTGAATTCATTTTGCAGGTGGGAATGTGAGTTTCGAATGTTTGACGAAGATATTTTTATCGTGCAGTTGAACACATCAAAAGGTAGATTTCCCGGTTTGAACACTAAGAAAACAAACATCAATAGATCCTCTCCTGCAAAAGCTTTATTTACTCTCCATGATCCAGAATTAACACCTTGACTGAGCCAAACAAATCTCTTAATCAGCATAACCTCCTGAAAGCATCATTCAATATGCCGATACTATCCTTTCAAACAACACTGCATCACCGTGAACGATCTATAACAAGCCCATCTGTGTCAAGCTAAATGGAATTTCACACATCCCCTCAGAGTCTTTCTCCAATAGAAAGGACATGCTGTGAATGTATTCTTCTGTGTGGCAGCACCTACAAACACATCCTCAGAAAACCTCACGAAAAAATATCACGTAGCATCTTTAGCAGAGAAATCATCACCTCTACGGTTTCTTCCCTCTTTAGAGCATTTTCATTGTGGTTGCTCCGGGCTCTGGATCTAGCCAGCCATTACAGAACAAGGCCCATTTTTCATGTGTAATGGGGTCCTCCATTACACATGAACCTGGAGGTACTATCATTTAGCTTGGCGCCATCACTTCCACAAACCAGCCACAGATACTAGAAGAGATGAGACACACTGAAGAGTAAAGCTATAGAGGGAAAAAGAACAACGAATATAAACAGAACAAAGAACAGATTTAAAGCAGTTCACATTTAACCTTTGGTTTCCTGCAGCTACAAGGGTGAATTTACCACAAGGGAACCTCATTACTCTCACCCATGGCTTTCTCAAGGTTAGGTGCTAGGACACACTTCATTCTAGGCCTAAAATGCTCTGCATCCTTTGGTCTGATGAATTGGGAGGAATACTCCTTTGTAAAGGGACCCCTTTTTATCAATCTGGATTAAATCTGGAGTAAAGATGTCTGCCTCCTCTAGAATATAATGGAACTAAATGGCGCTCGGCTTGTGGTGCTCAAAGTGCCAAAAAAATGCATCTTAAAACTCAACAGCAGTGTCTCATATACTCAAGATAATCCACAGACCTTGTTGTGAGCAGTTTCATGTAGGGAATATTTTCTTTCTATCGAACTACACCCACAAACTGTATCAATGCGCAGAAGGAAGAAGTAAGAGTGCATCTACTCATGGACAAGAGACTCCAACGTGACAGTGCAAGATGTAAACATAAATGGTGTCGTCCTCAGCTGAGCCATAACATTAGCTAGCTCAGCGATGCTAAGTGAGCTAGCAGTAGATGCACCCTTCCTTCTGTGCTGTGTGTGTGGCAGATGTAGTTCCGTAACAAGAAAATAGTTCCAACATGAGACTGCTCACAACAAGGTTGGTGGATTATCTTAAGTAACTGGGTCATTGTTCCTTGAGAGAGATATCACTGTTGAGTTTTTCAAATGTATTTTTTGTCACGTTGAGCACCTAAAGCTGAGTGCAATCTAGTTCCATTTTATTCAAGAGAAGGCAGACATCTCTATAGCCGATATTGCCAGCACTCAGCAACTCATACCAAAACAATCTTGACTAATAAATAGCAATACAGGTAAGAGGTATAATATGTATTTTTGATTTTGGGATGAACTGTCCCTTTAATGACCTAAATTTCTGTACCACACTATTTGCCAGTGCTAAAACATATACTGGATTAAGTGTCTTACCTATTTCTGTGTGCAACATACTATACACACAGGTAAGTGGTTTAAAATCTGCACTTTCACAAAACAAATTCTGCACTGTAATTTCTTGAAATGTGGAGATACTTTGGTACTTAAGTATGTATTTTTCTTTAAAAATTTATCCAAGCAATTGTTAAAAAATGATGATTAGTAATGTGTAATGCAGTAATGTGTGATGCATGTTATAAGGGTTTTGTGCGTCCATTAAAGTTGGCTTTAAAGCTTCGCCTTATCAATATTTTGATATAAACAAGAGAGAAAATTACTATGTTTAACAAGAAAAATGTTGCAAAAAATTGTGACCAAAATCTACAGCTCCCCCAGCTCTATGGAGTTGTTTTAGCACCTTTTATCTTTGTTTTGGATTTTCAACCTGAAGATTTACTGTTCCAGTTCACTTTCACTGCTCTCAATCCCATTTCCAACTGCTGCAAGCAATTCTTATCAGAATAAAAGCTTTGATAACCCCACTGCACCACCAGACAGACAAAGTTAGCAACTAGCATAGCGGAGCATTTAGCAGCTACAGAGATAAGCTTTTTTCTTTACCTCTCAGGGTTAGAGACTAGAACAGAGCTCAAGGAGGAGTTAATATTAGAATTGCAATCACAAGGTGATCATAAACATGACTATGCTAATGTTGCCCTGTGTCTGCTTGCTGTGTAGATAGGCATCTGTTTACTAACACATTTCGCCACATCAACTTTGTATGGTGATAATATGTCAGTGCTGTGTTCAAATAATAACAATAATAATGAAGGTTTAACAGTTTAATCAGTCCAAAAAATTGTGTCTCCAAAATATAATACAGTCTTTAAAACCAGGAAATGACATTAAGTAAAATCATGAGACTGCAATAAGCAGAATTCACAGATATCTGGTCTCCTATCCCAGTAGAAAATATTCAACACTTGGCTGAGATCCAAATCTATGTATGGTGGGAACATGTGGTGTAATATAAAATCAGGTAATATCAGAGATTTGAGAACAACTGGTCACTAGCGACTAATCCTTTTCATAATACCTTATCAAAACCAATGAGTGTCTGATTACACAGACAATACCAGTGTGAAACATGGCAGAGAAATCCAGCCTCCTACTGTACCACAGTGAAACCCCACACCACCACCCCTGCATGACAGACAATATCAGCCTCCCAGAGAGAGCCTTGTCTTTGATGGCACTTTCCATCAGCACACTGTGGAGAACACTGCTTCACTAGCAGCCACTGAGAGAACACTGGAACACCATATTTGCCCTTTACGTATGAAG
This sequence comes from Epinephelus fuscoguttatus, assembly GCF_011397635.1. Lineage (NCBI taxonomy): Eukaryota > Metazoa > Chordata > Actinopteri > Perciformes > Serranidae > Epinephelus > Epinephelus fuscoguttatus. Next base: position 22,920,361 of record NC_064774.1, read on the forward strand.
TCATCGCTCATCAGACAGCCTAAGTGAAGTGACAGACTGTAAATCAGAAAGCTAATGAAAAGTTAAAGCAGACCTCTGATAAAAAAAAATCATAAAGGCCAATCTGAGGCAGGAGAAGTTATGAGTGGGCAAGTATGCTGATTTGATTGAATTATGATTGCACCTTACACAATTAAGGATTTCACAATAAGACATAGTACATTATCCCAATCCTGATGCCATTACAGCTAGGCCGATACCTACATAGAGACACATGCATAAATGCATGCAATACTCTACAATTTAGACATTTGTTATAAAGTAGCCTCCAGCAGGCTGTTCTATATTCAAAAAAGGGTAAGTTATAATGCATTGCATGGTAAGCGGAATGTAATCTTAAAGATAGATGGTTAAATCTACATGCTGTGATGTGATCGTAATGGGGAATACACTTGGTTTGAAAAAGACCCTATTTGCTTCTTGGTTGATACCCCACTGCTCGAGCCTAATTCAAATGTCTTTTAAATTTCTCTTTAATGGTAGAATACAAACAACACAGCAGACCACATGTTGGCTTCTCCTCTAAGATCAAACCAGGGGTTATATATATTTTATGCAGAGCCAATCAGGAAATCTACACATGCTGCTATGGACACATGCAAAGTTGCAGTGGTGAGTATTTACTGAAATTATGCAATTACTCATCAGGGCGCTCTGTATGACCTTCATTTTCTATCATGGCAACATCAAGCTCATTCATCTTCTGTTTCATTTCAGTAAGCCTGATGCATATACCCAGCCATTTACTGTTAAAAAGCAGCTTAATGGCTATGTGATGGCGTTTGCTTGATGACTTTTCCCTCTTTCCAAGGACTTAATGTTGGCAAATGTCTTAGTGAATGAAACCAGTCAACAGTTTGATTCTTTTTTTTGTGTCAGAACATGGTGGAAAAGCTTTCATGAATGCATTTTCATAAACCTGGATTTTCTCGCAAAGGCCAAAGTTAACTCCATTATTAGCGTTGTGATACCTTCTAACCATCGCTCCTCCATTCCTTTGCTGACTGCTGCATGAAAAGAGGGGGGAATGGGAAATTGCGGGACTTGTGAAAGCTAGCTGAATTTCACTTTTATGGACTGTAAGTGGAAATAAGTGGATCAGTGTTGTGTGAGAAGCAACCTTTCCAGAACAACTGCAGATTAGTTACCTGCTCAAATTCTTCCACACTTGCCTTGCCTAGAGCTGAAGCCTATTCCCAATTATGCGTGTGAATGCAAATTGATAAAATGCAAAGTTTGTGGTAAAAAGAACATGTGAAAAGTAAAGTCTGCCACTGGAGACTGTTCTCTCTTCCATATTCGAAGAGTTTGTTCTATGATCTGACACATATTCAAACATTTTCATTAAGTCTAGAAAGAACATTGGTCAACTGAAAATGAATATAGGTGAATATTTCATCAGTCTCCCAGCTGTGGTTTTGAGTTGTAAATAGTCACGGTCACATAACATGATTATAAAGCAAAACTCTTGAACTGACCCTGAAGGCCTGTTTATGCCAAAGCTCTGAATTTTGCAGAGGCAGAAGTCTCAGTTCAAACTTATCTTCTGCCTCAGTAGATAAACAGTTTAATCTCAAGATGGGGACACTTGGGAACTATTTACATTCAAATCATACACTGCAAATGGTGCATCAAAGCATCGACCACGCAGATCGGGGAATATAATGTGACCTTGCTTGTTTATATGTCTCTTTGTCTCTGTCAAAGCTTGACAACATTATATTCAAGATTGTATCTCTTGGTATCATTTGATTCAGTAAGCGTGCATGACTGCACATACACATAAAGGGCTGCAAACAGATATTCATACTGTGGCTATATTAAGATGTAATTCTCATTTATCATGGATATTTCCTGTTTTTCTGTCTTTGTTGGTAACTGCCAAGAGAAGCAGTTTAAAAAGCTAAAAATTAATTAAAAGGACTGTTTTTGGGTGAGTTTCTTTCTTGTTTGTTAACGCTGGCATGGAGAAACGGTTGGCTTCTCCAGTGAAACTGCCACCTCAGAGGATTGTTTTCCCGGCTCATTCCCTGGCATCAAGTGATACATTTCACAAAGGACAAGAATGGAAATACAGGAAGCAAATATTGCTTTGTCTGCATCTCTATTTACTCCCTCAGCGTTTCCATCTCCGCTCCACTGACTCCACTCTATTTACTCCAGCAAAGCTCAGATTACACTTTTTCTCTTTCCCCACAAACAGGAAACTGTTTTTACTGTTTGTAAGATATTACAACTGTACACAACAGGACAGGAATCCCCAGGCTGAACGAGAGGAGATTCAAGCAAAAAGAGCACATCTGCTACTGCACTATTTTTGCCGTGTAGATTCTGTTTGACTTTTAATGAACATCCTGTTGCTGTGACAACTTTTCAGAGTTGTAAAACCCTTCATCAAGCTGTTGTGCAGTGTTTTGGCATCACATTAGCCTTTAAACTCAAGGATATATTACTCAAACTGGCCTTCCTGGATTGCATTTCATTGTCTTGACGATACCTGTGGCATATATTCGATATATTGTTAGCCACTAACACCACAGCAAGGCTTATTGTCACAGACAGCACCACAAATATCCACCTGTTTGCACTGTCCTAAAGCTGTCAGACCTGACAGACCAGGGTCTGGCCTCAGATGACCTGGTTGAAGCAGACTGGCAACATTCTCTACAACAATACTTCTGTCAATGGCAGATACTAAAAACATCATATACACTACCATTTGCCCTTTCGTCATTGGGCTGAAAACATGTAGCATGTAGTCACAGAAATCCTTATGGTAATGCCATGAGACCATGTCAATCACTGCTAATTCATCGATCAAATTAACGCCACCACTGAATCCAACCAGCCCATTATCTGAACAATAAATGGCGCTAATTAATGCACAATAATACAATTTTATCATTTGATAATGCCATGTAAGTGAAGATCTGTTCACTACAATCAGGTAAAAAAGACAAACAGATGAGAGGAAAGGCCACAGATATCCTTTGGGGGCACAGTTAAATTACAGAAGAGAAGAAAAACGACAGCAGGAGGAAAAATAGGGCGAAAGACCTGAAAGGAGGAACAAACGTAAAAAGGTGATCCATCCTCATTAGGTATAAATCTAATGTATCAAGCAACCTGTCAGAGCCAATAGAACGGTCAGTGTGAACCATGGAGCAGCGGCCACGAAGAGAAGACCTTAGCTGTGCTGGCCATAGCTCAGTGACTGCTGAAGCCGAAGTACTGTAAATGGCAAACACAAATACCTTTCCCTCTGTTGCTTTGCATTTAAATTGAATTTGCGACGGTTTCGGTGGTGCGTGGAAAATGCAGGAGACTGAAGAGCCGTACTAAATGACACCTTGCTTCCTCGGAGGATGCTCTGTTGCTCAGTCTGTCATACATCACCCCCCTTTGCTCTCTGAGACATTCACACATTGAGCTGCAACCATTTAATCTGCTAGAGGTATTTTGCAGTGTCATTCCTAAAGGAAACAGATCAACAACCTGTCTTCACAATGTGATCTGTATTGTACTCTCCAAGGGCTGTGCAAGTTGAGCTTAAATTGTAGCACTGATTGGAATTGAGCACCAATCATTAATAAAGACACTACTGGTTGTCTATGAACCTGTAAATCACCAAAATGTTTCGACTAATTCATCATGCAAGGACTTTGAGTTTAACCTCCTGTCTAACCCCACGCAGATTTAAGGTAGGTTTACGGACAAAACCATGACTCAAGATGCAACATGTGTGGCAATATTATTTCAAGGTCAGATAAATGTACTAGATGTCTAATTGGTGGGAAAACAGCTGTTTGGAAATAAATTTAATTATTCAAGCTGGGATCGTTCAGTGAGCCATGCAGGGGAGACAGATCTGCCCAGAATTTGACGATGAGAAGCATGCAAATGCTGATTTTGATGGGTGTAACCGGATATAAAAGGATTTAATGAATCACTGCTCTCAGGCAAATGGTTCATTTCCATTCAAAATGAGTAAAAGAAATAAAGGGATAATAAAGTTCAACTAAAAAAAAGGCGATAACAGGAATTGGGCTTTTTCAGGCTCTCAAAAAGAAGAGCTTTCAGTAAAAATGTTAAGGAACAGGAGGCCTGATCACACATCTCCTTTTAACCCCTTGAATAGAAAGGACTTTGCCAGTCAGTGCCGTGCAGCCAAACACTGCTCGAACTCATCCGCAAAAGTTTGCTTTTCACGGTTAATACTCAGCCTGTGAAAACAGATGCATAATTACTGCTGTGTCTCTGAAGGCACTCTTTTAGGTCCAAGAAAATGTATAATGTTACAGTGATCACCAGGGTTACCTTGTGTTACCCTGTGTTCATGTGGTGTTGGAACAATCGTAAAAATGGGTTTCCGACTGGGAAAATTCACGTGAACGCTCCCTCAAGTCAGAGCAACTCAGACAGTGGGCGAAAATTTTGGTACACAGGTTGCCAAGTTGACGTCATGTATACAGATACATGGCAAATGAAAGTAAACATTTGGTTGATACTGATCGTAGTAAACTTTTTATTAATTCACATATTGCGTGTCACCTTTTTGCTCACATTATTTCTTATATGTTAGACTGTCTACATATCGTGATCTAGTACACCTGGAACATACTGCCTGCATGAGCAGCTCGTGACAGCTACCTCCCTGAACTGCTGTGGCTCGCACATGTGAAGTGTTCACATGGACAGTGTTGCTGCTGCAGTGCTGCTGCAGAGCTGCATGCTGCTGTAACTTCTGTATTACTACAATTAAAAGCCAAATCACCACTCATTTCTGGAGCAGTGCAAGCAACTACACTGTCAACAACACGGTCCTGCAAATATTTCACTTATTTGACAGTCGAGTTAAAAAGAAATTCTCATATTTTTTCATGTCTTTGATGGATATGGACATTGAAACTGGAGCGAAATGTGGTATAATGTCAATATGATTATCAAAAGACCACTTTCACAGTCTATTTTTGCTGGAAAAAAAAGGTGAGCCTCCTATTCTCTAGATGATCTGCAGATAAGCAGCAGCCATGTCTTGCCTGAGCGGCACTGCTCACGCGGGCAGTGTGGCTGCTCTAACCTGTTAACACAGGCACTGAAAAAAATATAAGAGGGTTCGCAATGGACACGTGCTGCTCACGCAGGCAGTGTGTCCCAGGTGTTAGTCAGGTAAAACAATATTTTAGTCTTAGGGGATGTCCTAGTACAGCGTTAAGTCTGGAGCTTCCCAGCTGGGGAAATTTGACCATACAATAAGCATGTGAATGTAGCATTAGGCTCAGGACTTGAAATATTTAACAGAAAAGCCTAAACTATAAACTCAGTGCTTGGAGTCTTAAAAACTTGAGGGCATTTATCAGGCAGGGAAAGTCTCAAAGATGCAGTGTATTTGTAATAAGGGAAATGTAGGATTGAGTGTATCTGGAGATGATCCATACAAGGGAGGATATCTTGCCCTTTGTTGCACTAGTTTTGACCACTCTTTTCTCTCTTCCAAGTTCTCCAACAGTGTGAAACAGTTCAAAGTCCAAGAGCAAGTGAGTGAGCAGACCTTGATGTGAAACTGTTTTTCAAGGTCAAGAATGACCTCTTCAGCTCAATGGAGCCTTAAGTTTAAATATTCACTCAGTGTAAACATTGTATTACTTCAATAAAAAGTCATACGAAGCTGATATAGAACACATATACAATATTGTAAGTTTGACACCTATCAAAATAAAACACAGTTCAGATCTATCCATATAGACAATGTTAGAAAATGAATACTGTATCTGCCACACCTTTATCTTTAGTGTTATTTGAAGAACAATACAAAGCGTTAACTTGGTGCTCTCATACACTCACAAGCACTAATGAAACAGACAAGTTACACTGCAACACATGAGGGTCGCTCCGGCCAATTTATCAATTAATTTGTGCCTTTTAATGGAGGCATTTTAAGCTCCATGCTCTAACAGTGATGTTCGACGAGCAACATCCCTCTTGTTTACACCTGCCCGCTGTTGACACAGAGTTAGCCAGGTAAGTAATGGGGCCAGGGGTGGATCTGTCTGCAGAATGATGGCGATGGAGCTCCATTTTCTGCATGGCCGTCCACGACGAGCTGCGCCGCACAGAGTGAGTGATTACATCGGTTTACGGCAGAGGTGTGGGGAGTTGATGGGGGGGGAAATGTATCTGGGCTTAATCTTGGTCATGACTCCCACAGACCCAGCTGTACTGTGTGGCTAGGTTGTAGCGTCCTTGACTCGGAGCTTATATATGGATTGAGTGTTGAGGATGGGCAGTAATATTCTGGTCACACAACAGCACTTTATCCTCTGTACCCTGCGACGCCCACAAACCTGAGCTGGGTCCACTGTCTGCACAGCAAAACCAGAACACCATTATAATGGAGCGACTTCATTTTCCCTGCTTGACCTCTGCGGCAGCTGAGGCCATACAGGAAACTCAAATTAAATTGGAATCCTGCAAAAAAATATGATAATAGTGCACACAGTCTATCTCTATGTAGAAAAACAAACAGTGCATCAAGGGAATGTTTGCACAATATACCAGTGCAACACTGTTTGACTGAAATCAACCTTTTTGACAATAACACACTGCAGCTATTTTACACTGCAGTGCCTCAGATGCCAATAGCACTGTGGTGTATGCAACAACAAGGGCTGCAATGTGTCCATACTCTCTCCACAGAACTATATACACAGCATGTGAAAGTGTAAGTGTGTGTGCAGGCTCTCTATTTGGAGCTTTTACATGGTTAGCTGAGCAGATGAAGAGCTGACTCTTACTCAGTGAGACTCAAATGTTGCTGCTCCAAAGTGACAGAAGCTAACAGGGTGTAATTAAGAAGTTAAACACTGTTTACGCTACCTGCCTTGATACACGATGCTCAAGCACACATCTTCTTGATGCGGTGCACCTCATTAACTTGGCCGCTGTTACAAAAACTCTGGGTTTTGTACATTTGTCCAAAACTCCTAAAAAGCAATAAAAAGCAACCGTCTTTTATGTGATAATTAGATCAAAACTACACATCCTGACCGCAAATGTAGTCTTGAGTTACACAGAAAAAAAATGCCAACACATTACTCTATAACCAAAAATGTCAGAACTTCAGTTTGAAGGCATAGGCTGTCAATTACATCCTGCCCCTTGTCCATTTTTTTTCATTGCCTCAGTTTATCCAACCGTTTGACATTTCATGCAGCCCTCCGCTTTCTGTGAGGGAGAATGATCTCTTTGAAATTTCAATCTCGAACCAATCAAAGAAGACATGGAAAACCATTTGAGAACGGCCCTTTTCATCAGTGGATCTGCACGGCGCCCGAGGAAAATGAAATATGAAAAAGAAAAAAAAAAAAAATACAAAAGCCCAGATTCCTGCGGGACTGCAGCGAGAAAAGTCTCAATAAAACATGATGTGCTCAATGAGAGAGCTTCAACTCAGACTTTCAGCACGTTCTTGTACATTACCGACAAGGCTCAAAACATGGGTTGTGCATGATTCTCGCTTGGTGCAATGAGGGAATATTTAAGAGCATATTAATGAAGTTCCTCTTGTTTACCTCTCCACTCCGACCCTCAGAAGTGTATTGATTCTTCTTTTGTTGGCAGGGAGCAGGAGCAGGGCTGCAGTCCCTGTAATTGCCAGCTAACGGAGCGTGGAGAGGACATCGTCTCTCGTATCGCACAGCGTCTGGGGCAGAGGGTTCACTTTTTGCGAAAACACAGCCACTGCAACTGACAGCAGGCCACATAGCCTCAACGGAACCTTTAAATGAAGTGATTACAGAGTGTGAGAGGAGATAAAGTTGAGTGGGAGAGATGTAAAGCTGGAAACGGCAAGCAGGATAATATGGACAGAGAAAGAGCCAGCGAAAGGAAGCAAGGTGAAAGCAGAAGGGGGGAACTTTTTAATTTGAGTTAACAATAGTAATGATCACTTGAGGGAGAGTTGGAGCAGATAACGAAAGCACTGGAGTAATAGAACAATCCTCTGAGGTGATAACAACAATGAGCAAAGTAAACAATCCAAACCAAACAAGTTAAGACTCCTCTTAATGGTCTACTCTGCCATCTTAAAGGGCACAGTCTTGTTTTGGCAGTTCTTTTGCGCTGCTTAGCTTTGGTCTGCTGAGGCTACCTCTTTCTTCTTATTAATATCTAACTTAATCATGAAAAAGTGCACTAATGATTCTGTTTTGTTTTTTCACCGACACAAACGGGGGTGAGTTTCCTACTGGATTCAACAAAGTAATACCTCGTACACAGCCGCTTTGTATCTCATCTGTGCTGACCAAACTAAAAATAACCCCTGCCATTCTTTCCACTCAGGAGAACACTCGTTCACAAACATTAGCACAAATGGGAAAACTGATTACATGGGCTGGCGAGGGTGAATTTGAATGGACAGTGGCACCGCATAATGACGGGCCAATGTAGAATGCAAATACAGAAAACAAAGGGAAATCCAGGAAACTTAAAGACATCGCTGAATGCTGGAGTAAAAATTTGAGGCCATGTGGTGCAATAGAGTCCCCTGACACAAAGCTGTAATCACTTGTATGAACTATGCCTGTGACATTTCTATGACAAGCTCATCATTACCTAATTATTCAATTTACATCTAGTAATTAATAACAAGGTAGGGAATTGCAGGGATGGTGAGTGACAGAAGGAATTCTCCACTTGCTTCTTCACAGCAAGAAAGGCGATTAAAGGACTGCACTGACATTGGTATTTTTGAGGGGGGGGGGGGACTTCTACAGAGCAGAAATGACAAAGGAAGGATCTGTGGCTTATTTAACCTTGTAATAATTCACACATAATTCATGTGCAACCACTTCCCAATTCTGACCTCAACAAGAGAAAGGTCGAAGAATATTTTCAGTGTGGTTTTACAAAGAGTCGTAGACCGAACATCATTTTCCCCAACACTGAGCACACACTCCCTCTTCTCTTTTGGGCCAAATTGTCTTGCAGTACTTAAACAGTCCTTGACAGCCTGTCACTCATTTTAAGTCAGGCAAAGGAAAATCTGAGTGGACCAGCCTGGGATTTAGCTACGGTACCACATCAACAGCAACTTCTGATAACGCTTGCAGTGTAGCCAAGCACCGTGTGTTCTGACCCAATGAGCCAAAGAATCAGTGCTACAACACAGGAGCAGAAACCAGAAACCAGAAGAAGGCAGCGACGCTGTGAAACAAAGAGACACTGAGCTGGGCCTGCCAGGGAGCTGATATGGATACAGATATCACAGTCAGATGTCTCCTTTCTGCCCTTGCCAAAGGCAGTGAACCCTGGGAAAGGGGTCACGGTGAAAGGTTAAAAGAACGCCGTTACTGACTGACACTGATACTTGCTCTTTTTTTTCCATTATGCAAAAGCCTCGACAGGGATGCTTTGATGTTCTGGATCATGATAACATCCTAATCTGTTGCTTCAAGTTAGCGCAAGACATGTTAAGCTACCGTATATTACAGTATGTTCTCACTCTGTAGTGACAAAAACAACACAGTGTGGATTCTCATCAATTCACGCTCACATATTTGTGAAACCAGTGTGAAAATCCAGTGCAGGATGTACCTAAAATAGCTTTTTTCAAAGTGTTCTCAAAGGATGCTTTGAGTACAAAGAGTCTGCACTGTTAAGCAAACACCTCCCTTTGGATGCTGGTGTTTAAACTGTACTGTTATCCAAGTTTTTCCTCTGCATTTGAAAGTCAAATGCTGTCTACCATCATCTAAAGCCTCCTTCTGCTTGCTGCAGTATTGGCTTCTCAGATTCCAGATTCAAAGACTCCTGTAAGAATCTCACCGACCAGGTGGAGCGCTCAGATATAATTGGCCCAAACTTGCAGTACGGATGATTTTGAGATAAAATTTTCATATGGAGTTAAACGCATCATGGGATTGTAAGCAAATCTCAGTAAGCAATCAAGTCCTGCATGCTACGAACATAGGCATCTGTGTGCATCTGAAGTTTGATGTTTGTCAGGTGAATCAAGCAGATGCCATGTTAGCTCACTGGGTGTGAAAGGAAACATTATGCAACATGGTTAGCCATCTGTTATTGCTCTGCTTGTCCAAACATCACGGGAGAAATGATCTCCTACAACAAGAAAGCATACTACTTCCTTGTAGAACATTAAACATTAACTGCTTTTGGACATTGTGTTAAATTTAAGAGAAAAGCTATAAAGCAGCCGCAGAATGAAAGTTTTAATGAAATATTGGATGCTCTTATGGTCATTTTGTTCCACTTCAATATGTCTATGAGCTCTGCAGAGGTGGCAAAGGTCCATAAAGTTTAGCAAATTACTAGAGGAGTGGCACAAAGGCTGGCAGTTAATCCACAGTCCAAAGGTTATTAGGTTTCTCTATTAGGAAAGCAGCTATGGCCCTCAGACACTAGTTTATAATAAATGTCTACAGTGCAATGTTTTATCACCGCCTATTTTAAAGCCATGCCCGCTCTGCACTTTACATTACAACTACACTGTCTACTCTAAACTGCAGCTGATACAGTAAAAACAAGCAGTGTTCAATGGCGACTCTTCTCTTGCAATTCAGAGCGGGGACACCGCTGAGCAGACGTGATGCCAACCCAACCTGCCTGCGGGTATCAAATATTCAGTGTTTGGTCAGGGATTATGGGCTTTGAACGTGCTGTCCTCGTGGGACAGGTGGAACATGACCTGCTAATAGCCATCAGGAAACCAAAGAGAGGGAAACAAAGACGGGTCCTCGCGTCATTGGGCAGGCCCCCACACATGTGCTCCCAAGCGCATGCTGAAAAAGTCACCCAGTGCATTTTTCACAGCGTTGTCTCGTGGCCATGAATTGGATGAGTGCCTCCATCCACATCTCACAAAGAGCAGACTTTTTCTTTGCGGGAGTGCATTTTATGTTCTTTGATTATGGTTTCTCTGGCACCAGATAAGACCCTCTTTCAACTTATAATTACTCAAGAACGACAGAAGCCTAAAAACGTCTTCAACGTCTTGAACTCAAGCAGCCCCTCCCACAGACAAAAAAGGAACCATTTAGGATGAAGGACTGTTTTGAAAGTTGACTCCTGGCTGACCCGGGACATGCTAGACAATAACATGTCTGAGCTGACCTTTAAGTGCTAAAGAAAAGCAGGAGAAAGCTGGGAATAAATTCTAAGGGGAAGGATGTAGGTGTCTATCTGCTTGCCCTGTTGCCTTTGCAGTCCTGACCCAGATAAACGGGCTAACTTTACTGTCAGTCTAACTAAGGCATGGATTTACAGAAAATGAAATTGGAATATACAAAATCCAAGAAACAAACATTAGTGGGAAACCAGCATCATTTGCAGTGTTGAGAAACAAAACAAAACAAAACATCTAATATAGTTGATTTAGCAACAAAAAGTAAACACATTGAGAGGGAGAGAGAAATGCTTGTTTGGCATTTACTGCATCCCTGCGCACCCCATATATAATCATTTGAAAGTTCAGAGACATTGCAGTCGTTCGGCATTGTTCCATTATGAAGAACACGAGCAAGAAAATATTCATTACCACTGAAGAAAAGAACTACTGCATTGACAAGCTGAATCAAACTTCCTGAAATCAATACGAGAACGTTAAAATGCCCAGAGGCTCATCGAAGCTTTGACAGCACAATCAAAAGTCATACCAAGCTAACTTTCACCAGTCCTGTGGTAAAAAAAAGAGTGAGAAGGTAGGAGCTGTGGTGTCTTACGATATGCTTGCACACAGTTACGAGCATGTGAGCCTGTCCTGATGAGAATAGAGGATGATGCATTGCAGAAGCTGAGACGCCTGACAGCCAAACACTCAGCGAAGAAGCAATCAGTGAGGATGTGGTACAAGATTCCAAAAGTATTGCTCTGATCCAAAACAAATGGTGTAATACAACGTAATGTGGTTGCATAGAGGTGAAAAAACATGTTCAAAGCCGTCTCACTGCACAACACTTAAAACCTGTCACTTAAAAGTAGGCAGCATAAGTCGTTCATCTTCAGGACGTCTAAATGATCCTGATGGATGCGCTGGTGGACTGGTAGCTCTCCCTGCTCGTCCGTCACACAGCCTGGGTTGAAATTGTTGGAATAGATAAAAATTTCTCCTGGTGTGAGCAACAAACAAGTTCCTGCTTTTCCAATTTACTGGATATGTGCTGACATTGCTGTTTGGAGTTATAACCTGGAAGAATGTGCATCTGTGATTTTGTGTCTCACCTTTTTTCCTCCGATAGCTGGAAAATTCAAGGCCTACTGGGCAGCACTGGTGGCATGAATACAAATAGCGGCCTACTGTCTCAATATCTCTAAAACAGTTGCTGTACTGTGTTCACTGAAGACATCAAATGAATTTGCTTCAGATTATGACTTAATATCAGTATGACAAATACTGCTGAAGGATAATGATGTAAAAACTGGACCTTTGACAAACTTCTGGTCCACAAATCTGTATTGAGAAAAAGCCTGTGTGGACAAAAAATCATTCCAGATGTGATGTAGAGCTCAATCTGTTCTGTTACATCTCGCACATTATTACCCTCTGCCTTACAATATGTGTTTTTGCTGGCCTTGGCATCTAAGTGATCAATGAAGCAATGACTGTGAGGCCGTTCTAGGACAATGAACATCTCAATTAAAACCCCATGGTCTGCTAAGTGACTCCATTTATTATTCTCTTCCCCTGGTCACCCAAATATTGCAGAGCCAGCTTAGCTGTGGTCAAACTCCATTTATATTAATCTGTGGCACAGGCTGTGTAGGATAAGTTAATATAGTGTGTTTATAGAGAAATGGATCTACTCAAGTGGAAATTGTGTAATGAATGACATGATAATGGGTTGCAGAACTTTATACAGGTAATGTCCTCCTCTATTTTGTAGTCGTATGATGTGTTTCGAAGGCCCCAGTCACACTGAGACGCATTGGTAGAAATGTGTCTCTTCAGCAAAAGCATTGTTTCCAATTATACAGCACCTGGCATGTGCTCCTCTCTTGCATGGCGTTAAAGTTAAAATATTCCCAACTTTTCAGCGCAAGGCAGGGAGTCAAATCGCTCATCAATGCCTTACTTGGCTGAGGCAGCCAATCAAATCAAGCAAAAGGCAGGCTAATTATTATTTTGGTGCCATAAGATGTGGTAGGAACAGTGGGATAATGGCAGATGCAGATGGAAGGTTGACATTAGTGTTACGTAAGTCCCGTAAAAGTCACCCCAATATTCAAAGACTAGTCTACTAACACACGTATGAGTTACGCAGGAGCAGCCAGGTGAATCTCTCTGAGGAGTACAATGCCGTTTACTTTGCTAATAAATAGACTAGCTTGCTAGTTGGCTGTTGGACTGGCAAAGAGGTACAGAGTATGTGAGAGGGAAGAGGGAATTCATGTCTCATGTCATGATAGTTTCATGTACAGTAGGCTACTGTATTTGAGAGAGATCCCACATGTAAGGGGGGCATTGGAGAGATGACGGAGTTCATTTGTGCGTCACGCTTTTCCAAGGTGTTTTTGAAGTGGCAGTGAACTTTGCGGCACATCTCAGCATGATCAGGGTCGAACAGGTTTTATAACAACATCAGAGGTTAGCTACTTGATGTGCTGGACAGCTGATAGGCTCGTCTAACCAGCGTAACTTTTGAGATCGTCATCTCGTGGTTTCCAAAGATGGAAAATCAGCTACGGTACAGGTGGTTCAAGTTTTTTTTTTATTCTGAGGTTCCCTAAATAGCAACCAAACTAATATTGTTTAGACAAAGTACTCAATAAAAAGAATGTTTTTCTTACTCAGCACACCTACAGTAATTGAACTCTGTCCATGGGGAAATATGTCCAGCCATTTATTTAACATGATCAATAATTAATAACTACTGACACTCACATTAAGGACCACCATTTTGCACCCACACACGGCAACCTCTAAGTCAGTATAAAGCAATGCTATGTTTTTAATCAACCAAACCTTTGAGGACAATAAAGGAAATTACTGCGGAATATATACTCATCATGCTATCACCAAATGGGTATTGCAATGTGACCTAAACGACCTGCCAGTAGCTATGGAAACCAGCCGATGTACTCCTTTGGGCAGATACAGTGGATGGATTCCTTAAGGCGAAACAAGCCTATATTTATTGGTATGATTGGAAAGCTGAAGCCAACTCCATCTTTAATAGGGCAGCCTCTTGATGGAGAGACTCTTCCATAGCTCCCTCCCATCCCCCCTACTGGTTTTGTCTGTCTCTAAGGTCAAGGAGACAGAAGAAAGTAGGCCATGGCTTTATCTATCTACTGTATGTGGAAAGTCCCCCCCTTTCTGCAATACATACAACAACTAGGTAAGAGCCACTGCAAGTCCCGCATGTTCAGAAGCATGTTGGAATTCATTAGCATGTTCATATAGCACCTCTCTCGGGCATAGCACCATCTCACCCATGCAGTGTGATAATCAACAACTTACTTGACAGCTCGAAGCTTACTTAATGCAAGAACAGAACAGGAGCCATGGAGAGCAAGGCTGTCAGTTTTTGCTGCTTGTGTCTTCGCATCATTTGTAGAGTTCACCAGTATTAAAAAAAGGCACACAGTGAACTGTATGGTCCGATGATAAGCAATCGCAATGCAGCCTTACTGACACATGTAACTAACCCTTAGCACCAGTTTGATGTAATATGTGCCAGGTATCAGTGTATGCCACTGCTGCTAACCTTTGTCCTGTTTTGAACTCCTCATGGAGTAATCTGCTGGTAATCCACTATAATCTGAGATTTAATCTTGTTAATACCATTGATTCTATCTGTTTTATTAGAAAAGCTCTTGGTGTGTGTGTGTGTGGGTGCCGAACAAAAGGGAAACCAAAATCCATTATGCTTTGCGGCATGATACAGGTACAGAAGTGATGAATGATGCTGCGTGCATACAAAGTATGGAACAACTTCTGCTTCTGGGGATGAGTTCAGAAGGATTAGGCTTCAGCATACTGCTTTACATCACTGCTGTGCTTTTTACTATACACCTTCACCAAAATCTGAAACCTACTGTGGTCAAAATTAAGAATGGGACGATACATGATTTTATCATGGTAAAAAGCACTCACAGGAAGTGGATTGTGGTGAATTTCCTTTATCGGGATAATCATGAATATCGTGTCCAGCAGCATCCAAGACTGCTGGACAACCAACAATAAAAGAAACTCTATAAAAAACAGACTGCATACACACCAGCCTCAAAAATGATATGATGATGATGAGATATGGCTTTAAGATTGCTCTTTTCGATAAAGAAAAATGTGTCCTACTTGTGATACAATAAAAATATTTGTTTTTCAAAAACATCTGAGCTAAAGCGTAAAATTCAAAGAGTTCTACAAACATTTTGATGCTTAGCGTAAATCAAAACTACTTTGGCAAGGACAATCGTGACCAGGCATTTTCAATCGTCCTGTGCCTACTCAAAATTACTCTGGTTGCAGAGGCATGATGACAGCAACACTGAGCTGACAGAGCCAATGAGTTTGTCTAATGCTTGAATACATTTAAAAATGGCTTTCAATGGCAAAAGACTGCATAACAAGCTTTTTGATCACTTTTTTTCCATTTTAAATGATTTCACCTTTGCCTCTGGACACAGTCTGTGTCTGTCCTTTCACACTTACACACACTCAAATTATGATGCAAAGTGGGTAATAAATCCAACACCACTCTGGAAATTCTCATAATGCTCTGGCAGGGTTTGCAGGCATTACTGTACACACAGCCTAAATAATGCGAGGTATTGGTGGTATGAAAGTGTCCTCACAAAGCCCTGTGTGTCAAATGTTAACTTTGTGAATCAAGTGGAGAGATTTGACCAAACTGCCAAGAGGATAACACCAAAATCCCTGCAGATTTACGAGAATCACTGCAAATGGAGATGGGGAGTCTCTCAAAAGTCCACCACGAGTCTTACCGGTGTTGAGCGTGCCTGTGACAAGTCTGAACAGGTACTGAGCGAACTTGAAGATCTCCCGCTTGCATCTTTTCCTGCAGCTCATCTTTGTTCCTGGAAGGGGAGGGGGGCTTGGAAAGGTCAGCACAAAAAGGAGGACTCCTGCCTCAGGGTAAAAAATAAAAAATAAAAACAATCCAAGACTTTCAGTTTGACAAAGTCCCGCGACAAGGTGAGCGTCCTCTTCTCTCCTCCACTCCTCTGGTTGTGTCAGCGTGGCCCCTGTGTCTGCGTGTTGTGGGAGTGATGATCATGAGTGAGTGGAGAGCAGCGAAGGGGGCTCGTCTTGCGTGTGTGGCTCTGTGTGTATATGTGTCCGAGCTCCTCTGTTGCACCGCTCCGGGGTAAGGCTGTCTGATGTGTGCTTTTTTTGTCAGGTCATTAATATTTGCTTACCGGCGGTTTACCTCCTGCTCTCTGGGGAAGGTAAGGGGCTTGTTTCTTTATTTCTTCCTCCAAACACTCTCTCCTTCTCTTCAGACTTTTTTCCTGCAACTCCTCTGAGGCAAACACGCTCCTACTCTTCTTCTTGTGTTACTAGAGAACAACTCAGTTGGCTTCACAATACAGTGGTTATCCAGCAAGTCTCTCTGTGTCTGTCTCTCTCAGACACACAAACAAACACACTCTCCCACACTTGATCTCGTAGTGTGCCTGCTGCTCGCTCTACTCAGCACCATCTGTGGATGTTTTACACTCACTGACGGTTGCCATGGAGGTGTGGCCTGATTGGCCCGAGAAGAGGAGGAGGAGGAGAAGAAGAGGAGAGATAGAAAGCACCCAAGGAGGAGGAGGAGGAGGAGGAGGAGGAGGAGGAGGAGGAGGAGGAGAGAAATAAAGGAGAATTAAGGGGAAAGTGTCCACCAATGAATCAGCAATGACAGTACATTATGGGCCTGCCGCATCATGTGTAATTGAAGGTTAAAACAATGAGTGACAGTAATGGACGACGTTAATGGTACATTGTGGGCTCTTGAGAGGGAAGTGGTTGAGGGAGTGATGAATACACTGCAAAAATAAAAAGTCTCGAGACAGAAGAAGGGTAGAGAGAAAAGCTGTGGAGCCCAGGTTGGAGAGATTTCCTACGACCAAATGTCAAGGTCAGTACTAATAATGACTGACAGACTACGCCCAGCGTCTGTGATGACATTAGGACCAGCCAAGTGCATCATCTTCTCCACTAATTAGCCCACACTGTACCTCAATTGCACTCATCTATCAATGCCAAGCTCTCCCATCTGAAACGCCTGTCATTAACTCAAACCTTTAACTGTCTGTGCTCGTATAACTGCAGCGAATTTGCTTGAGAAAACACTGATTTGTTCACATTTTCTCATTATTGCACGTCCGTCAGGCTGACAGGCGCTGGTATGAAATTATATTGAGCTCACATTTGCTCGGAGTTGATATTCCACAGGTCACTTGACAGAAAAGGCAGGTCTATTTTGGTGAATCCTGCTCTGTGTAGAGTCTTTGCAGACTCTGACCTTGGAGTTCTTGTCGGTGTGTTATGCCAGCACGCACATGCGCGCGCGCACACACACACACACACACACACACACACACACACACACACACACACACACACACACACACACACACACAGGAATGAGCAGTGAGGTTCCACAGGCAGGAATAAAAAGTGTGCTCGGAGAAAAATAAAGATTTCAAGGACTTGAAATATAGTGTGAAACTTCTTACTGGGTCAGAGCGGCGCAGAGAACTAGTACAGTGTCTCAATTAGGTGAATAATTTACAAGGTATCTGTGGGGTGTAGCAGTGCCTTTGTGAAATGACTTGCTTTCATAGACTTTGGCAGGGAGCATCACTGACAAATTTGAAAAGACAATGACTTTTTAAACTCTCTTGCAATTGTTGTTCGAGAAGGAAAAGTTGCTTCTTCAATTGATCATTTACAGACACAAGCTTCTCAATGTTAGCCACCAAACATTAAATTTTAGCTTACTATCAGATGATCTCCATCTTAATGAGCTACTAAAAACTCTGTCCAATCGACTCCTTTTGAAACACTGTGAAAGGGTCTTAACTAAGCACTTATTGGCTATATACAGTATCACTTTAAAAGACTAAAGTCATAATCTGTAGGCAATGGGAGAAGACTGAACGCTTTTTGTTTTCCATTGTAGTACAATTAGTTTTGACCAATCATGTTTGAGTAGGCTTTGGTGGCTTGCAGTTTAACAGTCCGTGTAGAAAGCAGAAGAGGTGGAATGCAATGGCGGAGATGCAGTCTTGGAACCCATTGGCTAACGTCTGACAATGATTTCGATTTTTATGAGCTCTTTTCTAATTAATCTGCATTCATATGCAGATATATATATACATTTATAGATTAGCAAAAATGTCATCTGGACCTGTGGGGGGGGGGGGTGTCAAAGTCATGGCAGTGTTAAGGGGAATGTCTGATGTCTGACTGTTGCTTTCGTTAAAGGATATTTTAGTGGAACTTCTGAAGCCATAATCAAATAGTAACCTAAGCCCCTTTCTTCTAAGGGTATGGCAGCAACAGTTGCCGCTACAGACCAACAAACAATTACACGTGTTTGTTTCTGTGCATACACACTTGCATTCGGTACATATTCTACAAGCCCCACGCACACACTGACCCCCTGAGAACACTCAATTTCAACATGTGTGCACCCCCATCACCTGTCATCCAACCACTGATTTCCATTTCGGTCTGTGTTTCCCATAAACAAACACGCCCCTGCAGTGATTTCCATAAAGCCGCCTGGGAGCAGCTACACTGGAGTATTTACAGGTCACACGACTGTCCATGACAAACGGAGCTCAATGAGGTTTGCCACCGCACTATTTCTGAGGTGAACAGATGGTCCGTTGCTCACATGAGTGATTGACAAACAAACACTGACCAAAACAACATCATTCAGGTGAACTGTGTTGCTGGCAAACACATCATTTAACTAAAAGTCATATTTTTTCCCACAAGCCTACACTCTCGAGGCCTCCTCACCCCCCCGTTGAGTGTCAAGTGTGGAATAAATCACCACATTCCAAGTCCATATACAGTCAGGAAAATCTCTCAACATGAGTCATGTTTACCTTATTGAGTATGGTCAAGGCAAAACGTAAAGCGATATGGAAACTGGGGTCCGTGCAAACACAAATGTTGAAATCCTGAGGTGTGTGTGACTAAGTTTAAAGACAAAAGATACGTGCAAGGGATATCTGCAGAACAAAGAAGGTTTATGTGAAGACACAGACTCCAACTCAAAAAAACTTAAACATCAGAATCTTATGTAAGTATTTGTAGGCTTGAGGCAGAATGATTTGGCTAGACACTCCTGGGACCTACCAGACGAGTTTACTTGGTGAAGTCTGGACTGATTTCACCTCTGTTTCAGCAGAGAGGAAGCTGAAAATCAAAGTAGTGTGCCATATATTATTAACAATGTCGATTTGGCCCTGCAACCTCTTCGAAGCCTTTCCCGTCATCGAAAATGTAAAGTCCCGCAGAAACTTTTCTTTCTCTCCAGACTTTGATGGAACACAAGCTTTTTTGTGTTGCACCCCGCAGCAATGACAGGAGTTACATGAAATAGTCCTCACTCAGGGAGAAGCTGACAGATTTATTGATCCATCTCGAAAACAGTAACTGCATGTGCCCGGGGGTGGGAGCCACCATTACCACCGAGAGCTTTTTTCTCCTCCTGTGTGGAAGCAGCTTGATCGGCTGTAAAACCGCAGAGAGCAGCTTGTCATCAAACATGGGGGCGCGATTTACTACCAAAGACTTCCTCTGCAAAACGTATGCATGCTAAACAGCAGTAAAACGTCTGCCATTAGATAAACAAACTGCAAGGATGGAAATCAGAAAGTTACAAGGACGCGAGCTCTACTGTGACACAAAGCACATCTGCAGAGACAAATGGAAAAAGCACCTTAGATTCTTTAAAATGAAAGTGCGTGATACATCTCCATCAGAGCAGGTCAGAAACTGCGAGCTTCGGGGAATGTGGCCACTAAATTGAACATCAAGAGCTGAGCCACAATCTATAAAGCACCTGTCTGCAGTGGAGTGTGCTTCACTGCAGTTGGATAAGTGCTCCACCTACTCACCTTACTCTGCTTGACAATATCCAGAGAGGGGCTCTGAAAGTTGTTGGAGAAGAGCAGGACACTGTCTGTTGTCAAATGGCCATCCACAGTCCTACTCACACACATCAGTTTCATACTATATGCACCAAAGAATGCCTCTAAATGATTTAACTTTGTTTGTTTTGGGGTTTCTTGTTCCTAATGTAGGGTGATGCACCGAAGCACCAATAGCTGATGAAGGTACTGAGTGGATGTAAGGCAATTCAATCTTTTATTCACTCTCATTGATCAACCACTACAATTTAATAGTATATGTTGTTGATGACTCGTGAATTATTAATTGCGCTTTATTTTTAGGGGGATTGATTCTACTTTCTAGTTAATATTTATTCGTTTTCCATCAAACAACACTTACTGTTATTTGCTCCATGGGAGAAGCAGACATGAAAAATGAATGGAGACGATTAAACTGTTGTTTCCATCAAATACACAACACAAGAAAACTCATTAACAGCACGGCTACAAAAGTCTGTCTCGTCAAACCCTGCAGGCACAGTATCTGCAGGCTCATTAGACAAGCGCTGAGTGGAATGTCCTCCAGTACCTGAACGTATCGCTGAACACCAGCGTGCACAGAGATGAGCAATATCTGCAGTATTCAGCACCAACAGCCAGCTTGGATGAGCTTTGGTAAACAAGGCAAACGCCAATATGCCGTCAGCACAGTACGACAACCTCTAAAGGGACAGAAGTCAAAGTAAACAACCAGTGGATGCACAACAAAGAGACCTTTTTTTTTATTTCTCCATGAAATCTCCTTCAGGTTAACTTGTGAGCTGAGATTGAGTGAATGTGAACTTCTACACTGTTATTCAGATATTTAATAGGAAACCTCAACACTAACTTTACTAAAGAATTAAAAGGAAACAGAACTTTAATGTGTTTATGTACTACATTATAACATCCAGTAAAACTGCAAAAGACAACTAGACCTGCAGTTAATAATATTTTTTCTTCATTAATCAATTATTTTCTTCATTAATCAATTAACTGTCTGGTCAATGACATGTCAAAAAATAGTTTGTTGTTGTTTATGATTAGATATTTTAATTCTCTATGTACAATCCTTTAACAAAGGAGAAGCTGGAATTAGAAAATGATTGGCATATTTCTTTAATAAACAAATGCTTAATCAATTATTTGTATAGATCAGATTAATATTCTGTCAATAGACTTATCAAGTAATAAACTATAGCTGCAGCTCCTAACACACAGGCTGTTCTCATGCAGTGTTCGTAAGTATTACTGGGAAAAATAATGCACCAGAAATCGTAATTAACCCATGTAATTATATGCGAGTAATTCATACATAACCCATGAAAATTAGCAGGCTGCAATCACATGAGCAAAGCCTGACCAAAATAAAGAAGAATGTAGTATAAAGAGTGAAAGTCTGCATCAGGAGGCAGGTTGGGGAGGCGGATGGGGCAAACAAGCACAGGACTTTCTCTCCGGCAGTGGTCGGAAGCATGTGAACACAAGTTACCTTTGAGCAATTTCAAGGTTAATGTCACGATGTTCTTTTAAACCTAAGCTACGTACCTTTATGTTAAGTATGTAATGGCGCAGCTACTCCTCTTTCCCACCTCCGTCCCTCCTACCTGCGCAAGTCAGAAAGAGGGAGGAGAGAAGGCATGGAGTGGGTTTTACATACATCACACCAATCAAATGAGCCCCTCTCCTCGCCCTTAAATGCGCCGCACGAAGGCGTAATGAGAGTTTACTCAATTCGCCATGGCAGAAGAGAGCAGCAGCGTCACACGGCCAAACTTCGCCCAGGAGGAAAATGATGTTTTGGTCCGGGAGGTCCAAGCTCGCAGTGTCCGAATATACGGAACTGCGAGCAGACCTCCACGGGCTGATGATGCAAAGGTAGCCTGGGAAGAGGTCACCACAATTGTAAATCAATGTTGCGTTTCTCTCGTGCGCGCACGCTCTCTCTTTCTCTCTCGCAGTATCACTCTGTTTCTTTTCTTTTGACTTTTCTAAGATGACAGATGCTGAATATATATTCCCTATCTGATGCTGTGGCTGTTTGTGATTGGCTGAGAGGGATGTGAACTCATTAGTTTGCAGCTGTGTTAATCAAATCAGGTTGGGTTTCCATTACGTGTGCCAAACGGTGCCAATCCCCTTTGATCTGACATCAGATGTGACGGGACAGTCGATATAGAGATACATTTATGTGCTGATTGCAGATAGTTGCACTGAATAGTGGTTTTGTGGGTATTCACATCGTTGATGTGCCTGATATTCTGGAGACCTGCCTGTGAGGTTTTGGTGACATGTGCGCACTGTCCGCCGGTCAGCCAAACTTCCACTTCATCGGCTGCACTCCGCTTGCGCTGACAGTAGACCTGGTTTCAGCTGGCGAGCTTTTAGCACACCTTCGGCGAAGCCTTTTGGCACCAAACTGTCACTGCGCCAAGCTGGATCTGTCGACACCTCCCCCTGCTGCGCCGCCACACCCATCTCAGCGCACCTCGTTCTGCCAAACTACCAAACTGAGCCTCGGGTTGCGCTGCTCGAAACTAGCTCTGCGCGGGGTTCACCATCCTGCGCCACCCTGTGCCGCGCCGGAAAACTAGAGGCCTTAGTCTTCTGTCAAATAACAAAACACTAATGATTTGTATCATTGCTAAATTAAATACTTAAAATGCCAAACTTCCACCTTTGTCACAAATGAGCATTGGTCCAACCACCAAGCACAACTGCTTCCTTAAGGAAAACATGCAATAAAAAAAAAGCTCCTCAACATGAGTCACCAGGACATTCTGCTGAGTACATAGAAAGCTGAGAAGACCATAACTGCAATAACAATTCTGTTTACCGATTTATGTGGGAATAAATCCACAGAGACTGCCTGCATAAACATTCCTACTGCAGGTGATTTTAAGATTGTGGGGAGAAATAACTGGAAACAGTAGAGATACTATATACTAAGCGTGGTGCATTCAATTTAAGATTGAACACTTAAGTCTGGGCTCTTGGCCCAGAATTGCTTACTGAATACACAATTTCATGAGACTCAAAGATGAGGAGGTAATGTGATGCATCACTGCCAAACGTGCACAATGACAGCAAAATGGGACATTCTTGTAGCAGAGGAGCAGACAGCCATAAAACAAATAATAAATATATAAACAAAAACCTTGGAAGATGGGCAGAACACGCTTTTGCAATGATTTCTGAGACCATATCATGAGAGGCAGTAAAAACCTCCATCTGCAGCAGAATGAAATTAAACATATTTTTCAGCACCTGGCCTTTGAGAACTTTAATACTTTATCAACATTAAGCACAGCTTTTAAAAAAAAAAATCCTCCTGGAAAGGAAAGGATGAGTGAGATGTGAGGTTTCTCATTTATGTCTGGCTTATTCTTTCTGTCAGGGTGAACCAAATAAAATCTGGGGATGGGTGCAGTGCTTTTCCTTACATGAAGTTTATAGTTTTGCTCGAAGGCTGGCAGTGCTAAAAAAGCTGAATTGTTGTAAAAACCTCACAGGTCAACTAAAGAATTGTTTGAGGTTTCAAAATGTCAGAAATGTAAAGGTAAGGGTTTCGGGATGTAACAGTGGGTCTGGATTGTGCAACCAAAAGGGAACAAAGAGAAGCCCTGCCTCAGGAGATGCAAGACACTCTAAAGCTATCAAGCCAAACGGCTGCTATAGCAACCTTTATGGAGAGATAGAGCACACAGATGCCGTCATTAGGAAAAAGGTTGATCGATTTTGCTAAGCTGTCATTAGGAAAAAGGTTAGCCGATTTGTTAAGAGCATATTAGGAGGGGAAAAAACAACAACAATGTCTGAGGGGATCTTTGACCCTAGTGATGATAAAGTGCTCCGCAAGATTAATGCTGCATCTTCCTCAGCTGATCAAGTTAGCATTCTGGGAATTAAGATAGAGGCTGGACTCATATCAAAGCAAAGTAGGATTCATGTTTGAGCCTGTCTGGGCTTTAAATTATTGAAGTACCAACAACCAATCAATGTGTAGTGATAAATAATCATTTTTCCTTGCTGACAAAGGCAAACTCAGCAGAAAGACAACAGCTTGTACTTTGCCCAAGGAAATTTTATCATGTTTATTTATGTTTTTATTAGCTTGTGTTTTATCATGCTTCTTTAGATAAAAAAAAATAAAATAAAATATAGCTTTTAAATACTGTTAAATGTGCTGATTTTTTTGTCTTCATTCATTGTTTTTTCTGATAAAATGTCCAGACACTGGGGTGGGGATCTCCAGACACCCCAACAATTAGATGAGATTACAATTTAGAAGGCTACGATTCAATGATAAAATGTTGATGCATCAGGGTGAATTGATTCATTTTTTAATTTCCATACATGATTTATTTTTCTCACTGTGTGACTATTTGCTACTTTTAAAGCATAGCGTATACTATATGTGTTGTGATCCATAATTAAACAGATGAATTTACTTGCATACAGTGTGGCTCTTGCCCAGGTCCCTTTCCCCTTCAACCCTATAGCCAAAATGGTTCCATACCCGAGCATTAAAACTAAGGCGTGTCGGTCGGATTGTAGCCATCTGCGGCTGCTCATGCTAACCCTATTTATATTTCAGCTGGCATAGTGTCCAGTAATTGCATACTGTAATATTTCACCAGGAATAGTTTGCAATTCACATTCTGTGAATAATAAATAATTCACAGCCTTTTCATCTTAAATGTGAACTGTATTAATCAAATGAATAATTCATATGCAAGCATCTTAGTTTCCTGCCTGTATGATAATAACAAAATAAGGGGGAAGGCGGTATGCTCCATTGTGTTGTTTTAATGTCTCCAGCAGCAGAGAGCAGCTTTTCTGAGGCACCTTCTGCTCAAGAAAAAGCCAAAATACTGAGTAGGCCAGGCGAAGGCATTTTTGAGGTAAAACGGCCTGAGCGGAAAGTTAGTTTCTTTTTCACAGAGGTGTTTGAAGTTGGTTAATGCTGCGGTGCTTGTTGGTCAGCCAGTCTGGTTTACGTCACTGTTTATTGCTGCTTCGCTACGTTAACATTAGTCTCTGGGTGGTGGCATACAAAGTATTTCGTCTGCCACAACATACTTCACGTTCACCTCGCAAATGTAATTATTTAGATATTAAATTAAAACAAGATTGTAACGGCTGCCTTTGTGAAGATCAATCATGAGTTAAGTCTTGCGTGTGCCTCGCTGTAGACTATCCAAGTGCTGCGCTGACCTTGCCTCTCTTGTTTCTAAAACTTTGATGATCGATTACTGACATCTGTGAATCAATGCCAAATCATCCATGTCCGCATCCCGATGCATCTAAGAACTGATTACTTCCCCCACCCCTACAGGGAGTATTGAAAAAATGACCATTATGTTTTCCTAGAGACCAAGGTGACACTTGTAAATTGCTTGTTTTGTCCATCCAAATGTTTAATGTTTTGTATTGTACATGACAAAGGAAAGCAGCATCTAGTAGAGGTCAATATATATTAACAACGTGCAAAGCACCATTGTTGATGTCACCAATGACATCATTGATTTCACTGAGTCTGTGGTGGATCTAATCTGTTAAACACAATAAGCAGCTGCACCCAAAACTATAAATTACCAGAACCATCCAGAAACATGGACAAAGCGGCAACATACAACGCAAGAATAAGCAAAAAAGGGCTAAACTGTAATGAACAAGTTGGAGGAGCAGATGGGATCGCATTTCACTAGATATGCCTTGTTTGACTTCATTTCATAAATAAATGATTCAATTTGAATTTGATTGAATTTTAATTTTCTCAATGAATGATCAGCCGTTTCAGTTTTAATACAAATGCAGAATATGCGGCTACATACATGAAAAATGAGAAATAAAAGCAACTCTGAAGGAGCAGGGGTCAACAGCGCAGAGGAAATATGCATATAAATTAGACAAATATTAATATTGATGGTCATTTTTAAGAGCAGAAGAATGATGGATTAATGGAGTTGAAGGGCAGGAGGGGGAAAAAAAGCAATGCTTATGGAATCCAATAATTTACAAACACTAGAAATTAATACAAAACTAAACATGTTCAAATATTTTAGTGATGATACCATATTGTTTAATTCTGATTTGGCATTGTACATGTATAGTACAGTGTGACACACATATGAAAGCATACTTGTACTCTACTATGCTCTACACGTCACCTTCAAACCCTGACAAGCCAATGAAACGTGTCCTTAACAAAGTGATAAAAGAGGCCATCAGTGTGCTTTTAGGGAAAAACTGCTGCAGCTTGCCATTTTGAGCGAAGTAAAACAATTCCGTGCTTTTCTGAATCATAACGTCAGCAGTGGCTGTGACAATGGAAGGTGTCACTGCAGATAAGAGCCAGGTCGATATCTGAGGACAGTAATGAATTGCTTATGACATCAGTGTACTAATGTTAGCACAACTGCTCCCTTAGGGCACTGCTCAAAAGCATATGGGATGCCTCCTCACATTTAAATCCATTCCCCTGCTATGTCTGCAGTTTACAGACCACTCAGATCTCTGCGTTCATTGCAACACAATAATGGATTGTGGTACTGAGCATATGGCAGGTTTGAAATTGCACCCTGTCCAAATGCTTATCTGGATGCCCACTGCAGTCACTCTTCATTGGCATTCATTACCACTCTTTAGAATCAGGCAGAGCTTGTTTTGAAAAGGTCATTACAGAAAACTGATATAATCCCCTTCATTATAAATCTGCTGATGGGATACTTACAACAGCACAAACCTGAAATGCAATCTCACTTTCCTCCTGGTAAGAACACAGCACTGTATATCTCTGTCATTACTCCTCGGATGCACAGGCGGTGTTTTATCTACACTCTGGTATCTTGCTGGGGCTATTTGGGGAGATGAAGGCTCTCGAACAAGACACTGATAAGGGTGACTCGCTTTGTATGTCCATTCACATACAACTGAGAAGGGGCCTGTAATGGAAAACTCTTATTTTCTGAGAAACTTCTAACAGAATGAGCTTGGCACAGCTCTGCTTCAAAGACAAATGCATTTAATTGCAAGCTGAAAAGCTGAAATGGTTATATTGACTTCCAGTTCTTTTTCAAGGGGTATTAGATCTTGTATTAATGCCTGCTGACAAAAGCTGCTCTCACACTGCAAGCCTTAATGCTCAATTCTGGATGTAATGTTGAGATTTGATTTTTTTTTTTTCCCCCATCGCACACATTATAATTTCAGTGTAGCCAATATCTAATACAAATCTAAGAAGGTTACATGCCCCAAATCAACCATGAATGCTACTTTTGTTATATCCTCTGGATGTCGAAACTGATCCCTAAGGCTCTTAAGTTTGCAATGACATTGCAGCAACATTCACCTGTGATCCTGCTCTGCCATTTCTTTTGATATGCTTTCAAACACAGACCAGTTATGCTTTGAATTTGGCTTGAGGCATTTCTCTAAATCCTTATGGAGGTCCAACACCTCATTATCCCACCTTTAAACAATGTCCTTCATGCTCAGTGGTACTGCCAACAGTGTGTATGTGAGACAGCCACGATGGGGAAATGAAAGTCCTGGAGTGTATGAATTCCACGACTTTATAGATCGCTCTTACCACATGTAAGAGTGGACCAAATCACAGTTGAGAATGTCAGACTCAATATGGTGTTCTTATTTCTCACCGTCATTAAAAATGAAGCCTGTGTGATACAGAGGAGAAAACATTTGATTTGGGCCAACTGGACCTTCATTTTGAACAGAGACAAAGCGTGGTGCATCTCAAGCATCATCATTAAGGCAGCTATTCACCTCTGGCTCTGCACCAAAGGCAGCGCTGCCTACATCTGTTAGCAAAGCAGGTGACCTTCTATGTAATTGGTGGGCTTATCAAACAGAAAGGCATGCAGTCTATCTTATAATGCGAGGGCAAAGAAGTTAATTCATGGGGCCCCTGTAGCTTGCTAATGCATGCAGGTGACCTGACTGAGAACATCAGTGACTGGTGATGCCAATTCTGTAAAGTTTCACTCAACACAGAGCAGCGTTTAATATTAGTGAGCACTCTTAAACAGATGAGGCATCTTGTTAGCACAAGGCTAAAGCACTAAAAAAAGTTCCAAACAATGAGTGCAGCTGTATTCTTAAAAAACAAAAGAGCCTGTCAAATCATTCTGCTTTACGTGATCCACATATAATGGTGTACTTCCCAATTTCCCAGAACCCATTTTATTTACCAGGAACTCCACATTATAAAACAAACAGAGGGCAAAAGCTCAGGTTATTAATTGAATGCAAATGATCAAAACAAACAAACAAAGTTTCAAGGTCCACCGGAGCTGAAGCAATTAGTCTATTAATCCATTAGCTGATCACAGCAATTTTTTTTTTTTAAGTTAATTAATCATTTCAGTCATATTTCAAGCTATAATGCCAAACATTGTCTTGTTATAGATTCTCACATTTGCAGGTTTTATGGTTATCTTTGGACTGTGGTCCAGCTAAAATAATCTTAATATCAGTACTAACTCTGAGGGCATTTTTCAGTAGTTTTTTATGACTTTTAGTCAAAACAATTAATCAATTAATTCATCAAAATAATCTGCATCCCCAAACTGCACTCTTTATTTGTTCTTATTCCACAAAAGAAAAGCTTCAAGTTCCAACTGGCTCTTTATCAGTTTGCAGAAACAATACAGAAGAGAAAAGACCGGCCTCTTCACTATCACATACACACAGTATACATGAATGTATATACACACACACACAATGTGTGCAGAGCTGATAACACTCCTATTCTAGTCTAATGTGTCTCATTTTCTCCGTTATAAACCAAAACCAAACAGCCCAGAATACAGCAGAGAATCTAGTTAGAGATCAAGAAATACATGCAGCAAGAAAGCACATGCTTTTACAGTAATAAACTGGAAATTGCAATGGAAGGAGAGGGACTTCATAACAGCAGCACAGAGAGAGATGACTGGATCAGAACACCATGAGGCTTCCTAGAAAGTCGATGTAAGAGGTACAGAAAACCTCAGATACCAACAACTAATGCCATCTTCTAATGTTACAGATCTTGCTCATCTTTATTTCTTGTGACATTTGAGATCTGCCTGAGTATATTTTTGACACTGAAGGGTTGCTGAGGACGGCAAAGAGAAAATGACAAAAGGAAAGAAGGAGGAAATCACAATATATCTGAGTAATGAACACATCATACCGAGAGACAGTAATGAACTCCTTCTCAACCTCATCATTCAGTTTGATTGAGTGAAGGGTCAGTGTTCGTTTTCACTGAGAGCAAAAACAATAATGATCTGGAAAGCGTCAGCCCCCCCATATTTACTGTTACAGGCCAGCCGGGTCTTTAAATATGGTGACACACTAAAGTCACAGACATCATGAATCTCAACCTCTATTCTGGGAGGTGACTGAATGGGGAAAAGGGAGCAGAGTATGGCACCAGGGAAATGTAAATGACATTTAAAATATGGTTTTACACCGTAGAGTGCTGCTTCTTCTATTTGAAATAGAGTTGGTGTTGAATGTTAAGGTAATGTCTCAGAACCTCAGTTTCTTTATTGGCTTACGTCTCTGAGCAACACCATTTCTGTTGCAAGGACACATGGGCTGAATCCTCTGTTCTGTCTATAAATGTACTGTCACATATGAAGCATATTAAGAACAAAGAGTCTTGTTAAGGTCTTCTGGCAATTAATTTTAAAGCTGCAATATTTACTCTCATATGGTAAAATGCTATGTTAGCGAAGAAAACCTCCCTATAAACCCCCCCTACGAATATAAAGCAACCAGTAATACTGTTATAGAAATGATTATAAGCCAAAATGGAATAAAATTCGGACATAACCACGTGGATAACACTGAATTGTAGAATACTTTCAATGTCAGAACAATTCATGGCATGTCTGACTGACTCCTAAATCTGGCTTTAGAGTTACAAGATACTGACACAAGAAACGATGCATTTGTTTTGCCCTTTACTCACAATGTGATGAATTGTGACACATGAGGACACAGCTTTAGCTCTGTATTTCCATTTCCAGCCTGGAAACGCTCAAAATGTTGTTGATAGTGTGGAATGAGATGCAAATCTTGGGTTTGAATAAAAATCACAGATTTTCTAGGGCATCGATCTTGATATGCTGGCCCGGCACTCCGCATGCAGATCAGTCTGTTTAGGATTCAAACACCTTTTCCTCAGAGAAACACAAATGCCTCTTTCTCTCACGATTTAAATATGCTTGTTTTAAATATTTTTACTTTGATACATTTTCAAATAATAGCTCAACTCTAGTTGTATATAGTAATCATGGGAGAGTTGGTTATGTAAATCTTTCTGAGTAGAAGCCAATCGGCCTTTCCTCAGCCTCTCAGGAGTACTGAATGTGAGACTAAGCAGAGCCAATAAGGGGGTAGAATCCTTGTAAACATGCTGATGAAAGCCAGTAAAGACCAATGTACATGCACAGGATTTATATCTCCTCAAGCACAGCCAGGAAAATTCTGTCTCTATTTATTTGACTTTTTCCCCCCTTTAAAGTCCTTTTAAACAGTTTTTTCCCCCACAAAACCTGAAGTCACTGAACCAAAGAATGGACTGAGCATTTGGATGGGGTGTGAACATTAATCCCAACACACTAAATCATTGATAAGAGCCACAGTGTGCTGGAGCAAATTCACCAAGGCCACCTTTACTTGGCTCGCTAATAATGTGGCAGAGGTAGCCCTGAGCTTTGATGGAGGGGGGAAAGATATGAGGCTGGAGACTGAGTTTACTGCTGTGTGGCTGCCTTTTATGTCATGATTCAGAGCTAACCCACAGAGGTCCACTAACTGCCATTGTTATGGACCATGCAGAGACTGTATCAACTGAGGGAGCACTTAAAAAGGAAGTGAATGCAAAATGACACAGCAGAAGATAAATCCAAAACTCAACAAGACTGAGTGCTATCTGACAGGACAAGTCAGGGACAGCATCAGCTGCTATGTATGTTGTAATCTCAGTTTACCATTTTAACAAGACTATGGCCCAATCCCAATACAGCCCTTGCCCCTACCATTTAGCCCTTACCCCTCCCTCTTGCATGTTGACATCGGGGGGTGTTGGGATAGAGGGGTTGGGTGAAGTGTGAGGGTTACATGACCCTCCAAACTGAGGTCTTTCAAAGGCACACTTTAAACCAAGTGCTTTGAGAAATCATCAGCAACATGGCTGTACAAGCAACAAAATAAACCCACAATGGATTTTCTTTGTTAACAAAGACTTAAAATTACAATAACCATCATATTATCTTAGTCTTTTTTTTAAAGAAATAATTATTGTTATTAGGTTCCAGCCACAGTTTCATATACCTCCATTATTGGATATTTACAGAACTACCTTTTTTCATAATTTGTACCACCCTGAGCCAAACATAAATACAGCAGGAGTAACAACCCTACTTTTACAATCCAAAAAACAAGACAAAAGACGACCAAAAAAACCCAAGAGGAAATAAGTACATAAGTAAATGGAAGTACACACATCACCACCAGGCGAAACAATAACATTCAAATTACTAGGATATGCTACAGTCGTGTGTTATTAATCCCGAGGGTTCCACCGTGTCTAAGACCGGTCGCCATATTTTGATAAATCCTTCAATATTGTCATGAAGGATGCAAGTCAATTTTTCCAGAGGAATCTCCTTGTCCTTCAAGATCCAAAATTTGAGAATAGTCTTCCTTGTTATGTGTAAGAGTATTCCAATCAGTTTAGCATTATGGCTGTAAAGAATACAATGAAGAGGTGATAGCGCCAAATATCCTATCAAGGCAACCACTTCATCTGTCACTTCTCCACAAAATTTCTGTATCTTTGCACATTTCCAGAACATATTTAATAAATTTAATAAATTGCATTTAATAAATGTAGTAGAGCTCAAACCTGCTCCTGCCCCTCAATAATCGTGTACAATGAAGGCTGTGTAGAATTTTAAATTGCATCACTCTATCGGAATGTGTGTATTTTCTATAACTGATGCCCAAACATTTTCCTCTATTCGCAATCCATGTCAATCTGCCACTACTTTCCAATGTGATCTGTAATGTGATTAAGATTTGAGCCAAAATGTTCATAAAAATAGGAAATACATCTTTTTGGTAGGGGTTGTTTGAGAATGTCCTCAAAGAAAAATACATTTGGGGCATATATGGTTTTGGTATATAATGCCTTATTTGAGGATAGCTGAAGAAATGTGACTGTTGTAAAAAAAAATAAAAAAAAAAAATACCTGCTGTCTATCCACTGTCTCTCTCTCATAGAATTTGACAAGCCAGTCCAGGCCCCTTTCTAACCAGACCCTAAAGACTACATTTTGGCAAGTGAAGGGGAAATCCAGAAGTGGAGGAGCAAGAAGTGAAAAATGGTTCTCAAGTTTCAAACAAATATTAATTTTATTCCATGTGTTCAATGTGTTTAGAACAATGAAGTTATTTTCAACCTCCAGTGTTACCTTCTTGGATTTTGAAAAGGGGCAGTCCTTTAGTGTCAGTAAACCACAATTGCTAGACTCCATACCCATGTATCTGTAATATATGGATTCACCCATTCACAAAGATACCACATTTTAGCTGCCCAATAGTATAGTTGCATGTCTGGGACTCCAAGTCCCCCTTGTTCTTTGCCTCTCTGTATTCTACCCATTTTAATTTTGACCATTTTAAACATTTTATCTAAAATCATAAAAAAAATTGAGTTCACTAGGGGGTATAACATCCTAGGTAAAATATTCATCTTGAGCATACTTATCCTGCCTAACTAAGAGACCGGTAGAGCTCTCCACCTACGCAAATCTTCCTTCATACACATTATAATTGGTTTAAGATTTAACTTTAACCAGTTTTTTAAGAGAGGGACCAATTCTTATGCCAAGGTATCTCCTTCAGTGACCAATGAAAAGGAAAGCTACTGGGAGCATAGCCTACTAGGCACCAATGGGCATGGCATCAGTTTTTGATAAGTTCACCTTAAAAACCTGATATGTGTCCAAATTGCTGCAAACATTCAAGCAGACAAGGGAAGGTAGTATCTATGTCAACTACGTACAGCAAAACATCATCCACGTATAGCAAAATTATATGCACCATACCTTTAACACTGAAGTCCTTAATCATTGACATAGTTCTAATGAGCTCTGCTAGAGGCTCAATAGCCAACGTGAACAGAAGGGGGGTTCAACAGGCATCCCTAGTGGGTTCCACGCTCTAATGTATAAAAGGATCACAGCAGTAGGCAATAGTAATAAGCACTGCTTTGGGGGACAAATACAAAAGCTTCACCCAATCAATGAAATCTGCCCCAAATTAAAATTTTTCCATAATATAAAAAAGAAAGGGCCGTTTAACCCTTTCAAAAGCTTTTAATGGGACAAGAGATACCACAAAATCCTGTAAGCCATTATCCCTGGCTAGCTGTATTATGTTCAGAAGCCTATGATATTAATAAAGGGACTCCTTCCTTCAATAAAGCCTGTTTGATCAGGGTTTACTGTTATTGATATTAATGGTTCCAGTCTGAAAGTCAAGACCTTGGCCATAATCTTTGTATCTACAATAATGAGTGATACAGGCCTATACAGGTCCTTGTTTTGTTTTGTTGTTTTTTTCTTCAGGCAGATGTTGGCTAAAGACAATAGTGGGGAGTGTTGAAATGGTAGTCTTGGTATTAACCAGGTAGGGAGTGAGCGTATTTTCAAAGGCCGTAAACCATTCCACCAGAAACCCATCTGGGTCTGGGGATTTTCCACTGCACATCAGGGTTATCGCTTCTAATATTTTCTTCTACTGGACAGATCTACCCAGAGATTGTTGATGTTCTTCTGTTAATGTTGGTAATTTAACTTCAGAAAATAACTTGTCGGGATCCTCTTTGGTGTTGTTACTGTCAGATTTATCTAATGATTTGTAAAATTATACAAAAACAGAACTAATGTTTTTCCTGTCAAAATGTCTTTCCCCTCCTGATTCCCTAATCTCTGCTTTGGTATTATGATTTTGTTTCTGATTAAGCAGGTGTGCCAAATATTTACTAGGTTTGTTCTCATATTCATACAGTCGCTGCCTTTGGTAAAATAATCACCTAGACGCTTTCTCATTCAAAATTGAATATAGCGCTGCTCTTATGTATTTTAATACGATTTGTTTTAGTTGGATTAGATTTATAAGATAACTCTGCTTTTTTATGATCTGTTTCCAGTTAGTCTTGCTTTAGTAGCAGTGTTTTCTTTTGGTGTGACATGTATAATGAATCCTATAATATAAGCCTTTGCAGATGCCCAAAGAAATTCAGTGTTGTTTCACTGTTGCCATTCATATTAAAGAATAATATCTCTATCTCTGTCTCCATCTTTTTTTTAATTTCTTGTCCTTAAGTAAATATTGATGGAAATCGCCACCCTTGTGTGCCAGATGTAGCTTCTCTCATTATCATTTCTAAATAAACTGGGGCATGATCACTGATGTAGCGTAGCATCTATTCACATGTGATCACTTGTCCTATGATCTGCGGTGGTACAAAAGCACTATAAAAGAGCCTTTGTGCTCCTCAAAGTCTGCTGCTACCCCAGTCCAAAATGAAGGAGGTGTTGGATTAGGAGGATTTATGTTCATCATAGTGACCTGTATACCTAAATTGTACCATAGACAAGGATGTATCTGCCCTCAGAGTTCCTTTAACACATGCTAAGTACAAATGGATTGACCCTGTGTATTAATATAGTGACTCCTCTGGTATTAGAAGAAAATGATAAATAATAAACCAAGCCTTCCCAATCTCGCATGAGTTGTGATGACTTGTTTATCAATTGGTTGTATGAAACTGAAGTTTTAAACTAATTGCAAGCGCCCGGACGACTGCAAAAGAAGCCTATTACAAGAGAAGTCACCACAGCAGAAGACGGCATATTTGCAATGTCCAGCAAGCAAATTTGTGAATCCTAGGATAACGAAGGAATGGCTTGCCTTACTCTGCCTCTGACTGGCTTACCCTGACATTCTCAACCTAACCCTAACCAATCCCACTCCTCTTGCCTAAACCTAACCAGTCAAACCAATAAAGGCAACAAGTAGTAGCCAATCATGGGGAGAGTACGTTGAGCTATTCCTTCTCTATTCGAAGATTTGGAAACACTCATCGCATCTATTTAAGTACATGCCAGCATTGATGGGATGGGATTGAAGGGTTTCATAGGGAAATATTTCAGCCACTACCCCTTGTAACTAGTCCAAAAGGCCAGGTGGCACTCAAAAATGAAGGGAAGGGGTATAAATAAGATATCGGTTGGGCCTAAGTGTCATGTTAGAAGCTTTGTAACACAGCAGTGCTTTGAGGTAAACGCTGTTTAACGGTTGAGCTTGATAAAAGTCTAAATTTAGGATGTGGGTATGCTATCATTTTCTGATTAGAACAAAATGCAAAGTATAGCTGAGGCAATGGGAATTTCACCCAATGATGGCACTAGTAAGACAGACAGGGGATCACCAAAGGTATTACATTTTGTCTTTGGGAGGACATGAATGTCTGTACCAAATTCCATGACAATCCATACAGTAGCTGTTCAGAACAGACATTTATTTACCTATAAAAACATAAATGTCTCCATCGTGGTGATGCTGCATGAAAAGGATCACCAAAGTCATTAAGATACATTATCTGGAAACCATGAATGACTGTACAATGTTTTGCCCCAAACCATCTAGTAGATGTTATTATTTGATAAATTCATCAAAGGTGGATTTATTTAACTTCTACCTAAAAACACAAATGTACTCACAAAAAGCCTACATGTGCTTGAACAATTGCTTAGGATCAAAGAGAAAGAGCTAATTGTTTGGTACATTCCCCACAGTTATCTCATGAGGCCTATTTAATTGGAGATCCTTCGAATGGGGCAGAAGCTACCTTAAGGGGATGATTAGGGTTCTTTTAATTATCTCAAAACTTTTAAAATCTTTGTCATTACTGAACAAAACATGTTAATTAATCTTAATAATTTCATTAGCAGTATTTGTGCTCAGTTGGTGTAAATTTTCAAACCTTACTCACAGTGACTCACAGCCTTGCTGGACTCAAGTCCCAACACCCAGAAAATATTTCACAGTCTATGACATTCAAAATGGCAATTGCGAGGGTAAAATCTTCCTAGTATGCTCCACATCATTACAGTAATCAGATGGGGGGCTGCTATGTACAGTAGGTTTGGCATGAAATAACCTTGCTTAATATTCAAATCACAGTTGCCATTACATCACAAGTCAAGTCATTCAGAATCCCCAGGGAACAATTAGGATTTTGCATATGCTTGCCTATATTACTAACCAGCCCAGAGCAAAAACACACTGAGCAAATCAAAGTACCTTCCACCCACTACTGTGGGAGAATTACCTTACTCTGCAACCCAAGCTGGGACTTTTCTTGACCGAAAATACCTCACAGGTAGCAGCTCTGGTTTTCTTTGTTTTGAGGATGTGAAATACATTCCATCGCAGTGTCAGCTTGAAAACATGTCATCAAATAGATGTATCAACTATAAGGTGTTCCTGGAAGTAAGATTATTCCACAGCTAGAATAACACTTGAACACTTACAAAGAATGTACCATGCAATACAGTCTTAGGTTGTGACAGGACAGGAATATACTGCGGTTAAAATATCACATGTTCATTCTATTTACAAACTTTTAATTCACTTATTCTACAGCTACACATGAAGGCTTCCCTTGAACCTTTTAACTCTGGGGGGCACAGCACTATTCTCTCTTGTAAAAAGCTATTTACTGAATGACTGCCCTGAAGATGAGAAAAATAAAACAACTCAGTCGCTGCTATGGGAATAGGCAAATTACACCCACCACCATGCAGTACAAATGATCATTACCACTGTAATTATTGGAAGGCCATCATGTTTGAAATTCATCAGTAGAAGTGGATTGCCAGTAAGCACTCCTAGAAGTACGAGGAAATGCATCACAAGGGGATTACGTGGTGGGCTAATGTCCTCTGTTTCACAAAAAGGTGCCATTTCCCAACTAGTGTTTCCTGAAAAAGAGTCAATGTGTCTTTGTAAACAAGCACTGTTTGAGTTTGGATCTATGAATGATGAACTGAAAGTTACTTATCTATTTGACAATCTAAACAATCCTTTAAATAATTTAGATACTGAACATTTTTTGCTCCAATCCATGCCACTACACTACAGTCTGAGTGTAATGAACTAGTACTATTACTCCAAAATAGGTGCCATTACTTAAGCAGTTCCATAATGTCAAACAAACACACAGCAAGAACTCATGCAGACAATTTATTCTTGCGAGTGACTCTGTTAGTGTTAAGACGGAGTTAACTGTCATAACAAAGCGTATATTGTGCCATGCTAAAAAGCTCTGCAGGCCAGCTGAGAGCCTTCGCTTTTCCATGACCTCATTTTGTTTGGTTTCTTGCAGGAGGTCTGGTGTGGTTTGTTGACCCAATTTCTGTGGGGTGCGCAACGCGTCTGCCGATAGACCGACATGCACAAACTGCAACAGTTACTTAAGAAGGACAGGCCTTGTCCTCTGGGAGCACTGATACTCCTTGTTTTTCCCTCAAGTGAGAACAAATGGGACTAGTGCCATTAGTGGAGCAGCAAATATAGAGGTTGGCCTTAATGTGGAGCTGCATGGGTGAGAAATTCCCAACCTTGTTCTCTGTGAAAGTGAGAAAAACCTAGAAGTGCCATTTAAAAAGAATGTCCTGGACTGGGTCAATGCTACTAGGGAACTAATAGGATGCCAATTTCCAGCTGAACAGCAAGAAAAATACCTTCACTAGGACATAGAGATAACAAAGTCACGCACCAAGGTCAATCAAGGCACAACTCTGATAAAAAATATGCAATATTTCCAATACAAGGCTCAGTATCGTTTGTAAATTTCAAATAGTATTGCCAATACATACTTTAGTTTCTATACTGGCATCAACAAATTATTTCTTTCAGCCCCCAACTAGTTTAAGCAAGGTTTTCTATAAAGCCCTTTTCAGTGATGTTAGCACCATAGCTCTTGGGTGGTCATGTCAGTTGGTCCACCAATTTGGTCCACACCAAAATATCTCAACAACTACTGGATGGACACGCTCATGGTTCCCAGGGCCCAGTTGTTCAAAAAGTTTTATCTGGTTCAGAATGATCCACATTTCAAAATCCCAACTAATCCAACTGACTTTTGTGCCGGTTTTTCAAAGCATAATTGGATGGGATCACCCTGATCCAGATAACTAATGCTCTTATTTGGACTTTAAATCACAAGTGTCTTTATTTGAAGAGACAGGCAATTGTTAAAAACGACTTTTGACTGTCACTGTGATTAATTAAAACTTAAAAATTACGTAATTTGTGTTAATTAAAACTTAAAAATTACGTAATTTTTGTTTGTTATTGACAGCTATTTGGGGGATTATTTTATGGGGCAAAATCCTTAACATAGGCTAAATAAGTGGCCTAATATCTACTTTATCTATTTTGTTATTGTGACAGTTAAGCAAATCAAGTGTGAAATATAAATGTGTGTATATATATATTCAACCAATTTAAAAGTTTTCTAACATTCTGTCCCTAAAATCCACCCTGAATGCAGCCTTCTGTTGGGATCAGGATAAACTTTTCAAATTACTATACTATAAACTATTCCAGTCCTACTAAAACTTTTAAACAACACATACTGGAGGTCTGATCATGATCGAAACCAAGACTAGATTACGTGATGAGATTTGATCCAATCTCATATCTGAAATCCGATCAGGCTACTTCTGAACAATTGTGCCCAGAGGATTATGTCTACTACTTTGGTCATCTTCTGACTATCGCACCACCATGAGGTTGCCATCAGGGTGGTTTTTAATGAAATATAAACAACTACTTGATGGATTGCCGTGAAATTTGGTCGACATTCATGTTCCCTTCTGCTGAAATTGTAATAATGTTCAATTTCATCCAGTGACAGCATCAAGTCAAAATTTTAATTAGTCGAATCCTGCATGATCAAATACCTGAACTGCTAATTTCCTCTTGTACTACTGGGCAAGGAATATTAAGACCATAATCTTATGGATAGACGACTCACACCAGCAAGACAATTTGCTAAACACGGAGAGAGAGGATTGCTTACCTTTCTTTATAGGCACAATTGTCATGTCTCCAGTACCTCTGAGTACATCAACACATGACCACAATCCTATAATACTTGGTACAATTCATATCTGGAAATAGTTAAACTTTAGTCTCAAATTGAGAGACATATCTTTCCCTCCAAACAACCCCTCCTTCAAACCCCCCTAGTTTAGATGTTTTCACCCAATGGATGTACCAAGGAATCAACACTGTGAGTGACCTATATTTGAAGGGGACTTTTTCCTCCTTCTAAGAGCTGTGGGAGAAATACAATTTGAATACCAACAATTTTTTCAGATATCTTCAGGTTAGGGACTGGGTGAAAATGTACACGCAGGATTCAAACACTGCAACTTCAGATAAACTCGGTGAATGTTTGAAATTTACACTGTTCTACCAAACGCCCTTCATCTGAGGTTTACAAATGTGTATGCATGAGGAGATGACCTAGGTCAACAACTCCCAAATGATAGATGGGACAACAGCTTACAATATCTTCACACTTGATTAAAAATGCCAGACGTTGATTGATACAGTTCAGTGCTGCACAGGTTAAACTATTCAAAATCTAAACTGAATGAAATATTCCCCAATGTTTCTCACAGTGACACAATTGCCAGTCCAAAGAAACCATTTTGACCCACAGTTTTGTACTTAGCCCAGAAATTGAAAGCCTTTAGACTCTTTTTCAATATACTGAAAATTCCACTGGAGCCAGATTCAAAACTAATCATACTTGAAATATCAGAGGCATTTAATAAATTGACTGCTTCTTATCAACACTTTGTCTCCTATAGTCTAAAAGCAGTAAACAATGGCAGGTGAATGGGTGGTTTGACAGGTATAACCCCCTTCTTTTTCCCATCAGCCTCAGCTGTACCGTGTGTTCAGTGCTAACGAGCTGTCAGCATGTTAACATGCTAATCACAGGTGAACATGGCAAATATAACAGGTCTGTGTTTTGATAATTGCACATATCCAAAACCTGTTGATGTTGAAGTCTTTCATAATGGTTAAAAATAGAGTTTCTTCTTCCAACCAGAGATGTTGGCCCTTCTTTTAGGCATGCATTTCTACTCCTGTTGGCTTGTTGGTCTATGTACACCACATGTATGAACACAAACTGTTGTAAAAACTCCAACTGAGACAAATATTCTTAATGTTCTGTATATATGTCTAAAGGATGTTCCTAAAACCTCCTATCCAGTGTCTTAATTTCACAATGCTTCATTCAGAAAAAGGCCTAATCCCGAATATCTAAATCGAACATGCTGTTGTATCAAAGTCATACTACTGTCATATTCAGAATAATAGCAGAATATTAGCGTGCATGTAAATGTAGCCACTGTAAATATGTTGGCATGGTGAATAGTATGAATAAGAGTAAGCATTTGTATTGCAGTGAGTTTCTGTTACAGAAACACACTGTAATCGATATATGAACTTTCATCTCCTAATTTAATGTTTCAGTAAACACCAATATAAGAGGTTTGGCAGTGGTTTAGTTACAGTCAAACGTGTCCAGGTTTATCGGTCCAGCTGCAGCAGGCTCCACTCTGTTCAACAGATTTCTGCTTGTGTCTCAGAGGGGCAGGTTTTTATTCTGTTGCAGGCTGCCAGATTCAAGCAGCAAAAAATAACTTTTCTTTGGCATTTCGGACAGAGCTTCCACCTTCAGCCATCTGTCTCTGTCTCGATTCCTGTATGTGCACCATCCCTTTCTATTCCTCTCACCATTCCTCCTGCTAATTATTCCATCCTTTCTCTCTCGAATTATCTATTGTCTCAAACGTCTCTCTCGCCGTGTTCTATTCTTCACCTTCCACTATGCTCACAGAGGTCCCTCTTGGCTGCAGTGGACTGCATTGCTTGCCGTAAGAGGTTGCTTCCACTTACACAATATCTAACTCTGCTCACTAGACTCACAGGCTCAACTGCAGGGGATTGGCACATAAAACTGTGAGAGCATTCAAATGGCAATAGCATTAAAACCCCCCTCGAAGGCAAAACTTACTCTCTCAAAGCTTCTCAGAATGTTATTTGTATTTTAACTGCATTTTTTAAGTCTTTACTG
Source organism: Epinephelus fuscoguttatus (assembly GCF_011397635.1). Classification (NCBI taxonomy): domain Eukaryota; kingdom Metazoa; phylum Chordata; class Actinopteri; order Perciformes; family Serranidae; genus Epinephelus; species Epinephelus fuscoguttatus. Next base: position 22,961,792 of record NC_064774.1, read on the forward strand.
CGCAGTTTGTGGGCTCTTGCTATTTCGTCACCAATGAAGTCTGGCAACAAGAAAGCGTGTGTACATCAGATAGTGAGCACATACTGTATACTCGGGCCAGCCCATCATTTCTATTACCTGGGTGGTAATTTGCCTTCATAATGAGGTTGCAAAGTTACCATCATTTATTCATTTTGGTTTCAGTCAGGTGTGCAGAGCAAATATGTGTTCTTAAAAACAAAGAGCTGCAATTAGAGCTTTAGCAATACACCCTATTGACGATACAACAAACTTAAGTGCACCACTCTAAGTCAGGCTCTTGTAAAATGAATCTTGTTTTGAACACTGAATCAATATTTCTGCAACCAGAACTTTTACTTCCTTATGGATCATTTTTACTACTTTAAGACTGATGCTTGTTGCAAATCATGCAAATCATGATCTTAATTAGCAATGTCAAATATCTTCCTGCCATAGAACGGCTTTTATCCAGCATCTTAACATAAGCAAATACGAAGCACATTACAGCTGTGATAGTCAGGCAGTTAATTCTGAAGTGTTTAACTTCAGTTCTTTAAGTAGTCTTTATTAAAGTGCATTCAAATTTGCCAAACGAGTTTATTTTCCTCAAAAAAAAAAAAAAAAGGTATTTTCATTTGGATCCTGTTGCTAGTGAACCATGGAAACTGATCAGAAGAGAGTCAATCTACAACTGAAAAGTCTACAACTGAAAACTGAGGGACTACTGAAGTAAAAGTGCTACTAAACACCCTCCTTTAAAGATATATTATCAGTGAAATGCCAATAACACAGCATGCCTATCAAATTTGCGGTAAAACAATCCAAACTGCACCAAAATTACAATCTGCTCGCAACTTCACAACACAGAATGGCATGTAAATGACAACATTTTTCTCCCGTGCACTCCGGAGACACAATATCAGTGAGCACCTTGTCATGTGGGACCAATCTGAAGACACTGGCGCTGTCAGGTGGCAGTTTCACTGGGGTGCTCCCAGTAGGACTTCAATCTTATTTCTGCTTCTTCCCACAGTGACAGGTTGATGCAGTCATCAGGGACAGTGCCCACACCTTGTGCTATACTTGCCAACAACATGTCATGTTGCGCGTTTGTCATGGAAAAATGTCAAAGTAATCTTTCATAATAGACTGTGATAGAGATGTCCTGAGCAGTATTGCTCTGTCTGCAGTTTTGCCCATTAAAGTAGGGTTTTAATAAATGCGATAAAAATCTTGTGCATGGGCACTGCCAATCTTTTTTTTATTTTTTTTTTTAAATGAGGAACCCATGGCTCTAGCTCAGAGCTGTACCTTGATTTCCAGATGATTAAACTTTGAATTTCTGCTTATGGTAACTAAAGTTCTTCAATTTATGTCTGTTGCTGCTGCAGGAAATGTTATTTCTTTGTGTGCATGTGTTTTTTTCCCAGAAAAGGCCTGAACAAAGTCAAGAGATTAGAAAAGCGAAGTAAAAATGTCATGAACTGTGCAACATTTGGATTAGGAAAGTGTGCAGTCATGTACACATGCGACAGGTTACTTTAAAATGCCTTTACTCAATGCGGTAATGTAGCAGCTTGGAGATGCTTATCCTTCATGTTGAACATTAAATACATCACACCTTATCAGACACCATCTCTGTGGGGGGATATGAATGAATTTGCATGGTCTTTCAGGCCTGACACTGAACCTTTGCCTGCTGCTTGGATGCTGGCTGACAAACAGGCAGGGGAGATAAATTAGACCGTGACAGGGACAGGTGTGTTAAAGCCGAGTGACACAGACACAAGAAAGTCATTTGTGCCCTGCGGCAGCCCAAGGCTTACGAGGTTTCACTGTACCGAGTATCAATCAGGAAGGCCTATTTATAGAGGGCCCAGGCCGCTGCTAGAATACAAACACTTGACTGAAGTAGGTTACCGGCAAACGCCTGTATCACCGACAGACGGGAGGACAAAGGAGGACGTGTGAGGAAAAGAAGTTAGCCAGGTGGGGGATAAGTTATGCAGAAGCAGTTGATGATTAATGACATTGACAACTTCACACCAACCTTTTCAAGACTAATGTTGTCATCTATAGCTATATTAGGAGCCTTTATTTCTCCATAGTGTTTCCTGCTCCATTAACCACAGAGCAGAGACACCTGTTGGAAGATACTTTTTCTTTTAATCTCAGTACTTTTTTAAAGATGAAAATATGATGATACATTCAAAAGCTCCACAACAGCTACTACACAGACATTATGTGAGACTGTCGACTGCTGTTTCTAAAGTTAAGGAAACTTTAAATGTGAGTAAAGATAGGGGTTTGATTACATCATTGTTTCATTTCTACAGCAGTGCATATGCTCACATGTGGCTTCCTCTGTCTGTGGAAAAACACCTGCATGTGGCAACGAATGCATATTTAATCGTGTGTAGAAGGAGTTCCCGGTATAACATGGACAAAAGGACCCGGCTTGGTTACAAAGATGCCCGGCACAGGGTCACATGTTGCGCTGCTCGGCATCTCAGTTAGCTGTATCCAATTGACAGGATGGAGTGTGAGAGATATTGTCTGTCAACAGGCTACTTTAAGGTGTTTTACAAACAACAAGGTTCGCCAGGGTCGTCTATTCTCTGACTAATCCCTGGCTGTTAGCAGCAAATCCCTGTTTATCAACAGAGGGGTGCAGGTCATGGCCAAGTCTGAAAAAGAGAACGCCAGACTCAGTGTTGTGTGACATAATGGAAAGTGCCTCTCGAATCACGTGTCTTTCGACTGGTTGATATTTGAGCCATTTATAGAATTGTTTGGGAAAGTATTAACTGCATTGCACAATGACCAGCAAAAAGCTTTTCAACTGGTCATAACAAAGCAATGATTATTAACTTATTTTCCGCTCTAAAAAACATGAATTTCAATGCAGGCAAAAGTGCACTAATAGCCAGTGTGGATTGGGTAATATAAAAACCACTATATCCAAAAGAATAGAACTACCCTGCTAATAAATCCGAGGCTCTGCAGGTGAAATACATGCAAGCTTACAAGTATGCAGAGATGTGAAACACGCTGTCCGCTGCATTTCAAAAAAATTTGCTCTCGTCATCTCTGAGCCCATTAGTTGTAAACAACGTGAAATATTTTCTCTCTGGCTGTCACCGATACTCGCTAGCGCTATGAATAAGATTAATGTCATGGAAAGGTATCACTGTTGGAACCCTCCCCCCTATTCTCCAGCAACCATTTTCACAACATATGAATCAAATGAATGACAACAGTAGGACATGTCTGCATCTGAGCCAGCCAGCGGTCCCCAGGCAATCGCTCTTCTTCCCCTCTCCGCCGATCTGAGAGGCTGCATGCTGCCTCAACTTCCCCTCTAATCCATCATTGCCTTTTCCCATTTCCACCTTAGATCCACTGAGGCCTGCACTCTTGACCAAGTGGGAAAACAGATTAAAATGGAAAGCAAGTTGCTTTACCGAAAAGCAGACCTATGACCTAAAGCTGTTGGCAAATTTGTGAACTTGATTCAAAAAATCCTGCCTGCTATATCACGGTTCAGAATTACACTCATCAAGGACACACACCCCGGGACTCTCTTAATGAGATTTAACATTACCCTCAAAATAGTGCATCACGGTGTTTGGTATTGTTTCTCAAGGTTTAAGGGTACTTTTAGCAAGGCTTCTCATCATGATGTCGCACTGTTGGATATGGCAACACACTGCGAGCTAACTCTTGGCAATTAAATTCAAATCAGTAAAGGGAAGCGTCGGGATTTCTCACAATACATTTTACACAAAAATAGATTGAGGAACATATGCAACCTTGAATTTACAACTTCCTCATAAGGATTCAATACTGGTGACTCAGCCAAAACATAAGTGAATGGTTTTTCAGGCAATTTCTGGGCTGCTGGAAAGGACATGACCCTGAAAGCCAGCCTCAAGGTGGTAGGATTCTGCCCAGGTAAAGCTATGGGGAAACCTGGGACATGCAGGTCGATAATGTATATATATATGTATGTTGTATACATAAGTGGGAAACAGTGTGTCCAGATTGCATGTCTAAAGCTATGTTGATCTGATACAGATCTGAGGAAAGTATTAACCAGAGAGTGGAAAGGTGTACTGGCTGGGGTGGGTATGAAATGGCTCTGCACTGTGGATTTTCCATTGAGCAATTTGCTTTGTTGAAATTCTCTTCATCTTTAACAGTAAAACAAACAAAGGAGGCCAAGTAGCAAACCAGTCAAACAGCTTTCCATCATGTCTTCCACAGAAAATACAAGAGCCCTTACTGTAATCCACACTCACTGCATCCAGAGAGAAAAAAACAAAACACACAAGTAGGCAAATCCCACGAGTAGCATTTGCTGCTGATGATATGTTTTATGATGTGTCTTTCATCATCCAATCATTAAGCAGAATGCAAGCCGAACATCAATATTCATATCCACCTGTCATTGTATGTTAATATTGTGCTACTATGCCCAGCACAGAGAAACATCTAAGCTATAGTGAGTGCATTTGGGGCCACTGAATGACTGCTGCAGTGCAGACATTCACAGAATTTATGACTGTGTCACTACCTGAGTGTTAAAGGGACACGTGATGTATTCAGGGGGAATGCTGTCACGAACGGTTGTTGTATTAGATTATATCGGACAGCGCTCATGTTGATATTGTGCCTGCTCTGTACGTAAGCCAGGTTAACAACTGCAGCATGCTGCATTATTGACAATAAGCATTGTCATCTTTAAATGGCCTGCAGTGTTGTTTTTGTTTTTTTATTCAGGCACTGCTGCAGCAAATGATGTACATGTTCAGTGTTCATGTTTATGTTTTACTATCATGAGCAAATAAAATGATTACTTTAAATTATCTTACATTCAAATTTGCTCAATTACATGTTATTTAAGGCACTGTTACTGAACTGCTCTGAATGCAGCAAACACTGTTACCATGTTAGTCATTTATTTATTCTGTAGCTTGCTGCCCTCTCCTGGCAGAAAAGATGAGGTACAGCGATGGATTACTAACAAGACAAAAGTAGTGATAAATTCAGATTCTAATTCTGCCATATTTTCTGAATATAGTGAAAATAAAACTCAGCTTAAACATGCAACAGCTGTATGTGAATATGATACATATAAGCAGCGTACAGTAAGTGGTGCTTTGGTCCCCCAAATTTAATAAAAAGCAATATTTCTTCAATGTTGTCAATGTAGTCAATTATCAACAAAACAGGCGTTAAAAATTTTGGGACAACCAGTACTATGTGTCATTATTTCCATCACAGAGACAGCAGGGATTTGTAACAGTCTGTCCTGTAGGCACAACATGGGGCCTGTGTATTTCTAGAAACACCTGCTTTAGTGAGCATGTTCATTTTCTGGAGACTGCTCCGACATCCGGAGGGTACGATTGCCACCTGGCAGGTTTATAGTGTGATCATCTGCGTGCTGAGAGGTTATTCTGGGCAACACAAGGGATTATGTTATTAGTTTTAATGTCGCCTAATGACGAGAACACCTATAAACAAACATATGTTGCAAGAGAAGGCTTTGAATCCAATGTAGCTGTTAAATTATTATTATTACCGTGTTAATTTGTGTTCTATAATTCATGGTTTTATTGATGTCTGTGTTAAATACACACATCAGGCAAAGAAAAGGTGACAGCAGTGCTCAGCAGTTCAGCAAGAGAAAGTTTAATTTCAGACCTGAATAAATGTTGAAAACGTATCTTTCTTTTAGTACTGCTGTGCTCTTGTTTCATCTACCTTGAGGTAAAACTTAAGGTGGTATGAAAATGCAGCCAGTCCTGGGATGAAGGCAGCATGTTTCCAATAAAAACAGAGCAGTGATAGAATGAAAGTCTAAACAACACTCTGTCTAATTCAAATGTGCCTGACACAAACACCTGGGTCCCGGTGTGGCTCCAGCTGTGGCCGCCAGCTCGCATGTTATAAGAGGGATAGATTCAAATGACAACTGTGCAGGTGCACACATACACACACAAACCCAGAGAGAGGCCAACCCAGGGCTAAGCATAAGAAGAGACTACACTGATTATGTGATCAAGAGACTGCACCTGCCCCATTGACACCGATCTAATCAATACAGAATGAGAAAAGTTTTCTCTTTTCCTACAAAAAGGTGAATATGCATAATCTGGCTTCTCTTATTCATGACGAACAGCTGTTTGGGAGTACTTCTGCTGTTGTTTTTCCCCCTGCAGAAAAATCTTCACTGCAGATGTCATTTAGTCCCTACGGTGACTTTCATGACTGTTTAATAGCATCCTAAATCATACCCAAACACAACCCATTTATCTGACAAGCCATATCAATGTGGAACAACACCTGCCAATTACGAAAAGCTCCAGGTTTTATGGTAATGCTTTTGACATGTCACTGAGCGATAAAACAATCAGGGGAACTAAGCAAGTGTCACTAATGAACAGCAACAACGGATGAGGAAAGACACTGCAATCTCATAACTTTTACTGCAGCCAAATAAATACTCAAGAGAAAACAAAAGCTAAAAAAATCTTTGCTCACATTACATACGCTTTCAGAAAAATACCATACCTGCAGTTTGTGAAAAAGTTCTCAAAAGTCTGCTACTTAAAAGAAACTTTTAAAAAGGGACAAAAAAAGCATACAATTTTTCCTTATTCAAAAAAGAGGCTTGACTCTAGCTCTGGTGTATCTAAATGTGATGTAGTGGCCTTGGCCAATGACAGCCAAGGGTTCTTATTCTGTATTTTACTGCCTGACATGTTGCCTGTTCCAGTGGCAAGGAAATATAGCTATAAATCCTATCCTGTGAGACCAGTGTGAATACATAAACCAAGACGTAATCAATACATATCTAGGTTCAAAGAGAACTAATTTACTGAAGCCATCTAGTGTGACTTGTGGTGCAACGCGTTCTGATCATTTGTCACTCCAGAAAAATCATAAATTCTGATGTTCCTATGAAGGTGAAAGGATGACTGATCAATAACACATTAATATGTTTTCAATGGTGCTGACAGCCTGACCAGTGTTTCGACAAGTACATTCTGGACTCTGGGACTTTTGCTTCATTTCTGCTGGTCAGAATTCAGGTTTCCAGTACAGTTAATGAGTGTATAGTGTTACGGTTGAATCTAATCTCAAATATGTGTAATTAGATTACACACATTGGTTTTTGCAGTGCTCTTTAAGTGCACACTGTACTTCTAAGACTTCCCGCACACTGCTCTCCAGTTTGGACAGCTTTCTCTTGACTATGATTTGGGTAACTGGTTTTGTGATACAGAATGTGACACATAAAGCTGTGACAATGGGATAAATACATATCAACCTTGCATTCTTGTTTCGGTCTTTAGAAAAATATAAGCACAAAATTTCACTACTTAGGCTTACAAAAATTTTGTTTGCCTCTGATATTTTACTCAGGTTGGTTTTATCATCTTTACTACCTGGGCAAAAGGAAACACACAGCCCTTAAAACACCCCTTTTTTTTGCTGCAAACAATACAGTAAATCTAAAATTTCACAGATTAGTTTCAAGCACAAAACAACAGTTAAATCTGCTTCCATGCCCACTAAAATGCCACTTCTGTTCCATGCAAAAATCGTTCATTCGTCCTTCACTCTGAATGTCAAGGTACCCTACTTTTTCTTTTTCAAAAGACACTGTATTCACCAGACAAATCAATTCATTTTCATCTTCTTCTTGTTCATCTTACAAATATTGACACTCTGGCTAGAACACAAAGTTGACAAACAATCCTATAAATGAGAGGCAATCAAATCACATTCCACCACCTAAGCTGTGCGTAGCTGGTATCTGTAGCCACAAATCTCTGCGTTTTTTGTACCTTTTGGGTTTGGGGAGGCCCAGGTGATGATGCGTCGCACCAGGCAGCAGTTGAGCAGGACTTTCTTGGAGAAACCGTGGTCTTTACGGAAATGCTGCAGGTCCTCCCTCCACTGGGTCCTCTTGGCTGGTGAACACATGGCTGGAATCTCTCTATTTTTAAATACAGTGTGTCGTTATTTGCTACGCTGAAGTAAATTCTGTACAGAAACAGGCCTAATTATGTGGGTACTTCTCAAAGGGATGTGAATGTTGAGGTGATTATTATTAGCCTTCATGGCCTCTGGTAAACATTAAAACACAAATAGCTACAGCCACGGAAACAAACTGTCAAGTTCAGGCAATACACCTGAGAACATATGCTAATTTGGTGTGGTTTTTTGCCCCGAGTTATGCATGGGCATAATGAAATGCAAGACATTTCAGCGTGCCCTTTTGGAGCCGGAAAATCCTTGTCTTATGCACCCTTAGCTGTTTCAAGAAGCCCAGCTACTCCTCCAACTATTCCAGGACTAGTGATGGTAAGAGCATATATACCAAGTTGATTGTTTTAATGCAAACTGGTGTGCAATGATCCTTTGCTGACTCACACCAATTAAACCAATAAATATCCTGATTGTTTCAGATAATCATCCCTGAATAAAAGGAAAAAAATTGATGGCATTAATTAATGAAACATGACCTAGCGATACCATACCTCCTTCAGAACTATGATTACACTCCCCCTGAAGGTCCCATTTCAAGAGCAAAAGTTCCAAACATCAACAGATCATCAGCTGCTCTGACTGGAGGGCTTTTGGTTTGCTCTCAAATCGCAAATTTATATCCTTCAATGCACAAAAATTGATGTCCAGTGCGAGCGCTAACACTATCAATTGTCCCTCTGAGCATCATCTTACCTTGCAGGATAAAGCACGATGTGCACGCTCTCTCTGCTTCCTCAGTCTGCAAGTGATCCTCAGGTTTCACGCGAGCACTTTCCCTTTCCTGAGCTGATCAACAGAGTGTGAAAGGGGGGTGGGAGGAGGAGGAGGAGGAGGATGAGGAGGAGGAGGAGGAGGAGGAGGAGGAGGAGGAGGAGAGCGAGGACCGCTCTGTGAAGCACAGAGAGAGTGAATGGGTGAGAGAGAGAATTGCTGGAAGACACTATGGCTTTGGCTTCAACTTAGAGGACCATGTGTGTATTTATTCAAGTATCAGTCAAAGAGGAGGCAGTCAGGTCAGAGATGCTGGTGGCTCAGCATTCACAGTGGATCCCTTTGATCGTCCTCCTTGAGCCTCTTAAAACGCATGAAAGCCTTCAACACACGCACGCACACACGCACACACACACACACTTAACATGCCCACTCCCTGCAACTGATCTGTCTCACAATCAGAAAAATCTATAGTTGCAATTTATCAGCATCCTCAAAAGGTTGTAAACCTACTCTGGAGGGGAAAGGGCTGGTACTAAACCTCAGTGCTTTTTTGGTACTAGCTAAAATGTGTCTATTCTGTCTAGTATAAAAAACAGTCAAGCACAAAAAGCTGACGCTGAGTGTCTAGTAAGATTCACAGTATTGTTCATTCATTTGTTGATCACATAATTCCTGACTTGGATCAAAATTTTAGACTGTTTTGATCTGTTCTTTGAATGACTGCTTGTATTGACATTTCAGTGAAACCTGAGGCTTTTCCTATATAAAAGGGGCCACAACATAAAAACCACTGACAGGTGAAGAAGTAAATCACAATGATCATCTTGTTAAAATGCAATGCATGTGGATGCTACTTGACCCAAACACCAACACAGACTAAGTACACCCTCTCATGGTAACAGCACCCCTGGATAGCAGTGGCCCCACCAGAGGCACAACGCACCATGCCACACTAGGGCTGGGCGGTATACCGGTTTGTACTGAAAACCGGTATTTATTTTCGTTATGATATGAATTTTTCATATACCGCAATACCGGTGAATAGCCCAAACAACGTCCGGAACGTGCGCGGCGGGAAAGTGTTTCAGCGGGGACCCATTTCACCGCTGCTCACCACAGGCACGCTTGAGCGGGTGAGAGTGAGAGCATAGAAAAGTTTAGAGGTGAGAATGGCTGCTGGAGAGAGTCCTGAAAGCAAAGCAACTGTACACGATGACCCAGAAGAACTCATACCAAAAAGAGCAGTGTTTCCCCTGTATGCAACTAGCAGCGGCGCACCGCCGTTTACAATTCTCCTCTGCCCTCTGTATCGCGCACGGCGGAGTTTCGCCCCGATGCGCGCGCACACACACACACACACACACACACACAAAGCGCACACACACAGGTAAGCACACTAGAGCACGGCTCGGACCGCATTTTCCTGACCGAAGACGACCCGTCCCGAGTCCGAGGCAGTTACGGCCAGGCTCCACCGGGCATGTCAGCGGCGCGACACGTCTGCAGCACGAGTCCCTTAGCAGCTCACCCCCTCGGTTAAAGGGCCACTGTGTAAAATGGGTTGAAAACCGTTGAAAACAGTGACATCAGTGGTCAAATTCTAGATTGCAGGGCTCACTCACTCACCCCTCCTGTCGGGTAAATGACGGTGGCCTCGTAGGGACAAAAAGCCTTGCGCAGACATGAGTTTTTCAGGAGTAGGTCTATCTAGCGACGAAGTGAATGTTTATTTAGAAATCTAAACCATGTTACGATATTGTAATGAATCCCTCACGAGCAGGAGACCAGAGTAGCGTTCGGGAAAAAGGCCAGTTTATTTGAGCACTCCAAAAACTCCAGTAACACTCCAGGGGGGTAAAAGACTCCGTCCCAAACTCTGACTCTTCTAGCGTAACACACACACTCCATACACACATTCTCGTTTATGATACCTAGCGGGCACCCCCTCCCCTCTCTGCTCTGCCAATCTCCAGCCCGCACACTGACTGACAGCGTAGCCAGTAAAGAGAGCTCAGCTATTTATTTAGCCTAGCAATATCTCTGGACTATAGTAGCTGCAATGGACGACTTTGAACGCAATTTTGAAGAGTTTCTTGTAGCGGACACAGACCCAGAGCCATACCTGTTTGAGCCGGAGCATACAGATGAGG